>NC_050069.1:64484178-65941053 GCF_009764565.3 Dermochelys coriacea | reverse complement strand
TCCTCTGTACCCCTTGGGGAATCCTATTGCCTATTGGGATTTCCACAGGTAATTAAGGCATAAATTGTTTAAATGTGAATGCATTTAAACAATGTGGTTGCATGGGTGGCTTCACTATTGTACTTAGTATATCCCATTGTACACAAGCCAGAATCACTGACCTCCAGGGCTGTGTTGCATTGATAGTAGTAAAACTTACTTTCCCCACTAACTTATATGTGCCAAGTGGAGGTATGCCAATATACACCACTGACCACCTGGCCCATATAATTCTGAATGCACATAGAATATAAATTTACTTTGGGAGACGGTGCCATTAGAGCTGGTCACAATATTCTGAGTGAAATGTTTTATCATTGGCAAATGGAGTTCAGTTGAAATTGAAATTTGCCATAGGAAAAGAACAATAGTAGGTCATTTGAACTAAAACATTTGGTTTTGGGTCAACATTAATCTCAGTGTCTGCTACCATGATCTACCATGGTGATTTATGGGAGTTGTAGTTCCAGGTCCTTAATTCCTCTATGCTCTTTTGCTTCCTGACATGCATCATCTCTTATGTTGCACTCCAGTCTTTCCCTGTGGCTGAGCTACTGGGAGAGACAGTCTGCAGCTCTGCTACAGAGACCAAGAATGACCCAGAACTACAGCTTCCATGAGGCACTGTGGTGGCTCAAGCAGACACAGAGAATAATGTCATTCTCAATGGAAATTTTTCAGAAATTGTCATTCTGTGAAATGTTTCTATATTTTGACTTTTCATCCCAAATTGGGACAAAAGCAAATATCAATATATGGGAATTTCCCATGGGATGGAAATGCCATTTTCCAATCAGCTTCAAGTGCTCTTTTTACATTACCCTTGTACAGAGCAGAAATCCACTTTTGGCTTTGCCGAAAGTTCATATATTTCCATTTTTTTCCAGGTGCATCTACTTTAAGGGCCATATCCTCGCTGGTGTTAATCATCATAGCTCTACTGAGGTCAATGGAACCACACTAATTTATAGTTGCTGAGGAGCTGGTTCTAAAATTCTTACTGAATGCTATAGCCATAATGGAAATAATAATTGCCTCCCTTTGGAGCTGGTGACAAGCAAAATGTCTCAATAGCGAACGTATCTTCTTAGTTATTTACAAAGAGGCCCCAGTTCCTGTCAGAAAGCAGCCAACTTGCCTCTCTCTGTGGGTGTCATCAGCACATATATGCAGCAGCCGTTGCACTACTTCCAAAAGTGAAAGGAGCCTAGCCTGTTTCCTGATAGACCCTGACATTTGCATGATGTGAATGTAGATACAAAATATCATTTACAATGTACCTTTAAAGAAACTTCAGTAGCCTCCTATTTATTATGTGTACCACATTGCAGTAGCATCCTCTTGCACCTATGCAAACACCTCTGTTACACTACTCTACCTGAATGTTAATGCTTGGATATTTATACTAAACCTCAGCAGCAAGCACTTGGTGGTGTAAGTTTCCATGGTGCTGTCACATGCTCTGTCTCTCTCTCTCTGTCAACATCTTCACATATCAGCATTTCCTACCCACCTTACTCCCCATAATGTGCTGCTCACTCACACAGAAAGTTCAGCTATTGTAATGATGATTTAAGGGGGAATGGAATGGGGGAGGGGCAAGGGTGGCAGAAAGGGTGAAAAAATGAGCTGTGTGTTGGAATGTAAGTGGGAATTTGCAGTTCAGTTATGTAACACAATAAGGAATTAAAATTAGTCCCCTCAAGGGATTTTCAGGAAACAAGCTGTATTCGTCACCCCTGCTGCATTTCCCTTCTCGGCACACTGCAGTGTGCTGGAGTGGAGTCTGAAGAAATTTGGGCAGAGAACTTGATATCTGCTTTTTTTTAAGCACTAGAAACCAAGGTGTAACTGCACTGCGGGAAATGGGATAGTGGCTCCTTAAAACAGTGCATGTGTTTCTTAGTCCTCCTGCACTACCCATCCCCCCACCACAAGCCAACTGCTGATTAAATGGTGTATCAGATAGTAAGATGCAAACTTGTTCCTCTGACTTTAGTCCAGCTGGCTGCCTGACTAATTTGGTGCATTTGTTAATTGCCTTCCCTTTCTTTCTTTTCTACAGGACAGCTTTCCTGCTCGTTTTGGGGGAGTCCATTTTGTCAACCAGCCCTGGTACATCCATGCCCTGTACACGCTAATCAAACCATTCCTCAAAGACAAGACAAGGAAAAGGGTAATTAGAGGGGGAGAAACCTATGAAGCTTCAGACCCAGAGTAGCTTGAATAACTCTCTTCTTTCTTTGCTTTATTCTTTTTCTCTGTTTTTTTTTTTTTTTTTTGAATGGGCCTCTGAGAACTGCAGCTATGACTGAAGCCTCAGCTGGAGTTTGCAATTAGCCTAGATTTAATCAATAATTCAGCAGAAGTAGGTTATTTTCAGAATTCAAGTCAGGGCCCAGAGAACCTTTGATTACTTACAAAGAACAGGCGCTATCCTATTATACAGTGGACAAGGCATGCCTATGGACGGAGGAATTATTTACTGAGCTGTGACAGTGGAGGGACAGGCACAGTCTCCCATTGAAGCCACCCATATGAAAAAGCTTCCATAGAGCTAGACCTCTGCCCAGTGAGATACCATCAACTCCAAGGAACTTGCCAGTTTTGCTTCTTCAGCAGGTTGCCTTTCTTAACTCCCACTGGGGTCCACAAAAACTTCCACTTCTCTACATCAGCTCACGCAGCAGGAAGCGAAGCAGGTCTTTGCTGAAGAGATGTACCTGGATTAGTGGACCTCACTGTCCTTGTCCACTTTTATCCTGAAGTCCATAGTCACGAGAATGGATCTCAGAAAGGCACCAAAATCTCGCCTGGGCTCCATTTGAGGAGTATTGAACAGGCTGAGAAGTCCTTCCGTGTGAAAACATGTCTGGATTAAAGAGTGGAAGGATAACTGGAGCTGAGCAGTGTTCAGATAAAACCATAAATTACTAGAAGCTTTGTGTGGTTCAGTGTTTTGTTACAAATTCAGAAACTGAGGATAAATTCAAAGAAAATTATTCAGTTACATGGACTTGGGTCAGTTTATAAATGTGTTGAAACAGCACAAAATTAGCAATTTGTGCAATTTTGATGAAAAATCAGTCAAAACGCCATGTTTTGTTTGAATCCCAAAACAACTCACTTGACTGGAGAGAATGTGGATCCAAATGCAGAAAAATGTTCACACGTGACCCTTTGCACACCAAAACTACTGTTTTGAACAGCTCTGAAAATACATAGGTCTAGATTTTGGGGCCTATCTGAAAAAGACAGTGATTCTGTCACTAAGCTGGACTCCAGGTTTAATTGCTACTGTACCAGTTTCAGCTCATTGCCTTTATGTTCAAGATCGTCTTGATCTTGTTCTAGTTTATATCTCTGATCTTGTCTCCTCTTGCTCCCTATGCTCCCTTACAGACCTCTCACCTTTCCCATCCCTTTATTATCTTCTCTCACTCTCTTCTTCATGCTCTCTCTCTTGTGGCACCCAATAATAGAACCATATCCCTCTTCTTCAGAGCCTGATTTAGAACTTAGAACTTAGAACTTCCAGGAATCTTTCCTCCCTTCCCTCAAAAATAATTCCACAACCCACTTTCCCTGGTTTTATATGATATCTTGTGGGAATGGCAGAGAACATCTCTAGTACCATATTTTCAGCATTGACTTCAATGACAGCAGAGTTAAGCTAACGCTGAGTGCTTTTGAAAAGCCCCACCCATAAATTGCAGAGCAAATTCACAGCTCTAAATGATAATGCTTTATGAAATAAGGAACTGACTGTGCCTTCGTTTTATTTTGTTTCAGATCTTTCTCCATGGTAACAATCTGAACAGTCTTCACCAGCTAATACACCCTGAATGCCTGCCCTCTGAATTTGGAGGTATTCTTCCTCCTTATGACATGGGAATTTGGGCTCGGACGTTACTTGGTCCTGACTACAGTGATGAAAATGACTACACTCACACTTCCTTCAACGCGATGCACGTGAAGCACTCAGCCTCCAACCTAGAGAGAGGGTTCTCACCGAAACACATGACAAGGTGAGAACTGGCCATGAGTGCAAATTCTGTCATGTTGTTTCACATTATAGGTTTTGTATTTAGTCATCACCAGTCTAATGGTTGGACTAACCCAATTTAGTAAGACACAGGAGCTCATTTTGCTGAAGCTGAAAGTAAGGGGCACTTTAGCCTGAAAAGTGATTACTACATAGCAGTGAAAGGCCAGTGTCTTGGCAGTACCATAATTACTTCTCTGATTACAAATGATTGTGAACAAAAACAAGTTGAAATTAATGAGGCCCTTTACATTGTATTCAATGAAAAAATATCACAATGGAATGCCATTTCCATGGCATAATATACAGGATTATTTCTGTTCTGTTTTACATTCACATGTTGATTTGGTACATGCTGAGCACATTTGTCAATGACAGATTTTAGCTCCCTGTAATGTACTACTTGTAGTTGGTGTATAACAAGCACCGTAGCCCTCTAAAAACTGAATAGTCTCCTTCAGGTGCCGGCCTATGCAGTCACTACCAATTATCTGTTCAGCTAGCAAAGCTGGTCTCTTAAGCCTACAGGAAGACCTTTACTTTTGGATCTGATGATTGTGCATAGTGCTTCCAAAGCTTAAAATGGTAGTTTTTAAATCCACGAAGCTAACTAATTTGTACTAATTGACTGGTGCGGGACCCAGTACAGAATAGTGAGGTTTGTGGATTTCTGAGTATCATTACAAGGCTGTGCTGGATGACACCACACTCTGAGGTCTGCTCTACATTACACAGACCTATATTGCTATAGCTACAGTAGAACCTCAGCGTTACGAACACCTCAGGAATGGAGCTTGTTCGTAACTCTGAAATGTTCCTAACTGAACAAAATGTTATGGTTATTTGAAAAGTTTACAACTGAACATTGAATTAATACAGCTTTGAAATGTTTCTATGCAGAAGAAAAATGCTGCTTTTAACCATCTTAATTTAAATGAAACAAACACAAAACAGTTTCTTTACCTTGTCAAATCTCTTTTTTAAAACTTTCCCTTTATTTTTTTCAGTAGTTTATGTTTAACACAGTACAGTACTGTATTTGCTTTTTTTTTTTTTTTGGTTTCTGCTGTTGTGCTGCCTGATTGTGTACTTCCAGTTCCAAGTAAGAGTGTCGTTGACCAGTCACTTCGTAACTCTGAGATTCTACTGTTCATCACTCGGGGTGTGAAAAATCCACACCCCTGAGCAAAGTAATTAAATTGATCCAACCCCCCCGGTAGACAGTGCTATCTTGGCGAGAGAGCTTCTCCTGCCAACATAGCTAACGCCTCTTGCAGAGTTGGATTAACTATGCTGATGGGAGAGCTTTCTCCTGTCAGCTTAGAGCATCTTCATTAAAGCTTTAAGTGTAGACTTGCCCTAAGAAAAACTCAACGATGGAGGGATACGTTGGCCCCTGGGGAATGTGACATCATCTCCTCTGGTCTCACCAGCTGTGCAGCAGCACATCCTCTCTACTCTGTACTCCACTAAACTGCAACCCACTACTTTGCTTTCAGTGAAGATTGCATCTATGTTTACCTCACTGGTGACACTTGAGGCGTTTACTACTCACAGACCCTGCATCAGTGTGTGTGACAGGAATAGGACCACTTTTTGTAACAGTGGAATCCAGCCTGACAGGACTGACAAGCCATAATGACATGCAATTAATTACATCTCTGGAGAGGGAAAAAGTATTTTTTTAAAGCTTCCCACATAAGAGAGATTCCACATTCTTATTCTGCAAATCTAGGCCCTGATCCTGTAAAGCAGTAGTGGGCAACCTGTGGCCCACTGCTTCCCGGAGCTCCTATTGGCCGGGAATGGCGAACCGTGGTCACTGGGAGTTGCGGTGGGCCATGCCTGTGGATGGTCAATGTCAGCAAAATTGTGTCATGGCCCGCAATCAGATTACCTTGATGCCCACCACTGCTGTAACGATTTATACACATACACATGCTTTGACTGGCTTCAGTGAAACGTCTCACAGCATACAAAGTTAACCGCATCTGTAAGCCTTTGTGGAACCAGGGCCTTAGCCTGCAGATAACTGGCTGCTTATCCACCAGAGCCTGGCACTAGTCATTAGTGTATTTTTAGGGGCAAGTGATTTCTTGATCTTAAATCTCCATTTTTCATATAATACAAATGAGTTTTTCCCCTTATCATTTAATCATTCTCTTTTTCTCCTCTCAGAGAAGCTCTGCTTCTCCACAGGCATCATAAAATCTTGTCTCTTTTAAATCAAGGCATAATTTTGTTTAGAATTTATCAGATGACCAACACCTGCTGTGTGCTTAGAGAGTGGCTAAAAAATATACATATATCTGACACTTTTAGTCAAATTTTCACGTGTGCATATCAAACTACATAACACCAGAGATAAGAAAATACCCCAGGAAGTCTAGGATGATGGCAAATGGTACAGGTACAATGAAGAAGAAACAGGTACATGAGCTGCCTCAGAGATGCAGAACTGAGCCGAGTTTTGGAATACTAATTAGCAATGAGACCACAACAGTACCTCCCTCCCCCATCCTCAGCAGGTTTTTTCCAGTACCATGAAATTGCACAAGATCTCTTCTTGTAAACAACTTCATGTTTATTTTAGCAAATGCCAGTCTGTGTAAATGAGGAAAACATTCTAAAAAACATCATAGAAAATAGTTCTTGAGCCTAGGAATTAAAATAATTTTGAGAGCAGTTTCACGAACTGGCAAATATTATAGTGTGAACAGGGTCTTACTCAAACCATCTGCTGTTTCCTTTTGGTCCAACCAAGGACCTGAGTGGAAATCAACCACTCACACTGAGAAAAAAATCATAACAAATGGAAATGATAGCCCCATCCTCTGAAATTATCTCATACCATGGAAAAATACCAGAGCCCTAATACTGAATAACAGATGGAAAACACAGCAAAACTGCTAATGACTCCAGATAATGAGTGTAATAACCAGAACAGCAGCAGCAGCAACAAAATCCATTCAGATTTGATCTGTTTACTAAGATTCAGCTCAATGAAGTTTGAAATAGACAAGGTAATAAAACATGAAAACTAGCATTAATACACTAATGGCAAGATCAACTCATTCTTAAAGTGTGGTTATGTTGGTTTTAGATTGTTTATATGGGTGAGAACGGGGGCCAGTCATCTCTCTTTGAGAGAGTGTTCCGGTCTAGGTCCAGCTCCTGTAAAAGTTCTGCCTCCAGTGATAGCAAGCCTGTTCGGCTGAGCAATGTAGCTCTTGTGGGAGATCATGATTATGGAGGGAGAAGTTCTCTCTCGCCTAATGAGGGCCAATGCCACACAGAGTTTTGAATATCAAGATAATGGCCCTGAGTTGGACTCTCTATTCAATAGGCAGTCAGTATGAGCCCAGAGCACCAGACTGAAGTCCTCATGGAGATCTTCGTTGTTTAATCAATGAGCTGCTGCATTTTGTACCAGTTGGAATTTTTTTCTGGGCATCTAGCTTCACAGTTAGATATAATGGCTTGAACTAATTAAGCCTAGAGGGTCAGGAATGCCCAACATGCCAGTTACAGATGGAAATGACTGCCCATAGCTATTTGGACTTCCGTTAGCAGTGACTGCAAAAGGATCTCCAAGCTGAAGACTGAGTTAGCAATCAGGGTGGATGTTACAGAGGAAGGTAATTCTTTGAAGATCTTCCCTTTTCCCAAGAGTGCCACCTTAGTCTTGCTTGGATTCAGCAGCAGTATGTATTCTGCCCTTACTATCATGTGAATCTCTTTCATTTCCAATACCTGCCTCTCTATTATACTGCTGTCACCTATCAACAGCTGGGTCTTGGGTCACTTCTTCCTCTGTGAACTAGATCCTTGGCAAAGGTGATGGAAGGGGAATCCCTGACTTGTGGTAGACTCGGACACAATTTGTCAGCTAACTGCACTTCCTCCATTCCCCATGTCAGAACAAGCACAACCCCTTGGAACTTGCCTTAAAGCCAATACCACTTACAAATAAACTGTTGAGAAATGAAATTTAACAAAACTACCCAGCCAAAACACTGTGTTATGACAGAGGTTAGGTTGAGAACTTGTATGAGTGATTTCAGGGCAAAATACCACAGGTGCAGGAACTAGTGGTGCTCCGTTTTATGCGGGGTCCCGGCTGCTGGCTCCACGCTCTCTCCCAGCTGTGGCTCCAGCCTTGGCCCCCTTACCCTTGTCCAAGTCCCCCTCTCCCAGAGACACAGCCCTGCTCGCGGCCACAGTTCTGGGGGGTGGGGTGGACAGGGATAAGGGGGCTGACTTTTAGCACCCTCACTCTTAAAAGTGTTCCAGTGCCACTGCAAATATGTTGCAATTATCCCAAAAATCAAACATCATAAACCCAGAAAATTCAGAATTACAGTTACACTTAAAAGAAATCCAGACATGCTAACATCTGGAAACCCATGGTGTAGGCACCAAAACATCCTTAACTCTGCCCTATAGTGACCAAGGACCAGATTTTCAAAGGATTTATGTGCCTAAAAATGTAGTTAGATACCTATTGGGATTTTTTTAAAGCACTTCAATAGGTTAGCCATTGACATCAATAGGAGTTAGGTGCCTAATCTAGTTAAGTGCTTTGAAAATTCCTATAGGCCCCATCTTCATCTTTAGGTGCCTAAATTCTTTTGATCATCTGGCCCTTAATCATTAAGATTATGATTAAGGCATTTTTAGGGTTTGTGACCCCAGATTAGATCAAACTAATTTTTAAATACACATTAGATGTTTTTCATATTTTCTGCTCATGTTTCTTAAAGGATCATTTTCAAGACAAATATAACTCAATCTAATTAACAAATTTACTTCTACTGTCTCAGAAAATTCCTGCAGTGCTCAAAGAGATGGAGCTGTATGTTTAGGGAAGATAGGTTTTATTTCTCATTTCTAACAAAGACAACGAATACCTGCTTTAATAGAAAAAAAAACAGTACTTAAGACAGCATAATAAACAAAGAAATATTTTTTGGAATATTTTTGAGCCTGAACTAGGGGCTCAATCTGGGCAGAGACGTGCAGGGTTCCTATTTATTCAGACTGGCTCCTGATGGCTAGGTTGTGGAAGTCAGGTCTTTCACTGTTTTATTAGTCATTAACTCCAATGTGACCTTACTATCCCCCTTCTGTTTTTATGGGGCACGTTTGATGCTGGCTCACAGTCAGCACCTAGTTACTGGAGAAGTGCTAAAATACCATAACATAAAAATTAGGGCTATCAATTAATCACAAAAAGAAAAGGGGTACTTGTGGCACCTTAGAGACTAACAAATTTATTTGAGCATAAGCTTTCATGACCTACAGCTCACTTCATCGGATGCATTCAGTGGAAAATACAGTGGGGAGATTTATATAAATAGAGAACATGAAACAATGGGTGTTACCATACACACTGTAACGAGAGTGATCACTTAAGATGAGCTATTACCAGCAGGAAGGCGGGGGGTGGGGGGAGGAGGAAAACTTTTTATGGTGATAATCAAGGTGGGCCATTTCCAACAATTAACAAGAACGTCTGAGGAACAGTGGGGGGTGGGGTAGGGGGGGAGAAATAACATGGGGAAATAGTTTTACTTTGTGTAATGACCCATCCACTCCCAGTCTCTATTCAAGCCTAAGTTAATTGTATCCAGTTTGCAAATTAATTCCAATTCAGCAGTCTCTCGTTGGAGTCTGTTTTTGAAGCTTTTTTGTTGAAGTATAGCCACTCTAAGATCTGTGATCGAGTGACCAGAGAGATTGAAGTGTTCTCCAACTGGTTTTTGAATGTTATAATTCTTTACGTCTGATTTATGTCCATTCATTCTTTTACGTAGAGACTGTCCAGTTTGGCCAATGTACATGGCAGAGGGGCATTGCTGGCACATGATGGCATATATCACATTGGTAGATGCGCAAGTGAACGAGCCTCTGATAGTGTGGCTGATGTGATTAGGCCCTATGATGGTATCCCCTGAATAGATATGTGGACAGAGTTGGCAACGGGCTTTGTTGCAAGGATAGGTTCCTGGGTTAGTGGTTCTGCTGTGTGGTGTGTGATTGCTGGTGAGTATTTGCTTCAGGTTGAGGGGTTGTCTGTAAGCAAGGACTGGCCTGTCTCCCAAGATCTGTGAGAATGATGGGTCGTCCTTCAGGATAGGTTGTAGATCCTTGATGATGCGTTGGAGAGGTTTTAGTTGGAGGCTGAAGGTGATGGCTAGTGTTGTTCTGTTATTTTCTTTGTTGGGCCTGTCCTGTAGTAGGTGACTTCTGGGTACTCTTCTGGCTCTGTCAATCTGTTTCTTCACTTCAGCAGGTGGGTATTTGTAGTTGTGAGAATGCTTGATAGAGATCTTGTAGGTGTTTGTCTCTGTCTGAGGGGTTGGAGCAAATGCGGTTGTATCGTAGAGCTTGGCTGTAGACAATGGATTGTGTGGTGTGGTCTGGGTGAAAGCTGGAGGCATGTAGATCGGAATAGCGGTCAGTAGGTTTCCGATATAGGGTGGTGTTTATGTGACCATCGCTTATTAGCACTGTAGTGTCCAGGAAGTGGATCTCTTGTGTGGACTGGTCCAGGCTGAGGTTGATGGTGGGATGGAAATTGTTGAAATCATGGTGGAATTCCTCAAGGGCTTCTTTTCCATGAGTCCAGATGATGAAGATGTCATCAATGTAGCAGAAGTAGAGTAGGGGCATTAGGGGACGAGAGCTGAGGAAGCGTTGTTCTAAGTCAGCCATAAAAATGTTGGCATACTGTGGGGCCATGCGGGTACCCATAGCAGTGCTGCTGATTTGAAGGTATACATTGTCCCCAAATGTGAAATATTTATGAGGACAAAGTCACAAAGTTCAGCTACCAGGTTTCCCGTGACATTAATCGGGGATACTGTTCCTGATGGCTTGTAGTCCATCTTTGTGTGGAATGTTGGTGTAGAGGGCTTCTACATCCATAGTGGCTAGGATGGTGTTTTCAGGAAGATCACCGATGGATTGTAGTTTCCGCAGGAAGTCAGTGGTGTCTCGAAGATAGCTGGGAATGCTGGTAGCGTTGGGCCTGAGGAGGGAGTCTACATTAATCACAGTTAACTCACACAATTATCTCAAAAAAATTATTCGTGATTCATCACAGTTTTAATTGCACTGTCAAACAATAGAATACCAATTGAAATTAAATATTTTCTATGTTTTTCTACATTTTCATATATATATATATTGTATTCTGTGTTGCAATTGAAATCAAAGTGTATATTATTTTTATTACAAATATTTGCACTGTAAAAAGATAAACAAAAGCAATAGTATTTCTCAATTCACCTCATACAAGTACTGTAGTGCAATCTCTGTTGTGAAAGTGCAATTTAAAAATGTAAATGTTTTTATTACATAACTGCAGTAAAAAAAAACAATGTAAAACTTCAGTGCCTACAAGTCCATTAGTCCTACTTCTTGTTCAGTCAATCGCTAAGACAAACAAGTTTGTTCACATTTACAGGAGATAATGCTGCCCTCTTCTATGTCACCGGAAAGTGGGAACAGGTATTTGCACAGCACTTTTACATGCCAGATATGCTAAACATTCGCATACCCCTTTATGCTTCGGCCACCATTCCAGAGGACATGCTTCCATGCTGATGACACTCGTTAAAAAATAATGTGTTAATTAAATTTGTGACTGAACTCCTTGGGGGAGAATTATATGTCCCCTGCTCTGTTTTACCCTCATTCTGCCATATATTTCATATTATAGCAGACTGGGATGATGACCCAGCACATTATTCATTTTAAGAACACTTTCACTGCAGATTTCACAAAACGCAAAGAGGGTACCAATGTGAGATTTCTAAAGATAGCTACAGTACTTGACCCAAGATTTAAGAATCTGAAGTGCCTTCCAAAATCTGAGAGGGACGAGGTGTGGAGAATGCTTTCAGAAGTCTTAAAAGAGCAACACTCCGATGCAGAAACTACAGAACCCGAACCACCACAAAAGAAAATGAACTTTCTGCTGGTGGCTTCTGACTTATAGTGAAAATGAACATGCATTGGTTTGCACTGCTTTGGATTGTTATCGAGCAGAACCTGTCATCGGCATGGACGCATGAAGGGACATGAATCTTTAGCACATTTGGCACGTAAATATCTTGCAACACTGGCTATAACAGTGCCATCAGAACACCTGTTCTCATTTTCAGGTGACTTTGTAAACAAGAAGCGGGCAGCAGTATCTCCTGAAAATTGTAATCAAACTTGTTTGTCTGAGTGATTGGCTAAACAAGAAGTAGGACTGAGTGTACAGCGTTATATTTTTGAATGCAGGTGGTTTTTTTTTTTTAACTTAAGTCTACATTTGTAAGTTCAACTTTCGTAATAAAGAGATTGCACTATGGTACTTGTATTAGATGAATTGAAAAATACTATTTCTTTGGCGTTTTTTACAGTGCAAATACTTGTAATCAAAATAAATATAAAGTGAGCACTGTACACTTTGTATTCTGTGTTGTAATTGAAATCAATATATTTGAAAATGTAGAAAACATCCAAAAATATTTAAATAAATGATATTCTATTATTGTTTAATAGTGCGATTAACAGTGTGATTAATCAAGATTAATGTTTTTAATTGCTTGACAGCCCTAATAAAAATCAGTAGGAAAATATGTGAAAGTGTCTGATTGCCCATGAACAGCAATTGCCTTGTCCCCCTTGCTAACTGGGAGCTGGCTTGTTCCATGCCAACTGGAGGGATGCAAGGAGGGGAACAGATATTTCATATGAGTATTGAGTCAAAATAGTTCTATTCCTTGCTTTATAAACAACATATAAAATACTGGTGGAGGTGGCACTTAGTTTTCACTATTCATATTTTGGGTTCAAAAATGAGGAAACTACTTACTTCTTTGTGGCACCTCATCCCCGTCATTGGTTCATGATGAGTGAAACAGGCCATAATACCCAAGGAGGCACCTGAGGGCATATTGTAAATGTACAAACAACGAGGAGTCCTATAGCACCTTAGAGACTAACAAATTTATTTGGGCATAAGCTTTTGTGGGCTAGAACCCACTTAATCAGATGAATGGAGTGGAAAATATAGTAGCAGGTATAAATACACAGGACATGAAAAGATGGGAGTTGCCTTACCAAGTGGGAGGTCAGTCTAATGAGACAATTCAATTAACAGTAGGATACCAAGGGAGGAAAAATCACTTTTGTAATGGTAATGAGAGTAGCCCATTTCAAACAGTTGACAAGAAAGTGTGAGTAACAGTAGGGGGAAATTAGTATGGGGGAAATTAGGTTTTGTAATGACCCAACCACTCCCAGTCTTTATTCAAGCCTAAGTTAATTGTATCCAGTTTGCAAATTAATTCCAATTCAGCAGTCTCTCATTGGAGTCTGTTTTTGAAGTTTTCTTGTTGAAGAATTGCCACTTTTAGGTCTGTTATTGATTGACCAGGGAGATTGAAGTGTTCTCCGACTGGTTTTTGAATGTTATAATTCCTGATGTCAAATTTGTGTCCATTGTTTTGCATAGAGACTGTCTGGTTTGGCCAATGTACATGGCAGGGGGGCATTGCAGGCACATAATGTCATATATCACATTGGTAAATGTACAGTAGCCTGTGCTGATTATTAGCTATTGAAAAATGTTACAATTGGTGACCGGATTTTGCTAAAGTTTCAGAAACTAATGGAAAAAGCTGTGGTGCATTTGCCCTTTTAACTGATCTTTGGCAGGCAGCATATGAAATGCTAGAGCATTCTCCAAAGAAGCAGAGGGCAAGGAATCAGAAGGCCTGGTCAGAAGTAACAGGCCATGACTACACCTACAACACTAGGGACCCCGAGCATACCCAGAGTGGGGCAGAGACCTGGCTGCCCTCCTAGGCAACTCTGGCTGTGGTTTTAATCCATACACAGCACTCAAGTACTACAGTGATCCGTGAACCGTAGGAGTGCAGACAAATACAGCTGACGTATTATAGCCAGGACTGGTAGCACTGCCTGTTAGTAAGGTGGCCCAATGCTTCCCATTATAACACCCTATTTTCAGTTGTATATAACTCTGCCAAACTTTATCCAGCAGGGCTGAAATATTCCAGGCCAGGCTGACTTTTATTGGGAGAGAAATTTTAGCCAAAATTGTACAGCTTTTTCCAAGAATGAAGCTAGGGGAAAAAATTGTTTAGCCAATGTTAAAATATTCTTAAGAACTTTTCTTTGAACAGCTCTAGTGCCCCCATGCTTTGGAGCAGGGACTTGAAATTTGGGTTGGGGGGCGGGGAACGGTCTTTGTGTAAGTGATGTGCCTTTTGCCATTTCTGTGAAAATCCACCCAAATTTGGCTAAATTATAAACCTTTGAAAAATCACAGTTCGCACACACTCAGTAAAGATGTCTTTGATTTTAGCAGCTAAAAGCTCCAAAGATTCCATTTTCACTGGGCCCACTCAGTCAGCTCCTAGTGCAGGACCATCCCCAAAGAACAACCAAACATGCTTCAGTCCAGGGCTACAGGAACAAAGCTGAACTTTTCCTGTAGATGCAGTTTCCCAACAGCTCTGGGCCAGGCTGAGCACTGAAACTGAGATCAAGGAGCCTGACTCTCCTGTGCTCTCAATAACGCTCCTGCTTGCACCCAGGCAGGGGGGAGAAGGAAGCCATCTGATTTTAATATCGAAGGACCAAAAGCCAGCCCAGAGGGGAAGGAAAGCAGTAGACTGGGACAAGGAGTCTGGCCAAGCTGGGAGTTGGGGAGAGAGAAACTGTGGGAGTTGGAGAGCTGGGACTGGTTGGGCAAGGGGACTGGGAGCAGATAGGGGAAATGGGAAGATAACACGTCATATGAGAACCTGGGGGTGGGAGGGAGAGACAGACTGGCTGAACAAGAAGATTGGGCCAAGGAACCACTGTGGGAGGGAATGGGGGCAGAGGGGAGGAGAGAGTGATCTTAGAAGGAGCTGGGTGCAGTCTTGGGATGGGGAAGAGAACTGGCACTGGCTGGACAAAGAGATTGGGACAATAAGCCAGAGAGGGGGTGAGGGAGTGAGAATGGGGAGACTGAGATTGTGTGAGGGGGGGATGGGAAAGACAGATCAGATGAGATCCAGCAGTGGGGATCTGGAACCAGTTGCAAAAGGAGGCTGGGCGTGAGTGTAGAGAGAGGGAGAGTGAGGAATGGAGTCTTGGACTAGGTAGGCAAGGAGAACGCAGTTGGAACAAGGAGCCATGGGTGGGGAAGAGACAGGCCTGGGACAGGAACTTTTTGGAGGGAATGGGGCAGAAGAGTCTGTGCTCACTCAAGCACACACCTCTTCTGGAGCCTGGCAGGGAACCCAAGACTCCTAAGTCTCACCAAATATCCACGAAACCCACTGGTGAATTGTGTCTTCTCCTCCTGTAGTGCCAGTCCACACACAGAGTCTGACAACCTACGATTGCTATCAGGTGTTCCAGTTACTCCTCTGCTCATGTGGCAGAGGTCTGTGCGGAGGATCTAAAGGTTCTAATCCTGCTGGTGAACAATGTATCAAAGTAATGCCACATGATGGAATTTTTGGGGTTTTTTTCAGTTTGCTTTTTTAAAAACCATAGGAAACTATATACACACAAAAACTATGTTAAAACAACATTATTAAGGTTGTGAAGTCAACCACTCAAAAGTTAGAAAATTTCAGAAATAAGGTTGCCAGTGTAACTTTAATTCAGCCTCTTTGTGCGTTATGATTACTTTTTAAATTAAATTACTTTAAATTACTTTTTAAATTAAATTAAATTACTTTAATTACTTCATCACATACTATTTTTTTCCACAGGACCCTGCCCTTCTTCTGGCACAGGATGAAACTGCTTTGGGGCTGAATTGGGGTGGTGTAGTGAAGGAAACTGTTGTGTGTAAGACCCCCCTGCCTCATTTGTTGCAGAAGTTGGAAGGTGTGTGGTGAATGAGATGGGATTTCAGGGAGAGAAAGACAGTCTTATGGTTAAGGCTCTTGAATGGTGCCATGGGGAATTGAATTTTATCCCTGCCTCTGCCAGAATTCCTATGTGACGTGAAGCAACCTACTTAACTCAAACTTTTCACAGGTGGTCAATAATTGTGTGGTCCTCATTTTCTGGGTGCCAGACTTGAGACCCTGGGGCCTGATTTTCAGAAGAGCACTCACAGTGCTGCAAACTGAAGTTAGTGGGAGCTGGGCTTTGGACATATGCAGTGCTATATAATTCTAAGTACTCTGAAAAACTAGGTCCTTGGTGTCTCAAACTGGTGTCTGTCTGAAAGGCTTGAAGCCTCTCGCTCCTGAGGGGAAAAAAACAACAACCTTGGCACAACTGTCTTGTTTGCCATAGCGCATCGGCTTGTTAGTAGCAGGAAGGAAAGAGTAAATAAGGGAGGCATAGGACTGGAAAAGGTGGCTTTCAAGGTGAGCATGTCATGAGCATGTTATTGGTACAGAAGTGGGGTTTTGTTGGTTTATAACGCCTTTCAGAAGTGTGATCCAGCCATCTTAAATTCCTGGCAGCTGAATCACCACAGTTTTACTTCACTCGTACCCTACCTTGTCTCTGAAACCAATGGAGTTAGAGCAGTATAAACCTGGATTAAGAGAGTAGTAATCTAGGCCTTGTTGTAGAGTTTGTGACTGAATGTAATGTAATCACATTAAAATAATCACACACATGTAAAGTCAGCTGCACTCTCTTGCATTTTTATATATACATTCCTACATAATGCTGTCATTTGAAAACAAAGGCTAATCTGCTGGAGAAACTGCAGGGTTTTCTTGGCTTTCCCAACTTCAGAATATCCCCACTGAGGAGTGAATCGTCCCATTTGTTTTCATTTACTCTTTCAATAGTAAGAACATATTTGAGCATTACTCAAAGCTTCATATGTGAGCATGAGGATTCACTCTTCTTTCCTCTTTGGATTTGCTCTCCTACACAAGGTTAGTTTGGTAAAGAAGTTTAAGATCATTGAATAGCTTTTAAGTACATTCAGATATAGCTCTGAATGTGTCAGACTCCTGAGTTCCAACCCTGCAAAGACACTCATGCTTAACTGAACACAGGAGAACAGATTCAGTGAAATCAATTGAACTACTTGCACACATAAAAGTTAACACATGAATAATTACAGGTTTCAGAGTAGCAGCCGTGTTAGTCTGTATTTGCAAAAAGAAAAGGAGTACTTGTGGCACCTTAGAGACTAACAAATTTATTAGAGCATAAGCTTTCGTGAGCTACAGCTCACTTCATCGGATGCATTTGGTGGAAAAAACAGAGGAGAGATTTATATACACACACAGAGAACATGAAACAATGGGTTTATCATACACACTGTAAGGAGAGTGATCACTTAAGATAAGCCATCACCAACAGCAGGGGGGGGAAGGAGGAAAACCTTTCATGGTGACAAGCAGGTAGGCTAATTCCAGCAGTTAACAAGAATATCAGAGGAACAGTGGGGGGTGGGGTGGGAGGGAGAAATACCATGGGGAAATAGTTTTACTTTGTGTAATGACTCATCCATTCCCAGTCTCTATTCAAGCCTAAGTTAATTGTATCCAGTTTGCAAATTAATTCCAATTCAGCAGTCTCTCGTTGGAGTCTGTTTTTGAAGCTTTTTTGTTGAAGTATAGCCACTCTTAGGTCTGTGATCGAGTGACCAGAGAGATTGAAGTGTTCTCCAACTGGTTTTTGAATGTTATAATTCTTGACGTCTGATTTGTGTCCATTCATTCTTTTACGTAGAGACTGTCCAGTTTGGCCAATGTACATGGCAGAGGGGCATTGCTGGCACATGATGGCATATATCACATTGGTAGATGCGCAGGTGAACGAGCCTCTGATAGTGTGGCTGATGTGATTAGGCCCTATGATGGTATCCCCTGAATAGATATGTGGACAGAGTTGGCAACGGGCTTTGTTGCAAGGATAGGTTCCTGGGTTAGTGGTTCTGTTGTGTGGTGTGTGGTTGCTGGTGAGTATTTGCTTCAGATTGGGGGGCTGTCTGTAAGCAAGGACTGGTCTGTCTCCCAAGATCTGAGAGAGCGATGGCTCATCCTTCAGGATAGGTTGTAGATCCTTGATGATGCGTTGGAGGGGTTTTAGTTGGGGGCTGAAGGTGATGGCTAGTGGCGTTCTGTTGTTTTCTTTGTTGGGCCTGTCCTGTAGTAGGTGACTTCTGGGTACTCTTCTGGCTCTGTCAATCTGTTTCTTCACTTCAGCAGGTGGGTATTGTAGTTGTAGGAATGCATGATAGAGATCTTGTAGGTGTTTGTCTCTGTCTGAGGGGTTGGAGCAAATGCGGTTATATCGTAGCGCTTGGCTGTAGACAATGGATCGAGTGGTATGATCTGGATGAAAGCTAGAGGCATGTAGGTAGGAATAGCGGTCAGTAGGTTTCTGATATAGGGTGGTGTTTATGTGACATTGATGACATCTTCATCATCTGGACCCATGGAAAAGAAGCTCTTGAGGAATTCCACCATGATTTCAACAATTTCCATCCCACCATCAACCTCAGCCTGGACCAGTCCACACAAGAGATCCACTTCCTGGACACTACGGTGCTAATAAGCGATGGTCACATAAACACCACCCTATATCGGAAACCTACTGACCGCTATTCCTACCTACATGCCTCTAGCTTTCATCCAGATCATACCACTCGATCCATTGTCTACAGCCAAGCGCTACGATATAACCGCATTTGCTCCAACCCCTCAGACAGAGACAAACACCTACAAGATCTCTATCATGCATTCCTACAACTACAGTACCCACCTGCTGAAGTGAAGAAACAGATTGACAGAGCCAGAAGAGTACCCAGAGGTCACCTACTACAGGACAGGCCCAACAAAGAAAACAACAGAACGCCACTAGCCATCACCTTCAGCCCCCAACTAAAACCCCTCCAACGCATCATCAAGGATCTACAACCTATCCTGAAGGACGAGCCATCGCTCTCTCAGATCTTGGGAGACAGACCAGTCCTTGCTTACAGACAGCCCCCCAATCTGAAGCAAATACTCACCAGCAACCACACACCACACAACAGAACCACTAACCCAGGAACCTATCCTTGCAACAAAGCCCGTTGCCAACTCTGTCCACATATCTATTCAGGGGATACCATCATAGGGCCTAATCACATCAGCCACACTATCAGAGGCTCGTTCACCTGCGCATCTACCAATGTGATATATGCCATCATGTGCCAGCAATGCCCCTCTGCCATGTACATTGGCCAAACTGGACAGTCTCTACGTAAAAGAATGAATGGACACAAATCAGACGTCAAGAATTATAACATTCAAAAACCAGTTGGAGAACACTTCAATCTCTCTGGTCACTCGATCACAGACCTAAGAGTGGCTATACTTCAACAAAAAAGCTTCAAAAACAGACTCCAACGAGAGACTGCTGAATTGGAATTAATTTGCAAACTGGATACAATTAACTTAGGCTTGAATAGAGACTGGGAATGGATGAGTCATTACACAAAGTAAAACTATTTCCCCATGGTATTTCTCCCTCCCACCCCACTCCCCACTGTTCCTCTGATATTCTTGTTAACTGCTGGAATTAGCCTACCTGCTTGTCACCATGAAAGGTTTTCCTCCTTCCCCCCCCTGCTGTTGGTGATGGCTTATCTTAAGTGATCACTCTCCTTACAGTGTGTATGATAAACCCATTGTTTCATGTTCTCTGTGTGTGTGTATATAAATCTCTCCTCTGTTTTTTCCACCAAATGCATCCGATGAAGTGAGCTGTAGCTCACGAAAGCTTATGCTCTAATAAATTTGTTAGTCTCTAAGGTGCCACAAGTACTCCTTTTCTTTTTGCGAATACAGACTAACACGGCTGCTACTCTGAAAATTGTAAGGAGAGTGATCACTTAAGATAAGCCATCACCAACAGCAGGGGGGGGAAAGGAGGAAAACCTTCCATGGTGACAAGCAGGTAGGCTAATTCCAGCAGTTAACAAGAATATCAGAAAAGGAGTACTTGTGGCAATGCATCCGATGAAGTGAGCTGTAGCTCACGAAAGCTTATGCTCAAATAAATTTGTTAGTCTCTAAGGTGCCACAAGTACTCCTTTTCTTTTTGCGAATACAGACTAACACGGCTGCTACTCTGAAACCTAAGAATATCAGAGGAACAGTGGGGGGTGGGGTGGGGGGGAGAAATACCATGGGGAAATAGTTTTACTTTGTGTAATGACTCATCCATTCCCAGTCTCTATTCAAGCCTAAGTTAATTGTATCCAGTTTGCAAATTAATTCCAATTCAGCAGTCTCTCGTTGGAGTCTGTTTTTGAAGCTTTTTTGTTGAAGTATAGCCACTCTTAGGTCTGTGATCGAGTGACCAGAGAGATTGAAGTGTTCTCCAACTGGTTTTTGAATGTTTGTTTGAATAATTGTTTTCAAGCTCAGGGCCTTACACAGGAACCTTTTACATGTAGTGAATGCTACCCTCTACTAAGGAGTTAAACTCCAGCTCACCTGCCCCCACCCCCAACACACACACACACACACACACACACACACACACTTCCTCATAAACCTGAGCATTTTCACTTTCAGATTTACTGAACAGTTTTATTGAACAAAAACCACAGAATCTGGGATTCAGTTGTGCCCACTCCCAACTCTATGTGGTTGAGTAGCATGGAGGGAGCTAGCTTTAGAAGGGGCGTAACTGCAACAGGTGAAAAATATTGCCTCTCAATTTAAAGTCCCCATTCAACAAGGCTCTTTTTTACTCCATCGAGATTTAAGTGCTCTGCTGAATCAGGGCCATATTCTGTGCAGGTATCATAGGGACTGAAGGACTTTGCAGACTGCTGAAGAGAGGAGTCACCTGATTTCTACTAAATGCTAGATCCAAAACTGAGTTGCTATGTGGTCCTTTGAAAGAGGATTGATGTGAATAATTGTACTTGCGACTGATACAATACAAATCCCCCTCTATCTCCAACATATATGAGACACTGATTTATGAGGAAAGATTTAGGACCTGTTTTGTTTTGTTTTTAAATTACCTTTAAATTACCTTTAAAATGGGCCTGCCATCCCATGTGGGAGCAAATAATAGAATTTAAATGTGTAACTAACCGGTCTGTGAGTACAAACATTTGTGCTGCCAATTGCGATGGAGAGCCCCAGGCCTGGGGGACTCCTTAGAGCCCAAGCAGGATGGGTGCATGCAAGTACCATGCAAGACTCATGTCTTTGAACAGGCCACCCCCAAATAACTGAAAGTAGGTGCTTCCCACATTTCCGCATGATAGACCCCTCCCTTACTAGAGAAGTTCTGGGCGCACTCGCTGGACCTAGACATCAATCTGAAATTGCTAGCGTCTCCCTCTCCAGCACGAACGAGCTGCTCCCATCATTGTGATAATCACCCGGCTTGGGTTTCAAAGCCATATTTATTCCAAAGCCTTCCACAAAAGCTACTCCAAGGTAGAGAAATCACAGTGTAATCACCTAATTCTTGTCTCCGGGAGACCACAGCTGTCACCGCCACACACTGTCAGAGGGACAGCAAATTCTGGGTGTAACTAAGTAAATACACCCCTTTTAAAAATGGATGCACAGTAGAACCTCAGAGTTATGAACTGACCGGTCAATCACACACCTCATTTGGAACTGGAAGTATATAATAAGGCAGCAGCAGAGACGGAAAGAAAAAAAACAAATGCGGTACCGTGCTGTGTTACATATAAACTACTGAAAAAAAGAAAGGGAATGTTTAAAAAAGATTTGACAAGGTGAGGAAACTGTTTCTGTGCCTGTTTCATTTAAATTAAGATGGTTAAAAGCAGCATTTTTCATCTTCATAGCAAAGCTTCAAAGCTGCATTAAGTCAATGTTTAGTTGTAAACCTTTGAAAGAACAACCATAACATTTTGTTCAGAGTCACGAACATCTCAGAGTTATGAACAACCTCCATTCCTGTGGTGTTTGTAACTCTGAGGTTCTACTGTAGATAGAGACAGAACCACCTGGCTCATGGATCCTGGCCTGTAAACCCTCCCACCCTGCTTCTTTCATCATATAAATGGTGTACTCTTTTCCAATCTGCTGATGACAGACGGGTCCTGCAAGACCATGCACAAGATAACAGGTTAGACTCCTGCAAAGCAGTCTCACTAGTGTCTTTGATCTTTCATTGGTTTAGGTGAGGAAAATAGACTCCATGAAGAAAAAGCTTCAAGACATCTTAAATAGAATATAATTTATTGAATACTAAATGCTGTGAATCTGTGCCACAAGAATAAATACTTTTAATGCTATTCTAAAAAAGAATACTTAAATGAGATTTAGCAACGACAGCTCCAAAATCCTAGACAATGAGGCATTAGCAGCATTAGTATTTCCTATCACATCATGTAAAAAAGTTTCATGGAAATTTCTTTTGCATCAGACTGCAGAAGGTGAAGTTTTACCATAGAAACAGGAGCAAAGGGCATTGGGGCTTTTATTATTGTGTGAATAATCAGTGAACATCACAGGCTTACCTCAAGACAAGAAAAACTTCCAGGGGTGAAGGATGTCTTCTGCTTTCCTTCAGTGGAAGCAGCTGTGATCCTTGGAGGACAAAGCCAGAGTTTGCATGTCCAGCTCCTGCCACCAAGCAGACCTCACTTCTAAATACAAAGTAAACCAGCATCCATTTTAGATCAGTGGGTTTTAAGGAGAAAACAGTCACACGTTAGTGCTCTGACTAGCCCTAGCATTTTAGCTTGGCACATCTAGCAATAACTTCAGATATTATTATCAGGAAGATGATTCATACTTTCTAAATCCAGCTAATGTTTGGATGGTATTAAACTGGAATGAGTCACCAGCACAAAGTAAAATGTGTGTGAAGGATCACTTGGCACTACCACCTGTGGGTTTAGAACAAAATGTTCAATTACCATGGAAGCAGCATGAATCCCAGTGAGGTTATCAAAGGAAGCAGGGAATGAATACATGACTAAAGTGCTCAGGCTAACAGCCATGCAGGATTCCTTTCCTCCATCGTGACTTACATTTCCCTGAAATGCACAGGAAGGACTGAATCCTTCATCCAGTAAAGGCAGCAAAACTTTCATTAGCATCACTGGGAACACGGGTAGGGCCCAATGTTTTCATCCTCCTGCTCTCCTGTGACACTAGAGATAGGTATTGCATCCACAACCTTCATTTGAATTGGAATGCTGGTGTTCAGCAGAGATTTTTCAGTTTAGTCAGTCAATTGTGGTTTGCAGTATGAAAACCGCTGAGACAAAAGATGTGCTTTGCAAGGCTGGAGTGATAGGTATTGTAAATAGTGGCAGCAAATGCTTTAGAAGAAAATCAGCAAGCAAATCACTAAAATATAGTGAGGTGGGGACGAGGACTGGATGGACCAGAAGACTGATAAAGGGATAATTCATCTTTCTTATTTAGATGATTGGCTCACATATGGTCCAAGACATAGTGGTTGTTCAGTGTGAATTAGGGTGCTTACCTTTGCCCCCAGTGAGCAGAGATCCATACCACCAAACCCACCTCACAGTTAGCACCCTTGAAAATCTTACTGGCAAGGCCTAGGAATTAACTGGCAGAGAGGATGAACTATCCTCCATGTCAGAGTTAAGATACACTGAGTGGAGGGGTTTGGGGGCACCTGCATTTTCCTTGCCCCTGTTCCATGGATAAACAAAGGTCTTTATTACCCAGGACTGTCCATCCAGCCACATTCACAAGAGCTAAATTCACTGAAGAACATTCTTTTTTGAAAAGTGAATACACGGCAATATGCAGTTTTAATTTAATTAAATTGATCAGAATGCTCCATTCTCTAACTCACTAGGAAACACACACAACAGTGTGGAACTGTCTGAATTCTCTTCTTGACTATAGAGAACAAATACAGAAGGGCAGGGAAGAATGACTACATAGGCTAAATCTGCTTCTCGGTGGTTGTGGCTTATTCCCTGGTCATGTGAGCTACTCATTCCTCAACTGCAGCCATCAGCTCAATTTCAACTAGTCATAACCCCATGACTTCTGAATTTATATACAGTAAAAGCTGTTTTATCCGGCACTTCACCAACCGGAAAGCTCTATAAAACGGCATTTCTGATCTTCATTGAAATTCCGGTTTATAGTCCGGTTGGCGCAGGGCCGGCAGGGAGTTGGTGCGCAGGCTCTGGGAGGTAGTTTGGGGTGCAGAAGGGGGCTCAGGGCATGGGAGGGGGCTCGGGGTGCTGGACCGGGGACTGTTAATCTCGGACGGCTTCCTGCAATCGGTGACCTGTCTTGGGTGCACCTAGGCGGAGGTGCGGCAGGCAGCTCCCATTGGCCACAGTTCCCAGCCAATGACAGCTGCAGAGCTAGCTCTTGGGGAGGGGCAGGCAGCAAAACCGCCTACCGTGCCTCCACCTAGGAGCAACCGGAACAGGTCACCGCTTGTGGGCAGCTGCCCAAGGTGAGCGCCCCCCGATCTAGCACCCCACAGCCCTCCCATGCTCTAATCTGCTGCCCTGAGCCCCCTCCTGCACCCAAACTCCCTCCCAGAGCCTGCACCCCCAACCCCGCACTTCCTCTCTCCCTCTTAGTTAACTGGCATTTTTCACTGATCGGCACCCCCGTTTCCCCAACATGCCAGATAAAACAGCTTTTACTGTATATCACTTATCTCCACTGTGTATCCTTGCACTCAGAAGTCAGTGGATACTGTACCTTATAAAATATCCAAGTTATTTTACAATATCTGTGATATGACCCGTGTAATAATCAGCCTAGAGTAGACCATGCTATTCATAGATTCATAGATTCATAGATACTAAGGTCAGAAGGGACCACTCTGATCATCTAGTCCGACCTCCTGCACAGCGCAGGCCACAGAATGTCACCCACCACTCCTATGAAAAACCTCACCCATGTCTGAGCTATTGAAGTCCTCAAATCATGGTTCAAAACTTCAAGGAGCAGAGAAGCCTCCCTCCAGTCAACCATGCCCCATGCTACAGAGGAAGGCAAAAAAAACCTCCAGGGCCTCTCCAATCTGCCCTGGAGGAAAACTCCCTCCCGACCCCAAACATGGCAATCAGCCAAACCCTGAGCACATGGGCAAGATTCACCAGCCAGATACCCAGGAAAGAATTTTCTATAGTAAATCGATCCCATCCATCTAATATCCCATCTCAGGGGATTTGGCCTATTTACCCTGAATATTTAAAGATCAATTACTTACCAAAATCCCATTATCCCATCATACCATCTCCTCCATAAACTTATCGAGTAGAATCTTAAAACCAGATATATCTTTTGCCCCCACTGCTTCCCTTGGAAGGTTATTCCAAAACTTCACTCCTCTGATGGTTAAAAACCTTCGTCTGATTTCAAGTCTAAACTTCCTGGTGGCCAGTTTATACCCATTTGTTCTTGTGTCCACATTGGTGCTGAGCTGAAATAATTCCTCTCCCTCTCCTATATTTATCCCTCTGATATATTTATAGAGAGCAATCATATCTCCCCTCAACCTTCTTTTAGTTAGGCTAAACAAGCCAAGCTCCTTAAGTCTCCTTTCAAAAGACAAGTTTTCCATTCCTCGGATCATCCGAGTAGCCCTTCTCTGTATCTGCTCCAGTTTGAATTCATCCTTTTTAAACATGGGAGACCAGAACTGCACACAGTATTCTAGGTGAGGTCTCACCAGTGCCTTGTATAACGGTACTAAAACCTCCTTATCCCTACTGGAAATGCCTCTCCTGATGCATCCCAAAACCGCATTAGCTTTTTTCACAGCCGTATCACATTGGCAGCTCATAGTCATCCTATGATCAACCAATACTCCAAGGTCCTTCTCCTCTTCCGTTACTTCTAATTGATGCGTCCCCAACTTATAGCTAAAATTCTTGTTATTAATCCCTAAATGCATAACCTTACACTTCTCACTATTAAATTTCATCCTATTACTATTACTCCAGTTTACAAGGTCATCCAGATCCTCCTGTATAATATCCCGATCCTTCTCCGAATTGGCAATACCTCCCAGCTTTGTATCATCTGCAAACTTTATTAGCACACTCCCACTTTTTGTGCCAAGGTCAGTAACAAAAAGATTAAATAAGATTGGTCCCAAAACCGATCCCTGAGGAACTCCACTGGTAACCTCCCTCCAACCTGACAGTTCGCCTTTCAGTAGGACCCGTTGCAGTCTCCCCTTTAACCAATTCCTTATCCACCTTCTGATGTTCATATTGATCCCCATCTTCTCCAATTTAACTAATAATTCCCCATGTGGCACGGTATCAAATGCCTTACTGAAATCTAGGTAAATTAGATCCACTGCATTTCCTTTATCTAAAAAATCTGTTACTTTTTCAAAAAAGGAGATTAGGTTGGTTTGGCACGATCTACCTTTTGTAAAACCATGTTGTATTTTGTCCCATTTACCATTGACTTCCATGTCCTTAACTAATTTCTCCTTCAAAATTTTTTCCAGGACCTTGCATACTACAGATGTCAAACTAACTGGCCTGTAGTTACCTGGATCACTTTTTTTTCCTTTCTTAAAAATAGGAACTATATTAGCAATTCTCCAATCATTCAGTACTATTCCTGAGTTTACAGATTCATTAAAAATTCTTGCTAATGGGCTTGCAATTTCAGGTGCCAATTCCTTTAATATTCTTGGATGAAGATTATCTGGGCCCCCCGATTTAGTCCCATTAAGCTGTTTCAGTTTCGCTTCTACCTCTGATATGGTAATATCTACCTCTATATCCTCCTTCCCATTTGTCATGCTATTACACCATGGAAATCAATAAAGTGAAAATGCAGCTGCTTATAACGCTAAGGGGCAGATCCTCAGGTGGTGTAAGTTGGTGCAGCTCCATTGAATTCAATCCAACTGAGGATCTGGCCCTAAGTCTCGCTTCCTATGAGGATACACCATTGTTGGAATAGAATATCTCATTCATGCATGGTGAAAATGGCCTTCAGAGCCAAGTAAATGCAGATGCATTGGAGTTACATCATGGGTGAACTGGGACATAGGAGATGCCTTCAGAAATGTACATTTAATTATACCCACTTAGACCTAATTATGCCTGCTTTACTCATGTTTAAGGAAGTCTACACAGATTTGCCTTACTCACTGAGAGTCTAGAAGATGCAAGCTAAAGTATTCCCCATTCTACTTTAACTTACATCTTCTGGCTTCTTGGTATGTAAGTTAGACATGGACACAAAGCAGGAATCTAAATTAACTTATACCACCTTACCCATCACTTTGGAATTTGGCACTAGGTAATCACTTAAAGGCAACAAAATAAAGAAATGTTGGAATTATGAACTTCCACTTATTTGTGTCTTTCATTTAACTAAGTGTTACATTATGTTTATGCACGACACTGGTAGGAAAACAGTCTCTGAGTTTGATCAGGGATGATGGTATAAGTCAAGGTAAACTCATCTACCATAAGTGCAAAATTTTGTACTGCCCACTTAACAGTTAAAATCAAAATGGCTTAAACTGGTATTTAAATGGTAGGGCTACAAGTTATATACACGATGAGGCAGCCAACATGATCAGATTTCATTGATAGATTTTGACGAGTGACTGACAGAATTGTTGTGAAGAAAGTGTTAATACACCTTCCTCTATTTCGGTATTTTTGAAAAACAAAAAAACAAAACCCCACCCTCCTGTGAATCCTAGTTTTAATATTAGATTGAGCATTTACCCTTAAATGCAAAGTTGAATCTGTTTGTGCACATCTAGAACATTACTGCTTTCTATGGATTGAAGGCACTTGTTAGTGACATGAAGTAGGCCCAGAAACAGGAGCCAAGAGAGTGAGTTTCACTGTTATAAAACAGGTATTTCCTTTATTTAACTGGTTTTTGCAGCTAGACAATATTAGATATATAGACAAGATAATCTATGGCAGGCAGAAGTGCCTTGTAAACAGGCAGTCTGTAATAGACCACAGTCTCTTTCTAAAATTAGGTAAAGTAATTACTGAATATAATATTTCAAGATGTATTTTAAAACACTAATATACATTCATGTTGCAAACCTTCCACCAATTCACATCATCACATCAATAGGAGCACCCTGCCTATGTGACCATACGTCCTGTTTTGGCTGGGACAGTCCCCTTTTTAAGCCCTGTCCTGGCTATCCTCAATTTTTGGCAAAAGTGGGCATTTTCCCCCTTGGCTCTTGATTGGGTGCTGAGAAGCGAGTGGCAATGCCAGCCCCCTTGTGGCGGGGCAGGCAGGGCTCAGGTGAACAGTCTTGCTGAAGGAGGGGGGGTGCAGGCAGGGCTTGGGCAAATGGCTTGGGCCAGACCCATTTGTGTATGTGGGGATTCGGGCAAGCGGCTAGGGCCAGCCCTGCAGTGGGGGCGGGAGAGTTTGGGCTACCCCATATGGTGTCCCGTTTTCCCTTTGGGAAATATGGTCACCCTATTGCAGCCCACTGTGAAATCTAGGACATTATAAGACAGATCCTCACTGGTGTAAATGGACAACATTCCTTTCTAAGGAGCTACATTTTAGTAACTACCAGAGCCGATGTACATGAAAAATTCCTTTTCCATCCCAGTGAGAATTAACATAATCAACAGCTGTTTCATTGTTTTCTTCCTAACTCCTTCCATAAAGCAAGCAACCAAAACAAACAAAAGCAAAACCCAACAACATCAAAATCCACCAAACACGCTTAAACTTTCATTTTCCAGCAAATAAAAATATCTGTGTTTAAAAAGTGAAAATCCGAACAGGACTTTGTTGTGATTACTTAGAGATGCAGGCAAGCTGTGCTGACTGTTTAAATCAGTACTCTGCCTCTCGGGTTAAGATGGATTTAAGTATTAGAAAGAAAGGGCTGAACTATTTATTTTAGTGGAGGGGGGCTAAGCTGCTTCTAATGAAGACAAAGGGGGGAAACAGATTATTGCTGTCAGAGAGCTGGGCCACAGATAATGTTGAGGTTGGGTCTCTGTATTGTTTTAATGTGCTGGTCATTGGACCTGGTTTATGCAGTGACCTGTGGTGAACAAGTGTACTGTGATGCATCTAGTGGACAAGTATATTATGATGAGGGATCTTTCAATAGGTATTCAGGCTATTTTAACTCAGACTGAAGGTGGGTTGGGGAAGGAGTGAAGGACTAGCCAGTGGGTGCAGGATTACATGTGCACACGTATGAGTTGCGACTCCTATTCCAGCCCCTGAGCTGTACTAGTAGTAGCGGTGGCAGGGCTGCTCTGTGCCCTGTCAGTGGATTGGGGGATTCGCTCTCTCCCACCCCATTGTAGCTCTCCTGCACGTAGATCATTTATCTAGGCTGTGTGCGCCTGTGAACGTCACCCTCTAAGGCTGGACATTCCAAGTGCCTTTGCTTCTGTGCGGGAGAGCGCACATTCTCTGCGACATCAAGTTAATCACAGGACGGGGCTTGTCACTTACTCTATGTTCATAAGGAAGGGGCTGCTCTCAAACAAAGAAACAATTACCTGCCATTCAGAGAGCATTAGGATTAGCTGCACAGCACGGTAAGGGGTATGATTTGAATGGTTTGTAACAATGCATAGGACCTTGCTTTTGTGTCTCTTCCTCTCCACATCACTGGGCCACATTAGGTTAATTATGTGTGGAATATGAACAGTGGTGGGTGACACATGGAAGAAATTGAAGATATGGACCCTGCAAACTAAGCAGAGAAACAAAACCCAGATGCCCTGGATGCTCAGGTGCTTGAAGGGTGAATTAAACGAGTTGACAGGCTTCAGGGGAGAAGCATGTTTAACAGAGGGAGATTGGAAGAAGGGAGATGAACCACAGCATACCCGGTCCAGAAGGGAGTTCCAGGCGTATGGGCCCACATGGAAAAAGGTGAGACGAGGAGTCTGGGAAGGATACAACAGAAGTGGTGAGACCTGCAGCCTTTCAGAGCAAAGGCACTGTGACAGGGTCAGGCCAGAGGGCTACAGGAGAGTGTTCCTATTGGGATCCAGGAAGTGGGTGGGCGGAAGCCCGCTCACTGCTAAAGGATCCCTCCCCCCAGCCTAAGATGGGAATCCACAGGACCTGGAAACCAAGTAATTCCGGGGGACAACTAATGAAATAACAGGGACAGGAGTGCGGTCAAAGGGTCAAATGAATTGAACCAGACAGGAACTCCGAGCAGAGAACCCCAGACAGTGCCCACTGCTCCTCGAAGGCATCAAGGGAGTCAGTGGACGCCGTCCAGAGGAACTCTGCCCTGATACACGAATGGACGGAGGCTACAGGATTGTGTTAGAAGGCAGATATATTGGTCCAAGATTAAGCAGGTCAATTTTCCCTGCGTAAGATAACGGCTGGAACAAATTCAGGCAGGCTAGGATACCTGGAGCCAATTAAGAAGCTGCTAGAATCAGTTAGGACAGGCTGGCTAATCAGGGTACCTGAATTTAAAAAGGAGCTCACTTCAGTTTGTGGTGTGCGTGCGAGGAGCTGAGAGTGAGAAGGCGCACTGCTGGAGGACTGAGGAGTACAAGCATTATCAGACACCTGGTGGTGAGGATAAAGAAGGTATTGGGAGGAGGCCATGGGGAAGTAGCCCAGGGAGTTGTAGCTGTCGCACAGCCGTTCCAGGAGGCACTCTAGACAGCTGCATTCCACAGGGCCCTGGGCTGGAACCTGGGGTAGAGGGTGGGCCTGGGTTCCACCCCCAAACCTCCCAACTCCTGATCAGACTCAGGAAGAGTTGACCTGGACTGTGGGTTCCAACAGAGGGGAAGGTCTCTGGGCTGTTCCCCGACCCACATGGTGGGTCAACAGAGACTGCGGGGATTGTTCTTTCTTTTTCCCATGCTGGCCAGTGATGAGGTTAGCTGAATGAACGGCAGGTTTGAGCCACTAGCAGAAGTGGCCAAACTAAGGGCTGCCATGAATCTCTGAGGCAGGCAACTCCGCCAATAAGCGCATGACCCACCAAGGCAGAGCACCCAAGTGAGGAGTGATGATAAAGCTTGAGCAAAGATGTCCAGAGGCGGCCACTGAAAGGCAGCATTTGGCAATCATGATATTTTTTCCATTATTCATAGAAGAGGAGCTATCTGTGGTATGTTTGCAAATGTTCTTTTTTTTTTTTTTAATTGCAGCCAGTAGGGGCATAAACCGAGCTTTGCAGAGGAAAGGACTGATAGACTATCAATGTTTTTTTCCTCTTTGTTTCAGTTTCTTTGATATATTACAGTACTGTGCATGCATGTATATGCATAAACACACACAGAGAAAGAAAGAGAAAAAGACTGTATGTTCTTATTTGAACTCAGGTTGCATCATTTTCACATCTATGTAATTTGTTTTTATGTATGTATAGAGTGGGGTCCAATCTCTATTTTTGTGTGAACTCAAACATAATGGATTCAGTAATCTTTGTGTATTAAAATGCATGAATTCTCCACGCAATGGATATATTTGGGGAAATGTATTTTTTTGAAACATTTGATACAAAGACTTCATATTAAGTATCTAGTTCTTGTAATCTAGAAAACCTAGAATGAAGCTGCTTGGAGATTTTTTAATTTGAAAAAATAGCTAGTAAAAAAAAAGCCATTTATAAATTTGGGGTTTAAGAAAAAGATTTAGAAACCTAAAGACTCTACTAATTTACCCATCAATCCTCACCAGGATTTGTTCTCTGTTCTCAGTACTGCAGGATGCATTTAAGTAATGATTCTTATCAATTGTCCAGCAGTATCTAACCAGTGAGCAAAAAGAAAAGGAGTACTTGTGGCACCTTAGAGACTAACAAATTTATTAGAGAAGGTGCCACAAGTACTCCTTTTCTTTTTGCGAATACAGACTAACACGGCTGCTACTCTGTAACCAGTGAGCAGTGAGTCAGCTAGTGGTCAAACAGAGGTTATCATCATATTAAGGACTAGGAATTAGAGACATGTACTATAGATAATGAACTGGCAGTAATCCTGGGTAACTGTATCAAGGAAAGACTGTTCTTTAAAACCATACTGATTATCATGTGGTTTATGATTTTATTTCTATCTTTTTTTAATTTTAAAACTCGAAATGATTTCCCCGTTGGTTTATTCTTAAATGTTAAAACCAAGTGATTTTGCCCCAAATAACAACACGAGTAAATTCCTGCCCCAAAACACAGATGATTGAGGCGTTTAGACAAATCCTTTATCCCCTACTATAACAACATCCATCATTGGAGCTACGCAGCATATCTATCCTACAAAACACACTGGCCCTTCCTTTCTTAAATTGTGAGCATGGGCAAAGGTAGAGGCAAATAGCTCCAGTAAAATGAATGTGTTTTATTTTTTTCCTGTTAGTTTAATGCATTCAGTTTTAGTTTTTGCATGTTATCTTGTCACTGTCAAATTAAGCTCTCCTTCATACTCACTCATTCACTCCTCTCTAACTGCTCATAGGCACTCCACTAAGCTTAGTACTGAATGACAAACTATTCTTATCAGCTTGAGGATAGAGAATTGGCTTTAAAATGGTCTGCTATTTAAAGTGAGTTTATGCAAGCCAAGTTGTTTCAGGTAGAGAGGGTTGTGATCTAGAGATCTGAGCACTGAGGGACTGAGAGTCAGGGACTCATCTCTTCTCATCCTGGGTCTGACCCCATCCGTGGCCTTGGGCTAGTCATAGAAGCCCTGTGCCTTAAATTCCCATATTTGTAAATCAGGGTTAATTCTGTCTTGCCAATCTCAAGGTATGTAGCAAGAATAAATTAGGCATCAGTCCTGCAAGCACAGGGCACACATGAGTAATTTTACATATCTGAGTAGTCCCCACTGAAATATTTGCAGGATCAGGACCTCATGGCCTTGTCCAGAGAGCAAGCCCCTACAAATCCCATTGTCTTCATTTCAGCACCTCATAAGAACAGCCATACTGGGTCAGACTAAAGGTCCATCTAGCCCAGTATCCTGTCTTCCGACAGTGGCCAATGCCAGGTGCCCCAGAGGGAATGAACAGAACAGGTAATCATCAAGTGATCCATTCCCTTTGGCCCATTCCCAGCTTCTGGCAAAAAGAGGCTAGGGACCCCTGGCTAGTAGCCATTGATGGATCTGTCCTCCATGAATGTATCTAGTTCTTTTTTGAACCCTTTTACAGTCTTGGCTTTCACAACATCCTCTGGCAAGGAACTCCACATGTTGACTGCAGTGTGTGAAGAAATACTTCCTTTTGTTGATTTTAAACCTGTTTGTTTTAAACCTCTCAGGGTCAGGCCTTTACTTTACAGTAAAGAACATGAATGATTATGTGTAAGTGTTAGATAGTTAAATTGGACATGTAATAAGCAAGTGGTATTCCTGTTAAGTATATGTTTTCCAATGATTTTATCTGGAATATATATAGTAAAATCATTACTTTTATGCATTTCAATTGAGCACCGTAGAAAAAGCAAAGGTCACGATATCCTGAAGAAGCTAAGGCACGTTGAAGATGTTAGTATTTCTGCCTTACTCTTTCTTAGCATGCGTGTGTTTTGCTTTCAGGTCTCAGTCTGTGGTGGAACCTGGCACGCTGAAACATGAGGAACTGGGTGAGAGCGAGAACACCCAACTTCTACTGGCTCTAGACTGAGTTCTACATCACCAACACGCACAAACGCATTGCCAAACTTCAACAACCTGCAACAACCAGAAACCTGCAAAGCACACAACACGCTTTAAACAAACACACACTCTCTCTCTCTCTCTCTCTCTCTCTGTGTGCTTGAAAACAGGTCCTTCATTTTTCCAGACCAACTAATGATTGTCACCAGCCACCTGTCTGTGCAGCCAAAGCTAAACAAAGACAGAGATTTCTTTTGGTGTAGGATGCTAACTAAGATAAAGTAAGGAGTCTAGTTGTTAAAAAAAAAAAAAAAAGATCTTTTTAGATTTGCAACATTAAAATGACTGAAAAGCGAAGGACGAACTCCTTTGTACACAACGAATGCACAGATGGATGTTTTTCTGAGTCATTATGCAGGGATGTGCTTTAATTTTCCTAAAACAAAGTTTAGATTAAGTGCATTTTAAAGTACAGTATCTTGAAGTTAAACTGTGCAGTCGAATTATTAGGTTTAATGTAGCTTGCATACCTGAGATAACAGCATCTCCAATACACTTCAATCCCTACCAAGGTTTTTTTTTTTTAAAAACAAACAAAAAAACCCCCCAAAACATCACCAGCATAATGTCATTCAACATTACAGTATGTGATATCATCCTGGCTGCTTGAAGGATTCATTTATTTCTGTACCCTGAAAAGATTATTCTTTATTTATGAAGCCTTTATAAAACTGTCAGCTAAATGTAATGAGCTATGTGGGCAGCAGACACACACAATTTGAAATGCAATTATTTAATTTTACCAATGTGTTTTTCCACAGGCAACTCTACAGCCTGTTAGCCCTGTGTGTGTCTGTAAATGTGTGCAGCGGGGAGAACTCTTTGGAAAAAATTCACTGGTGATTAATGGTTCAATCCAGATTATTTCATTTAGATCACTACAGCAAATGAAAGCTCTGCAGAGCCATTTAACCCTCTTCCATCCTGCAGTCAGCTAAAGGTATAGCCAGAAGGATCTGCTGATTGCAGATGGTGGCTGTGGTTAAATCAGAAAGGGAAAACTTAGAATGAATTATATAACATAGTACTTTGACTGGAAGGAAATGTGAAAGAACAAAAATGTAGAACTGAAATGCCAAAGATCAGTTTGTTATCTCTTTCTTTGCTCTACTTGCAAAATGAATCCCATCACTACATTGAAATGGAAATAGATAAAAATAATAAAAACAATCCACTGTTAAGAAATTGCATCTGCTGTGACTTTATTTCTTTAAACCATTGTACAATTTTTTCGCATGCACTTTTTACCTTTCATTCAGTTGTGCTACATGGCATTTATTAGAACAAGTGGTCGCTGCCCATATGTCAAATAAGGTAATTGTAAGTCAGATACACAATATGAGTTGACAGTGGACAGCATAATACTCTTTTAAATATGCCTCGGGGGGGCCACATAACTTGTGAGTGGTACACTGAAGCGATGACATAGTTCAACTGGGAATAGTCATCCCTAATGAATGAAAATAAAAGGTGTTACCTCTAACCGACGTAGAATATCACATTTATACCTGGCCAGAAGGGGTCTGTCCGATACTATTATACACAACTAGGGATTAATACAGCTACTAATGTTACATGCAGAATAATTGCAGAAAGTGTATAATTTGTGTGGTTTGTATTTCTCAGCAAGATGGGGTAGATATAGGGCTTGATCTGCAAGGTGCTAAGAGCTCTGCAAGGTGATGCTGATGTCAACAAGTATTGAGGGCCCTAAGCACTTTGCAAGAATGCCCAGAACCACAAATGAGCACTTAGCATGTTGCAAGATTGAAGACACATATCTTAGTGATTCCCCCCCATTAAAATTCACGGTAGAATACACTAGGCACATCGGCAGGTAGTAACATAGCATAGCTCCATTGGCTTCAATGGAGACAATACCATAGTGTCACTCAAGAGAGAGGCCTTGTTTTACAGCCTTTTTAGTTAACACATTTACCTGTGTTGCCACTGAAATGATACTCTCACAAGAACAGTGATGTAACATTTTGTAAGTCATGAGGTAGAGAGAAAGAAGACTAAGAAAATCTTAGCTGGGAAATTCTGCAATACATTTTAGTAGCCTGAATTTATTTAAGTCAGAGTTGTGCAGCTGAAGTGTTTTGAAAGCTATTGAATTCGTAGTCCATGAGCATCAGTGTCTATAAAAGGTAAAAAAGCCCTTTAAGCTGTTATGACTAAAACATACAATGGTGACATGAATAAACATCTGTGTTGGCCTGTAATACATATCCCAAAATATCAGGGCATGACTAAGATGGTGGTTCTTATTTAACTCTGTGCATAGGTACATGATAACTATGAACAGGAAAAAGAAATGCAATTTTCACTGACCTTATTGGTATGATACAAACATTAGATTGTACAGTCCTCTGTCAAATTGCCTCCCTTTGTTGAATGAATATGAAGGACAAAATATTTTACTGAAGATATTTTTCACTTTAAAAAGCATTTTCATTTGTTTCTTCCATTAAGATTTCCAATGTAGAAATTTCTTAGGGGGAAAACATCAGTTTGCAATCTAAAAAGCTTAAAATGAGGTGTGATGTATACACTGTACAATTTTATAGGTTCTTCCATATGCTTACTGGGTGCACAGCTATTCCAATAACTACATCCAACAAAAAATAACGTTCTTGACTCCTTGCCCCCAAAGCACAACAGAAGCATTTTCAGTGGTGGAGAAACTACTAATAATGAAGCCACATCATCCACATTGCCACATTCACGGCACTTCTGTTTTTAATGCACAATATAGCAATCCCTCATTATTTAATGAGCATTAATATGTTTATAGGTTCATGTTTAGTGTTGAGTGCTTTAATGTATTTGCCGATCATAATCCCAAATGATAAAGCATCTACCTTCAGAGGAAGAAACACTACTAAACTATAAGGGAACAATCGGAGCTACAAGAAAAGCATGATACGAGTTTTCACAAATTAAAAACTAAACATCTGTTATATCTCTAGAGAATGAGTATTAAATCCAAGCAATGGAAATTGCAATGTAGTTTAAGGTGAATTAAGGTGAATCTAAAAGGAAACAATTTTGGGTCAAAGCCAAACACTTCTATTCATTCTTTAAAAATTATTTTATCATTTATCTTTCTTAATCATTTTCAGTATTACAAAATATGCCATGCAACTAAACAATTGGCTGGAGAGGCTGCCTCCCACTGAGTCCAGTTATACTGAGCACCTCATTTATAAATAGTTCTCATTCATCGTTCTACCAAATCCTCCCAATAAACATTTTTACATATTTCGAATTGTGAAATGAACATAATTATTTTAGGATCTCCTGATAATTAAACTGAGAGTTGTGAATTTCTTGTTGAAGTGGGTATATAGTTGTCTCTGGTTTAGAAAGCACACCCAAGCTTTTCTGGATCATGACTGAAACTGAAGTCTTGATCAGTGCATGATCATCAAATTTTGCTAATCCAAAAGGAAATAAACGTGCACAACTCTAAAAAATAGTTACAGCATCTCATGGCACAAACCATCATGCAATGTGTTATACGGCACTATATGAACTAACTATTTAATAAATCCAAAATCTAAGTGACTCTTAGTTTATGGGAATACAAAGTTAAGGCTATTTTATCAAAATTGCCACTGTAATGAAGTAAACAATCTCAGACAGTCTGATTATGAGCATATAGAGTATGTGTGCATGGTGCTTAGATACCATGATATAAGGCACCTTAGTAACAATACATTTGACAGTTTACTGCAACATGAATGTTTCCCAAGCCTAAAATGGGAAGAGGCCTGTCTCCCTTCTCTGGAGATATAACTAACAAAATCTAAGAGCTCTAATTTCTGACATGGAAGTTAATACATTGAAAACTATATTCAAAGCTGTTCTTATCTGGTTCTGTGTTCTAGCAAGAAGTCTGTGCTTCCAGGCAAGGATCAGAATTCCACATCAGAATTTGGTCCTCTGCTCCCAGCTCAGAGAATTCTGTCTCTCTTCTATTTAGGTTCTTATTCTGAGGAATGACCACTCAGGTCAATCTAGAAGCAGCCCCTGGAAGGAGCTGTGTCCAACTCTTCTTGGACAGAAGATGGCATGACACAAGGGGCCTTGAAATGATAGGTGACATAGCAGTTAACTACATAATCCTAAAGTAAGAGCACCTGCAACTCCCACTTAAGACAATGGACGTCCCAGTACTTCCCAGGATGAGGTCCTGAAATTGAAGAGATCCTTTTAGCTGAAGGAGACTTAAAAGATTCTTTCATTCTAGGAAAACAAAACTGATTGGATATGAGTTTTTAGACTCTACTAACTGGCAGTTAAATAATACAAGTTTCTATTTCCATTTCCAGATGGCAAGAAAAGGCCACACTTAGCACGTAGAGTTCCTTCCTCTGCTAAAAGCAGGACGTGCACTTATTAAACATATTTTTAAAAAATTAGTGGTTCACAAAAGGAAATGATCAATGTATAGCTATGATAGAAAAATACAATTACCCATGTAGAAAAATACAAAATAAAACTATTCATTCACATTATCTACAGTTGATACTATATGCATATTGTTTCATACCTAAAACATTTATGATTAGAAATTGAATGAGAGAATTTCGAAGCTAGTTGTGTGCAAATGTTTATGCACATCTAATGTATACATGTCATTACCAGGTAGCAGTGCACGTACAAATCAGATATTTGTGCATTAACATGGCCAATAAGGTGACTAACTGGCTCTGTGCACATGTACGTCTGTGATACTGGTACACATAATATAGACATGTCACAAACATTTTCACATTCCTCATTTTGAAAATTTGACCTGATAGCTCTTTGGTTGACAAGAGTATTATTGCACTTGCAGCCTACAAGCAAATCTATCAGATCAGTGCCATTTCAGTATGAAACAGAATGGAACATTTTTAGGTAAGTCCATAGTAATTGTGGAACAATTTCTTCACATCTTCTAGCCCCTAGAAGAGTGACATTTGCCACATGGCCAGCCAAATTAATGTTGTGTATTTATATTTCCAGACTCCAATGGATTAAACCTCATCTGTTTCCTACATCAGAAATGACCTCTTAAATGGCAGGAAGGGTGCGTCTCTGTTGGGGTGTTAACTCAGGGTGCCACACATCCACAATGAATATCAGCCGATAACTGCCAGCATCCTGCCACACTTCATGCTCAAAAGAGTCGTCGAAGATAAGAACCTTCCCTTCTTCCCAGGTTCTGTAATAGAAAAGAACATCCTTTTTTATTGTGTTTTGGGCACCCATTAATGGGTACTTATCTGGGCAGGTATTTGTGCTGGAGATGCTCTTCTGTACATGGAGAAGGTATAATCAGCATGTTTTGCATAAGGAATCTAATACTACTTAAAGAGAAATGAGATGTCTGTATCAGAGCTCTGAATGAAATAAACTATAGAAAGTTCAGTTTGATGTAGCTCCATTCACTGAGTTATACTTTTATGTTCTCTGTCTCTCTCTTTGTATGCATACAGGAATATACACTATATATATATATATATATATATATATATATATATATATATATAGGGATCTGAGTCTAGAGTCTAGGAGGCATTGAGCATCCACCATTCTCAATAATCTGGATACTTTAAATCAAGTCCCGCCCCCCACCTTTTTTAGACATATACTATTAGAGGATAATGGAGAGATGAGCAATAGCCAGCAAAAGGTTTTAAAATAAACATATGTCAAACAAACTGGATTAAAAAAACAGAATTACAAAATTAAATCCTGGTTCATACTTAACGTCAAAAATGTGAGTAGACGCACTGCATAAATCTTTGCAGGATCGGAGCCTAAGCGCGTGTCTAGAGAGGAAAGCTGCACTAGTATAGTTTATTTTGGTATAATTATGCTGATATAACTACATCAAAAGTGAGAGTCCAAGCTGCTCTGTCCATGCCCTTTTAAGCTACAGCAGAACCTCTGTTTTAGAAATTGGGGATAGAGGCATTTTTAACATCAAAAAATCATAAAATGGAATATTTCAAAAAGATAGTAGGTCTCGTGCATACATTGCAGCACTTTCTTCTTGTCCTTCCACCCACTGCAAAGTGATTTCCAATGCCCTGAAAGCATTGGAATGTGAAGGGATGACAGCTTGTTCTTCACAGACATCACTTTTATTATGCAATATTTTTTTCCCTAATTGGGAACAATGGTTCATATGTCTGGTCATTTTAAAGACTGGTGTTCATAAAACCATGGTTCTACTGTAGTTTGCTTGGTTAAGCGCTGCTTCCATGGAGTGTGACACCATATGGAACAAACACATAGCACTCTGAGTGGGTATTCCAAAATGCAAAGCACGGCTAGCCAGGGAAAGTAAAGTTATTCCAGTGAAATTTTCCCATGTAGACATGGCCTTCGGCAGGGAACACAGTAAATATTACATATTTTTTATTTTAGTGCAGAAAATTGATACTTTCTCAAACCATAATACATACAATTCATTCAAACTGGCTTGTGTCTGAGCATGTCACATTCTTTAACAACAAGCTAAAGAACAAAACTTAAAGGACAATGGTGAGAAGCAAAGTATCAGAAGCAAAGGTACCTAATCGGTTGGAAGGATCAGAGTTAGGTTCAGTTTTAACATCTTCATTAATGACCTTCAGAAGGAGTTTAAAGGCATGTTAATTAAGGTCTCGATATTGCAAAGTCAATGGGACACTTGAGTGAATATAATCGTCCATGAAAAAAGAAAAGGAGTACTTGGGGCACCTTAAAGACTAACAAATTTATTTAAGCATAAGCTTTCGTGAGCTACAGCTCACTTCATCGGATGCATTCGGTGGAAAATACAGTGGGGAGATTTATATACACACACACAGAGAACATGAAACAATGGGTTTTATCATACACACTGTAAGGAGAGTGATCACTTAAGATGAGCTATTACCAGCAGGAAGGTGGGGGGGGGAAGGAGGAAAACCTTTTATGGTGATAATCCAGGTGGGCCATTTCCAGCAGTTAACAAGAACGTCTGAGGAACAGTGGGGGGTAGGGGAGAAACAACATGGGGAAATAGTTTTACTTTGTGTAATGACCCATCCACTCCCAGTCTCTATTCAAGCCTAAGTTAATTGTATCCAGTTTGCAAATTAATTCCAATTCAGCAGTCTCTCATTGGAGTCTGTTTTTGAAGTGTTTTTGTTGAAGGATAGCCACTCTCAGGTCTGTAATCGAGTGACCGGAGAGATTGAAGTGTTCTCCGACTGGTTTTTGAATGTTATAATTCTTGACGTCTGATTTGTGTCCATTTATTCTTTTACGTAGAGACTGTCCAGTTTGGCCAATGTACATGGCAGAGGGGCATTGCTGGTACATGATGGCATATATCACATTGGTAGATGCGCAGGTGAACGAGCCTTTGATAGTGTGGCTGATGTGATTAGGCCCTATGATGGTGTCCTCTGAATAGATACGTGGACAGAGTTGGCAACGGGCTTTGTTGCAAGGATAGGTTCCTGGGTTAGTGGTTCTGTTGTGTGGTGTGTGGTTGCTGGTGAGTATTTGCTTCAGTTGGGGGGCTGTCTGTTAGCAAGGGCTGGCCTGTCTCCCAAGATCTGTGAGAGTGATGGGTCGTTCTTCAGGATAGGTTGTAGATCCTTGAAGATGCGCTGGAGAGGTTTTAGTTGGGGGCTGAAGGTGATGGCTAGTGGTGTTCTGTTATTTTCTTTGTTGGGCCTGTCCTGTAGTAGGTGACTTCTGGGTACTCTTCTTGCTCTGTCAATCTGTTTCTTCACTTCAGCAGGTGGGTATTTGTAGTTGTGAGAATGCTTGATAGAGATCTTGTAGGTGTTTGTCTCTGTCTGAGGGGTTGGAGCAAATGCGGTTGTATCGTAGAGCTTGGCTGTAGACAATGGATCGTGTGGTGTGATCTGGATGAAAGCTGGAGGCATGTAGGTAGGAATAGCGGTCAGTAGGTTTCAGATATAGGGTGGTGTTTATGTGACCATTGCTTATTAGCACTGTAGTGTCCAGGAAGTGGATCTCTTGTGTGGACTGGTCCAGGCTGAGGTTGATGGTGGGACGGAGATTGCTGAAATCATGGTGGAATTCCTCAAGGGCTTCTTTTCCATGGGTCCAGATGATGAAGATGTCATCAATGTATCGCAAGTAGAGTAGAGGCGTTAGGGGACGAGAGCTGAGGAAGCGTTGTTCTAAGTCAGCCATAAACATGCTGGCGTACTGTGGGGCCATGCGGGTACCCATCGCAGTGCCGCTGATTTGAAGGTATACATTGTCCCCAAATGTGAAATAGTTATGGGTGAGGACAAAGTCACAAAGTTCAGCCACCAGGTTAGCCTTAAGGGTTTTCCTCCTCCCCCCGCCCTCCTGCTGGTAATAGCTCATCTTAAGTCATCACTCTCTTTACAGTGTGTATGATAAAACCCCTTGTTTCATGTTCTCTGTGTGTGTATATACATCTCTCCACTGTATTTTCCACTGAATGCATCCGACGAAGTGAGCTGTAGCTCACGAAAGCTTATGCTCAAATAAATTTGTTAGTCTCTAAGGTGCCACAAGTACTCCTTTTCTTTTTGTGAATACAGACTAACATGGCTGCTACTCTGAAACCTGTCATAATTGTCCATGAGTGTGTATCACTTTGCAAGACAAGAGCCTTAATTCTGAGGTGATGAATTAAGTATTGCAAGTAAGCACAGAGAAATAATACAAAGGGAAGTTGTGACACATGGCTAGAAAGGGTTAAACATCCTGCAAAATAAATAACCCACAGAAGATATGTGGGAGATAATGTTTGTGTTTTGGTACATTCACATATGTATGAGTAGGGTGGACAATGTAACCAACAGTCCCTGTCTATGCTGTATTCTGATAATTTAGAGGTCAAAAGAACATACTAGCATGTAAATGAATTGTAAACACAGGATATCTCAGTGTTCATCTCTCTTTGAAACATACTGTGAATTGTGACGGAACAAGCAAATGGCCTTATGTTAATTTGTGTAGCTAAGTACTGGTGATGAACCTCCTTCAAAGTCATCCTATAACTACCTTTTGTTCCCTGAGGAATTCCAACTTTTCAGAAGACATGAAATTGTATAAAAGATCCTTGGGTCCTGATTCTGTCATCTCAGATCCGCTTAGACTTCATCAGCAGAAGTTTGAGTCTCAAGTCTGAGGTCCCAGTTATGCTGGTATGCCCTGAATATGAGATTTGCTATGTACTCTCAACGTACGTCTCCTTCAGCAGTACTGCTGTCCAGCTTTCTCCTTCCCATTGTTTAGCTATGCCTCAGTGTACTTTTACCTAGATGTATTAGGCTGCATTTTTTCAAGCTGAACCTCATTTTATTTCCTGTCCATGTTTTAATCTCTTTACCTCTGTGACTCGGGCCCTAGTGGGGAGCAAGCTGTGGTCATTCAATTATGCAAATAATGGGGCAGACAATCCCCATAAAGATGGTTCCAATGCCTAGATTTACCAAGCCAGCATAAAACAGATTCTTTATTACCTCACTGGTTACTCAGAAGTCCAAACAACACAGTTCCCTTAAATATTGTCATTTGGGGCGGGGGGAGGATTTGTGTCTTTGGTAATGAATATTTAGCTTCTGCTGAAGTAAACTGGAGCTGTACATGTCAGTGTAGCAGAATCTGGCCCTTATACATTAGTTTTACATTTTTAATAAGTTAATTTAGTGTGTACAGAATGTGCCAGACTCAGAGCACTAGGGACTGAAACCCTCTCTTTACAGAGCAGTAACACCACCAGCTTCCCTATGCTTCCCTGACAAGTACCAGATGTGGAGGGACCAGTACAACAGGTGACAGGGTAATTCAGTCTCCATGCCACTAAGCTGTCTGCTCAGATTATGACAAATAAGGATGTCAGTTGTTATCATGGATTTAGAGTTGTGGACACCGGTACACTCAGATCTGGAATGAGACCCACCACTTTGTTTCACACAGGTCAACGAACAGCCATTTGATGACTCTCAGTGACTACTGCCCTGAAGTCACAACAGTGACCGAAAGGTGGAAGGCTCCATGCTCATTAACAAGCCTCTAAACCATCTAACCACCACTCCCTCCGGCCCAAATGTGTACAGTATCTTCAACCTATTTCAAATACTGAGCCAGAAAGCTGAGAACAAATGTATTCATCAGTGATTAGACAAAACATACTACATTAGCTGCAATGCTGACACTGTGATAGAATATTTGAATGAGGTACATGCTGGCAGGAGTCCCATCACTTCTGCAAACAGCTAGATTATTAATAGTTGAAAACTCCTACTCTCAGAATTCTACAAATCATCCGCTCTGGTTGGTTTACAGAAGACTTCACTCAACTACATGTTGTCATGATGCTTGATGTGTTTTTCATCATCAAATGCATCTCCACAGTAGCAGCATGCACTCAGATGCTGTTAGAAATATACTACCTCTCTGAAAATTCCCAGTGTAAACAACAGAACTCCGAGGGGCTGGGGTGGGGACTTCTGACTCAAAAAATAAAAATCTATACGTGAAAGGCAAATTTTTCCAAGTTAAGGTAATTAAATTGCTTAACTTTCCATTTTGTTAGTTTTATACATTTGTGATTTTATTTATAATGCCATATGCAGGCATCAGATGCTACAGCTTGGTCTTTGATATGTTTCTCTGGGGATTACGTTCCCTGAACTCAAATATCTAGTTATTGTTTTTTAAGATGAGCAAATGGAGATTGAACAGGTCTGCAATGCAACACAACTTTACCTAATAGAAAGCAGTTTTCCTTCTTAATGCATTTTAAACTTAAGAAAACTTTTTATCAAATCCACATATTGGGCTAAATCCTCCGCTACTGTAAAATCAGCATAGCTTCACTACCTTCAACTTCAATTGAACTGAAGTCAATGGAGCTATGCCAATACATACCAGCTGAGGACCTGGTCTATATGGGCAGACTAGAGTGCTTTTTATCCACAGCAGTAAAGAAGTAAACAGAGCTACAGTGAAGAGTCTAGATTTTGCTGATCAAGATGACTGATCTCCAAGCAGAGGAAAGGGAAAAATGGCATAACTCTTGCATTCAGATGGTAAATGTCATTGGATTAACGACCTGAGATTAAAGTCTTTGGGCTATGGACACAGTTACTAAGATAAAAATGGCCATGGCATGAAAGAGCAGGTTTAATCTCAAAAGAGTGTTGGGTCACTGCATGACAACTGAAATTCATTTATTTGTAACAAGTTCTAGGGACCAAACTGCTTGTTATATTTTTTAATTGAAGACCCCTTTGCCAGCAACCAACACACATCAGAATTGTCTTTTTTGTTTTGTGGGTCACATCTGAAAACAGGTGCACTCCAATTTTTTAAGCCTTAGGGAAGAGAAGGAAATAAACATACCTGTTCTCCTTGGCACATCGAATTCTGCAGCCTTCTTTTGGTATAACCAAGCCCAAATGCATCCTCAGCCTACAGTTTGTAGGCCCTGTGTGAGGCCAGACATGAGTCCCTGGGTGCATGACGGAATACTTGATCTGCAAACAGAGATACAATTCATTAATCAGGCCATTTTCACTAACCTTCTACTAGAAGAACAGAACTTTACTACAGCTGATTCAAGATAAGTCATGACAGCCCAACATTGCAGTATCCAGTGTTGCTAGAGCTGTGTCTGTCCCCGGATATTAGACAGACTAGGTTGGTGAGCGAATATCTTTTATGGGACTAACTTCTGTTGGTGAAAGAGACAAGTTTTTGAACTACACAGAGCTCTGCTTCAAATCTGGGAAAGGTACTAAGGCTATGCCTACACTGCCACTTATGTCAGTATAACTTATGTTGCTCAGGGGTGTGAATAAACCAGCCCACTGAGCGACATAAGTTACATCAACATAAGCGCCGGTGTGGACAATGCTACATTGGTGGGAGAGCTTCTACCACTGACAGAGCTACCACTGCTCATTGGAGAGTTCTCTCCAGTTGGCTTAGAGCGGCTACACGAGAGATCTTACAGGGGCGCAGCTGCATCGGTACAGCTGCCCCACTGTAAACTCGCTAATGTACACATGGCCTAAGAGTGTCACAGCTAAATACGAGATTGAACAGATCGTTTAGCATAAGTAGTTAGTACATATTCTAAGGGATCCCTCAAGGTGAAGTGGCCCATTAACACCACTCCAGTCATACGAAGGTAAGGAGGGCAGGAGAAGCAGCTGTGGGGAGGGTTACTGGGTTACAGATTGTTGTAATGAGCCGTAAATCCAGCATCTTTTTTAACACCATAATTTTTAGTGTCTAGCAAAGTTATGAATTTAAGCTCCCAGGCTTATCTTTTGACAGTGTTGTGCAGATTTCCTTTGCAGAGGAGGACTGATAGGTCGGATATAGATTGATCACTTTGTGAAAAGTGTTCACCCACAGATAATATGATTGTCTTATCATTTTCTTGTGTGAGTTCATCTGAGAGCATAGCAATTGTTTGGTTTCACCCACATAGCTGTTATTGGCATAGGCATCAACTTCTCTTTGCACTGGTGGGTGCTTGACCCCCCCACCCCGACTCCACCCCTGCCCCACGCCCTCCCGCCCTTGCCCTGTCCCCATTCTAACCCCTTTCATAAAGTCCCCACCCCAACTCCGCCCCCTCCCTCCCTGCCCCTATTGGACTCCTTTCCCAAATCCTCGCCCCGGCCCCACCTCTTCCCCTGAGCATGCCACTTTCCCATTCCTCCCCCTCCTTCCCACAGCTTGTTACGCCGCGAAACAGCTGTTTTGCGGCAGCAAGCGCTGGGAGGAGAAGCGGGGACATGGCATGCTCAGGGAGGAGGCAGAGGTGAACTAGAGTGGGGGGGCGGGGCAGGGAGCTTGGCTGCCAGTGGGTGAAGAGCACCCACCAATTTTTCCCCATGGGTGCTCCCAGCCCTGGAGCACCCACAGAGTTGGCACCTATGGTTATTGAGGCATTTAGTGCACTGGATGAGGTACACCACATGTTGTGACAGGTATGTGTAGGACCCATGGATTTTGAAAGCTGTGTTATGTGGGGTGTTGATCATTGTAGCTGTGGAGATCAGGCTGCAGGTTTTACATCTATTATTTTAGCAGGGTCTGGTTCTGTTTTGAGTTGGTGTGTTTCTGTCTGTGGGCAGCTTGCTTCTGATGAGCTTGGAGAGGCTGGGAGGTTATCAAGATTCAGGAAAGATTTCTTTCAGGATGGGTCACCACTGAGTATGGGTTGTAGTTGTTTGATGATACCTGTGTGGGTTCCAGTGTGAAATGGTATGTAACAACTAGGGTGTGCAGTCAGAGGGGTTTTTATTTCTGTATTGAAGTAGGTCCCCTTGGGGTCTCATGGAACAGGCCACCCAAATATCCCAAGAAAACCTTCTTCAACACAGAGATAAAACCCCGACCAACTGCACACCTATGGTCCCACCCTGGAATGCATATGGGGTATCATCAAACAACTTATGCCATACATATAATTAATAAGTACTGTACCACACATACTGTACAACACATATATATTAATATATAACATCCATAAAACTGCATTAAAATAATGTTACGGCCGTAAAGTCAAGCATTCAAAATTTAGGAAATGCCAGAATTAAATTTGCCCATGCTACTTTATTTGATTCCGTTATAGATTCATAGATACTAAGGTAAGAAGGGACCATTCTGATCATCTAGTCCGACCTCCTGCACAGCGCAGGCCACAGAATCTCACCCACCCACTCCTATGAAAAACCTCACCCATGTCTGAGCTATTGAAGTCCTTAAATCATGGTTCAAAGACTTCAAGGAGCAGAGAAGCCTCCCTCAAGTCAACCATGCCCCATGCTACAGAGGAAGGAGAAAAACCTCCAGGGCCTCTCCAATCTGCCCTGGAGGAAAATTCCTTCCCAACCCCAAAATATGGCAATCAGCTAAACCCTGAGCATATGGGCAAGATTCACCAGCCAGACACCCAGGAAAGAATTTTCTATAGTAACTCAGATCCCATTGTTATGATATGCAATAGGATACAATCATTATATGATATCACATACTATTTTTTCCACAGGATCTCTGTCTTGTTCAGAGAATGGGTAGTTAATTATTCAATTTTTTTTTACCCTCATCCAGTGTGTGTCCCCAGACTTTATATAATGCACACCATCCAATCCCTGTGCTGAATACAAAATTATGAATTTCCTTACAGGTGTTTCTACAATGCTCTACTCATAATATCTGAGTGCTTCAAAAAACATGAATGAATTTATCTTTACAACACCCTGTGAATGTATAACTTTATTTTATGGAAAGGGACCTGAGGAACAAAGAGAATTCTTTAATAGGGTATTAAATGGGAGGAAGCAGTAGATGAAATATATCTTGCTTTTAATAAGGCTTTTGACACAGTCCCATGCAACATTCTCATAAGCAAACTAGGAAAATGTGGTCTAGACTAAATTACTATAAGGTGGATGCATAACTGGTTGAAAGACTGTACTCAAAGAAAGAAAAGGAGTACCCGTGGCACCTTAGAGACTAACAAATTTATTAGAGCATAAGCTTTCGTGAGCTACAGCTCACTTCATCGGATGCATTTGGTGGAAAACATCCGATGAAGTGAGCTGTAGCTCACGAAAGCTTATGCTCTAATAAATTTGTTAGTCTCTAAGGTGCCATGGGTACTCCTTTTCTTTTTGCGAATACAGACTAACACGGCTGCTACTCTGAAACCTGTACTCAAAGAGTAGTTAACAGCGGTTCACTGTCAAACTGCGAGGAAATATCTAGTGGGATCCTGCAGGTGTCTGTTTGGGATCTGGTACTATTCAATGCTTTTATTAATTACTTGGATAATAGACTGGAAAGCATGCTTATAAAATTTGCAAATGACACCAAGCTGGGAGAAGATGCAAGAACATAAGAAGATAGGATTAGAATTCAAAACAACCTTGACAAATTGAGAATTGGTCAGAAATCAACAAAATGGAATTAAATAAAGACAAGCGCAAAGTACTACACTGTGGAATGAAAATACAAATGGGGAATAACTGACTAGGCAGCAGTACTCCTGAAAATTTGTGGATAGCAAATTAAATATGAGCCAACAACATGATGCAGCTGTGAAAGAGACTAATATCATTCTGGGGTGTATTAACAGAAGTGTGGTATGTGAAACACAGGAGGTAATAGTCCCGCTCTACTAGTGGTGCTAGTGAAGCCTCATCCAGGTTATTGTGTTCAGTTTTGGTTACCATTCTTTCAGAAAGATATTGACAAACTGGAGAGAGGTCAGAGGACAGCAACAAAACTGATAAAAGGTTTAAAAAACCTAACCTATGAGGAAAGGCTAAAAAAAGGGAGTCTGTTCGTCTTGAGAAAAGACGACTGAAGGGGGACCTGATAACAGTCTTCAAATAGCGTAAGGGCTGTTATAGAGGACGATGATCAATTATTCTCCATGTCCACTGAAGGTAGGACAAGAAGTAATGGTCTTAATCTGCAGCAAGGGAGATTTAGACTAGAGATTAGGGGAAACTAACTATAAGGTAGTTAAGCACTAGAATAGGCTTCCAAGACAGGTTGTGGAATCCCTTTCATTGGAGATTTTTAAGAACAGGTTAAATAAACACTTATCAGGGATGGTCTAGATATACTTGGTCCTGCCTCAGCAGGTCTGAGGTCCTTTCTAGACCTCCATTTCTATACTTTAAATTTGGAATGCTTGACTTTGCACCCCTAGCATCCTTTTAATGCACTTTTTGGAAGCAATTTCCTAATTAAAACATTGAAAAAAATGACATTTCATCCTGTAGAATCATACTGACCCAGCTCGGGTCATCAGTTGGGTCTGGACATTTAGATCCTCAACTAACTGAGTAACTGGTAGCAGGAATAGGCTGTTACTCTCTATGTGGACCAGGCACTTGGCAGGGAGATGCACACTTTGCCAGCATCCTGTGGTGAGTCTTAAAGTTGCCTTCCAGAGGCAGAAACCTGAAGAAACCTGGAAGTGTCACTACCGCCTGCCTGCCTTGAGGTGAATCTTCATGCTGACCCATGAGCCAGATTGGTGCAAGTGGGTATAGTTTATAACTCCCTGAACTGCAGTGGATCTGGCCTACTGAATGAACTCAGCTCAAGTCAGTGTCCCCTATGGGTACAGTACTCATCGACATCACCTTAACCCCACCCTCTTGGATTGCAGTAATGAAGCATGTCAATAAGTACCTGTCCTCTTCGGCACCCTGTAGCCTCAGGGAATCTTTCCAAGAAAGCACACGTTTTAGGGACACCTTTACAGGCATTTTCATTTTTTCTTCCTAACAAAACAAATCGGCAAGTGAAACACTAAATAAATAATCTCTACACTTCCCACTCACATAAGCATGTTTCAGCCAAAGATTTCAAAGAGCTTTCTACAAAAGCCAGGTAAGTATCACTGTCCCCATTTCACAGAAGCAAAGAGAGGATAGACACTGAAACTAAAGCAAAGAGAGATGGCTTGCAATATTATCAGTTTAAGTTACAGCATCCTGCTTTTAAATCATTCATTTAGGGTATGAGTCATAAGACAATGAATGAGGCTCTATGGGGAAAAAGAGATGAAAGTGACTCCCATCAAGACAAACTATACCTCAGTGTTGAAATGATATATTTTAAAGTTCTTTCTAATATGTAAATCCCTACACTACTTAAGGTCATTCCAACATTCAGGCCTCCCACATCACAGCTCAGAGAAAGAGCAGCTGGTTTATTAAAACATATACTGTAGCTCATATAGTTTCTGAATGACAGAATTGCATCTGGTTGGTGACAAAAGACTGGCGATACATTTTTTCCTTCCCACCTTCTCTCCAACCTCTGGGCTGATTTGTACTTGTGCACTACTGACTTTGCTAGAACAAAATCTTGGCAACTTTGCCAAGAGATGGGTATTGTGGTATTGGATTCTGCAGGTGCTCCTGGGCAATGTGATTTATCATAAAGAATTCTTGCTCATTATGCTCAGGGAAATTATGCAAATTTCACAGGCTCAAATGACGGTTCCAGAAACTTAATGAAATAGCTTTGGTTTTGTAAAGCTATATTACTATTTATTACAGAATATTAAGTGAACAAAGGGGAGGGGGCAATGGGAAGGCACACTAATAAATAGGTTACTTACCTTGCTGCCACAATGTGAACTGGCTCCAATCTCCCTTTTCTCGCAGGTTCTCATCTTCAGGTAAGAAGAGGCCTTTTCCTTTATCCATCACAGAAAGCCCTTCATCACGAATAAGCTTCCAGGTTTTTTCTAGGGACTTTAGTGAGAACCACCATTATTATTCTGAGAATTTGTGTTCAGTTTTAGCACCTCTTTAGTTTTTCTGCCTCTCTCTCTCTTTTTTTAATTTAACAGCAGTAACAGCATTCATCATTGTCAAGTTTTCTTACTTTCAATTTCTGTGAAGGCATTTTAAGGCTGTAAAAACAATCATGTCATTCTTCAGATTCAATTACTTTTGTTTCATAAAAATTTCAATAATCCCCAGCCAGCTCACAGACTGGCCCCCACTTTAATTTGCTTTTTAATTAGCCTAAGGGCTGTGTAACAGATCATTTTATATTGCAAGCTAACAAGAGTGCTGATGATCTATTCAATCTCAGCACACTAGTACTTGGCATACTCTCGAGACAACAAGCCCACTACCATAATCTGAAACTCAAAGCGCCAACTGAGTTTTACAGTTCAAAGTGGAACAACATAAGCACTCTACTTAACACTGCAATTATAAGTTAAAACTTCAGTGAGGTCTACTAAACTTCATTTGTACACTCTAATACCATTGAAAAGGAAGATAATATTTGACTTGAAATTCCAGTAGAAGGATTATATACACAGTCCCTGAAAATGGTAGACAAGTTTAAATCAAACATCTATCCTCTTTTTGGCCAGTATGCATTCAAAACTGAATCATTCTTCAAAAGTTAGTATGAGAAATTTAAAGCTCTACCCTTCTCTGCTTCCTTGGACATTATATTTGCATAGAATCTTATAAATTACAGAATTAATATTCTAATTGTAGCCAGTAATTTTAATCTTAGAGTCATATAAGTGAACACAGTAACAACTGGACCTAATGATACAAAAATTATTTCTATTTCCCAGCCATTTACTTTGTTCACTGAACCACATTTTGCATGAGCAATTTTGCATTTCCTCCTCCAATTTTTGAAAACAAAAGCATGTGTATAGGAATATTTTAATTCATTTCAACATGCAACATGGGCTCTTACTGGTTCGTCTCCATATCATCTGTTTGAATGTGATGGGCTAGATGCAAGGATTGCTGTGTGAGATTCTAAGATCTGTGTTAACGCAGGAGGTCAGAGTAGATGACCATAATGGTCGCTTCTAGTCTTAAAATGTGTGAATCCATGACATTTCCATTTCAGTCCAATGGCTGCCTTGACTTTCTTCAGTTAAATGACAGGCAGCAAGCGGAGCCCAGAAAATGGATACCTTGAAAAAACTGCAAAGTGAAGATGTGATTGTAGCATGGGTAGGTATGTTTGTGTTAGCTTTAATTTAGCTACAGGTAACAATAGTACAGGTAGTACAGGTAACAATAGTAGAGTAGACATAGTGGCATCATCTAGTAACCTGAGTACATACCCCAGCTGGCTCCGAGAGCATGCCAGATTGGCGCCAGCTTTGCTCGAGACAGTATGCTAAAAATAGCAGCGTGGATGTTGCAGCCTAGGCGGCTGCTCGGCCAATCACCCAAGCTTGTACATGGGGGTCAAAAAGGCTAGCTCAAACCAAGCTAGCACCAGTCTGTCTATTTAGGCTGGGAGGCACACTCCCTGCTGCAACATAGACATACCCTGGAGGGACTGGACTCTGATTGCTATGCCACGCTGAAGTCCATGCCACCACATCTACACAGATATTATCTGTGCTAATTAGATTAAAACTAATCTGGTTGTGCCTACCCATGTGACAATCAGACCTTAACTTTGCAGCACAGATGTATCTAAAGGGCTTTAGAAACACAATTCCTAGAATTCTCTGGCTTTTCCACAATAAAATGATTGACTCTTATCAGCTCTTTTCTGAGAGAGAGTGTGCCAAGATCTAGGAAAATTAGGATTCTATTTCCTGTCTACTGTAGATCTCCTTTTTTCTTTCCAGTGGCTAGGATTCTCTCTCTCTCTCTCTCTCCCTCTCCAATATAAGAGACAGTGTTCGCAATTACTGTGCTTCCTACTGTAGCCTCTTTTCAGGTGGGTTTCACTACAATCTTCGGGTACACTTAACTCCAACAAGAAAAAAAATCATTTTCCAACAAAAACCACAGAAGCTTTACTTTTCTTATTGGGGCGTGGGGGAGGGAGGAGCAAAAGTCCGAGGATCAAAAAAGTTTACAGACCCATTGCCAGCCATACATTGGTAAAAATACTTTACACCTTCGCTGCTTGGGAATCCAGGAGCATATGCAGGTAGCAAACATCCTTGACAAACGGAGGGGTAACAGATGGGTAAATAGAGGGATCAGATGCAAGCCTTTAGAGATTTCACCCTTCCCCACTAGTATGGCCTACATAGTGTCCAACCTGATGAGAAAGACTGCACTGCTTAGGTCTGATGGAAAAGACAGAGCTGAATTTAGAATACCGGTAGTAATGTAGTCCTAAATAGCTCACAGGCTTCCTCGTTGCCTCACGTGCATATCAAAGAGCCCTGCAAATCCCAAAGCAGGGTACTTTATGGATATGCAGTTTCATATCATCAGCCTCTGAGACTTTTTGGAAAGGCTAGAATGGAGCACTGAAGACAGTGTTGTTAACCCCAGCCTGAATCGGCAGGTGAGTTAATACCACTTCATGTTCAAAGCTATAAAAGGCTGTTGTTCCAGATGAAAATACTAGCATGAATAACTGACCACCTATTGGCAGGAACAGAGGAAGGATACCAGTGCAGCTTGAATTTATACAGGCTGTAATCTAAAGTAATATAGGTCAAGAAAATCAGAAAACTCTAAATGGTGCCGGAGGTGCTTTGCGACAAACGCCTCAATCCCCTGGCCCAAAGAGGAGAGGTTGAGACTGGGCAGTGAATAGCTAGAATATCAGTATCAGACATTTCTTCCATTTGAGCAAGGATCTAATGCAAAAGGTCTGTATCTTTCCCTCCCAAAAGGAGATATTGTTAATCCCTGACAATAACTGGCCCAGCACCCACCTCTTGCTAATATGAAGAGCATGGGTCTATATCATAGCTTGTATGTAGCATCTTCCCTACCACTTCTAGAGGTCTGCAAGCAAAACAGGCCAAAATTCAACTGGAAGGTCCTTTTACTTTCCTTTTAAGACTCTGTCTCCACAGACCCACGGACAAACTGATTTGAATAGAACTGAATATGTCTGCAAAGCAACTTGATAATTCTTCACCACAAGTAATATTCAAATCTGTCTCTTATCAGATGGAAAGTGGATTCAGGAACCTGAGCACTATGTGGAAAAGTTCAAACACAAACTCAGTGTTTATCTCCAAGACCCTGGTTTTGAAAACACTTACACACATGCTGAACTTTAACTATGAATAAGGCTGCGAGTTTCTCACGGAGGTCACAGATTCTGTGACTTTCCGCGACCTCTGTAGTGGCCAGGTGCACCGGCTGCTGCTGGGGCAGTCTCAGGCCACCATCACCACCCCAGCAACAGCAGGAGTTTGGGTGGGGAGCTCAGGGTTGGGAGTTGGGGCGATGGAGTGGGCGAGGGCTCTGGGTGGCACTTACTTTGGGGGTGGGGGGAAGATCCCCAGAAGTGGCACATCCCTTGGCTCCTAGGCCAGGGGGCTCTGTGCAATGTCTCCACCTGCAGGCAACACCCCCACAGCTCCCATTGGCTGTAGTTCCCAGCCAACGGGAACTGCAGAGCCAGCACTTGGGGAGGAGACAACACGCAGAGCTGTGTGATGTCACCATTTCCGGGGAGGCGTGGAGCTGGGTAGGGAGCTTGCCAGCCCCGCCTCCCCGCCGCAGCACTGGTTCCAGGACGACCCCTCCCCCAAACACCCACAGCATCCCTTGGGCTGCACCCCTCCCCAAGATTTAGTCGGGGGTATATAGTACAAGTCGTGGAGAGGTCACAGGCCATGAATTTTTGTTTACTGCCCATGACCTGTCCATGACTTTTACTAAAAATACCTGTGACTAAAACTTAACTATGAGTAGTCCTGTTGAAATCAAGCACATGAGTGTTTGCAGGACTGGGACCAACTGTCTTGCTGATATTCCAAGTACTGGCATTTCCCAGGAAAATATTTAAAATTACCATACCATATTATATGCATAATTTCAAACAACAGGTTGAGACAAGCCAACTCTTTTGAGTTGTGATCCAATCTTGATTCGAATCAAGAATCCAAATGTGAATAGTATCTTGAGTACAAGCATTTGTTTAATAAGAGCTGATTTCTATAAACCTCTATATATTTTTTTCCTCAATGTCTTTTTCTTAAACAGTAATTGCATCTTACTGTTGCTTTGCATTTGATTACACTGTAGATTTTAATTGCAAATACTGTACTACACTTGAGTATGTGTTTTCTTCACTTAATCTTGATTTTTAGGGAAAAAAAAAGAGTACTGAAAACAACAAGAAATCCTCACTCTGAGTTTCCAAAGCCTATTTAATCTATAATCACCACCAGTGTCACAAAATAAATGTTTAATGCCTTTGCTCTTTGCAAGACAGGGCTTTCCTTAAAGTCTCTACCCACTTTTTTATATTAAGCAGTTACTCCTCTTAATTTACAACTCAATTTCACCATTCAGTTTTAACCTTTATCCTTTCTTTTCTAAACCATTTCAAACCTAGGTGTCAGCACGACCTGCAAAAGGTTCTATTTAACCACCCAGCACTCCTTTCAAGGCCAATTATGGATTGGGGACATGTGGTAGGGTAGCTACCGCTTTCATTTTCTTCCAGCTGAGGATGGCTTGAATTTCTTAATTAGTAAAATCCAGATTGTCAGAGAAAACAGAGAGTACATGATCTACTTTAATCAATCATTTCCACTCACTGTAGTACATTGCTGGCAAAGTATTACTGGGATCCTTTCCAAATGTCAAAGCTACAATACAAGGAAAGGACAAAATTATTTGTGTTGGTATTTATTTAGGACTAGTGAAGATTATTTCAGGATACAAAAAATGGCTGACCTCTTGTACATTTTGAATGAGAACTAACTCACCAGAAAGTAAACATATATTGGATTTAAATAAAAATACCACACAATGGTGCAATGAATCAAAAATAACCTGCTACATGCTAGCAGAGGGCAACTAATTGCACCAAGGAAAGGTGTCAGCTGCAGAAGCAACTTAGTTAGCTATTCGTTCAGAGACGTATTTATTCCTTTAGTCGAGACTGAAGAAGAAAGGAGGAGTTTCTTGCATCTTATTAGGGCTTGTCTACACTGGCACTTTACAGCGCTGCACCTTTCTTGCTCAGGGGTGTGAAAAAACACCTCATGGATGTGGGATTTTTTTTAGAGCACTGGGAGACTTCTCTCCCAGCGCTGTGCCACAACTACACAAGCCACTATAAAGCATTGCCGTGGCAGCACTTTAACGTTGCCAGTGTAGACAAGCCCTCAGAATCCAAATCCCTCAAATACTATGATGACCTAGACAGACAGAGAGAGAAATATTACCAGCACACCTACTTACCAGTCACTCAACAGGCTCTTTCCATGCAGCTCGTTTAGATTCTCTGTCCTCTAGGGAAATGGAGGCTTGTCACCAATTAGGCTTGTCCCTATTTTTTTCAAGGACCCTCCAAAGCTTAATTATTAGACTGTATGCAGCAGTTGCAGGGGCATTAACCTCTTGCTTACCAGGCATAAGCATCCCTTGAAATGCCATTATTTTAAAATATGCTTATACTCATTTTTGAATATTCCCTGGATCCTGGAATTAGCTGTGTTATTGTAAAATAAAGGAAAGAAAAGTGACTATTCTCAAACTAGGAATACTAGAAAAAGGCATTTTTCTCTAAGTTCTTTGTACACTGGGCAAGACAAGACACAGTTCAATTCTCATCGCCATCCCAAAGAAACCATAACAGAACATTAAATACGTTTATGGTAGTCTAAGTGACAAAATGGTACTGTTTTGAACATGGCTATGCACTGCTGTGTTTATTAATACAATAGCAGACAGCGTAGATCAGAACAAACTGTGTTCAGCATTGTATCACTAATAATGAATAAACCCTCAGTGTGTAGAATTTAATCACTGTAAAAGTGCCATAGTGCTGAATATGATTTGTTCTTGTCTACACTGACTGCTAACTTGCATTCAACAATACATAGAACAGCTCTGAGGGAGAAGAGGCCTGATTACCCACTGCCTGGCACCTTGTGCAGCCATGTACCCCTGTGCAAAGAAAGTGTCAAACTCTTTCATTCCCGTTTGGTTGCAATTTACATCCATCTCACACAGATGTTAAATGACCATATAAGATGCAAAGCAGGGAAGAATGATTACAGATTGGTTTTCATTGTGTGAGATGAGGAAACAACTTGCACAGATTTTCATCCTTTTAACAAAAATTTAAATGGAAGTCGGAATGTCTGAAGTTAATAAAACAGCCGTTTTTATTAAGCTTGTTACCACTGTCTCGGGAATGCTACTGCACATTTTGCTCGCAGCACAGTACATTTTTAGAATTAATTTGACCTTTTTTTAAATATTCAAACAATTGTATTGAGTCATTGGGGGGTGGGAATGGTGGTGGGTGGGAGAGGAACAACACTACAAATCTTTTTTGGCGATACCTTCAACTTATATTTCGGACTCACACTAGCAACTGTGAAGGTTACTTTAAACTTAAAGAATGTGAAACATCTCTCTCCCCAGTTAAAGTAAAATGTAAACATAAATCAAGACCAGTAATACAGTCCAAGTGCGATGACATAATCTGTCTAAATATTGCATTACCTCTGAGTACTTTATTAGTCATCACTGCATAGTACTGTGCATCCAACCTGATTTAGCTTTTTCTTTTAATCATTATTTTGCTTACAGTGGTTAACAAATGTTAAAGGACCAGGTTTCACTGTTATTTGGACAAATGACTGACCTAGTTACCTTGGTAGTGATCTCCCATTTTCTACATAGGAAAAACACAGACTGCACAACTTTGTGTACAGCTGTAACAGTCTACAACTACTACAACAAAAGCATTTTAAATTTCATCAAGGGCAATATTTTTAACATATAAATAAAAGACACAAAATAAAATAAAATATCATAAACTAATAAATATGAGAGACATAATGTGAGTATACAAATATTTTCCAATGTCAGCTTTCAGATCCAAATTGACAAAAGCCTGGAAATTGCAGATGGTTTTCATATCAATTCATATCAAGCTTCAGAAATTCTACATTTTCCTTGACATCCAACTATCCCAATTGTTGTTTCACTTCCTTATATTATTGATCTTCCTCTTCTTGTTCCTACTCTCTTCTGTCATTCATTGTGATTGTATTTTTGTGCTTTCAGGGATTCCATTGCTTGTATGGTTTACATAACTCTATTCTATGGACTTAAAAGTGCTTTTAAGGTGCAATACCACCACTGAAGAAATTCAGGGAGGCACTGTACTTCAGAAAGGCAGGCTCAGCTCCTGGAAATCCCAGAGTGCTGGGGTTGCATAACCACTGCATCACCCTGGGTGAGGGTGCAGTATTCACTTCTCTCTCTGCTGGTGGATGGGACCGGGCCATGGCTCCATCTTTCCTGAAGCTAGCTCTGAAAGGGCACTGCCCTGAGGACTTCCACAGTGTGTGTGTAGCGCCTTATTGGGATCGAGAAAGTGCAAAAGGATCTCCCCTCCTACCAGCTTAAGGGGGGAGTCCACAGGACCTGGAAACCAAATAATTATGGGGGACAACTAATGAAATAACAGGGACAGGAGTGTGGTCAAAGGGTCAAACAAAGGAAACCAGACGGGGACACCAAGCAGAGAACCCCAGATAGCGCCCACTGCTCCTCGAAGGCGTCAAGGGAGTCAGTGGACGCCACCCTGAGGAACTCTGCCTGGGAAAAGTGAATGGACGGAGGTTCGGAAATAGGCCCCACAGTCACAGGAGACTCCATCAGCCAACCTCCTCACCCTGGTTTTATAGATGGCCACTTTAGCCAGGGCCAGGAGGAGGTTGACCAGGAGGTCCCATGACTTAGTGGGGTCACGGATAGGGAGTGCATAGCTAAGGAGGTGAGGGGGAAAGTGCAACCAAAATCTTAACAAAATATTTGTGAGGAGCTAGAATAGGGGCTGCAGCCTGGCGCACTCCAAGTATATGTGCGCCAGGGTTTCCCTCACGCCACAAAAGGAACAGGTGTCTGGGATAGGGGTGAACCACGCCAAATACATGCTTGAGCCCATGGCCCCGTAAAGGAGCCGCCAACTGATATCCCCGGTGGGCGTCGGGACCAGAGTGGAATATAGGCCGGTCCACCAGGGCTCCTCACCCTCTAGAGGTGGCAGGAGGTCCCGCCACTTTGTGTCGGGGTGGGAGGCGAGGGTGAGGATGTGAAGGGTGTGGAGCACGAGCGTGTATAGATGTTTCCTTGGCGCGGTCTGGAAATCGACCAGCTGCAAATCATGCAGCTGGCTCATGGTGAAGGGACGGGGGGGTTGGTAAGGTCCACGGGGCAGGGGCCCAATGAAAAGGTCCAGAGGGTCTGGAGTGGAGGGTGGGCAGGGCGCACCCTCTCTTAGGATCCAGTCGAGGTAAACCCAAGCCGCGGGCGGCAAAGTGGCCCTCACCTCCTGAAGTACGCGTCGGGGAGTACAAGGCCTGGAGAGCTCCATGCGCTGAGCGAGTGTTAGGAGATCCAGACAGTGTCCTCGGTCATAGTCCAGCAGGTCTCCGACTCTGGTGACTTCTGCCAGGACTAACCTCTGGCGCACTGAGGGGGACTCCACCACCTGCAAACGGAGCTGGGGGTTTGTAGCAGGAGCTCCACGAGGAGATCTCCCCCCCCCCCCGGGTGGCTGCCACTGAGAACAGTTTCCAGGTCCGGAGGAGGTCCTAGTAGAAGACTGACAGCTCAGAGAGTTCTCGCGGAAGACCTTGGATGGAGATAAAGGAGCTGCCAGTCATATCGGAGCCCTCGGAAGCGGCGCAGGAAGGCGTGCGCCAGTACGCTCCACGCAGGACTACCTGCACCATAAAGGAGCCTTTGCAGGGCCTGGAGGAGGAAGACATGGACCTGAGTGTGGAGACACTTCAGGCCTTGCTCTCCTCCTCCAGGGGTAGATGGAGAACCCCTGCAGGGACCTAGTGCAGTCCTGATCAGAAGAACTCCAGAATTGATGTCCGGAGGTTGGCCAGGAAACCTGGGGCCGGGACCAGGGTGTTGAGCCGGTACCAGAGCATGGACAGGACTAGTTGATTAAGCACCAGTGCTCTCCCTCGAAGGGAGAGGCACCAGAATAGTCCTGTCCATTTCCAGAGCCGCTCTATCACCCTTCCCTCTAAACCATGCCAGTTCTCTGGCAGAGACAGATGCGTGGCAGAAAGGTAAACACCGAGACAGAGCAGTGGACCCGCGCTCCACCAGATGGCCTGAAGCGCGGGTGAGAGGGAGCTCGCCTGCCACCAGTCCCCTACCACCAAGCCAGAGCTCTTGACCTAGTGGACCCACGTGGAGGAGGCTGCCGAGTAGATGGCCTGCCTCCACCCGCACCAAGTCACCCAGGTCCTGGACCATGAGGAGCACATGGTCGGTGTATGCCAACAGGACCAGTCGCAGCTCCGGCTCCTGCAGCACCAACCCTGTCAACCTCCTACGGAGGAGACAGAGGAAGGGCTCTATTGCCAGAGCATACAGCTGGCCCAAGAGGGGGCACCCCTGCCATACTCCTCGCCCGAAGCTGACTGGTCAGGCTCAACTGGACCCTGACCGAACCGGACACTCTGCGGAGGTGTACAGCACCCGGAGAAAACCCACAAACTGGGGTCCGAAGCCAAACGCTCGCAGAGTGCTCAGAAGATATCCGTGGTCCACCCCGTCGAATGCCTTCTCTTGATCCAGGGACAGGAGGACAAACGACAAACCATCCCTACACCCGAGTTCCAAGAGGTCCCGGACCAGATACAGGTTGCCGAAGATGGTGCAGCCCGGGACGGTGTAGATCTGGTCTGGGTGGATTGCGTTCGCCAGCACAGACCCTAGCCTCAGCAAGATGGCTTTCGCTACAACCTTGTAGTCCTTCGGAGACTTGTAGTCCCTAAGGAGAGCACCTGGCACCTGCGGAGACTCATCCTACAGCCCCGGGTGTTAAACGTTGCGATTGTGAGAGTTGCCATGAGGAGGGCTGGAGGGGATCCTCGCTGGCAGGGATGCGCAATAATCCTCTCCCGCTCATATGGATGCACTGGGGGAAGCACCCCTTGGGCCCGAGCGGGAGCACTGGTGGACTGAGTAGGAGGAGGGGCGGCTCCGGGTGCCAGGCAGCCAGGGGCGCCGGCGATGACGGGGCCGGCGCCCTGCCGGGGCTCAGGGGTCCCAGATGTCCCTCCTTGCCGGGCCAAGGGGCAGTCCCTCCAGACGTGCCCCACCGCCCGGCAGAGGTAGCACCGGGCTTTCCCCGTGGAATAATGCACCCGGTAATGGGCCCCCTGGTAGGGGACCAAGAATGACCCCTCAAGCCTCTCTCCGCCACTTGCCGGTGGCAGCAGTTGAAGCTGCACTTGCTGGCAGAACAAAAGGATGTGACGGCAGGCGGGGTCGCTGCAGCCCAGCGAGAGAAGGCTCATGACAAAAATGGGCTTCCCCGGGGTGGAGAGGGCAGGTAACAGGGCGGCATTGGGAAGAAAGGAAGGGATGAAGGTCAGGACCAGGTGGATGCCCAGGTCCTCTAGCGGCTCCAGGGGGATGAACCCCCCCCCCACTGCCAGGCCCTTCTCCACCGCCTCCTGGGTGGCGGCCTCTGATGCTAAAAAGAAGACGACCTTGCCATACATTTTGGAGGCTGCCACAATGGCCGTGGGCCCCACCACCCTCGCCAATGCCGGCACATAGGTCTCCACGTGGGGCAAGGTGGGCACCAGGAGGCAACGGACGCCGTGCTTCCTGGTCATGGTGGGAAAGGAGCCCCGGCCGCTATAGATGGTAGTGGAGGCGGTGGGCGGGAGAGATGACGTAGCGGCAGGTGGGGGGGCTGCTGCCACCTGGGTTTATGCCCTGGGGGCTGGGCGAGGGGCACCCGCAGATCTGGTGGAGGGAACAGCGGGAAGGGACGACGTGGCTGGTGGCGGGGCCGCAGTGGTGGGGGCAGCCCCTGCCATGGAGGGCCTGGTCTTTTTAGAGGGGCCCTTCCCGCCGGCTGGGGGGCTCCCCCAGAATCTGAGGGGGGGGAGGACGTGGCAGCAGCGGGGGTCACCCCGGTGCCTGCTGCTGCCGGCGCCCCAACGGGGGCGGTGGCAGGTGGTTTGGCAGCGGCGGTTGAGGTAGAGGCTCGGAGGGGTGATGGAAGGGCAGGCAGGGGAGGGGCAGTTGGGGCTGCTGGAGGGGCCCCACTCGCCGTGTCCCCCGCCCTAATGAGCAGGGAGGGAGGGGAAAACACCAGAGAGAGGAGGGGAAAGGAGAGACAGGTCGACCGTTCCTCCCCGCTAGGCCGCAGGCAGGGGAGGAGGGCGCCAAAAGGGGTGGGCTGGACAGCAGCCAAGGGTGGGAGGGTCCAGCAGCTAGCCAGCAACCAGGTAGCAGAGAAGGGGGGTGGGTGGTGTCCGGCCCAGCCAGGGGAGCAGCTGGGGCAGCGGTGGCAGCAGCAGCAAGAGCCCAAGGCCCAGCAGCAGCAATCTCCCTCCTTCCTCCAGGCCAGCTGGATTCAGCAGAGGAGCCGAAGGCAGTGCTTCTAGCCACTGGATGAACAGTTTCTGTTCCCTGACTGACCAGAGCAAGGGCTGCTCCGGGCTAATGAGAACACCTGACTCCAATTAACCTGCAAAGTGTCAGGTGAGGCCACTAAGCTAATGTGACCAGCTGACTCTAATTAAGGGCCCTCTGATAATATAAAAGGGCTCATCACTCCAGTCAGGCAGGGAGGAGCCAGAGGAGAGGAAGTGCAGGTGAAGGGATGGTTAATGAAGACACCCTCAAGTCATTGGTAAAGGAGAAGCAGGAGAGCTGTGGGGAAGTGGCCCAGGGAAATGTAGCAACTCTGGCAGTGAAAGATTGGCTGCCAACAGCTGCTACCATTAGGGTTCCTGGGCCGAAACCCAGAGTAGAGGGCAAGTCTGGGTTCCCCCCAACCCACCACTACAGAAATACCTCCTGGAAGGGGAAAACAGGCCCGTCAGGGAGGGTAAACTGTTTTGGTATGAGGCTGTAGGAGCAACAGAGACTGTGGGAATTCTCTCACCAACCTCCTTGCTGGCTTATGATGAAAAGGGCTCAGTAGACTGTATCCCTGGCCCTAGAGATAGAAGGGCTACATGGAGGGTTGCAGTGAGCCTCTGAGGCTAGCATAAACCGCCTGGAAGTGCGGGACCCACAGAGACAAGTTCGGAGCTCTGCCACAGTAGATACACACAGATTTTATATTCAATCAAAAGTTATTCAGGAAAATGTGTTTTTCTCAGTAACTGGGAAATTACAATGGACAGTCATTTTTTTTTGCTTTAGATCTGCACCAGAACCATAACATATGTTGTTTTATATATAAATATGAAAATGGCTGCCTTGGGGGGAACAGTCTGTTTTTTCATGGAAATGAGTAGTTGTGTTTTTAAAATGCCCGCATAGTATAATGTTGCTGATTCACACTTTGCAACACACACACATGCACAAAAATGTTACTTCGTCCCATTTCTCATCAAGGATTTCATAGTGGTCTGTTGTAGTGAGGTCTCTGTTTGTTTAAGGCTATATTCTTTACAAGATATACTAAAATACATTTTTGCACATGATGAAGTATTACTATAAATATTAAAACTGAACTACACTTGTCAAATTAAATGAGCAAAGAACATTAAAAGAACTAAACAGTATTATCCTGGTATCCTTTATTGTATCTGTCACTTGGGGCCTCAGCTCATATTTCTGATGCAATTAAAACTCCCAATGAAGCCACTGACTTTTGTAGCACAAGGGATGAAGGATTCAGCCCTTACTAACTAATTACAAAAACTCAACAGTTCACAGAAGGTGCCCGTCATTGGTGCAAATCACTGAGGTTCTGATGTCATTTGCACCTGATAAACTTCAATGGCCTATCATGTAAATTTTGTATTTACTAACTAAATCTATTTCAGCCACCCAGTATAAAGCATCTGGAGTTAACTTTATAGTCTATTAGGTAAAAAGAGAGGGAGAAACTCATTACTTACCTTCACCAATTCAGTATAACCAGTTTCCTTTGCTGTCCACCAAGGCTGAGCTTTTAGTCCATTAACATTGTAGAGAGAGCGCTGCCAAACCGATGCAAAGTGACCTCTCTGGTGCCCAAGCTCATACCACCTGTATGCCTAGAAGATTGCAATTGTTAACAACCAATTTACATCAGCCCAACTTCAGCAGAAAAGAATAATCTTAAAAAGGCATTTCAACACCTCTGAATGACACTCCCTCTTGGCAAAGCAACAGGCTTCCTATAGGAGCATCATTTTATCCTTTAAGATAGCCTGATAATAAGCACTTAAGAAAAAAAATAGAGTAGATAGCTAGAGTCAACCAAAGTTGTGAAACATTCCAGTCTGTATTCACCAAGACAGGTGAAAATCAACCCATGGTAATTCACTAAAAGGAGGGCTGTTCTAATAGTTCAGGGGCTAACCTGGGACTTGGGAGACTTGGGGTTCAATCCCTTGCTCCTTCCAGGTGAGCAAATCACTCCCCCGCCATGCCTCAGTTCCCTATCCATAGAACAGGGGTGACAGCACTTCCCTAGCACACAGGGATGCTGTGCAGACGAATACCATAAAGACTGTGAGGCACTAGACACCATGGAACCAGGGGCTTTGTGAGCACCTGAGAGAGGAATCCTGATTCCATACTAGCCAACACACCACATTCACCAGACCAGGAGGTGACCCTGAAATTCTCCCTGCTCTCCAGTCCCCTCTCCAAGGCTTCCCCGCTCAAGGCAGTGCTGCCGAGAGCCCCTCTCCCAGACCTCCTGAAACAAAGGACCCACCCTGCTTACCCCCTTATCATGTCTCAGCCACTCCAAGCCAGCTGGGGAGCAGAGGTTGAGGCAGGAGAGGAAGATCAGCTGGCACCAGAGAGGAGACCCAGCTCCAGCATCCTGACTGCCCAGCATGGGAACAGAAACCCCTAGAGGCAGGGGCTGACTGGCAGCTGCTTTCTCCCCACCCAGCTCCATGTGACTGTGCACATTTTGATTTAGTGAAACAATTATAAAGACCCATTTGATTGTGCCACTGTGCCACAGTTTGCTAACCACTGCTCCACAATAAATCCTGTCTAACTCTTATGCTCTTGCTTTGGTCTGATCCTGCAAGCTTGACCTCAGTGGGACTACTCACATAAGAAAGGAATCGTAGGCTCTCACCCTTTATCAGCAGGCAAGGTTAATTTTGCCTTTTTCTGCCACTAGAGTACAGATCCAAGGACAAGAAAAGATGATCTACTCCAAAGAGAACTCACCAGAAGGTAGAACACTGCTTGTGTTTATGATGTTGTATTAATTATTATTATTATTATTTGTATTCCAGTAACACGTAAAGGCCCTGGTTAGGCACTCTGTGCTAGACACTGTACAAACATAGAATAGAAAACAGTTCCCTTATCTCTTTTGTTACAGTGAATCCCTGACTGTTCACAGTAACTACAATCATCTAGTAAACTGCACACATATGGCACAAAGGACAAACACCCAAGATTGTTTGCAGTAGAAATACAGATGTTTAACATTTAAGCAAAAGGACAATCACTTTTGGTTCTCTCTGTAGGTAAGCCTATGGACAAAAGTGAATACAATCCAACTAAGCACATTTGACATTCCATCCAGTATAGGACAGTAATGCCAGCATATTAAACTGCCCCCAAAAGCCTAGAGAAGTAGAAACAAAAATAGAAGTGTTTCTTGTACAGGAATCGGATACTACAGTTCTGCATGCTTTGACTTAATCTTAGCCGTCACTGATTAAGGAAGCTATTGGATTTCTTCACATAATGGAATTCCTTCCTAAAAAATCTGATGTGTCATTTTAACCAATTACTTAATACACTTTTGTTCAAATAAAAAAAGTACTTTACACTTTAGTGGATGAGTTGGATTTCAAAGACAAGTTATTAAACAACCATCAAGGACTATGAAACCAGAGAGAATTATTTCTTTGGAGGTCTATGTTTAAGTTTTCATCACTCTTAAAATGTTGGATGATACTCTGGTGTATAGAACTCTGATGATCTATGAAGGAGAGAATTGCTGCAAAATGTGCTCTTACAGTAGATGTATAAAGCACTGAAAAGCTATGTTGACAAATAGAACAACAGTGGACAGCCTTGGAGCTTTTCCTTTTGACTGCTATAAAATATTACAAGTTTCTGAGGAGATTTTTAACATTGTGTCTTTAGGTATGGATCATAAAAATGTTATGTATTACCTTGGGTAATCTCCAGTATATCTTTATAGTTTAAATTTATCTGGTTTTTAAGCCTCTGAAATGGAAACACGATGATTTTTAACATATGTTCCTCAGCCTGTAGTTGTAACAACTATGGCTACTAGTAGACTTTACATGCTCACTGCCTGCGCTCATTTGCAATATACCTAAAGCTAGCCCAGGTGACAAGAGTTTGAATTACCGGTTTGAACTACTGACTGTGGAGAGAGATCACTAGTGCTCATTACGTGTAGGGATGTATATTATTGTTAGCCCATATTAAAAACATTTTTATTTCAAATACATCTGTTAATGTCGGGAAAGATTAAGCGGAGCCCACTCTACAATTTAAGATAGCTGCAACAGTAAACAATGTTTTCCAATTGATTGATAGTCTGATAAGTACTTAGTCCATATAATCCCCATGAAAAATCATTTTCTCCACTTATTCTTTATATAACACTTTCCATTTATTTTATATTTTTTTAATTGTGTGCCATTTTATAGGATTATTTGAGTTGGAAAGAGCCTCTTCTATTCTACCCCTGCAATTTACCAAAGATGAATTGCTAATTTAGCCCTAATAGATGAATGTCTACTTTCTGTGATGACAATTCCGTATGTTCCTTATGTACTGATCTCTTTCCTTGATTAAATCTTGAAGTTCAGCAAGTCTAGTAAGGCCAGTGAGAAAAATTTAGATTAACAGTTTCCATTATCACTTTCCATTGTGATAAATTTAACAGTCTGCTCTACCGCAAGAAGTTCATTCATCATTGATTAGATCTTTTTCTACAGAACTTTGGCCTTCAACTCCATACACATTAGTACAAATGCCTACTTGGGAATTAGGATGGTACAAATTAATTGTGTCTGTGTGGTATCGTTAGCCACACGTAATGAATAATTTAGTCCTCCTTACAAGCAGGATTCTTCTTCTCCTTAATCTTCTCCACTTTAAGCATAAAAGCATTTCAATTTTGTTTGATATATATTTATAGTACAAATACAAATTAGTAAATATATAAATAAATAAATATATATATAAAGGGGAGGCCAACTAATTCTTACTTGCAAATGAACTTTTAAATCCACAAGAATTCAGCAGAGGGATATTTTATTAAACTTCCACAGGAGATAACCCAACTTTAAAAATTCAGGTGCTAAAATATTGTCACCTGGATCTGGAGATTTAGCTTCAATCTAATTGTTCCATGAGGAGTTATAATCACAGTTCTATAAGATTTTCATAGAATAATTGAAGGTCAGTCATATTTGGTTATCTGGTTCCAGTTAAGATCACAGCCAAAGTCTGATTATAGCCACTGGTTTACGTTGACTACAGAAATGCCATGAGCAGATTCATTTGTTCCAATGATTGGATATAAGATACACAAGAGGCCTGCATTTCTAAAATGTTTCTAAAATGACTTGAATGTCAATGCCTCTGAAATATTTTTTGTGTCACTGATAAATAACACACAAATAGAAAACTGTCAACTGCTTTCTTGTTTTCAGCTGTCCATATTCCTTATCAAATAAACTTTTTTATTTTCCTGTCAATATTAGGATTCATAGTTTAAAAAACATCCATGTCTTCTGATTTCCCCTCAAAAGTAGTAAGGCTAATCCATGTGTAACTTTGAATATATTAAATTCAATAAATCAGAAGTTCTCTTTGTTTCCATTATATTTTGTGCGCATTATGTCCTGAAGAAAAATCCTCAATATTTAAGCAAGGATCCTATTTTTCTGATCTGCCTGCTAATCTAACACACAGATGATTACAGGAAACCAATGCACTGGTTCCAAGTACTGCACTACTTATATGTCTGTTGCAGTGAGAGTCCTACTCCCATTGTTGAGGTCTAAGGGAGTTTGTTACATTGAACCTGTGAGCAAACATGCACACATATACTGTATTCATCTACTTTTGTCCCTGGGGGAAAAGTTCCTGTAGTCCAGAGTTGGTTCCACCTTCAGCAGCATATCTTTTAGTCAAACATTACTCATTGAATCTGTGAATTTCTCTGGCCGCCCTGCCTACTCCTTGGTTTGCACTGGTTATCTTTCTGTGCCCTTCCCTCCCCCCTCCGGTGGATCAGGATTTAACAATGGGTTGCTGTGCACCCACACTCCAGGCAGACTTTCTGCTGCTGCTGACCTACAGCACCACCAGACTCTGGGCTGTTAAACCAATGGGACTATTCACGTTCCCAATGTTAAGACCATGCTTAGGTGCTTTTCTGGATTGGAAAAAGAGCGCTCAGCACCTTGAAGGACTGTATTTTTTAGAATAAGGGATATGTAAGACTCGTACCTCTTTGCTTCCAACTCTCTGCAGGGCATCACCTAAATGAAAATAAAAGCGTCCATCATCAGTGCCAGGGTCACCAGACTCTAGGCCTTCCTAGAGAAAGAAATAAAAAGAAACAGCAGTGAAACTGAGATAATTTAGCTGTTACAGTAAGCTGTCCATTCAATCCAAGAAATAGGCATGTAAAATATATCAGTAAATAAATATATACAAGTAAAATTATTTGTTATCCTGGAATTTAGGTTCATAGAAGAATCATGGAAGATTAGGGTTGGAAGAGACCTCAGGAGGTCATCTAGTCCAACCCCCTGCTCAAAGCAGGACCAACCTCAACTAAATCATCTCAGCCAGGGCTTTGTAAAGCTGGGCTTTAAAAACCTGTAAGGATGGAGATTCCACCACTCTCCTAGGTAACCCATTCCAGTGAAATAGTTTTTCCTAATATCCAAACTAGACCTCCCCAACTGCAACTTGAGACCACTACTTCTTCTGTCATCTGCCACTACTGAGAACAGCCTAGCTCCATCCTCTTTGGAAACCCCTTTCAGGTAGTTGAAAGTTGCTATCAAATCCCCCATCACTGTTCTCTTCTGCAAACTAAATAAGCTAAGTTCCCTCGGACTCTTCTGGTAAGCCATGTGCTCCAGCCCCCTAATCATTTTTGTTGCCCTCCGCTGGACACTCTCCAATTTCTCCACATCCTTTCTGTAATGAGGGGCCCAAAACTGGATGCAATACTCCAGATATGGTCTCACCAGTGCCAAATGGAGGGAAATAATCACTTCCCTCGGACTGCTGGCCATGTTCCTACTAATACAGCTCAACATGTTGTTAGCCTTTTTGGCAACAAGGGCACACTGTTGACTCATATCCAGCTTCTCGTCCACTGTAATCGCCAGGTTCTTTTCTGCAGAACTGCCGCTTAGCCAGTCAGTCCCCAGCCTGTAGCAGTGCATGGGATTCTTCGGTCCTAAGTGCAGGACTCTGCACTTGTCTTGGTTGAACCTCATTAGATTTCTTTTGGCCCAATCCTCCAATTTGTCTAGATCACTCTGGACCCTATCCCTACCCTCCAGTGTATCTACTTCTCCCCACAGCTTAGTGTCATCTGTGAACTTGCTAAGGGTAATCCATCCCATCATCCAGATCATTAAATGAAGATGTTGAACAAAACTGCTTGATACCGGCTTCCAACTAGTCATTGAGCCCTGGATCACTACCCATTGGGGTTGAATGAATAACATTTACTTCAGCCAAAAAAAAAAAATCTGAGAAACACTGTAGTTTTTTCAACTGTATCCTTCTTCCCACCCCTCCCCCACAAAAAGAAGGTTTTTGGTTTTTTTTAGGAAGCCTGGAAATTCCAAGACAAGATTTCACTTTACAAACTTTCCTCCCAAACATTCAAAAGTATGCAAATAAATAATTTGGATTACTCAGGCACCTTAAGGTTGGCCCCATACTGCCAATCTCAAAACAACCAGAAACTCAAACCTATCCATCACATAAGATCGTTCATTAGTGACTAAGGAAACATTAATACTTTATGCTTGAATCTTGGATGTATAAGGGTGTCTCAGTTTACAGATCTGTGCAGTTATGAATATATTCTGGGGTAGTATAAATAGTTATTTATAACTATTGTGCTTATAGCTAAACCTGTGTTATCATAATTCCCCTCCCTCTTTTCTACCATTTTTCTACCAGTAAAATGTATTTTTCATGAAAGAAAGAAAAAGAAAGAAAGAAAATGACTAATATGGGAATTCCACCTTCAAATATGGAATGCTCTCTACTATCTTGTTTTCTGCCTTGAGGATGAAGCCATAATGTACTTTAGCAAAGCCATCATTTGGAGCCAGACTCAGGACCTGTTTTAAAGCAAATTAATAATGATTACATATTCATTTATGCATTTCTTTTCAAAATTAATTTAGATTGCTCAGTATGTGGCAGACTAACAATCATGTTAGTGTTTGTTTAAACCACAAAATCCTATCATCTGCTAACAACTCTCTAAGAATCCCTTGACTTGGTCAGGTTTTTCCAGGCTTATTCATGACACTTTGGTATCTCACTACAATAATTTATGTGAACAGTAAAACAGTGTCAAGCACATCTTTATGGTTAGAAATCACAAGCTGCACAAATTAACATTATTTGCACCTATCTTAGCGATTCAGCTACATTTCTTTATTTTCTTTTCTCCCCCTCACGTCTCATAGAGCATGTCTTCACTGCAGAGTTAACTTGAGTAATCTACACTCAAGTTAATTCTCTTGACTTAGCCTTGTTCAAGTGCGAGTGGCCACATTGTAAAATAACATTTCAGCTACTATGACCACACTGCACTCACCCGTGTGTGGTGTGAAGACTTCTAGGGTTATATCCCATGGTTCTCTGCACTGCAGCAAACTGAGCTGTTCTATGAATTTTTTCCCAGTGAGTTGTGGGAGAACTTATTTGTCCTTCCTTGGCACACAGAGGGAATTACATCACTCAAGTGGAGCTAGTCTGTGTCCTCACTGCAGCATAGCTGTGTTACCATAAGACTGACAAGCTGTGTAAACTCAAGCTATAGCCTATAATGCCTAACAGGCTAGCCAGCTTGAGTTGAAAGAACCACCACATTCAAGTTAAAGGGTTTTTGTGTTTGGATGAACTTGAGTTGGGGGCAATGCTCAAGTCTGCAGTGAAGACAAGCCCACAGACAATAGAGAAGTGAAATGTTACTAGGGATACAATGAAGTGGCTTGGAGAACAGGCTTTGAGAGGATATTTGTGACCTAGGAACCTCTTGGTGTCAGCTGACAGAGGGCACTGGGGTGCACAGAGGTTACAGGGATCTTGGGTCTGGTTAATAGTAGTAGAACATAGTAGTTCACCAAAGTGTGTTATATAAGGTATGTAATAAAAGTCAGTCATACTGGTCCTCAATCATTGTAAAATGTGCGTACAGAGAATATGTAAGGAGTCATGTTTATATACTGAAATTTATGTTCTTCAGGTCTGTGGCTTGGGACAAAAAAGTTGAGAAACAAGTTTCTTTCAGGCAAGAGACCTTTATCTGTCCAACTATATGCAAATTGAGTATTTTATGGTTCCCAATGGACACACACTACTGTCTGAGCAAAATGCTAATCAAGTGATTGTAAAGTCTCCAGGGGAGGCCCTAGACAGGAAAACACAAGCGGTAGGGGGTTATCCTGTCACAAGTGTGGACAATGGATTTTTGGACTATAACTGTAGAGACAAAGAAAGTATAAATCTTTCCACTGAAGAGGCAAGAGTACAGCGTGGTTGTTTCATGAACAGAGGATCATAGCCAAGCCTTACTGCAGTATGCTGGAAGGATTTTAGCTTTTGCTCTTGACATGGCAATATTTTATTAGTTAAGTGTAGGCTCTAGTATGCATGTTATGATTTGATTTCAGATGTAGCCCTTTGTTTCCAGTACTTCTGCTCGTTATCATTGGACTCTCTGGTCTTTGTTCAATAAACTTATACTTGCTTTCTCTATAAACAAATCCAAGTGCTATATGTTAGGCAGAGCTGAGTTCTATGATGTAACTGGCAAACTGTGGGTACCATTCCTTTGGGAACAGGGCCTCTGGAAATTCTGTGAGTGCCCAGTGGATCAGGGCTGGGCACTCCAGGGAGATGCTTGGAAGACTCGGGGGTTGGAAAGTGCCTATCATTAACCTGTAACAAGAGAGCAGGGCCTGTGGAAGTCTGGAGGTACTGTAAATGTTGCCAGAGGCTGGTGGAGTTTGGGAGCTGACCCACAGACAAGGCTTCCTCTGGCTAAGCGCAGTGCCCCTGGGGAGCATCACAGTATTGTATGCATCTTATCCCCATAGATTGGGAGTGTTTTAAGCAAAGGGTGAAGTACGAAGAAGGTGGGTCTAAGCTCCAATACCCTCAAACTACACTCACCACTTTCACCCTTCTCTATTTTTTGAGACTAATTATGTGTTTACTTTAGTGTCGTGTGGTAATATATGATATTAATTATGTTCTTAAGTCTGTCTTTTGTTACAACGTCTACAACTTCCATTATTTTAAAGAATGAGAGGAATGGGCACGGACACCAGGACAGATCCTCAGCTTAATCAGCAGAGCTCCGTGGACATCAATGGAGCTATGCCAATTTACACCAGCTGAGGACTTAGCAGAGTGACCAAATCTGGGGGCCTGTATACACACCGGGGCTACAGCAGCACAGTTGCTGCTCTAGCACTGTAGCCTAGGCGTTCCCTGCATCGAGGGAAGGGGGTTTCCCACTGATGTAGGTAATCCACCTCCTCACGTGGCAATAGCTATGTGAATGGAAGAATTCTTCAATCGACCTAGCCATGTCAACACTGGGAGTTAGGTTGGCTTAACTAGGGCACTAAGGGACATAGGCGATGACTCCGTGGGAGCTCTGGGCTGGAGCACCCACAGAAAAAAAAATAGTGGGTGCTTAGCACCCACCTGCCAATCAGCTGTTCTGCGGTGGGCAGGGTGTGCTCAGAGGAGGGGGCGGAGTGGGGGCAGGGCCTCGGGGGGGGCAGGGCACCCACCCGGAAAAATGAAAGTCAGTGCCTGTGCTCAGGGAAGTAAATTTTTCATACCCTGAGCAATGTGGCTAGGTTGATCTAAATTTTAAGTGTAGACCAGGGCTAAGGCAATAACGAAACCTTCCATATTTTAAAAATGCAGTTATAGAACTATAGTACAAAAATATTCCTGAAGTTACTAGTTATGTCAGTCCTTAGCAATGCACATACATGCTTCACCCATATATTCCTGTGTCTTTTCCAGTAATTGTCTCACAACACACAATCCTGCCTCTTAATCCTGCCTCTTTGGGCAAGCACCTTCTCTTCTTTCCTTTGGACTAGATTCTGTGCTGTTTTACACCTCATATAATTATTTTTATCTGTGCAAACTGAGTACAAAGTGTGTAAAATGCTGCTACCTAAGAATGGTAGCATTTTACATCCACTTTTCTCAAGAATAAATTACTATAAAGGTTCAATCCAATAGATAATCTGTTTGGGAGTCTATAAAATTCAAGAAAGAAAGAAAGATACTAGAAAAAATATAGAGTTGGCAATCCACAGTTAAAATCTGTTTGATCATCCATTCAGAAAAAAAATGGTATTGCCATTGATTTTACATCTTTTGGCTACAATATTCTATAGCTAATAATTCTGTTCCAAGAAGCTGCACCTAGAGGACCAAACAAATTGAGTTTCAATAGTATTTATGTGCCATATAATTTTGTTACATCTGATTAACTAAGGTAGAAATTCCAAACATACAACATCTGACTTAGTTTTACAAGCCACTTGGCATGATAGTTAATTGTAAACAATATCTATCTGCATTAAGACAAAAATCTACATTCACGACCACTCCAGGAGAGTGATTCAATAAAAATCAGCAGAAAGTACACTTGAACCATTTAATGTAAATTATATTAACCTGTTGCTATTGTTGCATACAAAATTAATTATGTTTAGAAAGAAGTTATACTAAATTGCTCCTCAGGGGCTATTCAGAATAATAACCAATCAGTGGCACAAATGGGCAGACAGAATTTGCCTTCAGGTCACTTGCTCTGTAAGTGAGGAATTCCTTGAAGAGTGTTAAATCATGATCTGTAGACCTTTGAAAACAAACAAATATGTGACTCCTCCAAAGATTGCTTTTAATGCACTGTTCCTGAATTCCTAAACATAACATTCAAAGGAAGGGGGAAAAATTGAAATCCTATTTCTTAACATTCCCTTCCAGCAGTGGTACAGGGGACAGCTTGATAAAATAGGGCATATTTCCCATCAGGTTAAACTCTAGTTTTAGACACAAAAGTCTTTTAATTCAAGTTTCAGAGTAGCAGCCGTGTTAGTCTGTATTCGCAAAAAGAAAAAGTGGTTCTGTTTTGTGGTTGCTGGTGAGTATTTGCTTCAGGTTGTGGGGCTGTCTAAGCAAGGACTGGCCTGTCTCCCCACAACCTGAAGCAAATACTCACCAGCAACCACACAGCACACAACAGAACCACTAACCCAGGAACCTATCCTTGCAACAAAGCCCGTTGCCAATTCTGTCCACATATCTATTCAAGGGACACCATCATAGGGCCTAATCACATCAGCCACACTATCAGAGGCTCGTTCACCTACACATCTACCAATGTGATATATGCCATCACATGCCAGCAATGCCCTTCTGCCATGTACATTCGTCAAACTGGACAGTCTCTACGTAAAAGAATCAATGGACACAATTCAGATGTCAAAAATTATAACATTCAAAAACCAGTTGGAGAACACTTCAATCTCTCTGGTCACTCAATTACTGAGAGTGGCTTGTGGCACCTTAGAGACTAACAAATTTATTAGAGCATAAGCTTTCGTGAGCTACAGCTCACTTCATCGGATGGAAGTGAGCTGTAGCTCACGAAAGCTTATGCTCTAATAAATTTGTTAGTCTCTAAGGTGCCACAAGTACTCCTTTTCTTTTTGCGAATACAGACTAACACGGCTGCTACTCTGAAACCTGAGAGTGGCTATGCTTCAACAAAAAAACTTCAAAAACAGACTCCAACAAGAGACTGCTGAATTGGAATTAATTTGCAAACTGGATACAATTAACTTAAGCTTGAATAGAGACTGGGAGTGGATGGGTCATTACACAAAATAAAACTGTTTCCCCATGTTATTCCCCCCCCCCGCACACACACCCCCTACCGTTCCTCAGATGTTCTTGTCAACTGCTGGAAATGGCCCACCTTGATTATCACCACAAAAGGTTTTCTTCCTTCCCTCCCCCACTTTCTGCTGGTAATAGCTCATCTTAAGTGATCACTCTCCTTACAGTGTGTATGATAAAACCTATTGTTTCATGTTCTCTGTGTGTGTATATAAATCTCCCCACTATATTTTCCACTGAATGCATCCAATGAAGTGAGCTGTAGGTTACGAAAGCTTATGCTCAAATAAATTTGTTAGTCTCTAAGGTGCCACAAGTACTTTTTTTTTTTTTTTTTTTTAAATTCAAGGTATGATGTTTAGGTTCATCGTCTAAAGTGAAAAGAAAGGACATGTTGCACATAAGCCGATCACCTCTGAAATCAAAACCTGACCATACATACTACTTCTGCAGTCACTGACTTCTTATGGAAAACTTGAAAAAACTGATTTTAAAACAGTTCTGCTTATATCTCATTTTCTGAATCCAACTCCGTTGTTACAAAGATGATTCAACTTCAATGGCAAATAACCAGAGAAGAGGGGAAAATGGAAATCTGCCAAGACTCAAATTCAGATTACTTTATTTTCTTTGCAACAGCTAATGACATGACTACCACCTAATATTTGCAAACAGCAGCATTCATTTTCTTAGGGGATGTCATTCATTGTTGCAAGAAAACACCTACAGCCCTAAAATCAGGTCACTGCTTAAAGTAAGAAACGATTTTCAGCAATATTCTTTTAAAATGTAGCTATTTAGAATTAAATCAGTATATTCCATTACTGATTTAGGATTTTAGGACTCGATCCTCTGCAACGATGAGTGCCTCTTTGTGACTCCAAGTGAAATCTTGTGACCTTTTTTAACAAGGTCTAACACCTACACTGTTTGCAACATGCCATTGTATTTCAGAAGGAAGTCTCTAGTCCAAGGTCCATCATGTCTTTTCACTGTTCCATGACATTCTTTGCAGATTTGGCTGAGATACCAGCTATTAAAATTGCCATTTTTTTCATCTCACTTACGTTCTGTAGGAAAAAGTTTGGTAGCATGCCAAAATAATAATTGAACATTAACCTTCTAAGGCAGGGTTTATATAAGATGCCAAAGCAGCAGCCACAGCAAACACTGTGCTGAGAACACCTGGAAGTTGGGTACTGGAACTGGTCTCCTTGCTCCGACCACACCCTTCCCTAAACATGACATCCAGCTCCAGAAGCTCATCGATCCTCTGGGGGCACCACATGGGGAAGGAGCTCCCTCTACCTCCCAGGAGAGTGGGGGAGACAGAGCTGTGCAAGGTAGAGCAACAATTTTATTTGCTACAATAGCAACTGACTATCCTGTGGACCCGGCACAATGCACCAACAGCTTAGCCTATTCCTCACTTTGGATAACAGCCTTCTCCTGCACTGGCCAGTCTAGTTAATCCTGTAGCTCAGGTGGTCCAACAAGAGCACCAGCATCTTCAGGGGAAAGACAGGGCCTCCCCTCACGCAGCAGGGAACAGCCCCTCACACAGCCTGAGCTCTGGAAGCTTCTGACCTGCCAGACCGGATGAAACTCCACAAATGGTGGGAGGGATTTCCTGCTTTCTCTGTCATGTGGCTAGGGAAACCCTCCCAGATGGATGGAGCTTCCACCAGGATATTCAACTAAAGTGTGAAACAGGTAAGCAGCATCAATCCTAGTGAACAAGACACCACATAAAAAACATGATTAAATTGGCACTTGTGTTGGCAGTCTGAGCAAAGACGACAAGGTTTGAAAGGTCAGAGATTGAACCACCTTATCACATTCCTAATGCCCTACCAAATTCATGGTCCATTTTGATCGATTTCATGGCCAAATGTGGTCAGTTTCACATTTTCAGATGTTAACATTTGAAATTACATGATGTTGTAACTGCAAGGGTCCCAACCCAAAAGGAGGTTGGGGGGACAAAGCTGTTTTAGGGGGGTTGCAGGATTGCCACCCCCACTTCTGCACTGCCTTCATAGCTGGGCTCTGAAGGCAATACCTGTGGAGCTTCCTGCAGCCAGGGGAGGTTCCCAGAGGTCGGTCTGATCTCCCCCATGATACTGGGAGTGCCTCAGCCAGGGGCTCCTAGACTCAGCCAGGCTGAGGAGAAACAGGACTTCCTTTTCCCCTACACAGCCCAGGGAGGGATCAGACCCACCTCCAGGGGCTTCCTGCAGCCAGAGGAGGTACCCAGAGATATAGGTGGGTCTGACTTCCTCCCAAGAGTAGTTGTGCAAGGGAAGAAGTCGTCCCATCCCTCCAGAACCCAGCTGATTAGCAGCTGGAGCCCGATGAACAATAGATGCCCCAGTTGTGGCACCCCCAGCCCTGCCCATCCTCCTTCCCTCCAATAGCTAGATTTCACGGGGGAAGTCTGATTTCACTGTCTGTGAAGTGTTTTTCACGGCCGTGAATTTGGTAGGGCCTACACATCCATCTCTCCAGAACAGGGCTGAGGGACATTGGCAGAGCAAAGTAAGGGGTCTGTGCTATGTTCTGTCCTATAGATAATTAAAAGTTTTCACCTCTCATCATGAGTGTTAGATTCCTATGTATATTAGTATATAAATACATACACAGCTGGTTACCCTAAGATATAAGGAGCCAATTTATGTTAATCATGTGAAAGAGTTTCATCTGAACTTTACTAGTCTATAAAGAAGAGTGTTTAACATCTTGATAACAGGAATATTTGATTAACCAATTTAAAGTCAACTATTCATGAGAAAAGCGTTATTTATGTTAACCCGTAAGAGCCATACATATACATGATTTGCTTTACAAAGCATTAAGGGAGTTAGTAAGCAAACTTTTGAATAAATATATTAATGTATTTTTTCTCAATTGATATGAAATGGAAGCTCACCTCCTCATAAACTTTCTTGGCATTACTGTTATCTCCTTTTAAGAGGTAACCCACTCCAAGATCATTCTTCAGTGAGATATCATTGGGAAACAGATGAACTAGTTTCTGAAGAGTAACCAGAGACCCTCTCATGTGACCTAATTTGATTGAACAAAAGTGAATTATAACAAGAAATAAATGCTGATCAAACAATTGTGTCCCCACCTTTCATTAATGATCACAGATGATGCAGAACATAAAAGTGGACTTCGTTACATATGAATACATTTAACTAGCCCATTCTCACCTTTCAAGCAATACCTAAGAAATCTCCGATGTACACATCTTCCAGGGTTATGGGAACCTCTAGTGGACAATTCTATGTATGGCAGTAATAGTAATAATACTTTACATTTTTGTAGCTATTATTCTTCTGCAGATCTCAAAGTGCTCCACGAAGTCAGGAAAGCACTTTAACTCAAATTTTGGCCCTGATAAATCTAATCATTTAAGCATGTTATTAACTAAGCATGTGAATAGTTCCATTGAAATCAATTGTTTCACATGCTTAAAATTAAGTATGGGCTTCACTATTTTCCTGCACTGGGATCTTCCTGAAGAACAGAAAAATTAAGAGCAAGTCAATCCTAAAAACTGATCCATTTGGATGGACTCTGATGCCTATTAAGTCAATCTGGCTTTGTATACATTTAGGGGTCAGTTTGGATCATTACAGGACTGGAACCTACATTTTCAAAAGTGCCCTCTAGTTTGGCAGCTTCAGTTTTTAGTTTCCTACAGTGTGATTATCAGAACCCACAAGTCCAGCTGAAATCAGTGGGAGATACTGGTGCTGCCATCTCTGAATGTCAGGCCATTTGAGTCCAAAGTTAAGCAACTTAAAAACTGAGGCACTCAACATTTATTTTTCCAAATGTGTGCATAAGGGATTCCTTTCAAATCATGTTGCGTCAGTGCCAGTGTGACTAAGCCTCGATCTCCTGACTCCCAGATCTTCACTCATTCCACTAGACCACATCTTCTCTCCAGTATAATACTTGGGGTCTGAGGGGGCATAAATAGGTTGAATCCCACAATCCTATGGGGGGCCTGAGCTCAGAATTTCTCTCTCTCTTTTTTTTTTTTAAGACAAAATTCCAAAACTCCCCAGATTTTTTTTTAGGGAAGGGGATTTTAAATAGGGCTGTCAAATGGTTAAAAAAATTTATTGCATTGTTAACCAATAACAGAATACCGTTTATTTAAATATTTTTGGATGTTTTGCACATTTTCAAATATTTCGATTTCAAATTCAACACAGAATACAAAGTGTACAGTGCTCACTTTATATTTATTTTTATAATAAATATTTGCACTGAAAAAATAAAATAGTATTTTTCAATTCACCTAATACAAGGACTGTAGTGCAATCTCTTTATCATAAAAGTTGAACTTACAAATGTAGAATTATGCACAAAAGAACCTGCATTCAAAAATAAAACAATGTCAAACTTTAGCGCCTACAAGGTCCCCTCAGTCCTATTTCTTGTTCAGCCAATTGCTCAGACAAACAAGTTTGGTTACATGTGCAGGAGATAATGCTGACTGTTTCTTGTTTACAATGTCACCTGAAAGCGAGAACAGGCGTTCACAAGGCACTGTTGCAAGCCAACACAAGGTGTTGCAAGATATTTACATGCCAGATGTGCTAAAGATTCATATGTCCCTTCACAGGGCCATCCTTAGGATTTATGGAGTCCTACGCAGTATTATTAAACCGGCGCCCCTATGCTCAATGGCAGCCCGAGCTCGCAGCCTGGTGGGGGAGGGACGAGGCAGCAAAGGATACTGAGATGCCCCCCCGCCTGCCTCACAGCGGTGGAGAGTCACAGTTCCCCACAGAGACCCCCTTACCCTCTCCCTCACACAGAATGCGTGGCGCCGACGCATTCAGCTCTGTGAATACGGCCCCTGCCTAAGGAGACTGCAGTGCACACTAGGTGTGTGGGAGCTGACCCGCTCTTACCTGCTGTCACGGGCAGTGGGTGAAGCTGTCGCTTGGGGAGGCTAGCCCACCTCTTCTGCCTGTGGCCTCTGCCCATACTCCACTCCTGCTCTGCCTTAGGTCCTTCCCCTACTTTGCCTAGGCCCTGCCCTCTCCCCACTGTCTCCCTCCTCCTGCCCTCCCCCACCCTGCTCAACCCCTTCCAGCCAAATCCCTGAACCCAAAAGAAGCAAACGACATTTGAAAAAAACACTCTTCTGCAATTTCTTTCTAAAGAAAACGGAGCATGTTTTCCACTGCATGCCAGAAGGTGAAGACTGGACACGCAGAAGGTACCTAATTAAAAACACTAAACCTGGAAATAAAAAATGTCAGTCACGGGTTTTTTGATATACACTGAAGTTTGTTAGACATTTATTTGCAAAAACTATGTAGTAAGGGCCAAGTCAGCTGTCCTGCTGAATACAACATTAAATATTATAGAATACATGATGCAGCTCTTCTCTGATTTACATTTTTCTTAATCAGTATTTCTAAGCTGATTTATATTTTTAATGTACTTTTAAGCCTTCATAAGATAATCATTCCAGATTATTACATATTTAACTCACTGAAACAAAGACATTATTTTAAATTAATCAGTCACAGAGGTTTAGTGTTCATAACAATGTTCATTGCTTTTAGAAAAAGGAAACACTAATTTACTTTGTGTGATCTCCATAACAATAGACATGTTTATGAAATTTCACCAACTTTAAAAAATATGTTTCTAAAGATTTTAGGCATAACAAAGGATTTTATATCTTACTAAGGTACTGATTTTGCTAGAAGGCTCTCTTAAAACTAGCTAATCAAATAGTCAGAAGTAAAGCAAGGGAAACTCATTTGTCCAGCGAAAGGGATGGACAGAAAGGACAGGAAGACTTTGGAAGCAAGTTTTTTGTACTATCGTATTTCAAATTAAAATGTGTATTTTAGATAAGGGTGGTCTTTTGAAGGATTTATTTTAAAAAACTATATGTCTGAAGATCTAAGCATTTAAGGCTAAAGATGAATACTCAGATTGTGCATCTAAAAATCTATGCAAGGATTTTTTAGAGAAGTGATTTTATCATCTTCAGCAACACACTAGTGAAATATTTTAAAGCAAATTTTAAACTAAGGTCCTGCAGACTAATATGTTCTGAGTAAATATTACAGTAATGCACAACTGTTTTTTGTCAGTAAATTCAGAAACTGGCAATATATACCTGAGGGTTGGTAAATGCTTGTTAAATGGTTTAATTACCACTTGAATGGCTCTTTAACAGTTTCAGTGTTGTGCTAATAGGTCTGGCAGGCTTTTTCACTTTTAAGTTACTAGATTCCTTCTGGAGGAAGACTCACCAGGCTGCAACAGCTAGCTGTGGGAGCCTGCAGGAAGGGTCAGAACAGGGATAGGAAGAGGTGGGAAGGTGGATACTAAGATCTAGGTGTGTCCCAAATTTTCCAGTGCCCTACGCAGACAAGTATGCTGAGTATGCCTAAGGACGGCCCTGTCCCTTTGTGCTTCAACCACCATTCCAGAGGACATGCGTCCATGCTGATGACGGGTTCTGCTCAATAACGATCCAAAGCAGTGCAGACCAATGAATGTTCATTTTCATCATCCGAGTCAGATGCCACTAGGAGAAAGTTGATTTTCTTTTTTGGTGGTTCAGGTTCTGTAGTTTCTGCATCGGAGTGCTGCTCTTTTAAGACTTCTGAAAACATTCTCCACATCTCGTCCTTCTCAGATTTTGGAAGGCACTTCAGATTCTTAAACCTTGGGTCGAGTGCCATCCCTATCTTTAGAAATCTCACATTGGTAACTTCCTTGCGTTTTGTCAAATCTCCCCAAGGAGTTCAGTCACAAATTTAATTAACACATTATTGTTTAACGAGCATGGAAGGTTTCAGAGTAGCAGCCGTGTTAGTCTGTATCCGCAAAAAGAAAAGGAGTACTTGTGGCACCTTAGAGACTAACAAATTTATTCGAGCATAAGCTTTTGTGAGCTAAAGCTCACTTCATCAGATGCATGCAGTGGAAAATACAGTGGGGAGATTTTATATACACAGAGAACATGAAACAATGGGTGTTACCATACTATAACTAGAGTGATCAGGTAAACTGAGCTATTAGCAGGAGGAGAGAAAAAAACCCTTTTGTAGTGATAATCAAGGTGGGCCATTTCCAGCAGTAGACAAGAACGTGTGAGGAACGGTAGCGGGGGGAAAGTAAACATGGGGAAATAGTTTGACTTTGTGTAATGACACAAACTCCCAGTCTTTATTCTAAGTGTGTGTATGTGCGGATTTTTTCTTGTGCTTTTTCAGGGAGTTTCTTGAGCAGATGGTGGTTTCTTTTGGTAACCCTCAGTGGGATCAGAGGGTAATGGCTTGTAGAAAGTGGTGTTGGAGAGCTGCCTAGCAACCTCTTGTTCATATTCCGACCTATTCATGACGACAACAGCACCTCCTTTGTCAGCCTTTTTGATTATGATGTCCGAGTTGTTTCTGAAGCTGTGGATGGCCTGAAGGACGACCCATCACTCTCGCAGATCTTGGGAGACAGGCCACTCCTTGCTTACAGACAGCCCCTCAACCTGAAGCAAATACTCACCAGCAACCACACACCACACAAGAAAAACACTAACCCAGAAACCTATCCTTGCAACAAAGCCTGTTGCCAACTGTGTCCACATATCTATTCAGGAGACACCATTATAGGGATTAATCACATCAGCCACACTATCAGAAGCTCGTTCACTTGCAAATTTTTTATCATGTGATATATGGCCATCATGTGCCAGCAATGTCCCTCTGCCATGTACATTGGCCAAAGAAGACAGTCTTTACCAAAAAAAACCAAAAAAAAAACAAAACAAAACAAAAAAAAACCCACAAATCAGATGTCAAGAATTATAACATTCAGAAACCAGTCGGAGAGTACTTCAATCTCTCTGGTCACTCAATTACAGATCTAAAAGTTGCAATTCTTCAAAGTACAAACTTCAAAAACAGACTCCAACGAGAGACTGCTGAGTTGGAATTAATTTGCAAACTGGACAGCATTAAATTAGGCTTGAATAAAGAAGGAAGTGGATGTGACTTTACACAAAGTAAAACTATTTCCCCATGTTTATTCCCCCCCCCCCCCCACTGTTCCTCACACGTTCTTGTCTACAGCTGGAAATGGCCCACCTTGATTATCACTACAAAAGGTTTTTTTTTCTCTCCTGCTGGTGATAGCTCACCTTACCTGATCACTCTCGTTACAGTGTATATGGTAACACCTATTGTTTCATGTTCTCTGTGTATATAAAATCTCTCCATTGTATTTTCTACTGCATGCATCCGATGAAGTGAGCTGTAGCTCACGAAAGCTTATGCTCAAATAAATTTGTTAGTCTCTAAGGTGCCACAGGTACTCCTTTTCTATCAGCATGGAAGTATGTCCTCTGGAATGGTGACTGAAGCTTGAAGGGGCATACGAATATTCGGCGTATTTGGAACATAAATGTCTTGCAATGCTGGCTACAAAAGTGCCAAGGGAACACATTTCTCACTTTCAGGTGACATTGTAAATAAGAAGTGGGCAGCATTATCTCCCATAAATGTAAACAAGCTTGTTTGTCTGAGCGATTGGCTGAACAAGAAATAGGACTGAATGGACTTGTAAGTTCTAAAGTTTTACATTATTTTGTTTTTGAGTGCAGTTATTTTTTGTCCATAATTATATATTTGGAAGTTCAGCTTTCACAATATAGAGATTGCACCACAGTACTTCTATGAGGTGACTTGCAAAATACTATTTCTTTCACCATTTTTACAGTGCAAATATTTGTAATAAAAATCATAATATAAAGTGAGCACTGTATACTTTGAATTCTCTGTTGCAATTGAAATCAATATATTTGAAAATGTAGAAAAACATCCAAAATATTTATTAAATTTCAATTCATATTCTATCATTTAACAGTGCAATTAAAACTGCAATTAATCTCGATTAATTTTTTTTAGTTAATCACATGAGTTAACTATGATTAAATGACAGCCCTAATTTTAAAGTTTATTTTATGCAGCTCAGAGTTTGGGGCAGATGCTTTTCATGACTATAATGATTAAGCTTCCGTTGTTCTGCAATTAAGATAGAATTCTAAGTTAAAGTTATTAGCTGAAAAGTATGACCAATTTACAAAAAAGCATGTAAGAATTCAGATACCATGGTGATGGGCTACTTCATAAAAACCTAGACACACAAATATACAAGGAAAACTGTACAAGATACCATCTGTATTAGACAATCTAGAAGTAGCCCTAAATTATCCATGAATGTACTGAATATAGTTGTACTCTACCCCAGTGCAAGACCCTATCCATTAAATAAACAAATTATTTTTGAGTGACAAGGTCGGTGAGGTACTATCTTTTATTGTATCAACTTCTGTTGATGAAAGACAGTTTTGGTGCTTACACAGTGTTGTTCTTCAGGTATAAGAGTCCCAAAGCTGGCCTCTTTCACCGACAGAAGTTGGTCCTATAAAATATATTAACTTACGCACCTTGTCTCTCTAAAATCCTGGGGCCGACATGGCTGCACCACTGAAGACAAGTGATTTTTTTGTCAGCCAACTGATTGGTTGGTTAAGACAGTTTTCATGTCGTGCTTTAACCCATGAGATATAGTAAACCACACAGCTGAGATACAGAATACCTAATTGGTGGCATAATACTTTACTTAACTTTCTGCTTCTTAGAAAGAGTTTCAATAGCAAAGAGTGTAAATTATGTTAATAGAACAGTTTAAATAAATAAAACTAAACAAATAAAACTGACAGGAAGCTTGTGAGCAATAATAAATATGAGATTTCTTGTCTACAGAATTATACTCACTAATTACAGTCCCTTAACAGTACATTAACAGCTTCAAAATAGATTTTTAAAACCTCAAAATATGCATTAAAAAAGATGGTCTGATTTTGAGAAACAGCACTTTCCCAAACATCCAGGGACGAAGGACAGTCGCTAAAGGCACCAGATTGGGACTCAGGAGAAAAACAATAGCAACAATACCTAACAATTGTATAGTGCTTTTCATCAGTAGATCTCAAAGCACTTTACAAAGTGAAGATAAGCATCATTATTCCAATTTTACAGATAGTAAAACTGAGACAAAGAGGTGAAGTGACATACCCAAGGTTGTTCTGTTGCAGGTTCCCTGCATGATTACGTGTAAGCATTTAATCTCTCCTTGCCTCAGTTACGCCCTCTGAAAATAGGCCTAGCAAAACTTCCTTCTCCTACCTCTGTCTGTATAGATTGTAAACTTTATGAGTCAGGGACTGTCATTCACTATAGGAATATCACCTAGCACAATGTGGCCCAGTTCTTGGCATTCTAGGCATTACTGTAATCCAAATAACTGAGAACTAACAGCATTTTAGGGGGAGATTTTTCAAAAGTATGTAAGGGACTTGGGTATACAAATTCCATTGAAAATCAATGGAACTGGTCGGTGTTCCTCCTTCCCTTAAGCACATTTGAAAATCTTCCCCATAAATTCTGCACATTTAAGTCATACACATAAACCATATTTAAATCTTACCAAGAAATTGCTGCCTGTCTGCTTGTCGTTTCAGGCTCAATTTTACCAGATCAGCAGGGACGTCTGGCAGACTAGCCACCTCCCCAAAGGTATTGATGGCTTTTTGCAGTATTTCATTGCTTCTCATCTTCTCAGCTAAGTCATCCTCACACTAGGTGGAATCACAAAATTGTTATAAATAACAAATCATCATATAGTTTGGAGTTTAAAAAAATTTTTTTTGAGGAAAGGCAAAATTGTATTATTCCTCATTAACGTGTCAGATTTAACAAGTATCTTCAAGTGTAGGCAATTTTGGTGTGAGCTTGGAGCAGAACTCTAGTTGCTTGTGCACTCTGGCAAGGTGGATTTATATCCAGCATTCACATATCCCTGGGAAATATTTGTCATCATATGTATGAGAAAATATATATGCATATAAGCACAAGGCACTTTGTTCACAACCACCTACAGCAGATTCTTACTTCTGCATTCTCTTCTTGACAAGCATTCGTGTAAATGAGATGAAACAGCATTCTTACATCAGAAGGTGTATCATCATAGACCATTTTCTAATATATATAGATTTGGAGCCAAATTTTCGATTCATGTAACTTCATTGAAATCACTGAGTTATTCCAACTGAAAATTTGTCATGTTGTATTTTTCAAAGGTAACATGCTAATGCAATGCATCAAATCAAATTCTAAAAATTTTGTGGGTGATAATACTTGAAATCAAAATTTCTTCTTTAAAAAGACAATATGGAAGGAATATGTTTTATACAAATCAGAGCTGTCAGTGGAGAATGCCTAATTTTCTAAACTCTCCAGACGTTGCCTCATGAGAAAGTCAGAGAAGCAGCTGCCCTGGGAGCTGAAAGATACCGGAGCTATTGTTAAAGTGATACCACCATTTACCAGGTGCTCAATAATTTTCTGGTAGCTTGTGGCATCTACCTTGCTATAACAATAAATCTTGTGTTATTTAAAAACACATTGCTACACCTTATCAGCATGTGAATGAGAAGATTGGTTCTATAAGGCTTGGGAAAACGCTCAGAGCATTGGACCCTATCACTTTCTCCCCTCCACTCCAACCCCACATGGGGAACAGCAGCTGCATCCAGGAGGAGCCTGTGGGGGGGAAGAGGGGGGCGGAATGGCAGACTGTGACAATTCCCAGACTCTCAGGACTCCTCCCTCAAAGCAGCCAGCACCAGCCATAGCCAAGGTTGCAAGGTAAGGCCTTCTAGCTCCCCTTCCTGCCCCTCTGCTGCGCGAGTTCCCTCTCCTCTCCCAATGAGGGGGAAGCAGCCAGGAAAGCAACCTTCTCAGCCTTCTGACAGTATGAGAACTCTGGATATTTTCCCCCTTGTTTTCTGTGTTGGCATTGGCTGCTGCCCTCCCAGCCTCTATTCAGTTCTTCTTCCACCATTGGAACCCATCTGGACCCCAACCTGCTTCTCCCTGTTCATGGTGCTTTTCACCCTTACCTCTTCCATTCATATCTTGCGCTCGTGCACTCTCACTCTTCCCTTTATCTAGTTTCTTCTCTTACTCCCAAAAATTCTTTCCTGTCCCCCCACTTCAACCTATAGTAGCTGATAAATTCTACTAGGAATGTTCCATGAACCTCATTTTGTTTTTCAAGTTTGAAAGCAGACTTAGATGCATATTGACATGAAGGATGAAATCCTCACTCCATCGCAGACAATGGCAAAACTCCCATTGACTTCAAGAGAACCAAGATTTCACCCCTAGCATGGAACCTCTCTCCATTGTCTGCATATATTTTGCTCCTGAGTATTCAATAGTGAAACAGAGCTAGACTGATCTCACATACTTAATTTTAAAAGTGTGGATATTAATTTATATGCTTTCTATGCTGAGTCAAATTAGTAGTGTTCTATGACTCCTTCCTAATGTCTCCTATTTTTATTGTCCTGTGTTTCATTCATGTTTCGCTAATTAGCATGACGAGGTAGGTGTTTTTGTGTATCACAAGCACTTCAATAATGGAAACATATATAGGTCATTCAATCTGGATTCAATGTTTTATCGGCTACACTAGCATTAATTAAAAAGTTTCAATCACATTAGCTGCATATTGTTGCTGTTAGTAGTTAATACCTAACAACTCTTTACCTACAGGGTTTTTTTTTTTTTTTTTTAAAGTTTGCAATGTTCAATGAACTTCTTTGTTTATACAATCAATTCAGCACATCATGACTAATTGGCCCAGGCTCACTATTCTGAAACTAAAAGGGGAAAATACCAAGCAACATGGTCACATCAGCTAAACATTTGAGCGGTTTGTCCCAGAGACAAACTCAGAATTCAATAGTTAGGAATAATTTATTTTTTCTTGATGGAATACCCTCTAAGAAACTGGCTTATTTTCTAGGATGCAGGATGGGGAAGGATGTTTATGGAAAAAATATAGTAGGAATGAACAGTTGCCATCGTATAATCCGAGATAAGATACTAACATATATCAAATCTCAATGATACATATCACATCATATATCATTTGGAAAGAGCTCTTAGATCTCTGAGGATGAAAGGCACTACATCTATGTAAGATATTATCACTACAATATAGCAATTCTGACATGGTCTTAGCCATGCCAAGAAATCAACATAGAGATTGCTTGTACTTTTGGGATAATACCATAATAATAACTGCTATTGCAGAAATTTGGGGAAAGGAACATCCACAGCTTTACAATTACAAGAAAAAAACCAAGCCCCCATCTATCTATTAGAATCTGGCCAGTTCGTACGTATTGTATGAAGTCAATGGTGCCTTCATAATGCAGGAGTGAGGACACTCTTAGGATGAAATCCTGGCCTCCTTGAAGTCTCTGGCAAAGCTCCCATTGACTTCAGTGGGTCCAGGATTTCATCTCAGCTCATCATTGCAGACTGAGCCTTTAGTTAGCGATAAGAGACAGTGAATATGAGTAGGGTTTTACTGGTTCAAATACCCTGTTAAAAGTAACAGTGTCTTATAAATCAAATTATGTTATGGCAGTCCTGGGAATGATCCATAGTACTTCAGCGCACACCATGATTGACCAACTGCTTTCAAAGGCCCCTATCCTCCACTGAAATCAATAGGAGTTCCGTCAGTCACTTAAAGCATACAGAAGTAGAAAGTTAATGCCACCTAGCCCCTGATTACAAATTCTATAAGTAGAATACAAGGCTGCCAAAACCAGAGATGGACCTATAATAAGTTACTTATGCATGTCTGAGAAAAGAGTGCAAATTATGATATTAGGGTCTGATCCTCAGCCCCTTTCAGAATCATACTGCTACACTGAAGTGGTCGAAAGCGATATTAAAAAACTGTCTTAAAAGGGCAACTGAAGTTCCCAACATTTTGAAGAAAACCTTGGATGTCAAAAAGTCAGCATAGCTGGTTTCATACCCCTTGCTCCCAATTTAAGGAGTGCTTTGGGGGTGAGGAGAAGCAATGCCAGCGCCAGCACTCTGGACAATCCTCTGCCAGTGGAACAGCTTACAGGGAGTTGTTCCTGTTAGAGTACATTAGAGCAGCCTCTGGCTAGCCCCAGAATAGTAAATAGCAGAAATGGGATTTAACACTAACGTTACTCTCTGCTTCCTGAGCCGTTAGACTTCTGTCCCCATTTACACAAAATGCCTTTAGCTGAGGGCAAAATTTGACCCAGTACTTCTCTCACACACACACACACACACAAAGAAAAGGAGTACTTGTAGTACCTTAGAGACTAACAAATTTATTTGAGCATAAGCTTTCGTGAGCTACAGCTCACTTCATCGGATGCATTCGGTAGAAAATACAGTGGGGAGATTTATATACACAGAGAACATGAAAATGGGTTTTAGCATACACACTGTAAGGAGAGTGATCACTTAAGATGAGCTATTACCAGCAGGAGCAGGTGGGAGGAGGAGGAAAATCTTTTATGGTGATAATCAAGGTGGGCCATTTCCAGCAGTTAACAAGAACGTCTGAGGAACAGTGGGGAGTGGAGTGGGGGGAGAAATAACATGGGGAAATAGTTTTATTTTATGTAATGACCCATCCACTCCCAGTCTCTATTCAAGCCTAAGTTAATTGTATTCAGTTTGCAAATTAATTCCAATTCAGCAGTCTCTCGCTGGAGTCTGTTTTTGAAGTTTTTTTGTTGAAGGATAGCCACTCTCAGGTCTGTAATCGAGTGACCGGAGAGATTGAAGCATTCTCCGACTGGTTTTTGAATGTTATAATTCTTGACGTCTGATTTGTGTCCATTTATTCTTTTATGTAGAGACTGTCCAGTTTGACCAATGTACATGGCAGAGGGGCATTGCTGGCACATGATGGCATATATCACATTGGTAGATGCGCAGGTGAACGAGCCTCTGATAGTGTGGCTGATGTGATTAGGCCCTATGATGGTGTCCCCTGAATAGATATGTGGACACAGTTGGCAATGGGCTTTGTTGCAAGGATAGGTTCCTGGGTCAGTGGTTCTGTTGTGTGGTGGCTGGTGAGTATTTGCTTCAGGTTGGGGGGCTGTCTGTAAGCAAGGACTGGCCTGTCTCCCAGGATCTGTGAGAGTGATGGGTCATCCTTCAGGATAGCTTGTAGATCCTTGATGATGCGTTGGAGAGGTTTTAGTTGGGGGCTGAAGGTGATGGCTAGTGGCGTTCTGTTATTTTCTTTGTTGGGCCTGTCCTGTAGTAGGTAACTTCTGGGTACTCTTCTGGCTCTGTCAATCTGTTTCTTCACTTCAGCAGGTGGGTATTGTAGTTATAAGAATGCATGATAGAGATCTTGTAGGTGTTTGTGTCTGTCTGAGGGGTTGGAGCAAATGCGGTTATATCGTAGAGCTTTGCTGTAGACAATGGATCGTGTGGTGTGATCCGGATGAAAGCTAGAGGCATGTATGTAGGAATAGCGGTCAGTAGGTTTCCGATATAGGGTGGTGTTTATGTGACCATCGCTTATTAGCACCGTAGTGTCCAGGAAGTGGATCTCTTGTGTGGACTGGTCCAGGCTGACGTTGATGGTGGGATGGAAATTGTTGAAATCATGGTGGAATTCCTCAAGGGCTTCTTTTCCATGGGTTCAGATGATGAAGATATCATCAGTGTAGCAGAAGTAGTGTAGGGGCATTAGGGGACGAGAGCTGAGGAAGCATTTTCTAAGTCAGCCATAAAAATGTTGGCATACTGTGGGGCCATGCGGGTACCCATCGCAGTGCCGCTGATTTGAAGGTATACATTGTAATACATTTCCAAATGTGAAATAGTTATGGGTGAGGACAAAGTCACAAAGTTCAGCCACCAGGTTAGCCGTGACATTATCGGGGATACTGTTCCTGACGGGTTGTAGTCCATCTTCGTGTGGAATGATGGTGTAGAGGGCTTCTACATCCATAGTGGCTAGGATGGTGTTTTTAGGAAGATCACCGATGGATTGTAGTTTCCTCAGGAAGTCAGTGGTGTCTCGAAGATAACAGGAAGTGCTGGTAACATACGGCCTGAGGAGGGAGTCTACATAGCCAGACAATCCTGCTGTCAGGGTGTCAATGCCTGAGATGATGGGGCGTCCAGGATTTCCAGGTTTATGGATCTTGGGTAGCAGATAGAATACCCCAGGTCGGGGTTCCAGGGGTGTGTGTCTGTATGCGTATTTGTTCTTGTGCTTTTTCAGGGAGTTTCTTGAGCAAATGCTGTAGTTTCTTTTGGTAACCCTCAGTGGGATCAGAGGGTAATGGCTTGTAGAAAGTGGTGTTGGAGAGCTGCCTAGTAGCCTCTTGTTCATATTCCGACCTATTCGCATCATCAAGGATCTATAACCTATCCTGAAAGGATAACCCATCACTCTCACAGATCTTGGGAGACAGGCCAGTCCTTGCTTCCAGACAGCCCCCCAACCTGAAGCAAATACTCACCAGCCACCACACAACAGAACCACTAACCCAGCAACCTATCCTTGCAACAAAGCCCGTTGCCAATTCTGTCTACATATCTATTCAGGGGACACCATCATAGGGCCTAATCACATCAGCCACACTATCAGAGGCTCATTCACCTGCGCATCTACCAACATGATATATGCCATCATGTGCCAGCAATGCCCCTCTGCCATGTACATTGGTCAAACTGGACAGGCTCTACGTAAAAGAATAAATGGACACAAATCAGACGTCAAGAATTATAACATTCAAAAACCAGTCGGAGAACACTACAATCTCTCCGGTCACTCAGGTTACAGACCTGAGAGTGGCTATTCTTCAACAAAAAAACTTCAAAAACAGACTCCAGCGAGAGACTGTTGAATTGGAATTAATTTGCAAACTGAATACAATTAATTTAGGCTTGAATAGAGACTGGGAGTGGATGAGTCATTACACAAAGTAAAATTATTTCCCCATGTTATTTCTCCCCCACCACCCACTGTTCCTCAGACATTCTTGTTAACTGCTGGAAATGGCCCACCTTGATTATCACCATAAAAGATTTTCCTCCTCCTCCCCCCGGTTCCTGCTGGTAATAGCTTATCTTAAGTGATCACTCTCCTTACAGTGTGTATGATAAAACCCATTGTTTCATGTTCTCTGTGTGTGTATATAAATCTCCCCACTGTATTTTCCACCGAATGCATCCGATGAAGTGAGCTGTAACTCATGAAAGCTTATGCTCAAATAAATTTGTTAGTCTCTAAGGTGCCACAAGTACTCCTTTTCTTTTTGCGAATACAGACTAACACGGCTGCTTCTCTGAAATCTCTCTCTCTCTCACACACACACACACACACACACACACACACACACACACACACACACACACAAATCACTTTGATTGAAGTTGTGCCAAAACTGCTCTCTAAAAAAACTGTCTTTTTTTTTTTTTAATAACTGCAGCTTTAATCTAAATGCAATGGTGATAAGTATTAAAATCACCATCCTCTCACACTTGTACCAGCTTCATCCAAAGTCCCCACTGAAATGCAGGCTGCTGTTGGTTTCAATTTTAATTCTTCTGTAATGCTTCCATAGACATTTGATACCAGTTGAACCCTCCTCCTGTTGGCCAGTGGACTGCTTCAGCAGCAAGAGAACTACTATTTGAATGTGGCATTTTGTTAATACTTTATTTAGTGTTATGGAGTCTTGTTCTGGTCTGACTGTTAAGCTCTGTGAGACTGAGGATAGTGCTACACACATTTACGGCATTCTATTATACTATGGGGAGTTACTGTTTAAAACGTTTGGAAGCATTAAATTACAGCTCTGTGGAAGGGGTTAATTCATAAAGAAGGGAAATATGAAAAGCATTGTTTAATAAAGAAATCTGACCTTAACTGAAGCACCATCGCACAAATGGGGCCAAATGTTCTGCTGGTGTAAAGGGTATAGATCCTTTGACTTCAATGGAATTTCATCCATTTACATGACCAGAGAATTTGGTCCACTGTGTAGTAGTGTCTATGCACTAGATTTTTTTTAGTAGTTGGGACTTTGGTTTTAGCATAACTGTTATTTACCGAAGATTTTTATTACACCTATTCCTGTGATTCCTTCATGCTTTATGAAAATATAATGATTATTTCTGTTTTGGAGTTATTGTATCAAGGAACTAAATTATTATGAAGTCAGAGCTTGTTTTCCAGGGTCTTTATTTTCAGGGGGAGGATGCTTGAAATAGACAAGTGGGGGGTTTAACTTAAAAACTGGGATCACTGTATAGAATACAGAAAGAGTCTGTTTTGTACACAGGTCTCTACTATTAGGTAACCTCTGAATACTATTTTTCCATTTACAACAGTTTCACTGGTACCTGTGCTTTCCCATATCTTGCTCGTGGACTCTGTGGATATTTGCTCACTAATATTTCAAAGGTCTTCACAGCTTCTTCAACTTTTCCCTGAAAGGAAGATATTTATACTAAATATTTTCTGTATCTTGTAGCAAAACACTTACAAAACCCTGAGGGATAAATGGTGTAATATGACTAGTACCACTGATTCTATAAAACAAAGCAGAAAAATATTTCATATGGTTAATTAACAGGTTTTTCTCTTACACACTATCTGACCAGATTGCCAGCTTATTCCAGAGAAATACATTTTTATGAATACATATAGCTCAACATAATTAGCTGCTTTTGGTTAAAATCAATTGTTTTGTTTGGTCTTACAACGGGTGAAAAAAACGTAGATGGATTAAAATTGTACTGTAAAACACTAGACACTAAGGCAAATCACATTACATCTTAAAAAGTAAATTTGGTCAGAAGCAGTTAATCAAGGAATTTAAAATGCAGTACAAGAAATAGCTGACTGTAGCTAGAATTTTCACTTCAGCAGAGCTGAGTTGACCAAGGTTTTGCCTTGCCCAAGTAACATAGGCTTTTTTGCAATGGGCAACTTCAATGACCACATAGACAATAGTCCCTCTGGGTTGACTATATATAATGATTGACATGTCAACTATGATCCAGTCCCACGTGATCTAGTTTTTAGGATTATGATTACAGGAATAAGAATTACTGCTGTATTATGAGCTGAACATCACCATCTCTCATTTGAAGCGATGGCTCACTTCTGCTCCTGTTAGGGAATGAACATATTGCATTGGTATACCCAGAGAGATGGATCCAACCCAAAATGGTTTCAGACATAAATAAGAAATGTATATACCATACATCCAGTAAACAAGTCTGTTGATTATTTAGTGTGATATACTAACCCTTAACCCTTCACAGAAGGCAAGATGGCAGCTTCACCCAAAAGAGCAGTCATTAGGCTGGTACTCATGAATCCATCTCCTGATGTTGAGGATCTTGCTAACTGTCGCCCTGTCTCTAACCTGCATCTTTACATAAATTCATCGAGAAGACAATGACAACGGAACTTTGGGATCATTTGGAGTCTTCAGATTCAATTGCTTCCTCTACACTGAATCTGGGTACGGGACGGAGTCCACAGAAGTTGTGCTGGCTGGAAACTTTTTCCCAAAAATGGACAGCGATCAGATGTTCAGGCCGATTCTTTTATATCAGCAGCCTTTGATGTGATTGACTCAACTTTGGCCCTGGCACAGATGGATAGGATTGTACTTGAGTATTCCAGTTTCTCTCCTTCTTGGCGGGTGAGTAGAGGGGGAGAGAAGCTGAGTGATCATGGGGCACTTCAATTTCAGTGACATATGCTGGAAGTCTCATGCTGACAGTACTAAAATATACCTGGAATTTCTAAATATTATAATTTCCTAACTCAAAAAGTGTTGCAGCCAATATAGGGAAATTCTGTATTAGACCCTGTCTAATAAAGAGGAACCGATCACAGAACTAAAAATTAGTGGTAACTTAGGTACAAGTGATTATGACTTGACCATGTTTATAATATGCAAACAGAATAAAGTCCAGACCAGTGATATATACTGGTGCTTTAAAAGGGTCAATTTCATAAAGCTGAAAACAATTATGAGCCAAATCAGCTGTGAGGAAGAATTAATCAGAAAAAATTGAATAATAGGGAATTGTTTAAGAACATTTACTAAATGCCCCAAAAGCCACAGTCCCACATTTCAGGAAAAAGGTCATATTGGCTAAAAAAATGGCCAGGTTTAGGAGGGGAAGTGAAAGCATCTATAAAAAAAATGATTTATATCTATCTATATCTATATATATAACCAATGGAAGAAAGGGGAAATTGAAAGTAATGAACATAAATCAGAAGCCAGGAACTGTAGAAAAGTGATAAGGGAAGCAAAGGGACTCAAGGAAAAATCTACGGCCAACAGAGTTAAGAACAATAAGGAGAAGTTTTTAAAGTATTAGTAACAAAAATAATCTTAATAATGGTATTGGCCCATTACTAGATGGAAATAGTACAACAATAATAATATAGAAGAGAAAGAAGTGTTAAATAAATATTTCTGTTCTGTAACTGGGGGAAAAACAGAAGTTATGTGATCTGTAGTAATGTATCAATATCATATGATAACACTTTCTGTTCCACTAGTATTGCAGGAGGTTGTTAAACAGCAGCTATTAAAGTTAGCAATTTTTAAATCAGCAGGTCCAGATAACTTACATCCAAGAGTTTTAAAGAGCTGGCTGAGGAGCTCGCTAGATTAATAATGTTGATTTTCAACAAGTCTTGGAATACCAGGGCAATTCCAGAAGACTGGAAGAAAGCTAATGTGCCAATATTCAGAAAGGGTAAACAGACCTATAATTACTGGGTTATCCTATCTAACATCCATCCTCGGCAATATAATGGATGATATGGAACTCTATTAATAAAGAATTAAAGGAGGTTAATATAATTAATGCCAATCAAAATTTGTATGAGATTACAAGTTTGGTTGATAAAAGTAATTGTGTTGATATAATATACTTAGACTCCTGTAAGGTATTTGAGTTGGTACCACATGACATTTTGATTAAAAAACTAGAAAAATATAAAATTAACATGGCACACATTAAATGGATTAAAACTTGGCTAACTGATAGGTTTCTAATGTAATTGTAAATGGAGAATCATCATACAACAAGTGTGTTTTTAGTGATCGCGCTCCAATTATATTTATCACAGACACTGGTTGCGCATCATTAAAATCTCCTAGGTGGACTTTGCTACTAAAAGATGCAAAGTTTTGTTCTACAGTTGATACAGTCATTTCTAAAGTCATACAAGAAAGAAGCCCCCTAAGATACCATCTTCTGGGAAGCTCTGAATGCTACTGTAAGGGGTGAATGCATAAAGTATGCCTCTGAAAGGAGAGAGAATCACTCAAGTTACTAGACTTTCTGGACAGGAAATAGATGAGTTGCAGAGAAAGTATAAGATTGACCTCACTAATGAAAACCTTCCATGTTCTCTAATCAATGCCAAATATAAATATAATGAATGCTTATCCAGCATTCATTGAATTTTCACTCAACAGGGTCAAATAAAGATATTATGAATAGGGAAATAAAGCAGGTCAACTATTTGCCAGAAGACTTAGATTGGATCTAGCCAACAATATTTCTTCCTTATTACAAGAGGACAGGAATGCCATCTTTGAACCGATAGATATAAATAATCAGATTAAGCAATTCTAACAAGCTTCAAATCAGACATCCTCATCAATCCCATATTTATTGAATGCGGTTAATATTTTTGAAAAAATCTCTGGTTTTTGTATTAACTGGAATAAATCGCATGCAATGGATCTATCCAAAAGAACAGATCCTTCTCAGTTTCAGCATTTTCCATTTGAAAAATGCAAGGAAATAACTTATTTAGGTGTTAACATTTATCCTAATCACCCCAAAATTGTTTCTATATAAATATGGCCTATGTATTAAAAGAAATTTCCAAGGATGTAGAGATGTGGTGTCTCCTCCCTCTGTCTTTACTGCAGAGGAATAGAAATAGTCAAAATGAATATCTGCACAAGAAAGACTTATATCATTTGCTTATTGCCTTTCAAGGTCTCTCCTTTGCTTGAAAAAATAGGCTTATCATGCAATTTATATAAGATAACTTTGCTTGCCACACTGAAAAAATCCTAGGCAACTGGATGAATTTGTATCTATATTATCTACCATTCCAAATGCATCCTATTAGAAGGTGGTTCCCCTCTAGTAGCTCTGTACACACAGGCCTGGTTTGAGATTGAAAAAAGCATAGCTATGCCATTTGGTTCCCTTTCTTATTTTATATCCTTAAGAGAGTACCCACACACTTAAGGAAAAATCCAATCTTTGCATCTCCATGGAGCCCCCTGCACCATGTTGATTACAGTATCCGATCTTACTAATTCTCCTCTTGTACCACTATAGAATAGCCCAGGCCTCAGGATCAAAGCCAACTCTATGCTTACGACAATTTGAATAGAAAAAAGATTAACAATAATTAAAGATATAATACAAGACAATAGACTGGCCTTCTTCAATTATATATGCAGTTTCGGCTACCGCAGTCTCACAGTTCCTTCTTTCAGCAGCTATGCTCAAGGATTCATGCAAGGATGGGGGACAATAGGTCTCTTTCAACTCTTACCTCTAGGAACATGTTAAGAAATTTGGAAACAAAAGCCACTTTGTAGGAATTACTTATAGGTGGCTATTACCTCTCAATCTCAGTCTCAGAGAAAAACCAGGAGAAAAAACTTAGCCTTATTGTCCCAACAGAAACCTGGGAGGACATCTGGCTTAACATGAAGGATACTTCAAGTTCTTTATACTTGTGATTCTTCTAGACCAAGATATTAAACAGGTATTATGGGACTCCAGAATGTTTAAGGCTAGATTGTTGGAGATGCAAACAGCCCTATGCCAACCTTTAACACTTCCTCTATAGCTGTCAAAAATGCATGTGTTCTGCAACCCCATATTCAGTGCTCTCTCAAACTTTTAAGTGTTGCTATTTTTCACTCTCCAAGCTTGAGTATTGTAGGGGTGCTGGATTGGTATTACCAATTAACATTAAAAAATGGATTGCAGCAGTGGCCAAAAGAGTTCTCTCAGAAAATAGAAATTTGCAATTCCTCCCTCCTACACAGACTGGCTTAGTGAGCTCTTTACTATTGTATTAATGGAAAAAAAAATGACATGGTCTAATAACAATACTTGGGGGAAAAATAAAGCTATCTGGTTACACATCAAACTATTGCATACTTTTGCAGTTTAGGATATATTAGTCCCCAATACTCATAGCTTATGTTCTCACTTATATATCTACTTAGTCATTTTAACAATTGATGCCCTGCATGACCAATATAGGTTATGGGTGTTTGTTTTATGTGTGTGTGTGTGGGGGGGAGGGTGGTTGTTTGTTTGGTTTTGGTTTGTTTTTTCCCCTAGGTTTTACACATAACACTGAATTTTGTTACTCATACGGTATTTCCATCTTGTGCATATATTTATATCTTTTTTGTTTTGTTATGCATTTATATTAACAAGCTGTAGTATTATCAGTCCTTATATGATCCTATTTATTTGAAGAATTTGCTATCTCCTTATTCACTTTAAACACAATTGAGCTCAGCTGGTGTGCTTTTGTTGCAGTGATTCAATTTGAACATGTGAGTAGAGAAGTTGGAGCTTTGTGTACCCATTAGTAAGACAGAGCCAGAATTTATTGATGTTCAGGAGAATTTGTAAAAATTGAGGTTTCTGCCTGAAGAGATAGAGGAGTATATTTATTTTTACAGGTGGATATAGGACGTCCATATATCCATTGAACAAGGCCTGATAATTTTTTAAAATAAATATTTTGTATATGCACTTAGAGACAAAGATGTGAACATTTAAAAAAATACAAAATTCAGTAAGTGGTTAAGATGTAAATTTTATAAAACACAGTGAGTGCCTATGACAGACATGAAAGAACACACATTATGACCCGAAAGGATGAAAGGTGATGACCAAGCTAAAATGAACATTGAAGTACAATCACAAATGTGTGCTGAATACCTGGTTAGAGAAAAATGGAAACAAATATAAAATTAATTATCCCTGTTATCTTGATGCCTATTTGTTTTTAGCCATAGTTCACTGCACCAGGAGAAACAGAATTCAAACCTACCTTTTTACGTAGCTTTTCTGCAGCATTCAGTTCAGCTTTAATAGTCTTATCAAACTTGTTTAAGAGTTTTGGTTTCTTCTTAGCTAGAAGAGTTTAAAAAAACAAACAAACAAAAAACTACTATGACTTCCCCTGAACATTCACAAGTATATGTTTTGAAGTTTCCTTTAACCACAGCATGATAAGGTAGATTCAGAATACACCAGAAAAAAAATAGGCAAGCATTCATTATGCCTGCTAAAAACTATATTTACATATGAAAGCCAGCATTTATGCACTTAAATTGAATAACTGTTCACTTAAATGGACTTTTGGGAATAAAATTATCCATTTTGAATGTACAAACGTCTTTTCTGACTGGATACAGTCTAAATAATTAATGCAAGAAATGCACATTGGAAATAAAATATACTCTACAAAAACTTAATTTTCCCATACCAAAATTATATTTCACTGGGATCTGAATCCAATCGTGATTTAAAGATTTCTTGTGATGCAGAATCCATCTAACCCAGTGAATCACCCTCACTGTTAGAGACTTGCATTGTATTTAGAGTTTGAATTTATCTAGCTTCAACTTCTATATATGGGATCTTATTATGCATTTGTCTGTTAGGTTAAAGACTTCTCTACTAGCAGAAATTTTCTCTCCATGAAGAAGTTACCTCTTAACCCACTCATTATTAAACGAAATGTTCATAAAATGATCTGAAACAAGGAGTGAACAGTGAAGTGACAAAGTTTGCAGACAATACAAAATTACTCAAAATAGTTAAGTCCAAAGCTGATTGCAAAGAGTTACAAAGGGATCTCACAAAATTGGGTAACTGGGAGACAAAATGGCGGATGGAATTCAGTGTTGATAAGAGCAAAGTAATACACATTGGAAAAATAATCCCAATATTAAATACAAAACAGATGACATCTAAATTAGCTGTTACCACTCAAGAAAGAAATCTTGGAGTCATCATGGATAGTTCTCTGAAAACATCTGCTCAATTGCAATGACAGTCAAAAAAGCTAACTATGTTAGGAAACATTAGGAAAGGTATGGATAATAAGAGAGTGGCATGATATGCCCACACCTTTAACACTACATGCTGTTCTGGTTGTCCCATTCAGAAAATGTATATTATAATTGGAAAAAGTGCAAAGAAGCATAACAAAATGATTGGGGTATGGAACAGCTTCCATATGAGGAGAAACTAAAAAGACTCGGACAGTTTAGCTTAGAAAAGAGATGACTTGCAGGGATATGATAGAGGTCTGTAAAATCATGAATGGTGTTGGGAAAATGAATAGGGATTTTTTTTAATCCCTTTATATAACACCCAATGAAATTAATAGGCAGCAGGTTTAAAACTCACATAAGGAAGTACTTCTTCACACAATACACAGTCAACCTGTGGAACTCATTGTCAAGTGATGTTGTGAAGGCCAAAAAGTATAACTGAGTTCAAAAAATAATTAGATAAGTCCATGGAGGATAGAGCCATCAATGATTATTAGCCATGGTGGTCAGGAATGCAACTTTATGTTCTTATGTTATTAAATAAATTGAGTTTCTTTACTCTCTCACTGTTAACATGTTTTCCATCATTTGAACCATTACTGTAGCTCTTTTCTGAACCTTTTCAATATCCTTTTTGAAGTGTGAACATCAGGACTGGATGCGGTATTTATCCCATTAATGGTCTCACTAATTCTGTATTCAGAGGTAATATTGTCTCCCTACTCCTAATGATGCCCTCTTTATATGGAATAGCATTAGTCCTCTTAATCACAGCATCACACTGTGAGCTCACGTTCAGTTAGATATCTACGACGACCCTGAATCTTTTCCAGAGTCACAGCTTTCCAGGACAGTCATCTATCTTATTTTCTTTGTTCCTAAAAAAAATCTTCTATTTGGTTGCATTAAATGTGAGCGCACACACAAAATTACTGATGTTTACAGGATAAAACAGCAGATAACTGCTTTTCTCCAAGTTTATTATGGATTACGTATAAACAATCTTTGCTCTTACATTTCATTTAACACAAATATCTTCCCTGACACAAAAACCTACCAGATGTCCATGCTTTTATTTAAATTATAATTATTTGCATTTTTTAATTTAAATTAGATTTAATTATTTCTTTGTTTCTCTCGGGACAAAAAGCCATTAATAAAATGAGAGGAAACAGAAATATTATATTTCTGTGTAGGAGTTCAGAACAGCAACAGTCTTTTTGATTAATACTACATGTAAATGTCGCGCTGTTGCCATGTCAGAGCACCTGCTCCTGGCATGGAGTGGCCCTGCTGGCCCCTCAGCCTTTGTTCTCCCTTCTCAGAGGTCCTCAGGAATACTTCTCCATTATCATCTTAGGCTAATAAACACCCACATCACATAGTAATTTATTAAAGTGGACACCTCAAATGAAAAAATAAAGTTCAATACTATAACTCAAAAGGTTCGGGCTCCACCATCTTTCATGACTCCAGGATCTTTGTTTGTCTCAACTGTCCCTCAGACTGGAGGGCTCTTGGGCTTACCGCCAGAGTCCCTTACTAGAGTTCAGAAGCTCAAATGAAACAATATAACAATGTCCATCCACCCAGGGTTAACAAAACTCTCAAGACCCTCCCGAGTCTTTCCCAGCTCCCTGCCCCTTGTATGTGACCACAGGGCACTCCCCTGGACCTCCCTTTTGTTCCCGAGTCTCCTCCTGCTATGCAGGCCTCCCAGCTTCTGGCCTGTTTCCCTATTCCCAGGCAGCAGTTGCAATGAGAGCCCAGAGTCTGCTCTCTCTCATTCTCTGCCAACATCAAATCTATGCTCCAATGACAGTTTTATTATTTATAAAAAGTGGATCAGCTTCAAGAGGACAGATTGAGAAAGATCCACATCAGAATATCCCATAGTCCAGTGGTTAAGGCACTTTCCTGCAAAGTGAGACACCTATGTTCCAATCCCTTCTCCACATTAGGCTGAGGGGGAACCTGATCCCAATCCTCCCACATCCCCAGCAAGGTTCCCAATGATTGGGGCTAAGGAGGCAGCTGCCTCCTCCCAGCTGTTTTGCTTTTGTCAAAATAGCCAAAATCAAAATGAACATTTTCAAGTTGGGTTGAAACAAAACATTCTATTTAAACATTTCTAAAATGTTGATGTTTTTAGTTCAGTTGTAATCATTTAGTGAACTCAAAACAAATTTGTGAATAGTTTGGGTCGACCAAATCTGCATTTTTTTGGTGAATATGCCATTAATCAAAAATGTTTTGCTCACTTCTAGTCCTGACCACTTGTGGTCATTAAAGATTCTTTGGCACTTTTGGTATAACACTCTTGTGTCTTGACCAAATTTTAATTCTACTAATTATAGTTTCCAAATCTCAGTTCTTCCTCAACTTTCAAATGGAGAGAGTATTTTTTTATAGTTTCTTTATAAACTGTTGTGTAGCATTGCTATGTACTGTTAAACAAATGCCAAATTTCATTTCAGAGGTGGTGATATTTAAACATTGTGTAAAGTATTCCTTACTGCTGTGAAACTTTCAGTATAGGAAGCGCTTTGGGATACTTAGATAAAAAATACTATAGAAGCACAAATTTATTATCATAATTATTTTAGCCCTATTGATCCCTGATACAACACAGTGACTAACTAGATTTCAAAAACTGCTTTGTAAATTGGGGAAAAGCTATACAAAATCTAAAAAGATTTTGCTCCTACTTAGTATTTACTAACAAATAGGATGGAGAATAAAATTCAAAAGAATCTCACCTCATTAACAGATTGTTTTTACTTTCCTAACCATTTTATTGTCTCTTTGTATGTTATCCTTTGAAAGTCAGCATTTGTAGATGAGTACAGAAGAAAGTACTTCAAGAAGGCAATGATGATAGAATCAAATTGATCCCATGAGTGTTTTACATAATATGGAAACAGCCACTCTCAAATTGCACTATCCAAATGCACAATGCAATATGAACTATGCTAGTGAATAGGGGGATATTTTGAGTGAAAAATGCAATGCTCTAACACAGAAAACACAGTATGAATTACATTTATTTTGTTCATTTCCCCATGGAAGATTTAATAGATCTTCATTTTACTTTGTGGCCTAAGCTAATATTCTGTTTTGCTATGTCTCTCTTTTGTATTGATCTATAACAGGAAAGGAATAGGTTTGGTGTATTTTCATATGTAAAGTAAAGTAGTGTTTTAGCTATGATAAGGTCTTGATCGAAACATTCATATATTTTGAACCCAACAGAACCAGTGCAATTGTTATTCCCTATCAGAGTGGTGGACCATCCAGTCCAGCATCTTGCCTCCAGCAGTGACCAGCACCATATGCTATAGAGATGGTGCCAGAAACCTAGTAAAGAACAATTATGAAAAAGGGGCCATAAGACATCTGCCCATCAGCTAGCGATTAATAGAGGCCCTGAAGCAAGAAAGTCTATATCCTTCTCCTCCTTGATCGAGTGACCAGAGAGATTGAGCTGTAGCTCACGAAAGGTAATGCTCTAATAAATTTGTTAGTCTCTAAGGTGCCACAAGTACTCCTTTTCTTTTTGCGAATACAGACTAACACGGCTGCTACTCTGATACCCATCTAATGTATCTTTAGATTGTCTCATTAGCCATATAGTCATGATTGCTCCCAAAACAGTTAGGAATGCTTGAATGCACAAAATTAGTGTGTGTTTTACAGGACAGAATTTTCAAAGGCTTTCTCCACTTCGAGCCTTATGGTAGCATCTCAAGACCTCAACTGAGATTAAAACCATGGTATTAAATATTGTAATACACCTGATCAGAGACAGCCCCTGCCACAAAGAGCTTACAATCTAAACTCTCAAAGGATTGTAAAGGAAGAAGAGCCCAAAGATCAAGTGAATTGCCCAATTCATCAAGCCAGTGGGTGAACCACCAACAGAAATCAGGTCTCCTGATTCCAAATGGATCATGCTGCCTCTCTATCTTCAGGATTAAACCGGCTAACCAGAATGATTTATGGCAAATGAACAACCAAAAGATGTGCCTTGAGCTCAGTACTTTCATGACAGAGTTCTTTTGGTGAGAAAATCCGTTAGACTTTATTATTAATTATTATTATTGATTCCAAATATAGGACTTGATTTTAAATACTACTGTACTTTTTTATGGAGTTATTTTTGATATTCAGCCAAAATTAAAGTTCTTCACACTGGAACTCTGTATATAGAAAAACTTTACACATTTGTGACTTCTCAGAATTTAATTCTCAGTTCTTACTGCATGAATCAGGATCTAAGTGAAAGACTAGCTAACTGCAGAGAAGCTGATTGCCATAAGATACGAAGGAAGGTTACATGGTCTCGTGGCTAGGGTATATGTCAACATATAAAGCAGCTATTTTGTATTTTGGGTCTCATCCTTCTCACTTCTGTTGAGGATGGGAATGGTTAGTTTCCTTGGGGGAAAAGGGCAGACTGCCCCACACAGGAAGTATATCCCACTGAGTTGAGGACACTGCTGTTCACATAGATATGAGAAGGGAGGGAGACATCAGGCATATAGCAAACAACGGCACAGAAGTGATATTGAGAAAAAAACCCAGCATTGTAAATTGGACAGATATGATATACTGAGTCTCTTTCTCGGAGGTTTTTTTCCCGCTGAATGCATCCAATGAAGTGAGCTGTAGCTCACGAAAGCTTATGCCCAAATAAATTTGTTAGTCTCTAAGGCGCTACAAGTACTCCTGTTCTTCTCTCAGGTGGGAAGAATGTTTCCTCTGTTTCAATCAAAATAATATCATTTGATCCCCCTTAAAATTACACATCACCTCTATACCAGCAAGAGGCCAATATGCAAAGCAGAAAATGAACTGTTAACATAAATATTATTCAGCTGTGAGGCACCAACTAATACGACACAGTAAACATTACATAAAGGGCAATCATTTTCATCTTCCTGTTTTACTGAGATGCTGTACGGTTCATCTGGGAACTTTCAATGCAACCATCAAGTATTCCAGTATATTAAATGTAGCCTGTAGTCTTCCTGCAGGGGTATTTTAATAAATTATACATAACTTCCTTCTAGTGTAATAATCCTTTAACAGATGAGGTCACATCTGTTAAATTAGACATTACGGAGAAGCTAACAAATCTGGTTTCTGGGGGAAGGGGGACCTCCCTAAATAAATGCAGAATGATATGACCACCTAGGAGATTTACATTTCATCTCTGCTCAGGTACTAAAATAATAATGTATTTATATATCATGCTTTGATCTTGCAAGAACGGTATGAGGTGTGCTTAATTACAATCCTGGATATAGGAACAGGTTTGTTACTCAATGGCACAGAACTACTAAGAGTTGGTGACATAAAACAATCTCCATTGTCTCTCACAATTCCATTTCCATTGTTAAAAATGGGTAGGGCCCTACCACTTTCATGGTCAGAAGATTTTAAAAATAGTCAATTTTGTGGTTTCAGATGTTTACATTTGAAATTTCACAGTGTTGTAATAGTGGGCGTCACGACCCAAAAGGAAGTCGTGGGTGGAGGTCGCAAGGTTATTGTAGGGAGGGTTGTGTTACTCCTACCTTTTTATGTGAAGAAACATTGTATCGTTTGGGTTTTAATAGATTGCAAGTTACTTTTAATGGGCCTCTTATGCACAAGATTCATCAACTATTTATAATATAGGCACTTTTTACTAATCACATCTATTGAAAAGTTAAATTAAAGGGCAAGATACTAGTATCACAATTTAGCAGGATCAGGAGAAGAGGTATGTTTTGTCCTTATGGGACACATTAATTTTACCCCTTGACTTAAAAGTTCCTGTATAAACTTTTGCTCCCAAGAGAGGACATCAGAAGAACATCATTAACAATCCTAGAATAGTTATAGTTAAAATTAACTGATTTTAAAGTATTTTATTTTGCATACATTCATGTGTGTTATAGAAATGTTTTCCCACTCTTATACTCTTTTTAAATTTTGGGCACAGAAAATTTGCAATACTGTAGTTTTAGTTTGACACAGATGTGCACAAATACTCACTTGGCTGGCTAGGGTGTGGCTTTGATGGATCAGGAGTAGTGCATATACCTTTTAGGGCCATAAGGAAGAGATCTCAATTGGGAGCATGTGCCCCCTCTCCCTTCTCCTACCTTTACCCCCCACCCTTTTGCATACAGAGTAGGGGGGATGTTTCTTCCCCCTTCCTTCCTTATGTTCATAATGTGGTGATTGGAAGGGGACGGGCAGGGGGTGTCAGATGCTGCATCTAAAGCCTACAATCTGGAGCCTACTGCTGCTGCCATTAGGTGATTGGGGTGGTGTTGGGGTTCATTTGCTAGTGGTAGAGTGTTAGGGAGGTTGGTAGAGTTTGTGGACTCCTTATTGCTGCCCCACCCTTAAACTAGTTGCTAGATCCCTGGTGAAGCTGGGAAGTAGGCGGAGCTCCAGTTTTGGGGTCTGGAAAGGATTTTTTCCCATATTGGAAATTGGAAAACTGTGTGGGTTTTTTCACTTTCCATCTGGCATTCTGGAAGTCCAGTTTTGGGGGGTGGGGGAGAGGGTGTTAAATTTCCATTGTCGCAACTTTGATGGGTTCCCAAAGTAGTTGGTGGATTAGAAATGTTCTAATGAGTTCTCTGTAATGGTCTAATGAGTTCTCTGTTTGGACACTGGTCCTGAGCACAACAAGGCATGGTGAAGGGCTATGCCTCTATATCTCATAAAGCTTGTAGGTTCCCCTCCCCTTATCTCCCTTATATACCTGGTGTGGCAGAGAGGAGCTGGTTGGGGGTCTGACTTCCAAGAGGATATGTTGGCAGGCCTTAGGGTGGAGAGGGGGCATGGTCTTCAGACCCACTCTCTGGTTTATAATCCACTCAGGCCATTTATGCCCATTGAGAACCACATTGGAAGAAGGCTACTGGAAAGTCTGGACAGTAGTTATCCCAGTTAGGGAATAGTTTTCGATAACGTTGTGGCCTCTTTATTTAGCCATATTATGGCGTCTGTGTCTCTGCTTCCACATCCACAGCAACACACATGGATAGAAGTGTAGGCTGTGGCTTTATAAACCAAATCCAAAATAAAAGAACTAGCTTCAAACTAGCACTAGCAGTCAAGTGCAGGTTCCAGATCCGTCCAGCCAGGGCAACCCCCAGCAACTACCACCCTGAGGCCTCCCCTTCCCTACTCCATTAACTCTCCCTCATCCCCGCCCCATATGACATGAACTGACGCCACTAGCCATGGGGAAAAAAACAGGTACAGCCAAATTTGTGAGTAACATGAAAACAATAAGACCTAACCCCCATATCAGGCCTCCCAACTGCTGTGAGGAAGGCAAACAAAATCCATACTGCACTTCGCCGGTTCTCCAGTGAGGGGGGGAAAAAAAAAAACCTTTCCTTGAGCCAAGAGATGACAGGCTCTGCTCACTTCATAACTGGAAACCCAGTGATAACATGCATCACACAAACCAGATAAAGGAGAGAGCGGGAGCTTCTGGACACCAAGTAAATATTGAGCCCAGGAGGAGCTCTGAAAGACAGGGAGAGCTAATCAGTTTATACCACTCACTTCAGATCTCCCAATAGGCCACCAAGGCAAGGAGGGATCTATCCACCCTGATAGCCCTCATTGCACCAGTGGGGGCGGGGCCTGTGCTCACACACCCAGCCAAGAGTTGTTTATCTGGTCAAGTCTAGCTTCCTGTCTCTTGTGCCCAAAACAGAGGAGACCTTAAGTTGTTGTCCTTTCAAGAGGCTTTTACTGTCCCTATTATGTGATTTTGTACAGAGAATCACTATTTTACTTGTAAAAACAAATACTTGTTGTTTCTGATTTGCTTGGGTGTATTCACAGAGGAAAAAAAGGGGGTGGGGGCAAAACAAAAACAGCAAACTCAAAAATGAATGGTTGTACAGAACACAGAAAACCACCACAATCATCATTCCTGGTAGCTGGTTTAATTAATGTTTTCAAGTTAAACTGAAATTGTTAACTACCTACACAATGAGATCAACTTGGAAGATGCAGCTCACAACACTGTGCTTTATTATTAATTATTATTATTATAATAAATGTGAACCTTTTGACAGACTAATGTAAGTTAGTAGCAGGGAGATTTCTGATGAATGGCCTGTGAAATTATATCGTAAGTCTAGTAAGAATACAGATTAGATAATCATTTTAAATGTTTTATTTTCCCTAATAACTCAATCTCATTTTATAATCACAATTAGGCACTGTGAGGTGAGCATTGCTGTGCTGTTGTCAGATTTCTCAGGGGTAAAAGACAATCTGCCTTTGGCTTCATTCCTCAGACCTGTGGAATGCAATTAATGGCAAACAAAGCATCAGCTAAAGGCACCATAGCATACTAATCTACCCAAGCCAATACCATACCTCTAAAATAGGGAAGGGAAAAAAGGAAAGGAAGAAGCAAGAGGAAGAGAAAGATGATGGCAAATCAAATTACTGGTCTTTCCTCTTCCTCATTCTTGAATAAAAACATTATTCCATTATGAACAAATGGCAACCGTGCACCTAAACAGAATACTGAAGCACAGTTCTACTGAAAGATACCTCACCAGTTCCAAACAAGTTAAGCTTTCATCAATTCACATATCTGAAGGACTGAACAGGGCATTATGATTATCTAGTCTGATCTGCATAAAACAGTCAAAGATTTTCAAATCACTAATTTCTATATCAGGCCCATAACTTCTGATTACCCAGGAAGAATCCACCACATCCCTAGGCAAGTTGTTCTAATGGTTTTTTACCCTCACTGTTAAAAATGTGCACCTTATTTATAATCTGAATTTATTTAGCTTCAGCTTCCAGCCATTGGACCTCATTGTACTTTTTTTTTTTTTTTTGCTAGATTGAAGAGACATCGGTAAGTTCTTCCTTTGTAATTACCTGTCACATGTGACCAAGCCACCTCTTAGCTTTCTCTTAGATAAACTAACTAAGTTGAGCTTCTTTCGTTTCTCACTGAATGCCAAGTTTTCCAGACACTGAGTCATTACTGAAGCTCTTTTCTGAACCCTATTTAATTCATCCACATCCTTTTTGAAGAGTGGATACTAGAACTGGACATAATAGTCTGACTAATGCTGTATAGATATAATATTCCCTACTCCTAGGCATGTCTAGATAAACCAGTTAGTGCACAGCAAGCTGGAATGTAAATCTCCACTGATTTACAACATGCCATGCACTAATCGTCCACTTGGACCCTGCTACTGTGCTTTGACTTACGGCTGTTTAAACATGCATTCAGACCACTCCACCCAAATTGTTCATATTGCTCAAACGAAATATTCTCAGATCCTACATGGGGGCAGGTGTATCTGTCTGTTGAACAGAAACTCCACCACAAGTAACCTAGTGGTCTTCTTGATCTTTTAAGATCACTGAGTAACAAATAAAACTTTTAGTCTGTGTGTCTTGAAGGACTTTTAGTGGAATGCATGAAAAGTGCTTTTCCTGCACTAAATGAGAAACATGAATGAGGATACCAGATGAATGCAATAAATTAAACACACAGGAGAGAGGAGGGCAATAAGTTGGAGGGACCTCCATGACACATGAAGAGAGGCACAAGAAACATTTGGTATGACTATCCCATTCTGAGAAAGTGGAAGTTGTGTTGTTACAGCTGGCAGAGCCAGAGAATAAGAGAGAAAGCAGCCCTCCCATGTACAAAAGCATTCTCCATGAGGGATTCCTGCCTTTGCGATGTTTCACCTTATATAGCCCTGATCTATTTACTTTCAGGGTGCACTGAATGGCTCATTATTTTAAGAGAGTAATTGAGGAGGAAAATTCTGATGAAATGGTATTGCATAGGAAGGGTGTTCACATGACAATTTATTTACCTTTGGACAGTTGCTTTAGTTATTTGTTAGATTTTGTGGGGCTGCTAGTGCTGGATTTTCTATTGTTGTTTGAAAGTATTCATTGTGTTTTTAATCAATTGTCTGGTCTGCCTACAATGAGATATAGGCTGCTTCTTGTGGTTTTATAAGTCTCTTCCTGTGCTACACCGCCACAGTTGTGATCAGTGGAAGCAGCAATGCTAGATCCAGCTTGTGGGATCTTGTGCTGGCAGGACATTTTCTGTAAGGATCTGGGTCTCTGGAATGTCCTCCAGCCATTGATCTGTGGATTGGCACTTCTTATTTTCTTGAGAGAGAAATAAATGATAAAGAGATATTTACAGCAGTCATCCTTAAAAGCTTCCCACCTGGTTTTGTAACTAATATTGTACTAAGCCTAATTTTACTATTTTTCTCATACTGTGAACACAACAGTCATATTTTCAAAGATACAAAGGCTAAACTGAAAGAATAGCAAGAGTAACCATGGTGTATTGTATATAAACTAGCTAACTACTCTCTATTTGAAATTCAAAACTTGTTCAGGAAATATTGTTTTTCTTATAGATTCATATATACTAAGGTCAGAAGGGACCATTCTGATCATCTAGTCCGACCTCCTGCACAACGCAGGCCACAGAATCTCACCCACCCATGCCTATGAAAAACCTCACCTATGTCTGAGCTATTGAAGTCCTCAAATCATGGTGTAAAGACTTCAAGGAGCAGAGAATCCTCCCTCAAGTGAACCATGCCCCATGCTACAGAGGAAGGTGAAAAACCTCCAGGGCCTCTTCCAATCGGCTCTGGAGGAAAATTCCTTCTCGACCCCAAATATGGCGATCAGCTAAACCCTGAGCATATGGGCAAGATTCACCAGCCAGATATTACAGAAAATTCTTTCCTGGGTAACTCAGATCCCATCCATCTAATATCCCATCTCAGGGGATTAGGCCTATTTACCCTGAATATTTAAAGATCAATTAATTACCAAAATCACATTATCCCATCATACCATCTCCTCCATAAACTTATCGAGTTTAATCTGAAAGCCAGATAGATCTTTTGCCCCCACTGCTTCCCTTGGAAGGCTATTCCAATACTTCACTCCTCTGATGGTTGGAAACCTTTGTCTAATTTCAAGTCTAAACTTCCTGGTGGCCAGTTTATACCCATTTGTTCTTGTGTCCACTTGGTGCTGAGCTTAAATAATTCCTCTCCCTCTCCTGCATTTATCCTCTGATATATTTATAGAGAGCAATCATAGCTTCCCTCAACCTTCTCTTAGTTAGGCTAAACAAGCCAAGTTCCTTAAGTCTCCTTTCATAAGACAAGTTTTCCATTCCTCGGATCATCTTAGTAGCCCTTCTCTGTACCTGTTCCAGTTTGAATTCATCCTTTTTAAACATGGGAGACCAGAACTGCACACAGTATTCTACCTGAAAGGGGGTTTCAAAGAGGATGGCTCTAGACTGTTCTCAATGGTAGCAGATGACAGAATGAGGAGTAATGGTCTCAAGTTGCAATGGGGGAGGTTTAGATTGGATATTAGGAAAAACTTTTTCACTAAGAGGGTGGTGAAACACTGGAATGCGTTACCTAGGGAGGTGGTAGAATCTCCTTCCTTAGAGGTTTTTAAGGTCAGGCTTGACAAAGCCCTAGCTGGGATGATTTAACTGGGACTTGGTCCTGCTTTGAGCAGGGGGTTGGACTAGATGACCTTCTGGGGTCCCTTCCAACCCTGATATTCTATGATTCTATGATTCTATTCCAGGTGAGGTCTCACCTGTGCCTTGTATAATGGTACTAAAACCTCCTTATCCCTACTGGAAATACCTCTCCTGATGCATCCCAAAACCACATTAGCTTTTTTCACAGCCATATCACATTGGCAGCTCAGTCATCCTATGATCAACCAATACTCCACGGTCCTTCTCCTCTTCCGTTACTTCTAATTGATGCGTCCCCAGCTTATAACTAAAATTCTTGTTATTAATCCCTAAAAGCATAACCTTACACTTCTCACTATTAAATTTCATCCTATTACTATTACTCCAGTTTACAAGGTCATCCAGATCCTCCTGTATAATATCCCGATTCTTCTCTGAATTGGCAATACCTCCCAGCTTTGTATCATCTGCAAACTTTATTAGCACGCTCCCACTTTTTGTGCCAAGGTCAGTAATAAAAAGATTAAAAAAGATTGGTCCCAAAACCGATCCCTGAGGAACTTCACTGGTAACCTCCCTCCAGCCTGACAGTTCGCCTTTCAGTAGGACCCGTTGTAGTCTCCCCTTTAACCAATTCCTTATCCACCTTTTGATGTTCATATTGATCCCCATCTTTTCCAATTTAACTAATAATTCCCCGTGTGGCATAGTATCAAACGCCTTACTGAAATCTAGGTAAAATTAGATCCACTGCATTTCCTTTATCTAAAAAATCTGTTACTTTCTCAAAGAAGGAGATCAGGTTGGTTTGGCACAATCTACCTTTTGTAAAACCATGTTGTATTTTGTCCCATTTACCATTGACTTCAATGTCCTTAACTACTTTCTCCTTCAAAATTTTTTCCAGGACATTACATACTACAGATGTCAAACTAACTAGCCTATAGTTACCCGGATCACTTTTTTTTCCTTTCTTAAAAATAGGAACTATATTAGCAATTCTCCAATCATTTGGTACTACTCCTGAGTTTACAGATTGATTAAAAATTCTTGCTAATGGGCTTGCAATTTCAGGTGCCAATTCCTTTAATATTCTTGGATGAAGATTATCTGGGCCCCCCGATTTAGTCCCATTAAGCTGTTTCAGTTTCGCTTCTACCTCAAATATGGTAATATCTACCTCCATATCCTCATTCCCATTTGTCATGCTACCATTATCCCTAAGATCCTCTTTAGCCTTATTAAAGATCGAGACAAAGCATTTGTTTAGATATTGGGCCATGCCTAGATTATCTTTAACCTCCACTCCATCCTCAGTGTTTAGCGGCCCCACTTCTTTCTTAGTTTTCTTCTTATTTATATGGCTATAGAACCTTTTACTACTGGTTTTAATTCCCTTTGCAAGGTCAAACTCTACTCAACTTTTAGCCTGTCTCACTTTATCCCTACATGTTCTGACCTCAATAAGGTAGCTTTCCTTGCTGATCCCTCCCATCTTCCACTCCTTGTATGCTTTATGCTTCTTCTTAATCACCTCTCTAAGATGAAAAGGAGTACTTGTGGCACCCCAGAGACTAACAAATTTATTAGAGCATAAGCTTTCGTGAGCTACAGCTCACTTCATCGGATGCATTTGGTGGAAAAACCAAATTTTTTCCACCAAATGCATCCGATGAAGTGAGCTGTAGCTCACGAAAGCTTATGCTCTAATAAATTTGTTAGTCTCTAAGGTGCCACAAGTACTCCTTTTCTTTTTGCGAATACAGACTAACACGGCTGCTACTCTGAAACCTCTCTAAGATGCTTGCTCATCCAGCTTGGTCTACAACTCCTGCCTATGATTTTTTCCCCTTTCTTGGGATACAAGCTTCCGATAGCTTCTGTAGCTTTGATTTAAAGTAATCCCAGGCCTCCTCTACCTTTAGATCCATAAATTCTTCAGTCCAATCTACTTCCCTAACTAATTTCCTTAATTTTTGTAAGTCAGCCCTTTTGAAATCAAAAACTCTAGTTGCAGATTTATTTTTGTTAATCCTTCTGTTCAGTTTGAACTGAATTAGCTCATGATCACTTAAACCAAGATTATCCCCTACAACCATTTCTTCTATGAGGTCCTCGCTACTCACCAGAATTAAATCTAAAATGGCATCCCCTCTAGTCGGTTCAGCAACTACTTGATGAAGGAATCCATCAGCTATCGCATCTAGGAAAATCTGAGCCCTATTATTATTACTAGCACTGGTCCTCCAGTCTATATCCGGGAAGTTAAAGTCTCCCATGATCACGCAGTTTCCATTAGCATTTACTTTATTAAAAACATTAAAAAGGGCTCTAACCATATCCAAATAAGCTTTCGTGAGCTACAGCTCACTTCATCGGATGCGATGAAGTGAGCTGTAGCTCACGAAAGCTTATGCTCTAATAAATTTGTTAATCTCTAAGGTGCCACAAGTACTCCTTTTCTTTTTGCTAATTCTATAGGTTTCCATAAAGGAAAAATTAGAAGATAGAAAAACAAATGTGCATTTGACAGCAACTATGACATTTAAAAGCACTTGAACAGCAATAATTAAAGATGTTTCAAAATTATCCTAGTGCAACAGTCAGAAATGTCCTATAATTAACTTATCTAGAGATATAATCAGACAATAAATGCTTAGGTATTTTAGAAACTAATAAAGCTGTTGAATTTAATGACTATAATAAATCTTTAGCAGCGGTGATTCCATGTGTGATTTTCTCTGCAGCATGAAGGTGTTCTTCAGGGTTTATGCTGAAACTGGTTAGTGTACATTATATGCCAATGCTCATCATAGGCAACAATTACTGACCAATAATGGTATTTTTCAGTATATCCCCTCTTTGCTCATCATCCCAGGCCTCTTAATGAGTTTTGACTTCACTCACAGGAAATCATTATACATCCCTCATTAAGTCCAGAAATAGATTTCCATATTGACTTCCATAATAATACACTCTAGTATTCTAGTAATGGTCAAACACGAAGGCTTAGCATTGTGTTACTGCAGTGTTGGGTGCCTTGAAGGAAGATACTGGAGTATTTTTACAAGGGGCAATATATTAATATGTTCATTATTTGTAACGGAAAGAATAAAATTAATGTTAAAATCAAATTAGAATTATATGGACTTTGCATCTTTAAAAACAAAATTAGCTTCAGTGACACCTGAAGTGACGCCAAAACATCCCAGAGCATGGTCACTAAGACCGGTGCAAGAGGTAGGGAGATGCTTTAAATGCTGATAAAATACAAAGGTGAAGAACAAAAATTAGAACCATTAAACCACGTCACAGGATTGCTGGCCCCTTTAAGAGGAATACGGGCCCAGGCTACTAATGATAAGCTAATTAATGGTTAATTGAATAAGGAGCACTGAGCCTTATAAAAGGCCATCAGAGCTCAGTTGCAGGGAGGTGCTCAGAGAGAGACGCTCTTTTAAGGGAAAGGCGCTCCCAGAGAAACACAGGCTCCAGGGAGTAGAGCTGTACATACCCTAAGCTAAATGGTGGAGATTGCAGGCCAGAGAGGCCAGGACTGAGAACCACAGGCCCAAAGGAGGAGGGCTGTGCAACCCTGAGCCCAAGGGGAAAGACTATTTCAAGCTTATTTGGATTTAATAAAGTAGAACCTCAACAGGGAAATTTTGTCTTACATCTTTTGGAGTATGGAATTGTTAAGGAGCCCTGAAAGAAGGGAAACGTAGGCAGAGAGTGCCTGCAATGCCACACTAGGCCAGGATGCAGCACTACAGGGCAGGCACATGCTGAGACAACTGGTATGAGAAGGGGGATTCTGAGACACCCTCCCATTAAGAAGGGATGACCAAGCAATGCAGTGCAGAGACCTTTCTCAGCTGAAAGATGTTAACCCTCAGAATATAAGAACGGCCATACTGAGTCAGACTAATGGCGCAGCTAGCCCAGTACCCTCTCTGATAGTGGCTGGTGTCAGATATTTCAGAGGGAATGAACAGAACAGGGCAATTTCAAGTGATCTATCTCCTGTTGTTCACTCCCAGGTTCTGGCAGTTGGAGTTTAAAGACACCTAGAGCACGGAGCTACATCCCTAACCATCTAGGCTATCTTCCATGAATTTATCTAAGTCTTTTTTAAACCCAGTTATACTTTTGGCCTTCTCAACATCTCCCAGCAATGAGTTTCACACATTGACTGTGTGTTATACGAAGAAATACTTCCTTTTGTTTGGTTTAAATCTGCTGCCTATTAATTTTATTGATGACCTCTGATTCTCGTGTTATGTGAAGGGGTAAATACACTTCGCTATTCACTTATGCCACACCAGTCATGATTTTATAGACCTCTATCACATCCCCTCTTAGTCTCCTATTTTCTAAGCTGAACATTCCCTGTGTTTTTAGTCTCTCCTCATATGGAAGCTCTTCCAGACCCTAATCATTTGTGTTGCCCTTCTCTGCACCTTTTCCAATTTTAATACATCTTTTTTTGAGATGAGGCAACCAAAACTGTATGCAGTATTCAAGTTGTAGATGTACAGTGGATTGAAAGTGGCCTTGTGATATTTTTCTTATTATCTATCCCTTTCCTAATAAATGGCTTCTCACATTCTCTTAGCTTTTTTGACTGCTGCTGCACACTGAGAAGATGTTTTCAGGGAAATATCCACAATGACTCAGATATGCTTGTCTTGAGTGGTAATAGCAAATTTAAACCCCATCATTTAGTCTGGATAGTTGGGATGTTTTCCTGTGTGAATTACTTTGCACTTATTAACACGGATTGTCACCTGCCATTTTGTCTCCCAGTCACAGAGTTTTGTGAGATCTCTTTGTAACTTTGTGGCCAAGCTTTGTACTTAACTGTCTAGAGTAATCTTATATTGTCTGCAAATTTTGCTACTTCACTGTTCATCCCATTTTCCAGATCATTTATGAATATGCTGAAGAGCATATGGAGGGGCAGCCAGAACTTTGGGAATGCCAGCTCCAGTTTTTGGAAATGTCCAATATGCAGGAGAGGCCTGTTGAGGAGGCACCATGATGCAAAAGAGTCAGTTATTGTTGACACCGAAAGAGAAGGCACCACCGGGCTCAACCAATGGTATGTTTTGATTGAAGAAGTGGGGCACGCAGGATGGCTTTGTCCCTATATGAACCAAGATTGCATTGAGCACCAGAAGAATCAGGGAGAGAAGGTCTGTTAAAGACACTATGCCACAAACTACTGGGGCCTGGGTTATTGTGAAGTCTGAATGAAGGACTGTGGAGACTGAAGAGCGATAACCCAGGGACAGGCTGTTTTGGTTTTGGGGAGAATGGGCCCTGCTAAAAGTTTTAGCTTTGGGTGGATGGACTCTAATTATGAAGAAGTTAGAGCCTACAAGAACAGGCAAATATGGAGTAGTCCAGGAAATAAGCCCAGGGGTATACAATTAAAGGTAGGAGGATGGCCGCAGGTTTCACCCTTTGCATTGGTTAGAAGGGATATCCTGATGCCATTTCTCAGCCCCACAGGCTGAGAGCTGTGGAACCTGAATAATTTGGTAAAGGAGCCAGGTCAGAACTAGGAACCATGGATCTAAAACCATGGTGTAACGAGGCAGGCCTTCTCCCCAGGCCAATCTCCCCAAAAAACCAAGTGCCACATTCAGTCTCTTTTAGGTTGTTTTATTGTCTAAAACGTAAACACAACAAACAACAAAAAACAGTTCTTCAGCTCATCCCAGGGGTCTTACCCACATTACCTATCAGGATCTCACTGCCTTCTTTTCCCAGGGGACTCTGTCAGGAATGAGGCCTTGCATCTGCATCTGCACAGTCTCCAGGCAGCCTATGAGCACAGCAGGGCCACCTGATTGACTCTGCCTGATTGGCCAAGGAAGTCAGCAGGTCTGTTCTCAAGTACAACAGCAACAGCTAATCTCTGGCTGCTCAATGTTTTATGCCTGCAGCTGGGATCGCTCCTATGCCTATTTTGTTCACAGTCCTGATTCTGCCTCAAATCACAAACTTTCATCAGTCCTGCTCCAGTCTTGCTTCTGCCCTGCCCTGCCCCAGTCTGCTCCAGCCCTGCCTGGACTCCTGGCTCTGGATCCAAGCACTAGGTCTGACTGCCTACATCCCAGTTCGTAACACTCTGGCAGTCTTGCTGCCGCTGCTGCTTCTTGCAGCTGCCTAGTCTGACTCACCCAGGCTCTCTCCCCTTCTAGGCCCACCTGCCTCTTTTAAATCTAATTGGGATCAGCTGACGAGGCACAGGTGCACTGGTCCTGCTTGCTCCTTCTTAAAGAGCCAGTGTCACTCTGGGACTCATGGGACTATGATGAAGTTCCAAGACAAAGCAGCAACGGGACCTCTCTTAAAAATAAGGGGTCTATCCAAGGGAAGGGGAAGACCCAGATAGTGCTATGGTCCGGAGATCATCATTCAAAAGGTACCGTATGTCCAGGAGGAGAAGAAATGGGTGATCGTGAGTTAACTATTAACAGCAATAGGAAAAAGGGTGCAGTCTGTTAGGAGTGCTAGTGCCAATGTAGGATTCAGGCCTGTATTTTTGCCTGAGATAGTATTTTGTTTTTTCCACCAAATGCATCCGATGAAGTGAGCTGTAGCTCACGAAAGCTTATGCTCTAATAAATTTGTTAGTCTCTAAGGTGCCACAAGTACTCCTTTTCTTTTTGCGAATACAGACTAACACGGCTGCTACTCTGAAACCATAGTATTTTGAGTTTCGCTTGCCTGTTGGATTTGTTGATACACGTACATTACAACTGATGTGTGTAAACAAAGGACAAAGACACTGTGTATGTTCCTTCTCCCTAGCCAGATAGGTTTGTTAGTACAATGGGAACAGATAAAAGCAGTTAAAGTGTTACTGGAGTGAACATTTTAAGATTGCCTCAACCCCTATCTCAAGGCAAGATCAAGTAACCAGACCGAGAGGTGCAAAGAGGACTGGGGGGGGAGGTATAAAACACTAAAAGACCAAAGAAAGGCCTGTTCCTGATCATAGCACAACCTCACCTTACCCCTCCCATGGGGTATAAAAGAGATGGGACGAAGATCCCAGACCCACGTCCCCCTCCCCGCCCAAAACGGAACATGGCCATAAGTTGTAAGGGGTGGGATTGTGGGCATGCATTTCAGGTATAATTATTCCTGCTGAGGTGGTGTGGAGGGACGGGACACTGGGCTTTGCTGTGTCAGAGTTATGGGACATATGCTTGCTGGAAACTAACCCCAATAAACATCACATTGCCTGCACTTAGGACTTCTGGTCTTCTGCTTTCTGTCTGCAGGACAAGAACCAGGGGAGAGTGTGAAGAGAAAGCCCCCTAACATAGACATTAGCATCTGGATGCCCCAAAAGGAAGGTGGATTTATGTAGAGACATTTTTAATTCTGAGGGCTGAGCTACTGTTTGTAGGGAGGCTCCTCCCTAAGCAGCAGGAAGGCTCCTCCTTAAGCAGCAGCTTTAAGTCAGTTCAGCTGTGGGGAAAACTTTGCTTCATCTTTTGTGGGGTAAAAACTGTACAGTTCCTAAGAGGGATTCATCCTCTGGTGCATGCAAAGTACACGGATAGAGCATCCAGTGGTACCTAATATTATTTCTGTTAAATGACACTGCTGCACAAATGAAGGTTAGTTACTTGTAACCAGAGTTCAGGGTGACTAAATAGTCACACTTATGGGTAATGCGCTGGCTAGTACAGCCCAACTGTAAAACCTGCTCCAAACAGTGCCTGTTAGAGTGAACGTGCATCCCCTCCTACCTCTCCCCTCATCGTTGCTGAATATTCTGAAGGCACGGCTATATAAAAGGAGAGATGTGCCTTCTACAGCCTCAGTTCCTTCCACCTCTGACCCACAGAAACCAAAATAGGACTTTGAGAAAAAGGGAAAGGTGGGAGGGAAGTGTGAATATGCAAAGTCATCTTGAAGAACTCCAGTTACAAGTAACCAACCTTCATTCTTCGAGTGGCTCTGCATATGCCCACCTATAGGTAGTTTGGCAAACAGTGCAGAAAAAACTCAGAAGGAGAGAACAGAGTCTCAATTTAATAATGATTGAAGCACCACTCTACCAAATCCAGCATCTGCTCTTGCAGCCAAATCCAAAGCATAACATTTGCCAAATTTATAGAGTGACTTCCAAGAAGCAGCTTTACAGATTTCCCTGACAGGAACTCATTTAATACAAACAAATAGACAATGATGATGATGATGATGCCACTGCCTTAGTGGAAAGAGACCTCACAACAATAGGCTCAGGAATGGCTGTTAACTTGTAACATTCAATGATGTGCAGTTTACCCCTCTGGAAACAGTATGTGCAGATCTACTATATCCCAGTGGCTCTCAACCTTTCCAGACTACTGTTCCCCTTTCAGGAGCCTGATTTGTCTTCCATACCCTCACTTACGTTATTTCTAGGACCCACTTGTCCCATGTAACAATCCTCCAATTGTTGATAAAAAGGGCTTACCTGTCAATGATTTAAAAAAAAAAAGATGGATTTTAAAAATTTTAATTAAATACAGGTTTAATGGCCATTTTCTCTCTCACTGCCTTCTTCTGAACCAACACAGCTGAAACCAAGAGTTTAATCTTAAGGTTCTTTGCCACCAACTGAACTGACAGTGCCTTCGGACACCTCAGCAACCTTAATAGGAGGATCTGACGAAACAGGAACAAGAGCCGAGCACATCCCCAGGATCGTTTAAGCACCTTAGCCTTACCAGACAAAGCAGTTGGAACCAAAACAAGCCTCTTAGTCTTCAGATCTGACACTCTCGTAGAACCCAACAGCTTAGCAACAAGAACTTTCTTAAGCAGAAGCACCTGAAGTCTATTCTGCCTCTCCTTACATGCTCTGGGAGTGAAAGTCTGACAGAGTGACAGTGACCTTCTTTGAGGCAATTAAGACACCCAAAATGTTCGAGCGATGCCAGGAATGTGGGTGGGCTTGAAGTGCCTCTCTTAAAACTGGGCTTTTTTTCCTTAGGTCCACCATCACACGGAACTGAACCTGAAACCAAACTCAGCTAAGTATAACTACAAACTCAAACTAAAGTAACACTAAAAACTAACAACTACAACTCTCTAAAGTTGCTAATATAAGAGAAAACCCGCTGATCTGATGGACCAGAACAGATCACTTCCATCTGGCGCAATCATTTGGAAGGAACTGAAAAAGTAGAGGGTGCAGCATCCCCGTATACAGATAGCCTCACCCTCAGATCATTTGGAGATCCTTAGGGGAGAGGTAGAGGGTGCTCATGTGCATTCTAGCATGCACTGCCTGGAGAAAGTTCTACCGTTACGCTGCACCAATCAATGCATTACCCATAAGTGAGAATATTTAGAGTAATCTTGAAGTTATAGTTTTATATGTACTTCCATTTTTGAATGAGGATGGTGATGGGGTTTTTTTTTATCCTTGCTTTTGTCCTGATTGAAATGTGATCTCTATAAAAGTGGGCACCTGATGCTATTTCTTATTATTTCATTCTATGGTTTAATTAAATTTACCTAGAACATTTTTAATAAATGTCAAGTATTTAAGCTTATTAGAGTAACATATTTTCTGCTGAGCCTATCCCCCTGCAACTGTTTACATCCTAGCACTTATTTTAAGAATCTCCAAGTTTAATTCTCAAGTAAACCAAGTGATTTATTAAAAAAAGAAATATTTCACGCATACATACATGACTAAATACATACATAACTACATACAAGAATACTACACGACTAAATACATACATAATTACATACATGCATGCAGTACATACATAAATACTTTTTAAAAAAAGTTAGGAGGGAAAAGTCCTAGAAATGCTATCAAAAACCCGTTATGCTAAAAGAACATTTTAGTTCCATGGCTAAGGACTCAGAAGCCAGGAAACAAAGATTATGGTTCCACCAAGGAAGAACAGAAACCCTGAAGCCCCTGATGCCTCCTAGTGAAGGAGCTCCCCAGAGTAGTCAGTACTACTCGGTGTGCACTGTCTGACCACAGGGGATGCAGCCACATATGGAGGAACCGTGGTGCTAAAGTAGCAGATACCTTCTTATCATAACGTGACTCATGTATGTACTGTTTTCAGGCAAACACTAAAGTAGAATGAGAACTGTTTTTAGTGCCATCTGGTGTCCATTTAATGCATACACCATTTTTTCCAAACAATATATACACTTTTCTGGATTGAACGCAAGTACAGGATGTTAAGTATATTTAGTTCATACTAGATTTTTATTGTACTAACCAAGGCAGCCATGCTTTAACTGTGTTCTATGTTGCCGCACAAATATCTAGAAAAAAGGAGTAATTGTGGCACCTTAGAGACTAAAATTTGAGCATAAGCTTTCGTGAGCTACAGCTCACTTCATCGGATGCATTATCTAGAGTTACTATAAAAGGATTTTAGATTCATGGATAGGTATATACTGTATGTGTGGTGGTGACCCATATGAGAGAGCCGCCAAATGATCAAAGCTTTTATTAGCATATATCTTTGCCAGCCTCACTTCCACTCTGTCTAGTAATTCATCTCCTTAGGACCAATTATAATATTACAAATTTGTACACAGCTTCAAATAACTTTAAATCAGTCTATCACCAAAATATTTCCTTCTTTACAACTTAAATGGGGAACTTTTGCTCCCCCCAGTTTCACTGGTCTGAGGCTCAGGATGAGAGATATTCAATCCCAGATCAGATACAAATTTAAGGGACAATGTTGTGACCTTTAAGGGTTAGAAATGGGAGTTTGGAAATGGAAGGAGGAAATTCCTTGCTTTCTATGGCACAAAGAAATACTTTAAGCTTAATACTTCCGTACATATTCAGATATGGAAATGCTATTTTAGGTAGTGTGTTGAATTTGGTTTTTAATTTGTCCTCAAAAATCTGTAGTCAAAATAATAATAATTTATACATATGATGGTAGCAGCCAGGAACCACGATCATGGACCAGGACCCTGTTGTGTTAAGCACTGTACAAACACAGAACAAAGATTGTTCCTGTTCCAGTCCTTATTTTCAAAGCTCCCTGAAACACTTCAAAAATACTACTTCTAGAAAATACATGCCATATACAGAATACATAATGTACTCCCAGGAGGACAAAGGGGCTTGCTCAATGATGTTATAAGAACATGGTAGTTTTAATTGTGCCTGATAGTTTGCTTATCCATAGAACAAACATGGAATGGGCTGAAGCAGAAGCTCCCCCCATGCGACTCTGCTAGTGTGCTTCAAGCTTTGTCAAGGGGGACTACTAGTGATTAGCTAATTCCATCTTCTGTATCATGTGCATGGGAACAAATTGGTGGGACTTTATGACACAGAACACAGCTCTCAGCTCCTTTAATATTACACATACATTATCTCGCAAAAGCAAATACACTTTATGCTTATTTAACTCCAAATTATCTATTTAATGAAAATCACACTTTCTAGAAGATGTAACTTAGGTCTTCAATGTAATACAACTTTCTCATCCTTAAGAGAATACACATTTACCTTTTTCTTTTTGTTCCTGTTCAGTTTCTTTACTTTTTCCTGGAAGATTAAAAATAAAATAGCATAAGCATTTTAGCGAAGAACAGTACAAAACACACTACCAGTAAATCAATACCTATGGAAAAGAGACAGTTAACGTAAAAACTTTTTGTAGGACTTCATGGCTTGGGTACTTTATAGTTCAATTATAGCTTATTTTCTAACATAGGATGGGGATAATGCTGCATGAAATGTTTTAGAACCAACAGCAATCTTTTCCAAATAAGAAAGTCTGACCCCCGTCCCACATGTATATGAATCTCACACACACACACACACACACACACACACACACACACACAATTATACATAATTCTTCTAGGTTCTTCAGCCACTAAATGTTTGATTAACTTTGTACCTATGGGTTCAGTTTACTTTTCTTAATTTTACCTATTCACTTATGCTTGACAATAGGAGTAAAATTTCAAATGTGTTTAAATCTCATTAACTTTCAGTCAGATTTAGGATCCTTGGTGCCAAAGTCAGTTTTGAAAAATGGAACTTAGGCTTCTGAGTCATTTAGATGTTTGTGAATATTTTACCTGTGATATATATTAATTTACCTATTTACTACTTCAGATAGGAAATGTTTTGTTTGTCAGTATAAAGCTGAGAAAACAGCCCATCCTGAAAGTATGTATGAATGCAATCTACCTAATATCTCTATGTTTATAGTTTTCATAGAATTTCTCTCATTAACCTACACACTAATTAAAATACTAAAAAAGAATTCTCCTCAGCAAGGGCTACAAAAACAAAACAAATTAGAAATTCCCAAGCCTAGACATTTTGGAGATCTGATGAAAAAAGGAATAAAAATAAACTACAGCGACGTTTTCAACACACTAAATCTTTAAAATTGCCTGATTTTTACCAGACATCCTAGAAATTCTATCCTGGAATGATCGGCAGCATGTAAAATCTTTACAGTCAACAGTGACTACTGCTACTTCAATATGCCTAGATTGCTAAATTCTCTGGATTTCCCTTAATATTGACTTGTGTCCTGTAATGCATCAACCAAGTTACAAAATAGTGAATTAAATAAACATGGTGGTGTGAGAGAATTATTTGCCTCCATAATTAAATATAAACTTTAAACTACAAGTTATATTAATTAGAAATGGGAAAGATTCATAGGTTGATATATTCAAAAGCTATAGGCCCGCTTGGATAGGGAATACATTTACTATGATTTAGGATTGTACATGAACAAATGTAGTTGTCACCTGTTTGCATAATTACGTTATTTGCATGTGTAATTGTAATAAAAACATTTTTTTCTAAGTTCGTTTCAGTGTTTTCATGGAATGATATTTTAGAGAGACCTACAACCCAGTCTCTAGCTGACAGAGACAAAGTGATACATCTTGAGTTTTTGATTTCTATGATCGTGTGGAATTCACTGTCACTCAACCCCATCCACAGAGCATACAGAAGGACTGTGTAGTAAATCATGAAGTAGTGAACTATTTTAACTTCCCACTCCTCTCTATCCTTTCCCCCATCACCAACACCTTCCACTCACTTCTGTAAGCTCTTCCCCTCTCCTGCCTTCCCTTACCATTCACAACTTATTTCTACAGGTTCTTTCCTCTCTCAGTAAAAAGTACGGTATAGTCTCACCCAATTTACCCTCTTCACTTCCTCTCCAAGTTCACTGAATGTGCCATCTATAACTACTGCCTCAAGTTCCCCTTCTCTAGCTTCATTCTAAATTCTCTCCGATCTGGCTTCTGCCCTCTCAGCTGCATTTGCTCTCAAAGACTCTAATTACCTTTTCTTGAGCAGTCCTTAGGGCGTCTCTTCCATCCTCATTCTCCCTGATCTTTTGAGCTACTTTTGACATTGATCGTACCCTCCTTTAATTTTGTACTCCCTTAACGTTTGGTTCCCCATCTTACCTGATTCTCTGCCTACTTGGCTGAGTGTTCCTCTCTGCATCTTGGTCAGCGAGTACTGCTGCCCTCACTACTTATGTCTAGGTGATCTTATCTGCACACATGGTTTTAACTAACATCTTCATGGTAAAGACTTACAAATCTGACTTTCTCCCTCCTGAAAAAAAAAAAAAAAGAGATCCGTGGTGCTAGAAAGCGTTTTTTTCATCAACAGGAGTTGGTCCAATAAAATAACTCACACATCTTGTCTCTCATATCCTGGGTCCAAAACACCTACAACAACATTGTAAACAACTGTCTTCCTCCAGTAGAAATTAGACATCTCTGTGCAAGTGTCTTGCCAGCGTCTTAAACTTAGCAGGACCCAGACCAAGCTCCTTTCAGGCCCACCAACCCTTTCCCCTGTTTTTCGCCCTCATACAAAATACCTCCATCCTCCGTCATTCTGTCTTATAACCTGAGTGTCATCATTCACTCTGACCAACGTGCAAAAGTGAACATTTCTGGAGCAATAGGAGGCTGTAGTTATTGAAAAATTACACTGCTGTGATTCTAATGCGAAACATCTGGGTAAACTTGCATTCAGCTGATTGTGCTAACTAGAGCAGCTCTCAGCAGCCAGCAAGTAGTTGTGCAAATGTAAAGCAAAGTGCTCCCCCATGAAAAAAAACCAACCAAAAAACATGTGTTGCCACAAAGAAACATTTACTTTTCATGTAGCATTAAAAACAGTATTTTCAAAATTGAAAATATATTTTACATATTAGAAAAATGACCTGTTTCATGCTTAGAATATATGCAGCATCTTGCAGATACACATTAAACATACAACCATATATAATTAATACATACTATACCCATACACACATCAACTCTAATATACAATTTGTGTTTGTGGTTACTTAGTTTTATTTTATATTTATACTGTTTTACAAATACCTAAATTACTTCAGTTTTATATCAAATTTTACAAAACATACGTTGCCGTAAATATTTGATTTATATCTGCAGTATATCCCAGAATTTCCTATTTACAAGAGTTATATCATAACCACTAGCTCATCTCTGATTAGTGGGAATCATAGAATCACAGGACTGGAAGGGACATTGAGAGGTCATCTAGCCTAGTCCCCTGCACTCATGGCAGGACTAAGTATTATCTACACCATCCCTGACAGGTGTTTGTCCAACCTGCTCTTAAAAATCTGGCTGTTTGAACTCTCCCTCCAATTACCATGGAGTAGAACTGAAGAATTACTTCTCGCGTCTTGCTTACAACACTCCTGCTAATACATTTCAGAATGATGTTTGCTTTTTTTGCAACAGTATTACACTGTTGACTCATATTTAGCTTGTGATCCACTATAACCCCTTGCTATAGTACTCCTTCCTAGGCAGTCATTTCCCATTTTGTATGTGTGCAACTGATTGTTCCTTCCTAAGTGGAGTACTTTGCATTTGTCCTTATTGAATTTCATCCTATTTACTTCAGACCATTTCTCCAGTTTGTCTAGATAATTTTGAATTTTAATCTTCCAAAGCACTTGAAACCTTTCACAGCTTGGCAAACTTTTTAAGTATGCTCTCTATGCCATTATCTAAATCATCAATGAAGATATTGAACAGAACCGGACCCAGAACTGATTCCTGTGGGACCCAACTCGATACGCTCTTCCAGCTTGACTGTGAACCACTGCTAATTACTTACTCTCTGGGAACAGTTTTTCAACCAGTTATACACCTACCTTATGGTAGTATACATGTTGTATTTACCTAACGTGCAGAGGCAACTGAAGTGGTAATATATTTTCAACTTTAATATATTTTAGTTGTTAAACAGTGACCCATTTCATGATATTTATGTATTATTTTCCCGAACTGGTGTGTTTTCCAATACCACTGAAAAAGACAGCAGAGTGTAAGAATCCGTGGTCTCCTGAGGGCACAACAGGGCAGGCATGGAAAAGTACAGGGAAGGGTGGGGATGTGCCTTGCTTGGAACCCTTTGCCCAACTACGTTTCAGTCTACATTAGACCACAGGATTGTCAGAGAATCAAGGAGGTGTACCAGACCTTTTAATGTCTGCTTTAAACTGTGTAGGCATCCACTTTACACTTCTAAATCACAATATGGACCACTGGCACAATTTTCCTCCAAAAAATTTACACTGAATGTGTGACCTTTTTCCCAATCGTGTATTTCAGTGAGTAAAATGTCATTCCTTCCAAGTCACAAAGAAAAAAAATATACACCCCGGACCAAATTTTGGCCAACCACGTAATTGGCTTTAGAACTGGACTGACAAGCTTCATAAGCGGAGTAAACATGCAGCAACGTTCTAGTAGATAATGTCCTCAACCCATTGCCACTGCCTCATCTCCCCTCCCCCACAACCAAAATAAAGTTTATGTCCTGTTCGAATTTTGTCCTCCTTGCATATTAAATGTTGACAAAGAACTATAGGATGACAGATTGGTGATATTAATTAGTAGATGAGATAAGTAGGTACTGAAAAACCTTTATTAATACAGATACTAGATTTCTGCACTTAAGAGTACAAAATAAAGACGCCACCAAAGCAAAGATATTCTTCTGTGTTTTATTGCAGATAAAATTAAAACAGAAGAAATACACTTTCTTTTTTTCCTTTTTTCTTTTCTTTCTTTTTTTTTTTTTAATTAAAGATCCCCTTGACCATTCCCAGCTTGGCACACTTTTGTAAACAAGAAGCTCATAAAAAAAATATCACACACTTAATTACAAAGTGTTTAAAATTTGATCACAGCATAACATCCTCATAGTCCCATAATTCTATAAACAGACTGTCATATTACACAAAAATGAAGAAAAGTTTATGTTCTTTTCTTTCACAAGTCTTAAATTTTACTTCCAAGCTCCCTACAAAATATGGCTTTGTAAAATGTATTGCTTTGCAATTCACAAACACTGAGAATTTTACACCAAGAAGAATGCCATACTCCGCCTCAACCCACATCACAGTTTAAGATTATTGCTAACCTGACAAGTTTAAAGAAATCACTTTGGGGCATATTTTACACTTGCTCTGCTCGTGGAACTCAAAGTGAATTGGAATCCCACACATTAAACAAGCATATATGTCCTTTCCTATGGGTGTAACAGAAAAATCTCAAAACAGTGTTAAAGAAACAAACAAACAAAAAAATCTCCCTGTCATCTAAAACACAGCCTATGTTATTTTACTGATACTCTATTTTAAAATAAGGTATTTTATTTTTTCTAGTTCCCATATCAGACTTTAAAATATTTTAATCACAGCAACTATTCCTGAGCCAAAAAGGAACAACAAAAAGCCCAAGAATGAAAAGATGTCTCTACAGTTGTGGAACAGCAGCATGCAACAAGTAGACAACACATCAGCTTTATTAAAATTCTCAGTCATTCAAAATATAGATTAAATGGAGTTGAGTCATTAAAACTGTTTTTATATTTACAGTATTTAAATTTTTAAACCTCATTTTTAGGTAAATATCTGACAAAGTCAGCTTTTAAATTTATGTAGTTTATGCATATCTGTTGTTTTTCCTTCTCTGAATAGTTTATTGAGTATCACAATACATAAATTACAGCTGTGATAGTCAGTGCTCTGGCCAATATAAAGTATGCCTTACTAAGCCCAAACTGATTCCAATTACATACCTATGTGTCGATATACACCCCGACTTCCTGCCAGGCTGTTTTAAAGTCTTCGGGTTCCTTAGTTTTAAAATCAAATAAGCATAAAGTAACGTGTTCAAATTTCAACATAAAGGATTATGGAAAAAGTAATTTAATAATCTGTCTATATACTGCTTAGAATTAGACATGTATGTTTTATAAACTGTAGAATTATTATAAATGATTTGAAGCTCATGTAGTGTAACTTAACATAATATCAGTGCAGACAGATACAAATCATAACTTCACAGCTCCATGTCTCAGTGTTTCCAATAAAAATGCAGTTAAGCTCATGTTACATTAGTAGTAACACGTTTTAAATTTATGATCACATTTGTACAGTTTGCCCAATCTGTTCCCAATGTTTTCCTGTATGTACCTACAACAAAAATATATATATTAAAATCTGAAAAATCAATTGATGCTCCATCATAAATAGAATATTAACAAATTGCTTGAATACCACATCTAAAATGAATGTCACACACATGCCTGTCAAAAACAGGGAAGAAAGAAATAAAACCAATGAATGCACTAAACTTGACAAAAAAGTTAGACAGGAATGTAAATTTAAACATCTAAACGTTAAAAAAAGTGTAATAAAATGACAGTTGGCTAAAACCCATTTATAATATTTTAGTGTTCATTTCCCAAGATCCTGAACTGTTCAGTAATTACATCATGAGATCTATTACAACCATCTGCTCCCCTTGTGTAGCGTATGGTTAGGGCTGGTCCTCCTGCTGTAGGAACAGTCTTTTTGAAGCTTTAAGTATCTGAAAAAATAAGGGGAAATCTAAATTAAAGGACCAACCAAAACACAATTTAAAAAAAAAAGCTACATGCTAAAAAAAATTCAACTTTGTGGCATTGTAGTTTATTTGGAGAAAGCTATCATTCCCAGGAGCTATACTACTTTGCTATAGAAGATAGGGAGTACCAAATTTAAATACTAATCTGAAGAATAGATCTTTGAAAACAGAATAGATCTTTGAATTTAACTTGCAAAGGAAATTAGGGCCATGTCCAAATATACAAATATTATATTTTTAAAAGTCAATGACAGGTGGAAGGGAAGAAGGGACAGGGGAGAAAGGGATTTCAACCACATGTTAAGCTGAACTTAAAGATGTAAAGCACACAACAACAAGATAAGAGGAAAAAAATTTAAGAATATCTGCAATTTTAAGAATCAGAAAGCTGGGGGAAGTTTGGCAAATGTTTAAATACAGAAAAAGCTTAACTCTGTCACACTGAACCTTCCCTCTATCCTTGCCACATTGAACCCTTCATGTAAGACGGATGAGTTTCTGGCAAGTATCAGACTACAATAACTATCGACTCCAGACCAACTGCATACCATGACTGTTTGGAGACCCTGAGAACTGGGTTACACACAAGTTTTGCACTGCTGTAATCATATCAGTCTAGAAACAGATATAGATAAAGTGATACAATTCCCTAGTGTGGGCGCAATTATACCAGTATACAGGAGCTTATATTAGTATAGCTTATCCCCATAAATTTGAGAAATTGAGCAACAGGAGTGCCCATCCTTGCAAAGGCCTGACCACAGTGGTTTTAAACTGTTTACAAAAATTCCAAAATCTGAAATTTTTCAAGTCATTTTGGGGAAGGTGAATTGATAGGACCTTTGGTCTTAAATTCTTGATAATGGAGGATTTCTTGATGGACAGTCTATAGTAACTTAGGTCCCACATATCTCCGGTGAATATTACTTTCATCAAAATGTCAAATTTGATACAATCTAATGCAGATATATATTTTATCATCAATATTAAAAACAGTTTTTGCAGATTCTAAATCTGCTGAATCCTGCATGTGTGCGCAGGATAGATGGAATTACAGCGACAAAGCTGTGGTTGTTTAGATTTCCTTAACTCACTATTTCCATGCTTTAAAAAAAATTTTTTTTTTTAAAAGCAGAAGAACTTCATTAATTTTATTGCCTTTAACTAAATGAAATGTGTTTATAATCTACCCCACAATTTACCAATAATGGGCCTTGAAGTTTCATGCATTTAAAAAAAAAAAATTAGAAATGATTCTGTTTACCCTGATGTATCATTGGCTTTGACTGCCACAATGTATTCAAGTCTATCTGTGAAGTATTATTGTGCTGTAGTGCCTTGCTGGATTTTCCACTGGGCTTCCATTCTCCAAAATCCATAAGAAATACCTGTCTCAGATCTCCAATATACCCAAACCCTGTATTAAGCCCCTTCCTCTCCTTTCCCAGTGTTCAGAGGCTTCCCGCACCTAAACACACACACCTCTCTGTTCCAGAGATTCCACACATAATGGGCCAGATCTTCAGCTGGTGCAAGCTGGTCAAGTTTAAATATGTGCAGCTCAACTGAAGTTCATGTGGTGAGAATCTGGCCCTACATCTGCAAGCCGGCCCTACTGACATTATAATATGCCTGTGAAACCTCCTGGATCTCTCAGTTTCCCCAAAAGCAGATCAAATATATTAAATATTAAGCAACCAAGCTTCCCAAAGACACTTACAGGCACCAAGTGAATAGAGCATATTGAATTGAATGGCTACTTCTGTTGCATCAACTTAACAGAGTTTTAAATAAACAGAAGAAACTCACACTGAATAACTGATAAACTGAACTCCGGTGAAATTAAAGAAAAAATATAGTATAACACCAAAGAGGGTATGGTGAATTAATTTAAAACAGAAAATAGAAAACCTTGATATAAACTATTTTGGGAAGTTCTATGGCTTTTACTTTACAGGAAGTCAGACTAGATAGGTGGCCCCCAAACTGTGGGGCATTCACCTAGGGGGTGCAATAGGACCGGGCCAGCCCCCATTGGTGAGCAGGGAGGATGTACTGCTCTTCCCCCAGCACCGGGGGGGAGTAAGGGGGAGAATAGACACATTCCCTTACTAGTAAGGGTGGGGCACGGGAGGAAAAGTTTGGGCACCACTGGACTAGATAATCACACCCTTCTATGTAGTCTATGAAAACTCATGGATTTTAATCTTGTTTTGCATTTGTACTTATTTTCCTAAAGGAAGTTTCCAACCAGTGAGAATCAACCTATTACAACATGCTCATTTAAACTCAATATAGCCTTTGGACTAAATTTGGTACTTTTTGCTATTCAGAAGGTTACACTATATCTAATTATATAGCTTAAGATACAACTGTTCAGAGTCTTAATTTACATTTTTGATGTTATAAATGGTGAATTTTTTATTTCCTAGATGACTGTTTACTCATTACTTGTGTCAATTTCTATTTGAATGGAAATTGGCATTTAAAACAGTTTTTTTATTAGTTAAATAAAACTACCCGTACCTTAAATATGCTGGATACAAAAGTAAAAGCTTTTATCAAAACATATTTTGAATTTTGAACTACTTGATTTATTAAACAAAGGAAGTATCAGTATTTATTGAAGTGAACTGGTTATTTCTGGTCACCAAGTCCTTCCCAATTTTAGAACTAGTAGATCTTATCCTTTTACACTGAAGATTTTATTCATCAATTGGAAGAGGAAAACAAGCTTTCCTGCTTTTTCAACTCCCAATTAGTTTCTTAACTTTCAATGAACTAGGCACTGAACTGTACTGAACAGCTGAATACAATGAAATGAAAATAATAATCTCTGTGCACCTGCGGAAGAGGCTACTGCTGTCAAAAAATGGCTTAGCACTTCAACAAACTCTGCTTCCAGTGACTTCCACCAATTCAGCGGTCTGAAACTGCAGCAGCAAACATGTACTGGTTAATATTATTTATTTAAGTAATTTTAATAGATTATAAGTATCAGGAGGTAGCTGTGTTAGTCTGTATCCACAAAAACAATAAGGAGTCCGGTGGCACCTTAAAGACTAACAGTTAATTTCTTGTTGTTTTAATAGATTATAGTAAGTTTAGGCCTTAACACTGGATGTCAATTTCAAATGTACATATATTTTAAAAAGATATTTTAAATTCAAATAGTTAATTTAAATGTATCGTCATTTTTTAAAAAAATGATTTTTACCCATCTGAAGGAGAGGGAACACTCAATCACCCAAAATGTCTTTTCAGTCAGAACTGTTTGATAAGTGTTTGATATATTCTGGAGGATAGGGGGGATATAACAAGAATGTCTCCTGAGTGAAAGCAGCAAGTAAAGTCTGAGACCTTAAAAGTATCAGAACCATCTATATTTGAACGGATGTTATGTACCCAGTTAGCAATTTATAAAAAGATTATCCTCTCCTCCCCAAAATGACAACGGAGCACAGAAAATGCTCACAGAACTCCATCAAAAACAAGGGATGGGGGAAATGGAAGGCTAGGGTACTTGAAACACAAGGAAAAGCCACTACCTAATGGGGGGACCAGATGGCAGACAGCTGGATGCAAGCCAGCCACAGCTTGGTTTGGTGATAATGAGGTGTATGTAACAGCTGTGGAAAACCAGCTATGTTAGGAGGAGGGGTGAAAGAGAATAATCCCAAATCAGGACCTAGGGGAAACTGTTTTTCCTTCCCCAACATGCATATCACAAGTTACACTACCAAGTGTCAGCAGTAACCTAATGTTCCATTTAACAGTCCTACTTCACCAATTCTGAAATGGCAGAATGGGTATTGTGTAGCTTCCATTCTTTCATATGGTGTCATTTTTCATCCACCCACCATATGCACTTCCCCTGCATCGATAGCAAAATCCATTTCTGCCCATGTATGCAGATATTTAGGCAAGACAGACATTTTACACTTACTTCCCCCCTTACATCTTCACCTTTACTTTTTTAAAATTAAATTATAGACTTGTAGCCTCCATACTGACATAAAACTAAGTTTTATTTACAATATGTATTTTCTTAAAAAGTATTATGCAATTAGATCAAGATTTTCCACACTTATCAGAGTTTCTCATCTGAGCAAGGTAAAAAACTTAATGCTTTTCTTACACACTGTATGTATAGACAGGATAACCTGTTTCTTTTTGTTGAGTGGGTCATTTCATTTTGAATGGTCAGATAGTATATTTAGTAATCAGCACTGAATTTGTTAATTAACAAGCTCTAGTTTATACCAAGTCCTAAGGAGGAAGAGAAAAATATATTCTCTTCCCCCTACATTTCCCAGAAGAGAAGCAACATCCAGCAGAAGGCCAATCTCACAGTTTGTATTAAATGTAAAAACAACATACAATGGAAGAATAACCCTAAAATCACCAGCAACGGAACCATGAGAAATCTGCAGTAATTAAACCATGGGACCTTTTTTACTTGTATCATATGAGATTTCTAAATCTCCGCATGCAAATCAATTTACACTTGATTAGAGACTGGTAAATATCTTTTACTCTCTCATCTAAACTACTCTTCATACTTCAGTTACTGTAATGAATACAAATATAAAAGAGGCAAATAATAGAGATGAAGTTCTGTCTCCCTTAGGTACTAAAACACATTTGCTATGCTAAACTAAATTATTTGTTAATACTGGCAAAAGAAAGTTACATATCTTCATATTTTAAAGGACAGACAGAGAAAGTTACCTTAAAAAAAGGGGTATTTATTGTGACCAAACACAGAGTCAAATTGTGTTAGCTACTGGCATTTTCTGTATTGGTAGCGTAACACCGACAGACCCCAGTCGTCAGCAGTCGGGATCGAACCGGGACCTCTGGAACTTAGTGCCTCTACCTACCTTAGAGCCTCTACTGCATGAACTAAAAGCCAACTGGCTATTAGCTAAGGCTATAGAGCAGACTCATTAATCTCTCTGTGCTCTCAGTGCCACTAGACTGAGCACCACACCCAGTAGGTGGGGGGGTTACATACATCCCCTAGCTGAGGAAGCACACCCCGAGCTTCAGACACTTCCCAGTTGAAATCCCAGACGAGCCCCCACTTGTAACACCGATAGACCCTGGTCAGCGGTGCGTGAGATTGAACTTGGGACCTCTGGAACTTAGTGCATGAGCCAAAAGCCAACTGGCTGTTAGCTAAGGCTATAGAGCACTTTCTCTCTCTCAGAACACCACACCCAGTAGATGTGTGGGTTACAGTAAGAAAGCACAATTTCTCCAGACAGGGATTCATCAGACACCCCCCCCCCCCACACACACACACACTAAAAAAAAAAAGACCACAACACACACTACCATGCCGGCAGAAACTCATGTCAGACTACCTCTGAGCCAGTCTCTACATGGTTTATGAAAAATCTGTAACAGCCTTGATGGCTCTCTTTACACCAGAACATAAGGAACACACAGTAAACAATTAGGGCCCAGTTCTGCCACATGATCCATTCACGCTTCCATTAACAGTAGTAAAGATTACATAGTTACACATGTGGAAAGATAGGAGAATCAGCCACTCTTATTTAACATATGCCAAATTACTTTGAGCAAATAATGGAAACATTCACTGACATGATTATGAGGCAGAAATCACATCAGAAGAAATCCTAAATTACAGGAATGGCATCTACCAAAACCAAAAAATTGTAAATTGATGATTGGAATTTGAATTAAGCATCAAAACAGTATGCAAATCACACAACAGGGTGATGTTACTACATTTTGTACCAGTCTGAAGAACATTATGCAAGTACGATAATTCTCTACTTTGAAAATTATGGACTAGTTGCACCAGAGCCATAAAATATTAGCTTCATTATGTGTACTACCATACAGTATTGCATTTGTACTGAAGTCGGAAGCAGTAACATTTCCATGGAACAAATAAGCCTTGACAACAAGCATCTTTCCTTGGACTAAGGTTGTGGCCTCAAAACAAAAACATACCGAATCTGGATACTATCTTTACTGAATTTACTAGTGTCAAAGATATCTATCGGCCATACCTTAATCAGTTTATAAACTTTTTCTAAAACAGCTATTGTTAAACAGTTAACTAAATTGCATTTTTAGATAAATCTCATATCCATGCTCATATCATGTCATAAGTAGTGGAATGTACCATGCCTGGATTAACAATACATTTGCTGGATAAACTTCATAGCCAATATGGAATTATGTACTATTACAAAAACATTTTAGATTCCCTCAGTCAAGGTTCATTTAGAACACTAACCACTTCACAACTGTGATTTGTAAAAAGCCACAACGTGGGGTTCTTGGATCTTTTACTACCACAGCCACTCCTGCATTGACCAAAAGTCAAACAAATGCAGGTATCTTATATAGTAGGCGACAATTTTACCACTGAACCACTTGTTTACTGGATGACAACTGAATAGGATTTCACTGCATTTAAAAATACAGAGGATTCAAAAGTAGTATAGTGAAAACTTCAACCAGAAATATAGCCTGCACATGAAATATCTGAGATACCAGGTAGTATGTAAGATGCACAAAAGTTCGAGGATGAAGAAGGAATTGAAAGAGGAAAGGGAACAAGACTAAACAATAGACTAACTCATCGAAAATCTCTCCATAGCATTTTTTGAAAACTGAATAAGGATGAGTGTATCTCTGTCTTGTACCAGGAAATAAACCCAGACAATATTTTGCACTTGAAGACAAACACAAAGTTGACAAATTCTAAATGATACAAATTGAAGAGTTTCAGAGTAGCAGCCGTGTTAGTCTGTATTCTCAAAAAGAAAAGGAGTACTTGTGGCACCTTAGAGACTAACAAATTTATTAGAGCATAAGCTTTCGTGAGCTACAGCTCACTTCATCGGATGCATTTGGTGGAAAAAACAGAGTAGAGATTTATATACACACACAGAGAACATGAAACAATGGGTTTATCATACACACTGTAAGGAGAGTGATCACTTAAGATAAGCCATCACCAACAGCAGGGGGGGGAAGGAGGAAAACCTTTCATGGTGACAAGCAGGTAGGCTAATTCCAGCAGTTAACAAGAATATCAGAGGAACAGTGGGGGGTGGGGTGGGAGGGAGAAATACCATGGGGAAATAGTTTTACTTTGTGTAATAACTCATCCATTCCCAGTCTCTATTCAAGCCTAAGTTAATTGTATCCAGTTTGCAAATTAATTCCAATTCAGCAGTCTCTCGTTGGAGTCTGTTTTTGAAGCTTTTTTGTTGAAGTATAGCCACTCTTAGGTCTGTGATCGAGTGACCAGAGAGATTGAAGTGTTCTCCAACTGGTTTTTGAATGTTATAATTCTTGACGTCTGATTTGTGTCCATTCATTCTTTTACGTAGAGACTGTCCAGTTTGGCCAATGTACATGGCAGAGGGGCATTGCTGGCACATGATGGCATATATCACATTGGTAGATGCGCAGGTGAAGGAGCCTCTGATAGTGTGGCTGATGTGATTAGGCCCTATGATGGTATCCCCTGAATAGATATGTGGACAGAGTTGGCAACGGGCTTTGTTGCAAGGATAGGTTCCTGGGTTAGTGGTTCTGTTGTGTGGTGTGTGGTTGCTGGTGAGTATTTGCTTCAGATTGGGGGGCTGTCTGTAAGCAAGGACTGGTCTATCTCCCAAGATCTGAGAGAGCGATGGCTCATCCTTCAGGATAGGTTGTAGATCCTTGATGATGCGTTGGAGGGGTTTTAGTTGGGGGCTGAAGGTGATGGCGAGTGGCGTTCTGTTGTTTTCTTTGTTGGGCCTGTCCTGTAGTAGGTGACTTCTGGGTACTCTTCTGGCTCTGTCAATCTGTTTCTTCACTTCAGCAGGTGGGTACTGTAGTTGTAGGAATGCATGATAGAGATCTTGTAGGTGTTTGTCTCTGTCTGAGGGGTTGGAGCAAATGCGGTTATATCGTAGCGCTTGGCTGTAGACAATGGATCGAGTGGTATGATCTGGATGAAAGCTAGAGGCATGTAGGTAGGAATAGCGGTCAGTAGGTTTCCGATATAGGGTGGTGTTTATGTGACCATCGCTTATTAGCACCGTAGTGTCCAGGAAGTGGATCTCTTGTGTGGACTGGTCCAGGCTGAGGTTGATGGTGGGATGGAAATTGTTGAAATCATGGTGGAATTCCTCAAGAGCTTCTTTTCCATGGGTCCAGATGATGAAGATGTCATCAATGTAGCGCAAGTAGAGTAGGGGCATTAGGGAACGAGAGCTGAGGAAGCGTTGTTCTAAGTCAGCCATAAAAATGTTGGCATACTGTGGGGCCATGCGGGTACCCATCGCAGTGCCGCTGATTTGAAGGTATACATTGTCACCAAATGTGAAATAGTTATGGGTCAGGACAAAGTCACAAAGTTCTGCCACCAGGTTAGCCGTGACAGTATCGGGGATACTGTTCCTGACGGCTTGTAGTCCATCTTTGTGTGGAATATTGGTGTAGAGGGCTTCTACATCCATAGTGGCTAGGATGGTGTTTTTAGGAAGATCACCAATGGACTGTAGTTTCCTCAGGAAATCGGTGGTGTCTCGAAGATAGCTGGGAGTGCTGGTAACGAAGGGCCTGAGGAGGGAGTCTACATAGCCAGACAATCCTGCTGTCAGGGTGCCAATGCCTGAGATGATGGGGCGTCCAGGATTTCCAGGTTTATGGATCTTGGGTAGCAGATAGAATACCCCAGGTCCTGGCTCCAGGGGTGTGTCTGTGCGGATTTGTTCTTGTGCTTTTTCAGGGAGTTTCTTGAGCAAATGCTGTAGTTTCTTTTGGTAACTCTCACTGGGATCAGAGGGTAATGGCTTGTAGAAAGTGGTGTTGGAGAGCTGCCTAGTAGCCTCTTGTTCATACTCTGACCTATTCATGATGACGACAGCACCTCCTTTGTCAGCCTTTTTGATTATGATGTCAGAGTTGTTTCTGAGGCTGTGGATGGCACTGTGTTCTGCATGGCTGAGGTTATGGGGTAAGCGATGCTGCTTTTCCACAATTTCAGCTCGTGCACGTCGGCGGAAGCAGTCTATGTAGAAATCCAGGCTGCTGTTTCGACCTTCAGGAGGAGTCCACCTAGAATCCTTCTTTTTGTAGTGTTGGCAGGAAGGTCTCTGTGGGTTAATATGTTGGTCAGAGGTGTGTTGGAAATATTCCTTGAGTCTGAGACGTCGAAAATAGGATTCTAGGTCACCACAGAACTGTATCATGTTCGTGGGGGTGGAGGGGCAAAAGGAGAGGCCCCGAGATAGGACAGATTCTTCCGCTGGGCTAAGAGTATAGTTGGATAGATTAACAATATTGCTGGGTGGGTTACAGGAACCATTGTTGTGGCCCCTTGTGGCATATAGTAGTTTAGATAGCTTAGTGTCCTTTTTCTTTTGTAGAGAATCAAAGTGTGTTTTGTAAATGGCTTGTCTAGTTTTTGTAAAGTCCAGCCACGAGGAAGTTTGTGTGGAAGGTTGGTTCTTTATGAGTGTATCCAGTTTTGAGAGCTCATTCTTAATCTTTCCCTGTTTGCTGTAGAGGATGTTGATCAGGTGGTTCCGCAGTTTCCTTGAGAGTGTGTGGCACAAGCTGTCAGCATAGTCTGTGTGGTATGTAGATTGTAATGGATTTTTTACCTTCAGTCCTTTCGGTATGATGTCCATCTGTTTGCATTTGGAGAGGAAGATGATGTCTGTCTGTATCTGTGCGAGTTTTTTCATGAAGTTGACAGATTTCCACTCTATACGGCTAAATAATTCCACCATGATTTCAACAATTTCCATCCCACCATCAACCTCAGCCTGGACCAGTCCACACAAGAGATCCACTTCCTGGACACTACGGTGCTAATAAGCGATGGTCACATAAACACCACCCTATATCGGAAACCTACTGACCGCTATTCCTACCTACATGCCTCTAGCTTTCATCCAGATCATACCACTCGATCCATTGTCTACAGCCAAGCGCTACGATATAACCGCATTTGCTCCAACCCCTCAGACAGAGACAAACACCTACAAGATCTCTATCATGCATTCCTACAACTACAGTACCCACCTGCTGAAGTGAAGAAACAGATTGACAGAGCCAGAAGAGTACCCAGAAGTCACCTACTACAGGACAGGCCCAACAAAGAAAACAACAGAACGCCACTCGCCATCACCTTCAGCCCCCAACTAAAACCCCTCCAACGCATCATCAAGGATCTACAACCTATCCTGAAGGATGAGCCATCGCTCTCTCAGATCTTGGGAGATAGACCAGTCCTTGCTTACAGACAGCCCCCCAATCTGAAGCAAATACTCACCAGCAACCACACACCACACAACAGAACCACTAACCCAGGAACCTATCCTTGCAACAAAGCCCGTTGCCAACTCTGTCCACATATCTATTCAGGGGATACCATCATAGGGCCTAATCACATCAGCCACACTATCAGAGGCTCCTTCACCTGCGCATCTACCAATGTGATATATGCCATCATGTGCCAGCAATGCCCCTCTGCCATGTACATTGGCCAAACTGGACAGTCTCTACGTAAAAGAATGAATGGACACAAATCAGACGTCAAGAATTATAACATTCAAAAACCAGTTGGAGAACACTTCAATCTCTCTGGTCACTCGATCACAGACCTAAGAGTGGCTATACTTCAACAAAAAGCTTCAAAACAGACTCCAACGAGAGACTGCTGAATTGGAATTAATTTGCAAACTGGATACAATTAACTTAGGCTTGAATAGAGACTGGGAATGGATGAGTTATTACACAAAGTAAAACTATTCCCCATGGTATTTCTCCCTCCCACCCCACCCCCCACTGTTCCTCTGATATTCTTGTTAACTGCTGGAATTAGCCTACCTGCTTGTCACCATGAAAGGTTTTCCTCCTTCCCCCCCCTGCTGTTGGTGATGGCTTATCTTAAGTGATCACTCTCCTTACAGTGTGTATGATAAACCCATTGTTTCATGTTCTCTGTGTGTGTGTATATAAATCTCTACTCTGTTTTTTCCACCAAATGCATCCGATGAAGTGAGCTGTAGCTCACGAAAGCTTATGCTCTAATAAATTTGTTAGTCTCTAAGGTGCCACAAGTACTCCTTTTCAAATTGAAGAGTATGTGTCTAAAACTCTATTAGATTGATCAAAGACTAAAGAAACAGACTTGCACCCAGAAGAGACAGGAAACATGACAAAAAAAATAAATAAAGACAGTGAATCAGATGTTCACCTCTGCTGCAGCCCCTTTATGCCAGATGAAAGAGCTGGAGTGGCATAAATAGATCTTAAAAGTCCTGAACCATGCCGCAGACAGATTCCTACAGCACATATACAGTGGAGGACATCCATAAGGTTGTCTTTCAAGGATGCCTGGCAAGCTCTAGTGAAGGGGGTATTCCAGGGCATGGGTAGGGATGGAGCCACAACACAATACTTCAGAGATTCTGGGAAGCCCAGGGAGGGTGCCACACATTAGACAGCCCTCTAACCAAAGGGCTGACTAAAATTATGCTGGGGATCCCCAGAGCAGCCTAGTCGGATAGGCACATTTGATCTCCCTCTGGACTGCAAGGTCTATCCATCGGCTCATGTGAAATTCTGCACTGTACTTCTTACAACTTGTCTGCTCTGTTTTAAAAGAAAAACTGGCAATGTTTGATGTTGAACTCAAAGCAGGACCCAAGGAAAGTGTGCATGGGGCTCAATTTATTGGATAGTGACAAAGGAACAAAACCATGTACCTATCTATAGAATTAAATCTCAAAAAGTACTAAGTTCTGAACATCTGGAGCATATTTGTGGGTCTGACAAACATTATGCATCACTCTGTTCATTTAGATAATGAATGGAGGAACTGGAAGTACTGTGGCAGTCTGGTAAACTGATGACTAAGACAAAAATACTCAAAGTAGCATGTCATAAAACGGGTGGGGAAACTACAGCCCGTGGGCAGCATCAGGCCTGCCGGCCGCATCCAGCCCTCAAGCTCCCGCTGGGGAGTGTGGTCTGGGGCTTGCCCCACTCTGGCGCTCCAGACGGGGATCAAGGTCAGGGGCCGCTCTGCACAGCTCCTGGAAGCAGTGGCATGTCCTGCCTCCAGCTCCTGTGCATAGGGGCAGACAAGGGGTTCCACTCCACATGCCGCCCCCAGAGCTCCCATTAGCCGGGAACTACAGCCAATGGGAGCTGCAGGGTCACCGCGGACGGGGCAGCACAAAGCAGAGCCTCCTGGCCGTACCTCCACGTAGGAGCTGCAGGGTGGACGTCACTGCTTCCAGGAGATGCTTGAGGTAAGTACTGCCCAGAGCCTGCACTCCCCCCGAGCCATCCCCACCCACGCCCCAACCCGCTACCCCATCTGTGATCCCACTCCCGTCCTCCTAACCCCTCAGTCCAAGCCTGCACCCTCAACTGAAGCCCTCAACCTAGCTGCCCCAGCCCATATCCCCCTCCTGCAATCTGAACCCTCAATCCCAGCCCAGAGCACCCTCCTACACTCCAAACACCTCATTCCTAGCCCCACCCCAGCACCTCACCACCTTCCCCCCCCGGCACCTCACCACCTTGCCCCAGCCTGGAGCCCCCCCTTCCACACCCTGAACTCCTCATTTCTGGCCCTAACCCAGAGCCTGCACCTCCAGCCAGAGCCCTCACCCACCCTCCCCTTCTCCCCACACCCCAACTTTGTGAGCATTCATGGACCGCTATACAATTTCTATGCCAAGATGTGGCCCTTGGACCAAAAAGTTTGCCCACCCGTCATAAAAATCTTCCTTTCAGACGAGTACCTAAAATTACACTAAAGAATGCATTGCTTTCTTCAAATACACACATTTTTATTTCTCTCTTCATCTGTTGGACAGTGTTTTTATTTTGGCAATTTTTTTCTTGTTCATTTAAAATTTGAATTGAAAATAACTGGAATAGTATTCTGAAGTTACTTCCTGTTAACTCAATATAAATGGCCCTAGGGTGTATTCACATCAAGATAAGACTATTACTTCAGAAAGTGAAAGCAAATTCAAGTAATATTTGAGCACCTATACTTTTCTCTCTCTCTCACACACACACACACACACAAATTTCTTCCTAAATTTCACTACTGTGAAGGGTTTAATCTTATTAAAAAAGATAACACTCTAAAAATTAACTTACCCACTAGATCATCATTTGAGTAATTCTCTGCTTCAACAGGAACTTCTGTAAATCAAATTTTGCAGCAATTACATATAATGTGTCTGTTTTCAAAACTTTTAAATAATCCTGTATGGGTCATTTTACTAGTAACTATTTCATTAACACATGCTACTCCTTCAAAATACCTTTCTGAACAGATTATTTTTAGAGTGTGTGGGGAGAAGGGGGCTTTTGCTAGGGGTCTGTAATGGGGACACTGGGCCCACTACACACACCTTTTGAAATGTGCGTGTACATTGGCCATATATATTTTTTTTTTAGCATGTATGCGTTTTGCTTTATTTACACACATTTAAATTTAAAATTGTATTACTGTATTTTATTGCCAGAAGCTGGGACTGGACCATAGGGAATGGATCACTCAATAATTGCCCTGTTCTGTTCATTCCCTCTGAAGCATCTGGCATAGGCCACTGTACGAAGACAGGATACTGGGCTAGATGGACCAATGGTCTGACCAAGTATGACTATTCTTATGTCCTTTTGTATTTAAAGCCAAAAATATATACCTCGTCACTCAGCCTCACGGTTTGATAACATTTATTATAGCAAAGGTGTTGTTACAAAAATGACGACACTAAAAGCTTCAAAAATAGCATGCACTGAAACAGTGTTAACCTTTGCAGAACAAATCTGGAAACAGAAAAAAGAATTTAATTCATATCTGCCTAATTATAGAACAGGATTCCATTTCACAGCAGTCATAGTTCTTGAGTTTCATAATAGAAATATTTGCTAAAAAATTAGGAATTCAGAGATTTATTGAGAAGAGTTACTACACAAACCTGTTTCCTGAGGTTCAGCAGAAACAGTGTCTTCTGTATGTTCTTTTTCCTCTGTTACAAAGAAAATTAAGGTGTATGTTATGCTTACAGTATGTGTGCATGAGTTTGCTTATCAGACTAACTGCAGACTCAACAGATGGGTACGGATGTGACACTAGATATTACTTATTAAAATCTGTTCTGTGCAATAGTTTTTAATGCCTCTTCACTACAATAAGCATCTCATTTTCAGTAAAACTTCTATGTATTAAAAGCTGAAATAATTGTAATATGAAATACCAACAGTAATATACACTTTCAGTTAGTTGTATTAGAGCAAGGTTTTTTAAGTTTATTAAACTAAAACATTAGAAAAAAAACTACATTAACATAAGGTCAAATCCTCTAGGCATTACTCAGAAAAAACTCCCATCTAGTTCACTGGAAGCACTCACTGAGCAAAGACAGAGTAAGGCTTGTAAGATTTTTCTCACAGTAAGCTGACATATTAAGTTGCTTTTGTATTAAGTTCGGCCCAACAAGAATGTAGTTAGTAACACCAAAGCAACAAATTTAAAGGTTTTCAAAACTTAAATCTTTTCAAATAGTCTTCAAAATAAAGAGAGACAAGACTGGGGAGGTAATATCTTTTACTGGACCAACTTAAAGCTTCTCTGTCTCTCACCAACAGAAGTTGGCCCAATAAAAGATATTACCTCACCCAACTTGTGTCTCTAATATTCTGGGACCAACATGGCGACAGCAACACAGCATTCAGAATTAAAAGTTCATACATTCAATTTTTTAAATCAAATGCAAATACATTTCTGCAAGTAATTAAAACATTTATTTAACAATTGGTGTGTCAGTGGGCAAAATTAATATTTTCTATTGGGAGATCTAAAACCTCAAATATTTCTTTAATCCACGTAGGAAACATTAATTAATTACATCCCTTTGTTTTACATTTAACTGACAGATATGGCAATTTGAACATGAAAATAAATACTTTTACAAAACAAATATTCATACCGGATTGCTTTCTATTAATTTCCACGTCCTCAGGAATTTCACCTAGAGTTAAAGGTTTGCAAAAATAAAAACACAAAAAAAAAAAAAACTAACTGTTTTAGGGTCAAATACTTCAAAAAAAAATGCATATATCAGACGCTTAAGACTATATTTAGAAAACATATACCTGGCTCTGTATCTTCATTTACCGGTTTTGGAAGAGCCCCTGCAGCTAAGAAGACAGAATATTTGTAGCAATACCTAAAGTAAGTTCTACACTTGTTAAACTAGCAACAAAACAATGCGAAGGCTAATTGCTAAGGCTCATATTACCCCTCCGATGGAAAACCTCACAGGAAGAGAACTGAGATAAGGAAAATTCTACGAAGTTTGTGTCTGATTCCCAAGCAAGCACCTCAACCAATGGACCATCCATCTTCTTTAAGCATGCATTCCAGATGAAATAATCACAGGTTTCAGAGTAGCAGCCGTGTTAGTCTGTATTTGCAAAAAGAAAAGGAGGACTTGTGGCACCTTAGAGACTAACAAATTTATTAGAGCATAAGCTTTCGTGAGAAGTGAACTGTAGCTCACGAAAGCTTATGCTCTAATAAATTTGTTAGTCTCTAAGGTGCCACAAGTACTCCTTTTCTTTTTGCAGATGAAAAAATGTAAGTCAATTTCAAATAAGAAAATGTCAAATTGTTAGAAGTTTCCCAAAACCATTAGTAACAACTGTGTTGTATAGAAACTGTACTACATGGCAGAGTTAACACTGCTATAGGAACCAACACTTTTCGATTTCCTGACTTATGTGTTTGATTTTTCAATTTTAGCTGCACTAAAGTAAGTGGACATGTTTACTAAGACAAACTAAGGCTCAATTTATACTTTACCAGCCAGTGCCAGAGAGCAGGAGAATGATCCAAGTTGCCAGGCTTCATGGATTAGTGGGACTTGAAATATTTCACATACTGTGGTGGGGAATATTGGTCTATTATTGTGGAACTTTTGTAATAAATTAACCCTGCAAAGGGCTATTTACATGTGGACAATATGTATGGAGTTATTAGGGACTCTGGGAGAAAGGGGAAATTGAGGCAGGCAGGTCTGTCATACTGTGACCTGCAACTGGAGAGCACCCCAGGCAGGAGACATCTTAACAAATATGGTGGAGAATGTGGAAGGGTGACGGGCCTCTGAAGAAGGGAAACAGCCAGTGCATGGAAGAGGGAAATCGAGGCAAGGAGATTGCAGGGCCACCCTGAGGCCGGGGGGGCGGGGGCGGAGGCAGGTGGTGGTCACCATTTGACACACAGAGACTACTTGCACCAATAGAGCTTAGTCTTACTTGAACCAGGTATGCGGCACCAGTGCAAATTGTGACTTATTGTACATCATTTTATCTTTTCTACCCCTGGAGGCTTGATTGGTTCAGCTATTCTAGTCACTGCCCATCAATAGTTGAATTCAGGGGAAACCCTCATGACAGACAAAGCCTAAGGTCCCAATTCTGCAAACAGATACTCCAATGAGCAACTTAAGCATAAGAGTAAGTCCTATTGGAGTGAACTGGTCTGTTCCTGCAAGGCTCCGAGTACTTTCAGTTTCCATTGCTTACACAGGAGTTAAAGAAACAACACGCAGAAGCAGAACCTAAATTTAGTCAAGTTCAAAGATAATGAAGAAACTGAAGTATAAAATGGTTAAGGAACAATGAGACCACAAATAGGTTTGGACAACTGTGGAGTTCAGATACCACATCCAGTATCTGAGATTCACAAGAGGCAGTAAGCAGTAAAAATATTAACAAACATTTTGTTATAACCCGGGGGGAAAAGAAAACCTGCTTTTATATTTTTTTAAATTTTACACTCCAAAGGAAATTAGCTGTTTAAAACTACTGTATTCAACAGGAAAAATCTCAGTCAAGTACATGTTTTAACAAGTGTCTTAAAGTTGTATTAAGATAGAGTAACTACAGAAAAATAATCTTTAAGCCCTCCTTTCAGAGAGATAAGAACAGCTTATACTCACTTTCATCTTCCTTTTCAGCATCAGCAGCTGGTTCTGTTGGGAACAACATTTCTTAGCTTCAAGTTTATTCTTTTGGGCCAACATCATTGCTAAGCATCAAGAGAACATTTATAAAATGTCAAATGCCTAAAAAAAGGTTATTTTAAGGAAGGAATAATGTTCTACAATATTAAGAAATTTCTAATTACTCTATAAAAATGGAAACAAGTACATGATTTTGTTGAAAGATAACCACAAACAAATCATCATCTAGAACAGGTTTGCATTACCCAGAACAGTAGACTTAGTCTATCACGGTGGGGCTTAATTTAAATCATGCTTCGTTTTAAGGAGGCTAAAATTCCTGACAAGGACTGAGAAAGTGACCATGCCAATATGATATGGGCCCCAATTTTTGTAACATTTAGGAATCTTCTGTATATGAAACCCTAAAAATAATACACAAACATTGTTGCATAATTAATGTAATGTAAACAACTAAAAAATGTATTTATTTTCACCTTGTATGCTTTCTTCATAGTAGTCTTCATTTTCAGGCTCTTTACCTGAAATGGGGATACATTCAAATGATACATGAGAATAACATTCTTTAAAATGACCTTTATTAAACAAATGCAGAATTCATAAGCAAGGTGTTATTTATAATTAATTTACAAAGGGATGCTAGCTTGAAATCCTGTCAATTTCAATGTGTTAAAAGTAGTTTCAGATATTACACGTCCTGGAATCTCCCTGCCAAATTTCATAGATTCAAAAAATCACATTTTCCTACTTTTTAAAATGGTTCTCTTTCTCTCACTCTACACGAATGGGGGAAACAATTGATTAGGCAGGTAGAACAGTGAAGCTACCTATATACAGGTGTTGTAAATGTACCAAAAACAATTTTGTGATACAAACAGAAAAATTAACTGCTCTCTCTAATCTTTCACCTATAGCAACCTTAGATGTTACTTGAAAAATAATAAATTTTTCAGATAGTGAATTTTAAGTTACCTGTGCACCAGTAAAAAAAATAAAAATAATAATAAAAAAAAATCAATCAATCAATCTCCTTTTGGCTCTAGCAGAAATAGGGTAGCAGTTGGGGTTGTTTTCTCTTTATTTTGATGTTGGGGAGATTTATTTATATTTAAAAGGTTACTATCCCAAAGTACTTTACCTGCAGTTTCTTCTGTTTTTCCAGTCTCCAATTCTGCATACACTAAGGGGATATAATTTTATCTTACAGTTATTTACGTAAGTGCAGTCATACAAAAAGCATGGACTAATAGATTTTTCTGTAAAATAAAATCCCAGCATAAACGTATTAGGGTTATTAACCTAAATGATGTGTTAACTTTGCTCTTTACTTTTTTCCCCACTACTTACTCTTTTTCTCTTCTCTGGAGCTGTATTGCTCTACCAGTGAACCAATTCTTTTCCCCCTTAATTCTGTGTATTGTTTTTTCCTATTACTTTTAATAGGTATCTGGGTATAGGACAGGTAGGTAAGAATTGTCCTACTGGATCAGACCAGTGGTCCATATTCTAATCCCATATTCGGTCTCCTGTGGCCAACACCAGAAGCTTCAGAAGGTGCAAGATATCTTGCATTAGGCAGCTGTGGGATCATCTGTCCCTAACATCACATTGCCTCTGAATCCCTTTATAGTTAGGCCTTGTCTACACAACAGTTTTTCTGACAAAAGGCAGCTTTTGTCGACAAAACAGTGGAGGTCTACACACTACAATGCTCCTCCTGCTGATTTAACTTGCCTGATACGTAAATATAATAAAACCACCCTGATGAGAGGCATTGTGGCGTAGTTAGAGCGATGCAGCATCAGTGTAAACACTTAATTCCTTACATTTCCATAACTGGCCTCAAGCAGGTATACCACAATGCCCACTGTTACTACTCTGGTCACTGTTTTGAACTCTGCTCTCCTGCAGCCAGCTACACAGTTATGCACCCCTCCCTTTTTAAAGTCCCAGCAAGTTTTGAAATTGCTCTTCCTGTTTGCTCGGCTGGACAGCTCATGTAGCATCTGCCCAGGTGAGCAGGCTGGCTGCACACCGCAAATGAGCTCCTGTCTGTACTACAGGGGAGGTGCTGCTTCTACTGAGGCTGTGGGTCTGAGGCTGGGTCTGTGGGGAGAAATCACTGTAGGAAGGCAGGGGGAGAGAATCACAAGACACTCCCTACAGCCCCCCAATCCATGCATCTTCCAAGGTTGCAGCAGTACCCAAAGCACTCCACCCATGGGAGACTAAACACAATGACAGCCAAACAGTGTTGGGGGAATCCTGCTCTCTGCAACATTAGGGCTGCAGCGGCAGGTAGGCTGCATGGCTGAGTCCCCCGTCTTAAGAGAGACATCATGCTGACACACTCACTCAGGCACGCACCCTCCCCCAACACACATTGTGTGTGTGTGTGGATTTCTTGTGTTATTGTTCAGCAATGTCAGTTTGGTCACATAACCAAGTGCTACTTTCAAAAGTGATTTAAAATGCGTTACTTTTTGGGCACACACAGCAATCATTACAAAGTTCATAGCACAGCGCGACAAACAATGCCAGGCTCAACACACTACAGCAGCACCCTATTACTGTGGCTCAGTCTTAAAATGCTCCTTCAAGGCCTCCTTCAGCCACAGAGCAATCTTCCCCCATTGAGCTCCTCCTTGGGTTCAGAATGCACAGCACAATACTAAGCAGTAGCGCAGGATCCATGCTTTCTGACAGAGATGGCTGGCCTGCAGGTTACCAGGGCAGTTGAAAAGCAGCTGGCAATCTAGTAGGATGCCCATGGAACGATGGGATTGGGAAACCTGCATCATGTGACATTGAACACGCCCAAATGAGGCATTGCAAATTTTTCCCAAAACATGCTGCGGCCAGTTCCACGGTGGGATAGCTACCCATGGTGCACTGTTGTGTGCGTCGATGCAAGAGCTGCTATGGTGGATGAGCTCCACCGACACAAGCAGCATAATGTGCACATGCAACTGTGGTTTAATTACAGTGGTGTCTGTACACCAGGGGCGGGCAAACTTTTGGGCCCAGGGGCAACATCTGGGTATAGAAATTGTATGGCAGGCCATGAATGCTCACAAAGTTGGGGTGTGGGAGGGGTGAGGGTTCTGGCTGGGAGCGCAGGTTCTGGAGTGGGGCCAGAAATGAGTACTTCAGGGTGTGGGAGAGGGCTCCGGGCTGGGCCAAGACAGAGTGTGCTCTGGCTGAGGGTACAGGCTCTGGGGCGGGGCTGAGGATGAGGGGTTCGGAGAGCAGGAGGGTAGTCTGGGCTGGGACCGAGGGGTTCAGAGAGCAGGAAGAGGTAGCTTGGGGATGCAGGCTCCGGGCGGTGCTTTCCTCAAGCAGCTCTTGGAAGCAGCATGTTCCCACTTCGGTTCCTACATAGAGGCATAGCCAGGCAGCTCTGCTGCATGCTGCCCAGTCTGCAGGCGCTACCCCTGCAGCTCCCATTGGCTGCGGTTCCCGGCCAATGGAAGCTGTGGTTCCCGGCCAATGGGAGTTGTGGGGAGGGTGCTTGGGACGGCATGCAAAGTGGAGCCCCCTGGCTGCCCCTATGTACAGCGGCCAGAGGAGGGACATGTTGCTGCTTCTGGGAGCTGCGTGCAGCTGCCCCCGACCCTGCTCCTTGGCTGGAGCACCAGAGTAGGGCAAGCCCAAGACCCTGCTGTCCAGTGGGTGCTCAAGGGCTGGATTAAAACAGCTTGCAGCTGGATACGGCCCACGGGCTGTAGTTTGCCCACCCCTGCTGTACACTGACGTAACTTAACACGGCTTAAACCTTGAGGCATGAGGTTTAGTAACTCTCTCAAAATTTGTTTCAATTAACTGCTTTAACTGTCTGTATTCTTGTTATCCATATAAACACCAGTCTCTTTGAGACTTGCTAAATTTTTTGGTTTTGAGGACATCCTGTGGCAATGAGTTCCACAACTTGATTATATATGGTGTGGGGGAAAAAAATTCCTTTTATGAGTTTGCCACCTTTTAATCTAATTGACTGTCTCCTTTTTCTTATGTTCTGAGACAGAAAATAAGAACAAGGAGAAAACAGAAGCTCTTGATCTACCTTCTCTAGAACATTCGCTATTTTATATCCTTTTATTGTGGCTATTCTTATTTGTCTCCTTCAAAAGCTAAAGAATCAGAGTCTTTTCAATCACCTCTGTTCATGTGCAAAGGCCTCAAAGAAGCTTCATATTCCTGAATATAACACACTGCATCCAAACAAAATAAACAAACTTAACTTATTGGTGTTGAGAAGAGAGTAGAGACACCAACAAAGGACATCCAGCACTGAAAGCAGGATCAATGGGCCAAAGCAGAGCCACTAGTGACAGCTCCAGATGATTTTCCAGGTCCTGTAGGCTCCTTGCCTGACTGCAGTCAATAATCAATGGGCCGGAAGGTTCTAGGGCTATGGTAGTGGCAATGGGCAGCACGCAACCAGTAGGTCGAGGGGAGCAATGCTAAACTATCACATCAGAACTGTCCGAGGGAGCCCCTCAAGAAGCTTTGAGCTAGAGAAGTTCCCAACCTGTCTCTCACTGGGTCAGACCTCAAGAGTGAGAATCCTTTGAAGATATTATCTAAAAAAACATACGTGGAGGTGATAATCCTCCAAATATTATTCAAAACTAATGTCTCATTACAACCACCATTAGCTGAAGAGCATAATCCATCTTTTCCACAACCCAAAGTATATTCTGACTGAATAGACCACATAAGGTATTTGTAACTTTCTGACATGACCCAGAGTCCACACTGTAATATAGCTGGATTGTAGGCTGAAATTAAGGTTGTTTGGGGAGCATTAACTAACAATTATCTAATGCTCAATTACATTTAAACTAAGATATTATATTTCATTTAATTGGTATTTATTTTCTGCTTTAACTCCACCTTAATGACATTTGTTTAAGAGCCAAAATATCTTCCCACACGTTCAATATAACAGTATTAGATCTCTACCTGTATCCTGGGTCTCAGTCCATTCTTCATAATTTGGTTCTAAAAAACCAGAAGAATTAATATTAATCAAAAGTTCTGGGGTCTGATTTAGCAAAGCGTCATAAAAACATAGCATATTTCCTAAGTGTAGGTATTAAGAGTTGGAAATGAGCTCATCTAGTCAATGCAGCGCATTCAAGTGCTTTGCCAAGTAAAGTTTTGGGGCCTGACTGCAGCAGCTCCACATACACACAGAGCCTTTATTGAAGTCAATGGGAATTCCACACATGAAACAACTATATAACTAGACCCATAAATGTCGCATTAAAAAAAAATGTAATCAAGAGAATTTTGACAAAGTGAAAGTTCAAAAAGTATTTTTCCATTCAACCCAGGTGAGATCAAAAAGTTAGATTTCAGCACATTGTCCCAAACAGAGATAAATACTCACGACAATTATTGATATGCAGGATAGTTTTATACAATTATTTGGTCAAGCCAAATTTGCTACCTTTGTACATAATTCAAGGGCTATTTCTTTTTTGAAGTCTTTGGAGAGGAAAGAGGCTAATTGACTAAAAGGCTTTATTATTATTTTGCTGTTGGGCAATGGCAATTAGAACTTTAAGAATTGGCCATTTATTATACTGAGGTGTAATGTGTTGCTGATCATGTGAATTTTAAAATTTTGGAAAGGGACCCAGTACATTAGATGGGCACTGAGTATTTATTTCAAATTTATGCAATATCGGTAAGTACTACAAGAAAAGCTCAATTTAAATGCAAACAAATTAACATGTTATTCTAAAAATAGAATACCCCTAACGATTTAGAACAAGATTCACAAAAGGACTTCTGTGCCTAACTGCTACCTCAGGTGCCTAAATCCCAGAATCAGGCATCAACAGGATTCACAAATCCACACTCAGCTATCCCTGGGACCCTGCAGGAGCCTAAACTCACTTAACATTTAAATGTTTGCAGTAAAATTTCTCTAAGTGCCTATGTTTCTGCCTATGAGCATGCACATTGCAACCCATCTCATGAGTCCAGGCACCTAAACTCCACAGCAATGCCTGAACCAAGAAAATATAGGCATTCCTGTGGAGAAATAATTAAAAAAAAAAATCATTGGAGCCGAGGGACTGGATCCTGGGCCTTCCTTCTCCCAGGTGAGTGCTCCAAACATCATGCTACAGTGTTATTCTCATGCTCTATTTTTCATCTCTAGCCCAATGTGGACACTGTCACCCCACCCTAAACCCCACCCCAGCTTCTTGCTAAAACAGCATAACCACCTAACACCAAGAGAGGGTTTCCCAAGAGGACAGAGGTGCCTCCCTGCAGCCCAGATTTAGGCACACAGAGGGAGGAGCTTAGCACACACCTCTCAGCTTGGCACCTTCCTTTGGCTATGTTAGGTGAGAAGCTGACTAGAGTACTGACTTTTATGAATCCCATTCTGAGGGGCCAATCTCTCCACATTTATTATATAGGAAGCCTAGGCACCAAATTCAGGCTTTGTGAATCCCAGTGATTCAAATATAGGATAACAAAACTGGTGCATGTACATGAAATGACACTTTTTATGAGCTTGCATTGTCTAGTAGAGTGCTGGGCAATACAAGATGCACATTTTTGGGCGAAAGTCTGGGACTAGAGAATCTGCTGGTGTTCTTCTGCAGGGTAATTCATGAATGGGTAGCTAGTGGCACTCAATACTGTGTAGCTGGAATCAAGTTACATGCTGGAGGCTGTGTGAATTTGGTAGGGCCCTAGCAATGGGTAGATATTGCCCCTACCCAGTATTAAGTTAATAAAGTTGTTGCCTGCTACTTAAGAGCCATTCTAGTTTCTGTCTTTCACACATGCATGTTCTGCGCAAGATAGTGTTCCACTCATGTGGCTCCATTACAGGGGCAGCTGCATTGTTTTACATCACATACAAATTAGGTTTATAAAGTGCTTTGGAATCCTGCAGGATGGAAACTATAATATAAATGTAAGGCATCATCAAAAAGTTGATGAAGTCCTTAAATTGTAGGAAGAAAGGCACCCCCCTCCACCCAATTGAAATGCAGCTTTTTAACCACATGGTATAAAGAGGAAAAAGTTTTCTTTTACAGTACCTCCATGATGTTCAAGAGCAGCCTCCTGTGCTAATTCAGTGTTATCTAAAAAGAAAGATATATTTACTTGCTTTGTTTAGATTAATCGGTCATAAAATACCCAAGGAACACAGCAGTAACCAAAATACCCTGAGAGTAAACATTTAGCTCCAATTATATTCCGGATACTAATAGTATTTGTAATCATGCAACATTATGTTTAACCACTGAATACTGTTTTATAAAACCACACATCCACAATCTACAATAGGAATCCCCAGTCTTGGAAACATTTATACACGTGCTTAATTTTAAGCATGTGGGTAGTCTCGTTGACTTTGGTGGGACTATTTCCATAAATCAAATGAAGCACTTGTGTATTTGCAGGATTGGGGCCTACGGAGTTGTATTTACAACTATAAAGCAAATAGTATTCCAAGAATTAAGGCAACAGATTTTTGCATTTCCTCAAAATAATGTTTCTACATATACTATACATGATCTTAAAAAAATGTACACTAACTATTATTTTTCATTTTCTTTGTGGTCTCAGAAACAGGGTAAGAATTATTTCAAGATGAAAGGGAAGATAGAATTATGAACTTGATATTGTTTTGCAAACTATATATTTTTTAGATGAGAACATGTTTGGTTGATAAAGATAACGGTGTTGACACAATATACTTTAGTACCCCATGACTTGCAGAAGCCTAAGTCAAATGGCATTCTGATTAAAAAATAGCACTAAACAAATACAACTTAGCACATACTAAATGGATTAAAAACTGGCTGACATTTGAAAAACAACTAATTAGGACTCATCAACTGGGGGTACTATTAGTGTAGTCTGGCATGGATCTGCTCTTGTCCTAGTGCTATCTATCAGTGATCTGGAAGAAAACACAGAATCTTTACAAATAAAGTTTGCAGATTAAACAAAGATTGGAGAAGTGGTAAATAAGGACAGGTCATTAATAATAAAGGGATCGGGACTGTGAAAACTGGACTCACCTGAACATTTAATATAGCCAGATGCAAAAGATAATACATCGAGGAACAATGAATCGAGGGTCAGACTTGCAAAATGAGGGAGTATATCCAGGAAAACAGAAACTCTAAAGGAATTTAGGGGTCATGGTATATAACCAATTGAACACAAATGTCCAGTGCAAAGCTGTGACTAAGAGGGCTAGCACAATCCTTGGCTGAATAAAGAGGGTAATATAGGTTAGGAGTAGAGGTGGTATTACCTACATATAAAGCATCAGTTGGAAAACTATGTCCCTGTGTTCCATTATTGTAATAAAATGTCTTGGTTTCCATATTTTGAAAAGGATGCTGACAAATTGGAAATGGTTCAGAAAACAGCTACAAGAATGATTTGGAGTCTGGAAAACCTGCCTTACAGTGGGAGACTAAAGAAGCTCAGTCTATTTAATTTATCAAAGTGATGGTTAAGGAGAAACAATCGCAATCTGTAGCTACCTCTAGGGGGAGAAGATTTCTTATAGCAGGGGGATCTTAAATTTAACAAAAAAGAAAAGGAGTACTTGTGGCACCTTAGAGACCAACAAATTTATTTGAGCATAAGCTTTCGTGAGCTACAGCTCACTACATCGGATGCATCCGATGAAGTGAGCTGTAGCTCACGAAAGCTTATGCTCAAATAAATTTGTTGGTCTCTAAGGTGCCACAAGTACTCCTTTTCTTTTTGCAAATACAGACTAACAGGGCTGCTACTCTGAAACCTTAAATTTAACAATGGCTAAAAGCTGTAGCTAAACAAATTCAAATGAGAAAATAAGGTTCAAATTTTTATCAGTGATGGTAATTAACTACTGAAACAATTTACCAAGGGATGTGGTGGATTTTCTTATAGACTTTAAATTAAGATTTGATGTCCGTTTAAAAGGCTGCTCTAGTTTAATCAGAAGTTATTTGGCTTGCTGCAGGAATTAGGGGTGAAATTGTATGGCTTGTGTTATGCATGAGATCAAACTAGATAATCATAATGGTACCTTCTGGCTTTAAAACCTAAGGATCTATAGTTACTCCAGTTTAAGAGTCCCAAGTCAGCACAGGAAACTCCTTACAGGTTAAAAAAATTCAAACACATGGAGGGAAATCCATGAACTTCAGTGAAGCCAGGAAATTTTATCATTGACTTCAATGAGGCAAAGATTTCACCAATGGTGGCCTAAATTTTTTTCACTTACCAAAATTAAACAGAACTGCTGTTTTACAAAACCAAAGCCACACCCAGATTTGCCCATTCCTCATTACAGACTAACATTTACAACATGCACTAAAAACTGTTTATTATGCCAAACTACTTGAGAATACAAACCTGAATACCATATATAACATATACAAGTAATTTTTAATGAGAGGTTTTTTAATAGTTTACAAACCTGGAACTTCTGGCTCATATGCTGGCTCTTCTAAATCCATGTAATATTCATATGGATCTGTAAAGTAAGACATTTGCTGTTTTTTCATATTTAATGTTCTGATATTTTAATGGGTGACAATATTCTGGCTCTCAATCACTGCAAATAACCCCCAACTTCTCAATATACATACGGGCAACTGGCTGAGAATGAACAAACTAAGGCCCTGCAACTAAACCTGTGTGGTTGGACTCATGTATGTCTGATAGTAAAATTCCAGACAGAACATATGTTTTTTTCCACACACTGACAGACTAAGAGGAAGGAAAGAACCTATGGTTGGATATACTAAAAGTGAATGCATTGCTCTTTGACTAAGGTCTTATGTATTATGAGTTTTAGTACCTTATTTAGTTGATTTAAATCAGGAAACAAGAAGGGACAATAAAGCAAAAGAGAATTAAAAAAAGTTATCCATAGAAGTAGACTTTCATTATGTTAGTTCCATTATTGGCTATCACTCAATATCAAGTTCCATACGTAGGCTGTCACCGTGCCTCCAGCGGATCACAACTGAGACTACCAATTAGGAGAAACTGCTGAGAATAGGCGACTTCCCAAAACTGGTGTTTTTTCTTCCATAAGCTATACCATACCAGTAACAAAAATGAATTTCTGTCTCACCACATTGGCTAACAGGAAGTCAGAAATGCAGCCTCCTTAGGTATTTCAGCCCTGGATTCAACACCCAGACAGCAGATTTAATGATGAGTGGTTATTTAAAACCAATTTCAAAGGGTTCTTCTGATCCCAAAGGACCAGCCACATACCCAGATCAATATACAACTCAGATCTTACCCAATAATCACGTTGTTGCTAATCCTTTAGTATCTAATTTCTAAAGTCTTATTTATAAGAGAAAGAAAAAGGTGAGAGTTAAAACTGGTTAAAGGAATCAAATACATACAATAATTGCAGAGTTCTTGTACAGTAACTCCTCACTTAAAGTCGTCCCGGTTAACCTTGTTTCGTTATTACATTGCAGATCAATTAAAAAACATGCTCGTTTAAAGTTGCGCAATGCTCCTGGTTTGGCAGCTGCCTGCTTTGTTCGCTGCTTGCAGGAACAGCAGCCTGTTGGAGCTAGCTGGTGGGGGCTTGAAACCAGGGTGGACCAGCAGCTTCGCCATCAGCTCCCCTAAATTCCCTGTTCGGCAGCCGCCCAGCAGGCTATCAATTACCAGGCAGTTCAGCTGTCCCACCCCCACTGCCCTGGAGCTGCTCCTGCCCTCTGCCCTGGAGCTGCTCCCTGGAGCCTCCTGCTTGCTGTGCAAGGGGGGTGTAAGAGAAGTGCTAGTGTCAGGGTGTCCCTCTCCCCCCACTCCTTTATCTCATCTCCACAGAGGAGGGTGGGAGGGACACGACAGTTCAGGACAAAGGGAGCTTGCTGGCAGCAGCTGCTGTCTCAACTTGCTGATCTAATTAAAAAGACAATGTACTTAGAGTGAGGTCAGCATACTTAATGGGGCAATGGCACATCTCTCCATCACACACACGGTGTGTACGTCTGTCTCTCTCTGCCATGCTGTCTCCCCTCCCTCCATTCATGCTGCCTTGTAGAATGTGAGGCTACATTAACATGTTAACCTTGAGGGCTCAGCCAAGTGCTCATCGTTTAGCAGTAAGGCATTCCCTGGGAAATATCCCATCCTCTTCCACCCTCTGGCTTCACCACCTCAACCAAGTTTCACAATCATCATTGCTGTGTACAGTATTAAATTGTTTAAAATTTATATTGTGTGTGTGTATAGCTATATCTATATATAGTCTTTTGTCTGGCGAAAAACATTTCCCTGGAACCTAGACCCCCCATTTACATTAATTCGTATGGGGAAATTGGATTCACTTAACATCATTTCGCTTAAAGTGGCATTTTTCAGGAACACAACTACAGCATTAAGCAAGGAGTTACTATACCAGGTTTGGAGCAGTGATGGAATAAACTGCTTGCTTGTAAAATCTCTGGGTGCTTCCAAATCATTGGAAGGTCCTCAGTCCCTTGGTTAAAATGCTCCCATTAGTATAACTCCATAGTCGAGAGATCAGAGCAGGAAAGAGGCAAAACGGAGATGCTTCCAGGGCCTTTTATAGCTTCTGCCATGTGGAGGGAAAGCTCTCAGTCTTTGTGCCTATGTTTTTCCACAAACTAAATGGAGTTCAGTACCACATGGTCTAGTCATATGCCCTTGCATGCTTCTATGAGCCATAGCAGGGGCTATTACCCATATTCTAGCTAGAATGTCCACAAGAAAGTTTATCAAGTGAAGATAGGTTTCTTCCATGTCCTATTGTGTTCATTGATGGGCCGTTAACCAAAATATTCCCTTCCCAATGTGCTGGCTAGACTGGATGCAAATACCTTGTGCGTGTTACCCAGGAGTAAACATTTGAAATATAGGTACAGTGTCGATTTCATAACTCCAGATACAAAAATGATGCATGCATACAAATAGGATGATCACACCAACAAACCATAACTTTTCTATTGACACCTTACATGACATATGTTGTACAAGATTTGTTGCAATTATATAACAGTGGTAGCAACAATGATCTACTTGGTCATATTTTTATCAGATAATGTAAATTATCCATAGAAGTAGACTTTCATTATGTTAGTTCCATTAATGCGGTCATTCAACAGAAAGTTCCATATGTAGGCATAGGGCCTAAATTTCAAGTGCAGTTTCACGGTAAGAACAAGAGGGGGAAAAAAATGTGGATTCCAAACTTCTGATCATCTTTATATAAGGATGCCCATATCACAATAAAATCCTCCCATTTACAGCTCACTTACAAATTCTGCCAACACCCTTGTCTATCAACACATGTCTATCAACATACATAGAGAACCATTACAACTAAACAATAGAAAAAAATTAAGTCAGCATTGGTCTCTTGACTAATACATCTTTGTTCAAGAATAGGGAAACAAAATTATGGGAAATTGTACATTAATCTATGATGTACCACAGAAAGAGGGGAAAAAAGTTTTCATTATACCATTACGAACAGTCAGTTAAATGACAGGACACCACAATTTTTGGCTGTATTTTTCAAGTATTTTTTGAGGTCAAGGTCAATATTGCGTAGTGAATCAGCTACCTGGTTAAAGGGTTATGGGATAATAGTCTCCATACAAAACTGTCACTTGAATGGCAAGTCAGGTTTTCACCAAACAACAGTCACGGAGGCAGGAGTCTTGAGAGCAAAGCTTGCTGTTGAATGACAGCATTAATGGAAACAACATAATGAAAAAAGAAAAGGAGTACTTGTGGCACCTTGGAGACTAAAATTTATTTGAGCATAAGCTTTCGTGAGCTACAGCTCACTTCATCGGATGAAAGCTTATGCTCAAATAAATTTGTTAGTTAGTCTCTAAGGTGCCACAAGTACTCCTTTTCTTTTTGCGAATACAGACTAACACGGCTGCTACTCTGAAACCTAACATAATGAAAGTCTACTTCTATGGATAATAATTTTTTAAAAATTCTTTTGCTTTATTATTACCCCTTTGTTTACTGATTTAAAATAAACTAAATAAGATACTAAAACTCTTAATACATAAGACCTTACTTGAAAAGCAATGCATTTACTTTTAAGAATATCCAACCAGAGATCTCTTCCTAGTCTTTTTAGTCTGTCCATATGTGAAAAAACACATGTTTTGTGGAATTTTACTATCAAATACATATTCTAGACAGCCAGGGGCATACACTGAATGCACAAGCCTTTCTGCAGCTTTTGCACTACTGAAGACAGATACTTTTTTGTGATTACAAAAATTCTTCCCTTACACTATTAATTTTAAATTGCAAACCTCCGAGTCCATTTAAAGAATTCAAATACCTTAGACAACAACAATATAAAGTTTTTGGAGCAGTACAAAGTGTTTTTAAAATCACAACTCTAGATTAGTTCGGTGATTTCTATTTAACTTTTCTGTTTTTATTTTTAGCAGTATGGCAAAACACACCAGTATTATGCAGTTAAAAAAAACAGTCATACCAGGAATTTCAACTGCTTCAGGCTCACCTACTCCATGCTCTTCTACCAGATTGTCAGTTTCTGAGAGACAAGAATGAAAGAATTGTTTTCAATTATTTGTGTGCGCACGAGCGCGTGTGAGAGATTTTACTTACACACACACACACACACACACACACACACACACACACACACACAAAGACTAAGTAACGACAGAGTCAACTTTCAAATAGGCTTCAGCGCAGCCCCTAAATTTCCACAGTAAGACCATTTGGAGAATATAATAAAAAATGTGTAGGTAGAAGAAAGAAATTCTAAAGCAATCAAAAATAATCTTGTTAAAAACAAATAAATAAAACAATAGGATTAATTAACTTGCTATGAATTAAAATGCCTTAATCTTGTTTTGATTTATAAAATATTTATATTTGGGAATAGCTTTTGCTGAGGTTTAACATTTGTCACATATCTACACCAAACTGAAATTTAGATATAAATCACACTCTTAAAAGGCATGCATTACATGCACTTCAAAAATTGCAATGTACACTCCCGTAGATGAACAAAGGCGTATTTGTTTGTGAATATTTGCCAGTTATGTTCTCAGTTAATGGTCTGTACACACAAATGCAGTAACCGGCCTGTCACAAGGCCCTAAAAACTTCAATGAGAATTTCTGTCATGTTACGCTTAGATAAGTTAATTATATTAGCTCTTACTATATCTGTAAGAATCAACTAGAAATATTTTAATTGGTTCAGATACCTTCCTGAATTTGTTTTAGTATTTCAGATACTTCAGGTATTCCATCTTCTAAAGCTCCATAAAGGTCATCAGTTGTAGGAATTTCAAAAGGTTCTTGGTATACTTCATCCTTCCCCTGTTGTTCATCATTTAATCCTTCCTGTGCACCTTCCTCATACTCGTCATTTAATTCTTCCTCTTCACCATCCTCATGCCTCTCTCCTGATTAACAAGTTCAGAGGATGTAAACACCATACCCAGCAACCGCTGAATTAAATTTCCAATAAATAATCCAGATTCAAATTTATCTCTAGTAGTTCTTAGACATTCCCCCAAATAAGTAGGGTCTTAACCATTATCAGAATGGACTTCTAAAATGCCTGTATATTGATCCACTGGAAAAACAGCTAGGAGAGAGAGAGAACCAGTGACAGACGACACCATCCGTGTCCTCTCTTGCTATGTCAAGATGTAACATTTTGAAACACGATTTGTAGACTGGTCAATGGGAGCGACAGGTATTCAGAACCTCTGAAAGTCAGGCCAGTTATCAGGCTTTGTTCCCTAGACCACCTGAGCATTGATAACTTGTTGGCTATCCTCTCACATACACTTGAAAGGAAATACAGTACACTATCATCAAGAATCTCTCTCAAATTTGTCTAGTCTGTTGTGCTATTCATAAATTCTCCAGTGACTGCAAAGTCTGAATTCATACCAGCTTGTGAATGGAGTGCTTCACGAAGAATGGCCTGAATTTCCTCTTCCAGTTCTGCTTCAACATTCTTGTGCTCTAAATGGGTTATAAAACATGTCAAAGATAGGTGCAAAGGATAACAAAGTTTGCACTTGAAACTGTTGTAATTAGTTAGTTTGTAATAAAAAGATGGACAAATTCAGTAAAGCAACTCCTTGACCTCATTAGATCACTGTAGAGTTTTCTCATCACCTCTGTAATTAATTGGATTGGAGGTAGGGGATGAGAGAAAATAGGTTGCATTTTTTAAACCGTAAAAATGTACACCTTTGACAGACTTTTAGAAATTTCACTGAAGATGAATTGAAAGCATTTGCTCTATGCTTTTTAGTATGTCATGAACATCAACTTTTCTGTACAACTTTAAGTGACAGTATCACTAGTGATTTCAGATATTTGCATTCCAGCTGCCATATAGTAATCACCAAGAACTCTCTGGTGTTAGCCTATACAAAAATATTTACTGCAACATACACAAGAAGGAAAAAAAAACCCACCCCCCACAACTTTTAAAAATAAAAATGGAAGGCACTGAAAAAAATTGAACTGCTTCAAGTAGCAGTAAAACTCTACATCTTACCTGACCCACTATTACGTTTTATGGTTCTAAAACCCACTATATTATTTTAATCTCTTAAACAAAACACTCTTACCTTATGGGCAATGTCATGTGTGTGTGATGCTGTAGGGACAGCAAAATACTATCCAAGTCAGTGGGGTTTTTGTTTTGTAAAAAACAACAGGTAAGTGGTGTCAATTTTTCCACTGTTAAGACTTCCCAAGCAGTTCATGCCACATTACACACAACGGTCCCATTTCGACCCATTTATTTATGATTAAACCTTTGTCTCACTCTCCCCCACAGGCCTGTTTTAAAAAATTGCTTCAGATGATTGGTTCTCCTTCCAGCAGTTATATAGCTCCATAAATAAGATGTGAATACAGAATATTTCCAAAGCAGTACTACAGGAGTTAAAAGACAAGCCTCCTAAAAGAAAGTGTATGCATGCACGCGCGCGCGCCTTCAAGGACATTGTTTTGTAAGTCTTAACTTTATCTCACCTCTCAGATTTACGAGGCTCTAATTTAAGACACTACCCACACAAGAAAAAGAAGAGGTGATAAACAGCAATACATACTGTATTATCAAATGATCTTTCAAAGATGTCTTGAGAAAAAATATGCCATATCCATATTATTATTATTATATTTATTGCTTCCTTTATCATCTCTTTCATGTGATAGAGACAGAAACTGATTACTACAGTTAGGTATGTGCGACTGCTCATTTGTGTACACGTAGCTCAGTTACAAATATTTAAAATGTGCACAGGCTAAACCAGAAATTCACAGAAGCATGTGGCCAGGTAGGTGCTCAACTACTAGGTAAATACAAAAATACCCTATTTTAATGAAGTCATCAAGCTCTGAAAACCTATGTTGAGTCTGCAACAGTTTATACACAATAACATCTTCCTGCACTGAATACTTGGCCCACAGAGTTACTAAAGAGACCATTTCTTCTTACAATATGCACATGCTGGAAGGAAGGCTGAGTGTTTGTCAGTCACCAGATTTACTCCTGGGGGAATTCTGCACCACTGCGCATGTGCAGAATTTATGTCCCCTGCAGATTTCTTTGCTTCCCCGCAGAAAAATGGCTTTCTGACAGGGAAGCCACAAGAGCAGTCATAAGACCTCCCCAGCAGTATGTTTCAGGTGCCCAGGGCAGCTGGCAAAGAGGTAAATCACCATGGGGTATGGGATGGGACAGGGGAAGAAGCAGCTGGTGGCTCCTACCCTGCATCGGGCTCAGCTCCTAGTCTCAACTGGTCTGGGGAGGACAGGACTTCATCTTCCCTTCAGTATCCGGGACCATGTCAGATTCACCCCATATTTCTCCTCCGGCTGTAGGAAACTCTGCAAACCCTCCTTCCCCCTGCGCCCATCGCTCCTCAGCTGCAGGAGAAGGGATTACTACAGGAAGCTGTTCCCCCATCCAGCCCTCCTCATACCCATACCCTCCTGCTGAACCCCCCCCACACATGGATCAAGCCCCTACCAGCTGCACCTGAATCCCCCCCCCCCATAATAAGTCCCTCCATACTTGACATGGAGAGGCAGGGCTCTGGGGTGTTTCCGGGGCAGGGCCCTGTCCTTGCGCTGTGTCAGGGTTGGGTGCAGCTTCATCGCTGAGTCTGTGTTCCGGGGCGGGGGGAGCTGCAGAGTGATCTCCTGCCTCTGTGCAGCCAATGTCCTGTGATCCCCAATGTCATGCTGGAGCCTTCATTTATTTGACAGATAAAATTTTCAGAATTTTAAACTATTGTACATGGAATTTTTAATTTTTTGGAGCATAATTTTAAAAATTTTTCCTGCAGAATGCCCTAAGGAGTAATCATTGCAAGTTCCAGAAAGACAGGTCCTGGATTTTAAACATGAAGTTTTGGAACACTATATTTCTATCAATTGAAGAAAGATTTAATTTCCTATTATGAAGTGTGCATGCGCGCGCGCACACGCGCGCACACACACACACGATATGGAAGAAAATATCAGTTTATTAATCCTAATATGAATCTTTTTCTGGATTTGAAATTCAAAGATAAAAGGTAAACAAAATGACAACTAGTAAGTCTTTGTAAAAAACAGTGACCCTTAAACGCCTTCTGGCTCTTCAGTTTTACACACACTGAACATATACTACGTAATTTCATGTCAGCTTGAGCTACCTGAGCTTCTCAACAAGTTAAAATATTAGTCGTAAAATGGACTAATTTTTCAGAAAGGAAGCCTTTTAGTCCTTGTCCAGAGCCTACTTCACAGTGGCTCAAACTGAAGAATTTGTCTGAGGCAAGAACAATGGAATGGGTGTAATCTTTAATGCTTAAAGTAGGTAAAGTGCTATTTCTAAATAAAGAATTACCAATAGATTTCTTTTTTTTAAAATACTGATGTCTATTACAAAGATTTTAGAAAAACAAAAAGCAAACCAACCACAGAGAACTCATTTTCAAAACAGTTTCCATAAAACTCTCTTCTATTATCAATATTAATTTAAAATAGTAAGACTATTATATATGCAGTCCAAATCATGACTATTCTTTTTCTAATCCCTTATTCAGCAGCAAAAAAGTTACACTATATAGAGGGAAATGTCAGATAAATTTAAGATTATATAAATTAGATACTTGACTTTAGAATTTCAAAAAGAGTAAGTGACAACAATGGAATTACAGACACTGGGAGAATAACTGCTTAAAGGAATATACCAAACTGTATTCAATTCAATTTAGATACATAATTTTAATATGCTTTTTAGATTAAATAAATTATAAACACTGAAGACAAATGTTAACGTTTCCGACATAGGAATTTAGAAAACGCACCAGATGGTTGTTTCCATAGGGTGCTTCTTCTGATAAGATTATAGACATAGGATAGAAATTATTTAATACAAAATTGTAGGATTAAGTTGTACTATTAATATTAAATATAAATCAAATATTAATATTTATATGTATTATTATACCAAGTAGGTACTATACATGTATGCAGATGGGACCACTCAAAATAGTTAATTTGTGTAATACTACTTTGGGCACTTATGCAGTTCATGCATTCAGATCATTTAAAATCAGTGTGGGAAATTGAAAATTATTAACTCAGCTTTTAAATGAATTGTATAGCAAAATTAAATGATTTAAGAAAACCAGCAACGTTTGTATGTTTGGATGAAGTGCACATACTTGGTATCTTCAGAAAACATGGAAATTACTATTTAAAAACTCTATGAATTTTATCAACTGTGGTACAAGAAAAATAATTCTGCTTTTTTAGCCCAGACTCTAATATCTAGTTATTAACAATATGTCCTACATTCGTAACTCATTCTGTATAGTCCTATGCACATATTCAATAGGATATACTTTCTCAAGGGACAGAAAAAAGATGCAGAAAATCGGTTTTTAGAGTCCAATCAATGCATTGTGGCTGGTAGTAAGTAATACTTGATAGCAAGCACTAGTAAAATTAGGTCTTTATTTCCTTGAATTCTGCGTAGGACTGGTGGGTTTTAATCTTTGTGATGCTTTATGCAAGAAATCTGTTCCTGAAGGTAGATTCTGAACATTAGTACAAGTACTTGAGTAATACATAAGTACTGAATGCTTAAAATATGTAACATTGATCAAACTTTGCCCAGTTATTGAGCTTAAAATATTGCAAAAAACACAAAAAACATTTAAATTACAAAAAGAAAATACCATCTTTTTGGTAGGGGTGTGTGTGTGTGTGTGTGTGTGTGTGTGTGTGTGTGTGTGTGTGTGTGTGTGTGTGTGTGTGCGCGCGCGCGCGCGCACACGCATACAGTGCAAACCACTGTGTGGTCCTGAGCCTAGTTTGGTGGCCTCTTAGTATTACTGCAATACAAATAATAATAGCAGCAGCAGCAACATTAATATTTATATAAAGGGGCATTAATGATGGGTTTACAATGGTTTCCACACTTTTGTTCGAGCAGTTGAGCCAAATATGAACTCCCAGTATAAACTATATTATATATATATGTTATAAAAACCATTTTTAAAAATGCTGTTCTAATTTAAAAAACAAGCTTTATGCCTTTTTCCAAGTCACAAACTTAAATTCTATATTTGGATATTTTGTCCTCTAACTAGGAGATCAATGAAATCATAAGAGAGACAGCATTCATGTACATTTTTATGTATTGTACTACCTTCATGTAACACTTGGTGGAGCAAGTGTTAAATTAAACTTTGAAGACTATTCAAACCAGCAAATCTGCTCCCATTTTTGATTAAGTACTCTACTACATCTATATGCATATCAACATTTGTATTCTTACAGAAAAATATACTGGAACAATACTATACAAATTGTAGTCAAGAATGTTTACAGATGCTTTCTATTGTATGAATTAACCAGTTAAAAATTTTAATGTTTATTGATTTTAGAACAGTTATTTAAAGTGATTCCTGAATATTCTGTGAATGAATTACTACACTAAACTGACAATTACTAAGTAGTAAAATGTTGGCAACAGAAAGAAGGGATTTTTTTACCTGTGGTGAGAGGTCATGCAATTTCACATCCACGCAGACAAAAGGACCATAATTCAAGTGAAATGTTTCTTGCCTTTTGTTGTCATGTACAGTTTGTGAGAGACCTTACCTGATTTAACGAATGACTGCTCTGCAGGTTGAATGGACTCTTCAGATTCTGCTGGTGTTGGCTGTGCTGGGACAGATCTTTCTTTTAGTCCTGCATTTTTCAGTTATAAAGTTAACTTTAGGCTTTTTTTGTCTTGATTTAATTATATAGCATCATGAGATAATCTTGATAATCAGCATGAGATTCAATTATATTATCAATAAAACAAATGGACTGTATAAGCACCTGAGGATTTACTCAAACAAACAATGTACTGTTCTAAGTTGTCCTTAACAGTACATTCTCTGCAAAGACTAAAGCATGTTGGGAGGGTTATTTGAAGAATACATAAACATAAATTTAGAAAAATGGGTAAAGATGCCCAAACTTCTTTCATTGGTTTAAGTTTATTGAACAAAATCCACACTGATTTAAACACATCACAATACTGTTCATAGGTTTTGTTTAGTACGAAAAAGTAATGTATGCTGATAAAAACAGACATTTCTTTTTACTTCACCTATTTCCAAATTTAAAAAATGGTACTTAAGTGATTTTTTTAAGCTGTCTTAACTTGAGTTCTTCTAAAAAGTTTTCATAACACATAGCTCGCAATAAAACAATTGACTAGGCTCACAAATATAGCTCAATAAATTGTAAAGAAGGCTACAAGCTTAACTGTGCCTTCAGATTCAGCAATCTACCCTTCAGTTCTCTTCAGTACATAAATCAGGTCTATGAACGCTTAGCAAAACCATGATTCACAGAGTTCTGGTACAAAGGTTTCCCCAATATAGTAAGACTTGCTGTACAACTAAATAAGTGCCTTTGGATCTCACCATGATGGAAAACAAGGGAGCTGCACACATACAGTGATCAGTGCCAGGGGTAAGAGAGAGTCACAGAATTTCCAGGTGGGAAGATCACCTTGTCCCATCTTTCAGGTGTCCAGTGCAGAACTGGTACCTAATGCACATTTACCACTTACTTTCTAAAACTAGACTGCATAAGTGAAAGGTTTGAGTCACTCACATTGAGAGATTGAGATCTTAGGATGCAGAGCATTCTCAAAACACACCCTGATAATCAGGATAAATTTTGTTCTTCTATAGGACAATGGATACAAGCCAGAGTTCTTATTCAATAACCACACTACAAGATCTACACGCTTCCTGTATTGTTCTCATTGAAACATCAGACTGTATTGTTTCATTAATAGAAACATCCATTCCTAAAATGTCAAACTCATAAAATTTAAAATTGATTATACATCAGATTTGTTTTAGGATTAATGAAATCTAGCATTAGTCCCTGAACAGCGTTCATTAGGGCTCAAACAGATCTAATTTTTGAGGCCTGAACAATGGAGGAGGCAGTGAGAACTTTAGTTTCCTCAACTCTATTTTAGGTGTTTTTAGACAGGATTATGTTATATAGGTTTTTTGAATTCATTCTCAATAAAAAACTTAGCCTAAATGAACATCAATCAAAAGATAGAGAAATGACCAACTATAAGTATTTCAACAGCTCTGTAGAATCTTCTCTCTAATAGTTACAAGCACAGATGAAACATGTCAGTACTTAAAATATTTAAAGCCTGATTTAAAAAAAAAAAACAAACAAAGCTGCAGTTCACCACTCTGCATACTAACTCCTCCTCACTTATAAAAAAAAACATAGCAATTTAGTCATCTTGCTGCACATGCCAAAAACTCTCAGTTTCAGATCTCTCACAATATCAACTGAGTTTACAAACTTGGTAGATCAACAGAGCATAAAATGCATGTTAAAGTATGTGCCCATGTCTTGGTTTCATTGTTTCAAGTTCTCCATTTCTCTTTAAGTATGGACTGGGAGAGCAACAGATGTGCTGTAATTATGTGACAGGAAGTCAGGAAGCAAACAAGTTGCTCCAAAGTGAACTACACCATACCCCTTTAAAATTGACTTTAAGCCACCACTTCAGTTCCATCAGCCTTTTTACTATTATTCTGTTTTAGAGCAATTTTTCTGAAAACTAAATCTGCATTGTATACCTTAATTTCACAACCATTTCTATTTATGTAAACAAGTACTTTTATATTACTTAATGGGATATTTTAAATTACTGTGGTACAAGGATTGTTTAAGTCATACCTTTTATACTAATAAAGCTCAAGTGTTTTTAAATTACACAGAACAGCATGAGCAGATTGTAGCAGACCAGCAAATCCAGAGTTAAAAGATTAAAATTGTATATTTGACTGTTTCTCTATAAAAAAAACGTAAGATTGATTGGGTCACTCTAGTGCAACATACTTATGCAAGACATGCCTTTGGGTTTGTCTACATTACTTGCTGGATCGACAGGCAGCAATCAATCCAGCAGGGGTCGATTTATCTCATCTAGTGAAGACACTATAAATTGATCCCTGAGAGCTTTCCCATCGACTCCAGTACTCCACTGGAACGAGAACCACAGGCGGAGTCGAAGGAGGAGCGTCAGCTGTCGACTTGCTGCAGTTGCGTAACTTACATCAATCCCCCTCCCACCCCAGTGGAGACCAGGCCAAATGTCCTCAGACACATGTGACAAATGTCCTCAGAATATGCTCAGAGGTATCTTTCAGAAAGAAGGTACACTATGATGAACAATCTTCTGTTGAGTTGTTCCTTGTAAGTATAATTTCCTTGATTGAAACAGTACACACACATTTTATTTTCAGGCTCTTAAACATGCCTTTATACAGTAACAACTGCATTGGATTTAGATGTTTGATTTTAATGAAACGTGTTTTGAGACACAATTCTATGATTAGATTACAGAGTGACTGACCTTTCACACACCATGTATGTGTATGTTTATTCCATTTAAAACTATATACATATTGGAATTCTCAGAAAAACGTGAATTAACAATTACAAAGAAACATGATAGTCTGAACTACATTAGAAGTTGTCATGAAGCTGCTTTCAAAGAACAGCAGCTTAAGTAAGGTTCCAAGGCTGCAAAGTCTTACACACGTGCTTAACTTTATGCATGGGAATAGTCCCAATGAAATCAATGGAACTTCACATATGTATAATCCTTGTAAGATTGGGACTTAAGAGGATTGTTTGGGGTTTTTTGTGGCTTTTTTGGGGGGGTGCAGGAGCATATGAGGGAGAGTTAATTCTGCCTTTTTTACCCTCAATGCCACTCGATGCGTGCAACTTAAAAATACATACTTGTACATATTCTTAAATATAACTGCGCTCTGTTCACTTTGAAGACTTTTTTATTGTCAAGTGAAAAAAAGTTTTTTTTATGTATACCGAGACATCTGTTCCAGTTTCCCAGTAGGAGAAAAAGCAATCTAAAATAATTGATACTATTAATGGCAATATGGCAGTTCAGAGCTTGGAAGAGATAGAGGCATTAGAGAAAGGTATGACACTCAAATCTCCACCTCCCTCCACCCAGATGTACTTTTCTGTTACCAGATATAAGAAAAATGTTGATGTACACACTCTCAATCCATTGCATAACAACAGGTTTCAGAGTAGCAGCCGTGTTAGTCTGTATTCGCAAAAAGAAAAGGAGTACTTGTGGCACCTTGGAGACTAACAAATTTATTAGAGCATAAGCTTTCGTGAGCTACATGTTAAATGCATCCGATGAAGTGAGCTGTAGCTCATGAAAGCTTATGCTCTAAAAAATTTGTTAGTCTAAGATGCCACAAGTACTCCTTTTCTTTTTACTCTCAATCCAGACACTGGAGGGACTCTAGATGTAATCTGCCAATAGAAGTACTTCTAGTACCTAATTACAAGAGAAGTGTTTCTCTATCAAATATTTATCTTCATTTCCAACAGATTGCAGTGGAATAAGAATATTAATATTGTTACTGAAACTTAAATTTAGGAGAAGTCTGGGCTTGTTATGCAAGAATAGATATCAAGTCCCATTTCCAAAGGAGATTTAGAAAAAATTTTAGAGCTGTTCTCAGAGATTTCTATGTTCACTCCCACATTTTTGCTAATCATCTCTAAAATGTACCGTGATCAGTACACGGGTGTGTATATATACACACTTTATATTTGTATTTTCCCAGTATTTAGAAAGTAATTCAGTATGTCATTCCTCCTAATTGTGTCACATTGTACTGTAGTATTTGCCATTGTTTTTGTTTTCAAAAGTATTGTTTCTTTCACAGCACTACATAAAAGTATACTAGTGCACCTGTCATCCATAGGTCTTAAAGCACCATACAAATATTAAGCCTCAATACAACTAAGCATGAATATATGTACTGGATCAACTGAGAAACAGAAGTGAAGTAATTTATACAAGGACACAGAACAGTTTATGGTAGAACCAGAACTGCGGAGTCAAATTCCAAAACCTTGCTAGGACCACCAGCCACTATAATCAGTGACCCTCAAGTATCATTTCAGATCAATTCTATTGTTTGTCCAATAAAATCAGAATGTGTACAATAAGTATCTCTTATCATATACCAACTAGAAATTAAGTACAGATTTTGTAACGTACGGAAATACACTATTTCTGAAGAAAGTTTGTAACATCCTATTTACCCCAATTAATAAGACTCTTGGATACTTCTCACTCTTCATTGCTGAAAATAAAACAATGAAATGCCAATCCAAAAAATGAGCTAACGTACAGAAGAAGAACATTTAGAATTATTGTAGGAATAAGCTATTCTATGAGTGGCTGCAATACACAAGTCTGTTCTCTAATCCAGTCCAGCCAAAATACATATAATGGTATAATGTTAGCTTCCTGAAATTTGATCAACAAGCAACATCTCTGTAAGTGGCTAGATTTTCAAAAGCAGTAAGCGCCCAGAAGCTTCCATTGAGAAGGGAGCTGCTGGCTTCTGAGCACTTTTGAAAATCTGCCCCCAATTTTGGCCGCTGAATACTTTTGAAAATCTTGCCCATAGTGAACTAAGAAAGGTTTCAGACAACAGATGAAGCCAACACAACAGTAATTTAGCATAGTAATAGCAATACAAAGCAAACGGTCACAGGACCACTGAAAAACATTACAGCACTCAATAAAAGCATCAGACTCTGACAAACGTGTTTGACACTATTTCTAGTTTGCATGTCTTCTAATGAAATGAGAATTAGTTTCTTACAACAGGAATTTTCAACACTTAGGTAATGTCCAGGTTAACCTCTAAAGAATACTTTAATAAACTTCTACATATGATCCACAATGTTTTTACACTCTTCAAGAAAAATGTAACTTTAATACAAAGCAAGAAACATATATTTAAAGGGTTAGGTTGGTTTGATATTTTATGTAAAAAGAAAAAAGTCAGATTTCAAAGCTATACCAACAATTTTTAATGTACAGGACTTGTGATCAAATACATTATGTACACATTTTAGCTCCACAGCAGATATATTTGTTGTGTGTTTACAAATGCAAGTACACACATAAGCAATCCGCATAACCGTCACTCACACTAATGACTTTCAGAAAAATTGTTACTAATACACTAAATTATGTTATCAATACACTGAATTTTTCTCACCATCAAACTCCTATTTCTGTTTTTTCTTCTCATCTTCCTTTGCTGAATTTTCAGCAAGTCCAGAAGGGATTTTAGCTATCTTTTTAGTTACTGTGTCTTTCACTGCTTGAGAAGGGGTAACCTCCTTTGCAGCAGCTGATTTCTTCATAGTCTCCTTGTGTTTCACATTTTTGTGTATTCCTGATTTTTCATTTTCCTTGCCTGTGTCTTTTTTAACCTTGTCAGAATCTTTCTTCAATTTAGCCATCTCAACAACTTTCTTAACCTTTCGGTCAGCAACTTTTCCTTCCATGGCCTTCTTTTTCTCTTCTACAACTTTGTTTTCCTTCTTCCGGGATGCTTCTCTCTCTCTTATTTTCTTGAGTGGTTCTTTAATTGCTTCTTTTACTTTTCAGATTTTCATTTAAGAAATGGAAAATGTTAATTAAGAGCACAATGTTTAGATCATTGAACACAATTTTGTGCAAGTTATCTGCATAATTCAATGACAATCGCAGCTCCAAACCTGAAAAATCTATGACCACCCATATTATTTTTCCCCCATCTAATGCTGAGATAGTTAGCAGCCTACTTTTTATTCAAATTAACCCATAACAAAATTAGTGAAATATTTATGCAGAAAGATATCTTGATGCCTAAATACTTTTTAATTAGGATGGCAATTTAAAGCTATTAATACATTTATAAAACTAAACAAATTAGATCCGAGTTTCATACTGAAGTCTTAAATCATGGAGCAGATGCAGAAAATAAGCATCTTATATTAAACTGCTGTATTTTCAATTTCATCCACTAATAAAACTACTTTTCTATACCTAATACTGTTAATTTACTTTTACAGAACACTCATGCTTTTCAATTACTTTGTCTAACACCTCTTTGATCCTGCTACTTTGAATCTTATATGATAAAGTATTGTATTTGTAAGACTACCTTCTTTAAAACAAGAGCTATTCATGAATTTTTCAACCTCATAGTTTAGCAAGAAAATTTATAGTAACTAATATCCATAGCATAACACTTTAGGGACACTGTCACCTTAATTAGGCCAAAGATTACAAAAAAAAATTAATTTGAATAGGAAAAAGTTTGAGACCCCAACAGCACTGTTAGTGAATTAAAACCAGAATAGGGAGTACTAGAAACTGATTGTAAAAAAAACAAAAAACAAAAAACCCAAACTGATCAGTCTAGTTTCATTGTACAATGAAAGCAATTAATATACATACATTTTTATTCTGATTTTTATCTTGACATTGTCCCTTTCATACTTAATTTGTCTTATTTATTTAAATTACTTAAAAGCTTACGATATAATGCAACATTCAGATAACATGCTAAAGCAGATCAACACAGCCTTCTCAACTACTGAAAGTACACACACACACACACACACACACACACACAAAGATGATCAGTTGTATTTTAAAAGGGCTGTAAGGCATTTGATACCGGTAGAAATTTTAAAAAGGGGAGGGAATGTTTAGGAGTGCCCAACCTGTGGCTTCAGAGCCACATGCGGCTCTTAGAGGTTAACATGCAGCTCCTTGTATAGGCACCAACTCCAGGGCTGGAGCTACAGGTGCCAACTTTCCAATGTGCCAGGGGGTGCTCACTGCTCAACCCCTAACTCTGCTACAGGCCCTGCCCCCACTCCACCCCTTCCCACTCCCTTCTCTGAGCCTACCATGCCATCGCTCCTCCTCCCCACCCCAACCCGAGCCTCCTGCATGCCACGAAACAGCTGATTGGGAGGTGTAGGGAGGGAGGGGGATGTGCTGATCCCTGGGACTGCCAGTGGATGGGAGGAACTGGGAGGAAAATAGGGGAGCTAATGGGGGGCTGCTGACGTATTACTGTGGCTCTTTGGCAATGTACATTGGTAAATTCTGGCTCCTTCTCAGGTTTACACTAATGTTTGTCCTCAATTTTCATTAGGATTTAATATTTAAATTTCCTTAACAATATGCAGAAAAGGTGATTCAGCAAAATAAAGTTACTTTGATGCAATTTTCATACTTCGTGCAAAAAAAAAAATCTGTCAAAATAACTTTCCACTTCATACATAAACCTAGAAACTAGAAAAATATTTTGCTTACTATGACGGGTTTAGCATAGAAAAAAGTAATTTTCAGCCCTGTTCACACCTACAAATAAAAAATTAGTCTGGTCCTATGAAAAGCAATAGTAATTTTTTACCTATGTAATTTAACAGAAACAGATATTCAATCTTGCTCAGAAAAGTCTCCCCTTGAAGCCTACTGGAGGTTTTGCCAGAGTAAATAATAATGAAAGCTGTAATGTAGTGTATTACTAACTGATTACCTGTACTGTCTCATTACATTTTCTGCATATGAAAAGAATATACTCTTTCAATTCATAAAATTTATAATTCAGTCACTATATATCTTCTGAACAGGTTCTCCACAAGATGCACAAAGACTAAAGGCATTTCATAACATTCCTTCACTACAATACCATACAATTCTTCAGGAAAAACCCAAACACAATAAGTAATTAAATGGCTCATTTATTAATATTTTCAAAACAAGTTATTCCAAACACAATGCAAAACAAAAGCTATACATTTCAGCTGGCATGCAAAGATAAGAAAAAATAGTATTCATATGTGCATGAGAGCTTTCCCCAGTAGACATTTTTTCTAACAATCTTTCCACTGTAAATTAACAAAAAAATAATTTGGTACTCTAGCCTTAGAGGAAAAAATGATAACCAATGATGGTGTAAAGTTTATTACATTCAACAAGCAGGCTGCCCAGTACAGAGTAGTAGATGCAATACATTAGCTGGGAATAATCTTTCTTTGAATAAAACTAGAATTGCAAACAACCCTAGAAATAACATCCAATTATAACAAACAACCACTAAACTCTACTTTAATTTCTAAACCACACTAAAAAATTACTGGATGAAATTCTATGGTTTATGTTCAGTAAATTACCAGACTATATGATCCTAATGGTCCCTCTTCTACCTGAAGATCAATAAATCCCTTAAACAATAAAGATGTCACTGAAGAGGATTAAGGACAAAGCAAAATTGGGGCATATATTCAAAATGTATCTTTCTACATACACAATATGAAACAACAGTTGTAAGCCATACTCAGCGAAATCATGCAAAAAACTTGCAGTGTTTTTGAATAGATTTACATTTAATTATATCCTGGTTTAGGAAAGCACTAAAATTAGCTGCAGATGGATAACAGGAATTTGAAATTCTCACTAAGATAATTTGCAGGGTATTTGTTTGCTGTGTCTCCAACTGAAAAGACAACCATCGCATCTAGCATTAGTAGCCAGAGTTCAATTACCTGGTTTGCAAATCTCATGCATTTCAGGCATTAGAAATTATTTGCACAAAATTCACTGACAAAAAAAGCATCAAAGTACCTTTGGCCTTAGCTTTTCTCTTGTCTACCCCTCCTGGCTCCTCTCCTGATGTTTGTAAGATGGAAACAGGTTATAAACATATTTTGTGATATTCAATACATTAAGTAAACAACATACATAATTTACCAATCTAGAGCAACAAAATTTCATTGGCTCTTTATGGTAGTTAGAGTTCCAGATTTCTTCCAAATACCAACCATTTTAAATATATTTTGGAGTAATATATTTGTTAAAATAAGAACTCTTTATTGTACTTTCATTTGTTGGAGATAGCATAGATTGCAGAACTGGGCTCAAATTAGGGTCAGATGTTCATGGAACAGTTAAATGATTCCCACAAATACCAAGCATAAGCAGACCCCACACAGCCAGCAACAAAAGGATAATTAGACCATTACCACCATGGTGATGGCAGCCTTCCCTACCGATGAGCAAGTTTACGTCAATAGACATTGTGTAATCTGCTACTGCATAGCCAGCCAGCGAGATGAAGACCAAGTACAGTATGTCTCTGGGGCTATAGGTACTTTAATTGAAACAACTTTCAAACTACTAAATGTATCCACCAATCAATTATAATAATACTTTTGGCCTCTATAGTTAAACTGTGTACTTTGTGCTGAAAACTGACAAAAATGTCTTTATTACACTGAAAAAGACTTTTTGAACTGCTAGCCATACAAACTTGACCTGAGATCTGAAAGCCAAACTGCATTCTCTCCTCATGCTTTATCAGTGATAAAATAGTTAAGGCCTAACTTGGCTGGAAACATTACACTTGTGTAACTTTACTGCCTCCAGCAAATAAACTTACAAGAACCAAATAAATCACTCAGTTGAAGCAAAAGGAGTACTATTGAGCTGATGGAGATAGCAGAATAAAACATATTTAGCAAACTTATGAAGCAAGTAGATATGAAAATACATTTTAAGCTGTTACAGTGTTTGATAATTTAAAATGGTAAAAAAATCTGGTTATTTCAAAAGCTTTTTGCATAAATAAGAGCGTGATTTAATTAGGAAAAAAAATGTTCAGAATTTAATTTTACCTTTCCCCAAAAGATCAGTCATTTAAAATTTTATTTCTAATTGAAATGTGCATACTCCCCAGGGAGAGAGCTCAGCAAAAACCCTGTTTGTATTTTATGGATGTTTCACTTGTTTATAAATACCCATAATTTGCTGCAGTCTAACTCTTTTTCATGTAGACAAAGAACAGTCCTCAAGTTCTGAGCAAGTTCTTAATGCAGCCCTCAGGTGTTCAAATTTTATGTTATCCTCTATTTAGCAAGACAACTAATAGTATCATTTCCAAATCAAAGCCATGTCTATCATCATTCTTGGTCACAGAATTCTACAGTAAAATATCTCTAAACACTTAAAAACAAGAACAAACATACTTGAAAATTACTACTCTATTTCGATCTAATTTGAATGCTTTACAAACTTTTGGCACCAATATTAGTTTTGTTTTGTTAGAGAGAATTATTATGGTAAACAAATATGATTTCAACAAAACAAAACCCTTACCGCATATCAAGTGGTTAATGCCTCACATGGTTAGCATTAACATATTATAGTTATACTTTTCTAGGAGAACGATGCAATAGCTGAAATCAATCCTAAACCACACTGCTACATACATACATAAACAGCTAGCCACAAGAAAGATTTCAACCAAATCAGTAACTTTTCCTGAAAAGTTTGTTTTGTTTTGGCTGTACATACTACATTTTTTAGAAGATATTAAAATATAGTTTACATAAATTTACAGGCATATATTGTAAATGTCAGTATTATTACCATTTCAATCATATGTGATAAACATATGTGACAAAGTCAGGCCAGATGGCTGCAGGAGGGTCTGGGACAACGGATATGTTAGCCCTAGAATGCTAAAGGCCCTTTTTCCTACAAACTGGGAAAGGGTTACTTCAGGTCAGTTAGGGACACCTGAGTCCAATTAAGGGCTGCCTGAAACCTGTTAAAAAAAAAAATCTCTATTCTGGTGAGGGGAGGACAAACTGCTGCACAGCTGGTGGCAGCATGGAGATAGGTTTCTCCAGTGTGAGAGACTGTGCTCCTCCCCGGAGGGGAGACACCCAAACCCAGTGCCCGTTTAGGGGAAGGACCGACACCCCAGAGCCAGTGACAGGGCAACACCTGCCCCAGTGAGGGAGCCAGGGAAAGTTATTCCCCTTTAGTATTAGTGCGTTATAGACTTGTTTTCTTTTGTTTGGCCGAGGACCACTCCTCAGGCCTGCCCTGAGGCTTACCGGGAAGGCTCTGAGAAACAAACCCCGGAGAGGGAAGACAGACATGCTCCAGAGTGGGGCTGATTTACCCCAGGCCCTGTCCCTGCCAGAGGAGAGAGCGCTAAGTCCAGCGAGGCAGAAGGGGTGCCTTGCCACACATACTATTTTCAAGTTTTATGACAGATTTGGAGACTTCCGCAATTCTTTTCACAAGCTGCTTACTAAATTATGTGAAAACAAATATTACTATAAATATAGTGTCTTTTCATAATGCCTAATGTTAGTCAACTTGGTACTACACAACTCTACTTAACTGACACTAACTTTTAAAACATTACACACAAGGTATTCTTAAATTCTTACGCTTGTATCACACATTTTTTTTTAATACGAAAGAAAATGTAGAATGAATCACACAAAAAAAGCACCTTAAGCATTTCATCACTAGAGAAACAAGTACTATCAGAAACAATACTTAAAGATGAAGAATAGTTAGAGTATTTAAAACAAAATGAAACTTCTAAAGGATATCATTTTAAAGATGTTCGCACTTTATATTCTGATGTACAATACCTTCTTGGAAACTTCCAAGTTTCACTCTTTAAAAATAAATTAAAAAACAATTTACTTCCCATGTTTTATTTGACAAAATGTTCTTTTTTTCTAAACATTTAAATTAACATGACTGAATACACTTATGAAGTGCCTTCGAGTGTCAGTTTCATTAATTGAGGTCAGTATAGATCTAAAGAACTGCTGATGCAATTTTTGTTGTTTTGTATTTCAAAAAGGATTTTTTTTGGGGGGGTAGGGTCTACCAAACCAGTGGCTATTCAAAAATAAATAAGTAATTAAGGATGCTAATTTTTTTTTAAAATGCACATAAAAATGCTCATAAAATGTCACCGATTTTTAAGCAGAACTCCCAGTTGATGGGGATTTCCATTTGAATACTGACAGCATGATTTGGTCCTATACATTTAGAATCCAGAGGACATTCCTCCATCAGTTTACAACTCTTAGGCAGATTTTTTTTTTAAAAAAGGTAAAATGTAAATATTTCTGAGCGAGTTTCTAACAAAAGTAGGTCCTGTTTTCCCAGAAGTCACAATGCTGAACTTAATAATTAGCGATATTAAAGCTATAGTACAGTTTAATGAAATTTTAAAGAGTTAAATTATCTCAAATCCATTACTGACATTGACATTATTTGTTACTATCCTTGTTCTACAAAAGGTAAAGCACATTTACAAGAACTGTAAGTAAACATCAAAGTCTACATTTTAATACTTAGACATAACTTTTGTAGTTCACATTCAGTCTGAGCATATTTGTTTCCATACCCCAGAAAGTTCCATCAGAGACATCAGGGTAGCAGAAAGAAAAAAGAGTTTCATGTCGGTCCACCACCAAGTAGTTTCCCAAACTAGCCATCTTTATCTTGCATACAAAAAGTTTATCTCTAACAGAAGATTAACAAAGGAAGATATTTAAATTGTGGAACTAAGAACGCAAAAGTAAGTTTCCAAGCAAGAAGTTAATCTTTATATTATAAATCCACCGATCTTGAACACTGAATTTTACACATCTATCCATACTCCACACACGAACCACAAGAGAAAACTAATTTATGTTTGTTTTTTTCATCTTGTCCATATCATTTATTTTACTTATGCAATTTACTGTATTGGAATTGTATGGCCTTCTGCTCAACCAAAACAGTTTTCTTATAAAAGGCTACCACTTACCTTAACTTGGATTCTATTTGCTACCAAGTTTCACATGTCCTTCAGGTAACCAGGAAAATCAGAACTTGGAAAGATGTTCTTCCCACACTCTCAAATGAAAGAGAGCTTTGTAGTTTACACAGCTAGCATAACAGAGGATTGCAGGAACTGCTGTCAAGTCATTCACAGTAAGCTTCTCTCAAGACTCTCTTGCTTGCCTGCTCACCTAACTATGAAAGGAAGAATTGAGTCATAGCCATGGTACATTTGATCAGGGTTTCTGAGCTGAAGGACGTTGACCTACAAATCTATTAAAACACTTCCCGCAATTATATGGATCCCAAAAATATCTGGGACGGAATGTATGTTGTTAGAGGACATTCATAGCTCAGATTATCTATCTTCTCTCTAAATAGAAAGAATTCGGCTTTAAAAATTGGATTTTCTTTGTGAAGATAAATCACAGATGTATGAGTATTGCATCTTGTTTGCCAAGTAGAAACAAAGTCCAAGAAGTAAGTCTTTTGTCTTTGTTAGCCTCATCAGAGTGGAAGAACCATTCGTAAGTGCAACACAACTGTAAAAACTGATTGAAAAACCTCTTGGTAGTGGTGCAGCAGCATGAAATTAAGTGCTACAGAAAGCTACCTTGCTGGATGGCTATGGAGTTGGGAAACACATCAGTGCAGACTGACTGAACCACATTGACAGGACTTTTTGACCTCAAAGTATGAAGCAAAGAATGTTTTAAAAATGGATTTATTCTATCCTACCATTTTTTACTAACAGGAGCTGCAATTAAAATGTTCCCTAACCATTCAACGCCCTTCCCTGCCTTTCCTCCTCCCACATATAACCTAAATGAATAATTCACAAAATTTTAATTTCTTCTAAAGTAAGTCACTGGAGACTAACTAGTGATACAAAATTATGAAATGTTACTTAAGAATGAGCGGTCTTATAACCAACTGCCTTTGAAAAAGTTTAAGAGTGAAAGTTTTAAAAAGATACTTTTTTTAAAAAGCTCCAAAATATATGCAATAGTAATCCCAAAAGATATTTATATATTTCTTGGTTCATTTTATTCAACTTTAATAATAACTGATTCCAGACATTCTAAACATTGTCTCTTTAAAAAAAAATTGCTCACACTTTCACATTAAATACTGTTGAAGGTGTCACAGAAATCAGGGGTTCAGCCTTTAAATATATTAATCAGCCATTACAATTTTTGTGGGTGGAACAAAACTATAACTTATGTAACTCATTTTTATTAGTATCACAGCAAAGCAAGCAAAAGCTTATGCAGAAAGATTAAGGACTTTTCAGCATCCACCATCTCAGCTCACTAAATAGTATTTTTAATAAGCAGATCAGAAGCTTTTTTGTTTTTTTTGTTTTAAAAAACAGCGCCCCCCTAACCATTGTGTAGAAAACAAAAATGATAATCAAAGAATTAACCTGATTTTCTCTTCTAGAATTATAGAAGATTGCACAAGTTAGAAGAATCATATTTCATATTTACAATTAAGATTTCTGTTTGAAACCTCATAACCAGAAATTTTCAGATCCACCCCATTCAACTGAGGGTCAGCATGCCTAGTTTTTGAAGTGTCAAGTTATTTAGCCCCAACGCTTTTCTGAGCTCTCTGGAAAACCTAACAATTTTACAAATATAATTTGTCATACAATATCTTGTTTGTAGGTTGTGACTTGAATTCTGATAATTGTTTGCAATTTTGAATGTTATGAAATTTTTCATCTATGGAAAGCATAAGGGAGCAGAACAGAGAAGTTCATCCAGAAATATTGTTCATAAAAATTCTGGAGAGGTGGAGAGAATCATTGTCCTGTTGCTTTAAAAAAGCTGCAGTTACTTGTTTGATGCAACTCCATGCACCTTATTAAAAATAATCTTTTGAGAAAGATGAAGACCATCATAAATGTATCCCAAGAGAAAATATTTAGTCAAATCTTCACAGTAAAATTAATATTATGGTATAAGATGTAAGTTTAGTTCATGTCACATTAACAAGATCTCACAGAACAGTATTCTCTCTTTTAGGACTACAAAATAAACTGAGAAATTATCATTTATGCAGTATATACGTGCCATTAAAATACGTATTATCACTTAACTTCAACTGTTATACATAACCCGGCTCTCTTCTCCGAACATATTTTAGATCATATCAATGTATGTGGAAGTGAATGAAATTTTGCACTTTTTACACATTTCTTTGGCTTTTGTAGAATATTTTAATATACCAAATGCATTTAAAAAGTGATTTAAGTCACAAAGGATAATCATATGTTTGGCTTTTCCTGGACAAAGCCTCTTTTTGAGTCTCTTTTCTCTGTCCAAGGGGGATTTTATAAATAGGAAATGTCCTAGATTTTTGCAGAGCACACAAGCTGCAGCTCAGAAAGACCCCCCACTGGTCTGCTTCCCAATTGATCCCTACCTTGCAGCTAACTGGTCTATTTCCCTGCAAGCCACAGCTGCTAGATCCTGGATCTCAGCCCTGGGCAAGAGGGCCCACAGGGAGGCACTGACTGATGGCTGTCACTGCATCCTGAGCTTGGGCCAGCCACTCTGCCACAGTGACAGACAGTAACACTGCCCCCCACCCCTCCAGTGAGTACCCCTGCTGCAGGAACCCCCTTCAGCATTCCCAACTGTCCTCCCTTCTCAGCTCCCCCTTCTGCCCTCTCCTCCCCGCAGGTCCCTCCTTCGGCAGTGTCCTCTTTTTGGGAACCTGAAATATGCTAACCTTAAGTTTAGGCTTCAACCCAATTTAACCCACCATTTTGTTACATGGGCAGTACATGGGTATGTAAGGCTCAAGCATATTGTTTGTACTTAGACATGACGACATTGAGTTTCAGTTCTAACTATTCCCTTGCTTACCTGAATATAACTGTAGGCCTAACTTGACATAATTAACTTGCATTATTTCTTAATGGGCATGACTAGGGAGGTGAATGGAAGGTTAGATTGTAAATAGGGGCTTAACAAGCAGTATGTTGAAGTTATGATGTCTACACTAGTTAAGATAAGCCGAACACCCCAATGCTAGGGACAATGGACAAGATAAACACAGAATGTAAAGATCAGGTTCTATATGAGAAGCACATGGAAAGAGCAGGCTTTACAGGGAGAGATTCCTGAAAAGTAAGCAAGCCAATTCAAAAACATGTGATGCAATGTCATAAACATGTATGTAAATGTATATAAAGGAAGAGATTTTCTGTGCAACTTTGGATATGTGGTATGCCCTACACCCAGCCACTATGCTTGAGTCTGATCTAATCAGAGTAGCTTTGCTGTATACCAAATAAAGGAACCTGAGTGATGAAATATGGAGTTGAATTGAGTTTCTGGATCCTGGAGAACCAGATGAAGTGTTCTCCCAAAACTAGAGAAGACATTCTGGATAAGCTGCATGGAAAAGGTCTCGGAGGGAATCCCAACAACAAACACACACACTAAAGTAAAATTAAACCTCACGAAACTTGTATTAGGACCTCCAAGACCAAAGTCCCTCACATCGTTAGATAACCATTAGCATATTTCAGTCAATGAAACGAAGTTTTATCATAGACTTTAAGAGTGGGATTTCACAACTGCTCAGCATTGACTTAAAACTGCTCCCACTAATGTCAATGGGATTTTAGGGTACATCTACACCTGTGTAACCGTAGCGCAGTTAGGAATACCCACACTAGCTGTAATCAGGGTAGTGCATAACAGTGGAGAAGTGGTGGCGTCAGTGTTGGCTATGTCCCATAAGAAGCCAACTGGGGACTCTGGGTATGTTCTCAGGTTGCTAACCCACACAGAAGTCTGCACCACCACATCTTCTTTACTACCCACACAGGCTAAATTACAGTTAATGCAGATATGTCTTCCCACGCTACAATCACACCTTAATTTGCCATATAGACACAGTGTTAACTTCAACAGGAAGAGAGTTTAAGCCAATAATAAGCACTTTTAAAAATCCCATTCTAGAGACTGAACAGCTCTAGTAGGTCATCTAGTCTACCACCCATCTGTTTTCTAAAGTATTTTCTATTGCTCCAATTTTGTTTTAAGTGTCCTCAGCTTCCACCATTTTGCTTGGAAAATGCCCTTATATTCTTAATGTCTAGTTGAGTGTCATGAACATTTCTCAACAATAAGACGTTTCCCTCCCTTCATTTTATCTTGTTTCTTTGAGTTATACCCTACTCAAAGTAATTATTGCCCTTTCTGGGTGTTTGCAGTTCCCAAATATTTCAAGACAAATTCCGTACCTCATTCTGCAATTTACTTGCAGTTCAAGATGCCACCTACACTCAATTTCATTAGTTTCATTTTGAATTACGCATCAATGCTGTCCGAGCTACAACACTATTTATATATCTTTAAAACTGCCCTGTCAATTGAAAATTCATTTAAAATAAAGCACATTAAGTTTAAACCTGGATATGACAAATTAAAACCCTGAGATACGAGTTTCACAATAGAATTTTTTTACAAAACATAAGCGTAACAAAGTTAATAGGCATCATTAACAAAATGCTTATGGTATTTTGAACATTAAAATATCAAAGAATTATATGAATATACCATATTTGTAATTTAAACTGAGATCTCAGTTCAATGTTTCTAAACTAGGTAAGAACTGAAGCTGATTGAACACCACTGAAAACCTGCCTCTCTATAGCAGTTACCTTCACTATCAACCAATCCATATATGCCAAAATAGACTTTGGAAACATGCATTAAGCAGATTAACCCTTGCAAAAATGGAATCAGGTTTGTTGAATTTGGCAAAAAAATAGAAGACATTAAATTCTACTTTGTGTGGAGTAATCTTTAATATATTTCATCATTACATAAGAAATAATATTCACAATTTCCCACTTTCATAAAATGCTCACTAAAAAACCCTTGAAAACGGATCAGAGCAGCCCTTAGGGTGTGATTATTATACAAAAAATATCAGACTGAAAACTTTCTTTCAAATTAGATAAACATATTGACATGCTATTTCCTGAACACGATATGTTAACTAACCTAGAACAAAATATTTTTATACATTTTACAAGCACTAAACAGTGCTTCTAATTAAATGGGTAAAAAGCATGTATCTGAGAAATCAGTGAATCACAAAATTAATTTTAAATTTAAGGTATGAATAATTTATCATATGGTATTTCATAAGAGCACTCATTTGTATAATAGCTATATTAGTAAGGATTAACATATAAATATATATTTACATAACATATTAATCATGCCAGAATATCTTGTAATCAAGCCCATTACAAAATGCATCAATTAATGCTCGTTAGAAAGACAAATGTTTATAAGGGGTAACGGTACAGCTTACTATAGTTAGTTTGCCAACTTTAGTGCACAAAATGCACAAACTGAAGCAAAACCATACAGAAGCCAGCTATATAACTGCAGATACTTAGTTATTTTATCCTAGGCATAATTACACATTTGGGTAAATATTAATCTCCCTGTCACAAAATGGAGAAAGTCACTGAAAGGCTTTTCAAGTACTGAAACTATATCACATGGCTGGCTGATTTTAGCTCATATTTAGAATGTTCATTCAGAGTTCGGTTTGTTTTTTAAATCCACCCACTGTCATAAAGCCCTGTCATATTAAGATTGATGATTGCATGGACATTTTCACAAGCCAATAAAATTAGCCCCTGAATCAGTCACTGGTTCTGTAAATCCACAATAACGCAAGTCTTTTTTCCCTGAACCCCTTCATTCTGTGACGTACCATCAACATCATCTGCAGCTTCGCTCTCTTCTTCTTCTAGTATTTCAAAAGGAGTCATTACATCATAGAGAAATGAGAGGAAGCCATAAAACCAATCAGAACTTTCCTCTGCTAAAATATTAAGGACTTCCTCAAGGGAATCAATATTTTCATTACTGCCATCTTTGGTCAAGCCTACACAAGAATAGAGGAAAGAGAGAAAGAGAAAAAAAGGAGAGCAGTTAGGTGGAAAAAGGAAACTGAAGAAGAAGAATCTATGAAAGACATCTCATGTCACAGACAGCAGTCTTTACAGGAATGCTAATTAGAAATAGAAGAGAGGTTACAAAAAAAGTGTCACCCTGCAAAGTAGAGGTTCAAATTTGGACAATACATGCACTGTGTCAATGTTTCAGGCAACAAGGCAAATCTGGTTCCTCTTTCACACCTTCCTCCCTGTAAACAAACTGAATAATGTTCATATGCATCTTGTCTCTTGTGGCACTTAATATTAAAAGGCAGGAGCAGTCTCAGGAAAAAAAACAGTTACCTAACTTTCATTCTTCGAGATGGGTTGCTCATTTCCATTCCATGTTAGGTGTGTGCACACTCATGTGCGCAGCTGCTGAAGATTTTTCCCCTAGTGGTATCCACAGGGCTTGCCGTAGTGCCCCCTGGTGCCCCACACTCATGCGCCGGTATAAGGGGCATCGACGGGTATAAGGCACCCTCTCAGTTCCTTCTTACAGCAACTCTGACAGAGGGGTAAGGGAGCGGGGGGGATCTTTGAACGGACATGAGCAACACATCTCAAAAAAACACATACAAACAGTATTAACCATTTTTTTCTTCGAGTGCTTGCTCATGTTGATTCCACATTAGGCGACTCACAAGCAGTATCCCTGAAGGTGGGCTCAGAGTTCACAGGCATGCTGATTGTAACACTGCTTTCCCAAAGTGTGCGTTGTCCCAGGCCTACTGAGTGATAGCATAGTGGGACACAAAGGTATGAATAGATGACCATGTCACAGCTCTGGAGATGTCTTGGATCAGAACTTGTGCGAGGAAGACTGCTGACAAATCCTGAACTCTCATTGAATAGGCTGTCAAGATGGTCGGCAGCAGAACCTTTGCCTACTCATAGCAAAATCTGGTGCAGGCATTTATCCAGGACAAGATTCTCTGGGATGACATTGGCAGACCTTTTATCCTGTCCACCTCTGCCACAAATAGCTGCGTTGACTTGCAAAAGGGTCTAGTCCTTTCAATGTAGAAGGCCAGGGCACGCCTAACGTGCGGACCATGTTCCTCATCCAAACTGTGGGGCTTCGGGAATAAGACAGGCAGAAAATGTCCTGGCTGTAGTGGAACCGTGACACCACCTTAGGCAAGAAGGCCAAATGGGGGTGCAGCTGGACCTTGTATTTGAAGAACACTATGTAAAGGAGTTCTGAAGTCAGGGCTCTGATTTCAGAGACCCTTCTAGCTGACATAATTGCCACTAAGAAGGCAACATTCCAGGAGAGCAGCAGTGAACAAGAAGCCAATGGCTCAAAGTGGAGCTGTGTGAGCCTGGACAGAACCAGATTTAAGTCCCACGGGGGACTGGGGCGTGGACCTGTGGATATAGTTGCTCTAAGCTCTGGAGGAACCAGACTGTCATCTCATAAGAGAATACTGACCTGCCCTGGACTGGAGAATGGAAGGTTGAAATGGCCACCAAGTAGACCCTGACCAAAGGATAGAACCAGATCATGGTGCTTCAGGAGGAGCAGGTAGTCCAAGATGGTCTATAGAGAGGACTATGTCAGGGAAAGATTCTGATCAGCAGCCCAACAGATGAAGTGCTTCCACTTGGCCAAGAAGGTCACTCTGGTGGAGGGTTTTCTGCTACCTAGTAAAACTTGCTGGACCTGATCCAATCAGGCTTGTTCCTCTGAGTTCAGCCACACAGCAGTCAGGCTGCCAGGTGGAGGGATGCAAGGTTTAGATGGAGTAAACAGCCTTGGTTCTGGGAGATCAAGTTTGGGTGCATCGTGAGCTCTAGTCCAGCTACTACCAAAAGTTCCAGAAGTATGCCTAACCAATGCTGCGGGTGATTAGAATTATCCTTGCCTTGTCTCTTGATCTTTAAGAGGCCCTTGTGAATCAACGGTATCAATGGAAAGGCGTACAGCAGACCCCCACAGACTATGAGAGCAGAAAGGCATTGGACAGGGAGCACTTGCTGAGCCCTCATATTGAGCAGAACTGCTAGTCTTTCCTGTTTTTCCTGGTGGCGAACAGGTTCATTTGGGAAGTTCCCCACTTCTGGAAGATGGCACTGACTACCTCAGGGTGGAGGGACCACTCACGGCAAGAGGAAAAGGACGTGCTAAGGCAATCTGTCAGCGTATTCCAGTCCCCTGGAAGGTGCACTGTCTTGAGGTGAACATGTTGGATGAAGTCGTCCCACAACCGTAATGCCTCCTGGCACAGGGCTGAGGAACGATCAAGATCAAGGCCATATTGTCCATCAGGATCCACGCCACTTTGCCCAAGAGGTAAGGAAGAAACAACTGGCAAGCTAAGCAAATCTCCCTCAGTTTCCTGACGTTCATGGTGAGGGAGAGTTCCTCCTGTGACCGGAGATCTTGGGTACTGCAACTGCCAAGGTGGGCTCTCCAACCCAGGTCTGACGCGTCTGAGATCAATGTCACTGACTGGCATAGAATGGCAAACGGTCATTACTGATCGCGGATCTGCCCACCAAGTCAACAATGAGAGAACGGCCAACGGGATTGTGAGGAATAATTCCAGGTGGCGTTTGCTGGAGGAGTAGAAGTCTGAAGTGCAGCCATGCATACCATGCACACTGTCATGTGGCCCAGCAGTCTCAAAGCATACCGGAGGGGCCATGAGCGGGTGGAATCTGACATGGGGGAACTGGACTTCTGGCAGGTAGACTCTGGCCTAACTGAAGTTGAGCATTGCTCCTATAAAATCTATCCTCTGTACTGGGATCAGAGTGGATATCTGCTTGTTTATCAGCCATCCCAGCTCTAGCCAAGTGACCCTTACTATACTGAAGCTGTGTTGAACCTGAACTCACGAATGGCCCTTGATTAACCAGTCGTCAAGATATGGATAGATCTGTATGCCTCGATGTCTCAAGTGAACCGCAACTACCGCCATACACTTTGTAAAAATCCTTGGGGCTGATGAAAGTCCGAAAGTGAGTGCAGTGAATTGGTAGTGGCGCTGGCCCACCACGAATTGAAGGAACCGCCTGTGTCCACAGAAGATGGATATATGGAAATAGGCGTCTTTTAGAGCGAGGGCAGCATACCAATCTCCCAGATCCAGGGAGGAAACGGAGGACAGGGAGACCATGCAGAACTTCAACTTCTTGAGATGTTTGTTAAGGAGACGAAAGTCACTCTAGGATGGGCCTGAGGTCTCCTTTGGGCTTCGGGATCAGGAAATATTGGGAGTAAAACCCCCTTCCCCTCGAGGAACTACTTCTATGATCCCCACACACACACACACAGGAGAGTCTATCTCCTGAACGAGGAGATGCTTTTGAGAAGGGTGCCTGAAGAGGGACAGGACTGGGGGATGAGAGGGCGGGATGGATGAAAACTACAGAATGTATCCAAGTGTCGAAGTGGAGAGCACCAAGTGGTCTGAAGTTATTTGGAACCATGAAGTATGGAACGGAAATAAATGCTCAAAAACAAAAGGGCAGGGGGTGGATCCTGTGCTAAGTCTGATACGCTGCCCTGAAGCACACCCTCAAAAAGGCCTGTCTAAGGCTAGTTGGGTAGGCCGAGGTGGAAGGTGCAGGCTGTCTGCGTTTATAGCCCTTTCCTTACTTCTTGAAGGGCTCGTGCCTAGAGGTCCTGAGAACTTTTTAAGTGGTTGCGGCGGGAAGCCTTTTCTGGAGGCTAGGGACATGTATAGGCCCAAAGATCGCAGCATGACCCGAGTCTTTCAGCCCATACAGACTGGCATCTGTCAGCTCAGAGAACAGGGCATTGCCCTCGATGGGGAGGTCTTAGACCCACTGCTGCACTTCTGGAGAAAAGACAGAGCACTGCAGCCATGAGCGGTGCCGCATGGACACTGCCAAGGCCATTGACCTGGCTGCCGAGTCAGCCTCATCCAAGGCAACCACGATGGCCAGGAATTCGTGCCTCGAATCCTGAGGCAAGGACTCTTTAAATTTCATCACGGAGTCCCAGGTATTATATCTATATCTCCCCAGCAATGCCTGGTGGTTGGAGATCCTGAGTTGGAGTCTGGCAGTGGAATACATTTTTCTTCCAAACAAGTCCAGCATTCTTGTGTCCATATTTTTAGGTGTAGTGCTTGTCTGACCCTGTGTTTCCCCACTTATTTACAGCGGATGACAGTGGGGATCCGGGCAGTGGGTACATACATTCATAACCCTAGATCAGGACATAATACTTTTTCTCTGCCCTTTTCAATATTGTGAGAAGAGATCCTGCTGGGATGGGGTCTGCCAGAGTGCTTTGACTAGTTTCAGCATCCCTTCACGGACTAGCATCACAACCTTAGAGGGGGCCGCTGCAACCCAGAATATCCAAGAGACTGTCTTTGGGCTCCTTCAGCTCCACTTCTAGCTCCAAATTCGAGATGACCTGTTTAAGGAGCTCGTGGTGAACCCGAAAGTTATCCAATGGTAGTGAATGGGCAGGACCACCCACCACCTCATCTGGGGATGATGATGAGGACAATGCTAATGCTGTGGGAGGGGCTGGAACCTCCTCTGTAACTGGGATAGATGGCTCTGGAGCCTTGGTACCGGCATTGGAGTTTGAGTCAGCCAACTGCAACAGCGGCACTGGGGCTTGCTTCTCAGATATGGATGACTGATGGGAGTGGGATCCTAGCATCAGGCAGAACCCCCAGGAGTTCCAATATGGCCAGTGTGTTGGCTACTGCCCTGATGGCCAGGCGCCCACTGCAGGAACAGTCCCGAAACCCAGTGTACAGGCCAAATGGGGTTTCTGTGGCCAGGGGATGGATTCCCCTTCCAACTCCGAGAAGGACTCCTCCCTCAGAGATCATGGATGTCAGTTCTTCCCCCTACCAGCTATGATGGGGATTGACGCTGGAGGGAAGGAGACTGGCATTGTGACTCCGGGAATCAATACTGAGACAGAGAATGCTGAGGAGTCTGGGATCGAGGAGCCAGCGACAGACCATTGCGGCAAGCCCATGAGGGGTTTCCCTCTGGAGGAAGCCGCCTTCACTGACTCCGAGGTCGAAGGTTAATCTTGCAATGTGGGCGGCACGGGGAGGGCCATCAGGTCCCTTAAAGCCTGAAATGCCTCTGGTGTCAAAGTGGCTCTCGAGTGCAAGTCCCGACTGCTCCCAGGTTTTGGTGGCAGTTCCTCACTGGGCTCGGAGCCCTGGGTGGAGATGCTCCTGAATGCAGCTCAGAAGATGACAAGTGGCGTGGCACGGGTCCTGGCTCATCCGCCACTGCTTTCTTATCCTTCTTCAGTACAGGGGAGTGCCCTGGGACATGATGGCACCACTACCTATACTAACTAAAGCTAACAACTAAGAACTAAGAGGTAACTATACACAAGAAACGGAGACCAAAAACCACTTGGAAGTGCAAGGGAGAAAGACATTCAAACAACTGTCACAGGCAGTAAGAAGGAACTGAGAGGGCATGGGGTTGGTACTGTCCCTTATAATGATGCATGAGTGCGGGATCCCAGGGGGCACTATGGATACTACTGGGGAAAAATCTCTGGCAGCTGTGCACACGGGCATGCACACACCTAACATGGAATCGACATGAGTTAGCAGTCAAAGAAGAAACTAAGCATCCCTGCTTAGAATGATCAAATCCAATTTAAGGCTATCAAACTTTAGAGCTCACAATTATTAAATCTCTATGACAACAACCGAGAACAATGTTTGGTTTAACAACTGTGTATTTTAAACAAAAGTTTGTCACAATTAAAGGGTAAAATGTACTCAGAGTCAGTATCCACTGGCCTGATCAAGTGCCTCTGGAGTTATTCTGCCCATTCCAGCTTATATATGGAGGTGGGTATCAAGAGTTGTGCTTGTTCTTGTTTTCTATCCTTTCTACCTCAGCGTTTTCTATAGCATCATAACCATAGTGTTTTTTTTTTTTAAACTTGTTTGTCAATTCCCCTTGCTGGCATGCTGAGGGTATACACGACACAAGATATGATCCGATCCGCAGGCACCAGAAATAAGAGTAGATGCTTTTTTACTCTGTAGCTGTATTATGTCAAAAAAGGTATATTCATTCATTTTAAAACAAAAGCAGTACAAGCTGGGGTTAACCAGAGCAGTGGAGAGCTACTAAAAGAAACCAAAATTACAAGTGTACAGATTGTAAACTCTTTTGAGGTGAAGACTTACTGGTACTATGTTTGCACAGTACCATGCACAACAGGAGCTTGAGCTAAGCGGGGTCTCTGGGAGCTATGACACAAACAATGATTTTACGTTTTTTGTATATAGAAACCACTGCTCTGGCTCTATACTTCTAGAAAGTAGCCAGCAATCAATATGTTCCAACAATATAGGAAGAATACAACAGATAACCAGCCACTTAACAGACAATTAGTGGTCAACTTGAAAAAGACTGCCAAAATAACTTCTCAGAAAACTATGACCTAGCTTTTTTAGTCTTTACAAAAAAATCCCAAACCCAAGCTAATATACAATGCATATATTAAAACCACCCAAGAGAAATCCTAATCCTTACAGTCTTAGACCAAAGAAGGAAATAGATGCCTTTGCAAAAAGCCAAGCTGTCCAGATACTTGCATAGGCACAAGTGATAGATGTTCTTCTAGATTTTAATCTAGAAGTAAAACTAAATATCAGAAATAGCTGTTGTAGATTTGTTCTTAAAATAGACCAGGCTCAGTCAATGGTCCTTAATTAAATAGGTCCTTAAGCCCAGAAGAAACCAGATAGAGCTATTTAAAATCAATACCAATCTAGGGAACCAGGGTTTTCACAGACTGTAGAATGTGAAAAGTATAGTACAACTGCTTCCGTGTCATGACAGATTTTTTTCTGAGTGGGTCGAGGGGTTGGGGGTACATTTATTATCAAGAGAAATAAGGAAATGCATCTCTTCTCCCACAAATACTTCTTCCACAAAATAAGAGCATGCCAGTCTTCCATCTTTGAAGATGAAATATTAAGAGCAAATCTTAGGACTGCCATATCAAGCTGAGCACTGCAAATAATTCTGCTTCTGCATAGTACCATGTAGATGTTACCTGACCAGAGATTTTTCTGATTGTGCTCCCTATTTCCTGCTGCTTGCAGGTATTTTGCACTGAACATAAGTGGCTGTGATTGAGAAGAAGTTTGCTGGCTTACAGATTTAGGGAGTATGCTGTTCACCCCATTCTGGTGATTATGGGACCATAGTTGTTTCCTCTTATGTGAAAAGACATAAATGTTGAGGAATCCAGAGGAGCAGCATATTGACGGAGTTTCCTACACTAAAATTCCAAAAAATTGATCATGCTGCAACCTTCCAGGAAGGTCTACTTGCAATGACCCAGAAATGAGTCTATCTTGATTCCACACTCCAAATGGTGTTCATGATTCAGACTGGTGATGAGAATGTTGCATTTGGATTTCTATCAATAAAGGGAATGTGTTACTGAGGAAGTGCATACGACACTTCCAGAGCCTGGAAATTCCAGCTTCTAATGAAAAAATTCTGAAAAAAGGTTGGAAATGTAACATTCTCCAAGGAGTCTTATCCACATACAAGACCACTTTATCAAATCAGTTGCAGAAATTAGGCTGCGGACACATTGCTGTGGGTTCAGGAGCTGGTCTATTAAAAACTGGATCTTGTAGAATTTTTCCTAAATAGTTCCCAATAAGCCTGGAAAACAGAAGTGGCCTCAAGGTCACTTCTGCACTGGGCATTGCTGAGCACAAGATATGCCTCTTTGAAGTCCCCTGAAGCCACTTCTAACTGCAGCAGGAAGAAGCACTTGGGCAGACCTCTGCTGCTAAGGTAATTCCCCAAAATGCCCTCACTTCTACTTAGGAGGTAAATTTCCTTTCAGTTAGGATGAAAGTGAGGGAAGAGGTTAAAAAAAAGAATCCAGAACTTGTGCTCTCAGAGGAGCAGACGAGGAAGCTCCCTTTTTCTAAGCAGAGGCAGTAGACAAGATTGAGGTGTCAGTTCAGTCAACAGGAGGAACTAGCAAGTAAGGAAAAAAGGGTACGAGAACTCTTGGTAGTTGTCTCTATCATTTGGAATGAGAAGGTTAATCAAATGGCTACACCAGTGGACATACAAAAAACTAATTTAGCAAACTTGAAAGCTAACTTCTTTTTAAAAGGGTGCACAACATAGCAAAGAAAGAATAGCAGGATTAAAAAGCTAATATTCTCTATTCTTGATTACTTTGTTTATGCATGATTTGGCAACTTAAAACATGATGCTGCTTTGCATTTTTTTTTTTTAAAAAAAGATAACAAATATAGAGATTTATTTACTCCAGCCCAAAATAATGCAGGAATCTTATATTTGTTTAAAGTTTCAAAAATAAGTTTTGAGGACCAAATTCTGCCCTTATTTACACCAATGCTTCATGCAGTAGTTATAGGCCATCTCCAATGTCTTTTTTATAAAACATACCAAGCATCTTTCAAAGATCCCCAAAAACTTAAATCAATTCAGCCTGAAAATAAGGGCCTGCAACTGATGGCATCAGAGAACTTAAAAACCCAAAAAACAGTTTTGTTTGGGCAGAAAGATAAAAGTTCTCTGCCACCCACAAACTACTGCTTCAAATGCATGAAGGGTACTACCCAAACACCCAACCTTACTCCCCGTGAAGTCAATAACTTCAACAGGAAGAGGAATAGGGTCCAAAATCAATACAAAAGAAATTTAGATTGATACTGTAGTCTCCTCCTGTTCCAGTGTACATAAATATTGTAGCACATGGTATATTAAAATCAACTACTTATCACACTCCTGCAATAAAAACCTACACTCCTTTTGCTCCTCTTGAAAGCATATTGGTGAGAAGCACTTTTTGCTATTTAGAAAATGTAAATTGTATTTATAATTAAGTTAACTAAAACAAATTTTAAACCTCCTGTTGGCAGCTACAGTATTATTGGAAGTGGATGTCACCTTTGGTGCTGCCAGTAGGAGGTCTGAATGTCAAGGATTTTAAAGCACAGTGGTTTCTCTCCTACTTTAAAGGCCAGTTAAAGAACAGAAAAAATTATGATTTATTAGCATTAAATATTATGCAGTAAAGATCTTCTCATTATTAACACTATTAAATTAGCATGGAAACAATCTCTTAATTTTGTACTCCCACAGATATATGCACCACAAAAGATATCCTTTTACAAAAAAAAAAATTCTAATCAAAGTCACACAAGATACACAGTAAAATAGTCACACCATGCAAGTACTTGGATAGTTACACACAAGCAGATGAAGTAGCCTTATTAATATACATGTTTCTTCATTAGCTTCACAGACTTAATTTTAGACTGCACGTTTCTCAGGGCAGGGTCATGTCTTTTACTTGTCTTTAGAGCACTATGAATACATATGGTACTGTACAGATTATTATCTATTTATACAAGATTAATAACAGAACAAAGTCCTTTGGCTACTATCTATATCTTTCCTAAAATGTGAACTGCAATTAAATCATACTATGGACTAATGGCTTGACAAGTTTTATTTTTTTTTAATTCCTAAAGTTTGTGTATTAATCAGTAACAGAACTACTTAAAACCACCCATTATTTTTCCCATCCTCCAGAACATATTGTTGTAACAGTAAAATTATATTTCAAAACTGGTATTTAGAGGGAAAAATAATAACTGATCTGTGACCTTTTATAAAATATTTAAAGGAGACTGTATTTATGTTTTATGCACATTGGAAGGTGAGTTTATTATAGAAACAGTGTCATAGAACTGGCAGAATCCCCAATCATATCAAGTTCTGTAAAAGTGGAGATGTATCAAAGAGCAACACAAGTATCTTGCTACCAGCTATGCAGCCAGAATGAGACTGTCATGAAAGCAATATTCAGAGTATTGTCCTATTTATATACACCATGAGAAAATTCAGATTTGCAGAATGATTACAGAAAAAAAAATCTGTTAGAGTTTATCATAAGTTGACAAAAAACAAGATAAAATACAAGCAAGTGTAATGTTCAGTGCCAGCTCCCAATCTGTAGCTCTACAGACACACAGCCCCATAGTCATAGGTTTGATTAGAATTCTTCTTGCTCTGATCTTCAACAGACTGAATGTAGCTCTGATCTCAGGAGTTCTGTCCCTAAACAGAAGAACTAAACAAATAGACTGAAGAACAAAGATTCTTGTCTCTCTCTTCAGACAGGAATAGGGGAGGGTAGCACTAAATGGCCATTCAGAAAGCATGCACAACGTCCTGATTCTATACAAGAAGTTTGCACTGAAGTGTGGCATCAACACATAACACAAGAACTAGGGGTCACCAAATGAAATTAATAGGCAGCACGTTTAAAAAAACAAACAAAAGGAAGTATTTCTTCACACAACGCACAGTCAACCTGTGGAACTCTTTGCCAGAGGATGTTGTGAAGGCCAAGACTATAACTGGGTTCAAAAAAAGAACTAAATAAATTCATGGAGGATAGACCCATCAATGGCTATTAGCCAGGGTAGGTAGGGATGGTGTCCCTAGCCGCTGTTTGCCAGAAGCTGGGAATGGGCAACATGGGATGGATCACTTGACGATTGCCTATTCTGTTCATTCCCTCAGAAGCACCTGGCATTTAGCCACTGCCGAAAGACAGTATACTGACCAGTATGGCTGTTCTTATGTAATATTTTGCAATGATGCACCATCAAGATGCAAACAGTGCAGGTAATTTCAGGACACTGAATTGAAATTTTTCAGTTACTCTTTCTAATTCCATTTGATGACAAAGTATTTCACCAGCTTTGTACACTGAGTAACAATTTCTCAAAAGGTTTCTAATCAAGTACACAAATTATTTTCTCTTTAGTTTCAAGAGGTGAGTTTTAAGATCAATATATTGCTCCTTATTTCCCTCTATTCAGGCTCCCTATTTACTTTTTTTTAAAAAGACTAACGATCAATGTTGTTATAATAGAGTGGAAGGGAATTGTGGGAGAGATTCAGAAAGATTTAGTTTGGATGTCACTCCAACCAGTATATGTATTGTTTTTATTGGTAACATTTATATATATGTGCCCAGAACTCTGAATGGGTTAATCTGAACAAAAGAAAAAAGAAAAAAAAAGAAAAAACTGAAGCCAAAACCCAACATGAAACTTATTTGCAACTAGATATGAAATAACCGTGCAAGTCTTGAGCCAAGTTTGAGATCTGGTGGTCCAGAGGTCTTAATGAATCTGATGTAGTACATTGACATGAATAGTATCTGAAGTTTATGTTCTAGAAATATCTCCACTAAAATTCCAGGTGAATACAAGAAAAGGTATTCTCTAGCCACAAATTAAGTAATGTTGGTGTGCTCCAGAGGAAGCCTAGACTAGGCTTTTTCTATGTCAAAGGGATAGTCAATGTTATGCAAGACCTTTGAAGGGCAAAGGAAGTAAACAGTGATCTTTGGAGCTTTCAGGACCCCTCTGAGGGACAACAGAAAATAAAGGCAAAATGCTCATACTTTTAATGTATAGAAAGCATTTATATAATATTTAGCTATTTCTACTATAACCTGATTTACAATGGACCTGATATATGTTTGAACAATGCTGTATTATTGTGAGCGTTTTAAGTACTGATCCATCTTACATAAAATAATTTTAAAAAATTCTTGGTATAATGATAAGTGAATACATTGAGGGCTGAGGATCTTAAAGTCAAGTAACGTGAGGTACTAAATAATTCTACCTACTTTGTAAAGGAAAAAGAGTTCCTACAATTTTCATGAAAAGAATTATATTCTTAGGGTATTTCTCTATTTCCCAATTTAATCACTTAATGTCATAAAGTGAGACAAATCAAGCAATATGAAATATGAAGGGTATGTTACACAGACTTCAGATTGTAATCCAAAAAGTTCTGTGTGTACTTGCCTAGCAAAACTTTGGCATCTTCCACATCAAAATCTCCATCTCCATCAGCATCATATATCCCAAGCTTGCCTAAAATGCAAAAAGAAGGGATAAGGATGAAAGACTTCAGTAAATTCTTCCAAAGTAGTATGTTCAACATGTGTTCATTATATACAGTGGGTTGTAAATATTATATATATTTTAATGATTTAGCTTCTCTCTGCCCAACTCAATTTTAGATCACGTGGAAAACAGCAAAACCATACTGAGTACAACACATTCTCTAAATAGGATTCTTACTGGAGTATAGGTCGATATCTATTTCAATGCATAATTTCTTTAGTCTGTCAGACACAACAGCAAGTATATAATTCAATTAGAAATTGTGCACTTTATCTGAATGTACTGAATTCAAAACTAGCTGTATGACAACAAGCAATCTGAAAGGGTGTAATCAAACAAATTTATGCAAACATATAATCACCATTTCTTTTTTTTTTTCTTCATACTGACTGCTATTCTAGACACTTCCCATATATATTAAAAAATGTTGTCGGACAGTTAAAATTATGGTAGACTGGTTTCAGTATTGGGTTAGTGGAACAGAAGCAGCACATATCCCATAAAAAGTGGGAAAGAATTCACAGACATTTCACCAACGGCTACGCAGGTTTACTGTAGCTAAGAAACTAATCATCGTCCAGGGCATATCATCACCACCAGTCATGATCCGTGGTATACATGGAGAAACAAAAGCAACATGTCATAAATGGTGGCCGCCTTAATCAATAAAATCTAGTAAGGATTTTTAATACATGATCAAAACATGAGAGGTCTTGCTTTTCTTTTATTTCAGCCACAGTAGCTTTAGCAGCCATACAGAGTTAACACTCACGGGAATGTAGTCTCTTTTAAAAAATAAAGTATTACCTAAAACTATGTCATCTAAAAGATGATGTTTCCTGGGATCAACAAATGAATTAGTAGGTCATTTAATACTTAATTAGTTTTTGATATATCTCAATATCATGGCAAAACTCAAGCCTGAATCAGAAAGCTGCAAGACCATGGGGAGAAGTTGTAAAATTTAGAGGTTCTTACAGCCTATCGGTTTATTCTGAGCATGCCATTGTTTTTCCCTTCAGGAAAGAACAGTCACCAACCACTAACACAGTGGCAAACATTTATACAAAAATAAAAATAAATGTTAACCACTATTTTCCTGTTCTCCACAAAAAATAATCCTACAGAAAATTTTAATAAACTAAAATATAGTTTATAAAATAGGACAGTTTGGTGGAAGCTGAATTCCAGGAACAGGTTCAGAATAGACTATAAATAAGCCATCACTATTCTGTTGCAACAATGAAATCTAAATTATTGCTGTTGATTTTCAGATTGAAGTACATAGTTAGAAATTCTGTAACATTCAGTTAGTAAGAACTACTGAATTTCTCCAAGAATAGGAAGAAAAGTTAGAAATAACAGAATGCCGGAGTCTTTTATTTGAATAATGACTGAAGGAAAGAAATTTTTTTTAAAGTTAAAATAAAGAGTAAAACAGAATATGATTTGCATAAGATTTTAATCCCAGGGAGAGTGAAGGAAGTTTGTTTCCCAATAGCCTACCTTGAAGTACTTCTGACAAGTTATAACGGAAGTCCTTTGCTTTGGCTGCATGCATGGTAAAAATACAAAAATCATTATTTGCATCATCAGACCCTGATCAGGTTTTTAAACAGGTGCTTGAACCTTACATACAGTTCAAGTACAATATTCTCAGAGATTCACCTGCATCAAAAATCAAGAACAAACTAACAAAGTATCAGCCAGGTGAACACTGGACAGATTTCTTAGTGCCTAACAAACAAGAAGGTTGGTTTTTTTTTGTTTTTGTTTTTGTTTTTAAAAAACCACTATTAGAACCGTGAATTTTAAACATGATACGAAAAGCACAGCATGCATCTTATCATACCAGCTGTCCATTGACATATTTATCTTGTAAAAATAATACACTTGCAAATATATGTGCAGTAGTTAATTTACAAATCGGTGATGTGCTCCCATTTATCTGAAGGCAATATTAAATCTTCAGTCTTTCTTCCTGAAATTGGAAAATGCTTCAATTCAATGAAAGAAGATACAAGAAGCACATTTTCTGGCGCACTAAATTATACATATTAAGACATGAATGTTCTTACCTAGAACTTCTTCATAATCTACAAGTTCAAACCAAACAACTGCTACTGATGTCCAAACTCCCAGCAGTGCTATTACCATAAACCAGGTGAAAAACGAGCTTCCAGAGGGGCCTTCTTTCTTCCCATTCTTGTTTCCTCCATGCTTTGTCTCTGTTAAAGATGTGTAAACATGGAAACTGGGTTACTATTAGAAGGCATAATGTTTTATTATAAGAGTATGCATGTTTTTACAAACTACGCAAGTAACGTATTCTATCATGACAGAATAATGTTTCTGTAGTACCAAGTGCTCAATTACTTTTGTAAGGCTGTTTACACTACAAGCACTACAGTGGCACAGCTGCAGCTACGCTACTATAGCATTACCTAGTGCCACTATAGCATTACATAGCATAGTGTAGACATTTGCTACAGCAACAGAAAGGGTTTTTTCCCAATCAATCAATAGTTAATCCACCCCCTGGAAAGGCAGTAGTTAGGTCCACGGAAAAAATCATCTGTCGACCTATCCTTTCTCTGGGCTCAGTACCAGGGCTTAAATCATCTTAATTCCAAGTGACATAGACAGGTTGACGTAAGTTTTAGACCAGGTTTAAGTTACTTTCACTACTATTATCTCCTTTATTAGTAGTAGTAATTGTAATAGACAGGGTTTGCATAAGCAGGCAAAAAGTGTGTTTTTTAAAATGAGTGAAGCTAACTTGATTGAACATCCACCTCTTTAATGCCAGCATATACACAGTTTGACTCCTTTTAGATGACAGGTTTCAGAGTAGCAGCCGTGTTAGTCTGTATTCGCAAAAAGAAAAGGAGGAGTACTTGTGGCACCTTAGAGACTAACAAATTTATTAGAGCATAAGCTTTCGTGAGCTACAGCTCACTTCATCGGATGCATTTGGTGGAAAAAAAATAAATGCATCCGATGAAGTGAGCTGTAGCTCACAAAAGCTTATGCTCTAATAAATTTGTTAGTCTCTAAAGGTGCCACAAGTACTCCTTTTCCTTTTAGATGGTTTATATTGTTTGTATTGTTTCCTAGGCCTCCACCAAGGTGACAATATGATCAGATCAAAGGATCAAAGAGGTGTTAAATCAGATCTACACTAGTTTAAAGGGGATTTTCTATCTAGTTAAGATAAATTGACTGAGCTAACTCATTTAAAAAAAAAAAATACACCATTGTCACTTGTGTAGACAGAATTCAAATGCTAGAACACATTACGGGTTTTGATCTGCAACTCAGCCACCTTGTTGTTCCCTTCTCTACTGCTCAAAAAGGATGAGACAAATGAATAGCAGCAAGATGAATTGTATCCATTTGCCAAAAGTTTCCAAAGCCTTCATGTTAAAAACAGAGTTAGTATATTATGTACCCAACTCACAGGGCTAAACTATAAAATTACAATCTGGATGAGCTTCCCTTTATTAAGGGCAGAGAAAGAAATGTGACTTAGAGCATCAAAATTTCTCCCCCGCTTCCCCCTTGCTCTAGGGAAAAGGTTACTTCAAAACATTTTCATACAGCAGTTTACTCCCTGCTGTGTACTAGCCAACAATTCTTACTGGCAAGCAATGGCAGACCCAGTGCTATTCCTACTCCCCACCCACTTGCTCACAAAAGTATCAGACAGGTAGTCCCTGCTTTCCAAAGTAAATCTTGCAAACCTTCAAGATGTTTCTTGGAGACATTAAATTTACATTTAAAGTTACAATGAAAAAAAATCCAGCTAGAAATAAGAAAAATCTTTTTTTTTTAAAAATAAAAGTAAAAATACCAAAAAAGATTAACTACATTTTTTAAAAGAACACACACCACGTTATAAACACAAATAAAATGAATAAAAACAGAATATAGTTTTTTCCTGGATTTTCTCACAGGTCAAGGGAGTCTGCCAATACAATTAATTAGAAGAAAAAGGAACTAGTGATTATTTAGATGTGCAACGTGCATGCACTTCAAACCCACTGGGGAAAAGTAAAAACTTTACAAAAGGGTATTATAATCAAACAATACAGCAGCAAAATTATTGTAATGACTCAACTTTTAAAAGGTTGCCAGACAACAGAGTTAACCCAAATAGTTTAGGCCAAATTTTTTACAGAATTAAAAAGATGTATGTTATACATTTTTCAAAATACAAAGAATATTTAAGCATCACTAATGTACTGTGATTAAGATTTGTGTTTAATATCAGTATTATCATATTAAGTCCAAGTCAAATATTTGTTTGCCATCTTTAATAGGATTAATTAGGCAAAATGAAACCTAAATGTTAAATGATCACAAGTTTAAAAAAATAAAAATAAAAAACCACACACAAAAAGCCACACTAAAAGGTAGTAGCCCTAGATAAGGGTAGAGGAAGTAGGGATAGTGGTGGCCTCTTTAGCTTACTTACATGGCGGGGGGGGGGGGGGGGGGGGGAGGGGGAAGGGAGAGGAGGAAGAGGGAGGGAAAGTCAGCACAGAAGGGCTTCTAGTCACTGCTTGATGCCAGGATCACAGACATACTAAGCTAACCCTTCACCATATTTATTGATTTATATGCAGAGTAAAGACAGTCACAAAAACAGCTGCATCAGCTCAGTTGTTCCTGATGCAATATTTATAGTGGAGAAAAAAAATCTATTTAATATTGGTCCTAGAAGCACAGATTTTTGTTTATAAAGTATAAAATTCTGTTTCTTTCACATTCTAACGATAACATTCCCCTAGTATGGTGTTTCCACTAATCTTTAGAAAGAGGCTAGGACAGTTTAACCTCAGGCTCAGACACATGAGGATAGTTCAATACACTAGCGATTAGTGGTTAAATTCACAAGGGAAGGTTGCAGGCAAAGATAAACAAGGTGTAATATATTTAGCAAATATTACAAATCATATGAAAAAAATCCCTAGCTAAAAAAGTAACTGAATGTTTAGGGAGAGCACAGATAAATATGCTATTTTATAAGATAAACCGCCACCACACATCCAACTCTTATGAAACATAATTGTGATTATGTACTTGCAAGAACAGTTTATATTAAATGCGTGTTTTAGAGAAGTCTGTGATAAAGATCATACGATATATTAAAGAAAACTATTTGTATTTGCATGAGCAAATATAGCATGATTCTATTTTATACTCTTTTCTCGTGGCATTTTCTTTACCATTCTGTCTCTGGAAAAAGGACTGTGTACCACACAGCAACAAGACAGGACATCTAAATAATAGCTTTTTAAATTAAATAAGTAACCTAGTATTACTGCTGCAGACTTCTATTTCTAAAGAACAGTTTTATCCAAGTCTCGCAGAATCAGACCCTACAACACAAACATCATCTGTTACAAGTGTAGCTTCCATTTGCAAGCTTTGACTCCCAACCTTTAAGTGCTTTGAACAATTTTACTATGCAGAACTCAAACAAAACAGATCTGCTCTAACTTGCAACCATTAAAAAAAAAAACCCATCATTTACAGAGGCAAACATACATACATAGAGTCAGAGCTAAAAGCTAACCATCCATTAAGGAATACTAACTCTGGATTTGAACTCATTCCAGGGAGTTAATTCAACTTTGAAGCCCTTTCTCCACACATATCAGCTATGTAGAAAGTAGGTCAGTTTCCATATCTGGTAAGCCTTTGATTACCCTGCCATATGTCTTTATACAGATACCATAAGTGTCTTGAACTACATAATACTCCTCAACAACAAATGTTAAGCTACTGGTTATGACTGGTTTCTATGAATAAAGAGGTTATGTGGGACCAAATTTGTTCATTTACTTATGGTTCTTAATACATTCGGAAATTTGCTCACTTTAAATAAAATAAATAATAACTAAAATAAATAAGCAAGCAAGCAAGCTCAAGTGAAATCTTCACATGTAAAAAAAGCCTTCTATTTTAACAGGAATACTATGCTAAAAACCTATGTTGAGTATGACTGACCACCTGCCATAAAAATCTAGAGAAAAAAAGATCTCTACTTCAGAATTCATTTAAACAGCAAAAATAAAAGCAGTTTGTGATGCAGAGCAAAATAGTAAACTGAATTCAAAACACCCACATACTACAATATGCTCCTTATTCAGCTGAGCACAAAGATAGACACAGCAAAAGCGCAATTATGCATTTTTTTTCGTTTCTGCCAAAGGTTAGAATTATACCTGAATCTTCAGCCATGGCACTAGTGTTCCTTATCCATGGATAAAATAAGTATATTGGAATCCAAAATCAACATCCAAGGTGGAACAAGGAATGAGTTGTCCTCAATCTAGTCTTGCAACAGTGGCAAAAAAAAGTTTAATAAAGCTAACTCAGCTAGAACCTGAAACTGGACCTGACTGCCAACTCTTCACCGAAGCTATATTTAGAGCCATCTTCACAAGCTACAGGCTTTTAAGCTCTCAAATGGAAATCCAGCGCTGACGACAATCAGATTTACTCCCTCCTCTTAACAAAGCATTCTGGATAGTTGGTCCTTTCTCCTCCCTTAATCCCTGAACACCAGACATACCAGGCAAATGAAACAGAACAAACTGTGCTGCTGTATTTTTTGTAATAAGTCATGCCTCAATGCCTGAGTTGTAAGGGCATTAAATCCAGCAGTATAAACTAAAACAAAATCTGGACCCAGAGTTTGTCTGTGTAGCAATTTTCAAGCTAGCTTGCACCCAAGAAACTTGCTTTGTGTTGGCACATACACTTTTTTCTAACATCCTGAGTAAATTGTTTTTTTGAAACTTGTTGCTGTCCACATTAAGGATAAAACACAGCTAAATAACTACAAATGAAAAAAACATGACTACTAAGAATGTCCACGAATTAGAGAATAAATATGAACTGAGTAATGCAGACAGTCACTCCTGTCAACTGCACCTCAAGTTCGCCTCTAGCATTCTTAATTTGGATCAGGGCTACCAGCCATTTTGCATTAGCAAAAAGGAATGAAGATTGAAGTGCCAAAATGACGACTTAAACTCTGCAGCATAAATACACACAAAGAGGTTTTTTACTTATTAAATGGGCATTTTCCTACAAAGCCCATGTTGATTTTACCAATAGTAACCACAATCTCTCTATAAGCATAAAATTTCTAAAATTATGTGGCACAATCAAATATAGGGGCATCCTTCACCTCCTTTTCAGTTCTGAAAACCTGCAGATGACTGTTACCATTTAAAACTAAACCAGTTCAGTGGTGACCAACACCCACAGTGGTTCTCTGATAGAAAAATTAGATAACTGTGACAATGCTACATTCCACATATTTAATCCTCAATGCCCTTCATCCTCAAAAGCTCTCTTTAGGTCACAATGTTTTCCCTATGCTGAGAAAACAAGACAAGTAATTTACCAGCAACAGTGGTGATATAGTGGAGCCTATACTTTAGGCATTTATTTGTCAATAAATGACAAATTTATTTTTTAAAATCACCAAATATGGCAACAGAAGATACAGTATTACTACCTTGCAGAATATAAGCAAACTTGCGCTGCTTTTGTTGATTAGAAACCATAATCCCCAAAATACAACTTCAAATAATTCACAACACTAGAGAGGAAAATAATGTTAATGGAAAATACTGCTTATTAAATGATCATAGTAATTCACAAAGAGGTTTTTAAACGTGTAGAGAAACCATAACCAACTAATTTTAAAAATCAGATCATCCACCAACTAAAAATTTCTTCAAAAGCCCTTTTTTAAAGAAGGCATAACCAAACACAAATTTTAAAAACTTTGCATCTACTATGGACTTGGCAGTGCTCAGTGAATACAACTTGTGATTCAAGTACAATAAAATAGGAAGTAAATTCAAATAATAGGGAAAAGGCACAGAATAGGTGGTGGAGACAGTGGCCATATAATGGGGGCCAGTTAAGGTAATTATTATGTATAGTCTATCACACATGGATACCTGAAAATGCTATTTTGACAACTATAAAGATACACTATGACTCAGTGTCTCTCAAATGCACCCACCAGGGGCTTTTCTTGCCGCCACAGCCTCCTGGATGGTGGCTGAAGGGTGCCGGGGGGAAGCAGCGGAGCCAAAAAACACAAAAGGAGTGGGCAGCCAGTGTGAGTTCCCCACCTTCCCAGTAGTGGTAGGGTTCAGGCTTCTGGCTTCATCTCTGGGGTGCTGGGCTCTGTTCTCCAGCCATGTTGCAGCAGGCTCCATCCTACAACTGCGGGGCTTTGGGCTCTGTCCCCGTCCAGACTCACCACCCCATCGCCTCTGGCCCCTGCTGCTTCCCTACCTACCTCCCCATCCAAGGCTTAATTTGTCCTCCAGCTTACCAGAGCTGAATAAATCTGTTATAAATATCACTTTTCACATGTTTGTTAACATAGCTTTTCACTGCCTCCTAGCTAACAAGACCGTTGCTGTGAAAAGTGATATTAACATACAAATATCACTTAATAGAAACAGACTTACTAGCTAGCAAGTCACTAAAAAAAAAGCAAGCAAACAAGAAAAAAAAAAACCCAAAAGATAAGAACATGCAATGCACTGCATTTGTGTTTCCATTCTGTTTAGGTCCAGTAAAGAATACAGACAACTGTATGTTATTTTTATTATAGAGTCTGCAAAAAACCCTACATAAATAAATTACACTGATTTGGACCTGTATGTGTGATTTTTTTTCCCCTAAAGTTAATGAATTATTTTAGGAAAAACTGTTAGAGTGGCCACCAGCAAGAGTTGGTCGTCTCACTCTGAAGCCACTAAATTTTTTGTTGCAAGAACGCCTGCACTGTGTGGTTTTGTACAATGCTTTCAGTTTGCTATCATACAAGGTTAATGAGGGGTTCAGAGAAGGTGGACATATAGAACCTAGTTAGATTAGATAACAGTGGTATGCAAGAAAGGGTAACTAAAGAAAGCTCATTCCTCTCTGACTGGGCTTCAAAAGTAGATTTTCCATTAAAGTCTTTCCTATGAAAAATGATAGTTAGCAGATGGGAGAGCAATTTCAGAGATTTATGGTCTCCAATACTCAGTAAGTTACCAAAGCAACTGACAACTTTTACACAGACTTCATCTACCTAGCCTTCATAATTGAACACTTTGGTAGACCAATAGCTTCTTATTTGTGGACTCTTGCCTTCAATAAATAAATAAATAAAATAATAAAATCTCTCTGCATCCTATTCTTTCCACCAACTTTTTCTGTCACATGTCAATCTTTCCTCCTGCTCTGCTAGATTGTTTTGCAATATATTAATTTTACAGCTATTTTCTGTATATTCACAAGAAAATGATGTTGCTTAGTCACACTTTAGCCATTCTTAGCTAGAATACTTCCTTCCCAATGTAAAACTATGATAATCTTGGGAGTGTTCTATCACTATCAATATCTATTAATTATAACTGGGCACGTTATTTAAAAAAAATCTTAAGGCTTACTCCTATACTTACTACTCAAAGTATTATTTGCATCAAAACATGGAGACCTACTGCAGTGTTCCCCCCACCCCAAGAAAGTAGAACTTGTGTTGCAGATTTTAAATTTCAAATGAATACATCTAAATATTCTTAAACCTGTTCCTTCCTTACTCTGACTTGTGCTCCTTCCACCTTGTTGTTAATACGGTGTTGAACACATGATCAGCATTAATCTTTTTAGTGAAGACTGAAGTAAAATAGGCATTAAACATCTCAGCCTTCTTGATATTACTAATTATTAGCTCTCCTTCCTTGCTCAGTAGTGGACCTACAATTTGTGTTTTTCCCTTGCTTCTAATTTATGTAAAGAACTTCCTACTGTCCCTTTCTAGGTGCAACTCATTTTGTGCCTTAGCCTCTCTCATTTTTCTCCTTACATGCTTGTGCTATTTCTTTGTACTCCTCCTCAGCAATCTGTCCATATTTCCACTTTTTGTAGGATTCCATACGATTTTCAGGTTCCTAAAGAGCTCCTGATGAGGCCATATTAGCCCCTTACTATTCTTCAAATTCAGACAGTTTGATATTGTGCCTTAATATTAATCTCAGAAGATGCCAGCGCTCAGCTCCTTTTTTCTCTTAAGTTTCCTTCCTTGAACTGATCTTTTCTTTTTTCAGAAACTGAGTACTTGTGGCACCTTAGAGACTAAGAAATTTATTTAAGCATAAGCTTGTGTGAGCTACAGCTCATTTCATCGGATGAATTCAGTGGAAAATACAGTGCGGAGATTTATATACATAGAGAACATGAAACAATGGGTGTTACCATATACACACTGTAGGGAGAGTGATCACTTAAGGTGAGCTATTACCAGCAGGAGAGCGGGGGTTTGGGGGTGGGACCTTTTGCAGTGATAATCAAGGTGGGCCATTTCCAGCAGTTGACAAGAACTTCTGAGGAACCGGAGGGGAGGGGGGAATAAACATTGGGAAATAGGCTTGAATAAAGACCTGGAGTGGATGGGTCATTACACAAAGTAAAACTAAGTTAATTGTTTCAGAGTAGCAGCCCTGTTAGTCTGTATTCGCAAAAAGAAAAGGAGTACTTGTGGCACCTTAGAGACTAACATTTATTAGAGCATAAGCTTTCGTGAGCTACAGCTCACTTCATCGGATGCATTTGGTGGAAAAAACAGAGGAGAAATTTATATACACACACACAGAGAACATGAAACAGTGGGTTTATCATACACACTGTAAGGAGAGTGATCATTTAAGATAAGCCATCACCAACAGCAGGGGGGGGAAGGAGGAAAACCTTTCATGGTGACAAGCAGGTAGGCTAATTCCAGCAGTTAACAAGAATATCAGAGGAACAGTGGGGGGTGGGGTGGGAGGGAGAAATACCATGGGGAAATAGTTTTACTTTGTGTAATGACTCATCCATTCCCAGTCTCTATTCAAGCCTAAGTTAATTGTATCCAGTTTGCAAATTAATTCCAATTCAACAGTCTCTCGTTGGAGTCTGTTTTTGAAGCTTTTTTGTTGAAGTATAGCCACTCTTAGGTCTGTGATCGAGTGACCAGAGAGATTGAAGTGTTCTCCAACTGGTATTTGAATGTTATAATTCTTGACGTCTGATTTGTGTCCATCCTACAACTACAACACCCACCTGCTGAAGTGAAGAAACAGATTGACAGAGCCAGAAGAGTACCCAGAAGTCACCTACTACAGGACAGGCCCAACAAAGAAAACAACAGAACGCCACTAGCCATCACCTTCAGCCCCCAACTAAAACCTCTCCAACGCATCATCAAGGATCTACAACCTATCCTGAAGGACGAGCCATCGCTCTCTCAGATCTTGGGAGACAGACCAGTCCTTGCTTACAGACAGCCCCCCAATCTGAAGCAAATACTCACCAGCAACCACACACCACACAACAGAACCACTAACCCAGGAACCTATCCTTGCAACAAAGCCCGTTGCCAACTCTGTCCACATATCTGTTCAGGGGATACCATCATAGGGCCTAATCACATCAGCCACACTATCAGAGGCTCGTTCACCTGCGCATCTACCAATGTGATATATGCCATCATGTGCCAGCAATGCCCCTCTGCCATGTACATTGGACAGTCTCTACGTAAAAGAATGAATGGACACAAATCAGACGTCAAGAGTTATAACATTCAAAAACCAGTTGGAGAACACTTCAATCTCTCTGGTCACTCGATCACAGACCTAAGAGTGGCTATACTTCAACAAAAAAGCTTCAAAAACAGACTCCAACGAGAGACTGCTGAATTGGAATTAATTTGCAAACTGGATACAATTAACTTAGGCTTGAATAGAGACTGGGAATGGATGAGTCATTACACAAAGTAAAACTATTTCCCCATGGTATTTCTCCCTCCCACCCCACCCCCCACTGTTCCTCTGATATTCTTGTTAACTGCTGGAATTAGCCTACCTTGCTTGTCACCATGAAAGGTTTTCCTCCTTTCCCCCCCCTGCTGCTGGTGATGGCTTATCTTAAGTGATCACTCTCCTTACAGTGTGTATGATAAACCCATTGTTTCATGTTCTCTGTGTGTGTGTGTATATATAAATCTCTCCTCTGTTTTTTCCACCAAATGCATCCGATGAAGTGAGCTGTAGCTCACGAAAGCTTATGCTCTAATAAATTTGTTAGTCTCTAAGGTGCCACCAGTACTCCTTTTCTTTTTGCGAACACAGACTAACACGGCTGCTACTCTGAAATCTGTGATAAAACAGTGCTTTGGATCCAGCTATTGGTGGTGACAGAGCTCAAAGGATTGTGAAAGCAGGCTAGCCTTTCCCCAAAGGGCATACATGAGGTGAGAGCAGCAACAAACTACAACAGTGCTCTGGACCAAGGAGTCAAAATGGGTGCTTGTACTGTCTGAACCTCAAGCCCAACTGCTTTCTTCTGTGGGATCTATCACTCTTTCTGGAGTAGTCACATTGCCTCAGAGGAGGGAAAGGCAGTCCAAGCATGCACTGATGACGATACTGCTGCCACCGCCATTGATCATCATAGTGGCACCAGCGCATACACTCCCAAGGACCACATGATAGCCCTTGAAGGAGAGCAGAGTCTCAAATTTAATCTGAGAGCTGTTTTTGGCTGTCAAAGGGCAAATCCTCAATGGCTTGCTGGACAGCGGCGGCAATACCTGAATTTCATTGACAGGAAGCCCTGGTCATGGAAACTGCAGAGGCCACGATGTCTAGTGTGGAGTGCAAGGATGTCTTAGCTACCAAGCAACCCTCCGTGACAAATGCCCAAAATCCCTCTTGTAAAGCTTTGGCCAGCTGGTCTGCAAAATTTGACACAGCTATCCAGTTAAGTCTTACTTGGACAGCAAGGATTCCTGGTTAGCAATTCACATCTGTAAGGAAGAGCTGTAAATCTTCCTGCCCATGAGGTCCAAATCATTCAGAGTTCCTATCTTTGTGGGTGGATGTGAACCTGGCTTCTCCCTCATCAGTACCAGGCATCCGTTGAGTCCAGAAGCTGGAAAAACAGTTGGTAGTTCAGGGTTTCTAACCTCCCTACTTGGTATCAAAGAAGGGTTAAAGGTACCCACAACATCCTGCATGCCAGCACCAACTCCATGCCAGTCCACGCTTTTCTGGGGAGGCAGAAAAATCACTCCAAGACCAAAAGGAGTCTTAACTGGGTCTTACGCGACCCTTTTCCTCAGCACAGTTGATGGAAAACAGCTCCTGTTTCTTCAGAGAGGCACCTGCTCTAGAATGTGAAGCAGCAGCACTCTCACAGAGTCCCGGGGTAATCTCCAATCCAGCGAGGGCTTTGGTACAGAAGCAGGCCACATGGCCTATCCAAGCAATTGCTGCTTCAGATAAAGGTTCTGAGGCCACATGAGTCTATTTCTTAAGTGATATGTAGATCACGCAATGCTCCTTCACATGGCCCTCGCCAAAACAGAGCAAGCACTACACGTGGGGTTTTTCCCCCGAACGAAGGACAATGTTTAAACCCCGATGAAGGCATCACCAAGGAAAATTACTACAATTAACACTAACACTGAGGGTAGTACTAACTATATACAATGGGGTGGGGGTTGGGGAGAAAATGAACTAGTTGTGAGGTTTAGACCACAGAATTCCAACTCTAGCCACAAGCAGTAAAAAGGAACTGAGGGTGTATCGGGATGGTGCTGCCTGATTGAGCCAGGAGGGAATGTGGCCATGCGATCCAAGTGACACCCCTCTACTCGCAGGCAAATTTCTCCAGCTCCAGTGTGCTGGGCATGCACATTCCTAAGTGGAATACACAGCTGTATCTCCTCAAAGTAGTAGTCATGATATGTATCTAGCTGTATGTAAGGCTGGTTGGAACCTGGAATTCCCCTTCAGCAGGAAATCCTGGAAGAAAAAAAAAATTTTCTGCATCAGAAAAAAAAAATCTCAAATCTTCCAATGGAATGGGAATTAAGCTTAAAAAAAAAAATACATCAAAATGAGGTTGAAGAGGATCACTGAGCTGGCTGAAGACTCTGAAGTCCTGCTTTCAGGCTCCCCAACTTGGAGAGTGGAACAAAGAAGCCCTGACTGCTATGGCTCCAACAGGTCCCCAGGCTCCAGGGAGGGCTGCCAGGAAACCTGCCTGGTTTCTATCAGAAGAGGTGACAAAACTGACACATTCCTGTAGACATTTTTCTACTCGCTCTAGTCATGTGGCTTCAGTCCCACACTGGGGAAATGATTAAGGTACGATGGGAATGGGTGTGAATATAAGCACAGATTAAATATAAAAAGAGATACTGTAAGCATGGAGGTGTTCCTCATGTGAATGTAGAGGGTGCACTGGGCACCTTAAATGGCAATTTCTAGTTATCACGGATTAAAACTTTTCAACTTTGATTAATTAACGTGATGATTCTTCAAGGGAAAATATTTCCCTCCTTGTTCTATACACTCTGTAGTGTACTTCCTATCATGTTTAGCTATGTGTTCCAATTAAAACTACGAGAGAGCAGCCAGCTGAGATGTTCTTTTGCTGGATTGAATTTTTTTCATGGTTTGAAAGAGTTACCTGTAATGAAAAGAAATTCTAATGGCTATACTTCTATTATCCCTGTACTATGTTGTGAGCATAAAAAATTACAAAGATCATGAAGACATTCAAAAGGCATTCTAAAAATTGTCAAAATTTCAGAAGCTGGGAGCTTCAAGTTTGGTACTTCATTAAAGCAATCTGATTCTCAAAAACGTTAAGAACCTGAAGTAATTACTGAGTTCAAACGGGAGTTGTAGAAGCTAGTTAGGCAAATTAGAAGTCTAAATCTGGCTTCATACTCTCTCCTTAGGCATCCAAACTTTTAAAACAAACACCCTTAAGCATTCATCTTATCCATAATGGAAAGTATCACTTCTCTGCATTAATCCTTAAAAGTTCATTTAACAGAAAATTTCCATGAGCAGATTTTCCAACTACTGTCCACATCTTTTCACTAAGCATGGAAGATGGTATGGTAGATTTCTAGCTAGTTGTGGACCAGTAATCATGTTAATTTTGAATAACTCAAATTCTGGTCAACTCAAATTCCTTTCTTCTCCCCTCAAAGCAAATCACCATCCTATATTTAAAAGAGCACTTAGTTTATAAAACTGTAGTTCACAACAAGACTTCACTCTCTTAGCGTTGGATATGAAACATTTGTCATAACTAGGTATCATGCTCCAATAGCATTATGCAGTAGTAAGTTAGTTATAATATGTACAAAAGTACAGGTTAGGATCTTTAATTGTGAACAACAAAAATTTTAACAGTTCAAATATTACAGTCTGTCAAAATTCATCATATGCATATCTGATCACTTCATATTGCAATGTTTACAAGACAGTTCATACAGGTAAGATTTTTCATTTCAAATGAAGTCACACACAAAAAACCCCACCTCTCCATGCAGGAAGTCAGTCCATATGATGCAGGAGGGTTTTTTTTTGGGGGGGGGGGGGGGGAGGGGGGAAGAGGGGGGAGAGAGAAAGTCAATCACTGCATGCTCTCCACACAAATTACCAGTTTCTGATCTTCATCAGGAAAGAACCACCTGGAGAGAATCAGAACTTCACTGCATAAGTTCTCTACAATGAAGAATCCAATAAAAGAATTAGCTTTGAAACAGTTTTAACAAGGGCATTAAGCAGAGATACTGTGTTTCCATGCAGATTTTTAAAAACTGAAGCTTTTTTAAAAGATTCAACTATTTGTTTAGTGGTAGTCTGTGTACAGTTACAGAAACAGCAAGGGCAAAAGCGTTCACTTAAACAGTCACTTCATAATATAAGCTTACACAAGTTTGTCTTGTAGCACTACTACTGTACATTACTTCAAAGTTTTATTGCAGCAATTGAATATTCAAAGATTCTGTACTCCGTGTGCTCAGATTTTCAAAGTTATGCCTGTATAATAAGGCGACTCATATTAGATTCAATGTATGCAATTAACCCTATGCGGCTTGACCTCCAGTCGTGCTCCAGGACCTACTTTTTATAGCTTTTAATTCCATTGTAAAAATCAAGGCATTTTGGGGTTGTTCTCTTTTGTTTCATTTTTGAAGAATGTGGAAAGAGCAAAGATGACCCCTAAAAAGGGTGACATAAAAAAAGGGACTGTGCCCTTATTTGTTTTGATAAGGAAGCTGCTTTAACTTTAGAAATTTAGTTTAGAAATTCAAATGCTGCCTACGTTTTTTAAATTACTGATGTGTATACCTGGAGAACTAACAGATACCAAATACGTGAAACCTGATTACATTGTACACATTACAGCTGGACCTACAATTTAGTAGATAGTTATGACACAGTAAGCTTAATCAATTACACAGATCAACATACAGCAGCTTTTCTGTCTGTCTTTGTCCAATATAACTTTATGTATAAACCTAACATCCTACCTGACCTTATTTTCAGAAGTTCCTTCTGGCACACTTAGGTAGTTATCCTGGAGTCACACGGCAGTAGGATACCCAGGAAATATGGATACTTCTCCATTACGGATTTCTTACTTAAACCCATAATCCCCTGCCTCAGGGATCAAATTTACCATTTTTCCTTCATTCTTTTCTTAGTGGCACTGCAGGATGCTAGACGTTCTACATTACCACTAACTCGTTAATGGCATGGATGGTTTTGCACCTAGCAGCAGCATAAGGTGAAAAGTCATTGTGTAGATAAGGCCTAAGAGGTGATATAATAATCCCCCTCTCCCCCAACATACACACACTCAGTATTTGACACTTTAATACCTATTTGACTCAAACACATGACAAACATGTGGAAGAAAAGCTGCATCAAAGAACCATAATTTCCCCGATCATCAAATATGCTTCTCTACTGAGGACCTGAAGAACTTCTGCCTTACCGGAAAAATCAAACTGATATTCTAGATACTTCTAGAAACAAACTAACTTTTCAAAAGTTATATAGAGTGCTGATAAATGCTCCTTTCATTTTATCTAAGATTAATTAGACTGACTCATGTGGAAAAAGTTATTTCCTGAGGTTCTCTATAACAAAGATTGTCTTCATTATAAAGAAAAGGAGTACTTGTGGCACCTTAGAGACTAACAAATTTGAGCATAAGCATGCATCCGATGAAGTGAGCTGTAGCTCACGAAAGCTTATGCTCAAATAAATTTGTTAGTCTCTAAGGTGCCACAAGTACTCCTTTTCTTTTTGCGGATACAGACTAACACGGCTGCTACTCTGAAACCTGTCTTCATTATGGAGACTACCAGCAAATGTGACATCCCACGTCAAGGGTCCTTGAAATAGCAAAATGGATCTTCCTTAAGGAGCAGTTCCAGATAGCGTGGCAGTAAGGCTAAAAGACAAGTAGTAAAAGCTACATTCACCCTGCACTTCCATTAACCAAATTGTTCTTTGTATGACTAATTATTGCTTGAGAAATTAGATAGGCGAGGGATGTGTTTTATTGGACTAACTTCTGTTGATGAACAGTACAAACATTAGAGCAATGCAGAGCTGCTCTTTTGAAGAATGTGACATCCCATGTCTACTTCAGAAGAAAAGCTCTGTGTAGCTCAAAAGCTTGTACCATTCACCAATAGAATTTGGTCCAATATAATATATTACCTCACCTACCTTGTCACTCTCATATCCTGGGATCAAAAACAGCAACACCACCACTGCAAATAACTATTTCAAGTATGAGTAAATACACGATATTCACACTTAAGGTGTTTATGCAGTTGTGACATTATCTGATTAAAATATGACCATAGATCATTGTTGCAACCACCCTTATGTATTTGCAACAAATCTTGTACAAAATGTGGCGTGTAAGAGGTCTATGAAAGGGTTATGATTTGCTGGTTATGAATATGCTATCTGTATGCATATATCATTTTTTGTAATTGAAGTTATGAATATTGGCTCTATACCTGGATTTCAAATGTTTGCTCCTGGGGTAACGCCCACAAGGTGTTAGCCAGCACATCTTGGAGGGACTATTCAAATTAAGTGGCTCATCAAGAAACACTTAACTGTCAATGGACAATGGGAGATGCCCATCTACACTGAATGGACTGTCCTGCAAACATGCTGTTTGAGGTAAAGGTAATGGCTTCTACTGTGTCCAAACCTTCATGCATGGATATGTGACTTGCCTATATGACTCCAAACACTATCTTATCACCTGTAATTTTCCACTAGCTGTGCTGAGGGCTTTGCTTAAAACAATGGGTTTTCCTCCACATGGCAGAAGATATAAAGGGCCTGGAAACACCTCCATTTTGCCTCTATACTGCCTCTGGACTATAAACTTATATTAATGGGAGCATTCTAACTAAGGAACTGAGGACCTTCCAATGATTTGGAAGCTGCCAGAGACTTGACTTGAACCTGCAGTTTATTCCATCACTGCTACAAGCCTTAACCAAGAACTTTGCATTTATTGTATGTATTTGATTCTTTTAATCAAGTTTAACTTTCACCTTTTTTTCTTATGGATAAACCTTTAGATTCTAGATACTAAAGGATTGGCATCAGCGTGATTTTTGGGCAAGATCCGAGTTATATATTGACCTGGGTGTATGGCTGGTCCTTTAGGATCAGGAGAACCTTTTATGTGATGAGACTGGTTGTACAGAACCACTCCCCTTTACATCCAGTGGTTTTGGTGGTGATGATATAAGAACTGGAATGCCTAAGGAAATTGCTTTTATGACTTCTTGTTAGCCAGTGTGGTGAAACAGAAGTTTACTTTTGTTGCTGGTTTGGTATATTTTATGGAAGAATATACACCAGTTTTGGATTGTGTTTGCCCTGTTTCTCAGCAGTTTGTCCTGAGTTTGGCACTCAGTTGTGACCCACTGAGGCATGATTACAGTAATGCCATAGGAAACGGACACGACCACAAAAACAAGCTTTTGGATCATCCACTCTTTCTGTTCAGTGGCAATGCGCTACGTATCCCAAAATGTGAACTATGAAATACAATACCACTGTACAGGTTTCAGAGTAGCAGCCGTGTTAGTCTGTATTCGCAAAAAGAAAAGGAGTACTTGTGGCACCTTAGAGACTAACAAATTTATTAGAGCATAAGCTTTCGTGAGCTACAGCTCACTTCATCGGATGCATTTGGTGGAAAAAACAGAGGAGAGATTTATATATACACACACACACACAGAGAACATGAAACAATGGGTTTATCATACACACTGTAAGGAGAGTGATCACTTAAGATAAGCCATCACCAGCAGCGGGGGGGGAAAAAAAAAAGGGAAATCTGTCAACTTCATGAAAAAACTCGCACAGATACAGACAGACATCATCTTCCTCTCCAAATGCAAACAGATGGACATCATACCGAAAGGACTGAAGGTAAAAAATCCATTACAATATACATACCATACAGACTATGCTGACAGCTTGTGCCACACACTCTCAAAGAAACTGCGGAACCACCTGATCAACATCCTCTACAGCAAACAGGGAAAGATTAAGAATGAGCTCTCAAAACTGGATACTCTCATAAAGAACCAGCCTTCCACACAAACTTCCTCGTGGCTGGACTTTACAAAAACTAGACAAGCCATTTACAAAACACACTTTCCTTCTCTACAAAAGAGAAAGGACACTAAGCTATCTAAACTACTATATGCCAAAAGGGGCCACAACAATGGTTCCCATAACCCACCCAGCAATATTGTTAATCTATCCAACTATACTCTTAGCCCAGCAGAAGAATCTGTCCTATCTCGGGCCCTCTCCTTTTGCCCCTCCACCTTCACGAACATGATACAGTTCTGTGGTGACCTAGAATCCTATTTTCGACGTCTCAGACTCAAGGAATATTTCAAACACACCTCTGACCAACATATTAACCCACAGAGACCTTCCTGCCAACACTACAAAAAGAAGGATTCTGGGTGGACTCCTCCTGAAGGTCGAAACAGCAGCCTGGATTTCTACATAGACTGCTTCCGCCGACGTGCACGAGCTGAAATTGTGGAAAAGCAGCATCGCTTAACCCATAACCTCAGCCATGCAGAACACAGTGCCATCCACAGCCTCAGAAACAACTCTGACATCATAATCAAAAAGGCTGACAAAGGAGGTGCTGTCGTCATCATGAATAGGTCGGAGTATGAACAAGAGGCTACTAGGCAGCTCTCCAACACCACTTTCTACAAGCCATTACCCTCTGATCCCACTGAGAGTTACCAAAAGAAACTACAGCATTTGCTCAAGAAACTCCCTGAAAAAGCACAAGAACAAATACGCATACAGACACACACCCCTGGAACCCCGACCTGGGGTATTCTATCTGCTACCCAAGATCCATAAACCTGGAAATCCTGGACGCCCCATCATCTCAGGCATTGGCACCCTGACAGCAGGATTGTCTGGCTATGTAGACTCCCTCCTCAGGCCCTTCGTTACCAGCACTCCCAGCTATCTTCGAGACACCACTGACTTCCTGAGGAAACTACAGTCCATTGGTGATCTTCCTAAAAACACCATCCTAGCTACTATGGATGTAGAAGCCCTCTACACCAACATTCCACACAAAGATGGACTACAAGCTGTCAGGAACAGTATCCCCGATACTGTCACGGCTAACCTGGTCGCTGAACTTTGTGACTTTGTCCTGACCCATAACTATTTCACATTTGGAAATGTATTACAATGTATACCTTCAAATCAGCGGCACTGCGATGGGTACCCGCATGGCCCCACAGTATGCCAACATTTTTATGGCTGACTTAGAACAACGCTTCCTCAGCTCTCGTCCCCGAATGCCCCTACTCTACTTGCGCTACATTGATGACATCTTCATCATCTGGACCCATGGAAAAGAAGCTCTTGAGGAATTCCACCATGATTTCAATAATTTCCATCCCACCATCAACCTCAGCTTGGACCAGTCCACACAAGAGATCCACTTCCTGGACACTACGGTGCTAATAAGCGATGGTCACATAAAAACCACCCTATATCGGAAACCTACTGACCGCTATTCCTACCTACATGACTCTAGCTTTCATCCAGATCATACCACTCGATCCATTGTCTACAGCCAAGCGCTACGATATAACCGCATTTGCTCCAACCCCTCAGACAGAGACAAACACCTACAAGATCTCTATCATGCATTCCTACAACTACAATACCCACCTGCTGAAGTGAAGAAACAGATTGACAATGCCAGAAGAGTACCCAGAAGTCACCTACTACAGGACAGGCCCAACAAAGAAAACAACAGAACGCCACTAGCCATCACCTTCAGCCCCCAACTAAAACCTCTCCAACGCATCAAGGATCTACAACCTATCCTGAAGGACGAGCCATCACTCTCACAGATCTTGGGAGACAGACCAGTCCTTGCTTACAGACAGCCCCCCAATCAAAGCAAATTGAAGCAAATACTCACCAGCAACCACACACCACACAACAGAACCACTAACCCAGGAACCTATCCTTGCAACAAAGCCCGTTGCCAACTCTGTCCACATATCTATTCAGGGGATACCATCATAGGGCCTAATCACATCAGCCACACAATCAGAGGCTCGTTCACCTGCGCATCTACCAATGTGATATATGCCATCATGTGCCAGCAATGCCCCTCTGCCATGTACATTGGCCAAACTGGACAGTCTCTACGCAAAAGAATGAATGGACACAAATCAGACGTCAAGAATTATAACATTCAAAAACCAGTTGGAGAACACTTCAATCTCTCTGGTCACTCGATCACAGACCTAAGAGTGGCTATCCTTCAACAAAAAAAGCTTCAAAAACAGACTCCAACGAGAGACTGCTGAATTGGAATTAATTTGCAAACTGGATACAATTAACTTAGGCTTGAATAGAGACTGGGAATGGATGAGTCATTACACAAAGTAAAACTATTTCCCCATGGTATTTCTCCCTCCCACCCCACCCCCCACTGTTCCTCTGATATTCTTGTTAACTGCTGGAATTAGCCTACCTTGCTTGTCACCATGAAAGGTTTTCCTCCTCCCCCCCCCCCCCCCCCCGCTGCTGGTGATGGCTTATCTTAAGTGATCACTCTCCTTACAGTGTGTATGATAAACCCATTGTTTCATGTTCTCTCTGTGTGTGTATATAAATCTCTCCTCTGTTTTTTCCACCAAATGCATCCGATGAAGTGAGCTGTAGCTCACGAAAGCTTATGCTCTAATAAATTTGTTAGTCTCTAAGGTGCCACAGGTACTCCTTTTCTTTTTGCGAATACCACTGTACAGCATCCAACAACATTGGTTTTTGCATATGAACTCGAGGTGGATTTTGGTATTTACACAAATAGTGCTTGACAGAGTTAGTCAGGGGAAAGAATTTTTGGGAATTTTTTTGAATTTCAAGAGACCTTAAACTAATTCTAGTACTTGATTCCATACCAAACACACTTCATCTTACTACACAGTCTAAGAAGAACAAGCTATTCTATCAGAACTACGGTTTGTAACCTGTCATTTAAATCAGCTACTGGACATACTGTACCCAATGACTGGAAGATAGCTAATGTAAAGCCAATATTTAAGAAGGGTTCTAGAGGTGATCCTGGCAATTACAGACCGGTAAATCTAACGTCAGTACCGGGCAAATTAGTTGAAACAATAGTAAAGACTAAAATTGTCAGACACAGACGAATATAAATTGTTGCGCAAAACTCAACATGGTTTCCGTAAAGGGAGATCATGTCTTACTAATCTATTATAGTTCTTTGAGGAGGTCAACAAACCTGTGGACAAGGGGAATCCAGTGGATATAGTGTACTTAGATTTCCACAAAACTTTTGACAACGTCCCTCACCAAAGGCTCTTCGTAAATTAAGCTGTCATGGGATAAGAGGGAAGATCCTTTCATAGATTGAGAACTGGTTAAAAGACAGGGAACAAAGGGTAGGAATAAATGGTAAATTTTCAGAATGGAGAGGGGTAACTAGTGGTGTTCCCCAAGGGTCAGTCCTAGGACCAATCCTATTCAACTTATTCATAAATGATCTGGAGAAAGGGGTAAACAGTGAGGTGGCAACGTTTGCAGATGATACTAAACTGCTCAAGATAGTTAAGACCAAAGCAGACTATGAAGAACTTCAAAAAGATCTCACATAACTAAGTGATTGGGCAACAAAATGGCAAATGAAATTTAATGTGGATAAATGTAAAGTAATGCACATTGGAAAAAATAACCCCAACTACACATACAATAGGATGGGGGCTAATTTAACTACAACTAATCAGGAGAAACATCTTAGAGTAATCGTGGATAGTTCTCTGAAGACGTCCAAGCAGTGTGCAGCAGCAGTCAAAAAAGCGAACGGGATGTTAGGAATCATTAAAAAAGGGATAGAGAATAAGACTGAGACTATCTTATCTTATTGCCTTTATATAAATCCATGGTTCGCCCACATCTTGTATACTGCATACAGATGTGGTCCCCTCATCTCAAAAAAGATATACTGGCATTAGAAAAGGTTCAAAGAAGGGCAACTAAAATGATTAGGGGTTTGGAATGGGTCCCGTATGAGGAGAGATTAAAGAGGCTAGGACTTTTCAGCTTGGAAAAGAGCCTATGGGGGGATATGACAGAGGTATATAAAAGCATGAGTGGTGTGGAGAAAGTGAATAAGGAAAAGTTATTTACTTGTTCCCATAATATAAGAACTAGGGGCCACCAATTAAATTAATGGGCAGCCGGCTTAAAACAAATAAAAGGAAGTTCTTCTTCACCTCAGCCGCACAGTCAACCTGTGGAACTCCTTGCCTGAGGAGATTGTGAAGGCTAGGACTATAACAGGGTTTAAAAAAGAACTGGATAAATTCATGGAGGTTAAGTCCATTAATGGCTATTAGCCAGGATGATTAAGAAATGGTGTCCCTAGCCTCCGCTTGTCAGAGAGTGGAGATGGATGGCAGGAGAGAGATCCCTTGATCATTACCTGTTAGGTTCACTCCCTCTGGGGCACCTGGCATTGGGCACTGTCGGTAGACAGGATACTAGGCTGGATGGACCTTTGATCTGAGCCAGTATGGCCATTCTTATATTCTTATGTTCCATAAAATGAAATGTGAAAGATGCTTTTGTAACTGTCTATTTTGGTATTATCTATTATGATTTAAATGTCAATGCCCACTATGAAGTAGAATTAAAAAATACACTACCTAAAATTCCAATATGTAGGAGAGATAGCTTGATGAGTTTATTTAGAGAAGGAAGGGGGTGAACATGGAAAAAATTACTGAAACAAAGCCAGGTTTAAAAAAAGGTTGCATTGCGTTCTTAAAAAAAAAAAAAAAAAAAAAAAAAAAAAGCCAAGGTCTGTTGCCATTCTTATCTCTTCCAAATGTAAGTTCCATAATCTAGGTCTAGCTCCTGTGAAAGCTCTATGTTGCACTCATGAGCCTCTATCCTTTGATGGACAGTTCTGGTTCCAGTGGAATATGGTTGTCATGGTAGAGGCAATTTATCCCGTAACTAGGGTGAATTCTACAGAAGGCCTTAAACATCAGGACAGACTTTGGACTGGATTCTCTTCAATGGGCAGTCAATGAAAAGAGCTAAGAACTGGATGAGGTGTTAACAGTGATCTGTACTACACCAAGCATGTGTGCCCTGGGTCTACCTCCTTACATTCAAATGCAAGTATCTTGGGCCACACTTGGTTCAGGCCGTGAGCCTTGATAGAGAAGGGTTGTAGAAAGAGCTCATGGATATGTGCTCTGGCAATACCCCACTAGTCCAAATGTTTTCTGCTTCTCAAAGAGTTAGCTGAGCCATAAGAATTGAAAGCAGCCTAAAACCACAAAGCCAACAATAGAATACCTACCCTATCCACAGAGGTATGTAGCTTTCTGTTATACATTTGGACACCCAGGGAAGAAAAAACATGAGCAAACAGAAACAAGAAAAAGATAAAAATAGGATACAGGAAAACAAAAAGATCAGAATTGTGCCAGGTCATGGCTACAGGTGCACAACAGCAGCTTTTCAAAGACTGCACATGTAACTGAAGAATTTTTTTCTCATGGGGGGGGAGGGAGGGAAGAGGCCTGTCCACATTTAGCCAGTTGTTCCTTCAGAAGTTTGGATTACAGGTTTTAAATCAGATGTTGGAAGAAATACAGTATCCCAAACCACTAAGTCTGTATTTGAAGAATGGCTTCACTTTCAAAGATAATCCAAGCTACAGGAAGAGTCCTCTTCATTCTTCACATTTAAAAAAACGCCAGTTAAACCTATAATTATATTCTGTGTGACTGGATTTCTCAGAGCTTGTTCTCACAGGGGAGCAACTGCAAAATAAACTAGGGTCTGAATTTAAAGTGCAATAGCTATTCTGCACTAGCATCCCACGTGGACAGTATTGAATAAGCGTCCGCACATGGAGCTAATGCGAAGAAGTTTTTGTGCAATAGCTACTTCACCATGTACACCATCTTACATTCAACAAATCTGAGAATTTTTAAACCATTCATCTAAAAGTATTCGACTACCTTAATTCTTCTCCAAACACACCATTAAAACTCTTCTTCGTAAAAAGGACTTGGACTTGAAACAGCAGCTTTGAAGTATAAGAAGTGTTGCTCTATAACAGGGGTTCTCAAACTTCATTGCACTATGACCCCCCTTCTGACAACAAAAATTACTACACAACCCCAGAAGGGGGGACTGAAGCCTGAGCCTGCCCGAGTCCTGCCACTGGGGGAGGAGGGGACCCCAAACTCCACTACTCTGGGCTGGGAGGCCAAAGCCAAATGCCAAGGACTTCAACCCGAGGCAAGGGGCCTGTAACTTGAGCCCTGCCACTCAGGGCTAAAGCCTTCAAGCTTGGTGGGTTCACGCTTGGCCCGAGGCCCCAACAAGTTTAAGACAGCCCTGGTAACCCCATTAAAATGGGGCTCTGATGCACTTTAGGGTCCCGACCCATAGTTTGAGAACTACTGCTCTAGAAAAATCAGGACAATTTCCTTCATTTTCACTACGATAAGCCAAGTAATTAAAAAACAGCTCATTTTTAAAGTGCACAAGCTAGAGAGTTTATTAAGTCTGGCCTCAAATTGAATTGGTATAGTGCCACAAAGTTGGGTCTTAATAGTTTAATGCATGATATTACTTAAGATAGGAACAAATGGATTTTAAGAAAAAAAGATAATGGAAAGTTAGTTATCCCTTTTTCCCTTTATGTTTTTCCCTTGATATTTTCTGTATTTCCTCCCCTCCTGCCCCCACATCATTCTAGTACCGAAAACTAGTCTTTCAGAGAGACATTAGTATGGCAGTATAACTTATGCACTTTGAAATAATTAAACAAACTACCACCAAACCCTCTACTTCATGACAAAGTGACTTGACTAGTAACGGAACAGAAGAGCTTCCCAGCAGGAGATTGACTGGTCTGTGACAGCAGCACCTTCAGAAGAATCTTCAGACCAACTCCCTGCTCATCAGTGTACCAGTTGAAGAAATGGGCTTCATTTCCAGATGCTCCCTAAAGTCTATTCTGCGTAAGAGACATAACAGGAAATTTATGAAAGTTATTCCATCACCACTAAACCTGTCAGAATACCTAAAAAAAGTACACCCAATTGAAGAGCACCTGGGTCAAGCTGAACCCCTGGCTAGACCAAAGTAATGCTTATTGGCAAATGAAAATGCTTTGAAGAACTTTCTGAGACATCACAAAAGGACTAAAATTGCCAAAGAAACATAAATGTTTCATTTTCAAATGCTTCATTTTAAAAGTGTCTATTCTGAATCAAAATGGTTCATTTAGAAATTTTCTTCAATTAAAAAAAAAAAGTGTTAAAAAGTGCTTGAAATACTTTTTTTTAAACTTAGATTCACAAAAACATCAAAAAAATAATTTTGGGTCAACACAAAACGACTTTTTAAAATGTTCAGAGTTGCCAGTGAATCAAAAAAAAAAAAAAAAAATCTATACACTATACACTGAAATGTAAGTACAATATTTATATTCCAATTGATTTATTTTATAAATTATATGGTATAAATGAGAAAGTAAGCAGTTTTTCAGCAATAGTGTGCTGTGACACTGGCGTATTTTAATGTCTCAGTTTGTAAGCAGTCAGTTTCAAATTGTAGTTAGAGGCCTGGGGTCCTAATCTACAAAGCAATTACTGGATGTGGTTTTTGGAAAGGGTTTAGGAGTATGTTTACTGGAATGATTAAGGGAGAAAGGAACTATTTTGTAGGTGGCTGGCAGAGTTCCTGCCTGAACTGTTTAAGTACTTAAATAATAAATGATAATGGATCAATAAGAAGCTATATGAAAGATAGAATTTCTATCTGCCAAAACAGTTGTGCTCCTTTGGAACAATTCAGATGAAGACCAAGATGAAGTATGAGAGCTGGGGACAAAGCATTCTCAGTTGAGAGGATCGGTCTATGGAATATACAGATGGGCAAATCCAGTCTGACTGTGACAGAGTGCTGAGAACAAGCAACTGAATCAGCACTCTGATCACCGTAAATCCAATTAGAACCCTCAGAAAGGGCCTAATTGAGGGAAGAAATGACTAATTACTAGATCAGCCTGGGCTGGAGGAGATAATTAGTCCATTAACTGCAAGAGTAGAAAAGGAGTACAGGAAGGACAGTATTAAGTAGAAAAACTTTAATGCAATGGGTGCAGCTGCTTGGTTACTTCCCCATTTCAGAGCTGTTTGTTTCCCTTCCATATATGTGCATTCTCAGACATTTATTAGTTCTAAATTCTTATACCACACCCATCACTGCACTATCTATTAAGTAAGAACAAGATGAGCTCTCTCTTCTCCATTTCATTGAGAGTTTTGTTTTTTTAATATCTGGTTTTGATGCAATTACTGTGGGAAGGTTAGACTGAAGTGAGTTTTACACTTTGTTCCGAAGGAACTGAAGTTCATGGTTATTTCAGTATCTTTCAGGTAAGAGTTCCAGCCATGGGCCAGTTACTGAGAAAGCTCCATGTCTTGCACACACAAATTCCACTCTTTAGGTTGACCAGCTCATTTTTTTCCAATTGGTCACAGGTGACCCAGGCAGCAGTTTGAGAGATAGCCTCTGACTGGCTCTTCAATAACCTGGAACAATCTCATGGTTTCAAAGATGAGGTCTGAAATATGGAATCTGATATACAAGAAGCCAAAGAAGAGAAGAAAACATTGTGGTGGTGATGTACTCTGGATCCAGTGTTGCAAATCTGACTAGCTGCTTTAAAAAAAAAACAAAACAAAAAACCCACAGCAAGGTTATTCTGAAGTAGAATGTGTTACAGTAATAAAGCCTATGGGTCATGCATGTATGGTGACATTGCAGTCACTATTCTGCAGGATGATGAGGAGCAGTTTCTGCTCTAAACTGTTCTGGCTATTTTACAGTATAGCTTGATCACCTTCCACTTTTGGTGTACTCTGTAAATTTGATTAAAAATTAACCCCAAAGAACGACAAGTACCAGCCATCCATGGTGTGTGGATAGAGAGGCCTGTTATGTGAGGAGCTGTATTATTTTGCTTTCTGCTTTAAAGTTTTTGAACAGAAACCCTTAGAAACGCTAAAAATCATACACTGGAGTATAGATGGCAGAAAATCAGTATTTTAGGACTGACAGATCTTTATCACTGCAACAAGCTGCTCCACAAATCACAGACATTACTAGCCACTGGTAAAGCTCAGTTTCAGAGTAGCAGCCGTGTTAATCTGTATCCGCAAAAAGAAAAGAAGTACTAGTGGCACCTTAGAGACTAACATTTATTTGAGCATAAGCTTTTGTGAGCTACAGCTCACTTCATCGGATGCATTCAGAACCAGGCAGAACATGTCAGCATCAACCAGACAAGTTACAATCTATCTTTTTGGATGAATTGGTTTAGAAAGGCAATGTTGAAAATCAGAAAGCATATTTGGTAGTTTAAGGTTACCTGCATCAAACCCAAGTACTCTGACCAATTAGTAGTGTTAAAAATATAGCCAGAGGCCCACATTAAGTGGCAATTTGATCAGAAACCCAGCTAATAGCTTATTAATGCAGTATTCATCTCTTTACTGTCAAGTATTTGCAGAATTTTAAATTGATGTTTCAAAACTCCCATAATGCAGTTTGGTATCATAGAAAGGCCTGTTGAGTAGTTCAACTAGTGAAGTACAAATGGCAGGTATTCTGTCATTGTCATGTAATATCCATCTAAAAAGTGCTAAGAAACCAAAATAAGATCTGCATATTTTTGAATAACTGCTACAGGAAATTGTGAAGAAAAGATTTCATCTTGACCTAAAAGTGAAATTAAGGAACTGAACTGATTATTTAATTGAATGGTATAATTAATTCTGGCACATTAACATTCAGAAATGGGGTGAGGTACACTGGGACTTCAGACTAGTCCAAACACTTATTAGCAAACACTTACATAGCACTAACTTTCCAGAGTTATTAAAAAAAATCCCTTCCTGCAAGAATTTACAATTTAAAGTCGACAAAGGAAAGTATAGAGAGATCAAAATAGGACAAGAAGAGCAGATGCAATATAGGAGTTTAAGTCAATGAAATAAAGTAAGCCACCAAAGCAGGCATGTCAAATATAAAGGGAAGGGTAAACCCCTTTAAATCCCTCCTAGCCAGAGGAAAAACCCTTTCACCTGTAAAGGATTAAGAAGCTAAGGCAAGCTCGCTGGCACCTGACCAAAATGATCAATGAGGAGACAAGATACTTTCAAAGCTGGAGGGGGGGGGAACAAAGGGTTCTCTCTGTCTGTTTGTCTTTTGCCGGGACCAGAGCAGGAATGCAGGTCAGAACTCCTGTAAAAAGTCAGTAAGCAATCTAGTTAGATATGCATTAGATTCTGTTTTATTTAAATGGCTGATAAAATAAGTTGTGCTGAATGGAATGTATATTCCTGTTTTTGTGTCTTTTTATAATTTAAGGTTTAGTCTAGAGGATTCTCTATGTTTTGAATCTGATTACCCTGTAAGGTATTTACCATCCTGATTTTACAGAGGTGATTCTTAAAAAGAATTTTAAAGAAAAAATAAAAGAATCTGATTGCTTTTTCCATTGTTCTTAAGATCCAAGGGTTTGGGTCTGTATTCACCTATGCAAATTGGTGAGGATTTTTATCAAGCCTTCCCCAGGAAAGGGGGTGTAGGGCTTGGGGGAATTTGGGGGGGGGGGGGGGAGATTTCCAAGCAGGTTCTTTCCCTGTTATATTTGTTAGATACTTGGTGGTGGCAGCAATAAAGTCCAGGGACAAAAGGTAAAACAATTTGTACCTTGGGGAAGTTTTAACCTAAGTTGGTAAAAATAAGCTTAGGGGGTTTTTCATGCAGGTCCCCACATCTGTACCCTAGAGTTCAGAGTGGGGAAGGAACCTTGACAAGGCGTCAGGAGGGATCTCAAGGAGGAATGAGTGAGGATGCTTAGAGAAAAAGAGGATGCCATTCCACAAGCAGGGAGCAGAATGAAAGAGCATTTAGATAAGAAAGTACTGGAGGAGTTTGACAGAAGAGCAAGTCAAAAGGCACTGGAAAAATTCAGCTTCTTCAAAGACCTTGGAGATAATAGGGAAGGGAGATGAGGCAATAGAGAGAAACAGGACTTGTTTGTACAGTTTTGTACCATTTTATTGAGAGTTTCAAATAGATATAATTAAGGTAGTACATCATACTAATATGGATGCAGTTAAACTAGTATTACTCCTGGGGGAATTCTGTGTTAAAAAATTAAAAATTCTGCACACAATATCTTCAAATTCTGCAAAATTCTGCATGTTTTATTTATCAAAAACAACACAATATAATCACACCAGTTTCAATTATTTTTGGCAATTTATTTCAAAATACCTGTCAGCATTCTGTCTGTAACAATACAGACAACAAAAATTCAGGAAATGTTTGACAAACAGATTCCTTACTAGGTATATTAATACAGAATTCAGAGTAATAATTCATTTAAGCTACAATACAGAACCGTATTTCCCCCACCCCTCAGAAGGCTTGGGGAGACAGGGGTAATGGAGGAGCTGAAGAAGAGGGAAGAAGATTGGATGTGAACTTGGAGGGTTTTTGAATATGGGTGGGACATATGGAACAGGTTTTGGGGGAAAACACTGTTAGGGAGCTTCCCCCTGCAGACCGTGGCTGACCCCTAGCCTCTCCCATTAGTCAGGCACATCTGCCCCGTCCCCATGCATGCCTGTACACCCGGTCCCTATGCATCCCTCCACCGCCATTCAGACACCCACTCCACGCAACACAATGTGACCCTGCACCCCGTCCCTCTGTCCCCATGTGTCTCTGTGCCCCCACTTAGCCACCGCTCTGTCCCTATGTGGCCCTGCACCTTCCTCCCTCCTGTGGCCCTCCACTCCCATTCAGCCCCTGCCACAGTTCGTCCTCCCCCAGTGGCCCTTATGAGCCCCTATCTGACTCCCCAGCAGCCCCACGCTGTCTGTCTCCCCATAGCCCCCATGAGCCTCCTGACCTCGCCCGATAGGCGCGGTGAACAAGGCAGGCTCTCTCTCTTCCCTACCTGGCCAGGAGCTGCTACACTGTTCTATAGTCAGTGCCCTCTGGTGAGTAAAAGGAGGAACTGCAGCAACTTTTATTTTCAGCTGGGGCTGCCTGGGAGGCTGCTCTGTTCCAGCAGCACAATGCCCTCTGGTGGGCAAAAGGCAAAACTGCAGCAACTTCTGGGCAGAGCTTTTTTTTCTGTGCAAAAAATTAAAATTGTGCAGCTCATTAATTATGCATGCACACAGTGGCACAGAATTCCCCTAGGAGTATAGTATGAAGATGCTGCTATTAGTATAGCTTAGTCCCATAAATTTAGCAGGAAAAGCTGTACCAATAAAAGGCACCTTTATACTGGTATAACTGCATCCACTCAAGAAGTTGTATTGATTTAATATTTTTTAGTTAAAAGAGATCTGCAATCATACCCTAGCCAAAATAGTTAAAACAGCCCAAAAACTGTATAGATCAGGATTTCCTCAAGATAAGCTTGAATGCAGATAGGGAAGAGGAGAGCAATCAATAAGGAGGAAAATAAATGAAGAGGGATTATGGAGATCAGAGTAATAACTTTGAGTTGATAAATCACAGTATTTGAGCTAGAGAGACGCATGGAGATCTCAGAAAAATGCAGGAGGACAATGAGAATGTAAGAACTGCCATACTGGGTAGGACAAATGGTCCATCTAAACCCCATATCCGATCTTTGATAGTGGCCTGTATGAGCTTCAGGGAAGTGCCCAGACCAGAGCAGTCAGAGTTATCCACTCCTCTTCCCATCCTAGCTTTCAGCAGTCAGAGGTTTAGGATGGTTCCTGATCATCTTGAGTAATAGCCATTGATGGACCTATTATTCACGAATTTATCTAGTTTGTTTTTTTTAAACCCAGTTATACTTTTAATCACAACATTCCATGGCAACAAGTTCCACAACCTTCTGTCTATTCATTTCACTTGGTGACCCCTGGTATTTGTATTGTGGGAAAGGGAAAACAACACTTGTCTATTCACTTTTTTGGCACCCTTCATGATTTTATAGACCTCTATTATATCATCCCTTAGTCACCTCTTTTCTAAGATGAGCAGGCCTAATCTTTTTAAGTCTCTCCTCATATGGGAGGCATTCCATACCACTGGTCATCTTTGTTTCCTTTCTCTGAACCTTGTTCTTTTTGAGATGGGGCAACCAGACCTGTACACAGTATTCAAGGTGTGGCCATGCCATAGATTTGCATAGTGGCATTATAATATTTTTATCTCATTTTCTATCCCTTTCTTAATAGCTCCTAAGTTTCTTCTAGCGTTTTTGACCACTGCTGCACATTGAGATGAAGTTTTCAAGAGATTATACACAGTGACTCCAAGATCTCTTTCTTGAGTAGTAACAGCTAATTCAGACCCTATCATTATGTATGTATAGCTGGGATTATTTTCCCCAATATACATTACTTTGCACTTATCAACACTGGGCAACTAAATGACAGGTGAAATTCAGTCACTCACTTTTGTGAGATCCCTCTGTAACTGTACCTTAAATAATTTTGTATCATCTGCAAACTTTGCCACTTCACTGTTCACTCCCTTTTCCAGATCATTAATGAATTGTTGAACCTACAGGTCCCAGAACAGATGCTTGTGAGACCCCCGCTGTTTACCTCTATCCATTGTGAAAACTGAACTTTTATTCCTACCTTTTGTTTCCTACCTTTTAACTAGTTATTGATCCATGACAGGACCCCTGTTATCCCTTGACTACTTAGTTTCTTTAAGAGTGTTTGGTGAGGAACCTTGTAGAAAGCTTTCTAAAAGTCCAAGTACACTATATCAACTGGATCACCCTTGTCTGCATTTGTTGACACCCTCAAAGAATTCTAATCAATTGGAGAGGCAAGACTTTCCTTTACAAAGGCCATGTTGACTCCTCCACAACATATTGTGTTTCTCTGTGTGTCTGATAATTCTGTTCTTGACTACAGTTTATAATACCAGTTTGCCTGGTACTGAAGTTAGGCCCACCAACCTCTAATAGCAGGATCACCTCTGGAGCCCTTTTTAAAGATCATCATTACATTAGCTACCTTCCAGTCATTTGGTACCGAGCCTTGCTTCAGCAACAGTTTATGTACTACAGGTTATAGTTCTGCAATAAGAGATAAAATTAAAGAGAAGATAAAGGTCTCCTGCTGGACCCAAATTTTGCCTTTAAAGAAGTTTGCAGGATCCTGGAGAAAGGACAGAACTAATCATTCCACTACTCCAAAGTAACTGGAGAATCCTCCTCTGATCTTCAGAAAACTATTGAAAGGCAGATGACTGAACATTCACACACAAATAAATAGGTCTCTCTTGTCCAAGCACATCATTTGCTATGAGAAAGGGGAGTAGCTCTCCATACCCCCAGAGTTGGTCCCCCACAAACTTTTCATAGTTCCTTGCAAGCTGATGCTCAAGTGCCTCCTCCAGACCCGGGGGGGGGGGGGGAGGAGCAGAGGGAATCCTAATCACCACATTGTCAACACCATCCCCTCTACTCCCAGTTGGACAGGAAGCAGCAACAGCCTAGAAAAGAGCTGAGTACAGAGTGAGCTGAGCTCAAATCTCTGCCCTGGGCCAGCCATAAATGAAAGATACTCTCCTGTCCACTACTGCCTCCCACCCCCACCTACATATTCTCCAGGATAGGACTGACATGCTACCTCCTGACCCTCTTCCAGGATGGAACCACCCATTAACCTCTCCACAAACAGCAACCCCCAGAATTTTTCCAACTTGATATCCCTGATCTTATCTAATATACTTAAATTGTAAGCAGACACTGTCTTTTTGTTGTGTGCATGTGCCGTGCATAGCACAATGGAGCACCATCTCTCATTGGTGAGTGTAGGTTCTACCGTATACAAATACTAAAAGTTTTATAGGGGATATATGCCCTGAAACATGAAGGGTTTAAGCCAGCTACCAACTGACATGATGGGTTAGAAAGATACTTCCCAGGTTATACGTAACAGGCCATTAGGAAGCGTCTTGAACCTTTTTCCTAAAGCCACCGTCACACACAAGATACTGGAATAAATGGGATATTGTTCTGATAAGTAGGAAAACAGCTATAATACAGGGAAAGCTGCAAATGTTTGATAAGGAATTAGATTGTAGGTAGCCTTTTTTTTTTTTTTTAAACAAATATGCACTTGAATTTTTCTGCTCTGATACACAGCAGGCTTATTATATGTATCCTAAACCCTCAATACACACATTTTGACAAAATGAAAATGCTAACCTTTACAGCAAATCTTCTATATCTAATGCATTTTATTACTAAAGTGCATCACTAATACAGAAGTTTTTATAACAAGCCATATCCAAAAGAAAATGCCACAAAAATCATCCTTGATAATGAAGTTATAACTATGTCTTCATTTCAATGTCAAGGTCAAAGCTTTTTAATTCATTTACATATCCAATGCGACTTGATAATATCTATAGGAATAGTGTCATACTACTATTAATGTTGAGTTAGATTTCTATTCAGTTTCGCAATGTAGAAGTTAGCGACTCCAAAACAATTTGAAGTTATCAGTTACATATCCAAAGACAACATTTTGTTTTACACACTAAGTTACTGGCTGTATTTAAATATATAACAGATTACAAAGTCTCTCAGATATTAAGAGCAAAATTAAGTCTTCCACTAGTAAAAGTTTGTATGGAATACTACCAGCATATGTTTGTACCAACTCTGAGAAACACAAGAATAGTTGTAGGGGAAAAAAATTGTTGGAAGAGCCACTGTAATTTCTCGATGTAAGAAACATAGCATTCAATTACTTCATAGTAAGATCTGAAGCAGTCACACACTCCAATGGCAATTCCAAAATCTATACAGACAAAGAAACTCACTTGATGAATACCTTGTAAAACAAATCAACCTCACATTAATTTATATAAACCTCTTCTATCCCTACTTGTTTCCTGTCCTCTGCCCCATACCATGTACCTGTATTGCAGGGGTGGCCAAACTGTGGCTCACAAGCCACATGTGGCTCTTTTACCATTGAAGTGCGGTTTGTGCAGAGCCTTCCACGCCCCTCCCCAATCTCCACCTACTGGACTGGGGGGAGCACCTTGGGACCTCTGCCTTGCAGCAGTGTGGTGGAGTAGAGGCTTCTGCCCAGCGAAGAAGGGGGTCTCGAGGCTCCAGCCAGGGCTTGGGGCTTCAGCAGCGCTGAAGCCAGACACCTCCATAGGTGCACTCCTGCTCTCCAACTTCTGAAGATTGTTGTATGCGGCTCGGAGGATCAGTAAATTTGGCCACCCCTGCTATATTGCTTCTTAAACTTCATGCTCAATGATGTTTTATACAAATGTTAACTAGTTAGATTTAAACTATGAACCAACACCCTGTACAGTAACTCTTCACTTAAAGTCCTCCTAGTGACATTGTTACGTTGCTGATCAATTAGGGAACACGCTCATTTAAGGTTATGCAATGCTCCCTCATAACATTGTTTGGAAGCCGCCTGCTTTGTCCACAGCTTGCAAGAGCAGCCCGTTGCAGCTGGCTGGTGGGGGGCTTGGAACCAGGGTGGACCTGCAGCCCCCCAATCAGCTCCCCGCTCCTTTAACTGCCCTGTGCACCAGCCACCCAGCAGGCTACCAACTGCCAGCAGTTCAGATGCCCCTCCCCCCACTGCCATGTGCTGCTCCTGCCCTCTGCCTTGGAGCTGTTCTCCGGAGCCTCCTGCTTGCTGTGCAGGGAAAGAAGGAAGAGGAGGGCTAATATCAGGGTGTCCCCCTCCCCCCTGCTCCTGCACCCCGCTTACTCCATCTTCCATGGGGGGGGGGACATGACTCAGGATGGAGGGAGCTTCCTGGTAGCAGCTCACATCTCAGCTTGCTGATCAACTTAAAAAGGCAATGTACTTAGAGTAGGGTCAGCATACTTAAAGGAGCAATGTGCATCTCTCTCTCACACACAAGCTGCATCTCTATCTCTGTCTGCCATGCTCTCTCCCCTCTCTCCATTCATGCTGCCTTGTAGACTGTGAGGCTACATTAACAACGAGTTAACCCTAGAGGGCTCAGTCAACTGCTAGTTCATCATTTAGCAGCAAGGCATCCCTTGGGAAATATCCCACCCTTTGACTTCATCACCTCAACCAAGCTTCACAATCATCATCGCTGTATACCAGTATTAAAATGTTTGTTTAAAAAACTTATACTGTCTTTGTCTCTGTGTATAGTCTTTTGTCTGGTGAAAAAAATTTCCCTGGAACCTAGCCCCCCTCCCATTTACATTAATTCTTATGGGGAAACTGGATTCACTTAATGTCATTTCACTTAAAGTCACATTTTTCAAGAACATAACTACAACGTTAAGCGAGGAGTTACTGTATTTAAAATTTGGAAATACACCTTGTCCCTCTTCAAAGGGCATGCATTTCTCAATGGGTCCCCTGGCAATGACGACTAGTTAGTAGTGGGAAATAAGATACTGTTTTGTTTGTTTTAAGAAAGTAACAAAGCTGCTCCATTCTGTTCCAGGAGAGATTAAGCCCCAAAATTGCTAGAGTTAAGGTCTGCCCTGACTTCCACCCCAATGCACTGAATTACATAGGTACTTGCACCCATGCTAACCTAAGTGTCGCCTTTCAGCAAGATCACCACCACCAATTGTAGGCAACTCAAATATTTATGAAAGAAAAAACTATTTACAAACATTACAAATATGTTAAAAGATACTTTAACATCTGAATTTTCAGAATGGTAAAATGAACATGGATAGTTTTATTTGTAGTCTTAAAAGCACATACCGTTTAAAGTCAATTCTAATTGTTGGTTTAAACTTCAAAGTCTATACCAATTTCAACTTCTGTATAACAATTTCAGGAACTCAGACTGTTTCAGATTTCATCTACTTGTGAGACTAATGCCAAAATGGTCAGACTTTGGTGCCTAAACACAGGTGCCTAAATAAATGTCCTGATGTTCAACAGTACTGCATTCCTACTGACTTCACCGGCTCCACTGTCCATGGGCAATGCTAGGTGGGAAGCCAAGTCTTCCTCCATTAGTTGCTGAGAAAAGGAAGGATAGCTGAAATCTCTCCAAGGTGCTTCTCCAATCAGAGGGCTCTATCTTTCACACCCTCATGTTGCAAATGTCAACTTTATTTCCCCACCACTTCACAGCTCTCTTTTCTGGGAGCTGGAGTGAAGAGCTTTCTCTAAGTCTGTCTCCAAAGAGACCTAGTTGCTAATACAATGTAAGGAGTCTCCACCACTTTCATTCCTGTTGAGCAGCCATTGTCCAGTGCCTGTCTCTGCTGCTTCTTGGTTTTCTCAGGCGGGCAGCAAGAAACTGACCCAAGACTTGTCATTTACATGCAGCTATCCACAGAGTTCTGATCAGAAGTTGTCAAAAGTGACAATACTTCGGTTACCATTTACTCTGCTTCATCTTGGGACTGTGCTGCAGATTTAGACAGACCCCCTGCTTCTGTTTACACTGTTCACAACTGGAAGGTGCCCTGTGCAAGCATACGGGCCCAACCTTTTTAAAATAAAAGGACAGATTTTGAAGAGGTAAAAAATGTTGTTAAAGCTAATGTTAAAATTATACGATAAACAAGTTGAGAACAGAATGTCTGTACATCTTGGTATAATGCTTAGGTTATCCACAAATACAAAGTTTGTTGAAAAACTCTTAAAATACATATAGTACATAATCGGCAATAACCCAAATTTAGGTAAATTTGATTATGCAGTCTAGATATTGGAATCTAAATAATCAAGTAGATCATTCATGAAAAGCTATACAGAGAATTGGTTGTAGAAAGAAAATATAGGAATGAGTGTATATTGCCCCTCAGTAATTGAGCACTTAGGATGGGTTGTCCCTTTGTAGATATAATCCATCAGAGAAATATTTTAGTTACTTTCCAATTTTCCTTTTCATCCGCACTGTACATTCCTGGGAAAGGTTCTTACTCAGGACAGGTAAATGCATTTTTCAAACTCTGATCAAGAGGTTTTGTTTTGTTAAATTTGAACTATTAAGTATTATCTATATTGGAGTTCTCTGTAGCATTCAAGATTCTATACAGGATGAACACTTTCAATGTATTGTTTTTCAAAACACGCATTTTACAGAATTTTACTGAAATAAGCTCCTTCTGTTGTTGCTGTATGGACACTTATTATAATGTCATATTGTCTTCATAAGTCCTGAATCAACTGGGCTAGAGAAATTTAAGGGATATACCAGCAACTAACCTAATTAAACTCTGTGTAACTGGAAAGCTTGGCTCTTTCACCAACAGATATTGGTCCAGTAAAAGATATTACCTCAGCCACCTTGTCTCTTTATAGCACCATATGAAACCATTGCACTCAATTATCAAGAGGATCAATATGGGTAAAATGCCACATGAATGAAGCTCTCATCCAGCACTATGAGCTCTACTAGGACTATGCACATGTGTGATATTACATATGTGAAATGCAAGACCAACATCACATCTGTGTCAGTGGCGTCAAACGAAACTGAGAAATTAAAAGTCCACAGATCTAACAACACACAGACAGAAAGCTTGTTCACTGTAAAGCTAAAAAGATCAGATCCTTACAATCTGTACAGTTATACAACTACCAGAAAGGCATTCATATACTTTCACCTGACAAGTACTTTCCTTCCATTAAGATAGCTTTGTTGTGTTACAGAAGTTTACTGTAAACGTTTTTTCATTTACTTCTATGATTGGGTTTGTTGACCCAGTTTCAAGTTGTTCATCTCTCTTACTCTCTGAAAATAAGTCTCTCTTTATATCCGCATTTTTCATACTGCATTTACATTTAAGTAAGAAGCCTACAGATTAATAACAGTTTTCAAACGTGGTTGCCTCAAGTGAAGATCTCAACTCCAAATTTGGACAACTAACTAAAAGCAATTGGATTTTAAAAAGGTGCTAAACAGCCATATTTTCCACTGACTGCAATGCTCAGCACCTTTTTTAAAAATCAGTCTGCTTTTTGGAGGGGAATTTAAGACACACATGGATGCCTCTCTCAGACACTCAAGTCTGTCATTCCTGGCCCAAGCACATCTAGGGATATGTCCAGCTCCACTCATTATTAATCCTCTGTAATTTGGAATCTCTCTGTTTGCTGAGCCAGACTCTAAGCTTTTCCTCTACTTCGACTCCAGCAAAAAGGGGAATAAATGAAATTTGAGTAACAGATTTAAACCATCTGTTCCTACCTCCCCGCCCTCCAAGAACTGAGCTGACACGTAAACGCACGGAGGAGGCTGAAGGTGACCAGGCAGCGAGAGGGAGGCAGATATACACACCCGCCGCCGGGCGCTTCCCCGCACCCGCTGCCCCGCCTTCACCTCCTGGCCCGCAGGAGCCCGGTGTGCAGCGAGGCGCGCCCTGGACCCAGCCACAAGCTCAAGAGAGCGGCAACTTCGAAAATGCAGCCGCCGCCGCCGCCCCTCTCCCGCGGGGCACCAGCCGTCCCGGGACGCGCGTCGCGCCGGCCCCACCCCCGGGGCACCAGGGGCCGGGACGGCTGCAGAGCCCCCCCGCTACGGGCGCCCAGTGCGGAACTGGCTCAAAGGGCCGCCGCCGGGCACACGGGGAGCGCCTCCCCCGCCCTTGGCCGGCGCAACCCGTCCGCGCTCCCACGAGCCGCCCCGCCGGCTCGGCTCCGCCCCAGCTTGTTGCGCGGCCCCAGCCCTCGCGCGGGAGCGGGGGGGCAACGGCCGGGCCGGGCCCAACTCCTGCCCCTGCCCCGCTCGCAAGCAGCGCTGACCTTTCCTGGCCCCCTGGCCGGGGCTGCTGCCGGCGCCTTTGGAGGGGTTCCTGCGCGGAGCCATGTCACCGCCTGTCAGGGAGCGGAGGAGGAGGAGGAGAAGCGGGCTCCCAAGAGCTGAGCGAGGACACAGCCGCGGCTGCTGCCTGACCCTGCGTGTGTAGCCGCCGCAGTCAAAGGACCCGCCCCGGCTACCGACTGACAGCTACCTTCGCCAATCCTAGCGCTCTCGTGGGCACCACTTGCGTCTTATTGGTGTAGACACGAGGACTGGGCGGGACCCGTTGCCCTTTTCTCCCCTTCCCTCCCTGAACCGGCCGCTTGGAACGTGGCAACATGGAGCGAGCGCTCTCGCGAGGATTCAGCTTTCGACCTAGTGGGAGCAAGCGCGCGCGCGCTGTCCGCGAGGGGGCGTGGATGGGGCTGCTTAGGGGGGCCTGGCGTGGCTGCGCGCCCCGTAGAGTTATTTAGCCAGGGCTTGTGGCGTGACCCTGATCTTAGCTGCATGCTCACCTACTTGTGTTGCTAAGTGAGCCTCCGTGCCTCAGTTTCCCTACCTCTAGGAAAGGGACAGTGCTCAGTTACCTGTACAAAAAAAGCAGCGTGCAATCATGACGTAAGGAGTATTAGAACTGGCTAATGCTGTCTGCTACTGTACACCTAGGTGTGGTTTGCGCCATAGGCTCTCAAACTGTGGTCCATGAGCTCCATTCAGGTGGTCCTCAGGCTAGTTCCCTCTAAGCTGCACGCCTGGGAAGCCGCACATGAGAGAATGCAGGGCTGCCCACCTAATTAGTGGAGCCGCACAGGCATGGCTTCTCTAATTAGGTGCCTGGACCCTGGAGAAGATGCACATGTAAGGTGAGGTGGTGGCCTTGAGGGGAATAGGTGGGAGGGAGCAGAGTGGTAAGAAGAGTGGGGTGGGAGGATTTGGGGATATGCAGAGCTGCAGTGGCCAGAGAAAGAGGTGACTTTCCCCAGCTCTAGGGCTGCGAAAGAGAGAGAGCCCTCCTTCCCAGCCTCATCTCTGGGACTGCTGTGGTGGGGGAGAGACTCCTCTCCTTCCCAGCCCAAGTTCGGAGACTGCCGAGCTGGGGGAGAGAGGGCACATCCATCACATTAGAAAGGTATGACTACTGATTATTAAAATATGAGTTGTGTGCTTTTATTTGAAGAACAAAATTTATTATTAAGGTTTTTTGTTATATATATAGCACTTTTATCCAAAGCGCTTTGCAATAGTTTAGCTAATGTATAAACAACATTTGGAAAAATCATTAAGTGGTCCACCGAGACCCTCAGCAATTTTCAATTGGTCCGTGGGAAAAAAAAGTTTGAGAACCACTGGTCTACACTACAGAGTTAGGTCCATACGAGGTAGCTTACACTGAACCAACTATGGAAGTGTCTACACTTAAATTTTGCCCTTGCTGATGTAATTGCCCCATTACCCTGACTTAATAACTCTACTGCCCCAAGTTGCGTGAAGTCAAGGTCAATGTAGTTAGGCTGACACAGTGTCAGTGTAGACCAATGGTTTTCAGGTTGCGGGTTGTGACCCAGTACTGAGTCGTGGAATGTAAGGCACTGAGTCACGGAACTCTGGACGGCACCCCGTCGGCAGTGCTGTTTAGTTAAGGCAGGCTAGTTCCTACCCGTTCTGACGCTGTGCCGCTCCCCAGAAGCGGCCAGCAACCGGCTCCTAGGCAGGGAAGCTATGGGGCTCCACGTGCTGCGCGCCCCCCCCCTTCCCCTGAGCACTGCCTCAGCACTCCCATTGTCTGGCTTCTGGCCAATGGGAGCTGGGGGAGGGCGGTGCCTGCGAGCGAGAGCCATGTGGAGCCATTTGCATACCTCCGCCTAGGAGCCGGACTTGCTGCTGGCTACTTCTCGAGTGCAGCACGGTCCATGGGGCCTGGACAAGCAGGAAGCCTGCCTCTGCACCCCCGCTATGCTGCTGACCAGGAACCACCCGAGGTAAGCCTGTGCCCCAATCCCCTGCCCCAGCCCTGAGCCCACTCCCTCAACCTGGAACTCTTTCCTGCACCTGAAATCCCTCATCCCCAGCCCAGAGCCTGCACCCCCAGTCCAGAGCTCTGACACCCTCCTGCACTCCAACCCCCCGCTCCAGCCCAGAGCCTCCTCCCATGCCCCTCATTTCCGGCCCCACCCCTTTGCCCCAGCCCTGAGCCCCTCCTATACCCCAAACCCCTCATCCCCCAGCTTCATTGGGTCACGGGCATCAACAATTTTTTTCAGCTGGGTCACCAGAATAAAAAGTTTGAAAACCGCTGATGTAGACATTGTGTTGCTTAACTCCACGGCTGTAACCAGGGTGGGGCAAGTGAGGCAGTTACTAAGGGCCCAAAGCTGTGGGGGTGGAAAAGTGGGGTGGGAAAATGATGGGGGGGGGAAAATGGTAGGGAGTGCAAATATGCTTGCTTACCCTGGGTGCTAAAATGCCTATTTACTGTTGCTGACTTTAGCAAGCTGCCCCATGCTGATAGTGCAATTGACACAGGTGCTCCTGGTGAGGATACACACAGCTGACACAAGAAGCAAAGTGTCGATATGCATAAGCAATGTAATTTCTGCAGCAGCTGTATACCGACATAAGTTGACTTAAGGCCATATCTACACTACAAACGCATCAGGTGTGGCTCATAGCCCCCTTTCCACTGAGGATGTGCAAGTGGTAGGAGTTTGTGCTACTGGAGCAGGAGACTAAAATGCCATTCCTTGTGCCACTGTCTAGGATATGCAGCATAGTAAAGATCTGGGTAATGGCTATAGATGGGTGACAATATTAGTTCTTTCTTCACAGTGGGGACCTAGAGTATAATGGGGAAAGAGGCTCCTTTTTCACAGATGTACTCTAGAAGTAATTAGCTTTCCTTTGATCTGCCACTTTTTCAGTCAGTGAGGTGCATTCAGAGAAGCTCACCCAATAGTTGTCCCCCAGCCCACAGAATTATACATCAAATCATCAATTTTCAGCTCTTCAGTGCAGGGATTTATGTTGTTTATCTGTACTGTGAGGCCCCAAGCACATTTTTTTGGATTCCATGAAATAAATACTAATAGAACATGTTGCACAGTTATCCAACATTATATGCATAGAAAATAATGCTTTTTTTCTTTTTAAATTAGAAATTAAGCAAGATTGTGCAGCATGATAAATATCCAATATAAGTATATAATAATAATTATACAGACATTTTCTTCAATAGATCTCCAAGCACTTTATAAAGGAGATTAGTATCAATACCCCCATTTTACAAATAGGAAACTGAAGTACCGTGGGCGCTATGATTTGCCCAAGGTCACTCAGTAAGCCAGTAGCTGAGCTGGGAATAGAACTTCCGACTTTCAGTTCAGTGCTCTTTCCTTTGGGCCGCATTGCTCTGGATATGAACCTAAATCCACCAAGTCAATGGAAGTTTTATCATAGACTTCAGTGAGAACAAAAATAGACCCTTTGTGCAAAAAAAGACAACTAAATGCAGGCTATAAACATACATTCTTCAAGTGTATACGATTTTTTTTAAAACATTTTGTTTTGTTTCTTAAACTGGTTTGTCCAACTTGCTATTAATTTACTCTTAGCTGGGGATATTGGAGCCCCCAAACTACGAGAGACAAGTAGTCCACAAGCAGTCTATCAAATGACACTCTTGGGGTCAATGGAAAGGAGCATTTTAAAGTATTGACCTATCACCAAATTAACTCTGAAATAGTTTGTAAAAGTATTCAAACAGCAGAGGAAAAAAATCCCTCCAGTAGCCAATAATAAAATAAATCTGTATTTTTTTAATGGAAATTCCTTATCTTAATGTGAGATTTTTCTTTTTGGTCAGTTATTGATCTGGAGAAAAACATACTTGGATAAGTTTCAGAGTAGCAGCCGTATTCGTCTGTATTCGCAAAAAGAAAAAGTATTTGTGGAACCTTAGAAACTAACAAATTTATTTGAGCATAAGCTTTCGTGAGCTACAGCTCACTTCATCAGATGCTCACGAAAGCTTATGCTCAAATAAATTTGTTATACTTGGATAACAGACTTTTAGGCGCCGACTCCATGGGTGCTCCAGAGTTGTTTCATGGTGTGTAGGTCAGCTCTGGGAAAGATGGGAAGAGTGGGGACGCAGCGCGCTCAGGGAAGCAGATGGAAAGAGGCAGGGCAGTGGCTTGGGGGAATGGGTGGAGTGGGGGCTGGGCTTGGGCAGAGGAGGGGCGTCGAGCACCCCCCCAGGTAAAGAGGAATTCAGTGTCTATGAACAGACTGGCATAAAAACAAATGAATTTGCCCATCCCCACCCCCCAAAAAAAATCACATTTGGGCTAAGACCATGTGTGACCCGGTGTGCCTCAGGCAGCCCTCACTGGAAATGCCAAGGTCAGGGCAGGTTGCAAAGGGAGAGCAGATACTCCAAAGACTGCTGGGTAACACTGTAGTTAAACTCCCCAACCATTCACAAACTGTGCTTTTGATTCCGCACAGTGGTTATCAAGAAGCAAAAGAAACAATCAAGGGGGCTGTGTGATTTCATTAGAGTTCTCTGGTGCCCAGTCAGCACGTAGGTCCAGTAAAGTGAGAAGTTATTTAAAAAACTCTGCTCACATATACAAAATGTTCTTCTGACCCCAAAGGGTCAGCCATATTACCAGGTTAGTATAGGTTTGGATCTTACCCAAAATACTAGGCTGCCAGCCAATCCTTTAGTGACCTAAAATTAAAGGTTTATTATAAAGAAAAAAGAGAACAAGAAGAGAGTTGTTAAATGGTAAAGCAATCACATACATTAAAGTCCATGTATCAGGTTCTTAGCAGTATTGGGGAGTTTGCTGGCTTGAAGAAAGTCTCTCTGAAATGCATCCACAGTGTGGATGGGTCATTCAGTCCTTTGTTCAAAGCTTCATTTGTAGAACAGTTACTATAGCGGTAAGAAGCAGGAATGAAGACAAGCGGGACTGAAGACAAAATGGAGATGATGCAGCTGCCCTTTAGTCCTTGTGCCATGTGTCTGGTATTTCCTTTCTTTCAGACACAAACTCCTAGCACAGGTGCTGAAAGGCCTTAGAGTTCTCTCCATAGGCATGCCCCTACATGCCTTGCTGAGTCAGAAGTAAGGCTACATTTTAGTCACAGGTATTTTCAGTAAAAGTCACGGGCAGTAAAGAAATATTCATGGCCCGTGACCTGTCCATGGGGGCCCCATGCGTGCTGGGGAAGGGTGGTCCAGCTGCTTTGGGATGTGGGGGGGGCGTTGGTGCGTGGCCCGGGAACCCCGCTGATGCTGGGATGGGGGGGGCGTTGTTGGGGCTGGCAGGCTCCCTACCTGGTTCCACCCCCACCAGCAGCAGAGTTTGGGTGTGGGATGGGGCAGGGGGTTGGGGCATGGGACGGGGTGAGGCAGGCTCTGAACCTGTGGGGTTCCCTGGAAGTAGCGACACCCCCCTTGCTCAGTTGCTAGGTGGAGGTGTGGCTAGGCAGCTCTGCAGTGCATGTTGCCTCTGCCTGCAGGTGCAGGCACTGCCCCCGCAGCTCCCATTGGCTGTGGTTCCCGGCCAATGGAGCTGTGAAGCCAGCTCTCTGGGTGGAGGCAGTATGCAGAGTTGCCTGGCCATGCCTCTGCCTAGCAGCTGAGTGAGGGGGATGTTGCTGCTTCCAGGGAGCAGATAAGCACTGTCCAGAACCTGCCTCGCCACAAACTCGCAGCCTTAGTCATAAGGTGTAGTCCCTGGCCCTTTCAACTTTATTGTACAGTTGATGTCCCTTGATGGGCCCTCAAGCAGGCCTACTGCTGATTCCAATCTGTCTGGGGGTGTCAGCCAGAAACACAGCACAAGTTTGGAAATACAGATGTACCCTACATATCTATAATTCGTAATACAAAGGTGATACAAACATATGAACAAAATCATACTTGGCCAATTATAACATTTTCACAGATACCTCACCATATCTGTTGCAATTTATTAATATTGGTATCAACAATATCACAAAGTGTCTCCCATATTCCATACAGCATCACACCATGAATGTGAAGTTTCAATTCAAAAGAAATATTTATAAAAATTATGAACTATTGAAAAAGAAATCTAGAATGGAGGAAACTCTTTTCAACATTACCATACTACTTGCTACTGACCTAAATAACAGACTAAGGTTTGGTCAGAAAGAATTGCTTACTGATGAGCACTAAGAAGCAACTCTGTAATGAGGTCCAGACTTTGAAACATACAGTCAGAAAGGCAGCATTGTTTTGCACTTGAACTGGTAAAAATGCTAAATATGTAATTAATGTTTTGCAAAGTGCTTGTTTTTCTGTCTTGTTAGGGACATTTGTGAATGGTGAAATATGTTTCATAGCCCTTAGCTCTAGTTGCAAATTTTTGCAGATGATTTTTGAAGCGCCTCTATAGCTAATTTCCATATGAAAAGTTGCTACAACATGAGAAAAGAAAAGGAGTACTTGTGGCACCTTAGAGACTAACAAATTTATTAGAGCATAAGCTTTCGTGAGCTACAGCTCACGAAAGCTTATGCTCTAATAAATTTGTTAGTCTCTAAGGTGCCACAAGTACTCCTTTTCTTTTTGCAAATACAGACTAACACGGCTGCTACTCTGAAACCTACAACATGAGAAAATGTTTTTTTGGGGGGGGGGGCTGAGTGTAGTTTGCTGAGTTACTATGTGAGAAGTAAGGGGAGGAGAGAAAAGAGAGATCTCTTTTAAGAGAGATAAAAGCTGATAAGTTACTGGGTAAAGAGTGACATTCAAAAGGTAATGTTTAATGTTAATAATTTACTTTGAACTTGGATGAGCGCTAGGCTTGCACACAAACTGTGTGATGCTCTTAGCCCCTGTCTGCATTTACACATGCCTTCCAATGGTCTTATTTGGTCAAGCCTGGTTCTGGTTCTGTCCTATGAAAGGACAGTCCTGGCCACCTGCTGGATTCTCTTGTCACAGCAATACTGAAATTTGTTTATAAATAATAATATCCCATGATTCTTTCATTTGCAAAGGGTGATGCTTGAATGCAGAGTAAGTTGAACAAGTGGAACTTTAATAAACCCAGTGAACTTCTCTGCCCATCTGACTGCCCATGTGACTGCCTCCAGCTTAACCCACATTCTCTGTTTTGTCCCATCATTAGCAGTTCCTCCAGGGAACATGGGGCCCTCTGATTCCAGTCCCACTGATCATTATCCATCTTCCCTTTTTTTACAAACATTCTAATATAAACATTAAAAACAAATAATTAATGCCCGGAGCCCCACCTGTGTCCCTTCAGCCTAAGGTTGCTAGTTGTGGCAGGTGGAGTTGCTCTGTAGCCCCACCCTGTCTGGCCAAGCCTAGTATTGCAGGCACGCCCTGCCTTCATCCACTGCTTGTGACCATAAGACTAGCATTGGTCTATTACCAGCTCAATAACAAGAGCGATAACAAACTCAAACTTTGACACTCTTTGTCATGACTAGGGATTGCGTGGTCGTGCCTAGTGGTGATCAGAAGGTGAGGAACTGCTCCAAAGATCAGAGCTGGAACCAGAAGTTAGAGCCAAGGTCAGGAGTCCAAGAGCAAGCCAAAAGGCAGATCCATCACTATAACGGGCAGGGACTTTATAACCTTGTTGCATGGACACTTCCTGGAACTCCTCCTCAGCTTAAATAGGGTGCCTGGACTAATCAGGAGCAATGAGGGAATAAGTCAGTCTGACCTTCCAAGGTGGTACTTCCTGTGGTGTTTATCTCCACAGGGTTTATATGATGATACACACAGCCCTATCACAGCTGCAGGGTAGCAGTGTGGAGGAAGGGGCCCTCCCACAGCCCTGGGTTTTAGTCCCCTCAGAACCTCACAGTCTGTGCCTTTAAATAAACAAAATTCCAAGGCGCAAACACATCTTCAGTGCTTGAAGGCAGTTCCTGGCCTGGACCAAGGGTTCTGGGCTAGCCCAGAGGAGCTCCTCTTCCGTCCCAGTCTCGCCCTCCACTGAGGAAAATGTAGCTAAACCTTCTTAACTGAGGGCAGGGAATGCCTGATAGACCCCATCACACTATGACATAGGCAAGTTGAAGTCTTGTCTTTGCCTCAGGCTCAGATGGTTACATAATCTTGAGATAGTTTGGTCTCTTCAAGAGGTGACCACACAGGGAGTAACCTATCTCTGCTAACTGGGGAGTCTCCCTCTCCCTGTGGCCTCCAGATGGTTCTCTGTTTCTCTGTCTGTAATGATCTCTGTAGGCTCTCAAACTCATAGATTTTTAAGGTCAGAAGGGACTATCATGATCTTCTAGTCTGAAGGTCTAGCTCTCTCCTGGTTTTGTCTGCTGGCTCATAATCATCTCCTGTTCTTTCAGATCACTTATTCCTCTTGCATAATAATCATCTTATATGACCCAGGGGTAGCCCTGCAACCCTCATGACTTCTTTATTCCACTCCTTCTGGCATCTCTCTAATGTCTGGATCCTCACAGGAGTGCCTATCTCCAGGGCCACCAGGTTCTTGGCCAATCACTAACTTGCTTCTTGTATCAGGCAGGGTATTGACCTCCCAAAAAATTGAGTAGTAATACACTGTAATCAAGTTTTGCTTTTTCCTTGAAGGCAAATAAGTCTACTCCCACCTTTCCCCATGGTCAGGTGGGCAGCTCATGTGGTAACAGAGTGTCTTTCTGCTGGTGTCAGAGTAGCAGCTGTGTTAGTCTGTATCCGCAAAAAGAAAAGGAGGACTTGTGGCACCTTAGAGACGTGCATATGCTCAAATAAATTTGTTAGTCTCTAAGGTGCCACAAGTCCTTCTTTTTCTTTTTTTTTCTGCTGGTGGTTATCACATGCCCAGCTGGAGTCGCACCTTGCTCTGAAGGAGACAGTTGTATATTCATTCCCAGACAGTAAACACATTCTCAGTCCTGTCTAAGACAGCTATCAATGCCCAGGTGTGAGGCATGTATTTTTTGCATGTCATGCTTATGTAATGAGGCAGGGATAACGGTTCTCTGCCCTGAAAATATGCTTTCATCCAGCACATTCAGCTCATCTGTAATTTGAAAATATGGGTCTGCTCCTTCTGGTACTTGTCTTTTGTCTTTGGCCACCCTGTATTGCTTTCTTGTCTGCCTGTAGCTGAATGTCTTTCATAGCCTCTTTGATTTCCCTCAGCTTCATTGTTGAAACTGGGAGATAGTGCAGTGTGTTAATGGATTCAGTGTCCTGATCCTCTTCCCCCAGCTCTCTGATGCTGGGGATATATGCCTTGCTCAGGGTGTCAGCTCACACCAGTAGTCATTCTGGACAATATCTGATCTCTACTTGGTAGCACCGCTTTGCTGTCAACGAGCATTGTTGTAGCTCACAAAATGCTCTATTTGGAGCATTAAGAAGGGGCTTTGTCATGATTGTCTCTAAGGGTTAGTGGTCTGATTGCACTATTGCTGGGTGGCCACAGGTAGACTCCATTCCAGATATCACAGGCAGAAAGTCATTTTATGTTTGGGTGACCCCTGTTCAGTGTCTGACAAGGCTCTGCTGGCATAAGCAACTGGCTATTCCTGCAAAAGAGCTATAGCCAGTCCTCTCTCTAGTGAATCATACTGGAGTGTCAGTGGCTCTCCTGGCTGTAGTACTTCAGGACTGGGATTTCAGTTATCATTTGATTCAGAGTGTCAAATGCTTGCTGTTGGGGACCTACCCAGTCCCACTCAACATCCTGCCTTGCGAGCTCTGCAGTTTTTGCCGCCCCAAGCAGTGGAAAGAAAACCGTTGCCACGGACAGTAAAAGGAAGAAACTGCTGCTGATTTGCTGCTGCGGCAAGCAGAACAGAGAGGCTGCCGCCAAATTGCTGCCGCGGCCAGAGGAACTGCCATCCCTTTCTAACTCCTGCCACAAGCACCTGCTTGGAACTACTGCAGCCAGATATGGACAGAACTTGGACTGAGAATTATCATTCCTATGCAATACTGACAGGTTTCAGAGTAGCAGCTGTTAGTCTGTATTCACAAAAGAAAAGGAGTACTTGTGGCACCCTAGAGACTAACAAATTTATTTGAGCATAAGCTTTCGTGAGCTACAGCTCACTTCATCGGATGCATTCAGTGGAATTTCCGCTGAATGCATCCGATGAAGTGAGCTGTAGCTCACAAAAGCTTATGCTCAAATAAATTTTAATCTCTAAGGTGCCACAAGTACTCCTTTCGTATGCAATACTGTACTCCTTTCACATCAGCTGGAGCAGGCATGTCTCTGACTGCCTTGATCTTGTTGGGATCTGCTTTCAGTCCCTCTGCTGTGAACATATGTCTAATGTGTGTCTCAGTCACATTTTTTCTGCCTTGAGTTTCATGTTCTTGTCTCTGCATCGCTGTAGAAAAGCTTGTTGTTTTCTGTCATGGTCTTTTCAGCTTCTGTATCATCACTCTCTTCACCTACAATGCAGTTATTTTCGCCCCAGGCAGTCCTTTCAATGCTTGGGTGAGTCTTCTTTGGTGCTGGCCGTATGCCCATCAGCATGCACAGCCATCTGTAGCAAACAAATGGTGTTGCAAAGATTGTCAATATGCTGGATTTTTATCCAGGGTTATGTGCCAAAACCTGTTCCTCAGACTGTAAAGATTCTAGCACTGGATTGTTGTCATCAATCATGGACAGTGGATAGTGGCATCTTTTCAGTGCCCAGTTCAGTGGCTTTGGGTGTAGGCAGATATGTAATTTGCTTGATGGTTTTTGTTGTGTGGGGGTTTTTTTTTGTTGTGTGTTTTTTTTTTTTTAAATCACAATCCTGCTTACACATTCTCTACTGGCTTCTACGGGTGCTATGATACCCTTGTTCTGCAGACTTTTGAGCTCCTTGCATACTGGATTATGCGTTGCCACTGGACTTTTTCTTCATGGTAAGCACACAGGTTCCTCTCTGGGTTCTTACAGTCACAGGTTTTCTTTGAGGCATCCATTGCCTTTGAAAACATCCCATATCTTTTTAAATTGTCTCCATTGGCCATGGGACTCCCTCTTATTTCTTTCACTGCAGCTATGAAATTCTGATGCTGCCCCCTGACCAGATCCATAGTTTGTATGGCTGTATTCCCCAAGTGGTGCTTACCACCCCCACTCCACCCACCCACACACTTTGGTTTGTACCCTTTGTTATTTTTGGAGTTAATTATTTTCAGGTCACATTTTCTTATGGTCTGCTTTATACCCTCATTGCACATTGTTAGATTGTGCCTGCTGCTTGTAATGGTTGTCTTCAAGTCCAATTGTATGATATTGTAGGAGGCCACACTATCCAGCTGAAATCACAAAGGGCATTTCCCCGTTAACACTGTTGCATGCATGAAGTTGCCGTTGTGCCTTGTTGCTTTCCTGTTCTGACAGCCTGAACCTGATATGCTGTCAGACTCAAGGAGAGAGTCATGATGTCATCATTACTGTTTGATGTGCCATCCCTATCTTGTACAAGTCTTACTGAATCTTTTTGTGTGTTTCCTCTACTCTTGAACTCACTACTAAAATATTTTAATTTGCCACATTCCTTCCAATGCTGGCCAAGTGTGGGGCACTTCTTTACCTGCTCATGCTGTCTCTACAGTAAATGCATCCTGTCATGCTGCCTGGAGTGGCTCACGAATGAGAATAACAACCTCAAAGCAGACTGTTAAGAAGTAGGGCACAAACCCCAAATTGGTTGTGAATTCAAAAATTAGATTTCACCAACCAACAAATGTATACTTCTCAGACACTATTCAGCCTTAACATGGAGCCCCAAACTGCCCCTTGACCATTCTGGTCTATCTTGACATCCAGGCAAGCTTGATGCTATGCTAGACGGTCACTTTACACCAAAGATCACAAAATTATTCAGGTTACTTCTGGTCCCATAGGACTAGTCATTTACCCCAGGTCAATTTGTGCCTCAGATCTCACACCAAAGACAATGCTTGTAGCAAATTCTGTGATAGACCAGCTCAGGGGTTGGCAACCTATGGCATGTGTGCCAAAGACAGCATGCAAGCCGATTTTTAATGGCATGCTGCTGCCTGCTGGGTCCCAGCTGCTGGCCCCACTCAGCGCCTGCTGCCGAACCCAGGCCAAGACCCTGGCAGGCAGCAGCATGCCATTAAAAATCCGGCCCACTCTTCTTTGGCCCCCCACAGGGGCAGGGTGAAGAAGCTTGGTCCTGCCGGCTGCTGCTGCAGGGCAGGCAAACTCCGCCTCCCCTGCCGTGCTGGGTTCCTGCCCCTCCTCCCCTCCCTCCCTGCCGCAGATCAGCTGATGGCCCTTGCGAGGGAGGGGGAGAAGAGGAACTGCAGCATACTCGCTGCTCCGGGGAGGAGGCGGAGAAGAATGTGGGGATGGGCCTAAGGGAGGTGGAATCAGGCCATATCCCCTCCAGCCCCCTGCCGTGAGCCGCTCTGGGCAGGGGGCTGGGACCACCCCCACAACCCCGGGACCACACCCCCAGCCCTCTGCCCTGACCCCTACACCCCCCCACGAACCCAGCCTTGACTCCAGCACCCCTCACGCATGCCCTGACTCTTGCACCAACCACATTCTTACCCTCACCCTGAGCACCAAACTGGAGCTCCTGTGCCCCCCCACACACACATTCCCACCTGCACCCTTCGCACCAAATAGGAGCTGCCCAAGTAAGCACTCTACACCCAAACCTTCCGCCCCAACCCTGATTCCCCTCCCTCATACTAGCTCCTGGCCAGAACCTACACCCCAACCCCCAGCCTGCTCCTTCACCCCCAGCCCTGTGCTCAGTGCACTCCCACCCTCAGCTCAGTGCAGAGAGACAGAGGGAGGAAGAGAATGGGCTAGAACCAGGGGGAAGGTAGGTACCCACTCTATGTGGGCAAGGCTGGGATCCCAGACCGGCAGCAGACTGAGGAGGGCTGGCAGCTGGGACCCTGGCTGGCAGGAGCTGGCAGATGGAACCCCTGAGCCGGCTACCGGCCTAGGTGAACGGAACCCCAGGCTGGCAGCAGGCTGAGCGGGCCGGCAGCGTAAGATCAGCATTTTAATTTAATTTTAAATGAAGCTTCTTAAACGTTTTGAAAACCTTGTTTACTTTACATTCGACAATAGTTTAGTTATATAGTATATAGACTTATAGAGAGAACGTCTAAAAACGTTAAAATGTATTATTGGCACGTGAAACCTTAAATTAAAGTGAATAAATGAAGATTCGGCACACCACTTCTGAAAGGTTGCCGACCCCTGGACTAACTAAAGGTTTATAACTAGGAAAAAGAAATAAGAGTTATTTATAAGGTTAAAACAGACACACTCACACAAATGAGTTGCAGTCTTAGATTTCAGATGATGATAGAGCTACTAGGGACCTCTTGCTTACGTTCAGGAATCTTTGCCCCTTAGAGACCAAGCAGTGTAAAAAGACCCTAATTCCTTTTTTAGTAAGGGATTCTTATCCCCCCCGTCCCCCCCTCGAATCCGGGATAATGGGATGAGTGCTTCTGCACATAACCCCTTCATAGGTGGAGCAACTGACAAAGTCATTGTTCCACAATGGCCCATTTGGATTCAGTAGTCCTTCTCAATTGGCAGGAGATTATACCTTCTGTAGGAATCCAGCATTCTCCATTAGATCAGAGGTGGGCAAACTACAGCCCACAGACCACCCTTGAACTACTGGCTGGGGAGGCTAGCCTCCGGTCCCTCCCTTGTTGTCCTCCCTTCCCCACAGTTACACCGCCGTGCGGGCAGCCGGGCTGCAAGCTCCTGCCGCTCTGAGTGACATGGTAAGGCGGTGGTGGCAGCGTGCAGGGGTTGGATGGGGGCCCCGGGGGGCAGTCAGGGGACAGGGAGCGGTTGGATGGGGCAGAGGTTCTGGGGCAGTCAGCGAACGGGGGGGGGGGGGGTTGGATAGGGTGTGGGAGTCCTGGGAGGGCCTGTTGAGGGGATGGATAGGGGCCGGGGAACAGTCAGGGAGCGGGGTGGGGCGGGATCCCGGGGGGGCGCGGTTTGGGGCAGGGAGTCCTGGGAGGGGGCAGTCGGGACAAGGGGCAGGGGAGGTTGGATTGGTTGGAGATTCTGAGGGGGGCGGGAAGTGGGAGGGGACAGATGGGGGCAGGGGCCAGGCTGTTCGGGGGGCACAGCCTTCCATAGCTGGCCCTCGATACAGTTTCGCACCCCAATTTGGCCCTTGAGCCAAAAAGTTTGCCCACCCCTGCATTAGTTGAATTTTTTCCTGTTTGAGTTGCAGATTTTCAGAACTAACACTTTATGGTTTTAGAGCAAACATTTAAATGTTTTTCTTATTGAGTGGAATACAGATATTATAAGTAGGATTAATACATGCAACGTCCTACAAGCATTCCACGAAGTCTAAACATTAAATACATTCTTATAACACTAATATCTATTTCAGCTATACTAACCCACAGGCAAGCCAGACTGGTTTCCAGCTATGCATTTGTCAGTGCTCAGTGAGGCCTGGGAATTTGGCATGAGCTGGCATAATGCTGACAGACCCTAGTCGTCGGGATCAAACTGGGGACCTCTGGAGCTTAGTCAGTGATGAGCTGCCAAAATCTTAACAGGTTCCCTCCTCACCCCACAAGGGGGACGTTGCCCACCCCTGCCCCCCGGGACTCTTGCCCCATCCAACTCCCCCCACACATTCCTTGATGCCCCATCCACCTCCCTCTCCTGTTCCCTGACCCCAGAACTGGGCAGGAGGGTCTTGTGGGCCACCATAGTGGGTGGCCACCATAGTGGGTGCCCACCCCATCCCTAAGAGCCAGAGGCACCTGCTGGGGGGGTGAGGTGAGGAGTCCCGGAGGTGCTTACCTGGGGCAACTTCCAGGAAGTATCCGACAGGTCCCTCTGGCTCCCAGGGACAGGGGAACGTAGCTGAGGGGGAGCGGCCGTTCCCCCACTGATCACATCAAAAGTGGCGCCTTAGGTGCCAGCTCCCTGGGTTCTCCGGGGCTGGAGCACCCACGGGGAAAATTTGGTGGGTGCAGAGCACCCACCAGCAGCTCCCGGCCCCAGCTCACCTCGCTGCCGCCACGGCCACCTCCTCCTCCACTGAACGCGCCGCCCCGCTCTGCTTCTCCGCCCCCCGGCTTCCCACGAATCAGCTGTTCGGCGGGAAGCCGGGGACGGCTGAAAAGCAGGCGGCGGCTTTCCGCTCAGGTCAAGGGTGGCAGAGGTGAACTGGGGCGGGGAACGGTTCCCTTGCGCAGGGCCCCCCCCTCGAGTTACTTGCTGCAGCGCGGGTGACCCTCCTCACGACCCCCCGCTCCAGCTCACCTCTGCCTCCCTGGGCCTGAGCAGGAAGCTGCGGCCTGCTTCTCGGCCTGCCCCAGCTTCCTGCGCGAACAGCTGATTCGCGGGAAGCCGGGGGCAAGGGGGGCGGAGAAGCAGAGCGAGGCGGCACGTTCAGGAGAGGAGGCAGAACGGAGGTGAGCTGGGGTGGGTGTGGGACTCTGCACCCACCAAATTTTCCCCTTGGGTGCTCCAGAGCTGGAGCACCCATAGAGTCGGCGCCTAAGGCGCCACTTTTGCCCAGTTAAATTTAGAAGCCCTTTTAGGACTGGTCCCTCGCAGAACAACTGGTTCTAAAAGGGCTTCTAAATTTAACAACCGGTTCTAGCGAACCAGTGGGAACCGGCTCCAGTTCACCACTGAGCTTAGTGCATGAGTCTCTACCGCATGAGGTAAAAGCCAACTGGCTGTTAGCTAAGGCTGTAGAGCAGACTCATTTTATCTCTCTCTCTCTCTCTCTCTCTCTCTAGATGGGACAGAACATCACACCCAGAAAGGTCGTTCTTCTCCATGGCAGAACTAAAACAGTGATTATGGTGACTCATTCTCCTTGTAAACACATCCAGAAAGGACCAGATTCACATATACTGGTTCAAACTGGATTTCCAGAGACTAGGAAAACAAAGAAAGCACTTTTGGCTTCAAAAGACTGTGTTTAAACTGACACAGGGCCGCCTTTCTGATCCAGCAAATGAACAGTACGTTTTTATCCAAGGGCCCAGCCCTTGCAGAAGGGTTGGAAAGACTTTGACCTGCAAGGACCTCATAAATCTGTTGGGTGACCTCTGGTAAGCTTTTAGCATGCATATGGGAACATTTATATTTTTATATATATATTTTCTCTGTAGTGCTTGTACCCCAAGAATAAAAGCATTTTGGTCTGTGAAAGCTGGTTGGTAACTGGTATACTTTGTTATAGCCTGGAGAAAGAGTCATGTAGTAATTTTTGTTGTCAGAAGGGTGTCGCAATGCAATGAAGTTTCAGAACTGCTGGTGTAAGTCAATGAAGCAAGAGGAGCAGGATTTTTCCTTTGCTTTATTTACATATAGCCTGTTTTTTAACTGCCAATTTTAAGTCTAACTTGACTTCAGTTGGAGCTTTGCTGAGCTAAGACTGCTGTATTTGGCTTTAAGTGCTTAATTTCCTTTAAACTCCAGATAGTCAAAGGCTTCTTAAATCTTGTCCCAACAAGTAGCCAACCTTTCATGTATTAACAATAATTATATCATTTTATATAATATGACAAATTACACACTAGGAACAGGTGTTTCTGACTTGGAGAGTTCCAATGTAACTACTTCCTAGACAGCCGACACAGTTTCAGGTTTAACTGCACCTTTGATCCCTCTTCCTTGAGGGCACCCACTTAAGGTTTCAGGCTTTCCAGACATCACAACTCTTGGGGTGGAGACGCACGTCTCTCTCCCTGCAGACTGGGTGTGATACATGGCCAGAAAGGGTTAAGCATCCTGCAGGATAAATGACCCAAATTCAACCCTTAGAGACATTTTGGTGTAATATTAATTGCAAATTAATTCCAATTCAGCAGTCTCTCACTGGAGTCTGTTTCTGAAGTTTTTTTGTTGAAGAATTGCCACTTTAGGTCTGTAATCGAGTGACCAGAGAGATTGAAGTGTTTTCCAACTGGGTTTTTGAATGTTATAATTCTTGACGTCTGATTTGTATCCATTTATTCTTTAATGTAGAGACTGTCCAATTTGGCCAACGTACGTGGCAGTGGGGCATTGCTGGCACATGATGGAATGTATTGCACTGGTAGATTTGCAGGTGAACGAGCCTCTGATAGTGTGGCTGATGTGAGGGCGCCCCCCCTGCCCCCCACACTTCTGCTGGTAATAGCTCACCTTACCTGATCACTCTTGTTACAGTCTGTATGGTCACCCCCATTGTTTCATGTTCTCTGTGTATATAAAATCTGTCCACTGTATTTTCTACTACATGCATCCGATGGAGGGATAGCACAGTGGTTTGAGCATTGGCCTGCTAAACCCAGGGTAGTGAGTTCAATCCTTGAGGAAGCCATTTAGGGATCTGGGGCAAAAATTGGGGATTGGTCCTGCTTTGAGCTGGGGGTTGGACTAGATGACCTCCTGAGGTCCCTTCCAACCCTGATACTCTGTGAAGTGAGTGTAGCTCACGAAAGCTTATGCTCGAATAAATTTGTTAGTCTCTAAGGTCCTCACAAGTCCTCCTTTTCTTTTTACTATGTTTACAGTTCATTTAAATGTTAATATTTCCTTTTGATCTTTGAATTAACAGAATACAGCATAGAGAGGGACTGTTTGATTACATTGTTCACCTCTAACCATATAGATGTAAAAACAAAAACATTATCTACCAAAATGTCTCTAAGGGTTGAATTTGGGTCATTTATCCTGCAGGATGCTTAACCCTTTCTGGCCATGTATCACACCCAGTCTGCAGGGAGAGAGACGTGCGTCTCCACCCCAAGAGTTGTGATGTCTGGAAAGCCTGAAACCTTAAGTGGGTGCCCTCAAGGAAGAGGGATCAAAGGTGCAGTTAAACCTGAAACTGTGTCGGTTGTCTAGGAAGTAGTTACATTGTGAACTCTCCAAGTCAGAAACACCTGTTCCTAGTGTGTAATTTGTCATATTATATAAAATGATATAATTATTGTTAATACATGAAAGGTTGGCTACTTGTTGGGACAAGATTTAAGAAGCCTATGACTATCTGGAGTTTAAAGGAAATTAAGCACTTAAAGCCAAATACAGCAGTCTTAGCTCAGCAAAGCTCCAACTGAAGTCAAGTTAGACTTAAAATTGGCAGTTAAAAAAACAGGCTATATGTAAATAAAGCAAAGGAAAAATCCTGCTCCTCTTGCTTCATTGACTTACACCAGCAGTTCTGAAACTTCATTGCATTGCGACACCCTTCTGACAACAAAAATTACTACATGACCGAAGCCTGAGCCCACCCGAGCCTTGCCACCCCGGGCGGGGGGACCGAAGCCCAATCCCCATCATCCTGGGCAGGATGGGGTGGGGGGGGCAAAGCCTAAGCCAAAGGGCTTCAGCCCCCGGCAGGGGGCCTGTAACCTGAGCCCTGCTAGCCAAGATTTGAAGTCCTTAGGCTTCGGCTTCAGCCCCAGAGGGTGGTGTTCGGGTTTCGGCTTCGGCCCCAGCAAGTCTAACACCAGCCTTGGCGACCCCATTAAAACAGGGTGTCGACCCACTTTGGGGTCCTGACCCACAGTTTGAGAACTGCTGACTTACACTAACTTCTCAGGTTATGGCTACACTTGCAGATGTAGAGCTCTTTGAGTTAAATGAGCCTTCATAGAGCGCAGTAGGGAAAGTGCTGCAGTTTGTCCACACGGACAGCTGCAAGCGCACTGGCGTGGCCACATTTGGGGTACTTGCACGAGAATTGGGTGTGGTGCCTTATGGGCAGCTATCCCAGCATGCAATTGACTGCAATGTGCTTTTGAAATGGGGGTAGGGTGGGGGGTGACAGGGAGTGTGGTGTGTGTATGTGGAGCGCAGAAAGTGGGTTTTTGGGGGACTGAAAGCATGTCAGTGTGCTGTCTGTCTTGTAAGTTCAGACAGCAGCAGACCTCCCCCGTCTCTCACTCACACACACACACACACACACACACACACACACACACACACACACACACACACACACACACACACACACACACACAGCATTCCACAGTAACGGCTTGCTTTGTCTCTGAGCTGGCTGTCGGAAATGGAGCTTTCAAAGGGCATATCCGCATTCCTAAGCGAACTCAAAACAATGAGAAGAGTGGCCACTTGATTTAAGGGGATTATGGGATGTTTCCAGAGGCTGATCAGAGCACGGTAATGCAACACCTTCTTCACACTGACACCCGGGCATGTCAGCCACTACGCAACAAGTGTTTAATCTTCACGCTGAGGTGGAGTACCAGGAGCTCTCTAGCCGTGGAGTCAGAGCACTCTATGTGCCTTGCCAGTGTGGACAGGGAGTGAGCTAGGGTGCCCAGGGTTGCTTTAATGTGCTCCAACTCACAAGTGTAGCCAAGCCAGATGAGTAAGGCAACCAGAATTTGACTTTTGGATTAGTAGGATGGCTAAATACTTTGGAAGTTTATGTGGCATTTCTTGGCTTCTGGATACTTTGTACTGATGTTTTTTCTGGACGTGATTCAGCTAGATCCCCATGAATGCAATTACAGCTGGCTATATGACAATAATAGTAAGGGTCACTTCTTGCATTATACACTTCTTGGGACTAGATTTTGCAGCTGAGGAAATCGTATTGTTTTTTGATTGATTGGATTTAGCATAAAATTTGAAGATTAACTGAACTAGGGTAATATCAAGCACCCTTATAGCTGCCCTAATCCTGGGTAAAAGATATCTTTCCATACTTGTCTCATTTTTCTCTCCATACTTTGTAATGAGATGGGTATGTTGTTGTCATTACAATTAACACATGGAATGTAAGCACACACGAAGGGTTTGATTGATTGTGCCTTATAGGCACAGTCATGCAGAATTGTATCACCTGGGTGGAAGCAGTGTACCAGTACTTTCCAGAACTTCTTGGAGAACAGAGGTGCACATGTACTGTGCCTCCCATTGGGGTATATACATCTCCAAGGGGCAGTGTAGAATTCTCAGTGCACCTAAACATAGCAGTGTGGCCGCTGCCGTTGTGTGGTATTTTGGGCTAGCCATGCGAGTATGTACCCCAGGGGTCATGTAGAATTGTACTCGGGCAGCTAGCCTGAGCTTCCACCCATACCCTGTGGCCAAACTGCGATTTTTAGTGCTAGCTTGAGCAGAGCTAGTGTGTGTATATCTACCCATGCTGAGTATTTCATGTTTTTGTTCTAATTTCTCTGTTGTGAAACATAACAGGATATAAATTGATCTTGTATGCCTTGATTATTGAAGTTTAGTTGCTGGGAGATCATAGGTGTCACAGTTCATGAATGCACACTTAATCAGTTACAGAAAGTGAGCTGCTGGAGCATCATCTATTGCTTCCAATCTGATCGCAACAAGCTGTTGCCAGGTTGTAGGGGTAGGATTTTATATTTATATTAAAGACCAGAGTTTATCCTGCCAGCCACCCTTTTTGAATAGCAGAAAGGAATGACCCTCTGGGGCATTGGTAGAAATGCATCTGACAGACTGCCAGTGTCTGTACTGATGTTAAGGCAGGGACAGACAAGAACAGTCCTTATGACTGATTATGGCCACCCTTTGTTTTAGGATAAGTTGTATTATAAAAGATGGGATCTTGTTTCCTATATATATTATAAACTTCCCTCAAGTCACTTCTTTGTTTTAAGGCTTAGCGAGTAAAAGTCAGGGTCATGTATTGTGTCTATGTTAATTTAGATTGGAGGAATGCTGAAGGCCCAAGCCACAGTGTGAACTGTTTTGATTACAAGATTTAGTGAGGTTTAATTTCTAATGCCTTTCTTGCTCTATATAAAACACTGCTGTTTGTATATCTTTGAAGGTCTCTGTAAATGACTTTTTGTGTGAATGAGGAGTGCATGCATCAGGAAAAGATAAGGTGTGAAGGCCATTGTCGGAGCCAGATGGCCGAGGGTGGAGAAGTGAAGAAATTTAACAGACTTATGGATGCCAGAGAACCATCAATGCACATCCATGACTTAGGGAAGGCAGATTGATTGCCCTGAGGTGGAGGCTGGCACCCCTAAAGACAAGACAATTGATTAAATCAAAAGGACAGGATGGCCCTCTGGGAGGTGCTTTGGAATGTTAACATCAGAAGAGAACACCAATTAAGGAGTAACCGGTCACAAACTGACACAGCAAAATCCATAGACTTCAACAGAGAAGAAAGACTATAAGAACGTCATGCTTTGTATGAGCATACCAAGGTTTGGTTTGTCCTATTTGCCTCAACTGGATTCTTACTAGATAAAAGACAAAAACAGTTGGAAAGGAGGTAGGAGGAATAAAGAAGGGGTAAAGACTGATACACAAGGGAGGACCTCTGAAACTGACACAGCTACAGAGATGGAGAATGGTCTGATTCTCTCCCCTTATCTGGTTTGTTTGGAACATATTTCAGTATCAGGAAGAAAAAGATCAACAGTGTGATGGGAAAACTCTGAGTCCCAGACAGGGGTGGTGGTGGTAGAAATGTTGTTGACTGATGTGATAATGATGCCTTGATATCTCTCTCTCTCTCACACACATTTTGAATAAGCCACTAAGTCCTTCCTAGAACAGAAATATTCGAGGAGCATGGCACCATTGACCCATGAGACTCGACCTATCTATATAAATTTCAACTGGTCCATGTTTGAACACCTACTCTAATCTTGAGAGCGTTTTGATCTATTACTAAAACATTTTTAACCTCACTTGGGAGACTAAAACCCCTGATCAACCATTCTTTTACTTTAGAGAAACTCATTTTAAATACTTTAACTCTTTCCTATGCTTTCTTACAACAATTTGACATAACATTTATAGATTAAAAGGGCAGCTCTGCCACTTTTCACCCATTTTGAACAATTTAAAACTTCAGCTTAGGGTATGGGTCAATACAGTATCCTCTCCCACTTACTCTTCTTACAGATTTCATCGCTGGATGACTCAGAACTGGTGTCAAGTGAGGGCTGGGTATTGCTGCCAGAACCTCATTGCCCTCCTGGCCAGAGTGTGGCCTTAGCTGAAATGGCGCTGAACCCAGTTTGTCCTCATCTACATTAGTAGCTCACCTGTGCTCATCACTGGTTCATCATTGTCCCTATTGCAGACTCCCATTGTCCATAAAGGGTATTAAATCTGGTGTAAACAGGGCCTTGAAGAAAAGAATTTACAGTTCTAAACACAGTCCTCAATACACTACATATGCTATGTTCATTTCTGGTAATCTCAGAACCAGAAAGATTCCAACAAGATGGAGGGTGTGGTGGGGCAGATCCCCACTGAGCCATGAAGGGCTTAAAGAGCTCCTCTGGGCACAGTCAGTCCCAAGCTGATGAACCTATGAGAAAGTATTTCTTCACAAAACACATAGCCCACCTGTGGAACTCCTTGTCAGAGGATGTTGTGAAGGGCATGACTGTAACAGGGTTAAAAAAAGAACTAGATAAATTCATGTCGGATAGGTCCATCAATGGCTATTGGCTAGGATGGTCAGGGATAGTGTCCCTAGCCTCTGTTTGCAGATGCTGGGAATGGGTGACAGGGGATGGATCACTTGATCATTACCTGTTCTTTTAATTCCCTCTGGGTCACCTGGCATTGGCCACTGTTGGAAGACAGGACACTGGGCTAGATGGACCTTTGGTCTGACCCAGTATGGCTGTTCTTATGTTCTTGTCAAACCTGGAGAAAGGCAGATCCCTGCTCAGTTTGAGGTGGCACTCTGTGGGATCAGGGCTATAACCAGGAGCTCCTTAGACCCAGGAAGCAGGGGTTTGGTGACTGGCATAACCACTTGAGAGGCTTAGCCACCCATGCCCTGTCAAAAAGGAGAGGTACCAGCTCTTTTCTCTTTTTTTTTTTTCCTTTGCTTTCCAAAGGCTCTAGAATCTGCCTTTTGTGGTCTGCAGAAGCATCCTGACTCTTTCATTTGGACTACTTTACTCACCCCACTGTAAGGGGGCAGATGCCTAAGCAACACAACCTGAAGGTTGTGCTCTGGACTCTGGGATAACACCATAGCAATGGTATGGTCCAGTGAAGGACTGCTGAGACAGAAATGGTTCCAGACATTTCCCCAAAGGGGTGCCAGAGAAGTATAACCTACTACAGATGGAATTCAGGGAAGAACAGCACAAAGCATGAAGTAGTTTGAGGGAGTAGCTCTGAGGAAAGAGTAAAAGAACGCTGTATTTTTTACTTGTCCAGCTAAAGACCCCAGTTGGAAAATCTGTTAATGTGGGTATGGCAGTCTGTACCCTACATTCACCCCTTTTACAGGAATATGATACTTTATATGAAATTTATGTCTTGTGAGGTATCATTTGAAAACTCATAATTTGCTAACCATTATTGTCCTGGTAAAATGTGTGGCAACGTTGTATGTAAAGTTATAAGATTCTACTGTACGATATTAGTAACAAATGTTCCAAGTCTGGGGAGCATTCACAAACCATTGCCTCAGAGACAAAAGGCTAGCCAACGCCTCAGCCAGGTGTCGTCAAAATCAAATGGACCATCACCTATGGCCATTTTTTGGCAGGAAACAGGGTCTGGGTGGAAAATCTACATCTTGACAAAGAAACAGAGTGGGGTTCCCATCCACATAGACTTTGTCTCCTGAACCTCAACTGGAGATGATTCTCAAAGAGGAGAGAAAACTATAAGACAGGAAAGCATATGCCCCAAATTATCTTTCTCCTTCTCTCTACCCATGGCATCGACAACACTTGAAGAACAAAGGAAGCAGCATTGGATTGAGGGAGGAATCCTGACTGAAAGAAATTCAGCCAGTAAAATGGCTGAAACATGTGGTGAGAGACATTAGTTTTGAATTCACTTAGCTTATTAAGTTGGGCATTAGTTGTGTTTTATTTTTGTTTTCTTTAACCAGTTCTGACTTTTATGACTCATTACTTGTAGTCACTGAAGCTTGTTTTATTTAATCCAATGTGTTTGGATTAAAGTGTTTGGGGAAACTCCATTTGGGATAACAGGATTTCTGCATATCATTTCTTACTAATAAAATGACAGTCTTTATATGACCTTGTATTGTCCAGGAAATAACTGGGCAGTACAAGATGTACATTTCTGGGGAAAGACTGGGACTGAGAATTTGCTGGTGTTACTCTCCAATGTAATTCAAGAGTGGCTAGCTATAGTACTCATATTCTATACCTGGGTGTAACTTGCATGCCGGAGACTGTGTGAGAGCAGATCAGGAATGGTAGCTCTCTCAGCAAAGCGGTATAAAAGACACCCCAAGTTGAAGAACTGAGGACACAGCTGTTCATTAGTCCAGATTGTAACCCGGGTAATGTCACAGTGGGATATTGAGTACTCCTGTAGGGTACAAGAAAAAGCCTTTGGGTTTATTTCTACACCATTATTCCATTTCTCTAGCTCAATCAGAATTTATGGACTTAATGCAGGAATTCTGGGTGAAATACTATAACCTGTGTTCTGCAGCAGGTCAGTCTAAACCATAATGGTTTTTTTGCCCTTGTAAATGGTGATTCATAGATTTTTATCAAACAATAGAATACACTAGATAAACACATTAAACTCAATGGCTTTCTCTAGTTCTGGTACTGTAGTGTGTGTGAAAGTTCAGTGATTGTGATATTTTATTAGTATCCTGAGTCTTGGTCCTGAAAAGTGCCGAGCACCCTCAGCTCTCACTGACTTCATTGGAAGTTGAGGGTGCTCATCAACTTCCAACGCAGGATAGAGAGATTGGTAAACATTGGCCTTCTGGTGAACAAACAATTCTGAAGAGGTTTACATTTTAATTTTATCAAGGGTAAACAGAGAACAAATATAGTAGAGAGGAAAGAGTTTATTTCATGGCATGATTCATACTTATTTGCAAAGCAACTGTAAACTGCACATCTGGACTTTAAAAGTATTTCAGTACATGTATACTACAGTATCTTTTAAAATTCATGAAGGATTTTCTCCTCCTGCTGTGTTTAATTGCAAATCAGATATTGGTGTCAAAATATGGTTGGTTCCACATTGTACTGATTTTCATAATAAATATTTTAAATATATTAGAGAAATGTGGGTGATGTAATATCTGTTTATTGGACCAACTTCTTTTAGTGAAAGAGACAAGTTTTCTAGCTTACACAGCACTCTTCTTCAGGTCTGGTAAATACTCAGTGTCACAGCTAAATACAATATGAAAGAGATTTAGCATAAGAGTTGACACATATTTCAAGGGAGCATTTCAGGTGAAGTGGCTAGGTTTTATTTTTTTTTCCCCTTTCGCCCTTATGACTGGGAAGGTGTTAACTGCTGTTACATTTCCCAGACCTGAAGAAGAGCTTGGTGTAGCTCAAAAGCCTCTCTCTCTCTCAGTAAGAGAAGTTGATCTAATAACAGGTATTACTCACCCACCTTGTCTCTCTAATATCCTGGGACTGACACAGCTACAAGCACTGCATCATTCAGATAAAGGCACTATAAGTCCCAGTCCTTTTTAAAGTTAAAATTAATGAGCTATAAACTTCGGAGCTTGTCCCCCAAGAGTCGGTGGAGTCATTTATCTACAAAAAGAAAAGGTGTACTTGTGGCACCTTAGAGACTAACAAATTTATTCAGTCTCTAAGGTGCCACAAGTACTCCTTTTCTTTTTGCGGATACAGACTAACATGGCTGCTACTCTGAAACCTGTCATTTATCTAAGTTTCTGAGATGCACTGGAGGTTGGTTGTCTCCTCTGAGACCAGATTGTGGACAGTGATAATTTTATATAGCTTTGTGCCATTTTTAGTCTGACTCATGCTTTAAAATGTGCACCTCGTTGTACCAAATAATACAACATTTGCATTCCCTTCATTTAACTCAGAGGATTAAAAAGGTTCTAAAATGTGCACTTTCCACAAGCTGTATATTTCAATTAGCTATTCTTCAGTCACTGACAGGTTACAGTATATCCTCCCCTCTGATTAGAGCAGAATGATTTAAGACTGCTTGATTTTATTGCTTGATTAAATGACCCTTAAACTTTTTTTATTTTTGTTTTACCCTCTTCCATGTAATTTGCCCAGAAATTTCAGTGAAAAAAATGAAACTAAACTAAAGAAAAAAGACACCACCACAAGATCCACACCCAGCTGCATTAATTTACATCAAATTAGTCAACAAGTTCAACTTGATTTCTGACCAACCGTAATATTTTCATCATGAAGACAGCAATTATATATGAAGTAGGCAGGCAAGATAGTACACTCTTGTCCAAAAGGAGCCAAAAGTGACTGACTCAAACATTTGATTGCATTACTCTTTCACTGCAGTATGTATTGTGCATCATTACATTGCTGCCTCAGAAACTGCAATTATTTGATAATCAAAAGATCAAAGTCCATGAAATACCAGGATGTTTCTCTTCCTGATTTTATTTTTCATGCAGATTATAAGGTTTTGCTTGTTTATTGCCATCAAAAGGAAAAAGACACCATCCTTCCTGACTCAATTCATGGTGACACCATCATTGCCAGTATAAAGGTCTCCATTGTCTCAGTTGTGAAGGTGGTCATAGAAGATGTTATACTGAAGGTTCCTTATTCATTATTAACCATGCATGTGATTGTCAGTACTGCTTCTCTTTCTTTCATCGTAATGGAATCATAGGGTTAGAAGGGACCGCAAGAGTCATCTAGTATAAGTCAGACGTGTCAATCTTAAGCCTGGACTCGGTAAGAATGACAGATTTGAAGTGGTTGTTTTTATAACACTGTGGGTCAAAGTCTGCCACCCTTACTCATGTTGAGTAATGAGTAACTTCTTTTTTTGAGTGGAGTAGGGTCCAACTCAACATGAGTAAGGGTGGCTGAATCTTTAATTTTTTTAATTAGTTTTTCTCTTTATAACATTTAGCAACGTCAGTCTTCTAGTGGCTCAGACTTGGGCTCCAAACCTTAGGGGCTAGATCCTCAGCTGGTATAAATCAGTATAGTGTTGTTTTCCACAGAACATTGCTGATTTTACATGAATTAAGGATCTAGTCCCAGGGTTTTAGCTGACCCTCACCAATCTGGAGTGCACTCTTTTGTTGAGTCCAAGAGAGCTATTACTTCTATTTTAAAGCTGCACTTGAGGCAATTGTTTTCTGTATTTTAGTCACAGACATTATATAGTTTGTGTGTTTCCTTTAATTTATAAGGACACAATAAATTGAGCTGCTAAACAAAAATGTGTCCTATTGTGTGCTGGGGCAGGGAATCTCCCATTGAAAAATGAAATATTGCTACTAAATTTTAAAATCTAAATGCAATTTTTTAAAGTTATTTTTCTGCCCCTGCTGATGATGGGGGGGGGGAAATATAATACTGTTAAAAAGACGGGCCCATTCCCGGTTCATTGAAGTAAATGGCAAAACTTCCATTGACTTCAGATTGCATAGTCAGGCCCTACACTTGTTGCATTCATGGGCTATGACCTTCTGCTGAATCCATCATAGTGGTTTATTGATAAATGGAAAGTGATGTTCCAAGCCCCAGTTATATTACACTGTAAGTGAGATAGTTAAATACAGATGTATAAGATGATGATAATCTAAAACTACAACACTTGTCAGCATGCATTAACAAAATTAGTCATGTGTTAAGTATGATGTTTAAAAAGTCTTATTTCAAGAATGTATTTGCTTTATTCCTGATTAGATAAAAACATGACATGAATGATTTAAAAAAAAACACACACACCCTGTGAACCATGAATACAAGATGGCAAAATCTGAAATTTTGTTTAAAAAAAATAGTATTTGTGGTGTAACAGGAGCGGGGAGAGTAAAAGCAAGGGCAGAATTTACAAACATCAGGCAAAAGTGTTTTTTGTTTTGTTTTGTTTTTTTTATTGTATGTACTTATTTAGGTGAATATGCCCCCACTAAAAATGAACAAAAACAAAGCAAGCTAAACTAATTTTATTAGGAGTAATATTAATCATGTTTGTTTGAGTAGTATGTAGGGGCCAACAAGAACATGGTCCCATTGTGGTAGGCACTGTATAAATACAGAGTCCATGCTCCAAAAAGCTTACAAATCTAAACAAATGGCATGGATAAAGGGTAATAGAAAGAGCTGTTACACTCTAGCAGAGTAAACAATGTGATGGTGGCAAATACGGCACTAGTACTGCAATTTTTGGGGAGAAGGTTATTTGGGAGAGGATATGCTGAATGGAAATACAAGAGCAGGGATCAGAGATGTTGAAGAGAGGGGACAGTAAAGGAAGGAGGAGGCAATGAAGGGCAGGTGTAGAGTGGGGCTGAGGTGAAGAGGCTGAGAAAAGGTGCAGGGGGCAACTGGTTTGATAGCAATTTCTCTACTTAAGTTCAAACAGTATTAACAAGTAGATAATGTCCCACTAAACAAGTCATTTCCATTCCTCTCAGTGCCCAGTGTAAACAGTGTTGCTGAGGCAATGATTTCTTGACTGGGGTGCTCCTGTGTCCATAACTGATCCTGGGGGCTGATGACAATTGTCACAAGTTAAAGCAGCCTGCAAGTGTGGGGGGGGGCGCGACTCAATGGAGAGTGGCTCAGCCATCTTTGAAGACCTCTATGCATATAGCTCCCATCAGTGTAGTATCCAAGTACTGAATAGCATTAGTGTCATTGCTGCTCTTTTCCTTCACAATGAGTTGCCATTTAAATTCTGATAATTCCATCTCTAGCTAAGAATAGAACAAGACCAGAAATAGCATGACGCTAATATAGGTCTGGGTTGAGTTAGTATTATTTCCAGTGCTATTACAGCTTTAAGATTATAACCTTATACTATTCCTCACACAGCCCACTGCATTTATACTTACATATGTTACAAGAGCCTGCTCTGCTGATTGTCACAGCCGAACAGTGTTAGCTAATGAATTGTTCCATGTGAATTAACAGACTGAAGGGGTCCTCTACCAGTCTAATGCTTACAACAATATGTGAAAATAATACATTCGTTGAAGTAGACTGTATTTGAAGTGCCCCCATCTCCGAGTGCCACAGTGGGCCTCTCAGTGTGTTCGATAATTAGGTGACTGGTCAAGTTATCAGTTATTCGTAACCACTGAAGAGGGTGCTTCAGCATGAAGCACCTGACCCAGCTCACTTGAAGCCAATGGGAATCTTTCCATTGGCTTCACTGGGCTTTAGGTTTAGTGCCAATTGTCGCAGAGACACAGGCTCCTTTGAAATGTAATGAGCGGAATGAAGACTTTTCTGTGAGGTGAAAATGTTTGGTTTTTGACTAGCCAGAAAATTCCCAAATTACTAAATTCTGGGGTTTTGTGTGAACTTTACCACCACCATCAGCCCTCCACTTCAGAGTATATCTACATGGGAAAACTTGTGTTTTTCTGCACTAGTGCAGGTTCCCCCGTGCTACCAATCATAAAGTTGCATGGCAGAAAGGGTGCAGGCAATTTTACTACTGTGTTGTTTAACTCTGCACTAGAGCCATATAAATGCTACAGTTGTCATTGGTAGCGCTGCAGGAATTCCACTGATTCAACGTAAGCAATACCAATCATACTCCGAAAACACTGCCAGTTAGGTGAGGCAACAGAGATGTGCCACCCAAATAGTTCAATCTTCAACACATTGGAGACCCTGACATAAAGCTGCAGCATGCAGCTGTAATTTGCTCCTGTATTTTATGGGAGGATTCTACTACGGTTCCTTCTAGTTGCAAAATATGTTGAGCTCTTTTAATGTGGTTTTATTTTTCACATCAAACACTATGTTAGTTTGTCCAGCACTCAGGAGCAAGCTTACAACAAACCATTGTGCATGGAAAAAGAGGTGGAAATTTTTATTGGATATAGGTTTCAGCTATCAGCTTCCAAGGTGGTGTTAAGATACTCACTTCCAAGTTATGCATCTCCCTTACAATCATATAACACATGAAAATTTGATGTGAGAATACTACTAACCTCATGTACTTTGAGAGCTTCATGAAACTCTGAAGCAGATCCTGGGGTGATTTGGGAAAAAAACAACAACAAAAACACTTACTGGAATGCTGCTGCCCTTATTGACTCTGTGAGAGCAGGGTGCATGGTTTCACCCTGCATTACTGAAGGCAGCTACGCCTTGTGGGTATTTGTGACTAGGAAGCGCAAATGGTGTTTGCACCACTTCATGGTAAAGTAGACTATGCTGATATCTTGTGACACTACAAACCCATTGTAACAGGGCAGTCTGCTCCTTTAATACTTCAGGGGCCCAGGGAGCAGCCATCTCTGTTCAGGAGAGGTAGGTGTTGGGAATCATCCAACCCACTTGGACAGCATTCAGTGATAGGGTATGATGATTCCCAGGTAGGGGATATAAATAAGGACCCCAGGCCCATGAGAGGGTGTCACTGTGCCTCAGTGGGTCACAGTGGAAGATGCCAAATTCAGGACAAACTGCTGAGAAATATGGAAGACACACCCCAGACTGATGGTTATTCTACAATTAGATATACCAAGCCAGCAACAAAATAAACTTGTGTCTCACCACACTGGTTAACAAGAAGTTAAGAATGCAGTCTCCTTAAGAATTCCGGCAGGTTTCAGAGTAGCAGCCATGTTAGTCTGTATTCACAAAAAGAAAAGGAGTACTTGTGGCACCTTGGAGACTAACAAATTTATTTGAGCATAAGCTTTCGTGAGCTACAGCTCACTTCATCGGATGCACTTGGTGGAAAATACAGAGGGGGGATTTATATACACACACAGAGAACATGAAACAATGGGTTTTATCATACACACTGTAAGGAGAGTGATCACTTAAGATGAGCCATCGCTAGCAGCAGGGGGGGGGGAAAGGAGGAAAACCTTTCATGGTGACAAGCAAGGTAGGCTATTTCCAGCAGTTAAGAACATCTGAGGAACAGTGGGGGGTGTGGTGGGGGGGGGGAGAAATAACATGGGGAAATAGTTTTACTTTGTGTAATGACTCATCCATTCCCAGTCTCTATTCAGGCCTAAGTTAATTATATCCAGTTTGCAAATTAATTCCAATTCAGCAGTCTCTCGTTGGAGTCTGTTTTTGAAGTTTTTTTGTTGAAGGATAGCCACCCTCAGGTCTGTAATCGAGTGACTGGAGAGATTGAAGTGTTCTCCGACTGGTTTTTGAATTTTATAATTCTTGATGTCTGATTTGTGTCCATTTATTCTTTTACATAGGGACTGTCCAATTTGACGAATGTACATGGCAGAGGGGCATTGCTGGCACATGATGGCATATATCACAGTGGTAGATGCGCAGGTGAACGAGCCTTTGATAGTGTGGCTGATGTGATTAGTCCCTATGATGGTGTCCCCTGAATAGATATGTGGACAGAGTTGGCAATGGGCTTTGTGGCTATTTCCCCATGTTATTTCTCCCCCCCGCCCCACTGTTCCTCAGATGTTCTTGTTAACTGCTGGAAATAGCCTACCTTGCTTGTCACCATGAAAGGTTTTCCTCCCTCCCCTCCTGCTGCTGCTGATGGCTCATCTTAAGTGATCACTCTCCTTACAGTGTGTATGATAAAACCCATTGTTTCATGTTCTCTGTGTGTGTATATCAATCTCCCCTCTGTATTTTCCACCAAATGCATCCGATTAAGTGAGCTGTAGCTCACGAAAGCTTATGCTCAAATAAATTTGTTAGTCTCTAAGGTGCCACAAGTACTCCTTTCCTTAAGCATTCCAGCACTGATTTCACCACCCAGACACTCAACTTTATAATGAGTGGTTATTGAAAACCAATTTCATCAAACAAAGGGCCCTTCTAACTAAAGTGATCAGCCACACAGTAAGGTCAATATATAACTCAGATCTTACCCAATAATCACACGGTTGCCAATCCTTTAGTATCTAATATCTAAAAGTTTATTTATATGAGAAAAGAGGAGAGAGTTAAAATGGTCAAAGGAATCAAATACATAAAATCATTGCAAAGTTCTTGGATCAGGTTTGTAGCTGTGATGTTATAAACCGCTGGCTTGTCAAGTCTCTGGTAACTTTCAAAAAAATTGGAAGGTCCTCGGTCCATTTATTGAAATGCTCCTTTTAATGTAAGTGCATAGTTCAGAGCAGGAAAGAAGCAAAATGGAGATGCTTCCTTTGTACCTTCTCCCATGTAGAGAGACTGCTCTCAGACTAGTTTGTGGAAAATTAAAGGCACAAGAGTCCAGGTCACAAGAGAAAGTCACATGCCCTTGCATGCTTTGATGACTCATAGGAGCAGCCAGTACCCATATTATGGCTAAAGAATCCACAGGAAAGCTCACTGGACAGGGACAAGCTTGGCCAACTGTGTTCTTTAATGGGCCATCAGCTTAAATGGTCCATTCACAATGTGCTGGCTAGACTGGATGTAAACTACCTTGTGGGTGTTGCCCCAGGAGCACACACATTTGAAATACTGGTACATAGTCAATATTCATAACTTTAGATACAAAGATGATACCGTCACACCCTGACACCCCCTTATTCACCACTGTCATATAATTAGGATATGTTTTGCACAAAGTATGCATTGTGAGGTATCATTCTAAAAGTCTTAATCTGTTAGACAATATCTCATTGGATTGTACGTGTTATCATATGTGAACTTATGCGGTTTGGCTATGTATGTGTTACTGAAACATCTTGTGAAGGTTGAAAACACGCACAAACAGCCTTTTAGGTACAATAGTAAAAAGGCCAAACAATGTTAATGGCTTGTTGAGGAGATTTACACAAGCACAAGGATTACCCCAGGAATTGTGTACAATAGAAACCTCTCAGGAATAGCACTACCCAATGGGAAGTGTTTGACCCAGGTCACAGCAAAAGTGCTTTCCACCAACTGGGAAGAAGATATAAAAGGGGAATAATGACATCATGATGGTACCTCACTCTCCCTGCAACAACACCCCTGGAAACACCCGAGGAACAAAGATTGAACTGGGAGAAGTGAGGGTCCCAGGCTAAAGGAATTTTTAGCCCGTGTGTGAAAACTTGGGAAACCCAAGCTGCAAAGCAAAGGCAGCTTGTACCTTTAAGAATATGCCAGACTGTTTATCACTCAGGGTGAGAATTTGCTAATTCATATCCTACCTATCTAGGATGTTAAAACTGCAAACTGAGTTTATTTGCTAGGTAATCTCCTTTGATCTGTTTGCTATCACTTATAATCACTTAAAATCTATCATTTCGTAATTAATAAACTTATTTTATGTTTTAATCCAAACCAGTGTGCATTTGACTAAAGGTGTCTGGGGAAAATCTCATCTTGGTTACCACAAGTGTGCATGGTCCTCGTCACATTGAGGGAGAGGCAGACCAGGTATTTAACCCATATACTGGCCAGTTTTGACCAGGACAGAACAATACTGCTCTGGGGTCCTAGGCTGGGAGGCTGGCAGTTAGAGAGCCTGCATGTAATTGCAGCTGGCTATCCCTACCTGTGTGAATTTTGGTGAAAGTGCAAGCATGTAGGGCTTTGCAGCTTGTCACAGAAGCACAGTGTGAGAGGGAGCTCTGGTGGGTCAGAAGGCTCAGTGGTACCCCAGTTTCAGGTGGCACCCCAGGGGAACCTGTCAGAGATACATGCATACAAACAGGATAATATCTGTTAGAGTGTAACTTTTCCATTGATACCTTACATGACATACTTTGTACAATATTTGTTGCAATTGTCTAACCGTGGCAATATTAATGATATAAATGATCATAGTTCTACCATACTGCATCACAGAGGGCTAGAAAGATATTCCTGTAACTGCAGCAGCAGCAGATTACAAGAGGGCTAGAAGGCCTTGCAGCCTCCCTGGGATGGGAAAGGCCCTGACCATTAAGCTGTCGGAGGCCAGAGGGCCCCATGATATAGGTTGGGAACAAGACTGTTATTTGATATTATTGTTTCATGTTTCCTTTCCCCACCCCCACCCTCCCACCCCACATTGTACAATAAACAGGGACCTAAGGTAAAGGCAACAAACTGAACTGGGCTTGGCCAGTTGTTGTTCTCAGTCTGGTGGATGGAGGAGGATAGGGTGTATGTGGCCATAAACTGCTTTTGCAAGTGATTAATGTTTTGTTACAAGAGGACTCAGCAATCTCTGATGCCAAGAACATTATTCCTATCTACATGAGAAGAAGATTCAACAAATTGCAATATTAAAAAAGAAAGTAGTGATTTTTGTAACTTGGTCTATGACTTGCTGCTTTTTATTGTGATGCAACTATATGTGGCTTTTCAGTAATTGCATATGCAAATGTCCAGTTACACATACAACTTCTCATTTGCATAAGCAATTATTGTGATTTTGCATGCAGTCGAGAACTGTGTGGAAGGGCAGGTTCATTTTTACATGAACACTTAGAAAAATGACTGTTAATATAATTAAAGACTTCAGCATCATTTGTGAGTTAACATTTGTTTTATTTAAGCTATATTCTTTCTAAGTCATGAGAAGAGATGCTTTTAAAAAGTAATAATTATGAATTTACACTCATTGTTAAATTAAACTTCATATACTTGATATAACACAAGTATGTCAAATATCCTAAAGAATATTAGGACCATAAATGTAGAAACTGTCATGATAGATGAGAATAATAATACATCTAGTCTGGTATTCTGCCTCTCACAGTGATCTATACCAGATGCTTTAGGGGAAAACAACAAAACAAAAGCCATAGACCTGATGAATGCACTTGAATAACTGGTCAATAGCCAGGGTAAATTTCTTCCTAACTTGAGTTTATATCCTGAAGTGTGAAGATTAATAGAGCCTATTTCTGTTATCCTAACTAATGTAATAATAGAAAGTATTTATTTTCATTTTTGTGTCTAGCTCTATTTTATAACTTACTCCTATGTTTGCCTCAATAATATCCTGCTAGAACTCTTTTATTGAGTTTAATCTGAATGAGGAATAAAAGGTCACAGCACACAGTAGTTCTCTACTACATCTAATAAGTTGTGATGATTATTAACAATTCTTCAGCATAGAGAATCATCTGACCAGGTTGGCCTATTCCCAGGTATGGACAGCTGTGAGATTAGATCCATTTTTTTCAGATGTGGATCTTGTCATGCATGCCTTTGTCACTTTAAGATTAGATATAGGGGACTACTGCTTGACTCTATTGAGAAACTGCAACTGGTGCAGAAATTGACAGCCTGCTTTTTAACAGGTGTTCCTTTTGTGGAGCATATTAAACCTGTACTGGCTGTCTATTGATTTCCAGATTGGTTTTAAGATATTAGTTTTGACTTACTGAGCCTTAAATGGCCTAAGGCCTATATAAGAAACTGCTTCTGTCCCTGTGGCATACTGCCAGAAATGCAGCTAACTGAGGAGTTTGAGCTGATGTCTCATTGGAATAAGAGTGGGTGGCTGGCAGGGCATTCTCCATTAGAACCTTCGGAACTTGCTTCCATGCCAAATCCGTGTAAAAAAACCCACACAAAACACACACCCCTCCCCCCCACCCAATAAACCTGAGTTCTTTCAGCCTTCCATGTGCCCTGCAAGGCTCATATTTTCTCTCATGATCGTGAGGGGATGAGAGTTGGATAGGGCCGAGTAGTCGTGGTGTGGGACTGGGGTGGATTTGATTGATTTCTGTTTAATTTATCCTGTCCTTGGCTCTTTGATCTGATCTGGGAGGATTGACAGGTTTGTTTATTTTGTCAAAGATTGTCTATGCCTTCCAGAGCACTGGACAGTGGCTCTGTTAAATCCAGTTAAATTACATAAACAAATGTGTATACAAATTATAATTGAAATGGTTCACCCTCCTTTTATTAGGATAACTTCATGGTGCTAAGAGGGTTTTAGATTTCTTGCATGAGTATAATGCTATACATCTCACTTGTGTAATGTATTCATTTACAGGGTGTGTGTTGGACCATGAAAATAAATTGCAGGAAAAAATGTAAAGACTTTGGAGAGTGTGTGTGTGTAAGTAAATAGAGAAGGAAAGCATGAATAGTAGCAGGTTCAGTTTGTATGATTACAAGAAAGTGCATGGCAGTCAAAATGTGGGAACATAGGATTTGGTATACAGAATCAGATAATTAAACTACTTAGCACTTACCTGAAGCAGAATTCTGGACTAACACCCTGTACTTCAGAGGAAGGATTAAAAAAAACAAAACAAAACCCCAGACCCACAATGCATCTAGCCAAATCTGCTAAGATACATGTTTGAACAAAATTCCTTCCTGATCTCTGTGGGTGATCAATTCATACCTTGAAGCATGAAATTTGATAGCTCTTATTATCTTAAACTTGCTATCTACAAATGGTCTTTAATGCTCATAAAATCATCCAATCCTTTAAAAAATTCAGAAATCATATCTATTTAATGACTTCCTGTTATAGTGAAAGTAATTTTACTTCTATACTGTAAAAAGCAATATTCTCTTAATTTGTACTAAATTTACTAAGCTTTTAATTTCAAAGGTGGCCCCTTGTGTTTGTATAAGAAAACTGTATAAGAGAGTTACCAATCAGTTTTTATTATAAACTTCATAATTTTGAATACTTAAATTTAGGAACAAGGTGAGTGAGGTAATTTCTTTTATTAGACCAACAAAAGGATAATATCTTTTATTGGTAATATTTTGTTGGTCTAATAAAAAGACATTACCTCATTCACCTTGTCTTTCTAATATTCTGGGGCTGACATCTACAAAACTAAACTTCGGAACATCTAGTTTCTCATTTCCCAACTAAACAATATAGTGTATTTAATCTCTTATTATAGGGAAGTCTTGCTATACTTCAAGTCATCTTTGTTTCCCTTCTTTGTTCCTTTCCAATATCTGCTTTTATTTTAAGGTGAGGCAATCAAAATAAAAAAAACTATTTTAACTGAACTCATACCATTGTATAAAAGTGATTTGATTTCTTCCTTCCCCAAAAGTTATAAGGCTTAAAGGGATGAAACTCTGCTTCTTCTGCAGAGGAAAAACCAGCTCTGGCAAGCCTTATTTGTATCCATAACGTTGCTTACCCATAGTTCCACATACTGTCTTTTGTTGAATTAGTTGAAATTTGTCTGTGTTCTGAGTGAGTAAATGATAACAGATTGTTCCTGGGACTGAACTAATGAAAAAGCAAAAGGAATAGTGCTCAAACGCACTATTCCTTACTGGAGTAAGTAGATCACCCTGAGTGTATAGACAGAGGACTCTGATTTGGGAATCAGATTCAAGTTCAAAAAGAAAGGGGAATGAATTTTATCCTAGAAACTAGTAGCTCTGCCTGAAAAAGCAAGAACTTCCAAGGGTCCTATTTTGTTCTAGGCTCTCTATCTGGCGATTCTGAATCCTGAGTGGAGGGATTCCATGGCAGGGGATGGAACTAGGCTGAATTAATGTGCAGTGACTTAACAGTATCCTGACAAGTGGCAGCAGCTCAGAGCTGAACTTCATAGGCCCAAAAAGACCACCTGTGGCAGAGCTGATGTTCTGTAGTGTGAACATCTCTGGACTGAAGCAAACAGTCTGAGGAGAGCAAATCCCTCACACCTAATTTGTGAGTCTAATTTGACTTGTGAGTAGGCATTCAGGTGGATGGTATTTGGTAACTTCATTCTGGACCTCAATAAGCCAGATAATAAATACTTAGAACTACACTGTGGCCATGCTCCTGATACACACAAAGGACAAACCCGAGTCAGAGTGAGTGTGTGTATCTATCTATCTATTTATCTCTAGATAGACATCGAGAGAGAGAGAGAGTTATTCTTTCTCTTCTCTTCCTCTCCCCCCCTTTTTTTTGGTTCCATGTTCCCTGGGATTCCTGAGTGCTTGTGATTAGGGAAGAACTACCTGAGAGATGAGCAGAGAGGTTATATTTACATTTCTCAGAGCTAAAGTAGGAATACAGCTCTGGGTGGGGGCTCAAGCCATCATTCTATTTATGTTAGAAAAGGATCCCACACAGATTGCACTCAGCCCTTATTGCTGCCATTGGCATCTGGCAGAAGGGTTATGCTATTTATTTTGTCTCTTTTAACCCACCCATGTATCCTGTTTGCTTCTATAACTGCTGCTGTGTTACTGGGCTTGATGAAGTAATTCCTGTGGGAAGTTCTATGGCCAGTGTTATGTAGCGATTACATTATTGTAATTCTCTTTAAAAAAAAAAAAACCTAGGAATTTGTGAGGGCCAGACATCTGAATTGAGCTATATATGGTTACTCTTCTATTTCTTTCTCATGCAAATGCAGAGCACATCAGCATATGATAAGATGATGGTGCACCAGTGTACAGGGGTCAAAAGCCCTGCAACAAATCGGGAGAATTTACCCATTTTAGGCACTGTGTAGGGCTACTGCCCCCTTACAAGCGCAGAGCTGGGGCCAGGAAGTGAGTTGGTGTAGCAAATGACACGACAGAAATTCTGGGCTGCTCAGAAGTCTACCTAGGAGAACTATGAAAGCAGGCAGAACACAATGAAAATATACTTCACACAAAGTTATAGATAAATTTATAGAATGGTCACACTCGATGTTTATTCGTTTGTGCAAGATGTTACCAGCTCTAGATATATTCCCCATTGCATTTATAAGAATTGTATCTCAAACTAGTAAACTTCAATATTTGTAGAAACATTTTAAATGTGGGGTTTGAGAGAGAGAATAAGAGGTCAAATTCTGCTCTCAGTGTATGTATGTGGCTCCAAATAGCATATAGTCCTAAAATCCTGCTTGAAGCCCCACTGAAGTCTATGGGAATCTCTCCACTGACTTTAATGGGCTTTGAATCAGGCCCTAAATTAGATGCCATTGTTCTTTTTCTTTACAACTCTTAAATGTTACTGGTAGACAATTACAGTGGCCTTCAGGTTTGTGACTTACCTTCTATTAGGGTTTAGTAATGGATATCGCTTTGTTTTTAAGCAATTTTTTACTGAAGAGTTTTTGTGTCCTGAAACAATACTGAAAGTTAGACTTTTGTTTTTAAAGCTTCCTAGTGTATCAGATTTATGAGTCTGGCATTTCAGCAAGATGTTATTTTACACATGCTCCGCTTCACTGCTTTGGAGGGCTATGTGACTAATGTGCATTCGCAACCCAACCTGTTTTTTATGGGTACCTCCTTTTTCAGGAAGGCATATAATTAGAAGCAGAATTTAATGAGGATAATCAAATTCTTAAAATCAATGTTTATGTAATTTATCTGTCAAAATTATCCTTAGCTGTACTACCACCCACTATTTGGGGGAGAAAGTAAAATAATGGGGTGAATAAATTATCCTGTTTCTGCTGTGCCTTTGTATCAAATATAATACACTACAGTTTAAGTCAAAGAGTGAGACTGTCCAGCTGAGAGTTGTTATATATCCATTGAACATAGAGGGGGACATAAAACATACTCTCCCATGGCTGACATGCTTCCCCTCCAGAGAGGGAGCTCGTCACAAGCATCTGAGGTTCATAGCAGTTTGAATCCCAGATAAGCCCCTGCTTACATGATGGCTGCAATCTTGGTCATCACCAGACACTAAACCAAGAACTTCCAAAGCTAAAGGCATGAGTTTCTACAGTCTGAGCTAAAGATCTAGCCTCTATAACTAAGCTGCAACAGACTCACTGTGGAACAGGCATAGTGGGGGACATATAAATCATACACTAATACGTGGGTTGCACTTGCATTTTTGAAAAATATACTCCCTGTTGTGTTTTGAAGAATCACAAAGCATCACATGAATTTCATTAACAAAATGGTTAACTTTGATTTAACATAGAAAGAAAAGCCCAAGAATTAGCGAGCAATGTAGCAGAGTAACCAGTATAGAAGACAGCATACTACATTAGTATTTCTCAGTGTGGTCACTATGCAGCTCTGGAGCCAGAATAATTAAACATAGGTGCAGACTAGAACATTAGTTTCAACAAGATCCAAGATTTCTTGCAGCTCACTTGGCCTGTAGCATCTCAGCTGCTTCTTATCAGGGCTGGCCCTTGACAAATAGCACCCCAGGCATGTCTTCAGCGCCCCCCATTTATTAAATTTTTGAATACCTTATTTATTGCATTTATAGCCCATTTCATGACTTTGGTGCATGATTTATCCCTGTCATACAAGATGATACATTTGTATGCTAGGCTCTGTAAATCTAGCACCCCCCAAGCCTAGCAGGTAGTTGCCTAGGCTTCCGGCCCCTAAATCCAGCCCTGGGTCTTATCCAAAGCCCATTGAAGTTATTCTATTAACTTTAATGGGCATTGATTGGATCAGTATAATTGATCCTATCTTACTCTATGTATGCTTACAATTCAGAACCTGTTAAAGATTGGGACTTACCCTTAATGGACCATGTCCTTTAAAAAAATAAATAAATAAACCACACATTTATAAAAACAAAGAATCATAGAAGTGCTTCCCCTATTAAATGATTCCATTGGAATTTAAGTTAACATAATCATTCACCTTTACTGCTGATAAACATGCCACTTTGTGCTAATATCCAAAAACATCGCTGAATAGAAAGTTTCTAGAAACAAAAGTGAAACTGAGTAATCTGTTTCCATTGTCTAAACCAGTGGTTCTCAAACTTTTGTACTGGTGACCCCTTTCAAATAGCCTCTGAGTGTGACCCCCCCCCATATCAATTAAAAACACTTTTATATATTTAACACCATTATGAATGCTGGATGCAAAGCAGGGTTTGGGTTGGAGGCTGACAGCTTGGAACTCCTCCTGAAATAGCTTCTCAACCCCCTGAGGGGTCCCGACCCCCAGTTTGAGAACCCCTGGTCTAAACAGATAAATAAACAATGTCACCATTCATATTCCAAGGTGTTATTTATAGTATAGGTAAATTTAATTAATTAAATTTAAAAAATATTTTAAATCTGACAGTGTCCCTTTATCATTCTAGTTAGTAGCTTACATTATTGGTTCAGCACATATCTAAAACTTCTGGTTAGTTACTCTACAATCTGAGCCAATTACTTGGTCTTGGATGGATGGTATGTTTTAAACCAATTATACCAAAAAAACTCCAATAAATGTGCCTGTTCTCTTTACAGAGGAAAAAAAAAGTAATGTAAAACCCCCCAAATATTTAAATCATACAATTTTATAGAACCATATCATTCTCTTCCCAAGCTTTTCTCCACAAGGGAGACAGGAAACTTCATGAAGTTCTCCTTGCAGACATTTCTATGTAACATTCTGTTGGGGTAGAGGAGGAAGAGGAATCTGCTACTTGGAGCCATAACAGAAGCTGGCTGCAAGTTCAGGAGTCTCAAAAAAGGAGGGTTTTAAAATACAGAAATATGTCCAAGTTAATGCCAAACTTCTGAGAATGTTTGTAAACTGGTGGGCTGTGTCACCAGCCCAGGAAGGGAAGCAAACACTAATCCCAAAATGTATTTTGCCTCAGAACAGAATTTAGTGTTTTAATACAGAAGACAAAAGTAATGCAAAATAAGCAACTCCAGTGACCAGTGCTAGCTGAATTCCCCGAAGGAATTTCCCTGCCTCTACCAGACAGGGGAAGATAGGACACCTTTCCCCTGTGCTCTATGGCCTCAGCTTTCTCCTTCTGTTATATCCCACCCAGCCATGATAGGTAGGCTGCTGTTTCTTGTTGACAGAGTGTTGTGGGGCAAGTTGTCTCCTTCTCCATGGGTGCCCCTCCTCCTTCAATCCATGGGGAGGCCTCCAAATCCCTTAGGGTTTATCTACATAGGAAAGTTATTCCAGAATAAGATAAAGTTTGAATTAAAAGTGTAATAGCTATTCTGGAATAGTTACCCATGTTGACACTATTATTCCAGAGCAGAAGTATCTTTTTCTGGTTTAGCTTACTCCAGTTCCAAAATGGATTTAGATAAATCAGAAAAAGGCCCTTTATTCCAGAATAAATTTGTCCACAGGGGAAGCTGTTCTGGTCAATTTCCCCATGTAGACAAGCCACAAGAGAAGAATTTTGGCAGAGGCAATGCTTCCACTCTCAGTCCTTCCAGACAGGTAGCAGCCCTTTGCCTTGCATCATTACCCATTATTTTCGCTGAAGAAAATAAAACTAAGGCTTGAATAGACATGGTCATTTACTCTTGTTGATTTAACACCTTCCATTTTGAATATCCTTTGAGGCCCTAGAGAATAGATTTCTCTCCCTACTGGTTTTGTCCCTTTTCCATTTGGCAAATATTTGTTTTGTTCCTTGCATTTTTGACTGGTGCTGAAACTAATAAGGCTTTTTACTTTGTGGTATGCGCAAAATAATAATCATGCACGAAGATAGCAGTCTGGAAATATTTAATTAATAGATATTGTGTATCGTAAAACACTAATAGTTTTAAGGTATATTCTACAGAGCTCAATGATGGATAATGGAATAATGAGTCTTTTGCTTTAATGAACTGATTGAATCCAGCCCAGATCTGAACGTAGTCAGTGGAGTTCTTCTGACTAGTAAAAGCCCTACGTGAAATGAGCTTGAATTCTGTGCAGATGCCCCCACCATGACCCATAGTGTCAGTCCTAGTAGAGAGTCCAAGGATCAAATGGGCATGGAGAATGCACTACCTTTTCTCACCCTGAAGAGGCATGATGATGGTAGCACTGTTGTTGCCCATGCTGTACTGTTTGTGTGGATAAATGTAGAAATCTAATTAGATTGACAAAAGTCTTCCATCATTAATATCTAGGTTGGTCAATCTGGAATTTTTCACAAGGATTACCATATATTTTAAAAAAATCTTATCTAATTCTGGGTCTAAAGTGCTTAAGTAGAATCAGTATTAGAGGGATAAAATATGAACACAATCCACATTCAGATTAAATGTAAACCAGAACATTAAAAAGCTACAAAATGATTTAAAGTGCTCAGTCAGAGACAATTTATTAAATATTTTTTAATGGAAGACATGCTCTTGCCACAGAATATGATATGCCTCATGCTCCTCATTAATTAAATGTCTAACCAGTTATACACATACCAAGACATCTCTGCTGTACTATTTTAATAATGTTCTATTTTTACAATACAAACTAGGGCCCTACTCCTAAGAGAGACTTACACGTCTTTAATTTTAGTGACGGGAGGTCAAAGATCCCAGTGATGAAAGAACTCTGCGTGCAGAACTCTCATTGACTCTAATGGCAGTGCCCCATGCCCAGTGTTTGCACAACTAATGTTTAGAATTTTAACACAGTTTCACAACTGCATTCCTTATCACTCTGATAGTCATGCCATACATTCTAATGAAAACCAACTCCTTCAGAAGGTTATAGAACCCAGAGCTCTTGATCAAAAGCAATCTAAGGATATGATTCTACAGCTCTTACTCATGTAAGCATTCCCACTGACAGTCAAGAGGATAACTCAAGAAGGAAGACTTTGTAGTATCAGCCCATTTCTCCCTCTGCTATAAATGGGCAACAAGGCAAAGGAATTTATTCAGTCAATATACTTATTACTCAGCAGAGGTCAGTAGAGAAGCATGGCAGAGAAAAACTAATATTCTTTTAAGAACTCATAGTTCCAGTACATCAATGTTGCAATTGGAAAAAGTCTGGAAAATTGCGATTTCCAGAAGTGGAATTTACATAACCTTCTTTTTAGCAAAACTTTAAAGGAAAAATGCAGTGGAATATAAAATAGTTTCTAATAGTTTGATCTGATAAAATGTGGTTCTCTCACCAGTAATCATTTACTACTATAGATATAACGATACATTTGTATTTAAAACAACTCATTCCTAAACTGTAGGTGCTGTAAAAAAATTACAGCAAAGCCCACAACAATTAGATTATAAATACAATGTTTATTAATAATCTTAATATGCCCATGAATCGAAAATTATTAAGCAGGAAGCCATGTTGTCAGCCTGACAACATCTACCTATGAAGGAAGATCAGCTCTATAGCAAGAGGGTTGTGGAATAGCAGATTTCTCTTTTCAGTTTTATGTGGCTACTCAAATGTACAAAGTGAGGGGGTAGGGGAAAGAGGCATAGAAATCTCTTGCTGTCATCTGTAGCTCAGGCTGCACCTCTGATCATCCTGTCTTAATATATGTCATCAAGCTGTATTTCCTTTTGGATATATAATGGCCCTAATCCAAGGTTTACTGGAGTCAATGGGACTCCATTGTCTTTAATAGACCTTAGATCAGCACTGTAGTATATAGGAGCCCAAAGGATGAACATTCATGTCAGTGCAGATTTTGAAATAGTTTAACATGCATGTTAAGTACTACTTTTTAATGTTCTTATCTAACCTAATTAAATTATTTTGTCTATTATCATCTAAGGCCATAGAGAAGAATCATTTTCAGTTTTCCTTGACCTCTGTAGCAAGGTCAAGACTCATCAGTGTAGCATCTCCTGCTGGTCATCTGGGAATTAGCTCTTTTCCAGCATATGGAGCACCCTCTGCAGACCAGCGGCTTGCCTGCTGCTGGCCCCACGTCCCTCCCAGACCCTGGTGCCCTTTACTCTTGGGTTTCTGCCCCCAGCAGTACCCCACAATCTGGGTCTCCTCTCCCAGGGGAACTCCCAACCCTCTAAACCCACTTTGCCTCAGTGGCTACTGCCATTCATCATCTAGCCCCCTTTTACTGGGGCAAACTGCAGTCTGTAAAAGGCCACTCATCATTGGCAAGGGGGTCAGACCAGCTGCCTCTTTCTATTCCCAGGTTGTATCTCTGCAGCCCTAGTACCTCTGTAAGCCTTCACCAAGGCCTGCAGCCTGGAGTTTTACCAGGCTAGAGCTCCCCAGCTCACTTGCCCTATTCCTCAGCTCTAGTTCAGGTACCTTGCTCCCAGGCAGCTAGCCCTGCCTACTACAGGGCTAGAGTGAAACTCCTCTAGCTCCTGATCCCCCAGCCCTCTTATCAGGGCCAGCTGAGCCCTAACTGAGCTGGCCACACCTGTGGTCAGCTACTCAGGTGCTTTCACTCCTTTTCCCAGCCACAGCCCTCTCCAGGGCTGCTTTTGTTATTGGCTCCCTAGGGCTGTTTTAACCACTTCAGGGCTGGAGCAGGGTGACCATCCCGCTACACTTTCCATATTATTTACTTTTCTTTAAGGACAGAATGATGAAAGTACTAAATCAAGTAAATTCGATATCATGCAAAACTGGGTTATTGACCAACATATATAGATTTTTTTAGGTTTTAATGTAAAATCAATAGAAATATTTAACACATTCTGGCACTTTCTGAATCTGATTTGAAATGTAGCTTCTCAGAACACAGACTGTGTTGTAAAACATAATGTATTGCCAAAAGGTTGCTCTCTGAACAGGAAATGTATTTCCAGTGCTTGCACAGTTCAGCAGTCCTCCTTACCTTTGTGCTGTTACTGCGGTTTTAATTGAATGGATTTAAGGACTCTCTCTCATCTCTGAAACAATAATTCAATGACACATTAATTTAGCACAATCATCTGTCTTTCTCTTGAGGAGGCTCAGAACTCAACTTCAGGTTAAAAAGATTATTTTAATTTAGAGTGAAACAAAGAAACTGTGCAGCCCATAACAATCCAAAAATCTGCCCCATACCTGTTTCATCCCATTCCCTCAGCTGTGCTAGGGCCCGATCCAATTCCCATTAAAATCAATGAGTGTTTTTCTGCTGACTTCATTGGAAGGTGGAATGGGTCTTAGATATGGAGCATTTTGAATTCTGACACATATTAAGGGCCTGATTCAAAGTCCATTGAAGTCAGTTAAAAGAGTCCCAATAATTAATTCAGTTGGCTTTCGATCAAACACCAAATGAACAGGTATAGATTTTATATAGGCAGGGGAAGTGCTGTAAAGCTGCTTCTAGTAAAGCTATGTCTTCACTGTGAAAAAAGATGTGTTCTTAACTCAAGTTAGCTGTCTTTTTTCAATATAGCTTATACTAGGTCCCTGCCCCAGCCCTCCCTTCCCCCCTACCCCCCAAAAACCCCACACCTATATCAGCATGACTGCATCTACACTGGGACTTTCTTTGGTTAGGAATATGGTTTCTATTGCAAACTCCTAACTAACACAGCTATGCTGGCAAAACTTTTAAGTGTAGACCAGGGTTTAGTGTCAATGAGTAATCTCTTTTTGTCCTTCCTTAATTAACATTTCAAAAACTACAACTTTTCCCTTTCCAAAAAAAAAAAAGACTAAGCATGCCCAAGAATTCCTGTATGCCTTTGCAGTCAGCACTTTGACAAATTCCACATCCATATTCTGCAATGGGCCAGAGAGTCTTCTCACATAAACATTATACCCACATAAGTCCGTTGAATTCAGAGGAGTTATTCCTGATTTACACCAGAATCAGTCCCACTGCCTCTAGCAGCGCACCAATACTAAGCATGGGCAGTTTTGATTTGCTGTATGCAGTTGCTTTGATGCAACAAATAAGTAAAACAGCTTATCTAGAAAAGTAATTGCTAATAAATTCCCCAATCAAGAGATAAATAAGGACCTTTTATCCTTTATCATCAAAATACCTAGTCTTGAAGGATTAAAATGTTTAGCTAGTTGAAAGAATTAAAGAACTAGCAACCTTTCTAGTATACTAAACTGCAGTTACTAAATATTGCTCCAAAAGTTTTTAACTGTAAAGATGGTGTATGGCAGATTCTAAGTTAAAAGAAGTGCTTGGAGCATGATCTGCATACTGCATACTGAAGTGTTGCAAATAGAGTGAGAAAGGAAGAATACATAATGAGGTTAGTGATGAGGGTCTGTTCTGCAAGCATTCCAAGATCAATGGAGTTGTGCATGCAGAACGGATTGGAACTTTGGGACAGCGATAATATGAGCTCGGCTTGATCTACACTAAATGTTTTATAGCCACAACAGTCAAGGGTGTGAAAAAATCAGACCCAATCAACATAGCTATATCAAGAGTAGACATATTTAGATTTAGACATATACAGTGGGATGATGTGGTAGCTCTAAGCAGCAGTTCCTCCAGCTGATTCAGCAGCAGGAATGATGACCAGGAAGAAGAGAAGGGCACTGAACAACTCTTACTACAGGAACCATTTCTGGAACAGCTTCACATCATGCTGGGCCATTTCTGGGCTTGGAAAATCAGCATGGATTGGTGGGAAAGGATTGTTCTGGGAGGAGTAGCAGTGGCAAGAAAATTTCAGGATGGCATAAGCAATCTTTTTTGCTATATGTGTTAACTAACCTCAGAGCTACAGTGGTAGCATACTAATATGTGGTACCTCATAGCTGTGGAGAAGTGGGTCACCATTGCCAACTGGAAGCTGAGGGCAGGGGGGTTGGGAACTATGTTCCCTGTTTGGGTTTACATTTTTGCTTATAAAGTGTCAGAGGGAATAATGGGGGGGCTTCTGGGAACGACCAGCTTAGTAATCCCCTCTACATCCCCATTAGGTTGTCCTGACTTTTGATGACATTACACCAAATTAAGTGATTAGGAGGCAGAGAACAACCTTTTTCAAAAAGGCCAAGGGTAGACCAATGAGATATGTTGTGAAGTTATTCACCAAGATGGTACCACCAGAAGTGCTGCAGGAGTGGAAGGGAGTTGAGAGCTATATGGATGGGGGGGGGGGGGGGGAGGAAGACATGCAGCTATCCTCCATAATGTCTGAATCAAACTAGAGAAATTTCTTAGTGTTAGATTCTGCTTTATCACCCCTACAGACATGGTGAAAGCGCAGAGAAAAATAGAGTTCTGCAATGATTGTCTGAAGCATTGTGTTCCCAGAGTTTCTCTTTGTGAGCCTGTGAGAAGCCGTTAAGAGCTTTGCTGTCCCTAAAATAAAGCTCTTTTCCTGTAAGTAAGTGTGTTACAAGGCATTTATACCTCTGAATGGAGCTGTAATATTTGTACCTTTAAAGGCATGCTATGTCCGTGCCTACCCCATGTAAACGGAGAATATTGACCAAACTTCTTTTCCTGTAACCACTCTCTCCATAGATTGTTGAATTTTGCACAAATGAATGTTTTCATTATTCAAATTTTCTGAGGGAGGGTGGGGTGCAGGTTCCAGTTGCCCCCTGATGCCAGCTGCCATTTTGAGTTGTTGAACCAGGTTTGAGGCAGGAGAGATTGACAAGGCAGGACAAGTGTGGGGTAAGGAGGCAGGAAAATAAATAGATATTTATTTATGCATGTATCCACAATGGTGTGGTCTTAAAAGTGGTCAATAATTGGGGCCTTAGCATGAGATGGAGACCGATTACCCAGCTGGAGCAGCTGCTATTTTGAAAATGTGTACAGAGGGTCCATTAAGTTTGCTTTGCATCACTATACTGGTGCAAAGCAGACTGAAATTGATCTTAATTGGCCATTGGAAAATGCCCATTGTCTAGGGCTACTATAGGAGTGTGGCCAGGTAAAAGGTGGTATGGCCAGGGTGTCTCTACACCCTGCTCATCCATGTCTGTCAGAATAGCTAGGGTAGTCCAGTGACACATGGAATAAAACAGAGCTGCCTTTAGACTGCTCAGTGTTGTGCAGGGCACCGCGTAGGCACCAATTGGCCCCAGGATCATGAAGATGCCAAGCAGGCCTAATGCCATTTTACCCTCCAAACTACTATTAGCACTAATTGCAGCTCCGCCAATTCAGAGTCTCTGGGCCTTAATTTGGAAATCATTGAGAGACAATAAACGTGGAACCCCACAGTCCCATTCGTAGTGGTTTTTCAGATTATAATACATTTTAAGTGACTGGAGAGGTCATTCCTAACAACAGCAATGATGCAGCCTCTCCTTTCCGAGGCTGAGCGTACTGACTTGAGTTGTGCCCAGATGAAAACACCTGGAACAACCCCAAGTTTTGGAAAGCTCAAAGCAGGATCTAAACTTTGTGTTTGAGCATATTTCTAATCCGGATACCTTGGGCAGTAAAAGCCCGTGCTGAGACATGAACATATTCCACACATATCCTCATTTTCCCACAGGTTCTGAGGGAACATTGTGGATCTAAAGCACAGAATCACTAATTTCTTGCACTGTCTTGATCTTAAGCAAATTCATTACATTGCTTTAAGACATTGGTTACCAAACATTTTCCCCGCAAGGCCCCATTTTCACATGTATTGCTTCCCATGACCACAGACAGTATGGATAATGTCATTTAAAAATGACATTTTCCATGCAGCATGACCTTGCATGCAGTGAAGGTTTTGGTTTCTTTACAAAATGGCATCCTCTGCGCAGCATGACCTCACACACCAATGGTGCATGTGAGGTCAAGCTGCATGGAGAGTGCCATTTTGTAGAGCAAAACAGCATTCTCTATGTTGTGTGACCTTGCACATATGGTGTGTGGCAGGTCACATTGTGTGGGGGCTGCCATTTTGCAAAATGGCATCCTCTGCACACTTGAGATTGCTACAACCCCATCAGCTGATGGAGAGACCCCATTTAGGGTCATGATCCACAGTTTGGGAACTGCTCCTTTAGGGGCTCTATACCGTTAGTCTTACACTGCTTAAAACATTCCTTCTTGTTCTCTTACTTTGTAAATAAAAGGGAACTGCATCTTTTTCTATAAAGCTGTCTTGCCTGGAGGTTTGTGAGAGCATTTTTCTGTAAGAATTTTCACTCGTCAACATCAACATTGTGTCATTTGGACTTTCTTCCTCTTATTTCCTCATTGAACAAAATTGTGGTGAAAAGATGCCAGGGTGACAGGGGACCTTCACTGCATACCAGTTACTTTAGGTCACACTAGAAATCACTCTGGATTTCACTTCTGGTCTGTGAGAAGCTCAGTGTTCATGTGCTGTTGTTCTCTTAAGAAATGATCCTGAGTGATGGTACTAGGGAGTAGGAGTGTAATGGGTTTAATTCTCCCCTGCCTTGTGCCTCATGTAGTTATTTACACATCTGCAAAGTGGGTTTAAAACATGTCAGTGAGTTGAGAATTCTGATTTATTCATGTTTTACACCAACACTGGATTCACTTTTCATGGATGACTATGCAAGCTGCAAGCCAGTGGAGAATGAATTCCAATGCACAACAGAAATGGAAGGGAGCCCAGAAAGTCCACTTAGGTACATCCTTGTTTGTAAAACTGCTAAATCCCCTTTTAGTACCACCATTTCATACACAGCATGAATGAAAAACTGCTGCACTCTAGCTTGATTTCTTTTACTTCTCTAAGTTCTTGCATAAGAATTTTTTGAAGAGGCAGGGCCAAGTCCCCACAGGAGCGTTGTGGGCCTGAATAGTCTCATGTTTGTTAGGTGCCTTGGGATCCTTGGGATGGAAGATGCTATTGAATTGTGAAGTACTGATTATTGTTGTTTCTAGTAGTTATTATTTTCCAAATTTCCAAGTTTAGATTCTACCCATTATAGAAATTGGTTTAGAGCTGTGAACTCTGATCTGGAGTTTTGATTTAGGCTCATCTCTAATATCAGAAGTCAGAAATCAACCAAGAGGCAAGATTCAGATGCAGAATTAGACAACAGGATTCCAGTACTGACTCTGCAATCCTTACAATGGGCAGTACTTACTTATATGGAGAGAGTCATTGACCCACAGGTTGACTGGCCCCTTTATAGGGAAATGGCACCAGCTCCACCTGTATCATAATTTGCTGCCTCTTATACTGAGGGAATGAGCTCAATGGGGCCAGATGATAGCCTGATGAACACCTAGGCCTCATAAAAAGGGCGAAAAGAACTCAGGTATGAAAAGGAACTATAGAAAGTAGATTAAGCTCCTGTGGGAAGGTCTGAGGTAGGATCTGCGTGAAGGTCCCAGGAGAAGCTGCTAGAGTCCCCTGGGAGGTGAGGCAGCAGGAACCTGATAGAAAAGAAGAATCTCCAGAAAGAACGCCCTGGGAGGCTGTGCTAAGTTAAAAGAGCAAGGTGAAGCTCTATGGGGAGTGGGAGAAAGGTGTGAAGAGCTAGGATATACAATGAATAGAAGAGAGAGAGAGAGACTCCATGGAAAGCAGCCAGGGCATCCTTTCCCTAGCAAAGCAGGGAAAGACTTAAAGATAGCTAAGAAGGGGTCTGAGAACTGAGTACCCCAAGGGCTGAGATTGAAGAGTAGCCCAAGAGGGGCAGAAGAACCATTTGTTTGACTTTTAGTTGGACTTTTGTTAACACAGAAGGGGCCTGAACTTGAAAAGTGACGAGGCCAGAGGGGTCAGCTATGGAAGCTGCCCCACTGCAGAACAAGAATGGCAGACAACAGTGGGTATTAAAGAACCCCTGCAACGTTCATGGCCAGGGGTGCTCTGGTAGTGAGTTCCCCCTATTACAGACTCAATCATATTGAGTAGCACTTATTCATGGGACACATTTCACTAAAGTCAATGGAACTCTTCTGTGATTAAGGATTGCAGAATTGAGTTCCTTATTAAGGATGAAATACTATAAATCTAGTACAAGGCATAAGAAATCTGAAATTAATACCACCCATCAAACTGATAGCTGGGGTGAAAATGATGTATCCCTATCAGTGTCCTGCTAGGGACACAATATTGATCACTTCCCCATAGTGTCAGCATATTTACAATTCCTGAGATGTGTCCATGTCCATATCCATTCATTTATTGTGTAATGCAACAACAATTAACTACAAAAACATTAGGAAAGTGAATCTCCTACATCTGACTGACTTGTGTAGCGCTGAAGCAGCTGGAGCCCCTTCACCAAATAATTCATCAAAAGGTCTCATTACCATCAGTCACACTAATGTCCAATCGCACCATTAGCTTAGGCGAGCTCATGGGCAGCATCCGTTTAATTTTTCTTTCATGAGTGACTGTTTCAGCACGCCTACCCCTGCCACAAGTCGCAGAGGATGTCTCTCTCCTTCCCCCCCCCCCCCCCGTTAAGACTCACATTCTATATATTCAGATCCATTTGAGAGGCAAGTTATACAACAGCAGGGGATATCAATATCCACAAGAATAAGGTGAAGATTCTGAATACTCAGTAAAAATAGAAGGGCCAGATTGTGAGCAGTCCTTGTGCAGTAAAGTACGATTAGAAGGGATAGTTAACATAGCCTGGTGTCATTAAGTGGATATGAAGCCTTAGTAAATTCTTCCTCCTTCCCCCTCCAACGTATGGCTGACCCTGTTCTTAGCCATTCAGTTCTTCAAAGTCTCTTTGGAGAAACTTTGACTGGCTCTGGGAAGGGAGAGGGAAGAAAAGTCATTTTACAATGACAAAATTGCCTTCTGCATGGAGACGAGTTCTGCTGGATCCTTTATTCCTGGATGGGATGTTATGACCCATTACCATTAATAAGATTTAATATAACTGATCAATAATATCATCTCATTATGTATCCATACTCCTATATCTTACCAGTATGTTTTACAGAAATGTATCACCATGAATATATACAAATTATTTGCAAACTTCAACTAACAAAGAATGTGGCAACCACTAATCTGAGTAAAGAGCACGTTGTATCTTTGATCTGGGATCTGTGTTGGTTATTGATTGATTTCTGTGAGAGTTTTAAAGTGTTAATTCTGACCTTTAAAGTCCTAAATGATGGCTTGGCTTTCGCTATCTTAGACCTTTCCTCTCTCCTTGTGTGCTATCACAGCTGAGGAATTTATCTGGCACACTTGGATGAGCAGTCCCCATTTTCATATAAGTGGGAGGAGTTGGTGGCAGAACATTCTTAGTAAGATGTCTTCAGTTTTGGAACTCACCTTGCTAGTTGGTCTGCCGGAGCCCAGATTTGGTTAAACTGTCAATTACAGCTATTGTGTTCACATCATACACACAGGGAAATTAGATAAAAATATTAAATACTTTTTTCTGGAAGATTACTGTGTAACACAACTTTATTTCTTAGAATTCAGAACCCTAAGACGTGAGAACCTAAAACACACAGAGAGAAAGCAGGATTCTCCCTAAGGCAGAGAGGTGCAATTCACCCCACCTTACTCTAGGCTGGTTCTTTGCAGACTGACTACACAAGTCCCAGATCGCATGCTGAAAGCAGGACTAGGAAATATTTAAATCACTATATTTAAAGTGATAGCTTGTAATTTTAACAATACACCACAACAAATAATATCCATTACAAATGTAGTTCCCTTTTTGGTTATGGAATCAACCAGGATATGCTACAAAATCCAAACTCTTTTTAAAGTAGAGGGACTTGATTGCATGGCTAAGTAGAATCCTTTTGAACAACAGTTAAATCCAATTTATGTAACGAAGACTGTTTTAGCACTTACACCCATCTTCTGACAAATTTACTCAAGCTCCAATTCAGAAGAATATTTAAACATGAGCTGTAGTCCTGTTGAAGGCAATGGACCTCTACTACATGCTTAAACTTCATATGTACTTTAAAACTCTGATCCTGCACCACTAAAATCATTGAAGCTTTGCCATGACATCAGTTAGCGTCAGGATTTTGTCCTGTTTCACTTGGTGGGTTGGGAGGGAAGGGCGAAAATGCCCCTTCCAGCCCTAAACTTCTATGATTCTATGAAGATCAAGCCATATAGGCTGTCAAAAATAGGGATAGACTTAAGCATGTGAGTAAAACCTTGATTTCTCAGAGTATTTAATGTGCACCACCATATGTATCAACTGGTATAAGTACTGATCCTACCATATATATTATCAATGAATGTAGATGATGCTTTCTAAATTAACTATTTCACATGGCATGCTGTCACTTTGATGTCTCTGTGGATGTGAATGAATGCATTTTTGAAGGGCCAGTCACTTTGCAATAAGAAGTGTCCTTAAAAGAAATATTGTTTGCCATAAAAATACTGATGAAAACGTCACTATCGAGAACTGGATTTTGAGGTAAGCATTAGAGTATTTTGTAGTTATGAGACTTTATAGCCACATATGCTAGTGGCTGGGCATTCAGTTAAAACAAGTATAGGCACTCTTTAAAACAAATAATTAGACAGGTAAGATAGATGGAAAATTTGCAAGTCAGAATTAATTTACCTTTCATAATCTTCACAACAAAGTTATGGAAAACATATACCAACCCTTTTACAGTCTTGTTTTTCTGCTGTATGATTTCATTACTAGCAATAAAACTCTTTGAAATTCAAGAAGGCAACAGCTGACTGATTGCTCAATGATGCAGCAGAATAAATCTGTCTCAACCATAATTAAAGAGCGAATAAGTTCCACACTGCCCAGGCAATGAACATCAAATGTGTTACATACAGGAAGGAGACATCTTATCGATTACTTACAGTTCCCTAATAAATTGAGGTAATTAATTTCTGCTGAGAAGCTCTCAGATGAACATAGCTTAAACTTTGTAAAAGTGCTTTTTGTATTCAGCAGAAATGGTTTTGTATTTAGCTTTCCCAGTGTTTGAAGTATTTAGATATGGAGGTCTGATTAAGCCCATATCTTAGTTAGAGTACCTTCCATTTAAAACAAGCTTGCAAATTCGACTCACCCATTCATCTGAGCAAAGTTGTTTTTTGAGATCCAAATAAAATGTATTGGGCGAGATCCCGTTCTCCTGAAGTAAGATCTATTAGAGATTGACAGACCTCACACTAAACTAGGGCAAGGCATAGAGCAGTACTGGGGTAGGGAGACCCTGCCCATGGGCAGCTGCAGGGCATGCGCCAGGTGGAGGGATAGTTTAAAACAGTGATTCTCACACTTTTGTACTGCTGACCCCTTTTACAGCAATCCTCTGCATGCGACCCCTTTTATCAATTAAAACACTTCTTAATATATTTAACACCATTATAAATGCTGGAGGCAGAGTGGGGTTTGAGGTGGAGGCTGACAGCTCATGACCCCCCATGTAATAACCTTGTGACCCCCTGAGGGGTCCCAACCCCCAGTTTGAGAACCCCTGGTTTAAAAGGACCCTGGTAGGCGAAGGGACAGAGTTACAGGCTACACCAGGAAATGAGACAGTGGTTGCAGCATTCTTAAGGCTATTCTGGAAGCAGCGATATAGATTTTCCACCCCCTTTTGGGAGCTGGAAACTGACACGAGACGGTGAAGAATGGGACATTGTCCCACTAACAGATAAGTGGCTATGCATGAGTCTGTGGCCACACCCCAGACAGAGGAGCCATACACTAAAAAGTGACTTGTGGGGAGGATAACTTGGGGTGGATCTGTGAGTGACCCGGACTCTTTAATGTCCTTCTAGGGCCCTGGGTTGAATCTGCTGGAGTGGGTGGGCCTAGGTCCCCCTACCTTGCTTCGCCATGCCTCTGCTGTGACAGAACTCTAAGGGGAGTAGAAGAGACATTCAGGAGGGACTGAAGTCTGCCGCATAGGACCTGGCTGGGGCCACCTCTGGAATGATCAGGCCAGAAAAAACAGTGGAACTACTGCCTGACTGCTAGGACAGCAGCTGCAGTGCCCACATGAAAGAAAACTCGATGTAATTATCCTTTACAGAGGTTTCTGTGTATTTTATTATTGAGGGGGTGAAGTTTCACAGGAGGAACAAAGGTTCCAGCACTCAAGCCTCCAGGGTCCTCTGACAGCTAGGAATCTTGGGGAATCCACCAGAGGCTACAATTATCTGTGCACCAGTTTCAGAGCGTCCTATGGCTCTCCACATCTTGGAAACATGATGGTCAGAGCCATGCTGTCAGAGCTGCCTCTGCTGCTGGAGCTCCTAGGAAAGGAAAGTTCAACTGCACGTTGAGGAATAATGAAAAGGTGGTGCATTCATAGGCTGTCTTATCCTTTTGGTGGGTTTCCTGGGTGGTGGGGCTTAGGCTTTGGTTTCAGCCCCAGACTGTGGGGCGTAGGCTTCAGTTTCAGCCCCAGGTGGTGGGGCTTGGGCTTGTGCCCCAGGTAGTGGAGCTTGGGCTCAGGCTTTGTCCCCAGGCTCCAGCAAGTCTAACGCCAGCCCTGGCAACCCCATTAAAACAGGGTTGCGACCCACTTTGGGGTCCCGACCAACAGTTTGAGAACTGCTGGTGTAGAAAAACTTTCCATACCGTTACATAGCAGGACACCTGATATACGTAAAGCTGTATATCGCCCTTACATTGAAACTCTTTGGGAGCAGAGCTATGTCTTCCTATGTGTTTGGATTGCCCTGGCACATCAAGGGCATTGCAAGATTACAAACACTAACATAATGAAGATTGCTTTAAGATAGTTTTTGATCTCCAAGTATGAATGTCAGTGGGGTGGGAGAACTGAAAGCCCAAGCAGAGTGAGTGAGTGAGGTAAAGCTCTGAGCTGTCAGCCTAACGACGGTATCAAATCATATATACAGAAAATGTGACACCACAAGTACCAAACTTTCATTAGGCATCAGTTGAAATTACTGTTTAGAATTAATTGCTTTTTAAAATGGCTGACCAGAAAAAACGGTTCAGGGGTATTTTTTTCCCCTTGGGATACTAATGTTAGTTGTGTACAGAATCTGAGAACACCTCATTCTGATGTATTCTCTCTCTTCTTCGTTCTCATTCTGATGTATTCTCTCTCTTCTTCTACTATCTACATTGGTATCCTTGTTTTGGTAAGTAACATGAAGGAGGTGTAAACTTAAAAACAGTGGAGAACTAGTTCTGGATACATAATAATCAGAAGTAACACTTATTACATGAATTATTTCAACTGTACAGGTCAATATGTGAAGCCACAATGTGTTATTTATGAAGGTATTCATTTAACATTAATATTAACATTAATATTGCAGCCACAACCAATTTGGTACCCTTTTATTAATTATATTGTTATTATTTATTTATTTATATTTTAGTAGAACCTAAGAGCCCTAGTCATGGACCAGGACCTCATTGTGCTAGGCGCTGTACAAACACAGAACAAAAAGATGATCTCTGGTCCAAAGAGCTTACAGTCTATGCATAAAACAACAGATGGATACTGGCAGATGGGGGAATACAAAGAAACAGTGATAATATCAGTCAGTATGATAGGCTGCATTCTCAGCATACCAGTGGCCTAGCCTAGTGGTTCTGCTAGATGCTGCCCAGACATAAATAAATTAGTCCTTGCCCCTAGCAGCTTACAGCCTAAAAGGTTAAGGTATAATAGGTGGATGAGACAAACAATGAGGCCTGGGTATGGTGGGAAAGAAGACCCCCCTGGGTATGGTGGTTCTGTGGTGGGGAAGAAGACAAATAAATGCCTGAAAAGTTGTATTTTTGTAGAACTATTTCACTTTTCCCCATTTCTGTATTTTTAATTTAATTTGATATCTAGTATGCTTTGTTGACCTACAGTCTGGCTATTAAATAGCTTTACCACGTACTGTGTATAACTATTAAATAGCTGGTTTCAGAGTAGCAGCCGTGTTAGTCTGTATTCACAAAAAGAAAAGGAATACTTGTGGCACCTTACAGACTAACAAATTTATTTGAGCATAAGCTTTCATGAGCTACAGCTCATTTCATCGGATGCATTCAGTGGAAAATACAGTGGGGAGATGTATATATACAGAGAACATGAAACAATGGGTGTTACCATACACACTGTAAGGAGAGTGATCACTTAAGTTGAGCTATTACCAGTAGGAGAGCGTGGGGGAGGGGGAAGGAAGAGGGAAGACAGGAAGGAATCTACAGACAGAGGGAGGAGTGGATACTACATTAGACTTTTTAAAATCTAATTTTAACTATTAATTATTTGAATGAGTAATTTAGTCTTTCATATGACACATACTAAATCATAGTGATGAAAATAGGAACTTTATTCAAAAGAGTTCTGGAAGATTTTTTAAAGATAAAACCTACAGCATTTGCTCCTTCAGCCTGCTATGCTAAAAGAAAGATTTAAATCCGAACTACTTGTAATTCTCCAGCAACACACAATAGACTCAAGAAAGCACTATAAAACTTGTTTACGAGAGCTCAGAATGAAAAATTGTTGAGTTTTAAATGGCGCAGAAGAAGAGGGAGCTTACAAACCTAGGGCCTGATTCTCCACTGCCTTGCAGCTTGTGTAGTCATTGACACATGTAAATCACTGCCAAGTCAGAATGGTTTATGCTCACTGGGCACATGTCAGTGACAACACAAGCTGCCAGGAAATGGAAAATGCTTTGTCCTGAGCACTCACACACTTCTTCCTAGATTTTGCAATCTTTATATATCATGATGAAGACAAATGGGTGTGTGTCTACACTAGCTCTTTTCCCACTGCTGGTTTAGCACCAGTGAAGCTCAGTGGTGGTACCAGCAGAGGGAGTAGGTTAGATCAGGAAAAGGCATTTTTACCAGCATGTCATCTACCCCTGCTCTTGGGAAGTGTGACTAGAGACTCATGACTCCCCTAAACCCTTGCAGACTCCATGACTCCCCTGAAGCTGCAGAGCTTTGATAGTGATTTGTTCACTTCCAGACATCTTTGATAGGGAGGGAATCTCTATAATTATCTCTCACAAACTTTCCATTGTTAACAAGCTTAACAGGAGACATGAACAGCAGGGTGGATGGCCTCTGGGATCCATTTGTAGTTGTTGCTTTGTCTAAGAAATGAAAAAGTTGTTGATGAAAGGAGCTTAACCACATGTTGAAGTTTGTGTGCGAGGGAACTTAATGCAGGTTTCCCACATACAGCAGATGGAGCCAAAATGTTTTTGAACAGCTTTCTAAAACTATTCTCCAGCCTGCATACAAACCAGTTGGTCCTGTTTGAAAACAGTTTAGGTGGGACTTTGTTTAAACTGAGCTCACAGTTTAGATTTACAATTTGAGATATAAAGGACCAAATTAATCCCTGGTATAATTGGACAATAGGGTTGGCCTAACTCTTTTCCCATTGACGTCAATGGAAGAAGAGTTAGGCCAATGGCTGTTTCTGAAAATCCCACCCTAAATTCCTTGAAGTCAATTCAGCCCTAGTGTATATGGGCATAAATATGGCCTATGAATCATGTTAATGCTGGCACAGAGAGTGAGAGAGTGCAAAGGTAGTAGAAAACAAGGCACAGATAGGCCACCCAGCCCCTTGGAGTGTTCTAAGATTATGGTATGCTGCCAGGCAGTTTAGGCCAAACTTTACACAGACACAATCTATAAAAACAGTTACAAAATGTTAATTCAAAGGTGTTGTTCATCTATTCAAAACAAAATGTCTGTAAAAAGTTTTACTTAGATATAAAGATTGTTTTACAGTGCTTGCACCACCTCCATGGCAGCATGGTTCTAGAGCATGAGAACCAAAACAAAACCAAAAACGCAACCAAAACCAAAAACCAAACAGCAAAACTCATAGGTCCAAGTTTTGTGCTGGTTCCTGTGTGACATTTAATTAAAAGTATGTAATAGGGAATTTGTAAACGTACATAGATCCATAAACTGTATTTGATGGTTAACGCACCCTGCCTCAAGAAATGGAGGGAGTAGGGCATGGAGCTGCACAAAACCTGGCAGTTGTGAATGGAAGGGTGGGGGGGGGGACTGCTGGAGGGTTTGGGGCCAGTGTTGAGAGAGAGCGAAGCCAGAACTGAGGCCCACACTTCTCCACTTGCTGCTGCTGGTGTCACCACCTGCTCTTCCTGGCTCTTCCTTTCCAGCCTAGATCTAGCAGCAGCAAGATGAGAGGCAGAGAAGTCACCTGGCAGCAGATGATCCAGAGGCACTGGGCGCAGATCAGCAGATTACCCAGAGGCACTGGGTGCAGATCCTCAAAGGTTTCAGTGGAGAGTTAGATGCCTAAATACCTTTGAGGATCTTGGCCCAGGTAACCAGGAGCAGCAATTGGAGGCTATTCCTGTAGTCCACTTGGATGTGTGCGATCTAAGCTGGGCTGCAGGAAGGTATGATAGTGCTGTCAACTGCAGGAGTGTCACATCAAAGGTGTGACTCTTGGAAGCCCTGTAAACTTACTACTCTATGTTCATTACCCATTGTGAATGAGACAGAAGAAGAAAGGACAACGAATACATGAAATTAGATTTTTAAAATTGCTCCATTTAAATACTCAGTCTTTACAGTAATTCATTTATAGTGATACCGAAAATGACACATTTTAAATCTGTGGTCGATCTGATTCTCCACTCCATTATATCACCTGCATGCAGGTGTGATTCCACTGTCTTCATTAGAGTTACCTTTTATTTCCCTTTTTGTATATCAGAGGAGACTCCCACCCAGTCTCTAGGCCTGTTGACTCCAGTGAACTCACACCCATGCACAGCTGGATGTGGAGAATCTGCTCTATTATTTGTAACACTGCAGTTTCCCTTTAACGAAGGAAGAGCTGTTGGGCTTTGTGTGTATTCAGGGTCTTTTTTCCTTGTCCAGGCTGTGCTTGCACACATGAAAGGGAATGTGTAGCTGAGTGGGCAGCTTTACAAGACACAGAGCAGACTGCTTCCTTCTAAGCGGTTGTCTGGAGGCAAATACTTCTTAAAGCACTGGGTCTGAACCAAACCTCGGAACAGTTTGGATCCAAAAAGTTTGGCTTGGATCCATCTTTGTTTCACTCTAGTGTCTTACCTCTTCAATAGTAGAGAATTATCTGTAGTCCTTTCTTTATGCTGCTTTTACTAACGACTCATATCACATAAGTGAGCTGTCACATCAGTGCCTAATTACCATAACTAGTTAGTATTTAGGAGTGAGAGCCACAAGCAGGGCTGGTAAATGCAGTCAGTCTCTACATGCCTGATCTACCTCTACTGCTGCTAAACTGCATTCTGAAGTGTTACATTTTCCTTACTCCTCAGGTGGAGATTACAAAATAAAGTGCAATCTGAAGAGTACTGCCCAAGAACAGTTCTGAAAACAATGTTTACCAATAGCTTAGATCAACAGTGCAGAGGTTGATAAAAAGCTAAACACGACAAGCTTGCTGTGGGGTCTCATTCTAACCCAGAGCTGGGTTTATCTGTTTATTTTTTAATCTACTCGCACAAGTCCAGCACCAAATATTTTGCTGGTGGCTGCTGCTGCAGAAGTTTATTGCTGACTCCTCTTTGCACTTTTCAGAACTCTAAATATCATTGTAAATCCATTAAGACACACAAATGAGACCATCTCCATGGACTCCTTAAGAGGAATGCAGACAGTTCATGACATTTTGTGTAATAGAATTCTGTCTACCAGAGGACTTATCTTCCATCGGATTCTAGGTTATTTCCTTATGTTTTAAGGAAAGGATGTAATCTGATAGTAAGTTCAGTTCTTTTATGTTTGTTTCCTTGGGTGGGTGAACAGGACAAGTCTATAAATCTTACCTTACATGATTTCTGACCCTTCCATTCAAACTGTGTTGCATTGCCATCTGCAGGACTTTCTGGCAAATGTTAACAGATCAGCATTATTCATAGGGTCATAGAATATCAGGGCTGGAAGGGACCTCAGGAGGTCATCTAGTCCAACCCCCTGCTCAAAGCAGGACCAATCCCCAACTAAATCACCCCAGCCAGGGCTTTGTCAGGCCTGACCTTGAAAACCTCTAAGGAAGGAGATTCCACCATCTCCCTAGGTAACGCATTCCAGTGCTTCACCATCCTCCTAGTGAAAATGTTTTTTCCTGATATCCAGTCTAAACCTCCCCCACTGCAACTTGAGACCATTACTCCTTGTTCTGTCATCTGCTACCACTGAGAACAGTCTAGATGCATCCTCTTTGGAACTCCCTTTCAGATAGTTGAAAACAGCTATCAAATCCCCCCTTATTCTTCTCTTCTGCAGACTAAACAATTGCAGTTCCCTCAGCCTCTCCTCATAAGTCATGTGCTCCAGCCCCCTAATCATTTTTGTTGCCCTCTGCTGGACTATTTCCAATTTTTCCACATCCTTCTTGTAGTGTGGGGCCCAAAACTGGACACAGTATTCCAGATGAGGCCTCCCCAATGTCAAATAGAGGGGAACGATCATGTCACTCGATCTGCTGGAAATGCCCCTACTATACAGCCCAAAATGCCGTTAGCCTTCTTGCCGTTAGCCTCCTACTATTGACTCATATCCATCTTGTCGTACACTGTAGCCCGTAGGTCCTTTTCTGCAGAACTGCTGCCTAGCCATTCAGTCCCTAGTCTATAGTAGTGCATGGGATTCTTCCATCCTAAGTGCAGGACTCTGCACTTGCCCTTGTTGAACCTCATCAGATTTTTTTTGGCCCAATCCTCTAATTTGTCTAGATCCCTCTGTATCCTATTCCTACCCTCCGGTGTATCTACCACTCCTCCCTGCTTAGTGTCATCTGAAAACTTGCTGACGGTGCAGTGCATGCCATCCTTCAGATTATTAATGAGGATATTGAACAAAAACAGCCCGAGGACTGACCCGTGGGGCACTCCGCTTGATACCGGCTGCCAACTAGACATGGAGCCATTGATCACTACCCATTGAGCCCGACAATCTAGCCAGCTTTCTATCCACCTTATAGTCCATTCATCCAGCCCATACTTCTTTAACTTGCTGGCAAGAATACTGTGGAGGATCGTGTCAAAAGCTTTGCTAAAGTCAAGGAACAACACGTCCACTGCTTTCCCCTCATCCACAGAGCCAGTTATCTCATCATAGAAGGTAATTAGGTTAGTCAGGCATGACTTGCCCTTAGTGAATCCATGCTGACTGTTCCTGATCACTTTCCTCTCCTCTAAGTGCTTCAGAATTGATTCCTTGAGGACCTGCTCCATGATTTTTCCAGGGACTGAGATGAGGCTGACTGGCCTGTAGTTCCCAGGATCCTCCTTCTTCTGTTTATTAAAGATGGGAACTACATTAGCCTTTTTCCAGTCTTCCGGGACCTCCCCCAATCACCATGAGTTTTCAAAGATAATGGCCAATGGCTCTGCAATCACATCCGCCAAATCCTTTAGCACCCTCAGATGCAGTGCATCCGGTCCCATGGATGTGTACTTGTCCAGCTTTTCTAAATAGTCCCAAACCACTTCTTTCTTCACAGAGGGCTGGTCACCTCCTCCCCATGCTGTGCTGCCCAGTGCAGCAGTCTGGGAGCTGACTTTGTTCATGAAGACAGAGGAAAAAAAAAGCATAGAGTGCATTAGCTTTTTTCCACATCCTCTGTCACTAGGTTGCCTCCCTCATTCAGTGAGGGGCCCACACTTTCCTTGGCTTTCTTCTTGTTGCTAACATACCTGAAGAAACCCTTTTTTGTGACTCTTAACATCTCTTGCAACTGCAACTCAACTGTGATTTGGCCTTCCTGATTTCACTCCTGCATGCCTGAGCAATATTTTTATACTCCTCCCTGGTCATTTGTCCAATCTTCCACTTCTTGTAAGCTTCTTTTTTTGTAAAAAGAAAAGGAGTACGTGTGGCACCTTAGAGACTAACAAATTTATTAGAGCATAAGCTTTCGTGAGCTACAGCTCACTTCATCGGATGCATTTGGTGGAAAAAGCAGAGGAGAGATTTATATACACACACACACACAGAGAACATGAAACAATGGGTTTATCATACACACTGTAAGGAGAGTGATCACTTAAGATGAGCCATCACCAGCAGCAGGGGGGGGAAGGAGGAAAACCTTTCATGGTGACAAGCAGGTAGGCTAATTCCAGCAGTTAACAAGAATATCAGAGGAACAGACCTAAGAGTGGCTATACTTCAACAAAAAAGCTTCAAAAACAGACTCCAACGAGAGACTGCTGAATTGGAATTAATTTGCAAACTGGATACAATTAACTTAGGCTTGAATAGAGACTGGGAATGGATGAGTCATTACACAAAGTAAAACTATTTCCCCATGGTATTTCTCCCTCCCACCCCACCCCCCACTGTTCCTCTGATATTCTTGTTAACTGCTGGAATTAGCCTACCTGCTTGTCACCATGAAAGGTTTTCCTCCTTCCCCCCCCTGCTGCTGGTGATGGCTCATCTTAAGTGATCACTCTCCTTACAGTGTGTATGATAAACCCATTGTTTCATGTTCTCTGTGTGTGTGTGTATATAAATCTCTCCTCTGCTTTTTCCACCAAATGCATCCGATGAAGTGAGCTGTAGCTCACGAAAGCTTATGCTCTAATAAATTTGTTAGTCTCTAAGGTGCCACACGTACTCCTTTTCTTTTTGCGAATACAGACTAACACGGCTGCTACTCTGAAACCTGTGATTATGCAAGGCACTGAATTTAGCCGTATAGAGTGGAAATCTGTCAACTTCATGAAAAAACTCGCACAGATACAGACAGACATCATCTTCCTCTCCAAATGCAAACAGATGGACATCATACCGAAAGGACTGAAGGTAAAAAATCCATTACAATCTACATACCACACAGACTATGCTGACAGCTTGTGCCACACACTCTCAAGGAAACTGCGGAACCACCTGATCAACATCCTCTACAGCAAACAGGGAAAGATTAAGAATGAGCTCTCAAAACTGGATACTCTCATAAAGAACCAACCTTCCACACAAACTTCCTCGTGGCTGGACTTTACAAAAACTAGACAAGCCATTTACAAAACACACTTTGATTCTCTACAAAAGAAAAAGGACACTAAGCTATCTAAACTACTATATGCCACAAGGGGCCACAACAATGGTTCCCGTAACCCACCCAGCAATATTGTTAATCTATCCAACTATACTCTTAGCCCAGCGGAAGAATCTGTCCTATCTCGGGGCCTCTCCTTTTGCCCCTCCACCCCCACGAACATGATACAGTTCTGTGGTGACCTAGAATCCTATTTTCGACGTCTCAGACTCAAGGAATATTTCCAACACACCTCTGACCAACATATTAACCCACAGAGACCTTCCTGCCAACACTACAAAAAGAAGGATTCTGGGTGGACTCCTCCTGAAGGTCGAAACAGCAGCCTGGATTTCTACATAGACTGCTTCCGCCGACGTGCACGAGCTGAAATTGTGGAAAAGCAGCATCGCTTACCCCATAACCTCAGCCATGCAGAACACAGTGCCATCCACAGCCTCAGAAACAACTCTGACATCATAATCAAAAAGGCTGACAAAGGAGGTGCTGTCGTCATCATGAATAGGTCAGAGTATGAACAAGAGGCTACTAGGCAGCTCTCCAACACCACTTTCTACAAGCCATTACCCTCTGATCCCACTGAGAGTTACCAAAAGAAACTACAGCATTTGCTCAAGAAACTCCCTGAAAAAGCACAAGAACAAATCCGCACAGACACACCCCTGGAGCCAGGACCTGGGGTATTCTATCTGCTACCCAAGATCCATAAACCTGGAAATCCTGGACGCCCCATCATCTCAGGCATTGGCACCCTGACAGCAGGATTGTCTGGCTATGTAGACTCCCTCCTCAGGCCCTTCGTTACCAGCACTCCCAGCTATCTTCGAGACACCACCGATTTCCTGAGGAAACTACAGTCCATTGGTGATCTTCCTAAAAACACCATCCTAGCCACTATGGATGTAGAAGCCCTCTACACCAACATTCCACACAAAGATGGACTACAAGCCGTCAGGAACAGTATCCCCGATACTGTCACGGCTAACCTGGTGGCAGAACTTTGTGACTTTGTCCTGACCCATAACTATTTCACATTTGGTGACAATGTATACCTTCAAATCAGCGGCACTGCGATGGGTACCCGCATGGCCCCACAGTATGCCAACATTTTTATGGCTGACTTAGAACAACGCTTCCTCAGCTCTCGTTCCCTAATGCCCCTACTCTACTTGCGCTACATTGATGACATCTTCATCATCTGGACCCATGGAAAAGAAGCTCTTGAGGCATTCCACCATGATTTCAACAATTTCCATCCCACCATCAACCTCAGCCTGGACCAGTCCACACAAGAGATCCACTTCCTGGACACTACGGTGCTAATAAGCGATGGTCACATAAACACCACCCTATATCGGAAACCTACTGACCGCTATTCCTACCTACATGCCTCTAGCTTTCATCCAGATCATACCACTCGATCCATTGTCTACAGCCAAGCGCTACGATATAACCGCATTTGCTCCAACCCCTCAGACAGAGACAAACACCTACAAGATCTCTATCATGCATTCCTACAACTACAGTACCCACCTGCTGAAGTGAAGAAACAGATTGACAGAGCCAGAAGAGTACCCAGAAGTCACCTACTACAGGACAGGCCCAACAAAGAAAACAACAGAACGCCACTAGCCATCACCTTCAGCCCCCAACTAAAACCCCTCCAACGCATCATCAAGGATCTACAACCTATCCTGAAGGACGAGCCATCGCTCTCTCAGATCTTGGGAGACAGACCAGTCCTTGCTTACAGACAGCCCCCCAATCTGAAGCAAATACTCACCAGCAACCACACACCACACAACAGAACCACTAACCCAGGAACCTATCCTTGCAACAAAGCCCGTTGCCAACTCTGTCCACATATCTATTCAGGGGATACCATCATAGGGCCTAATCACATCAGCCACACCATCAGAGGCTCGTTCACCTGCGCATCTACCAATGTGATATATGCCATCATGTGCCAGCAATGCCCCTCTGCCATGTACATTGGCCAAACTGGACAGTCTCTACGTAAAAGAATGAATGGACACAAATCAGACGTCAAGAATTATAACATTCAAAAACCAGTTGGAGAACACTTCAATCTCTCTGGTCACTCGATCACAGACCTAAGAGTGGCTATACTTCAACAAAAAAGCTTCAAAAACAGACTCCAACGAGAGACTGCTGAATTGGAATTAATTTGCAAACTGGATACAATTAACTTAGGCTTGAATAGAGACTGGGAATGGATGAGTCATTACACAAAGTAAAACTATTTCCCCATGGTATTTCTCCCTCCCACCCCACCCCCCACTGTTCCTCTGATATTCTTGTTAACTGCTGGAATTAGCCTACCTGCTTGTCACCATGAAAGGTTTTCCTCCTTCCCCCCCCTGCTGCTGGTGATGGCTCATCTTAAGTGATCACTCTCCTTACAGTGTGTATGATAAACCCATTGTTTCATGTTCTCTGTGTGTGTGTGTATATAAATCTCTCCTCTGCTTTTTCCACCAAATGCATCCGATGAAGTGAGCTGTAGCTCACGAAAGCTTATGCTCTAATAAATTTGTTAGTCTCTAAGGTGCCACACGTACTCCTTTTCTTTTTGCGAATACAGACTAACACGGCTGCTACTCTGAAACCTTCTTTTTTTGTGTTTAAGATCAGCAAGGATTTCACTGTTAAGCCAAGCTGGTCGCCTGCCACATTTACTATTCTTTCTACACGTTGGGATGGTTGATCCTGCAACCTCAATAAGGATTCTTTAAAATACAGCCTGCTCTCCTGGACTCCTTTCCCCCAGGGGAGAATTCAATCTGTTTCAAGTTCTCTAGGTCTTTTGTCAAGCCTTATAGAACTTGTGGTGGTTTGCATAGTCACACGGATACTATGATGACAAATGTGATGGAAGGACCTATACGGAAGTGGGATACCGGATAGTAATTTAGGCCCACTTTTTATTAGAAAAAATGAGGCAGGGTGATAAAGCAGGAAGATTTACAACACATATTAAATACTCAGCTCAATCTTAGTTCTGGTGCCTTTTGTATAAAATTCATGTTAGTGCAGAGCATAGTTGCCAATGTGAAAAATTTACCAGAAACAGTTTTTCATATAAGTAAGGGTTCAAAGGTCATCAGGTTCCCAGCCACTCAACTGATATATGAGGATGTTTGTTAGTGAATTTGGGGTTATTTTCTGATTAGAGTGCAAGGAGAAAAAAGCAGAGGAAATTGCCTAATATTAATTTTTTTTAGACTGCACCTAATTCTGTCTCCTGGCTCCTCCAAATTTCCCAGACTATTTCAAAGCCTTCCCTTGCAACAATTTTGTCTTCCCCTGATTTTCTCTGTTCCCATGTTTCCTTTTCCCAGCCATGGCTCTTCTCTCTCTCTCCCCAGAGTGCCAGAGAAGTCCTCCAAGAAAACCAGCTTCATTTGAATGCATCCCCTTAATCTTTGCACTCAGGAACAAGACCAGTACTTCTGCCTCTCATGCCCACCATGATTTCCCGACATGGTACCAGGTCCTCAGAAGGTTCTGCTCCATACTCTGTAGAGAGTCCCCTTTTTGCCCCACGTCTAGCTGTTAAGCGCTATGTAGCCTGTGCTTCAATATGGTTTGGTAAATCTATTTGTGGGTCCTTACTTGATCCTTAGCAGTTTCTAGACAGTATCTTGGAAATGTAGTTACCCTGAATCTTTAACTTCACATGTGACATGAAATTCAGTGTTGATAAATGCAAAGTAATGCACATTGGAAAACATAATCCAAACCATACATATAAAATGGTGGGGTCTAAATTAGCTGTTACCACTCAAGAAAGAGATCTTGGAGTCATTGTAGATAGTTCTCTGAAATCATCCACTCAATGTGCAGCAGCAGTCAAAAAAGCTAACACAATGTTGGGAATCATTAAGAAAGGGATAGATAAGAAGACAGAAAATATCATATTGCTTCTATACAAATCCAGGGTGCACCCACATTTTGAATACTGCATGCTGATCTGGTTGCCCCATCTCAAAAAAAGATATATTGCAATTGGAAAAGGGCAACAAAAATTATTAGGGATATGGAACAACTTCCATATGAAGAGAAATTTATAAGACTGGCACTTTTCAGCTTGGAAAAAAGACAACTAAGGGGGGATATGGTAGAGGTCTATAAAATCATGATGAGTGTGGAGAAGGTAAATAACACTTTCTTATTTACTCCTTCTCATAACACAATAACTATAGATCGCCAAATGAAATAAATAGGCAGCAGGTTTAAAACAAATAAAAGGAAGTATTTCTTCACACAACACTCAGTCAACCAGTGGAACTCTTTGCTAGAGAATGTTGTGAAGGCCAAGACTATAACAAGGTTCAAAAAAGAACTAGAGAAGTTCATGAAGGATAGGCCAATCAATGACTATTAGCCAGGATGGGCAGGGATGCAAAACCATAATCTGAAGTGTCCCTAACCTCTGTTTGCCAGAAACTGGGAATGGGTGACAGGGGATGGATCAGTTGATGATTTCTTGTTCTGCTCATTCCCTCTGAAGCACATGGCATTGGCCACTGTCAGGAGACAGGATACTAGGTGAGATGGACCTTTGATCTGAACCAGTATGGCCTTTCTTATGACCTGTATTAATATTCTCTCTTGATTTGGAGATTGGATTTATATGTGTAAATCTATCAGTTTTTAAAGAAGCCAATATACCAGTTGGAGGCTACAGAGATCTATTTTGCCATCAACTTTCTTCTGTGAATTGTCAGGAAGTGTATGAAATCAGGAGTGTGGGAACGAGGTGGTCTATTGCATCCCACTTTAGAGTCCCATGTTTATGGCCTACAGAAATCACTTGCAATCTTTTTTTATTTCTCCTCCCCTAGACACTCCTAATAAAAATGTTCCCAGTTTGGTCTTCTCCACAATCCTTTTTAAACTAAAAAGCTAAGTCCCCATAAAATTTAAACTCCAAATCACAAAGCATATGTACCCTGACTTCTGAATAGCAAGCTGCCAAGCTCTTTCCCCCCTCCCCCCACCTCTGACCGATCTTGGCACTGCCTTGGCTTGACTTAATTCTTACTCACCCACAGGCAACAGCTGTATTTTATTTATGTTTTTGCAGGGTAAGTTTTCTTTGACTACTATAATTCTTCAACAGGAGCCTCATTAGACTCTGTTTACTATCCGTGTCATATCAGCGTTGGGTTGCCTTTTATTTATTGGTTGGCATAATGCAGTTCTGTTTCTTCACTGGTGATGTATACAATCTGTAGCTGTTCCATATCTTTGACCTTGAAGCTTGGCATTTTGGATGCTCACTTACTCTGCTGTGTGATAAATAGAAAACTATGAATGTCTCAAAACTGTTTCCAGTTCAATTCTACTAACACAAAATTTATGGGGCCTGATTCCATTGCACAGTTTCAGCGACACAGGGATTTAAAAGAAAAAATATTATTCTGGATTAGGTGAGGTTCCAGTCCCTTTCTAAGCTATTGCTAAACGTTTGAGGTGAGGGGTAGTGAAAGTTGCATCAATCCAGAGCTCTTCTCTCAAAACCCACACTTGTAAGATCACTATTGCACCTTAAAAGGGAGCTTCACACTGTGCAAATGCATGTAACAGACATATTTCAGTTTTATTACCTTCTGGAAATAGGCCATTGAGCCACAAAGTTCAGAAATAGATTCAAGTTTCCCCAAAGTTTAAAGGGTTGTCAGAGCCAGGGTGTTGGTTCAGTCTCATCTCTTGTTTCCTTATATTCTTGCCACACTTGCTACCTATTGAAGATATTTTGTGCTTGATTCTCCACTGCCTTTTACCTTGCATAGACATTTACATCCATGAAATGCTACCATCCTGATATGATAGAGTTTCACACCCATGGTGCACAGGTATAAATGACTACACAACGTGCAAGACAGTAAAGAATCAGGTTTTTAAGCAGGCAAGTATTTTTTCCTAGCCTATCTTCTCCTGTTATTTGACCTTGAAGTGAAATCATAAGGCTGAGTTTGTGATATCATAAACTTTTAGGGTAAAATTCTGGCCCCTATAAAGAGAACGAGATTTGCCATTGACTTAATAGGACCAGGATTTCATCATCCTGTTTCAATCAATTGAGATATTGCAAACATGGAATTATGACTTCATGGCAGGTTATAAGATAAAGACAGAGGGAGAAGGCTCTGATTCAAACCAGCCCCCTCAAATAATAAAAACTGAATGGAAAAATTACTGAATACATTATTTTCTGTGGATTTTTTTCCCCATTGCTAGTCTGGCCCTCTGTGGTTTAAATCCTTTGTATTATGTTGATTGTGAGTATTGAGTACACTTGCATGTTCAAAGACCAACTGACACACTTGATTACTGTTTTCTGGCTTTTTGTTTTGCAGCAGAGTGAGCATTTTCCATACATTTTTGCTTACTAAAAATAGAAACGTATTGAAACTAGTTTTGCACTTTGCATTTATGATGGGTTGCCGCCCCTTTCCAGGGTGCCACCTCATAGAATCATAGAATCATGATTGTACTGGGGTACCACTGAGCCCAGCTGTTCCACCAGCCTGGGCTCCCTCACTTTGTCCTGCTAAGCCAAGCCCTCAAGCCTCCTCCAACACACACACTCGTAGGGACACACCCAGCTGCAGAAAGACACAGATACTGAAATCAGTACTGCATGGGAAGGCTTTCAGCTAAGGAATTGCCCAGCACTCAAGTGCACTCCCTCTCTGGAGAGTAAACCCAAAATTGTATTGTCTTCTGTTGCACCAAGAACTGTACAGTGTAAACAAATTGAAATTTGCCCTCTCCCTCACTGTGGAGAGAGAGATGCACAGGTCCCCTCCCCCTCCCCCCCAGTTATGAATTACACAAAATGGGTTTAAAACAAAAACAAGTTTATTAAGTACAAAAGGTAGTTTAACTAAACAAAAAATGCAAACTGAGTTTTACACACTAGATAGGTAGGACATAAATTAACAAATTCTCACCCTGAGTGATAAACAGGCTGGCAGACTCTTAAGAAACAAGTGGCCTTGGCTTTCCCAGGTTTTCATACACAGGCTAAAGATCCTTCTAGCCTTGGACCATCACTTCTCACAGTTCAGTTCTTGCCCCTCAGGTGTTTCTAGGTGTGTTGTTGCAGGGAGAGTGAGGTCCCCCTATGATGTCATTGTTCCCCTTTTATATATTCTTCCCACTTGCTGAAAAGCTCTTGCTGTGACCTGGGTCAAACAGTTCCCATTGTGTAGTGCTGTCTCTAAGAGTTTTCTATTGTACACAGTTCTTGGGTAATCTTTGTGCTTGTGTGCATATCCTCAATAAGCCATTAACATTGTTTGGCCTTTTTACTGTTGTACCTGAAAGACTGCTTGTGGGTGTTTCAACCTCACAACATGTTTCAAGTAACACACACATACCAAACTTCATAACTTCCCATACAACGATAGCACATACCATCCAATGAGATATTACTGTCTAACAGATCAAGACTTTTAGAATGATATCGCACAAGACATACTTTGTACAAAACATATCCTCATTACATGACAGTGATGAATATTGGGGTGTCAGGGTGTCACAGCACTGGCATACAGTTTTAAAAGAATCTTCAGCTCATACTGATTTTCATTATATATAATGTATATTCTTTTGGGGAATTTAGTTCTTGACATATACAGCCTTGGAGTCTGAAGTCCTGTATTTATCAGAGATACAGCATGAACAGCAGTGTACGTTTACTAATGCCTGAAATGTTCCCCGGCTGTAGGGGCCATTTCTTGAGTTGATAGGCTGCATCTTTACATAGTCTATTAACAGATCACAATAAAACCAACAATAGTGACCACACCTAGTAGTCACCCCTTTGTCTTCCATTATTAATTTAAAGTTTTTCCAAGGTTTCCAGTACAATTGTGCTTGACCTTTTCTAGGCAAATACTCTGGGCTGTTCTTTTAGGTGGTCACTAATGAGAGATTGTATGTATGTGTGTGCACACACGCACATATATAGCATACATGTAATATACAGTCTCTCTACCAGGTTTTTCACATGGGATGGTATAACTTTTTTTAATGGTTTAAGCCTTGAATGAAAGCATTTCCTGTCACTAGGCATCTAAACTGTGGCATTCTTTCAAATGCTATTAGAGACTGACTGTGATTCAAACGCAACCTTCATTAAATATGTTCCTATTCTCCAGAGATTTTAGCTTCAGTTAATCGTGTTGATTCTGGCTTTCAAGGCTAACAATATTTACATGGATGCAAAACCCCATAAGATGTGATTTGAAAATTAAGCAGCAGTATAATCTTAATAAACCAATCTTAATGAGGATTTTAACAAGCAGATTCATGTACTATATTTCTACATGCATGAATGAGTATAGAGTTCAGAATATGTAAATATGGCTTGGACAAACTGCAAATCTATGTTTTTTTCTTTTGAAGAATATATCGGCTTATGAATCTGTAGTAAATTGTATTCAGATCATTGAATGTCCAGGATTTCGGGACCATTTTGATCCAGGGTTTTAGCTAAGGTCCATCTCTACCCAAACAGATTAAGTTTTTGTATTTTTACAACTATAATTTATGCTTCTGAACATTTAGTAGGTATGTTGCCTTGTAATTCTGTAGAATGTTGACTCGTTCTTGTCTGATGCAGCAAGGCCCTTAATCAGGTGCCTAATTTTAATCATGAGTAGTCTTTTTCATTTCAATAGGGCTACTCATGTTGTTAAAGTTTGGCACCTGCTTCAGTGTCTTCCTAAACTGGGGCCTCTATAGTACCAGTACTTGTACCCCATAATATCTTTGGCATGTCTGTATTAGAATATTAAATAAAACTGTGGAAACTGTCTTTTAACATTTGCTCTTCTCCCAATCTAGTGGAGGCTGAGACAAATAACAAAGATACTAGCATATTTGGCAGTGGTTCTAGATGAAGCTACTAGATGGAGGCTCCATTTTGTCTTTTTCCCCTGCTACAATGTACTAGTCACAGTTTTAAGTACAGCTATTTGGCATTCACCGTTAGGAAGGATCATTCTTGATCAATATGGAGCCTTGTCAAAGATGAAATAATCTGGATTTATAATTATTAACTTATTATTTCAACACCCTTACAGTCTACAAATTTTATAAACTGCTGTCCTGCTCCTTATACATAAACCTTACTCATATGAGTTTTACCACTGGGGAATCTGTGAGTAATTTTGCAAGTTATGGACCATTTGGCTAATACCTAATCCTCTGTAAAACATGCTTGACAGAATCTCGACAGGATTTAAGGGAAAGAGGAAAAAACACCCACCCCACTTCCAAAACAGATAATCTAGCCTCAGTGTTTTCCCTGCAGTATCTGAGGCAGTAACTTTGTGCCAGTAGATTAATATTATTGCCCATCTGCCAAGCAGTAGCCGATGTCCAGGGCCTTGCAGCTTGGCTTCCCAGTGGAGGAGGAATCAGTGGTGCAGATTCTGGATATATCTTATCTTATTCGCACATGTTGCACAGTCCTGGAACAGAGGTGGTCAATCAGCATGTAAGACAATCCCTTCTTCCAGGAATCTCAGTTTAGCCCTTATACTTGGTCCCCAGGGTGCAGCTCTGCCTCAGAAATTTGGAATTGTATTTATTATGTATTTAACACAAGAGCGTCCTGGTCTATGAGTAAAGTCTCTAGGTACTATTTCAATACAAGTAATAAAGAAATTGATTCCAATCAAAAACCAAGGCAGAGAGCAAACTCCCTGATGTTTTCATGGCTTCCTCCACCCAGAATCTTGCATAACTAAAACTAACCAGTTTTAAAAAATTGGGCATGTTTATTCTTGAGAAAATAAGCCCAATGGTGGAAGACCTGATAACAATCTTCAAATATGTAAAAGGCTATTATAAAAGAGGATGATGAGCAATTGTTCTCCATGCCCATTTAAGGAAGGGCAAGAAGTAATCAGCTTAATCTGCAGCAAGGGATATTTAAGTTAAATATTAGAAAAAACTTTCTAACTACATGGCTAGTTAAGCACTGGAATAGACTTTCAAGGGAGGTTTTGGAATCCCCATCCCTGGAATGATGGTCTAGATTTACTTGGTCCTGCCTCAACACAGAAGACTGGACTTGATTTCTTGAGGTTCCTTCCAGCCTTTCATTTTCATGATTCTTTGATCATATCTTTCCATGACTGAACATTTGCTCAAATGCAAAGAAAAATAACTTGGAAGACTGTGACAGTGCTGCTGGGTGACAACTGCCAAAACAATCTGATCACAGTGCCACTGTCCATGCCTCCTCCCTTCCTGATCATCTGTGCTTTACTCTTGCAGTGCTTCTTGAAAGGTAACCCAATAATGTACTGAAAATTCTCCTAGCCCTCCAAAATGAGGGTGGCAACATTATTAAAATCCTAGTTCCCCAATTGCATGATACCAACAATAAACCCAGAGGCTGGCTTTATTGCCATCACTGACATTCATGTAATATAAGTGCATTCCAACATAAATCCTTTTTTTCTATATTTGCACTTTTAAAACAAATTTTTATCAGGCAGCAGGGTTCAGTAGCAGACAATCCTCTTCTCTGATGTGAGAAAAAACTTCTTGCAATGCAGGTGCCATTATTTAAGTATTAGCCCTTCTATACCTGACCCATTTTTCTATATGGGAAGAATTTTTCTCCCTCTTACATTTTCAAAGTCATCACATACTAGTATTAGGCCATCAAGAATGGAACAGTAACTATCAGATACCTACTCTAGTTTGTCATGATTATCATTTCTCCCATAATCTTCAAGCATTTGCTCCCTGCTCAAGAGAAAATATCCAGGCATTATTCAAGAGCAACACAAATAGAAATAGAAAAAATAAATAGCATGTGTTTAAGGAAGATGTTGGAAAAATAAAGGGGGTGGACAATGTACTAAAACAATTTTTGTTTGAGAATAAAAAATGATTGGTTATTTTCTAAAATAAGGGCCATAAGAACGTAATTATTCAAAGATTACAATAATTAGACTATAAAATGATTCATATAAAAATGATTTTCAAAGCTCATACAAAAGTGCCTTGAATACATTAGACTTATTTGACTTAGATCATTGCTGTAATTTAATAAATATAGACAAGTTTTCCCATTTCATTTTGGTATTCTTAGTTATTCCACTCATGCTGAAAAAGTTGATGACTACTTCTTTACGCTACGGGGCTAAAAATAGGATAGACATTCAGGCTCGGGCTGGAGCCCAGGCTCTGAGACACAACCTCTGTTGCTAATCATAGGACTCTAGCTTCAAACAATTAAGCAGGCTGCTTGGTCTCCAGATTAGTGGTGTGGGAACAAACAATTATAACCAACACTTTCATAGGGAGGTTTGTGAGGGGAAAGCTCTGTAGACAATGGCAGTCCTAGGATTGCCATGGAATGCTAATGAACGTTAATATTTGCTAACAGAAGCAAATTAATTGAAGCATGTCAAAAAGAGATTGTCTGGAGTACAAACCAAAGGAAGAACTGTTGGACAAACAGAAAAGGAGTACTTGTGGCACCTTAGAGACTAACAAATTTATTAGAGCATAAGCTTTCGTGAGCTACAGCTCACTTCATGTCAGGGATGGTTTAGCACTGCCTCAGCGCAGGTGCCTGGACTAGATCACCTATTGAGGTCCCTTCCAATCCTATATTTCTATGATTCAACTAAAAAACCCTTGTTTCCAAATCCAATACTTCATTTTCATGATTTATAAATTGTAAATTTCAGCACGTTAGCAATGTGTTATTGAAGCATAATAAAAAAACACACCAAATCTAAAGGGACCAAATTTACAAAAGTTTTAAAGATTTGAAAGCACATATTTTAAGGTAAAATGATTTACGGGGTGGGAAACAGTAGATTTTTGTGAATTTGCTGAAAATCATTTTTAAAAAAAAGTAAGCAAGGGAGTTCAAATGCAAGATAAAAATATACCTAGCTCTGAAACTCTTTTCCTTTGCAGCTCTGAAAGTCAAAGGAAAGGGGAGAGAGAGTAGTGGAATAATTGGACACTTATATTCTTTAAGCTAGAAAGTGAACACTGAGGTTATCATCTCAATATAGGCATTCAGCAGAACTAGGTTGGGTGCATGAAATCCATTGTTTCCTTCTGTGTCTTGGAAGTTCTGCCTTACCATTTAGTATAGTGTGATTCTAGCAATGTGATAGTTATGGTTAAGAATTTGCTTCCAGTATCAAGGTATGTGGGCAGAGGAGAAAAGAGTGGATGGGAAGCTTCAGAGCTGTTTTAATTTATGGAAATCTGTAAAAAACCCAGACATCCTGGTTTGACTGGAAACCCCCAGTTTTTCATATAATATTAGTCTCCTGAGAACTTCTTTTGAGGCACATGAAATATGATGGTTTTTTCAATTCTTCAGTATACACTGGAACTGAAAGAGTTAAGGAGCAACTCTGGACCCAGGCAACCTCACCCAGCCACAACGGCTGAGCACACTCCAGCTGGAGGTAGAGCTTAAAAGGGAGCCAGACAGCTCAGAAAATGTCTGACAAGGCAGGAGGGGAGACCTACCCTGAGAGCCCCTGGAGAAAGGCAGTACAGAAACTACCTTCCACAGAGAAAGAGCCTGCCTGCTGAGCCCAGAGGGGCTGAAGGTTGAATTATAATCTTTTCTTTTACTACTTTGAGAGGCAAACTGTAAGACTTTGGCAAGAGAGGGGTGGTAGAAAGTGGCCCAGGGAGGCAGCCATAAGGCACTCCTGGGTGCTTGACACTGGTACCTTTTACAGGGCCCTGCGGCAGAGCCTGGTGGAGTGGGAGGGCCTGGGCTTCCCTACCAATGCTGCTTGTTAAGGAGGACACAAAAATCCTAATTTCTAGACTCTCCCTAGGGCAGGAAGGAAAAGATGAAGACCTATGGAAATCCCCCGGGGGGACTGCACATTAAAGGGGGTCAATAGATAGACCCCATATTTTCCTTGGAATCCCGTCACACTGGTGAGAGAGATGACTGATTGCTGACCTGACCAGAGGGTTGCGTCAACCCCCATAAAAAACAGACTGCCACGGGGCAAGACAGTGGCCCAGAAGGAAAGATTAGAGTCATGGAAAGCAGAGGCCTAAACCCCTAACTACTAGGTGACGCTACCAGCAAACACTGCCCATTACAATCATTTAAAAGGTTTAGGTTTTTAATAATGACAAAATATATGGTAAGATCTGTTTCACTGATCAACTAGCAACTGTATGTTTTGCATCAGTCATTGTTCAAGCCTAAAGTAAACCCATTATTATTTATGTCTGAATATAAATGTCATACCAGAACTTTCTGAAGCCTTCATGATCCATTGCTGACTTCGAGCACTCATCAGCTAGCCTTCCAGTGATCTGCTGCACACCATCCATCCATCTCCTCACTGGTCATGCTTACTACAATGACCCTCCACCATTTCTTCCATAGTAACTGTGACACTGACAGACCAGCCAACCTGTGTATGACCCATAACAACTTAATGGGAGGCATTACAATTGCTATCAAAGCAATACACTTGTTTGTGAATTTCAGAGAGATGTACTAGACTAGCAGTCAAACTCATTCATTCATAATAATAGAAATCAAGGGTAGATGCAAAGTGTGTTTATTTGTGTTTACCTTTATCTTATTAGAAGTTTAACAATGTAACCAGATTAGTTTGTAGATGCTAATTCCCTTTCATGTCTTAATTGCCTTAATTATGTATGTGACTATGTCCAGTTAACCTTAAGATCAAAGATGTAAGATACTTCAGGAAACTAATAATATTATCTACATTGTCTTCAGCTTAACTATCTCTGTTATAATGAAGGACCAGTTAATTGCATAGGCGCCGACTCGTGAGTGCTCCACTTAGCACTCACTGGCAGCCAGCTCCCCTCTCCCGCCGAGCGCCTCCCATCCACCAGCAGCCCCGCTGATCATCTCCTCCCCCTCCCTCCCAGTGCCTACTGCCCACTGCAATCAGCTGTTTCGTGATGTGCAGGAGGCTGTGGGAGGAGCGAGGACTGGGCATGCTCAGGGGAGGGGGCAGCACTGGGTGGGAAGAGGTGGGGTGGGGCCGGAAGAGGCGGGGTGGGGATTTAGCGGAAAGGGTGCGGGTGAGGCCTGGGGCATAGCAGGGCGGGAAGGGGTGGGGGGGGCAGGGCTTGGGGGGGAGCAGGGGATTGAGCACCTGCCGGTCCCGAAGGAAGCTGGTACCTATGCTTAATCATTTTATGTGAATGAGTGTAACTAGTTCAGGGGTGGCCAACCTGTGGCTCTGGAGCCACATGCGGCTCTTCAGAAGTGAATACACGGCTCCTTGTATAAGCACTGACTCCTGGGCTGGATCTACAGGTGCCAACTTTCCAATGTGCCAAGGGGGTACTCACTGCTCAACCCCTGGCTCTGCCACAGGTCCTGCTCCCACTCCACTCCTTCCCACCCCCTCCCCTGAGCCTGCCATGCCCTCGCTCCTCCCCCTCTCTCCCAGAGCCTCCTGCATGCCACAAAACAGCTGATTGGGAGATGTGGGGAAGGAGAGGGAGCTGCCAGAGGGTGGGAGGTGCTGGGAACAGGGCAGCAGAGCTGATGGTGGGGGGCAGCGCTCTCCTGACACATTACTGTGGCTCTTTGGCAATGTACACTGGTAAATTCTGGCTCCTTCTCAGGTTCAGGTTGGCCACCCTGAACTAGTTTATCTGTGTGTGCATAGGAAATAGAAGATTAATTTACAAGCAAAGGTCCAAATTACCTATTCTTTTTCCAGGGAAGGCCCTGCTGTGATGACTGCTGTGTGCAGGCTTGTCAGCCTGCTAAAGAGCTATAAAAGTGAAATCTCAGGCCTGATCTTGCCATCTCTAGTCTGCTTAAACTTTGAACAGGGAAAGTATAAGCAATGGTGGATTAGCCACTTGGCCAATGGGGCCCGTGCCCAGGGGCCCTGACCAATTGGGGGCCTCTGGAAAAGTGGGCACCCCCACACCCTGACCCACTCTGCCTGCAATCTAGCCAGGAAGCGGGGGCAGGGCGGGGCGGCTAGCCCCGCTCCACCAGCCCAGCGTGGGGGGCCCCCGGCAGGCGGAAGGAGTGGGGAGGGGCCTCCACTTGCTTAGGCCCAGATGCCCCACAAAACCCTAATGCACACCTGAGTATAAGTCATAAGATGGAGAGTGCTAAAGGAGTTGGCGAATGTGATTGCAGAGCCATTGGCCATTATCTTTGAAAACTCATGGCGATCGGGGGAGGTCCCAGACGACTGGAAAAAGGCTAATGTAGTGCCCATCTTTAAAAAACGGAAGAAGGAGGATCCTGGGAACTACAGGCCAGTCAGCCTCACCTCAGTCCCTGGAAAAATCATGGAGCAGGTCCTCAAGGAATCAATTCTGAAGCACTTAGAGGAGAGGAAAGTGATCAGGAATAGTCAGCATGAATTCACCAAGGGCAAGTCATGCCTGAATAATCTAATTGCCTTCTATGATGAGATAACTGGCTCTGTGGATGAGGGGAAAGCAGTGGACGTGTTGTTCCTTGACTTTAGCAAAGCATTTGACACTGTCTCCCACTGTATTCTTGCCAGCAAGTTAAAGAAGTATGGGCTGGATGAATGGACTATAAGGTGGATAGAAAGCTGGCTAGATCATCGGGCTCAATGGGTAGTGATGAATGACTCCATGTCTAGTTGGCAGCCGGTATCAAGTGGAGTGCCCCAAGGGTCGGTCCTTGGGCCAGTTTTGTTCAACATCTTCTTTAATGATCTGGAGGATGGTGTGGATTGCATCCTCAGCAAGTTTGCAGATGACAGTAAACTGGGAGGAGAAGTAGCTACGTTGGAGGGTAGGGATAGGATACAGAGGGCCCTAGACAAATTAGAGGACTGGGCCAAAAGAAATCTGATGAGGTTCAACAAGGACAAGTGCAGAGTCCTGCATTTAGGATGGAAGAATCCCATGCATTACTACAGACTAGGGACTGAATGGCTAGGCAGCAGTTCTGCAGAAAAGGACCTAGAGGATACAATGGACAAGAAGCTGGATATGAGTCAACAGTGTGCCCTTGTTGCCAAGAAGGCCAATGGCATTTTGGGCTGTATAAGTAGGGGCATTGCCAGCAGGTCGAGGGACGCGATCATTCCCCTCTATTCGACATTGGTGAGGCCTCATTTGGAGTACTGTGTCCAGTTTTGGGCCCCATACTACAAGAAGGATGTGGGAAAATTGGAAATAGTCCAGCGGAGGGCAACAAAAATGATTAGGGGACTGGAACACATGACTTATGAGGAGAAGCTGAGGGAACTGGGATTATTTAGTCTGCGGAAGAGAAGAATGAGGGGGAATTTGATAGCTGTTTTCAACTACCTGAAAGGGGGTTCCAAAGAGGATGGATCTAGACTGCTCTTGGTGGTAGCAGATGACAGAACGAGGAGTAATGGTCTCAAGTTGCATTGCGGGAGGTTTAGGTTGGTTATTAGGAAAAACTTTTTCACTAAGAGGGTGGTGAAACACTGGAATGCGTTACCTAGGGAGATGGTGGAATCTCCTTTCTTAGAGGTTTTCAAGGTCAGGCCTGACAAAGCCCTGGCTGGGGTGATTTAGTTGGGGATTGGTCCTGCTTTGAGCAGGGGGTTGGCTAGATAACCTCCTGAGGTCCCTTCCAACCCTGATATTCTATGATTCTATGATCTTTCTAATTATTATTTGGAATAACCTGGAAAATGAACAAAAACTATAATATACTTTATATCTAAGCTGCCTTTGTATTCTGACCTGTTGTGATGATTCCAGAGAGACTTTTAAAAGCTAGCAGTTTATTCTATCACTGCTGTGATCCTGAACTATGAACACTGGAAGTCACTCATATGTATGTTGATCTTTAACCATTTGATGTTGATCTTTAACTACAACTTTCTTTCTTTTTTCCTTTTATTATGAAACCTTTAGTTTTAGTTACTAAAGGAATGACATTAGCATGATTATTGGGTGAGATCTGAGACTCATATTGACCTGGGGATAAGTGATTGGTCCTTTGGAATTGGTGAACCTCACATATGGTGAATCAGGTTTTCAGTAACCCCTCACTATATTAGACTTGGCTGTCTAATGGAAGCAAAGGGCTGGAAAGCTTTAAGAGGACTGTGTTTGGCTTCTTGTTAATCAGTGTGGTTTTACAGAAGCTGTTTTGTTACTGGCTTGGTGAATCTAATTAGAGAATAAATCATCAGTTTGGGGGGGATTGTCTGCCCTATTTCTTGCCATCTTCCCTGAGTGTGGCATTCTCAGTGTGGCTCATCAAGGCACCCTGGTCACAGTAACTTTCTTCCTGTTATTTCCATATCTATGCAGTATGTGATCAAAGCACATAAGATTGCATCTGTTGATTTCCAACACCAAGGTCTGCTTTTTTTCTAATAATATTTCTAATACATCTTTTTTTTCTTGTCCAGCAGATACACAAGAGTCTTCACCAGCACCACATTTCAAAAGCTTCAGTTTTCTTCTTGTCAGCAGCATTAACTTTCCCGACTTCATATCTATAAATTGATAAGGAGAAAGTTAGGCTTTCACCAGTCACACCTCTGTACATTTTCAGATGTTTTTCTACACTTTAAGGGAGGCCACAGCTGAGCACATCATCAATCCCTACTCATCTTCCCATTTCATTTGGAACAGTCTCCTTGATCAGATTTATGTGAGCCCAGATAATTAAATTCATCTGCCTGATGGTATAACAAAGAACTATATTGACTATGTAATGATACAGCAACATTGGAGATCAAGTGTCCAATGGACAAAGACTTTCCTGGGTATCTGATCCACAATCTGCAAACAGCTGTTCACTTCAAACATCAAATTAAAATGTAAAAAAGATATGACATTCAACAGGTCCACTGTATTTGGACTTGTCCAGAATCAACAAAAATTACATAACTTTTTTCCAGAAAGGCGTTGAGCATTGGCACAGGTGAAAGAAGAGAATAACCCCAACAAACTTTAGAGTAAAATGAAAACTATAATGCTTGACGCTGCCAAAGGACACATTTCAAAAAGTTAGTGTCTGATTGCATCATGGTTTACTGAGCAAGTGTCTGAGCTGACCGAAAAACGAGGTAGAGTGACGGAGAATGACTTGGAGACAGAAGAATGTAGGAGAAAATATATGGAACTGAGCAGACAGATTCAAAGGCAGATGAAAGAAGATGAGCAAATATATAAGGGCAAAATGCATGGAACTTGAGAACTATAAAGAGTAATAATACAAAAGGTATGTTCACAGTTGTGAGACTTCTCAACAAAACTTTTTCCCTATTATCGAACATGAGCATGAGGGCAGAGTCCTCACTGAGGGTCATGATATTAAACACAAGTGGAGAGATTACTGTGCCAGTCTGCCAGCCTCACCAGAGCCACTCATAATACAAGAAAATGGAAAAGAGAATCTGGAGCCAAAGCCATCAATCATGCAAAAGCACGTGGCTCTTGCTATCATGACAATGAGGCCTGGGAAAGCACCAAGGATAGATAACTTGCCTACAGATCAGTTAAAAGCAACTGGCAAATGTGGTCCTGATATTACGCAGAAAATTTGTAATGATATATGGATGACTAGAAATTGGCCAGATGACTGGCCAAAGGGAATTTTTCTGTCCTTGCCAAAAAAGGGAGACATAACAGTCTATTAACTATCAAACCATCTCCCTGATATCACTCAGGAGCAAAGCTCTGATCAACATATTTAGGATTGCATGAAACTAAAGACAGAAGCAGAACTAGCACCACAACAAGCCGGTTTCAGAGGGGACTAAGGCACACATGACCAAATCATGAATATCTGTCATATCATTGAAAAATGCAGAGTACAGTCACACTCTGATCATGTGATTCATTGACTATTAAAAAGCATTTGATCCTGTCCAGCACAATCATCTTTGGAGGAAACTGGCTGACATGGGGATTCAGAGCATCTCACTGAACTCGTCACAAGTCTCTACCATCACCAACAGACCACAGTATCAACTGCAATAAGTAAGTAATAGTGAATGGTTTCCCACTGGGCAGGGTGTGAAACTAGGGTGTATTTTGTCCCAAGGTTTTTAAATAAATATATACACAGAATTTATTATGGGACAAGTCTTGAAAGGTTCTGACAAAGTGGAAGGAGCTGGGATTTCCATTGGTAGACACTTCTTAACTGACCTCCAGTAGACTGATGACACACTACTCTTTGCTACAATTACCAGTGCAATGCAACAAATGTTGGAGTCTCTAAGAACAGTTAGAGAGGAATATGGACTTTTCCTGAATGCAACACAAACAAAATGCTTGTACGTTGACATGACTAACAAAAACAGGAAGCAAGTGGACATTGTGATGAATAGACAAACTGTAAAGGCAGTAGATGAATTTACTTATCAAGCCTACAGCTTGTCATAATCTGGAATTCCAGTGAGTTAACCTAGTCTACTCACTACAACACCCTGTTCTGAACCCTTTCCCAGATCCTTGTTGTCTTCTTCCAGTCTGACCTTCATACCTGCGTCTATAGTGCAGTTCACTGCTTCTAAATTAGTCTCCCATTTCTTGTCTGCATTTTCTTCCTTCAAACCTAACTCTTCCAGGAATCTTTCTTCCCTTGTTCTCCTCAATTGTGATCTCTCTTCTCCCACCCACACACAATCTGTTTTATGTCTCCCCTTTGACTGTAAGATTCATGGCAGAAAGGTGTCATTCTTATTTTATGTAGCTCCTCACACACTTATACCACTATATAAATGAATGTCATTATTGACCACCTACTGCACTTGAGATATACAATAAACAGGTGAATGAGAGGAGATGACTCCTATTTCCCTTTCATCTATCATTATATTAATAAGCCCTAAAAATATAGTGCTTAAGTCTTATTGCTTAATTTCACTTTTTAGTAACACTAGCTTATGTGGTATGTTCCATCTGGGTTATTTTAGAATGCAAGGGAATGGCTAAACAACTTCTACATTTAATTCACTTTTTTCTTTTTCTGTCTGGAACACAAAAAAGCAAATTAAAATCAGTGATTGATTGTCTTTGGGAGTATTATCATCAAGGCTGAATACATAAACAGTGTGCCAAATGAAAAACTATTTAATCACATTCTTTCCTGTGTGTCTCTCACTTCTCAGTTGGTATATCATGAGCCAAGTAAATGACATTTACTTTTATTCAAAATAGGAAAAGTTCATTTATTCAGTTTGAACATTCCTCCCATGTCAAAGATGTGTTTTTTTTCTTTTACTTGAAGTCTCTATATTTAGGAAAACATAACAGTATTTGAATTGAAGTCATTTGGCATTATATATATGTATATACCTTTTAGAAATGGCTCACGGAAAGGTTCTGTCCTCCTACTACAACATGGACAAAGCCCTAGTGAATGTGGAATGTTGTTTCCATCAATATACACCTGTGTACAATTTTGGAATCCTTCTAATAGATGGTCAATACTGTTTCACGTTCTTCTTAGCTGGTGTTTCTTTGAATCATTCTCATGTATTTAACTCCACTGTGTGGTTTTTGTGTGTGTGTTATGTTTCAGTTCTATTCTATTAGTTGTCTCAAGGCCTGTGGTGATGGGTGTCCTAGATAATATCAGAATGCTACTATTCTGCACCCTTCCCTCATTTTGCATGACTACAGATTGTGCCAGGCAGGGGAGAATAAGGATCATTTGTCTTTTTTGTATTAATGTAAAACACCGCTACTCTATGCATTTCTGACTTCTCTTATGAAAAATTGGTAGACTTTTTTTTGTGGCAACTGTGACGAGGCAAGGCCAGGTGGCTATGGAAGAGTAGTCCTTTTGGGATCTGGGAAGTGGACAGGCGAAGCCCGTCCATTGCTAAAGGATCCCCCCCCCCCCGCATAGAAGGGGGATTCACAGGACCTAGATTCCAAATAATTCCAGGGGACAATTAATGAAATAACAGGGACAGAAGTGTGGTCAAAGGGTCAAACGAAGGGAACCGGACAGGGACACTGAGCAGAGAACCCTGGACATCGCCCACTGCTCCTCAAAGGTATCAAGGGAGTCAGAGGACGCCGCCCAGAGGTACTCCGCCCGGATACGTGAACGGACCGAGGATGGGAAATAGGCCCCACAGTCACAGGAGACTCCATCGGACATCCTCCTCACTCTGGTTTTATAGATGACCTTTTAGCTAGGGCCAGGAGGAGGTTGACCAAGAGATCCCGTGACTTTGTGGGGTCACGGATAGGGAGTGCATAAATAAGAAGGTGAGGGGAAAAGTGCAACCAAAAGTGTAATAAAATATTGATGAGGAGCTGGAATAGGGGCTGCAGCCCAGCACATTCCAGGTATACGTGTGCCAGGGTTTCCCTCACGCCGCAAAAGGGGCAGGTGTCTGGGATTGAGGTGAATCGTGCCAAGTAAACGCCTGTGCTCATGGCTCCGTGAAGGAGCCGCCAACTGACATCCCCGGCGGGCCTCGGGACTAAGGTGGAATATAGACTGGCCAACCGGGGCTCCTCACCCTCCAAAGGTGGCAGGAGGTCCTGCCATTTTGTATCAGGGCGGGATAGGAGGGTGAGGGCGTGAAGGGTGTGGAGCACAAGCATGTATAGATGTTTTCTTGGCGCGGTTTGAAAGCAGACCGGCTGCATCTCGTGCAGCTGGCTTACAGTGAAGGGGTGAGGGGGTCGGTTGGGTCCACAGGTCGGGGGTCTGGGGTAGAGGGTGGGCAGGGCGTGCCCTCGTGCAGGACCCGGTCGAGATAAACCCGAGCAGCGGGCGGCAAAGCGGCCTTCACCTCCTGAAGTATGCGCCGGGAAGTACAAGGTCTGGAGAGCCCCATGCGCTGAGCGAGCGTCAGGGGATCCAGCCAGTCTCCCCGGTCATAGTCCAGGAGGTCTCCAACTCTGGTGACTTCTGCCAGGACCAACCTCTGGTGCACCGAGTGGGACTCCGCCACCTGCACACGGAGCTGGGGGTTTTGTAGCAGGGGCTCCACAAGGAGATCTGCCCCCTCGGTGGCCGCCACGGACCTGGTCGTTGAAAAGAGTTTCCAGGTCCGGAGGAGGTCCTGGTAGAAGACCGGCAGCCCGGAGAGGTCTCGCGGAAGACCTCTCGGATGGAGATAAAGGAGTTGCTGGTCATATCAGAGCCCTCGGAAGCGGCTCAGGAAGGCGTGCGGCAGTATGCTTCATGCCGGATTACCTGCACCATAAAGGAGCCTCTGCAGGGCCTGGAGGCAGAAGACATGGACCTGAGTAAGGGGACATTTCAGGCCCTGCCCTCCCTCCTCCAGGGGTAGATTGAGAACCCCTACAGGGACCCAGTGCAGTCCTGACCAAAAGAACCCCAGAATCGATGTCCAGAGGTTGGCCAGGAAACCCGGGGCCGAGACCAGGGTGTTGAGCCAGTACCAGAGCATGGACAGGACTAGTTGATTAAGCACCAGCGCTCTTCCTCGAAGGGAGTGGCACCGAAATAGTCCTGTCCATTTCCAGAGCCGCTCTGTCACCCCACCCTCTAAATTCTGCCAGTTCTCCGGCGGAGAGGGATGCATGGCAGAAAGGTAAACGCCGCGTTAGAGCAGCAAACCCGTGCTCCACCAGATGGCTTGAAGCGCGGGTGGGAGGGAGCTCACCTGCTACCAGTCCCCTACCACCAAGCCAGAGCTCTTGACCCAGTTGACCCGCGTGGAGGAGGCTGCCGAATAGATGGCCTGGCAGGCCTCCACCCGCACCAAGTCACCCGGGTCCTGGACCATGAGGAGCATGTCATCAGCATACGCCAACAGGACCAGCCGCAGCTCCGGCTCCTGCAGCACCAACCCTGTCAACCTCCTTCGGAGGAGACAGAGGAAGGGCTCGATTGCCAGAGCGTACAGCTGGCCCGAGAGGGGGCACCCCTGCCATACTCCTCGCCCGAAGCTGACTGGTTTGGTCAGTGTCCAGTTGAGCCTGACCAGACACTCTGCAGAGGTGTACAGCGCCCGGAGAAAACCCACAAACTGGGGTCCGAAGCCAAATGCTTGCAGATGGCTCAGGAGATACTTGTGATCCACCCTGTTGAACGCCTTCTCCTGATCTAAGGACAGGAGGGCGAATGACAGACCATCCCTACACCCGAGTTCCAAAAGGTCCTGGACCAGATATAGGTTGTTGAAGATGCTGCGGCCCGGGACGGTGTAGGTCTGGTCTGGGTGGACCACGTCTGCCAGCACGGACCCTAGCAGCAGCGAGATTGCTTTTGCCACGACTTTGTAGTCTGTGCTGAGGAGCGAGATGGGATGCCAATTTCGTAAATCGCGGAGGTTCCCCTTCTTCGGCAATAAGGCAAGCAGGCTCGCCTGCACGAAAGAGGGAGGACCCCGCTCTGCAAAGACTCGGCCCAGACGGTGACTAGGTCTGGGCCAAGGACGTCCCAGAACATGCGATAGAACTCCACGGTCAGCCCGTCCATGCCCGGAGATTTATTGGTGGGCATGCGACGGAGGGCTTCCGAGAACTCAGCCAGAGTGAGAGGCAGCTCTAGCCAGTCTCGGTCACCTGCGCTGACCGTAGGGAGCTCCTCCCAGAGCACTCTGCAAGTGTTAAGATCGGTCAGATCTGGGGAGAAAAGGCTTGCGTAGAAGGCTCTCGCCCTCCCGCACATCTCCACCGGATCCGTGAGGGGGGTGCCATCTTCTGCCAGAAGGCAGACAGTCTGCCGGGCTCCGCTTGGCAATTTACTCTTGTGACAGACCATGCACCCGTCCAGTGGATGCAGCGGAATAAGGAAAAGAATTCAAGGGTCACCAGGTGGTTCTTATCCCTCCAACCATTCCAGTTCTGCATATGGCACAGGGCTGAATGCCACCATGGCAACGCTGATGGTCTGTCATGAGCATACTGCCTGGTGTCCCAAGTTGCCCAACTCTATGGTGTTGAGCGGGGGGGGGAGGATATGTGACGGGGCAAAGCCAGATGGCTATGGAAGAGTAGTCTTATTGGGATCCGGGAAGTGGGCAGGCAAAGCCCGTCCACTGCTAAAGGATCCCCCTGAGCCTAAAAGGGGGATCCACAGGACCTAGATGCCCAAAAAATTCCGGGGGACAACTAATAAAATAACAGGGATAGGAGTGCGGTCAAAGGGTCAAATGAAGGGAACCGGACGGGGACACTGAGCAGAGAACCCCGGACAGCGCCCACTGCTCCTCAAAGGCGTCAAGGGAGTCAGAGGACGCCGCCCAGATACGTGAACGGACCGAGGATCAGAAATAGGCCCCACAGTCACAGGAGACTCCATCGGCCAACCTCCTCATTCTGGTTTTGTAGATGGCCATTTTAGCTAGGGCCAGGAGGAGGTTGACCAGGAGATCCCGTGACTTTGTGGGGCCATGGATAGGGAGTGCATAAATGAGAAGGTGAGGGGAGAAGTGCAACCAAAAACGTAATAAGATATTGGTGAGGAGCCGGAATAGGGGCTGCAGCCTGGCACACTCCAGGTATACATGTGCCAGGGTATCCCTCACGCCGCAAAAGGGGCAGGTGTCTGGGATTGAAGTGAACCGCGCCAAGTACAAGCCCGTGCTCACGGCTCCGTGAAGGAGCCGCCAACTGACATCCCCGGTGGGCCTGGGGACTAAGGTGGAATATAGGCTGGCCCACCGGGGCTCCTCACCCTCCAAAGGTGGCAGGAGGTCCCGCCATTTTGTATCAGGGCGGGACACGAGGGTGCGGGCATGAAGGGGGTGGAGCACGAGCATGTAGAGATGTTTTCTTGGCGCGGTTTGAAAGCAGACCGGCTGCATCTCATGCAGCCGGCTTCTAGTGAAGGGGTGAAGGGGTCGGTTGGGTCCACGGGGCAGGGGTCCAATTAAAAGGTCCGGCGGGCCTGGGGTAGCGGGTGGGCGGGGCGTGCCCTCGTGCAGGACCCGGTCGAGATAAACCCGAGCAGCGGGCGGCAAAGCGGCCTTCACCTCCTGAAGTATGCGTCAGGGAGTACAAGGTCTGGAAAGCCCCATGCGCTGAGCGAAGGTTAGGGGATCCAGCCAGTCTCCCCGGTCATAGTCCAGGAGGTCTCCGACTCTTGTGACCTCTGCCAGGACCAACCTCTGGCGCACCGAGCGGGACTCCGCCACCTGCACACGGAGCTGGGGGTTGTGTAGCAGGGGCTCCCGCAACTCCTCTCGCAGCGCATGGGGGGCTGGGGTTATGGTCTGGTTACTCCCGGACGGGGCCCTTGGTACAGCCCCCTGGCCCAGCAAGATGGGCAAACAGGGTGCAGACCCCCGACGGGGCTCTTGATGGGTTGACCTGAATGCTGGGGCGATAGGGGGCGGCAGAGGGAGGATAGCAGCCCCTGGTGGGTCGGGACGGGTAAACACAAAGGCCATTCCCTGGGAGTCATCTGTTGGAAAGGGGAAGGAGATTGTCCCAGGGGTGGCAATAATATCTCGGGAGGTGGGCGGGACAAGGGCAGGGGCAGGGGTAGAGGTGAGAGTCTGGGTCGGGAGAGGACTCTCACTGATGCTGGGCGCAAGCTCTCTGGTGGATTTGGCAGCCACGGCATCAGGAGGTGGACTTTCTTCTGTAGGGTCCTCTCCCGGAAAGGAGGTCGAATGCTCCTCACCAGCGAGGGATGCCCCTGGTGGCTCAGGTTCCAGCCACGTGGCACTGGCCGTCGCCTCAACTGGCTCGGCGGCTCTCAACGGGGTGCCCTCTGCAGCCGGGTTGATGGAGGAGTCCAGGGGCTCCTTGGAGGTGGGAGCAGAAACAACGGTTAGGGGGAGGGAACATGAGGAAAGGGGGGCTGGAGTGAAGTCGCCCAGATCGAGGCCCGCTGGCATAGGATCGTCCTCCCCCTGGGTGACCGGGGTCAGACCCAGGGCCTCGATCTCCTCATATATAGATGGGAAATTGTTTTCCGCTACCCCGGGATTTTCCCCGCCGGCACCTGACGCGACGGTTACTTCGGGGCACACTGGGTTTTCAGATGGTGCCTCAGGGGTCTTGGAGGGGAGGGACTCCCGTGGAGTGGAGATACTGCCTTCCAGTGCTGCCATGTCTTCCCCAGCCGGCTCTGGTGGGTGGAACACACCCGTGGGTAGAGCGGAAGGCTCGGCATCGGTGCCCCCCTTCCTGGTCTTCCGGGGGGCCTCCGCGTCAGATGGGAGGAGCGGAGCTCGAGCCTTCCGCTTGCCCCGCTTCCCCTGGACTACGGCCCAGCCCTCCATGGCATCATCTGGGGGCTGGCTAGCAGGGGTTGTGTCAGGGGGCAGAGGCGATGGCTCAGGGACTTGAGGGGTTAACGGTGGGGCAGCACAAGGGAGGGAAGATTCCCCTTGGGGCGGGCCCTCTCCCATTCCTGGCAGTGTCCCTGCCGCACCCTCCTCCACAGGCCCCGCCAGATTGCAAACAGCGGGGGAGGGGTTCTCCCGCTCGTCTGGGCATAGTGGGGGAGGTGCCCCTTGGGCCTGAGCGGGAGCAATGGTGGACTGGGAAGGAGGAGGAGCGGTTTCGAGCGCCGGGCAGCCAGGGGCGCTGGCGATGACGGGGCCGGTGCCCTGCCGGGGCTCGGGGGTCCCGGATGCCCCTCCTTCCCGGGCCAGGGGGCAGTCCCTCCGGACGTGCCCCATCGCCCGGCAGAGGTAGCACCGGGCCTCCCCCGTGGAATAATGCACCCGGTAATGGGTCCCCTGGTAGGGGACTAGGAAGGACCCCTCGAGTGCCTCTCCGTCGCGCGCCGCCGGCGGCAGTTGAAGCTGCACTTGCCGGCGGAACGAGAGGACGTGATGGAGGGCGGGGTCTTTGCAGCCCAACGGGAGAGGGCTGATGACAGAGATGGGCTTTCCCAAGTTAGAAAGGGCGGGTAACAGGGCGGCATTGGGGAGAAAGGGAGGGACGGAGGTCAGGACCAGGTGGACGCCCAGGTCCTCTAGCGGCTCTAAGGGGACGAACACGCCCTCAACTGCCAGGCCCTTCTCCACCGCCTCCTGTGCGGCGGCATCCGATGCTAAGAAGAAGACGACCTTGCCATACATTTTGGAGGCTGCCACAATGGCCGTGGGCCCCACCACCCTCGCCAACGCCCGCACATAGGTCTCCACATGGGGCAAGGCGGGCACCAGGAGTCAACGAACGCCGTGCTTCCTGGTCATGGTGGGAAAGGGGCCCCGGCCGCTATAGATGGTAGCGGAGGTGGTGGGCTGGAGAAATGACGTAGCGGCAGGCGGGGGGGCTGCCGCCACCTGGGCGTATGCTCTGGGGGCCGGGAGAGGGACACCTGCAGAGCTGGTGGAGGGAACAGCGGGGAGGGGCACCCCAGCTGGAGATGGGGCCGGGGCATTGGGGGCAGCCCTTGCCATGGAGGGCCCGGTATTTTTAGCGGGGCCCTTCCCCTTCTTCTTCCCCTGGCCCTTCCCGCCAGCTGGGGGGACTCCCCCCGAATCTGAGGGCTTGAGAGACGTGGCAGCAGTGGAGGTCACCCCGGTGCCCGTCGCTGCTGGTGCCCCAGCCGGGGCGGTGGCAAATGGTTCGGCAGCGGAGGTAGAAGCTTGGGGGGGTGACGGAGGGGCAGGTGGGGGAGGGGGAGCTCGGGCTGCTGGAGGGGTCTCACCGTCTCATCCCTCGCCATCATGAGCAAGTAGGAAAGGGGGGACACCAAAAGGAGGAGGTGAGAGGGGAAGCAGGTCGACCACTCCTCCCCGCTAGGCTGCAGGCAGGGGAGGAGGGCGCCAAAAAGGGATAGGCTGGGCGGGGGGCAATCAGGGGTTAGGGGTCAGTCACCGACACAAGGTGGAATTCCGGCTCCTCTTGGTGCACTAGGGGAGGGGGGGATATAACAACATTGCGGGTGCAGTGAAGAGAGTTGCAACTAAAATGGGGAATTGCACAAGCGCATGGGAAGGGGGCATGGGCACACGGAGCGAGGGGCTAAGCGGTCTGGAGGTAGAACAGGGAAACCAAGGGGCTAGCTTCAGAGGCTGTGGCGGGGCAAACAAACAAAGGCTGCAGAAGGAAATGGGCGGGGCAGGCAAACAAACTGAAGCTAGTAAGGGGGGCTGGAGCAAAAGAGGAGGCAAAGCAAGTGGCAAATGGGGCAGGTAGTAAAGGGCAAAACTGGGGGGTAGGCAGTCTGGGGGGGGCACATGTGCCCATGTGCACTTGCACAAGTCTTTTTTAGCTGGCTGCTGCTTCTGGCCCAAAGGGTGGAAATAGGGCGTGGCAAGCCATGCAAGCAGCTGAGTCCAGAGGCAGGAGCTGAGGTAGATGGTATAGAGCCAGTGGGGGTGGTGGAGGGGGCAGCGGTGGTGGTAATAGTGGTGGGGGTTGGGGGGGACACACAGATGGATCGGGGGGCAGCTCCACGCCACACCCCCTGTGTCCCTACAAACACAGTCAAAACCCCCACCACAAGAGCACAGTTTGAAAATTACTCAGTCTTAGGACCCCCTCCACGGTGGTCTGCATAGTCTCTAGGTGCTGCCCCACTGGCAGATGATCCTCTTCTTCTCCTCCTCGGGCTTCAGCAGCTCCAGGCAGCGGCCTCTGCAGCAGCAGCAGCAGCTCCAGGAACTCCAGGTGGTGATCCAGGCAGGCAGAATGGACCCCTCTCAGGTGGTGGTGGTGGTATCCACAACAGCAGCAGTGGCTGGGGTCCCTCACTCCTTCTCTCTGGGGAGTGGGCTAGCAGCCCCCTCCCCACCCCAGGGCTGCAGTTGGAGCAGTAGCAGCACCCAAGAATGGGGGGTCCAGCACCCAGGTAGCAGAGAACAGGGTGGGGGGTGTCTGGCCCAGCCAGGGAAGCAGCTGGAGCAGCAGGGAGAGCTTAAGGCCTAGCAGCAGCAGGAGTAGCAGCTTCCCACCTTCCTCCAAGCTAGAAGGCTATGGGAGAGCAGTCTTATTGGGATCCGGGAAGTGGGCGGGCGAAGCCCGTCCACTGCTAAAGGATCCCCCTGAGCCTAAAAGGGGGATCCACAGGACCTAGATACCCAAAAAAGTCCGGGGGACAACTAATAAAATAACAGGGACAGGAGTGCGGTCAAAGGGTCAAACGAAGGGAACCGGACGGGGACACCGAGCAGAGAACCCCGGACAGCGCCCACTGCTCCTCAAAGGCGTCAAGGGAGTCAGAGGACGCCGCCCAGAGGAACTCTGCCCGGATACGTGAACGGACCGAGGATCGGAAATAGGCCCTACAGTCACAGGAGACTCCATCGGCCAGCCTCCTCACTCTGGTTTTGTAGATGGCCATTTTAGCTAGGGCCAGGAGGAGGTTGACCAGGAGATCCCGTGACTTTGTGGGGCCACGGATAGGGAGTGCATAAATGAGAAGGTGAAGGGAGAAGTGCAGCCAAAAACGTAATAAGATATTGGTGAGGAGCCGGAATAGGGGCTGCAGCCTGGCACACTCCAGGTATATATGTGCCAGGGTATCCCTCACGCCGCAAAAGGGGCAGGTGTCTGGGATTGAAGTGAACCATGCCAAGTACACGCCCGTGCTCACGGCTCCGTGAAGGAGCCGCCAACTGACATCCCCGGTGGGCCTTGGGACTAAGGTGGAATATAGGCTGGCCCACCGGGGCTCCTCACCCTCCAAAGGTGGCAGGAGGTCCCGCCATTTTGTATCAGGGCGGGACACGAGGGTGCGGGCGTGAAGGGTGTGGAGCACGAGCGTGTAGAGATATTTTCTTGGCGCGGTTTGAAAACAGACCGGCTGCATCTCATGCAGCCGGCTTCTAGTGAAGGGGTGAAGGGGTCGGTTGGGTCCACGGGGCAGGGGTCCAATTAAAAGATCCGGCGGGCCTGGGGTAGCGGGTGAGCGGGGCATGCCCTCGTGCAGGACCCGGTCGAGATAAACCCGAGCAGCGGGCGGCAAAGCGGCCTTCACCTCCTGAAGTATGCGCCGGGAGTACAAGGTCTGGAAAGCCCCATGCGCTGAGCGAAGGTTAGGGGATCCAGCCAGTCTCCCCGGTCATAGTCCAGGAGGTCTCCGACTCTTGTGACCTCTGCCAGGACCAAACTCTGGCGTACCAAGCGGGACTCCGCCACCTGCACACGGAGCTGGGGGTTGTGTAGCAGGGGCTCCGCGAGGAGATCTTCCCCCTCGGTGGCCGCCACGGACCTGGTCGTTGTAAAGAGTTTCCAGGTCCGGAGGAGGTCCTGGTAGAAGACTGGCAGCCCGGAGAGGTCTCGCAGAAGACCTCTCGGATGGAGATAAAGGAGCTGCCGGTCGTATCGGAGCCGTCGGAAGCGGCGCAGGATGGCATGCGCCAGTATGCTCCACTCCGGACTACCTGCACTATAAAGGAGCCTCTGCAGGGTCTGGAGGCGGAAGACATGGACCTGAGTGAGCAGACATTTTAGGCCCTGCCCTCCCTCCTCCACAGGTAGATGGAGAACCCCTGCAGGGATCCAGTGCAGTCCTGACCAAAAGAACTCCAGAATCGATGTCCGGATGTTGGTCAGGAAAGCCGGGGCCGGGACCAGGGTGTTGAGCCGGTACCAGAGCATGGACAGGACTAGTTGATTAAGCACTAGAGCTCTCCCTGGAAGGGAGAGGCACCGGAGTAGTCCTGTCCATTTCCGGAGCCGCTCTATCACCCCGCCCTCTAAATTCTGCCAGTTCTCCGGCAGAGAGGGATGCGTGGCAGAAAGGTAAACGCCCAGATAGAGCAGCGGACCCGTGCTCCACCGGATGGCCTGAAGCGCGGGTGGGAGGGATCTCGCCTGCCGCCAGTCCCCTACCACCAAGCCAGAGCTCTTGACCCAGTTGACCCGCGCGGCGGAGGCTGCTGAATAGATGGCCTGGCAAGCCTCCACCCGCACCAACTCGCCCAGGTCCTGGACCACGAGGAGCACGTCATTAGCGTACGCCGACAGGACCAGCCGCAGCTCCGGCTACCTCAGCACCAACCCTGTCAACCTTCTTCGGAGGAGACAGAGGAAGGGCTCGATCGCCAGAGCGTACAGCTGGCCCGAGAGGGGACACCCCTGCCGTACTCCTCGCCCGAAGCTGACCGGTTCGGTCAGGGTCCAGTTGAGCCTGACCAGACACTCTGCAGAGGCGTACAGCACCCGGAGAAAATTCACAAACCTGGGTCTGAATCCAAACGCCTGCAGAGTGCTCAGGAGATACCCGTGATCCACCCTGTCGAACGCCTTCTCCTGATCTAAGGACAGGAGGGCGAACGACAGACCATCCCTACATCCAAGTTCCAATAGGTCCCGGACCAGATATAGGTTGTCGAAGATGCTGCGGCCCGGGACGGTGTAGGTCTGGTCTGGGTGGACCACATCCGCCAGCACGGACCCTAGCCTCAGGGAGATGGCTTTTGCCACGATTTTGTAGTCCGTGCTGAGGAGCGAGACGGGACGCCAATTTTGTAAATCGCGGAGGTCCCCCTTCTTCGGCAATAAGGCGAGCACGGCTCGCCTGCACGAAAGAGGGAGGACCCCGCTCTGCAAAGCCTCGGCCCAGATGGTGACTAGGTCTGGGCCCAGGACGTCCCAGAACACGCGGTAGAACTCCACGGTCAGCCCATCCATGCCCGGAGATTTATTGGTGGGCATGCGATGGAGGGCTTCCGAGAACTCAGCCAGAGTGAGAGGCAGCTCTAGCCGGTCTCGGTCGCCCACGCTGACCGTTGGGAGCTCCTCCCAAAGCACTCTGCAAGCGTTAGGATCGGTTGGATCCGGGGGGAATAGGCTTGCGTAGAAGGCTCTCGCCCTCTCGCACATCTCCACCGGATCCGTGAGGGGGGTGCCAGTAGGCAGATGATATGTTTCTTAGCCCCCCTCTTTTTTTCCAGGGCGTAGAAGAAGCGGGAGCCGCAATCCAAAGGAGACGGATGCGGGATCGAACAAAGGCACCCCGGGCCCGATGGTCCTTGAGGGTCCGGAGCTCCTCCCGCTTCTCCCGGCACGCTCCGCAGAGGTGTGGATCCTCGGGGCTGGCGGCCAGACGCCTCTCCAGCTCTAAGACCTCCCGTTCCAACTGCTCTATCACTGCATCCCTCCGTCGGCTGGCGCCCCGGGTGTAGTCACGGCAGAAGAGCCGGGTGCGCACCTTCCCTAAGTCCCACCACCGCCGTGCCGAGGGAAAGGCACGCCGCTGCCCTCGCCAGGCCAGCCAGAACTCCCGGAAGGACGCCACGAAGCCCGCATCCTCCAGCAAGCTGTTGTTAAAATGCCAATAGGCTGGCCCCGGCCTCTCCGCGCAGAGGGAGGCTGTCACAGTGGCTATGTGATGGTCAGAAAATGGGGCCGGCCGGATGCTGGAGGAGTGGGCTCGTGAAAGATTAAAGCGTGATAAATAAATGCGGTCCAACCGGGAGTGGTGGTGGTATCCACAACAGCAGTGGCTGGGGTCCCTCACTCCTCCTCTCTGGGGAGTGGGCTAGCAGCCCCCTCCCCACCCCAGGGCTGCAGTTGCAGCAGTAGCAGCACCCAAGAGTGGGGGGTCCAGCTGCCAAGTAGCAGAGAATGGGGGTTGTCTGGCCCAGCCAGGGGAGCAGCTGGAGCAGCAGGGAGAGCTTAGAGCCCAGTAGTAGGAGTAGCAGCTTCCCACCTCCCTCCAAGCTAGAAGGCTATGGGAGAGCAGTGGGAGGGAGAGAGAGAGATTCGCTCCAGGCTAAACACATCCCTGGTACCAGGATAAGTGAAATGGAAGCTGTTCCAAGTCAATTAAGACACCTGGGGCCAATTAAGGACTTTCCAGAAGGCAGGGAGAAGGCTAGGTTGATTGGGACACCTGAAGCCAATCAGGGGCTGGCTGAAACTAGTTAAAAGTCTCCCAGTTAGTCAGGTGGGAGTGGTTGTCAGGAGCTGTGGGAAGAAGTTGTGCTGTTGGAGAGGCTGAGTAGTACACACCATATCAGGCACAAGGAAGGAGGCCCTGAGGTAAGGGTGAAGTGGAGCTTGAGGAAGTGAGGGCTGCTGTGGGGGAAGTAGCCCAGGGAATTGTACGTCATGTTTCTAAAAGGTCAGCTACCATAGCAGATACTATTAGGGTCCCTGGGCTGGAGCCCGGAGTAAAGGGTGGGCCCGGGCTCCCCCCCCCAACCTTTGCCCCTGCTTAATCACAGAGACTGGGAGACAACAGAGACTGGGCAAGGAAGGATAACTTCTCCTCATCTCCCTCACTGGCTTATGATGAAAATGGCTCAGTAGACTGTGACCCTTGTCTCTAGAGAAAGAAGGGTTACGTGGAGGGTCACAGTGAGCCTCTGAGGCTAGCGAAATCAGCCAGGAAACCCACGGACGCAAGGACAGAGCTTTGTCACACTACATTACTAAAATGTACTGAAGATACATTTTTAATGTAATGATCTGAAAACAAAGATATAATTTTAATAAATTTAATCATGTTGACCATTATTTTTATTTAAAAAAAGTATTTTTCTCCAAACTGGCACCTATCAATTTATGGGCCAATATTTTGTACATTTCTCTTCTGCAGGATCTCTTGCTGAATCTTTTAGTAACTATGACCACACCCCAAGATCCTTTTTATTTCTCCTCATCACTAGATGCAGAGGGGCACTTTTATGCCAACCCTGTTTGGCATGGCAAGTAGACCCTCAAAGAGCCTAACTGGGGTTCACGTATAAGCCTGGCAGAATCTGGCCCTTAATTTTCATGTTTTCTCAGAGCACATATGTCATAAATATAAAGGGAAGGGTAAACACCTTTAAAATCCCTCCTGGCCAGAGGAAAAGCCCTTTCACCTGCAAAGGGTTAAGAAGCTAGGTTAACCTCGCTGGCACCTGATCAAAATGACCAATGAGGAGACAAGATACTTTCAAAGCTGGAGGGCAGGGGAGAAACAAAGGGTCTGGGTCTGTCTGGGTGAGGCTTTTGCCGGGTACAGAACAGGAATGGAGTCTTAGTACTTAGTAAATAATCTAGCTAGATATGTGTTAGATTATGATTTCTTTAAATGGCTGAGAAAATAAGCTGTGCTGAATGGAATGGATATTCCTGTTTTTGTGTCTTTTTGTAATTTAAGATTTTGCCTAGAGGGATTCTCTATGTTTTGAATCTAATTACCCTATAAGGTATTTACCATCCTGATTTTACAGAGGTGATTCTTTTTACTTTTTCTTCTATTAAAATTCTTCTTTTAAGAAACTGAATGCCTTTTCATTGTTCTTAAGATCCAAGGGCTTGGGTCTGTGGTCACTGATGTAAATTGGTGAGGTTTTTTACCGAACCTTCCCAAGGAAGGGGGGTGCAATGTTTTGGTGAGGATTTGGGGGGGGAAGACGTTTCCAAACAGCTCTTTCCTAATAAAAAACCCGGTTAGACGTTTGGTGGTGAAAGCGAAAGTCCAAGGCCAAAAGGTAAAAGAGTTTGTACCTTGGGGAAGTTTTAACTTAAGCTAATAAAAGTAAGCTTAGGAGGTTTTCATGCAGGTCCCCACATCTGTACCCTGGACTTCAGAGTGGGGAAGGAACCTTGACATGGTGGCAGAGCGGTGGGATTAACTTGAAATCATTTTGAGATCAATTTGAGATTTTTTGAACCAGTAGCACAGATTTGAAAAGGATTTTTTTTCCTTTGGGCTACTGAAAAGCAGGGTTTTGGCTGAAAGCAGTTAGTTTTTTCTCTGCTTTGAGGCCAGAGTTTTCTCTACCAAGAGGCAGGGTAATTAACCTCCTGCAGGGAAATTCACAATTCTTCACAGACCTGAAGTTGTTTTTACCTAAGAGCAACTAGAGGGGTTTTCTGCCTATTTGCCTGGAGACAAAGGTATTAGTTTTTGGGGTTTCTTAGGTTTTTGATTTTTTGAACAAGGAGCATAGATCTTAAAAAGGAAATATTTTTTTTCCCTTTGGGCTGCTGAAAAGCAGGGTTTTGGCTGAAAGCAGTTAGTTTCTTTTTTTCTGCTTTGGGGACAGAGCAGAGACAAAAGGGAATTGTCTTTTGTGAGCTGGAGTTTTCTCTACCTAAAGGCAGGGTAGTTAACCTCCTGCAGGGAAATTCACCAGTCTTCACAGACCTGAAGAAGATTTTTTTTTTAACCTAAGAGCAACTAGAGGGGTTTTCTACCTATTTGCCTGGAGACAAAAGTGTTAGGGTTGTTGGTTTTTTGTTCCGTTTTTTTGTTGTTGTTTTTTTAATTTTTCTGTGGGCTCACAATCATTATCAGAGAATATAGGTATCATATTACAGCACAGCAAAATTTTACAAGCCAAGTTTTTTGTTTGTTTGTTTGTTTTATTTCTAACTCTCAGGTATAAAGTTAGTTAAAAACAGAGAGAGGTAAAGATGATAGAAACCAAGACACAACACAAATTGGAGTTAGCCAGACTGGAGGCAGCGAAAGGGGCAGAAAAAGCCCTAGAAGCTGCCCACAGGAGAGAAATGGAGTCAAAGAACAAAGAAATGGAGGCAGTGAAAGAGGCAGAACAACACTGAGAGGCTGCTCACAGGAGAGCTATGGAGGCAGAAAAAAATGAAGAGGCTGCTCACAGGAGAGCTATGGAGACAGAAAAAAAACAAGAGGCTGCCCACAGGAGAGCAATGGAGGCAAGGGCCAAAGAACTGGAGGAGAAGGAAAAAGAGAGGAAGCATGTGGAGGAGGAGAAAGAAAAAGAGAGGAAGCATGCACTGGAGATGGAGAAGGCAAAGGCTCAGCAGAATATACCAATAAACCCTAGCAATCCTTCTCCAGGTACCACTTCCCATGCCAGAAAATTCCCCACCTACAAAGCAGGCGATGATACCGAGGCCTTCTCAGAAAACTTTGAAAAGGCCTGCCTTGGGTACAGCATCTCTACAGACCAATACATGCTAGAGCTGAGACCGCAGCTCAGTGGACCCTTAGCTGAGGTGGCGGCTGAAATGCCTAAGGAACACATGAACCAGTATGAACTGTTTAAAACCAAGGCGAGAGTCAGAATGGGGCTAACCCCTGAGCATTCCCGTCGGTGATTCAGAGCCTTAAGGTGGAAACCGGATGTGTCATTTATCCAACATGCCTACCACATTGTGAAACATTGGGATGCCTGGATATCAGGAGCAAGTGTTAAACTCCAGAAGATTTGCACTTCCTAAAGCAAATGGAGCAGTTCTTAGAGGGTGTTCCTGAGGAAATAGAAAGATACATCCTAGATGGGAAGCCCAGAACTGTAATCGAGGTGGGGGAGATTGGAGCCAAATGGGTGGAGGTAGCAGAAAAGAAAAAAACTGGTCGCAGTTGGAGCGGATACCAGAAGGGACAACCTCAGACCACCCCCTATTACCGGGGGCCGCCCAAGGCCCCAATTACCCCCCAAGGAACCCTCCAGACACCTTATCGTCCCACCACACCATTCTCCAGGAATCCACCTTGCCCCAGTGACCCGTCAGCTGGACGATGTTTTAAATGTAACGAGCCGGGGCATGTAAAGGCCAACTGCCCCAAGAACCCCAACAGATTACAGTTCATTGCACCGGAATCACCCCAGAGGTCTTCAGGCCCTACCTCCCAGATACCCTTGGAGCGGAGGGAAACTGTGAGTGTGGATGGGAAAAAGGTTACCACGTGGAGGGACACCGGAGCACAAGTGTCAGCTATCCATGCTTCCTTAGTGGACCCCAATTTAATCAACCCAGAGATCCAAGTGATGATTCAACCCTTCAAGTCAAACTCTTTCAATTTGCCTACAGCCAAGTTGCCTGTCCAGTACAAGGGCTGGTCAGGAATGTGGACTTTTGCAGTCTATGATGATTATCCCATCCCCATGCTGTTGGGGAAGACTTGGCCAATCATGTGAAGCGAGCCAAGAAGGTGGGAATGGTCACCCGCAGCCAGGCTAAACAAGCCGTCATGCCTAGCTCTGTTCCAGAAACTTCTACCAGGACCCGATCAGAGGTGATGGACCCGGACGCCAAGCCAATATCTGCAACAGCAGTAGTGGATCGAGTCCCAGACACCCAGACAGAGCCAGTCCCAGAACCGGAACCGGCGGAACAACCAGCACCAGACCCATTGCCAGCACTGAATCCAGTACTTGCAACCCCAACCCCAGAGGGCCCCACTGAACCTGAACCAGCAGCAACCAATAACCCTACACAAGAGGCTCAGCTGGAGCCTGAACCCCAACATAGCGCACCAGCGCAGAGCGGTTCACAGTCAACGGAAACAGCCCCATCCCCTACATCACTTGCAGAGGGACCAAGCATAGGTCCACAATCCAATGAGGAACTGATGTCTCCAGCATCAAGGGAACAGTTCCAGACCGAACAGGAAGTAGATGAAAGCCTCCAGACACCTTGGACTGCAGCACAGAGCAACCCACCGCCTCTCAGCTCTTCTAATCGATCCAGATTTGTTGTAGAAAGAGGACTTTTATACAAGGAAACTCTTTCTGGTGGACATCAGGAAGACTGGCATCCTCAGAGACAATTGGTAGTTCCAACTAAGTACCGGTTCAAGCTCTTGAGCTTAGCCCACGATCATCCTAGTGGCCATGCTGGGGTGAACAGGACCAAAGACCGGTTGGGGAGGTCATTCCACTGGGAGGGAATGGGCAAAGATGTTTCTACCTATGTCCGGTCTTGTGAGGTATGCCAAAAAGTGGGAAAACCCCAAGACCTGGTCAAAGCCCCTCTCCAGCCACTCCTCATCATTGAAGTTCCATTTCAGTGAATAGTTGTGGATATTCTGGGTCCTTTTCCGAAAAAGACACCCAGAGGAAAGCAGTACATACTGACTTTCATGGATTTTGCCACGCGATGGCCAGAAGGAGTAGCTCTAAGCAACACCAGGGCTGAAAGTGTATGCCAGTCACTAGCAGACATTTTTGCCAAAGTAGGTTGGCCCTCCGACATCCTCACAGATGCAGGAACTAATTTCCTGTCAGGAACTATGGAAAGCCTTTAGGAAGCTCATGGGGTAAATCACTTGGTTGCCACTCTTTACCACCATCAAACAAATGGCATGGTGGAGAAGTTTAATGGAACTTTGGGGGCCATGATACATAAATTCATAAATGAGCACTCCAATGATTGGGACCTAGTGTTGCGGCAGTTGCTCTTTGCCTACAGAGTTGTAGCACATCCTAGTTTAGGGTTTTCACCATTTGAACTTATATATGGCCGCGAGGTTAAGGGGCCATTACAGTTGGTGAAGCAGCAATGGGAGGGATTTGCACCTTCTCCAGGAGCTAACATTCTGGACTTTGTAAACAACCTACAAAACACCCTCTGAACTTCTCTAGCCCTTGCTAAAGAAAACCTACAGGATGCTCAAAAAGCGCAAAAAGCCTGGTATGATAAACATACCAGAGAGCGTTCCTTTAAAATAGGAGACCAGGTCATGGTCTTAAAGGCGCTCCAGGCCCATAAAATGGAAGCGTCATGGGAAGGGCCATTCACAATCCAGGAGCGCCTGAGAGCTGTTAATTATCTCATAGCATTCCCCACCTCCAAACAAAAGGCTAAGGTATACCATATTAATTCTCTAAAGCCCTTTTATTCCAGAGAATTAAAGGTTTGTCAGTTTACAGCCCAGGGAGGAGATGACGCTGAGTGGCCTGAAGGTGTCTACTATGCAGGGAAAAGTGCTGGTGGCATGGAAGAGGTGAACCTCTCCATGACCCTCAGGCGTATGTAGCGACAGCAGATCAAGGAGCTGTGCACTAGCTACGCGTCAACGTTCTCAGTCACCCCAGGACTGACTGAACGGGCATACCACTCCATTGACACAGGTAATGCTCACCCAATTAAAATCCAACCTCACCGGGCGTCTCCTCAAGCTAAAACGGCTATAGAACGGGAGATCCAAGATATGTTACAGAGGGGTGTAATCCGCCCCTCTGGCAGTGCATGGGCATCTCCAGTGGTTCTAGTTCCCAAACCAGATGGAGAGATACGTTTTTGCGTGGACTACCATAAACTAAATGCTGTAACCCAGTCAACTATCCAATGCCACGCACAGATGAACTATTAGAGAACCTGGGATGGGCCCAGTTCATCTCTACCTTGGACTTAATCAAGGTGTACTGGCAGGTACCGCTAGATGAATCTGCCAAGGAAAGGTCAGCCTTCACCACACATGTCGGGCTGTATGAATTTAATGTACTCCCTTTCGGACTGTGGAATGCACCCGCCACCTTCCAAAGACTAGTAGATGGTGTCCTAGCGGGATTAGGAGAATATGCAATCGCTTACCTTAACGATGTGGCCATATTTTCGGATTCCTGGGCAGAACACCTGGAACACCTACAAAAAGTCTTCGAGCGCATAAGGGAGGCAGGACTAACTATTAAGGCTAAGAAGTGTGAAATAGGCGTAAACAGAGTGAGTTACCTTGGACACCAGGTGGGTCAAGGAACTATCAACCCCCTACAGGCCAAAGTGGATGCTATCCAAAAGTGGCCTGTCCCAAGGCCAAAGAAACAGGTTCAATCCTACTTAGGCTTGGCCGGTTATTACAGACTATTTGTACCGCAATACAGCCAAATCGCCGCCCCACTGACAGACCTAACTAAAAAGAAACAGCCAAATGCCGTTCAGTGGACTGAAGAGTGTCAGAAGGCCTTTAACCAGCTTAAAGCGACACTCATGTCTGACCCTGTACTAAGGGCCCCAGACTTTGACAAACCGTTCCTATTAACCACCGATGTGTCCACACTTGGTGTGGGAGCAGTTTTAATGCAGGAAGGACTGGATCAAGAATTCCACCCTGTAGTGTTTCTCAGCAAGAAGCTGTCTGAGAGGGAAAGCAACTGGTCAGTCACTGAAAAAGAATGTTACGCTCTGGAAAAGCTTCGCCCATATGATTGGGGATGATTGGGGATGGCATTTCCACCTGCAAACAGACCATGCTGCGCTACAGTGGCTTCATACTGCCACGGGAAAAAACAAAAAACTTATTTGGTGGAGTTTAGCTCTCCAAGATTTTGATTTTGTCGTACAACACATCTCAGGTTCTTCTAACAAAGTGGCTGATGCACTCTCCCATGAAAGTTTCCTAGAATCAACTGGTTAAAATCGTCCTTGAGATGTTGAAAATATTGTTAGTCTTTATATACTTGGTAGTATATTTAGAGGTGCATGTGTCTTATTAACTCTTTTTTTCCTAGAGGTCCAGGAAGAAATCCCAGCCAGCGTTTCACCCTATCTGTGATTTGGGGGGCGTGTCATAAATATAAAGGGAAGGGTAAACACCTTTAAAATCCCTCCTGGCCAGAGGAAAAGCCCTTTCACCTGTAAAGGTTAAGAAGCTAGGTTAACCTCGCTGGCACCTGACCAAAATGACCAATGAGGAGAAAAGATACTTTCAAAGCTGGGGGGGGGGGGAGAAACAAAGGGTCTGGGTCTGTGTGGGTGAGGCTTTTGCCCTGGACAGAACAGGAATGGAGTCTTAGAATTTAGTAAGTAATCTAGCTAGATATGCGTTAGATTATGATTTATTTAAATGTCTGAGAAAATAAGCTGTGCTGAATGGAATGGATATTCCTGTTTTTGTGTCTTTTTGTAACTTAAGATTTTGCCTAGAGGGATTCTCTATGTTTTGAATCTAATTACCCTATAAGGTATTTACCATCCTGATTTTACAGAGATGATTCTTTTTACTTTTTCTTCTATTAAAATTCTTCTTTTAAGAAACTGAATGCTTTTTCATTGTTCTTAAGATCCAAGGGTTTGGGTCTGTGGTCACTGATGTAAATTGGTGAGGTTTTTTACCAAACCTTCCCAAGGAAGGGGGGTGCAATGTTTTGGTGAGGATTTGGGGGGGGAAGACGTTTCCAAACAGCTCTTTCCTAATAAAAAACCCGGTTAGACGTTTGGTGGTGAAAGCGAAAGTCCAAGGCCAAAAGGTAAAATAGTTTGGGGAAGTTTTAAGCTAAGTTGGTAAAAGTAAGTTTAGGAGGTTTTCATGCAGGTCCCCACATCTGTACCCTAGCGTTCAGAGTGGGGAAGGAACCTTGACAGCATACAATTGGGATTTGAATCTCGTAATTTTATTTCCCCAAAATTCTTAGGGAAAGGAAGGAGGATATTTTTGTAGCTTCCTCAGCAGGAAGTCAATGACATTTGCATGCTGAATTTCAAAGAGTACTGACAAATTAAGCCTTTTTATTCAGTTGCAATCACATTGCCTTTTGTGTGTGAGGGATTGAGGGGAATGCTGGTTAACATCTGTAAACACCACTACTTCTTCTTTGAGTGCTTGTTCATGTCCATTCCACATTAGGTGTGCGCACACTGCGTGCACAAGTGTCAGAAACTTTTTTCCTTAGCGGCTCCTGTCAGGCCGGAGGGGCTCCCTAGTGGCACCACTGCGCTGTGCATATATACCCCCGCCGGCCCGACCCTCTCCCGTTCCTTCTTACTGTCCGTGGTGGCATTGGAACAATCTCTCTCTCTCTCTCTCTCTCTCTCTCTCTCTCTCTCTCTCTCGTAGAAGAGCAGTCCCTTAGCCTTTAAAGTAGCTGTTATCAGATTGTGGACACTTAAGTCATTGGAGTGACTGGAAGCTTGGAGGCTTCCAGCACCTGCCCCAGGCCATGGGGCATGCTGCAGGCCGACGGCTTCAAGGCTTGCACCACGTTTCGCAAACCTATGCCAGTTAGTGATCCCTACGACTCGTGTCTACGTTGCCTGGGGGACGGACATCAAACTGAATGGTGTAGGATTTGCAAGGCGTTTAAGCCAAGGACAAGGAAAGAAAGAGACTTTTGCCTAAAGCAGTGGTTGATGGAGGCTGCATTGCAGCTGCTGGGCCTGGAGCGCCCGACACCGGTTCAGGCTTCCTTGGTGCGTAGTGCCCCGGAGCCGTTGAGAGACCTGGCACCGGCTAAGCACCATAAACTGTCAGCCCTGGAGCACCAGGCTAGGCCCCAGCACTGCTCATCCTCCCCGGTGCGGCCCCCGGCGCAACCTAAAGGAAGGCGCAGTCATTCCCCACACAGGAGGCCGGCACCTCCCAAGGCTCCAAGCGCCAATAAGAGCAGGAAGGCCGCGGTGCTGGCGCTGACACTGGCGATCCCAGCAGCACAAGCCCCACCAAGCCCAGACCTAAGTGAGCTCAATGCGGACGATGGGCTAGAGGGCATAACGGATCAGCCCGCTACGCCTGGTACCTTTGAGGCTTCAGTGGACCTCATTAAGCTGTCAGCGGCGAGCCCCCTCCCATATGGGGAGAACCCTCTGGCACCCATGCCTTGGGCGCCGTCGAGGGGTAAGCTGGCTCTCGAGGACACCATCCCGGCACCGCTCCCAGAGTTGGTCCCGGTCGAGCTCCGACTCCGCAGACTGACACTTGCCAGCAGCCCAGAAGGAGGTTGCGGCACTGGCAGCGGGTCGGCGCGAAGAAGCACAGGAAAGGACACGCCACTCTCCGGCACCACCCAGAGACCAGCACCGGGAGGAGTTGAGATGGCCCTTGCCAGAGGACTCTCGCAGACAGTCCAGGGAACGCCGGCACTGGTCCCAGGGATACCGGTCTGCTCCTGCTCCCGCTCAGCCAGGAGCCGCTCGTTCTCCAACTGGCGCAGATCATGGGCACTGCCATTGCATTCATGATCGGCGTTGCCGCAGTCCGGCGCCGACTCCGGCCACTATAGCTACCCGCACCGGGCCCTGGACAGCAGAGACCCTCAGGGGAGCTGGCAACCCCAATGGGGGCTGCCAGGCCATTGGCCCTTCTAGACCTCCTGGATCTATCAGGAACACCAAGGGGCCCCATCCAGGGCAAGTTACTCAGTGCAGCAACGTTACTCAGTGCAGCAAGTTACTCAGAGGCAACAATATCCAGACCTCCAGCATCCCCCGAGCATAGACGGGAGAGACTGGCACCGAGCCCGGTGCCGTCCCATGGACTCCCGCCCCGGCCTGAGCCGGAGGCCCCTCCCACTGGAGATGGGGAGCAGGAGGATCAACCAGAGGGGGTCAAGCAGCAGCTAACCTCCTCATCTTTCCCCCGATGAGGCAGTGGCGGGTATAGAGGTGTCCGGCCCTCCACCGATAGACCGTAGAGCCCATCAGGAATTGCTGCATAAGGTCGCCCAAAACTTGGGGTTGCAGGCCGAGGAGACGGTTGAACAGGAGGACCCCATGGTGGACATTTTGAGCCTCGAGGGTCCATCCAGAATAGCGCTCCCGCTGATTAAGACCATTCAGTCCAACTATAAAACTATATGGCAGACCCCCGCCTCCAGCGCTCCAAAGGCTAAAGGAGTGGAGCATAAATACTCTGCCCCATGTAAGGGCTATGAGTTTCTGTTCTGCCACCCGAGTCCAGGCTCCCTAGTGGTTTCAGTGGTAAACGAAAGGGAGCGCCATGGGCAGCAGGCCCCGGCCTCTTAGGCCAAAGAGGCGAAATACCTGGATCTTTTTGGTAGAAAGGTGTACTCATCTAGGGGCCTTCAGTTGAGGATTGTGAACCAGCAGGCCATCCTCAACAGGCACAATTTCAACTCCTGGGTGGCGGTGGGGAAGTTTAAGGACAACCTCCTGGAAGGTTCCCAACAGGAGTTCATGGCCCTGGTGGATGAGGGCAAGGCAGTAGCCAAGGCCTCTCTCCAGGCCTCCCTGGATTCGGCAGATGCGGTGGCTAGAACAATCACGTCGGGGTGGTTATGAGGCTCTCGGCATGACTCTAGGAGTCAGGCCTGCCACCCGAGGTCCAGAATACACTCCAAGACCTCCCCTTTGAAGGGTCCATGCTCTTCTTAGACCAGACAGACACGAGGCTGCATAGCCTCAAGGACTACGCTACGCTCAAGTCACTGGGTATGCACACCGCGGCGACCCAGAGGAAGCTCTTTAAGCCGCAGCTTCCCCCTCAACGCCAGTAACAGCCTCGCCATAGGCATAAGCTTTACTGTAGGCGAGGCAGGGATAACAGGCGACGGCGCAACAACAATAACAATAATGCGCTGGGCCAGAACCAAGGCCAGCACAAACCCAGCTGGGCACTAAGCCAGGCTTTTGAAGGTGTGCTCGAGGACAGCATACCAGACCAGTCACCAGCTCCATCCCTTTGTTTCCTGAACCACCTGTCCTGTTTCTCCCATGCGTGGTCCACCATTACGTCAGACTGTTGGGTCTTATGCATGGTGTGGAACGGGTACTTGCTGCAGTTCACCTCCCTCCCCCCCTCACACCCGCCTTCCCCATCCCTCTTCAGGGACCCCTCTCATAAGCATCTCCTAGAAAAGGAAGTCTGCTCGCTGGTAGAGGCGGGGGCGGAACAGGTGGTGCCACACAGCCTAAGGGGAAAGGGGTTCTACTCCCGGTACTTCCTCATCCCCAAGGCCAAAGGGGCCTTCACCCCATCCTAAACCTGCGCAGGCTTAACAAATTCCTGATCAAGGCCCAGTTCCGCATGGTCTCTCTGGGCACCATCTTTCCTCCCCTGGATCCGGGGGACTGGTATGCCACCCTCGACATGAAGGACAAGTACTTTCCTATCCCCATCTACCCAGCACATCAGTGGTTCCTATGCTTCACCGCTGGCCGAGAACATAACCAATTTGCGGTTCTCCCGTTTGGTCTAGCCGCGGCCCCAAGGGTGTTCATGAAGTGCATGGTGGTGATGGCAGCCTTCTTACGGAGGCAGAGAATCCGGGTGTACCCGTACGTTGACGACTGTCTCCTGGCGGGCCGATGGGAGGCAGAAGTACGGGGCCATGTGGAGGTGGCCCTGAGATTGTTCCGCGAGCTGGAGCTCCTGGTCAATGTCCCCAAGTCCATGCTCGTACCCACGCAGAGAGTGGAATTCATAAGGGTAGTCCTGGATGCGGTGCAGGCCAGGGCAAGCCTTCTGGTATCCCAATTCTGGGCTATCCAGCAAGTGGTGGCCTCCCTGCTCCAGTTTCCAACGACAACGGCCAGGTGCTGCCTGCGGCTGCTGGGCCAAATGGCAGCATACATACACGTGGTCAGGCATGCCAGACTGAGGCTCAGGACTCTGCAGGCATGGCTCGCTCAGGTGTACCACCCATGCAGAGACCCCCTGGACTTGGTAGTGACGGTCCCAAGGGACGTGCTGGACTCCCTGCTGTGGTGGCAGTCACAGCCTGTGGTTTGAGAAGGCATCCCCTTTGCCTCCCCACAACCGGACCTGACGCTAGTGATGGACGCGTCAGACCTCAGATGGGGGGCTCACCTGGGGGAACTCATGACACAGGGGTTGTGGTCCGGAGCAGAGCGGTCGCTCCCATACCAATGTGAAGGAGCTCAGGGCAGTTCGTCTCGCCTGCCAGACCTTTCACACCACTCTGAGTGGTCACAGCATGAGAGCTCTGACAGACAACATTACTACCATGTTTTATATAAACAAACAGGGAGGGGCTCGTTCCTCGCCACTCTGTCGCGAGGCTCTCCTCCTCTGGGACCTTTGCATAGCCCATGCAATTCACCTCGAGGCATCCTATCTCCCGGGGATACGAAACGAGCTGGCAGACACCCTCAGCAGGTTGTACCGCATGCACGAGTGGACGCTCATCGTGCTTTCGCTCTTCCGCAGGTGGGGGTTTCCCCGGGTAGACCTGTTTGCCACCAGGGCCAACGCCCAGTGCCCACGTTTCCGCTCGTTCCAGGGCCGCAGCCCAAGCTCGCTCGCAGACGCGTTTGCGATCCCGTGGAGAGGGGGCTTAATGTATGCCTTCCCCCCGCTCCCCTTGGTGCACAAGGTCCTACTCAAGGTGTGTGGTGATCCTCATTGCCCCAGCCTGGGCCTGCCAGCACTGGTACACATTGCTCCTAGAGCTGTCAGTGGCGGCCCCAGTAGTCCTGCCCGTACACTGGGACCTCATTACACAGGACGGCAGGCGGCTTCTCCACCGTGACCTACAGTCACTGCACCTGACGGCATGGAGGCTCTGTGGCTAACCGCCCTGGAGAGCCAGTGCTCCCTTCCAGTGCAGCAGATTCTGCTTGGCAGTAGGAAGCCCTCTACCACAGTGGCCTATATGGCCAAGTGGAAAAGGTTCTCGTGTTGGTATGAACCCTGACAGGTGCGGCCATGCCAGGCTCCGGTGCAGGCCATCCTGGAGTATCTTCTGCGCCTCAAGCAGCAAGGGCTAGCCCCATCCTCACTCAGAGTGCACCTGGCGGCCATCTCCACCTTCCATCTGGGGTTCTCGGGGGGCTCGGTGTTTTCTCACCCAATGGTGGGACGGTTCCTTAAAGGGTTGGAGAGGGTGTTCCCATACTCCCGCCCACCAGTCCCTCCATGGAACCTTAATCTGGTCCTCTCAAAACTCCTGGGACTCCCTTTCAAGCCCCTTGTTTCCTGTTCCCTCCTCCACCTTTCCTGGAAGGTGGCATTTCTGGTTGCCATTACCTCGGCCAGAAGGGTGTCCGAACTGAGGGCCCTCATCTCTGAGCCACCGTATGCAGTATTTCACAAGGACAAGGTGCAGGTCCAGCTGCACCCCAAGTTCCTCCATAAGGTGGTCTCCCAATTCCATTTGGGCCAGGACATTTGTCTGCCGGTGTTCTTCCCAAAACCCCATACAGACCCGAGTCACTGCAGCTTGCACACCCTGGATGTGCGTCGAGCACTGACGTGCTATTTGGAGCGCATCAAGCCCTTTCATGAATCCACGCAGCTGTTTGTGGCTGTAGCCAAGAGGATGAAAGGCCTCCCGGTGTCGGCGCAGCAGATTTTGTCTTGGATTACAAGCTGCATCTGGGCGTGCTATGAGCTCGCAGGTGTTCCGGCTCTGGCAGTCACGGCCCACTCGATCAGGGTGCAAGTGACTTCCACGGCATTCCTGGCACAAGTTCCAATCCAGGAGATCTGCAGAGCAGCCACCTGGTCCTCGGTGCACACCTTCACGACCCACTACATGGTCAACCAGCAGGCCAGAGAGGACGCGGTGGTTGGCAGAGTGGTCCTCTGAGCAGTTATTCCGTGACTCCTACCCTCCTCCAGAGGTAAGCTTGTGATTCACCTAATGTGGAATGGACATGAACAAGCACTCGAAGAAGAAAAAACAGAAGAAAGGGATAAAAAAAACCGGTTACTTACTTTCTTGTAACTGTTGTTCTTCAAGATGTATTGTTCACATTCATTCCACCACCCACCCTCCTACCCCTCTTTCGGAGTTGCCGGCAAGAAGGAACTGGAGGGGGTCGGGCCGGCGGGGGTATATATGCACGGCGCAGTGGCGCCACTGAGAGGCCCTGCCGGCCCGACAGGAGCCACTAAGGGAAAAAGTTTCCGATGCTCATGCATGCAGCGTGTGCACACCTAATGTGGAATGGACGTGAACAATACATCTCGAAGAACAACAGTTACGAGAAAGTAAGTAACCGTTTTTTTTATCCCTTTCAGATCCGCTTACAGGGTCACTTCTCCCATGATGCCTACAGAACACTGCCATGTGATAACAGCTAAGCAGGTGATGAGCAGAGATTACTGTTATTGATCATCTTATTATACCAATGTATTGTGCACCCAGTTGGTCTATGCAAAATGTACATGATTTACTATTACCCTGTCCTGTCCTCCCATTCAACTCTCCACCCATTTGTCTTGTGTTTTGTCTTTAAGGTTGTGTGCTCTTTGAGGTAGGGATTATCTTTTGCTATATATCTGTGCAGCACCTAGTACAATGTGCCCTGAACCTGGCTGGAGGCACTACTTAAATACAAACAATGAAAACAGTAATTAATAATAAACTGACACACTGACCTGTCTTAAACAGTACAAGGATTGTCTGGACAGTCCAGTTAAGGTGTCTGTCCATTTTAAATTGACAATCTGTACAGAAACCTGTTTTACATAAAGAGACCTTAATTCATTTTAATCCCACCATCCACCATTTTCACCAGTATTCATTTTACCATGACCCACCCTTGTGGTTCCTCTCCATCCCCACATTCTCACTGAATATTACCCTCCATGAAATCCATAGATCTGTGTAGGGTGACCATATGTCCTGTTTTGACCAGGACAGTCCCTTTTTTAAGCTCTGTCCCAGCTGTCCTGACTCCCCTCCCCCCTCCAAAAGGAGGCATTTGTTCTGTTTGCTCTTGATGACTTGATCAGTTGGCAAGTTCAAATGGGACAAATGCTCACTTTTGTCAAAAAAGTGGGGTGCAGAGTGGAGGAATGTGTTGGGGGGTGAGCAGAGATACCAGCCCTCCCCACCCCGGCCGCAGTGAGGAGGCAGAGCTGGGGAGGGGAGGCAGTGTTCCAGCATGGGGGTGGGGGGACCGCAGGATTCCAGCGACTGGCAGACAGCCTCCTGAGGCCCCCCTCCTCCCTTGCAGGGTTCTAGCCACGGGCAACAGTCTCACGGGGGGGGGGGAGGGAAAGGGGGAATCGGGCAACTGGCTGCAGGTGTCCCATTTTCTCTTTGGGAAATATGGTCACCCTAGATCTGTGGCATACTGTCTATTAACTACTTTAAGTGTTTCTCTCTGTACTTACTGAGTTTACTATACAGTGCTGTGGTTCGCTTCTTGTGAGAAGAAAGGCAGACAAGTGGTAGCCTATCACCAGAGAAAAGGCTATCACCAGTTCACTGCGGGATAGGTCCTCATGTGATCTTAAAAGTGGGGAGAGTAAACTCCTAACCTATACCAGGAATGGATACGGGCTGGGACTGCTTTTTCTATATAAATATGAAAGGGGTGGTAGGAGTTGGGATGATTGACAGACTGACAAGTCACTGGCAGAAAGTGACCTGAAAGGAGCAGGGTTTTAAATACAAGGTTTGCTTTCTTGAGAAGTCAGAGGGTACAGTGGGTAGGAGAGATCAGCTATAAACAAATCTCTGGCCTAGAAAAGTAGGAAGTGTCTGTGCCTTTGATCAAAGCATTTGGGTTTTTGCATAGTTAACTGTCTTTTCTTTTTCTACAAATAAATACAGCTGCTTTTTTGGTAACAAAATGAACTTGCTCTAAACTGGTTTCTGTTGAAGGTTCTGGCACTGCACTTGCTGTACCTTTAAGAATTTTCTCTAGTGAAGCTTGGAGACTTTGATTTCTTTCTGTTGGGACATAAACCAGTAAGTGTGTGTTCACTAGAGTGCACAAGACTTCACAGTTGGAGGGTGAAGCATAACCATTTAAGGGGGGAAAGGAGGTTGGTTTGAATGAGAGAGCTCATATGTAAAGGAGATGAGGCTGAAGTAGAGGGGAAGTATGGTTCTAAGTAGGCATAATGGAGGCATGCAGGTATTTAGTGCCTCCTGTAAAGTGAGGCTCAGTGACTTGTCACACATCACACAGGAAGTCAGCATAAGAGTGGGACCAGAAATTAGAGGCCAGATCCTTGCTAAAGTCTCTTTGTGCCACTTGAGCCATTACAACCCAATGTAAGTTACAGCAGCTCCAGGCTGCTTTAACTTGTTGTGTGGAAAGGTTTGGCCCTAACCACTCCCCAGATTTGGGGAGTAAGTGAGTCAGGAAAGTGGTTTAGAGTCACTTTGCTTTTGTCTTAGTTATGCTGGGCTCTGCTCCATCACAGCTGAAGATTCAGTCCTAAATGTGCTGACTCCTAGTAGAGTGGATAAGAGGTTGGGTTCCTGGGGTTTCAAAACATCCGTAATTATGCACTTTAGAAAATACTGTTTCCAGAGGGTAATATGGTCAGTTATTTCAAGTAATGGAAAATCCAACAGTCTAGTTCTTTGTTTTTGAAAGCAAGAACAGGAATGCTGAAGGAACAAAAATATGTACGGAGAAACCTGTACACAGCCATCAGTATGGGTTAAACACTGAATGTTTTTGGCAGAAGTGCAGATCTGTAGGCTTCCAGTAGTCTCACCTGTAAAGAGAGATCTGTGGAAATTAAGAGGTAAGGCCTTTGAAAACATTCCAAACCTCTGTGATGCACTGAGATCTGATTAAATTTGTCTTGGGCACATTTTTCTTCCTGAGAGTAGAATTTGGTTTTAAGGCTGGTACAATAGATGAACAGCAATTTTCCAGACCCTTGCAATCCTGCAGCAATGCTGCTTGCAGTGACATAGACACAAACCTCCTTTACTTTTCATGGTTTACCATCAGTAGGATTAATTAATGTGTAGCACATCCCTTCCTTATCAATTACTTTTTAAAATAAACAAATTGACAAGAACATTAGAAAATATAACAACTATTAACAACATTAAAACTAAAAATATTCTTCTCAGGTGTCTGGACCATTGATACATTCCATCCTTATGATCTACAAATTAGAGAGCTTGTATGCTTCCAGGTATAAGAAGGAGTCTTCTCTTAACACTTGGAGCCTAGTAAATATAAGTAATTACAACAAATCAGAGGCCATTGTGTAATTGGTATTTTTTTATTGCATTTATTTATAAAGCATGAGCAAGCAACTTTACAAATCACTACCAAACACAATCCAAAAATACAATACTAACAATCACAGAATTGAATGTATTACTTTTTGGTTAGAGAAATAAATGCTCCAGGAAATGAAGAATGGGACCTGATGAAATGACAGGGGACCTGGTGAAAGTCTTGGGCAAGAGAGGCATAAAATGGATGATCAGAGTGGTTAAGGCCATATGGATAGTAGACTTACACCTGTCCTTCAGGAACCTAACTTGGTTCCAATTCATAAGAAGGGAAGCATCCATGAATGTGGAAACTATCAAGGGATAAAGCTATTGTTGCATAGGATGATGATACTGGAAGTATCCTGGATGCTAGGATAAGAAGAATGGTGGAACCCCTCCTCAAACAAGACCAGTTCAGCTATAGGAAAGGATGAGGAACCACAGATGCCATGTTTATAATATGGCAAGGGATAGAGAAGCAGCTAGAACACCAGCAGGATAGGTTAGAGGCTTTTAGAGACCTGGAAAAAGCATACAATAAAGTGGACCAAAGGATGCTCACACCAATGCTGAGGAAATATGAAAGATTTAATAACTATGGGAATGCCCTATTTAGATCACCTACAACAGTGATCTATCTGAATGTGGTTTTTGGAACAAGAAGTCTTTTTGAAGCGAAAGCTGGACCGCACCCGGGGACAGCCCAAAGTCTGCTCCTGTTTATCATATTGATGGACTGTGTCAGCAGGAGGATCCCACTGGGAAACTGTGAGAAGCTGTTATCTGCAGCTGACATAGCAATAAGGGCATCCTCAAAAGGACACTTAGAGATAGTAAACCAGTGATATGACCAGCTAAATTGTCATGGAACGAAAATGAGCATGATTGAGGTCACGTGGGTCAGTAGAAGTGCCACAGGGAAACTGGACATAGAGATTAATTAAGTGAAACTAAACCAGCCTTACCAGTTCAGGTACATTGACAGGTGGGTTATGGAAGACTGCAAGTTTGAAGATGAGATACAGTCAAAACTGGGGAATGCTGGAAAAGTGTAGAATAACATCTCAGGGGTTGTATAAATTAAGCCAATGTCACTAAGTCTTAAAAGTCCACTGTGTGCAGTGCAATGCTGGTTGTTGCAAAAGCATGGGAGATAAAGAAACAACAGGTTCAATGCCTACAAGTGTTTGAGATGAGATGTCTTTGTGCCATAAAAGGGGCTCTTTCATTTCAAAATCTGTCTTTGTGTATTAGGGTGGAGGTCAAAGTTCATGAGGTGGCTGACAAAAGCCCTGGCTAAAACTACCTTTACTTTTCCTAACAAAAATCTCTATCTGTATGAAGAATGAACCACAGGTGGATCAAATTCGTATCCAGAAGTTCTCTGTAGTTTCATTGATATTGCAAAGCTCTTGTTCCTTACTGAAAAGATGACATTTGCTATTGAACACTGACATTTAAAAATACAAAACTAGCATATTACATTTTTTCTGAAATATTTGATATTTTAGCAAACAAATGACAGGCAAGGCTTTTCTGGTTTCATTAACTTTTGAGGAAACATTACACACGTTATTTGTTCTGGAGTCTCAATCCTTCTCCATTGCAGTAGCGAATGAAAAGCTGATCTTGAGGAGTTTAAGGCAAATTGCAATGTTATTTTATTTCTCATGGTAGCATCCAAAGACTTCAGTCCAGATTGGGGTCCCTTTGGGATAAGGTATCAAATGCAACATAAAAGATGGTCTCTGCTTTAAAGTTTTTTGATAAATATATCAAGACTAATTAGAAAACATCTTGAAGAGAAAGAGTTTACTCCTTTTATATCAGAAATGCAAGAGCTAACATGGTTCTTATTGCAGATTATGAAAAGTATAAAATCAGCCCAATATTAAAATTAAAAAGTATAGGACGTAGATAGGTGCCACACAAAACAAAGCTGTGCCTAGCATCAGTATCATCCACTATTGGAGCATATATGCACAGCTTTGCTACTCTAGTATCAAAGATATAGTAGGACTGCAACCAATGAAGCTGCACCAGTGTAAAACCAATAGAGAATCTAGCCCAGTAAGTGTCATAGTTGTTTGATTCATTTAATGTTGGCAGGGCTGCTTTTTTCTTAACTATACACAGATGTGCAAACTGTAAAGTTGGAATAATGATTATTAAGGAGCTGTTAAGGGGCCAAATTGAAGTCAATAGAATGGACTTTGGATTAGTTCCTATTTACATCTCCCATATATTGTGCAATTTTGAAGGGCTGTCCAAATATCCTTTTCATTTTGCAATGGACATAATTCAGATTTTGAATATCTTTGTAACTTTTAAGATACAAAATCATCCATAATCACAGCCTCATTCTGTCCACTGTCGGAGAAAGTTCTGACCATTAGAGCTGGGAAAACTATTTGCAGCAGACAATTTATTTGTAGCCTTTTTGTTTGAGAATTATCTGCAAACAGATTGAATAATAAACCAATAAAATACAAGTAATTCAATTAGTTGTTTAGGCAACTGTCTTTGAGCCAATGGACTACTTTTGAATTATTCACTCTGGCTATTTTTTGTGCTGGGTAATCAGTCAAATAAGTCAGGTAATATTGTTTCTGCTCCCTGAATGGATGACTCCCAAAGCCCTAGAGGGCTATCTACATTATGGCAGCCTGTCATCGATTACTGATGGGTGGTAGTGCTGCCTAGACTTTTTGTAGCTCTATGCACCATGGCTCCACCTGTTCCTATCTCTGACAGGTCCCTCCCTCACTCTAGCCAGGTGTGTATCCCACACAGACCCTGAATAGGTTAATGTGGGCCTGCATGGCCAGTTATGCTATCTGGCTGCATCTTGAGGATGGGCCACACTTAAATGACCACTAGTCCAAGCTGGCAAAGGAACTGGGTGGCTACTATAAACAGGACATTCAGAGCAGAAAGGGGCTGGGCTAAAGGGAGGTGGGGAATTTTCTGACCCCATATGAAGTCACTCTGGAAACTGAAAAAAGAGTCTGTTAGAGAGGGACAATGGGTGTGGGGGCAAAAGCACAGCTGAGGATGAAGATGCTCTATGCTGATGAGAGAGCTCTCCCATCGGCATAGTTAATCCACCTCTGTTACAGGTAGTAGCTATGTCAGCAGGAGAAGCTCTCCCGCTGACAGCACTGTCTACACAGAAGTTTAGGTCAGTGTAACTATGTTGCTTGGGGTGTGTGTGGATTTTTCACACCCCTGAGTGATGTAGTTATACCAAAGTAATTCTGTAGGGTAGACCTGTCCGAAGGGTTCAGCTATTCAGAACCAAGCCATATAACCCCTCTCCCTTAACGTATTATAAGTGCCAATGGTATGGGCACTAGCAACTGTTTATAAAGGGAAAATGAGATGCAGTAAATGTGAGGGAGAGCATTCATATGAAAAATATATAGAAGGGGCAGAGTTTAATGTAGTAATTGCAGTGGTAATCACAGTCCAGCATATAGAGGGTGTACTGGAGCCAGACAAGCTAAAGAGACACAAAAGACAAAAAAATGTTAATAATATACATCTTTTACACAAGCTATAAGGAGCCTCTCAGAGCATCAAGTAGAGATGGAAGAGAAAATCAGCAAATGAAAAGGGGAACAGTAGACACAGCCTTATTCTGTAAAGAATATGATAAACCCTGTAAAAGGAATAGGTAATAATATACTAGCAATGACAAAATAAGGGTTTCTTGCTTTTATGATAGAAGTGATAAATTATACATCACAAACAGGGAAAAAAATCAGAAAAAATGAAAATTATAGCAAGAGCAACAGAAAAATACTTGTATATTAGCAACTTGTCAATGGAACATATTCATGCAATTTTGAATGAGATTAATGGAGAAATATGACCAGTGGGGATCACAGTCTTTTGTTGGAATGTGCAGTTTGATAGCATATGGTCAAGAACTAAAAAAGTACTGGAAATGAAAACTAAACCAGATATATGTATACAGGAAACATTGCAGGCTAAAAAGCTTGCTTTTAAAATTCCAGGGTATATTGACTTTAGGCAAAACCAAAAACCAGGAAAAAAATAGTGGGTGCTCATCACCCACTGGCAGCTCCACTAATTAGCTCCTCCCCTCCGCCCCGCAGTGCCTCCTGCCCACCGGCAGCCCCGCTGATCAGTGCCTCTCCCTCCCTCCTGCTCACCACCGATCAGCATCATGCAGGAGGCACTGTGGGGGGACGGGGCGGTAAGAGGTGGGGTGAGGGCAGGGTGGGAAGGGGCAGAGCAGGAGTGGGAAGGGGCAGGGTGGAGGTGGAGTAGAGGCAGAGTCTGGGGCAGAGCCGGGGTCGAGCACACCCTGGTAACACTCAGTGCCTGTGGGGGGAAATTAGAAAACTCGGAGCTACAAGAAATAGTGAAGAATGCTAAATCATATATTATATGTGGTGACCTAAATAGTCATAACAAATTGTGGGGGAAGTAGAACAACTCATACAAATGGTGCATGTTTCGAAAAGTTCATTGATGAAAACAATTCAGTAGTTTTAAATGATGGCCTCACCACTAGATTTAATGCAGCAATTGATAACGTTTCCTGTTTAGACCTGGTAAATATAACAGCAGATATGGTAAGTAAATGCAACTGGGAAATATATAAAGAAGAAAGAATGGGGTGTGATCATTTCCATATACTTATTACTTTTCAAGGGTAAGGTGAGTTTGAAGGCAATGGAAAATTATCTACCTAGAATTTTAAGAAAGCTAACTAGGAAATATTTACATGTTAATGTACTGAGGGAATGTATTTGGGAGTAATCTATGTGTGAGTGATGACACAGGAAACTGCAATGATAATGTAATAAAGGGATTAATAGCAGCAGCTACTGTAGTCATACCTAAAATACTGAAATACTCAAAACTAAAAACTCACTTCCATGGTAAATGAGGAGTATAAAATGGCAATTAAAGAAAGGAACAATCCTACAAAAAGTGAAAAGTACAATGAATAGCAAATATCTAATGAAGTATAAAAGAAGGCAATAGCACAAAGAATTATTAAATAAACATCAAAGAAAGAAAGTTGGAGGAAGCACGGTCAGCGGATAAATAAAGATACCAAGACATCTTTGTACAGATACAGGCAAATTAGAAAAATTAATGGAATTCAGACTAAGAGTCATATCCCAGGTCTGATTGCGACTGACAACATAGCTAGAAGTTCTGATAATGAGAAACTTTCCCAGGGCTAAGTAATGATGAAAATCAAAGTGAAGTTTTCCACTAGATTAAGGCAATTCATTGAAGAGGGCGTCCTGATCTATTATGTAGTTAGAGTAAACTTGAAGATACTGCACTGACTAAATGCTTTTGCATCTGGAAATTTGAGAAAGTTATTGATATCAGCAAGAATAAATCCCCAGATAAAAATAATATATGCAACATAATGTTTAATTATATCTCTGAAAGCAGTTTGAGGGTTCTCTTGGAATCACATAACAGTATATGGGGGAAAAGGCCCGGTAGGGTGGAAACACATAGTATTTATTCCAATATGAAAACCAGGCAAACTATCCACGGAAGTGGATGCCTATAGGCCAATTGTCCTTACATCCTTTATGGATAAAATTATGGAGAGAATGGTGAATGCAAGATTGGCTGCCTATTTGGAAAACAGTGGCATTATAGGTAAGTGAAGAATGGTTTTCGGAGAAGAAAATGCACCATTGATCACATTATTAAATTAGAAACTGAAATACAAAAAAGTATGAGGCACAAAGGTTTCATGATAGCTGTCTTGTTAGATATTGAAAAGACATATAACATGCTGTAGAGGGAAGTCTTGTTGTATAAAATAAGTGCACTATGGATAAGGGGAAGAATGTATGGGTGGATTACAGAATTGAATAAAAGCACCATGCAGAGTTGGGGAAAGTTTAATGTTGAATATGTATATTAAAAATGGTACACAGCCAGGAAGCGTTACCAGCCCAGTTTTATTTAATATTATGATAAATGATCTCTCAAGACAATAAGTGCGGGATAGAGTCACTTTATTCGCAGATGATTGTATCCTGTGCGTTAGGAGCAGGAATATTCAGGTGGCAGAAAAGAGGATCAACAAAGTGCTACGTGAGACCTCTGACTGGGGAAATGCATGGGGTTTCAAGTTCTCCATTGCTAAGGCCAAAGGACTTTTCTTTACAAAAAGGAAATCTACAAAGGAATGTAACCTCTAACTGTAGAGAGAACAAAAGAAATAATTAAAGAGTTTAAATTCTTAGGGGTGATATTTGATTACTAAATTACCTTGGAAAGATAATATAAACTATGTTAAAGATAAATGTACAGGAAGGATTAACCTGCTTAAAAGTCTTCCTGGGACTAATTGGGGGGAACAGTTAAAAACACTGTTGATAGTATACAAAGCCTTAATCAGACCAGCTATTGATAAGGCTATGAGTTTGTCACAGAGGTCACAGATTCTGTGACCTTCTGGGTCCTCTGTGACTTCTGCAGCGGTCAGTGTGGCTGACCCCAAGACTCCTGAGCAGTTGGGGTGGCTCCAGGGCCAGCCACACAGGCCGCTGCTGGGACAATCTTGGGCCACCCCTCTCCCCCCCCCCCAGCAGCAGCAGGAGTTTGGGTGGGGGGCTCAGGGCTGGAGGTTAGGGTGCAGGAGGGGGTGAGGGCTCTGGGCAGCACTTACCTTGGGGGGCTCCCCAGAAGGGGTGACATCCCCTCCTTCAGCTCTTAGGCAGAGGTGTGGCCAGGCACCTCTGCATGCTGCCTCTGCCTGCAGGCACTGTCCCCGCAGCTCCCATTGGCCATGGTTCCTGGCCAATGGGAGCTGCAGAGCCGGCGCTCGGGGTGGAGGCAGCACACAGAGCTGCCGGGCCAGGCGTCCACCTAGGAGCTGAGGGAGGGGGATGCACTGCTTCCAGAGAGGCATGTAGCCAGGTAGGGAGCCTGCCAGCCCCACCAACTGCCCCACCCCAGCTCCCGCAGTGCCCCTGGGCTGCCCTCTGCCCCCCCAAGTTATAGCCCAGGTTATATAGTACAAGTCATGGAGAGGTAATGGGATGTGAATATTTGTTTACTGCCCATGAGCTGTCCATAACTTTTACTAAAAATACCTGTAATTAAAACGTAGCCTTAGTTATTGACTATGGCTGACCCAAGTGCTGGGCAGCCTTAAGCAAAATTAGAACTTAAAAAATTAGTTTTAATACAAGCCCAGGCACTGCATATTGCGTGTGGTACATTTTATTACAACAGCTATATGTGTGCTACTCAGATTCTAGTGAAATGCCAGTTACTCTACACCTGAAAACTACTGAACATAACTTTCCGGGCCAAAGTTAATGGGAACTGCAGTGATGAAAATAGCAAACAAATATGAGGATTGTTTGGTTTTTTATAGGCAAACTATAGCACATAATGTTAGAACTCCACGTACCATCTGAGTTCAAGTGTAGATGCAGAAGATGAAAGACAAGGAAAAGCTGAATAAAGTCAGAATTTTTAGTCCTGGGAAGATCACTTATGGGTGGAAAGCTGCATGTTTAAACATGGATTTATAATCCTTTTATAAATGTAAGGGGAAAAAAGAGATAAGTAGGTATTAAAAATGAAGTGTACCATTGTGTAGATGAAAAGTGGAATTAGTTTTGTCAGATATATACAGATGGGTCCACAAAAGAAAAACAGAGTGGAGACAGCATATTGTATACCAAAACTGGGAATTAGTACATCTAAAAGAATATCCAATTATATAGCTGTCATGACAGCTGAACTAGTACCAATAATGCTAGCATTAAATTGGATCTGGGAGGTGTGCCCAGCAGTGATGGTCATTTTTTTGGATTCAGTTTCAGGCCTTATGGTGAATAAAAAGGGTGTCAGTATGCAGAAGTGATTTAATCAATGAAATTATATTTCTAATAACAGATAAGAATACATGTAGCATTAGCTTGGATCCCAGTGCATATTGGGATAACAAGGAATAAAACAACAGACAAAGCAGCTAAAAACACTGTAAAAAAACAGAAGGATTGACACATAAATAGCCTTGAGTAAAAGGAATTCAAAAGATTAGTACAGAAAAATGTAAAAGAGGAATGGCAAACAAATTGGATTAATGGGAAAAAAGTGGAAGATTATTTTTTTTGAATTATGCCCTAGAGTTGAGGATAGCAACATTCTTCAAGGCCTTGATAGGACTAAGGAAGTGCTTTTGTTTAGAGTACTAACTGGCCATTGTGGCTTAAACAAAAACCTATTTTTTTAATAAATAGACACAAAAATGGACTATGCATGCTCTGTAAGGAAGAAACAACTGATCATCTCGTACAGGTAAGTAAAGATTTTGATAAAAGGGAAAAGCTTTCTGAGGAATTCAAATGACTTGAGGTAACAAATTAAAAACATTGGAGAACTGGGGTATTATTAAAAAGGCATTGTTATATTACCTGAAAAAGACAAGGCAGAGCGAGAGAATCTAAACTGTTAAATATTGAGGAATTATATTTAGTGGTAGCCATAGATTATTCAATCACGTCTGCTTTGCTATGAAAAAAAAAAGGGGCTGCAGATAGGGAGAAACTCTGCTGTCGTGTTCTGAGAAGAGCCCCTGAATTGTGGGGTGGGTTGAAGCACAGGACAGCGTAAAGCAGTGGAGGCATGTTGGTGACAAAATGGCAGCCAGGTGAGCCCAGCCAGGAAGAAGGTTTGGTTTTTGTATTGCTACTATAGGATTTTGGTAAAGGTCTCTGTAGCCCTGGAAGAGGCTGGACTGTAAACTGGAGTAGGCCAAAGGCCAGTGAGGGAACCTGAGTCAAAGTTGCTGCAGCACTGAATCCAGACAGGAGGGGGCATGTTGGGCTAGTAACTTTGCCACATACCCACTTTCTACTAAGTCTTTTGAGGTTGTCCTCAGAGGACAGCCTGGAGTTGTCTTCTTCCATTCCTATGCCAGAAGAGTTCTCAGTTTTAAAGTCCCCTTACACTATTCCAGACCCTTTATCTAATGTCCACGGGCCAGACTGGGGATGAGAATCTCTCCCAACATATCTAAATCTAAGGGTATGTCTACACTGCAAACCTAAGTCAACCTATATTAAGTTGACTTACCACCACCCCAGTAATTACTGCAGTGGTGCATGTCTACACTACCCTCCTTGGGTTGGTGGTTTGCGTCCTTACCAGGAACACTTCCTCAGACCTAAGAAAGGCAGTATGGGGAGTTGAGAGCCCTGTCTCAGCTCCTCTCTCAGGTCCCTGCAGGGTGCCCAGCTGCCCCACAGGCTCCTGGACTTCTGGTGGCTGTACCCCTGCCCCACTCCCTGTTCCCTGGCAGGAGTGGGAGGAAGCTGCTTGGGGCTTCTCAGATCCAGCCAGCAGTGGGGTCCAGGCCACCCAGTTCTCCAGGAGAGCGGACAGCCAAAAGACAATGTAAGGAACACAGTATCTACTCAGACACTACATTGCCGTAACTACACCAGCGTAAGCATTATGCCTGAGCTGGAGTTATTATGTTGGTGTAGTAGGGCACTTACATCAGTTGGAGGAAAGCTGTAGTGTAGACACTGAGGGTATGTCTACACTACAAAATTAGGTCAATTTTATTTAAGTTGACATTGAAACTCCAATTTAAACAAGTTGATTTTGTTGGTCCCCCCTATGCTAATTGTGTTGGCGGAGCACGTTGTAACTAGCAGGGCTTGCATGGACTCAGCGACCATGGTAGCTATCCCACAGAGCATAGAGCCGAGTGGAATGTTGGGTTAGGCTTGCTATGCCTCATGGGACCAAAACATTTGCACGGGTGGTTATGGGAACATGGCATTGGTCTCCCATGATACACTTACTTCACTCCCTCCCTCCCTGAAATCAACAGCAAACAAACCAAGCCTTTTTCACACCCTTTTTCCTAAGCCTGGGATACCCATGCAGATGCTATAGCACAGCAAGCGTGGACCTCACTCAGCTGTACACTGTTGTTGTGAGCATTACAAACACCTCACGCCTTATCTTGCAGTACTTGCTCAGCCAAAGCAGAAGTCGCTGCAGGGAACAATGTGATGCCACGCGAGCAACCCTGCTTGAAGCCATGGCGCGGAGCAATTCACAGATGCTGGTGACAGTCGTGCATCACCTTGACATGGTGGAGCGCCGCTTCTGGGCCCTGGAAGCACGCACTGACTGGTGGGACCATATAGTTATCCAGCTATAGGATGAGCAGTGGCTGCAGAACTTTCAAATGCGTAAGGCCATTTTCATTGACCTGTGTGAAGAGCTTTCCCCAGCCCTGAAGCGCAACAATACTAAAATGAGAGTTGCTCTGACAGTTGAGAAGCGAGTGGCAATAGTTCTTTGGAAGCTTGCAATGCCAGACTGCTACTGGTCAGTGGGGAATCAATTCAGAGTGGGTAAATCTACAGTGGGATCTGTTGTGATCCAACTTGCCAGGGCAATCAATAGACTTCTGCTAAGAAGGGTATTGACTCTGGGAAACATGCAGAACATAGCGGAGGGCTTTGCTGCTACAGGGTTCCCTAACTGCAGTGGGGCGATAGACAGAACACATATTCCTATCTTGGCACCAGACCACCTTACCAAAGAGTACATAAACCAAAAGGGATACTTCTCAATGCTGTTGCAAGCACTGGTGGATCACAGGGGCTGTTTCACCAATATCGACGTGGGATGGTCAGGAAAGGTGCATGATGCGTGCCTCTTTAGGAACTCTGGTCTGTTCAGAAAGCTGCAAGCAGGAACTTTCTTTCCAGGCAGCAAAATAGCCGTTGGTGATGTTGAAATGCCAATTGTGAACCTAGGAGACCCAGCCTACCCCTTGCTCCCATGGCTCATGAAACGGTACACAGGCAACCTGGACAGCAGTAAGGAGTGGTTCAACCATAGGCTGGGCAAGTGCAGAATGGTGTTGGAATGTGCCTTTAGATGTTTAAAAGCCCACTGGCATAGTTTGTTACTAGGTTAGAGCTCAGTAAAAGCAATATCCCCATTGTTGTTGCTGCATGCTCCATAATATCTGTGAAACAAAGGGAGAAAAGTTTCCAGCAGGGTGGGGGTGGGGGGGTGGAGGAAGATCTCCTGGCAGCCAATTTTGAGCAGACAGACACCAGGGCAATAAAAAGAGCACATTGAGGGGCACTGTGTCTCCATGAGGCTTTGAAAACTAGTTTCATCAATGACCCACAGTAATGTGAGACTTGTGTGTTGTTCTTTACCAAGCTGTCCCCTTCGTCGCATGTACTCCCCTGTAAACTACACCCCCGCTAACCATTGTGTGCTGAATGAATAAAGAGCCTTTTCTCCTAAGTCCATTAAGTTTTATTATGCTCACAAACACTGAGAGACAGCAAAGAAAAGTAAGATAACCTGGGGCTGATAACACTGGGGGGAGCGGGAGGGAGGAGAAACCAGGACAGCTTGCTTACAATTGCACCACAATAACAATCAAAGGTGTGGGAATGGGCACTGTCTGTCCTTTTACCCTTCCCTGGAGTTGAGTGCAAGGGATACCAGACCCTCTCCTCCTCCCCGCCCACATCCTAGGACATCTGGGAGAGGAGGATGTGGAACTTGGCAACGATGGCAGCAGGTTCCGCACAGGCTGCAGTGAAACTCTAGCCTCTAGCTGTCTTTATTGAACTTCAACCAGATGCCTCAACATGTCTATTTGCTCCCTCATAATCTGCATCATCTCATCCTGCATGTCACGCTCGGGTTCCCTGCATGCTCTCCTGTCCTCGCGGTCCTTGTGCAAGCTGTCGGACAGTGCAATCCTCCATGAGCTGAGCTCCATCTTGTCACTCTCAGAGGCATGCATTAACTCATTGAATGTGTCCTCCGGTGTCTTTTTTTTCCACATTCCAATCTGGGAAAGTTTCTGTCCCTGAATGGAGGATGCGCCAATGGACAAGGTTTCCACTACAAAGAATACAAAGCACAAGGGTAGCATTGAAATGCATACATTGTTTCTGGTGCAAGATTAAATCTTTTTATAAAATAAACTCTCTTCAATGCACTTCCCCGCAAGCCACAACGTAATCAAAACTGCTGGCTATTGAAAGAGTCAGTTTGCTGCTCCAGCCATGGTGAGTAAGGCCACGAGATGGGCGAGATGTCTTGTGCTGTAGCTTTTCTTAAAACATCTTGGAATCACTTGTTGGAACTTGAGAAAAGCCCCCTTTCCCCTAGCAACCTGGATGGTGCTTGAGGATGGGCACCAGAGCAAAGCCCTGGAAAGAGTTTGATTGTTAAAAGCGGCACCGGGTTGGGACAGAACAGAGACAAACAGGAAGCGTCGTCCCCCTGCCTTTTTTAAATGCTGGTTGCAATACGCGGTGATCCCTTCCAACCACAACCAGGGCACTCGGGAAAGCATGGTTTTGTGACCCAGAATTCACCAAGCAGGGGAGGATTACTTGTCAAATTACTTGCGGTTTAAGGACTAGCATTGAAAACTTCCCCCGTTTCCCCTAGGTGACCCTATGCAATATCACTCTCCTGAGGGTAACAGAGGCAGAAAGAGAGCAGACACTGCAAGCATCTGGGTATAGACCTGGTCCTTATGCTGCAATGCTGTGTGCCGCAATGATGCCAGCAGAGTTAATACTGGAGTGGTGAGGGAAAGTGTCCTACCCTAGTGGGCAAAATAAGGCAGCCCTTCCCAGAAACCTTCTGCAAAGGATTGCAGAGTACCTCCATGAAAATTTCCTAGAGATCTCCATGGAGGATTCCAGGGTCACCCCATGGACATAAACAGTCTTTTTCAGGGAGCACCCCTCTGCGTAGCTAGAGTGGCCACCAATAACCACTATCTCAATTTTTCAATTCAGATTCAACATTAAAACTAATAGCATGTAACCCCTCCACTTTCATTGAAAATGCTTACTCACCAGAGGTGCCTTCCCTGGCATCACACTCTGATGACAGTTGGTCCTGGGCAGGGTTGGGCTCCAGCAGAGATTTCCCTACCCCCCCCCCCCGAATTTCCCCAACACCCCCCGCAGTTTTGTGAACTAGTTACATGCAGTGTTGCCAATTTAGTGATTGTTGTGAGTTTTGTAGTGAAATTTGAATTGAAATTGAAACATTAATACACACTTTAAAAGCATATAAAGTATATGATAAACTATGTGTATCTGAAAAAGTATAATAGATTTGAAAAGTATGAACACAGACTAGCTTCCTTATACAGCTGTTGTTTTTATGACCATGTCAGTGCATTCATTTTGGTGATGTTGGCCAACCTAATAATTTCAAATTATGCTTTGTAAGCAAAGTCTAAATGAGCTCTCCCTGACAGCTAGTGATGAGCTGGGGGCTGGGGGGAAAGGCTTCAGGACCAGATTGTATTTACATTCACACCTAATCTACCTAGGTATCCAGCAAACAGAGCTCTGTTGCCCAAGTGATAGATGTTGGCTGTGGTTGGGTTACAAATCACTTGAATGCAGGGGGTAAAGAAATGTTGTTGTTCTTATTGAGTAAAGGGCAGTAGAACTGTACTTAGCCTGTGCTGATTGAGGGCATCAAGAGAGAGGGTGGGGACAGGTATTTTGCTTGATGGTCTGCCTGAGTCGCAAGAACTATTAGACCTGCCCCTCTCCACTGTTTAAAGATGGAGCTTTTGTTCTGTTAAGTGATAACTACAGCTGAAATTAGTGATGATCAGGTCTAAGTGCTTAAACCGGCTGTGGGACTGTGTTTCTGTGGACGAGACGGCCCAGTCTGCACTAGCACCCAGGTTCCCCCACTAAGAGCTCAGCTGAAATCACTGAGAGCTGGGTGGAACCTCAAGAGACCAACTCGCAGAGGTCACAGTGGCAGGTGGCAGCAGGAGGTGACGGCGCAGGGCCATTGACAACAGAGTGATGGAGTGAACAGTGGCACAACAGTGGCCAGAGCCAACAGTGAGCAGCTGGAGGAATGAGCAAGGTGCCTTCTTGCCCTCCACCTGGGAGGTGAACTCATGTGAAAGCACTTCTGAACTCTGAGTCTCCACTGACCAAGGACAACACCAGTGAGTGTTAATGAGCTGTTAAGAATGCTGGAGACACAACACAGTTCATGCGAACAAACATGGCTGTGGCATCATACTTTCTATTTAAGCAAGAGATACCACACACTACAAACTGGAGGCCAATGTTAAGTGCATTGTCACTTGTTCATCCTGAAGTTGAAAACTGGTTCCGAACAAGACCAGCAAATGCTCTCACTATCTTTCTGTAAGAAACTCAACTGACTGGCTAGACGCATGTGGTGCAACAGTGAAAGACTCAACAGTTGAAAAAGTGAAGAACTCTCTCACCACATTCAAAAAAATTGCATACATGGCTGATGAATGCACCAATGCAAATGGTCATCAAGTGTTATGTCATTGTGTACGTTATCTTGATGTCAGTGATAGGCCAGTAGATGCATTTCTAGATGTTCAAGTTATAGAAGACAGATTGGCTGCATCTGTGACAACCCACATCTTAGAAGAGTTAAATGCTTGTCAATGGGACCCAAAACAGATGGCTGCTTGTGCATTTGATGGAGCTGCAAACTTCTCTGGAAGACATGGTGGAGCACAAGCTTTACTCAGAGAAAAGTGTAACCCTAATCTCTCCTATACACACTGCAGAGGCCATCTACTCCAACTAGTGCTAGTACGAGCTGCAGACCATTCAAAAAACATTTAAAAAGCTATAAATTTAATGTCTTAATTATATTCTTTTTTCAGCACTGAATATCTTGGAAAATATAGAAGACACATTGGGACTGAAGTTCAAATTAGTCCAACCTGGGAAAACCCTCTGGCTTTCTCATGAACGCTCCTTGGCTGTTGTCTTAAAATTACTCCAGCTGTTATTACTGGCTTTGGAAAGTATCTAGCAAGATGGGATGGATCTAAGTAGTGAGACTGGTGGATTACTTTTGCTTCTACGTTCAGAGAAGATTATTGCCATTCTCTCTCTTGTAAGTCTACTGTTGAAACCACTTGGGTCATTAAACAATGCCATCCAGGCATCTGCTACAACTGTAGTAGATCTTTGTCCAGCAACAGAAGCTGCATTTGGATCAATCAGAGAGCTATCCATTGAAAAAGTACTGGAAGAAGCAAAGACTTCAGTCCAGAAGTTGACTAATGAAGGCATTTATACTGAATCCTTAAGAAGACAAGAAGTGTTTGTTAAGGCAACTGAAAAAGTACACAGACTTGATTCTTAAAAATCTACAACAGCGACTTCTAGATTCTACTCAACCTCTGCGTAGTTTTTACAGATCCCTGTCTTATAAAACACCGACTGTTGTGTGGAGTGAGGCACTACCAGCAATGGGGCTGCCATGTGCTCAGGACAGAATTTGAACACAGAGTGGAATATCATACTATGAATGAATGAAGATTTGACGTCAACTTCTTTTTTATCATCACTAGTGGCTCAACCCAATCTTTATGCTATGTTTCCTGGGCTGAAAGAAGTAGGAATTCATCTCTTGCTACTCCCAGTCACAACAGCTACCGTTGAGCATTCTTTTTCATCATTTAATAGAATTTTGTGTTTTGAAAGAAGTTGCCTTCTGCCAGATCATGTGAATGAACTAATGAGCATATCAATTGAAGAAATGGAAGTACCAGACACATGAGAAGCCACCAAAGATGAACACATTGCATTCAAGAAGTTCATTAACAGAATTGTGCAAAATTATAACAAGAAACCAAGAAGGATGTAGATGTAGTGCTTCACAGAAGGCTTGAGTAGCCAACTTTAATTTGTGTGATGATTTTAAAATCTAATAAAATGGACATGAAACATTATTCAGTTTTTACTTTGTGCCACACAGCCCACCTTCATCCTCACGGTCTCACCCCCTCGGCCCTGATCTCCTCCCCCGTAAATTTGAATACCCCCCCTAATTTCAATTCCTGGGGAAAACACTGCTCCAGAGTTAAAAAAGTTCTTGGCTGTTGGGGAGAATGGATGCTTCGCTTGCCTGCCTTGCATTATCTTTCCTCCTCCTCCTCTTCCTCATCAACAATGTCCTCGCTGTTGCCCAAGGTTGCCTGGGGCTCCTGGGAGGTATCCACGGGGGGGTAGTGGTGGGGTCGCCGCAAAGAATCGCATGCAGCTCCTCATAGAAGTGGCATGTCTGTGGCTCAGAACCAAAGTAACTATTCACCTCCTTTGTCTTCTGATCAAGCATTTTCACATGGCACTGCTGTATGTCCCTGGTATAGCCCTTCTCCCCCCTGCCCTGTGCGATTTTGGCATAGACGTTACCATTTCTACTGCAGGATTGGAGCTCTACCTGCACACACTCTTCTCCCCCCACAGCAATAATAACATCTCCTGTGTGCGTCATGCTGGAGCGCGTTTGCGACTTTGAGCATCCATGGTCAGCTGTGCTGACGAGCTCTCTATGCCGATCGAACAGGAAATGAAAATTCAGAAGTTCCCAGGGCTTTAAGAGGGAGGTGGCTGTCTCCTGTGTACCTGGCTGAAGTGCAGTGGAGTTGAAAGTGCTTTCCAGAGAGGTCACAGCAGAGCACTGTGGGACACTTCCTGGAAGCCAATTCATTCAAATTACACAATGCAGTGTCCACACTATCCTCATGTCAACGTGTGGATATCGACTCAAGTGCTATGCCTCTCACAGTGGTAGAGTTCAGAAATTGACTTTACAAGCCCTTTGGGTCGACAGAAGGGACTGGGTACTGTAGACACATACATTATTAATTCGACCTAACACAGCATATGTCAACCTAACTTTGTAGTGTACACCAGGCCTGACATAATTAGGTTGAAGTAAGCTGCCTTATATTGTCCTAACTGTGTAGTATAGACCAGCCCTCAGCTTCCAGAGAGCAATCCTTTTTGATGCTATCAGGGTTTGCCCTCCATGTAGGTATTCTAGTAAGAAAGTCTAACAAAAGTGCCTCTCTATAAAAGTCAGATATAACTGTGTATAGTAGAGAAAGTAGAGTACTGCTTTTTCAGTAATTCAGAGACACAGGCTAAATTAGGTTTCAGTGAACTCAGTTATGGAAATTGAAAACTGAAAAATGTATTTATTTCAGAATGACACATAATTATGTGCTTCTAGTTTGCCCTGTCTGTTTTAAATTACTTCATGCAAATCTCATTTTCAAGGATTATGTATAGAGTGTAAAATTAGGTAAACCCTTAAACAGCTAATATAATAGTGGAATTATTGTGTGCATGAAGGGGAGGGGTGTGTATTCATACACTCATTACACTCATACATAAATGGCACTCTGTATACCATCCAAATGATAATTTGTAAATCTGGTTGGTTTCACTAGCAGAAATTGGTTTTGTTTTAGGAAAACTGGGAAATCTAACTTTTTCCAGGAACTTAATGTTTGTATTATGAGCTTATTGAGCAGAAAGAAAAAATGATATGGAGCAAAATAATTGTGTGTGTAAAGATACATGTAACAGGGTGGCTTGCTTGTGGGCTTCATAGCCTGGGAATAAACCAGCCATGATTACGAGATAGCCCTACCTGAAGGGAATTGAGTAATTCCAATGTAAAAGGTAGCATGAAGATATAGAGGGCAGATAGACAGAGCAAAGAAGCCTGAGATAGAAGGCTAGGTTTCTGCTGTGCAGCATAAGAGCTTTGTGGATGACAGGAGCATTAGTGATAGGTATGAACTATGGGATTACTATAACTGGATCTTGTGTTTGGGACACTGAGGACTATTTTGAATTACTTCGGGCAACTAACAATTTCAGTCATAATCTGTCTTAGAGCTATATGTAGCTCCCAGCAGCCACTGAAGAGAGTAGGCGGAGGGAAGGCTCCATGGTAACACCTTTGGCCCCCAGGGGCACCTGGCAAATAGTGACCCTTCTACAATACACAAATGGGAAACAGATACTGCCCACCTAATCTGCCTGGCCTGGCCGGTGCTAACGGAAGAAGCTTCCTGCTCCTGCATGGTTGGTTAAGTGCCAGGCAGTTTTGCAGGGTCAGATCCTCAACTTGTGTAAATTGTCATAGCTCAGTTGAAGCTAATGGAGCTATGTCGCTTTACGGTAGCTGAGGATCTGGCCCATAGCCTTTGCTCTCAGGGGAGCTAGCTGGCTTTATGTGGAGGAAGCCGTATTCCACAAAGAAATGAAGTAGTAAGCACATTCTCTCTGCATCTTGGAAGTAGTGTCCTGGACACGAGGGAAGACAGACAACATGCAAAAAATGGTTTAATAAGGCTGCAACTTTATTAACTTGATTCAGCTGGGAACTATCCAGCAATAAGTTATATAATGCAGGTCATCCTTCCTTAATCATTTCCAGATGGCAGATGCCTGCCATCCACTCCCCAGCCCATTGCTGGGACTCTACTGTCCTCCCCTTCTATGAGGGTTAAGGGCTGGGGAAAGGGGTTGTCTCCTTGCTGTACCAAACATTCGGAGGGTCCCAACCCCATTCCTAAGCTTTTCTAGGAGATATCTTCCTCTAAGTCCACTTCCAATTCTGGAATATCTGGGAACTGCAATCCTTGTGAAATAAGTACCTGTACGGGACATCAGTCACAAGGAGGTGCCAGCAATTAGCTTAGCTGCTTATCCCTCCTACCACTCTGCTGTCCTAAGCTGGCTTTATGAGAATTAACAATTCCTTCCTTAACAGCCAAAAAAAACCCCCAAAAACCAACCCACAACCCACCCTGTGTGCTGTCTAGTCAAAGAGGGGTACCCACAGTCCCTGAATTACTCCATAGCTCATATGATATTTGATGGGTAATTACCCATCCTCCCCATTACCAATGCACACATCTTTGGGCCTTGTCAATCCATGGAGACCTGCTGCAGAATTTTAGGCCAGTTTACATTCACCCCAGGAAAAAGTCCTAGATCTGTCCTAAATCTCTCTTCAAACCCCTTATGAAATCCTACGTCACTTTCCCAACCCCAATAATAATTTCTGGTGTCTAGTTTCTGGCTGCCAATGAGTATCAGAGGAGCATCAGCTGGTCCCAGTACATGCCCCTCTTGCCTAGGGGCAGCTGTGAGCCCCCAGGGGTGCCTGCCTGAGGGTGCAATATGCAACAGTGTGTGTATATAGATACAAACACCAGCTCCTATAGCCCTTTCCCTAGTTCCTGAAAACTGGATAAACAGCATTGGACTTTGATTCTCACCTTGGCACCTCACATACATCCTGTGATTATTCGAATGCCAAAGACTAATCACCTGTGTCCTATGAACCTTATGAAATTTCATGATGGACAATCACAAACCTTTCCCACTCATGCAGTTTAGCCACCAACTGATATATCTATCTAAAGGCCTTGTCCACTTACAAAGCCCTTGTTGCTTCTCTGGACTCTTGACTCCACCTCAGTTGCTTTGTTTGTTTTTTTAATCTAAATCCCCCAAATTGTTTCCCCTCAAGCTTCACACTGATCCTCTCACATACCCACTCCCTGCCAATGAATGGAAGAGGGGCATCCACTGACTCCACAGTGTGCTCCTCTGTCCATTTCAAATCAGAGCTGCCTCATGACTGAGGCCCAATGATTAACTTTCAGGGCCAAACACACAATAATGTGTCTGCACATCCAGTCACCAATCCCTGTGACCTATTTACTAGATGCTGAAGGAAGGGATAAAGAATGAATTATATTCCCCAGTAGGGGCCTCCATACCGTTGTATGTATGTGGATGCCGTCATTAACAGGCATAACCCACTGGACTCCCATGCCAAGCTGTGCTATGGATGTGATCCAGTAGTGTGCAAATGGGATCCCACTTCACCAGAATCTTCTGGTGGAATAGTTGGAAGTTGAAGCTAAACAAATTCAGACTGTATATAAGAAGCAAAGTTTTAAAAGTGAGGGTAATTAACCCTAGGAACAATTTACTCAGGGTTGTGAAGGATTCACTGTCACTGGTGATTTTAAAATTGATTGGATATTTTTAAAAAAACAACTGCTCTAGCTTAAACAAGAATTAATTCAGAGAAGTCCAGTGGCCTGTGTTATTGTGGAGGCCAGACTAGATTATCACAATGGTCCAGTCTAATCCTATCTACAGGTATGTCTGTGCTGCAGCAGGAGGTGTAATATCCAGATTGAGTAGACATACCCACTCTAGCTCTGGTCAAACTAGCATGCTAAATATAGAAGTGTAGCCACAGCAGTGGGAGTGGCAGGACAGGTGGCTTCCCCAGATATGATGCTGCAGGGAACCTAGGCATTGATTCAGGGAGGCTAGCCCATCTTGCTGTTCATGCTGCTGTAGCTGTACTGCTACGTTTAGCATGCCAGCTTGATCACACTTCCAGCTGTAGTGTAGACAGATCCTATGAGTTAGGGTAGCATCAATGATACATAATCTTTGATATTGCCATAACCTTGCAAAAAGCCTCTCAGTTCATCTCCCTTCCCTGTGAAGAGAATGTGGCTTGACCTCAGCAGCCTCAACACTAGACAAGTCTGTACTGCTCTGACTGGGGAAATCCAAGCCTCCATACCATGGCGGCGGATGAATGCACTCTTGGGGCAAGCTAGCCCCTCAGCCCCTCCCACTCTGCCTGAGACCCCACCCCTCTGCCCCTCTCATCCTGAGTACAGAGCACATACCCCCCATGGTCACCCCTCCCTCCCTGAACACCCCCAGCCTCAGGTGTGCAGCATAGTTAGAGCACCCCCAGCCCTGGGGGTCTTGTGCACATTGCAGCACACAGCCTGACTGCCCCAGCCTCTGGGCCACAGAAGGGAACAGCAGAGAAGAGGGGGTCTGGGGTTGGAGCATGGGCGGGCCACCCCAGACTGCTTGGGGAGGCACAGCCTGCCCCTGCATATGATACCTGCCACCCATGCTCCCCACACTCTTGTAATAGTATGGCTAACCTTGCCATCTTTAACTGTAGAGTGGGAAGGTATTGTCACACTCTCCAGAGTGGCTCACAACTGTGAGTGCCTACCTCAGGGCAGATTACCAGAAAACAAGGGCAGATATCCCAAACTGGTGGTATGTACTATAATTAGATTTCACCAAGCCAGTAACAAATGTGAACTCCTGGATCACTATACCAGTCTTACCACGGAGTCACAGATAGTTCCCTTAGACTGGAGAGGCTAACTTTTATATAACAGGTTATATAAACCAAAAGTCACACCACCTCAGGTTTCTCCCAGTCCCAAAGGATCAGTCACTTACCCCCAGGTCAGTTGGTACTCTGGATCTCACACAAAGACAATGCTGGCAGCCAATTCTATAGTAAACTAAGTATAGGTTTATTAGTTAAGAAAAAAAAACATTGAGAAGTTAAAGCAGGTAAAATGTAATAACAGATGAGTCAAAGTCCAAAATGATAGAGATGTAGTAATCTGCCAGTTTCCTAAGAGTCTTTTCAGGGCTACCCAGAGTAATTCTTGGGATCTGTCTTTTTGTTCAGTTATTCTTCCCTGTTAAAATCCAAACAGTCCAGAGATAAAGGATCTTCCTTTGAATCAGTACTTATAGCTTCTTCAGACAACAGTAAGTGTTTTTACTCACGGAATGGTCTCTTGCTTTGAAATTAGCATTTCACAAGATTTCTTTGAATAAACTAGTTACAGGGCTATACATAAATGCAAATGATTGTAATAGCAAACAATCAGGGATTTCATTAATTTTCATGAGTTGAACACCTGAATACATTCTCATACTAACACACACTTTAATTCAGGGTTATCTAATTACAGGGGTATTGTAACTGGGTGGCACTCACTTCTCACCAGCGCTTCTGGTACACGTGTATGTGCCTGAACTTTCTCTCTGGCTTGGGGTGGAGTCTTCAGTGACTCAGACCTCCTGTGAACCAAGTCACACACAGTCTGTATGAGAGATAAAAATCAAACCCTTTCCCAGGTACAGGTCCAAAAGGGGGCCTATACCAGTGCCCTCTGTAACATCTCTTTATCTGGCCCTATCCCTGACTCAATCCTCAATCAGTCCAACAGGGCCTATCACAGTACCAACTGGTACCAACTGTGTCTCAGCCCCCTCTGGGCTTTCTCAAATTGTGCCTGCTCTGATATGGAGCAGTGCCCCAGGACTCCCTCTCTGGAGACCATGTTTTCATCCCCTCTGGGTCTTTCTGGCCCCAGCTCTTCTGCTAGGCCATTAAAAAAGTTAAGTTCCCCTTCTGGAGTACATTCAAGATAGCAGCCTCCACCATGTCCCTTTAAACCACGTCACTGCTGCAATTCCCTGGGCCACTTCCTCATTCATTCTTCACCCATCCTTCACCCTCAGGGCCTTATCCTGGTTGAGTCCCAGAAGCCATCCTAGAACTCCTTCATGTTCCCTCAGTCTTTGCCAGCACCGCTCTGTCTGAGGTCTTATATCTCCCTCAGCCAGACAGGCATACCATCAAGCAAGGAACTAATGTCTGCTTTCCATAGCAGCTCCTTTTATATGGACCTGCTGGGCTCAGATTGGCTGCTCCCTGCAGCCCCTCTCTGATTGGCTGTGTCCCATGACGCCACTTTGGGCCACTTGGAGGATTCTCTCCACTGCCCTTTTCTGGGGTGTGTTGTGGCAGGGCCATAAGGCCTCCAGCAGGGGGCTCCAGGGCCTACTCCACCACGTCACAGTTATACATAATGTAAACGTCATTACAGGGGTATGTGTAATGTAATACAGATAACTGTTTATAGATAAGTGAATACAATAACATTAGCATCTCTTTTGATCTCCATTAGCATACGAGTGAATTAATTTGAATACATACTAATATACTTAACATTTCTGTGATAGTCACCCTCAAGTAAATTGGCCTATGGCTCTGGCCTGTGTTAGTGTGTCAGTGGCATGGGTCTGTTCGGTTTTTTTGGCACTTTGAGCATCAGCATATCAATCTCCTCCCCTGCCCCTTGCAGATTCCTAAATTCCAAAGTCTTATCTAAATCCGTTCTTGACTAGCCCCTTATTAGCCCTGATAGACATCACCCATATACCAATATACCATCACCCAATAGCCTTAACACACAGGTTGTAATGTCAAATTCTGAGACAGTTTACCCTGCCCTCAAGTGGAGTTGAGTAAATTCCTCCACATCCCCCATAAATACTTTGAACATTCAGGCATTAAGTGTTTTGCACAAAGACAAAATTTGTCAAAAACCAAAGTTGCAGAGGTTTAGCTGTGCCTGAATGGGCTCCTCGCTGGCCCCCCGCACCAATTCTCAGATTCTACACACTACTTATTCCGAGTGACTTGCAAGAACAGAGGTTCAGGCTGGAAGGACAGGGTTTATATGCCCTCCCCCAGGTACACTGGGCTGACAGTTTACCAGCTTAGCTGCCACCTACCAGCTTAGCTGATGCATCCCCTCCCTCCCTCTCAGCTTCCTTCCTAGTCCCCTAAGGCTGGGGGATAATTAAAGGAACCACTACCCTTTTTTCTACAAGCCCAGTCAAAACACCCTCGCACCTTGAGATTGCAGGGGTTGCGTTCTGCTTTGTGAGCCAGAATGCTTCCCCTTGGGTTGGTGTAGCTCCTCACAACCTCATATTACAGGCTGTGCCTGGATAGCACAATCTAGCCTTGTATGTTGCAGACACCTTAGTTAAAATGTTTAATAGTACAGATATTTTTTTCAAAAACAAATATAACAACTATAATTTAGATGAATTTTGTTGTTTGGCATTAAGTAGCCAAGTCATCTTTGCCTTTCTTGTCATTACATACTGGTATACAACTGCAGGAAAGGAAGCACGAATCACACTGAAAAAACACTAAGTCTTCTTAATTAACAGTAAGCCCCATGGCCATTTAAAGAATGGTATTGACACTTGCTGTGTCCTGTATTGGTATTGGTATTTGTTATTAAAAATTAATTAATATTAGAATAGAACCAAGCAGAAGAGAAATTATAAAGAACACATAAAGAACAGACATTTCCTATATTTTGGATAATCTAAATTCACCTTCATGTATGCAGGGATTTCCCTCCAAAATATTGTCAGAAGTTTCCACTGTTCCATTGCAAATGCTTTTAAAGAATGAGTAGCAACAGACGATTTGTTATCATCCTTCTGCAACTAGAAGATATTTTAAATTTGTCATTTATTCACTACTGGAAAACATGCATTTTTAAAATGCATGCATCCTTTTTTTTTTAAACTAAAATATTTCTGGGTCTCCTAATCCAGGAAATACAAAGGTATTGGTATCCTGATTTCTAAAAATGTTCATGCAATTTCCTAATGATAATGGGTAACACTTTCAAAAACACCTACACAGAGGGCACATCTACATTTGCAAAGTTACAGGGCTGACAATTATGGCGCCTCTCAGAGAGCGCTGAACGAAAACCGCTGTTGTGTGTTCATGCTGACAGCTGCCTGCGCAATAGCGTGTTCACACTTGCAGCACTATTTGGAGAGGTGCACTCTGGGCAGCTATCCCACAGACCACCTCTTTCTCTTTCGCTGCTAAGACTTGTGGGAAGGTGGAAGAGGTACTGGGGCATCCTGGGTCCTGTCCCAGTGCCCTATGATGCATAGCTTTGCATCCCAGCAATCCCTGTGTTTCCGTCAGCATTTGGCGCCATCTTTCAACGGTTTGTGTACTGCGTGCCCTGCCTGCCTCTTTCGGGCTGCAGGAATGTATCCCGAGCTGTTGACCAGTATGCTGCTCGCTCTGACCAACATATCACGAGTGGCAGTGGAGTTATTCCTTAAACTACAAAGGCAAGAGGAGTGCAACATTGATCTCATCACACGTAGTAGCTACGTCACGAGATTGCTTGTGGCATTCACGGAGGTGCTGACTACAGTGGAACACCGCTTTTGGGCTCGGGAAACAAGCACTGAGTGGTAGGATTACATCGTGATGCACGTCTGGGATGACGAGCAGTGGCTGCAGAACTTTTGCACAAGGAAAGCCACATTCATGGGACTGTGTGATGAGCTTGCCCCAGCCCTGCAGCGCTAGGACACAAGAATGAGAGCTGCCCTGTCGCACCTGACAATTGCACTGTGGAAACTGGCTACTCCAGACTGCTACCAATCGGTTGCTAACCAGTTTGGAGTGGAAAAGTCAACCACTGGAGTTATGTTGACAGAAGCATGCAGGGCCATTAATATCATCCTGCTCCAAAAGACCATGACTCTGGGCAACGTGCGTGACATTGTGGATAGCTTTGCATAAATGGCTTCCGTAACTGCGGAGGGGCGATCGATGGCACGTACATTCCAATTCTGGCACCAGACTAGCTAGCCACCGAGTACATTAATCACAAGGGGTATTTCTTAATGGTTTTCCAGGCACTTGTGGATCACCATGGGTGTTTCACAGACATTAATGCAGGCTGGTCCAGAAAGGTGCATCTTTCAGAACACTGGCCTGTTCAAGAAGCTGCAAGCAGGGACTTTCTTCCCTGACCAGAAGATCACCGTAGGGGAAGTTGAAATGTCCATTGTGATCCTGGGAGAACCTGCCTACCCCTTAATGCCCCTCATGAAGCTATACATGGGGCAACTTGACTGCAGCAGGGAGCAGTTCAACAACAGGCTGAGCAAGTGCAGAATGACTGTGGAGTGTGCATTTCGCCATTTAAAAGTCCGCTGGTGATGCCTGTATGGGAAGCTGGAGATGGCTGATGACAATATTCCTATGCTTATAGCACGTGCTGTACACTCCATAATATTTGTGAAGGGATGGGTGAAATCTTCACTCAGGACTGGACTGCAGAGGCTCAGTGCCTGGAGGCTGAGTTTGAACAGCCAGAGACCAGGGCTATTAGAGGGGCACAGCACGTGACCTTAACGATCAGGGATGCTTTGAGGCAGCAATTTGAAATGGAAAGAAATATTTGTTGCTATGCTCAGAATTGCAGTGCTTGTAATGCAAGGCGGTAATTGGTGCATATGATGCAAGAAGGGACCTTAACATAATTGTATGTTGCTTTGCTGTGCTCTTTTTGCTTTCACTTAATAGAATAAAGATTGCTTTCAAACAAACATAAATCCTTTATTGAAAGACAACAACCAGAGGAGAGAGTCAAATGAAAAAAAATCATCAGCAGGGAGGGGGATGGAAAATGGGAGAAGGGAAGATCTCAAGAGGAGGAGGGGTGCTGGGACGGCTACAGATTTGTCTGTGTCCAGGGATTGTATCCAACCATCTCTTGTGGAGTATGATGCAGCGGGTGCTGTACTTCAGCAGGGCCAAACTGCAGAGGGATGGGTGTTGAGTGCAGTGGGTTGTGGGAGTCCACACTGATGGACTGTGAGGAGGGAGCTTGTACCTAATTCTATAATTGATTTAACATGAGGAGGGAGGAGTGAAATGCTGCAGGTAGAGAGTGGAGCCAGGAGGTTGATAACAGTGTGTTGGCGGTGTGTGTGGGGCACAGGAAAGAATTTTGCGACAGCAGCTGCAGGGGAGGGCGGGTGCGGAGCTGCTTGGTTTGAAGAGCCAGTATTGTCTGAAACATGTCCAGTTGGCACTCCATAACTGCTAAGAGCCACTCCTTGACTTCTTTCTGGTATGCTGCATTCTCCTTTCTGTCCCTCTCCTTGCTGTCCCGCCACTCCTTCAATTCCTTTTCCTTGGTGGCGGAGTGCATCATAACCTCATGGAGAAAGTCCCCCTTAGTTCTTCTTGGACGCTTTCTAATTCTGTGCAGCCGTTCTGCCACTGATAACAAAGAGGGAGGCTGCGCAACATTTTACAGAAGCAGTATTGTTTGCAACACAGACAACACTGCTTTAAAGCACAGCCAGTACCATAGGTGCTGACTCTGTGGGTACTCTGGGACCGGATCAACTAAGGGGAAAACTTAGCGGGTGCTCCGCACCCACCGGCAGCCACCCCTCCTCGCCTCCTTCTCCCACCCACGCAAGTGCACCACTTCCCTGTGCCTCTCCCTCCGTCCCAGCACTTCCTGTCCCACCCCTGCCACCTAACAGCTGTTTGGCTGCATTTAGGACTTTCTGGGAGGGAGGGGGAGGAGCAGAGAAACACTGTGTTCAGGGGAGGAGGTAGAGAAGGGGCGGGGATTTGGGAAAAGGAGGTAGAAGTGGGCAGGAAGGGGGTGGGGACTTTGGGGAAGGGGTGGGAGGAGGGAGGGCAGTGCAGGAGCGGGAAGAGGCGGGGCGGGAAGAGGCAGGGGGAGTTGAGCACCCACCGGGCAGAAGGGAAGTCAGTGCCAGTACTCACACACCTGTCACTAACTGGCTCACCCCAAGCAAGCACACACGAACCACAAGACCCCCAAAATGGTGAGTAGCTGCAGGGTCAGGCTAAATCATTGTTCCCGGACCCTGCTGTACACTGGGCATGTGGCTCTTGGGCACTTGGGGAGAGCCAGCACTGTACAATGCACCTGATAATCATTCCTGTCCCCACACTTTCCACAGGAGGTGATCATATGGAAGATATCTCACTGCTGAGGGTGAGCAGGGAATCAAGGGAGGGTCTTCTCCAAGCCTGGGGCTTCTGCCCTGGCGCCTATGCGGCTAGCCTGTGTGCAGCAATGGTCCCCCACCCGTCACAGCAAAGTGGTGTGGGAAAGTTCCCGTGAATTGGCAAGAAACAAAGCAACTCTGCCGAGAACATGTGGCAGCGGATTGTCCAGTATCTCTACAAGAGTTTCTTGGAGATCTCTGAGGGAGATTCCTGTGAAGTGAGGGAGTGTATTAACAGCCTATTCTGCCACTCAGACTAGGCATGCGGTGGGATAAAAGCCTACTTTCTGCAACCCTCCTGCCCACAACAACTCACTTCAGCAATTCCCAAAATCAGATTCACTTACCAGGGGCCTCCTTTCCTGTTTGCACTTTGCCAAGATCAGATTGCTGTGACTGGCTAGGCTCTTCCAGGGTAGAAAAGAGCTCCTGAATGCATACATCTCTGGCTTCCAAGTCATCATTTGCCTCTGGGTCCCTCTCCCCCCTCTTCATCCATGATTGCCTCCTCCTGGCTCGGTCCACTCTTGACTGGCACATGAGCCAATGAAGTATCCACGGGGTCCTTCACAGTGGAGGTGGGTTCACCACTGAGTATCGCGTCCAGCTCTTTGTAGAACTGGCAACTCATGGGTGCAACTGAAGCAGTGGTTTGCCTTCCGCATCTTGTGGTAGGTGTTCCACAGCTCCTTAACTTTTACCCTACACTGCAACAAATAATGGCCCCTTTCTGTCATACATCGTGAAATCTGTCCATAGGTAGCATAATTCCTACAGCTGGAGCACAGCTGGGACTGCACAGCCTCCTCTCCCCAAATGCTGATGATGTCCAGCAGTTCAGCACTGCTCCAAGCTGGGGATCACCTCATGCATGGAGCAGGCATGGCCACCTGGAAAGATGCGCTGAGACCACTGCACGCATCACTGAGCAAACAGGAAGGGGACTTTCAAATTTGCAAAGGAATGTACGGGGTGGGGATGACACTTGGTCACCAAAGGGCAGGGCAGTAGAGTTCAAACTGATGACCAGAGAGATGAGAACAGGCATTGTGGGACACCTCCTGGAGGCCAATCGCAGAGCTGTAATCACCACAGTGTCTACACTGGCTGTAGCCCCTACAGTGCTGCTACAGTGCTGTAGCCCTGGTGCAGAAAGCAGTACACCTCTCATTGGGGTGGTTTTTTTAGAGCACTGCATCTGTGCAGTTTCTGTGCACTAAGTGGCTTGGCAGTGTGTACATTTCGGGAGTTACAGTGCAGAAAGCTGATTTACTGCATACAAACTTGCCAGTGTAGGCCGGGCCTTAGGCTCCTGAGTCACTTAGGCACATTTGACAATGTTACCCATTTTCACAAGTCTGCTAAAATCAGGAGTCTGTTCATTACTATTGTTTTAGTGAATACAATAGGGTGGAACAAAAACACCTAGTGTATTGTGTCAATGATTTTTGCTTTGTGTACGTGGTAGTGTTTCCATTAATTTTTGTTTGTTTGCAGTCAGGCTTTGGTACTGCACTTGTATTCAATTGTTTATCCTTGAAAGAAAGATAAATAAATAAGGACTGCAGCACTATATTTGTTCACAGTGAATGTTTATTGCCTAGCAAACAAAAAAAAAAGTGTCTGAGTAGTTGTCATCTTAGGTGTTTCTGTGGTTAACATAAACAAGAGAGTTACAAAGTGAAGCTCTGTAGTGGTTTCCTAGTCTGACTAGGGGTGATTGTGCCATTGTAGCAAGCACTACATATAAACAGGAGTGGTAAGGGAAAATATAGAAAACAAAGGAAATATAGCTTAGCTGGACAAAATATTTTGTCAACATGCCAAGAAATGTTATATTTATTCACCAAAGACAGGCTGAGGTTTGCAAACTTGGTTTCATATGCCATCTTGGGTTATAAATACAAATTAGCTTGTGGTGTCATTCTACTCTGTCAATATCCATAGTCAACCTCTGAACAAGGGAGCCAAGGACTGGAAAGCAGGGGTGTTACAAATCAAAGTTAAGGTATATGGGAAGATCTGCAAGAGGAAAGTAGTACAACAGCTGCTCATGCTATTCCTTGCTCAGATATGTGCCATTGATTCACCCACAATATTATTTTAAACAATATCTTTTAAATAAAAACTTCTTTCACCGATCACATAGGACTTAGTAAACTTTTCCATTCCATAAAGTCTTTACATTTTAATGAGGAATATAATTTCCTAGCAAGAGGTGCTAAAATTGGAATGAAAAATTAGTTCATTATACTGCAGTTCTGCCTTCTGAAGGATAAATTGAAACTGGGTTTTACTAACATGGATAATATCTTGAAATACCCATTTGTCTTTAAAAGTATATTAAATTCTATGTAGTTTTTAGGTTGTCTGCACTGCAGTATTTTAAGATGCTTATGGAAAATATAGTAAATATGTTTTCCTAAGCAATTACAATTCTGTATCTGACTAAAACTCAGCCTATTGTTAACTATAAGGAGAAGCACTATGAATTCTGTAACCATAGAACAAAAATATTTAAAAAAAAAATAAGACAGACTCTGACTGTCTTCCATTATTTCTCCACCATATGCCGAAGAACCAAAAACCTACGAACCATGGGAAACTACTTTAAGGTCCGATCCTGAAACTCTTAGATGAGTAGGCTTAATTTTCCATACTACATTTAGGACTACTCAGAGTAAATAAAGGTAGACAGGGGTGTAAGTCTTTGCAGAATCAGGGCCTAAACTGTAAGAGCCCGATTCCGAGATGAGTCAGAATGAGTGAAGGGTACCTTACTCTGAGGAGTCTCATTGAAATCAATGGATTCCTTTCAAATCAGGTACTATTCCAAATGTCAAGATCACAAGAGAAGAGTCCATTTCCTGTTTTGATAATTTGGTAATTGGGCTATGCTGAACATATTTAACAAAACTACTTTCCTTAACTTCCTGATCAACCATATTTAATTGAGGTTGAGGCACAGACAGAGAATTAAATAAACATGTTACTAGCTCCTTTGAGTAATACGATCAATTAAAAAAGTTACAAGGAAATTTGGGGGGCAAGATCAGTTGAATATCATGAATTCTACTTGCTTTTTGTTTGTTGACTTGAGCCTTATAACCTGGTTGAAGCGATTCATAGAGTCGCATACATATAGTATTTGTATATTTGTGATCACCAAGGATGTAACCTCTTAATCCCTGTACATATAGGATATAAACAGTCTCTCCTGCCTGATGCCATAAGTACATATTGACCCAAATTGGAACTTCAAATCTGAATCACTCAAACTTTGGGAAAGTTTGATGCAGACAGATCAAAACTTCATAGCTTGTACCTAATTCTATAATTGATTTAACAGATTAAACAATAATGTATTTAATGTAATACATATAATTGTGCTGACCAATATTCTCTACACATATTTTCAAGTTTAGTTTGAAAAACACTTCAGAGCTGGATTAAAGTATAGGACATTATAGGCCCATATCTACAGCCCCAGCACCTCGAATCATGCCATTATATCGGAATATCAGCTTTTTAAAAAAATAACTTTCTAGCTCTGCATATTTCCAAAGAAAAGCTTGAAAATGTGAACAGACTGTAAGCAAAGCAGCACTATCTGCCTCAGTCTGCAGCCAGCTTGAAACAGTAGCTATGAGAGATGTGATTGCCCCAGGCATCTCAACTGAGTATTTATTCCAAGATCCACTGATCTGGGAGAGTCCAGCCAGTGCCACCCCAGCAGAAGACTACGTGCATAGCATGATGAGAAGAGTGAAGTGGGCCCAGCCCATCTACCCAGTTTTGCCAGGTACCCCAGAAGCTGGGATCAGGACTGGAGGGTCCTTGCTGCCATCCCTGCCTCTCTGGTGGTGGGGAGGGGAAGAGATAGCTCTTACTGCTCCCAAGATGAGTACTACTAGTATGGGTGGGGGATGTGTTAAGGGAACCTAAGGCTACAGACCCTGCCTCTTGAAGTGCAGGTAGGGTCAGGGTGCAAGGGTGAGGCCACAAGAGTGGAACTCCAGGAGCAATGGGAGACCTGTGTCATGGTGGGCCTTGGGCACCAGATTGTCATAAGTCCCCCTGAAAACAAAAGTTAAACTACAAGCATTTACAAAATGACATAGTTGTCAGAGTCTTTCCTTGGTACTGTGATGTTGCACTCCGTATGAATTTATGAAAATATGCTAAGGAGTGTGAATATAATGTAATTGGAATATGCTTCATGCAAAAGGTCTCTTGTAAGGTATCATTACAAAGCTTATAATCTACTGAGTGTGGTCATCCTATTTGTATAAATGTATCATTTTTGTATCTGAAACTAGAAATATGAAATATAACTCTGGGAGGTCCTAATGTAATTATGCAAAGTGTGGGCTATTAATGATGGCTTGGAATCTTGAAGGACAATTGGTTGTAAATGGCTCTGTTTAATTGCAAGCCTTCCTGTGAGTCAGACCAGGAAGAATGAAGGCTTGGGGTCTCACAGGACATGTGACCATGTCACCTGGTACTGGAATCCATCTTAAACCTAGTGCTTTTCCATTTAGAAGGAGGGGTGGGAACCCAGAGAGACAAAAGATTCCTGCCATGTGTCCAAGCTGTATAAGAGGGTGGAACAGAACAAAGGAGGTTCCAGTCATGAGAAATCCCCTTGTTACGACCTGAGCTGGAGCTAACAAGAACTGTACCAGGGGAAAGGATTGGGCGCAGTCTGTGAAAGAAGCTTACTGGAACATCTCTGAGGGTGAGATTTTATCTGTAATCAGTTTTTTAATGAATTAGGCTTAGACTGGCGTGTTTTGTTTTATTTTGCTTGGTAACTTACTTTGTTCTGTCTGTTAGTACTTGGAACCACTTAAATCCTACTTTTTATACTTAATAAAATCACTTTTGCTTATTAATTGACCCAGAGTAAGTAATTAATACCTGGGGGAGCAAACAGCTGTGTATATCTCTATCAGTGTTATAGAGGGTGTACAATTTATGAGTTTACCCTGTATAGCTTTATACAGAGTAAAATGGATTTATTTGGGGTTTGGATCCCATTGGGAGCTGGCTGTCTGTGTGCTAAAGACAAGCACACTTCCTAAGCCATTTTCAGTTAAGTCTGCCGTTTTGGGGCACGTGGTTCAGACCCTGGGTCTGTGTTGGAGCAGACTGCCGTGTCTGGCTCGACAAGGCAGGGTTCTGGAGGCCCAAACTGACAGAGAAAATGGGCTCAGAGGTAGTCTCAGCCCATCAGGTGACAGTCCCAAAGGGGTTTCTGTGGCCCAACCCATCACAGGTACTATCAGTGTCATAGACCCACTCTCTCCAAGAAAAGCCCAGGACAGTAGATGGGCCTTGCAGCATACCCTGAGGACTCTGTTGGATTGAGTGTAAAAGTAAAATCCAGAACTGTTGATCCTTCACTGAGAATGCCCTGCTAGCTGCTTGCTCTTGTCTTAAATAGAAGGTTACTAGCTTGAATGCCTCAGTTGATTTTTTACTGTAATGGAATCACACTAGGAAACAGGTGGTATCTGAAGTACCAAAGTCATTCAAAGCTTTCTGGTTGACCTACCAAGCAATACCTTAAACTTCATCTGGAAATCAGTCACTCTTTAAGCTAGTCCAGATCATGGAAGGTAGGTGTAATGTGTTCGCAATATGATACACTGCTTAAAATGTGAGCACTACATTCTGTGCTCACTGCAATTTCTGAATTGTTTTAAGGTTACGGTGATTCAATCTGGATGTGATGAATGTATGAATGACTGTGACAGAATCTGCATCTGAAAAAAGGACTGCAACTTTCTTCTTATGTTGCAGATAAGAACGCTCTTGGTAACTGCTGCTACCTGAGCATCTAGCAACAGTTGGGAATCCAGCAAGACCTTGATCTCAGGCATATCTCCTCAGAGAAGGAAATACTGATATCTCTTATGCCTTACAACGGCTTCTACTAACCTATGTGTATCATCTCACTCTTATCTGGGTTATCTTATCTCAGCCAACTAGCCCTTTTATCCGTACCCCAGTCTCTATTAGACATTGAGTTAGTTGCTCAACTCCAAAGGGTTGGAAAAAGAAGTAAATATAAAGACTTGATGTCTTCCCTACATTGAAAGGAGAACCAGATGCTTATACTCCACCTATCACTATGGTATTTGAGCACTTTTCCTAAATACCGGGATCAAGATGGAACCTTTATTCTCCATACTCCTAAACTTTGGGAAAGTTTAATGCCTGGTTTTACTTTAAAAAGAAAAGGAGTACTTGTGGCACCTTAGAGACTAATAAATTTATTTAAGCATAAGCTTTCGTGAGCTACAGCTCACTTCATCGGATGCATTCAGTGGAAAATGAAACTCTGAATCTTGGTTTTACTTTGTGTCTAAGCCATTTGTGTAGTCGATATAAACCTCTGACACTTTTATTCAGTATGTGCCCTGAGGATGTTGCACAATGGGGTTAAATTTTGCTTAAACACATGACCAATTGATTATTCATTTGAGTAATGTGATCATTACATGGCTCTCACTTCTTTCTTTATTTTGTTCCTTCATGAATATAAAACTATTCTTAGCACTTTATTTAAAAAAAACCTTAACATTTTAATAAATTTAAAGCAGCATTTCAAACCAAGATAAACATGTCACAGTCCCATAATTAAATTTTTAGTAATCTTAATTATTTTGTGATTATTATTAACATTTAATCCATCAATTAAGTAATAATTCAGATGGTAACAAATCTTAAATAAGTCACTATTAACTCTTTGAGGAATTAAAAGCCTGTCTATAAAAAGTATTTTAATTCTTGGGTATATGAAAGTACTGTATACTTCAACAAGGAATATCAATCAGGTATTTTTCCAACCTCACAGAAATGTAGGTTTCTCCCAAAGTAAGGCTCAACAATCATTGGTAGTAGTTAGTAGACAACAATGACAACAGTAGACCAAAGGACGTTGATGATTAGTGACTGGAACATGCCACTTCTGCCACAATGCCAGACAATTAATTATGCCGTGCTGAAGGAAAGGAGGGGATAACTAGCACTTTATCCACTTGGACAAATTTTTTCAAAGGGAATGTACACATTTATTTTTATTGTTCTCACTTTCTCCTACATACCTCACTTGTCTTAGGCCTTGATCTTTCAGTGTGGTGCAGGAGTCTGGGCCTTAATACTTGTAGGGAACCCATTCATCCTGCAACCCTCACATCCAAATAGCAAGACTTTCCCAGAGGAATGAATCATAGAATATCAGGGTTGGTTATTCATCCTTGTCCTTTCATGGAGGCAGTCTCCTTCTTTGCAGCACTGTGATTCCAAGTTTTACCGAGTGAAACTATTCATGGGGCCAAGCCTTTCTCCTGCGGGTCTTTCCCAGCTCCTGCAAGAGAACCTGTGACTGTATAATCCGCCTGGCTGGGGCGGCACACAGAGGTTGCCATAGAAGGAACCGTGATTCCCCAAATATCCCGTGGATTAATTGGCGGAGGAGCAGATTAAAGAATTTAATCGTGAAGGCACCCAGGCGCTTTACCCTCTACCAACCACCTCCGCTCTACCTGTCTGTGGGGGAACGTGGAATCGCTGACGTCCCTGCAATGCCCAGCATAACTCAGTGGTTTGAGCATTGGCTTGCTAAACCCAGGGTTGTGAGTTCAATCCTTGAGGGGGCCATTTGGGGCAAAAATTGGGGATTGGTCCTGCTTTGAGCAGGGGGTTGGACTAGATGACCTCCTGAGGTCCCTTCCAACCCTGATATTCTATGATTCTATGATAACTCCATAGGACTATGACTACCTTCAACTAACCCGGTTCACCCAACCTTTGAGGGAGTCCTGCAGGAACAAAAGGCTGGACCAAATTCTGCCCTCAGTTACACCTAGGCAGCAATCCGGGGCGTTCCTTGGAGTATGAGGCGAGTTAGACCAATACCCGAGCTCAGTTACACCTGTGCAGCTCCCCCCGCCCCCAGCCGAGGCGGTCTGCGGCTCAAGTTCAATTTCCCTTCCTTAGTGAGAGTGGCGCTGGGATGCATTTCAGAGCAGGGTTTTACTAACCCGGGCTGCTGAGATGCTTGCACGCTCCTTCTTTCCCGAGGGATAGGAACAGCTGCGAGACGATTGCGCTCTTTCACATCCCAAGCAGCCAGAGGCACCAGCGATGGGGGCCTGAGGGGCAGCCCGATCAAGTCCCGCCGGCCCCTTCCGGGATCCACGCATTCTGCCCGCGCGTCTCCCTTCGCCCTCCACAGCCACATCAATGACCCCCCCGCCCCCGTGCTTTCGGAAAGCCTTGGCGCCCTTCCCCACCGCCCCCGGCCGGGGTCTCCCAGTGCCAGGACGGGCCCGTGAACAATGGAGCCAGGCTCCCCCCGCCCCTCTCTCCGCGGCCCCAGCTGTGGAAGCGGGGGAAGGGCTGTGGGTGTGGTCGAGTGCACGCCCCCCCCCCCCCACCCCCCAGCAGAAAGCGTCATCGCCTCGCCCTCCCCAGCCAGCTCCCTTCGCCGAGCCACCCAAGTCCCTTGAACTTTCCCGGGAAGACTCTCGCACCAAGCCCTAGCGCCCGGACAGCGGCACCCCGGAGCCTGCTCAGCGGCAGCCTCCCGCCCACGCTCCCTCAAGCATCCCCCCGCCCGTCACACCGCCCACGGCGTCCCGCCGTCTCACTACAGCCCCCCCTCCCCCCGCCCCTCCTCCACTCCGAGCCGCCCGCCCGGACGCTCCCCCCCCCCCCATTATCCCAGCCCCCAAACACCCCTCCCCCAGCGCAAACTCCCTCTGCCCGCCCCCGGCCGCTCCGCTCGCGCCGTCCCCGACCCGCGACCACCGACCGCCGCAGCAGCTCGCGGCTGGCCAGAGCCCGCCGCCGGATGCTCCGCTCGCCCGGCTGGCGCTGAGCTCCGCCGGCTCCTGCCCGCCACACAGGAGGGAAGAATCCCGAGGAAGCGACGCGCCTCCAGCGGGGAAAGAGCCGGGCAGCGGGTCGGTCCGGATGCGGTGAGCGCCGCGTTGCCTCCGGGGCTGCCTTAGCGGAAGGAAGGAGAGAGAGAGCGAGAGCGAGAGAAGCAGGGATCGGGCACCGGCCGCCACCACCATGGGCTGCTGCACCGGGCGCTGCACGCTCATCTTCCTCTGCGCGCTGCAGCTGGTGAGTGCCTGACCCGCGCGCCGCACCCGGGCACTGCCAGCGTGGGGGTGATGGTCCCGTGCTCGCTGCAGCTGGCGGGATCCTTCTCTCCCCGCCCCCCCCCCGCCGCACTCCCAGGGCACTGCCAGCTCCTCCGCTGGGGGTAATGGTCCCGTGCTCGCTGCAGCTGGCGGGATGCTTCCCCCCCCCCCGCACTCCCAGGGCACTGCCAGCTCCTCCGCTGGGGGTGATGGTCCCGTGCTCGCTGCAGCTGGCGGGATCCTTCTCCCCCCGCCCCCCCCCCCGCCGCACTCCCAGGGCACTGCCAGCTCCTCCGCTGGGGGTGATGGTCCCGTGCTCGCTGCAGCTGGCGGGATGCTCTCCCCCCCCCCGCACTCCCAGGGCACTGCCAGCTCCTCCGCGGGGGGTGATGGTCCCGTGCTCGCTGCAGCTGGCGGGATGCTCCCCCCCCCCGCACTCCCAGGGCACTGCCAGCTCCTCCGCTGGGGGTGATGGTCCCGTGCTCGCTGCAGCTGGCGGGATGCTCCCCCCCCCCCGCACTCCCAGGGCACTGCCAGCTCCTCCGCGGGGGGTGATGGTCCCGTGCTCGCTGCAGCTGGCGGGATGCTTCCCCCCCCCCCCGCACTCCCAGGGCACTGCCAGCTCCTCCGCTGGGGGTGATGGTCCCGTGCTCGCTGCAGCTGGCGGGATGCCCAAGCCGCTTGTCTCTCGGGCTCCCTGCATGCAGGTCTCAGCTATCGGGCACTGCCAGCTGCTCTAGTGCTGTTGCGGTGCAGGGGTTCATCGCGATCTCCTCGGTGCCTCTGGTGAAGGCTCACTAACCCGGCACCTCTGAGTGAGTGACCGGTCCCCACCTGATCCCCCGCTCTCCCCGGGGAGCACAGCTAACTCTTGAGCCCTGGGGTTAAGTTTTGTATTTTTATGTTAAAACAAATGTGTTTGGTTTGAAATCTGTTCGTTTTGGGGGAATCTGTTCCCATCCCAGGGCCAGGCTCTGTTTAACATTACCCAGTTTCTCTTTCGGGTCTCTAGGGGGTTGCCACAGCTTTTCTATGCCTGCCAAGTCTCATGTGCTTGAAGGATTTCTGAATTCATTTCGAGTCTCTCTCTTCCTCAACCCCCTCCTCCCCCCCCCCACAGCCAATCTGTTTGAACTAGATTTTAAAAATCTCACTCAGATTTCTTTGGAAATCACAGTCATTCACATTGTCTCAGGTTGACAACCTTGTGTTAAAATCGTTTCATGATCAATATAAGATCAGAGTGTTCAGGCAGCATTGCGGTCCGATGATGCCGGTGTGTGTGTGTGTAATATGAAGTCAAAGCGACTGAGAGACTAAGTTCTATATGATAGCCTAGCACATGAATGACACTTTTAGGACATGTTTGTTGGGACCTGTCATTGGACTCTCCTATTCATTTTCTAGTCACTTCATTGAGGTCAGGAGCCACCAATCTTCTTTTGTGTCAGATCCATTGTGGAATGTACAAAAATCTCTTTATGCTTAAAAAGGCAAAATCTGCACATCCTTCTGGGTATTTCCTCCCAAGTGTTTCATTTCAATTACATACACCCTGATGTGTAATTGACACAATTGAAAATGTGTCTTGGTTTTTTTTGTGTATTAAAGTTGGCATATTTGTTTCAAAGTAGTGTTGTCAGAAAGAACTATACTGAGCAATTACAAGTCCTTGTATGGCTCATTAGCTGAGTGATAACATAATGCTCTTCCTTTAACAGTCAGTCTCTAATCCCATGAGAATTTAAAAAGATTTTTTCTTTTCTACTGATTCAGAGCCATCTTTTTTGCCACATGATATTTCTTTGGATAAGTGTGGGTTCTTCAGTCTGTGGGTGTGCAAGTGTATGTGTAAAGTAAAACTATCTGGTGATTACAGAATATGATCATTTGGCAGTCATCCTAGCTTCCGGCTAAACCTCTAGAAAAGGCTTCTGTTTCATGAGAATTATTAATGGACTGTTAAACACAACATATTCAATACTTCACTTTAAGAACATCATTCATTTTCAAAGTATTAGTCAAATCCTCAGCTGGTGTAAATTGGTTCATTAGTATTGTCTCCTATTCAGATATTCTTAAATACCATGGGGGAGGGTACAGTGTTAAAACCTGAATAAAATAAACTAACAAAAGGGAAAGGGATTAAATGTATTCAAAATTTGTTCTTTTAATATTAACCAATCTTTGTTTATAAAGCTATGGCCTTGATCCCCGGACTTGTTTTACACTCCTGTAACCTATTGACTACTATGGAGTTATTTTTGATTTACACTGATGTGTGTGAGAGGAGAATCAGGTACTTCATCTTTAAAAATATAACACTAACACAGCTATGAAGGTTATAGTAACAGTATTTACTATTCTGTAAGATTACTTGGAGGCTATAAAAACTGGAGAAGTAAAGTATGAATAGCCATCATAATATGTAGAGTACTGCAGATAAAATCTTTCAAAAAAGATATCATGTTTTATAACAGACCCATCAAATGATCTAACAACTTTCAAACTGTAGACTTTTAATATACAGATTTTTTCTACTGTACTTTCCTGTTTTATAAAAATGCATACATTAGTTATAGTCTACTATAACATCCATAGGTTTTAGTGACTGATCAATCCATGTCTAGCCAAATGCTTTTAGTGTAATTTATTTTAATTAAAAACATAAAAATAAAAACTGCACTATAAATATGGTTAGACCTAAGATTTAATCTAGTAGACATGAACTCAAGCCAAGGTACTCACAATGATCTCAGTGGTGGTTGTGTTGAATTTATGTTTGTAGGAATTGTCACCACAGGGGATTTTAGATCTGTTTTTTTAACATCACAGAAGTCATGAGTATAAAGCATGCCCAACAAAACTGCATCCCCAGACATTACTGTCATTAAGAGAGATTTATTTTACCTTGCATCCATTTATGGAGAGGTGAAAGACATATTACTGACTGTGGACTATGTTTAGATTAAGTGCTACAGAAGCCAAAGTACTTGTTTTGCTAATTTGTAGCAATGGAAAAATACAAATGATTTCTATGGGTTGAGAAAACTTTACAAAAATAGAAAGATGGCAATGCTTTAAAAAATAAGTAGTGAATTTTTACACAAGAAACAGTTCATCCTCTCAATAAGTCTTGTTAGACCACACCAAAGAAAACCAAAATAGGTCAATAGAAAGGGATTATGTGAACAATTCAAGACTTTTTTTTATTAAGAACTGTATAGACACCAGCTGAAAAGTCAGACGGACAAAAATCTTCATGAAAATACTTAACTTGCAATTCTCTTTGTTTGTGAAGTGGATTGTGCTGCTCACATCTCCCAGGCGATTGCCGATAAAACACATATTTCAGAAATATTTGATACCCAACACAGCAGTGGTTCTCAACCAAGGGTCCGGGGGTCTAGGGGCCCACAAGCAGGTTTCAGGGGTCCGCCAAGCAGGGTTGGCATTAGACTTGTTTGGGTCAAAGGCAAAAAGCCAAAGTCCTACCATATGGGGCTGAAGCCTGGTGACCCAAGCTCCACCACCTGGGGCTGAAGCCAAAGCCTGAGCAATTTAGCTTCACAGGGTCCACTGTGGCGTGGGGCCTAGGGCAACTCCTGCTTGCTACCCCCTAATGCTGGCCCTGGCTCTTATATGCAGAAAAACAGTAGTTGTGGGCCGTGAAGTTTTTATCGCATGTTGGGGGGCCTCGAAAGAAAAAAGTTGAGAACCCTTGCAAAAAAGGACATTTCTATTATTGTACTGATGTTTGGAATTGGAAGTCTTTCTATACAAATGATAGTATTATCCCTAAATGGAGTGTCTGTCACACTCACACAATCTTTGGTTTTGGAGCGTCTCATATTTGATTTTAGTTAGTTGCTCAAAATTAGACCTTTGAACCAGACAGAGCTGCCTTTCCACTGTGTTACACCAATTTGATACCAGAGGCATTTCATTAAAATAAATGGAGTCATGCCAGTGTAAAACTTGTAAGATAGTGGAGAATCAGGCCCATAATCTCTTTTAGAATTCCGTTCTAACTGCCTCTAAAAATGCTTGCCACAGTTGTGATGTGTGCTGGCTTCTCAGCACAGTTTTGCTGGTTCCCTCACAACCTTTCCCCTTCAATCTATTTTCCCCTCTTACTTTTGCCCATTATGCTTGTATATAGAAAAATGCTATTGGGAAGAGAACCACAGTCACTGAATGACTGTGGTGTTGTGAGGGGTCTATACGCCATCCTTTCTCTAATGGTAAAATACTATGGCTTACTATCTTCAAGAAGAATTGTTTGTAAACATGGAGTGTTGTGTGTGTATGTGAGATTTCAATAGAATATATTTTTAAAATGTCATTATTTTCATTTCTACATTTTGATCTACAAAAATGTATACACCAAACTGCCCACATAACCTTTCAGATTTGGTACTGACTATAGTTCAGTCTTAAGTGCAATAGACTCAATACAATGCACACTAGTGAACACCCCAAAGGCATTCCACGGTTAATCTTATATGGTTTCATATAAATGTATATTTCTTATAATGTAAATCTGCATAAATATGTATAATACAAGGTGTCAGAGGGCAAGTGCACCCTGTCCCTTCTTGGGACGAAGTGTGGGTAAAGATGGCCCCACGGCTGAGTCTATACAATCATCCCTTGTCTTGGGATAGCTTGGCCTGGCAGTAAAAGTCAATATGGCTGCCCTCTCTCAGGGCTTTGTGGCCTTCCGGTCAGTCAACAGGGCTGCCCTGTTCAGCAGGGCCGTGTGGCCCAGTGGCCAGAGTCAGCATAATGGTCCTCTTCAGTAGGGTTGTTTGGTCTAGCGGCCAGTCAGGGGAGTGGGCCACCACCTTGGGTGGGGGTGGGGGTGTGGCGACTGGGTAGGGGGACCCGGGCCCTCCCTGCTCCACCGGGTCCCAGCTTAGAGCCCTGACACTGGCAAGTCTGCTCGCCATTGGGTCAGCCGGGTGTCCTCCCGAAACACGCTGACACCACTCAGTACAATGCCTAGTCCCCCTGAGCTACTTCCTACCCTGTCCCTTGTGTAGTGGTCCTGGTGTCCCAGAAGTGCATAGTCTCCTCAGCCTGTGTGACTTTCAGCAGCTCCATCGCGCCTTGGATATCTGTAGGAGCTGGGGCATTATTCTTGGTCTCAGCATCTCTGGCTTCCACCATCTGTTGCTTCAGCAGCTCCCAGGCTGGAGCTTGCAGCGTGTGTCTTCCCTTTTCAGCGGTCAGCCCTGAATGAGCCAAGCTGTACCCTTTTATATCCCAGCTGGAGCATGCCCATCAGGGCACAGGGGGCATGACCAGTGTGGGGCAAGTGTGCCCTGTCACACAAGTATTCTGGAAAGAGCCTCAAATTGAATAGGGCATTATTAGGCCCTGATTTAGGAAGCTACTTAAGCACAAGCTTTCCTGAATTGGGTCATTTTACAGTGTTGGAGGCTGTCCCCGTATTTGCTCAAGCAAAACTCCCTTTGAAGAACCCAGAGTAAGGAGAGAAATTTCGAGGACTTGACTTTACGCTGTGATCTTATTAACTCTAGAACTGTAATGTCATTTCAGAAGATGTCATACTGGGAGCTCTAAGGTGTATATATCCTCCTAATGTGTGCATAGCAGGAGTTACATATATCAAGAGAATATATCACAATGATATATTAATCTTTGAGTATGTGCTGTAACTCTCATTAGCATCATCAGGAATCACATATCACCTTTTCTATACAAGTCAGTAGTCTTTTTACAGAAACTGCCAGCAATGTTGTAAACGCTAGTGTAGCCACCAGGTCATGAAACACTGCAAAATGAAAATGTTCAGAAAATAAAGCAAATAAAAAAATACTAATAAATTCTGGAAGGGGCAAATTGGCAAAGAATTATACAGAGAGTTAGCTGTGTGAAACCAATTGAAGTTAATGTGTCACACCTAAAGCCCTTCTGAGGCCTTGAAAATGTATCTCTGAGGAATTTACATTTACATTTCATTTTGTTTTAAAGTTTACATTCATTGTGTGTGTCGGCGAGGCAGGGATGTTGGTAGGTAAGAATTATATAGATATGTAAACACAACAAAAGTGTTAATAAGTCATGGCTCAGATTTTCAAAGCAGTGCAGAAAAGATTAATGGAGGTGTATGGCTAATACCCCATCTCAGTTTCGAAAATCTCAGCCTATGATTTAATCTATAGGTGTTGGTTCTCTGTGTTCATTTAAAGCCCTTGATTTAGAAGTAAAACATTATATGGTGCAGCTGGTATAAAATAGTTTATTTTCTACTCACCATATTACTCTCAAATCAATTTCAGTGTTAGTTTAGCACAAGTTTAGATAATTGTAATGGAAATGTGACTACATATTAATATTTGCCAACTAAGTGATTATTTTGTGAGTTCATTCGGTCATCTTAAACTAATTCTTCTCTTGATATGCAGGAGATTTATGCTTGTAAATCCCATTAATGCTAATTGGAGTAACATGTGTAAATCCTTGCACTTTGAGAAGAGACTGTATCCATTAGACTAAAAGATAATACTTCACCATTGATTAGTATGCATAATACCATTTTGATAGTGGTGCTGGCAAATGATGCATAACACATGATGTAATAATTTACGTTTTTTCATCTCATTTGAGTATACTTTACAAAGCAGGAAATTATAACTGCTACTAAAATGCACTTTATGTAACCTTCTGATTTTGGCTTTGTGCACTCTTATGTTAGAACAGACATATAACAATTATATAACAGCATAAGGACTCGAGCGATGTGATAAATGAAAGAAACTAACCCTTTGAACCGATAAATTGCTGCACCATTTGATGCTGGTAAAAGAACCACCAGTCCATTGATCTGGAGATGAAGCATCTGTCCACGGGTAAAGCAGGAGGTTGAGAATGTATGTTTTATATTAGTGGGGCAGGGAAGGGCGTGGTTCCTAGCTCTAACAAATGTACTGACTGTAAGAATCAGAAGGCCTGTTGTTTTTAGTAAGGGAAGAAGGTGTAAGGTAACATTGGCAAATTTGCTCTGGCATCTCATATGAGTTCTACAAAATGAAGTCCTACTCTTTTGGCTGACAGATTGATTCTCTTTTTAAGGCCCTTATCCTGTAAAGATTTATATACCTGCTTAAAAGAGCTGGGTGGGAACTGGGTTTTTTGAGATACTATGGTTTACAGAGGTTCCCCTCATAAAAATAATTGAAATTCAAAATAAGAATTATGTTGTTACATCTAAATTAGAGTCTGGCTCAAGATGCAGAACTTGGATGTGAATATGTATTGGGATCAGGACAGGCTTTGTGTTCTCCACTCTGATCAGGGTACGGATTGTCTAGATGATGTCCAATTGCTGATTTTGTGAGGTAATGGTACAAAATAGAAAAAAAAAACAACCTTTGAGATTAGGTGATTAGTTTAGGAGATTAGAAATCTTTAAATATCATCTTGCAAAGAGATTTCAGCCACATCTGCACCAGAACCAGCTCATAGGTTCCTTTTTACTTTTGGGTCTGACTGGTATCAAACTGGTAGTGGCAGGTTCAGATATAAGATTTGAAATCAGAAGTCTACTACATTTACATTTTTAATCTGTGCTTTGGGTTTTGGCTCATCTCTAATCTACATATTACTTTCTTACATAAATAAATTAAACTTTAATTTATTACATATGTAAATAAGGAATGGAACAGGTTACAAAGTTCTTATATCCTGATCTTGCACTATAGAAGACCATAGCAGTTTTGCAACTGACTTCAGTAGGAGCAGGATCAAGCCTTTGGTGCAGATATTGGTAGGCATCTTGCTCAGGTGCAATGTAAATAGCCATGGATTCTTCATTAAGAAGTGTGATGGGGTCTGCCAGATCTTCTCTTCTTGCTGAGGAGGCATCAGCACACTGACACTCCCTGCCTAAGGAAAATCCACTCAGGCTGGGTGAGCATCAAGACAGTCCGCCAGAGGCCTAGCAGGGTCAGGAGGAAATACTGAACCAGCAGGCCAGTTAGGAAGGCTTGCCTGCTTTTGCTCAGGGCCAGGGTCAGGTGAGACTGGGACAGGGGAGGTGTTTCTCAGGGCTAAGCACTTGCATTTGAAGGGGTTTTCCACTTTGTTTAGAGTAGTGGCTCTCAAACTTTTGTATTGGTGACCCCTTTCACACAGCAAGCTTCTGAATGTGCCCCCCCTTATAAACTAAAAACATATTTTTTATATTTAACACTATTATAAATACTAGAGGCGAAGCGGGGTTTAGGGGTGGAGGCTGACAGTTTGTGACCCCCACATAATAATCTTGTGACCCCCTGAGAGGTCACAACCCCAGTTTGAAAACCCCTGATTTAAAACACAGACAGCTGAATACTGAATTGCTGTTTTATTACATGATTTTGTAGAGCAGTGGTCTCCAAACTTTTTATGTTGAACCCCCCTTACCTGTAATATAATCTGTCTGTGCCCCCCCAGGAGTGGGGCTGGGAGCCAGGAGCAGAGCAAGGACTGGGGCCAGGGCCGGGAGTGGAGTCATGGCCGGGAGCCGGGCTGGAAACAAGGCCATGTTTGGGGACCGAGGCCGGGGCTGGGAGCCAAAGCTGGGGCCTTGGCTGGAGGGCTGGGGCTGGAGCCAGAGCAGAATCGGGGGCAGAGCGGGACTGGGTGGTGTTCCTTCCCTGCCCCCTGTGGGGGTTGTCCTGGGCCCTACTGCAGTCTCCCCACCCGAATATTCCTCCCCACAGTTTGGGGACCACTGGTTTAGAAACTGACGCCAAGCTTATGGCACAGATTGCTCTGCCCCAAGCAGATATCCAGATCTTACAAACTAAGGTGGGGAGGGCCTGCAGTACCATGTGTGGCCCTAAAGAGGGCGATATTGGGCAGCCCCGCCTTCCACGGGAGGATATTTAAAGAATTCAGTAATTTAGATTACATTGAGGGTGGAAGAAGTCCTTAGAATCTTTTAAAAACTGCTAGTTTGATGTTATGGAAATGAATCTGAAATGGGAATGGTAATTTTCAGCCTTCAGACATCTCTCTCTCTCTCTCTGTCAAATTTCCCTGCTAAATTTACAGAAGAATAGCAATTATCTGGGGTAATTTTGCCTTCTTTTTTTTATTCCACAAACACTGTGTCAAATCTTGTTTAGATACATTTGTATTAAAACCAACTAAAGTTAATTCACTCAATTTTACAATGATTTACTAAACTAGACTGCAACCATTTTGGGGCAGGGAATCTGTCTTTATCTGTATTGCAAAACGTGATGCACATCTATGGCTCTAGATAAGTAATATATAGTAATAATAATAAGGGACTTCATGGTTCAGGAGACCAGTAAAAGGATGAAGAGTCTTTCATCTTAATAATTGAAATTCAGCGCAGGTTAGTTGCTGCTGAAAGTCAATATGGCCTCTGTGCAATGAGTGTTTCAATACAATGTCCATATCAAAAAACAGTTCCATATTAGCACTAATTGGCACCCTGGCTGATGTGCTAGTTCTAGTCTCAGCAAAAGGCCATGGTGTCATGAAGACCAAAGCAATCTTATTTTCTAGTGGTTCCCACAGGCCATTTGTTCAGGAATATCAGCAGAGTGCAGTGATGAAGTTTGCATTACTTTGCCTGTATTGTACCTGGTTTGTAATACAGAACTTTATTTACTAGGGTTCTCAATCTGGCACCTTTCATAAGCAATACATTAAGTTTAACACCTACCCCAAAATAAGCAAGCAAGCAAACAAACCAACAAACCAAACACACACACACACACAAAAGAAACAATATGGATTATTAGCTAGATTTCAGTTTTGTTAAGGAAGAGACCTTTCCATTCCCTCCCCTTGTCCCCATCATTTTATTTGAAAGACTTTGACTTGGAAACAGAATTCAGGCAACAGGAAATATTCAGCACTTGGGAAATACTTACTTTAGAATCTTGAAAGTTTTTCTGAATCACATCACATAAAACTGTCTCCCTTCATCTATCAAGAGAGACTAACATATACCTTTCCAAAGGGGGTGCCAGCATGTTATGTTTATATGATGCTACTTTCAGTGTGGACTGCACTTCCCTAACAAATCAGTACCAGTGGCACTATCACAATTTTTAGTGTGATTATGGTCTTTGATCACAAAAAGGAAAAATGAAATCTCTGTGATTTCACTATAAATCGGTGTCTTTTGGCAGGTTTATAGGCAGTAGTGAGCTGGGATAAATCTTTGATCTCTGGAACATACAGAGTGCTTAAGACCACGGTAACAAAAAGGTAGTAAAAGATTTTATTTTGACTTTTCATTTTTTTATTATATTCCTCTATTGTCTTCTTCCTGCACGTGGATCCATACCTTGTGCATTACCTTTCCTTGGCTCAATGGGCTGGTAGACTGGTATTTTTAATGGCGTCTCTGGTGATTTTGGACCTGATTTTATGAGTTGCTGAATGCTCTAAACTCCCACTGAAGTCCCAGAAAGTCATTGTTATGGGTCTAGCCCTTTAGGCTCAAGTAAAAAGAACAATAAAACCTTTCTAAACAGTAAAGGCACAGAAACATAATATTCAGAAAAGTTGGTTTTCTGCTTGGATTTGAAACAAACAGTGCCTACCAAACAAATGTCCCCGATAGAAAGCTCCAATAAAAAGAAGTAAAATGTGAAAATTTGTGAAATGCAAAGAATGAGGAAAGGAAACCAATTAGTTGTACTTAAGGATGTTACTCTTTTTAAAAGATCATACTAGAGGATTCACATGAAGAAAGTTGAGACTAAGGCACAACTTTATTTGGTCAAGAGTATCAGAAATTATGAACATAGAGAAGTCTTACAGGCATGGAAATATATGTCGATTAAGTGTCATCATTGTAGAAGGTATCTGATAGTAATCGGGAAGAAAGACTAGATAGAAAAGAGCATATACCTGAGAACTGGACCTTGTGGAACTATTCAGTAAAGAGTTTTGACACACACAGGCGAAGTCACCACTACGGATGCCATCCAGAACCAGGCCCATATTTTCAAATGGATTTTTATTCAGAACGAAGCTGTGGAATGTATCGGCTTTTATATTATGCCTCATTTTCTAAAAATGGGATTCTGGTAACATTTAGTATAAATTTCAGACTTTTGCACCTTCCCAAGAAGGCACGCATAGAAAATAGTCAGTTAAAAAATGCAATTTCTGCTGCTGCAAGAAAACCCCCAAAGCTAGGCAATAACATAAATTATACTACAGAGATAATATCACAGAAATGTACGGGCTTTATCAAGGGTTGGTAGAATTCCATTTTTATTTTTAAAAAATAATTTGAATGGATAATATCAACATTTATTTTTAAACACAGATATTTTTATGTATTTAAATGTTTAGTAGTGGGAAACTCTGGAGGGGTTCAGACAATTATTTAATAGCAATGGACACTGAGATTCGAAAAATTAGTTTTATAACTGTTAAAGCACAAATTGTCAACATCGCATGTCAAAATATACAAAGTAAATATCCTTCAGTCAAAAAATCACACCTTCAGTCAATAAATCCATTTGTTAGTCAATTTGTAACAAGCTTACTACAAAGGTCTAAATCACTGGATTTTGGGTCTATTAAGTTCTCAGGCATAATTTTTCTTACTTTGCCTATCTCCAAATTTCAGTTATCATCAATGGAAATATTTTGTCATGGGTTTGTGTGTATGCTGTGAAATTGACATTTAGTGATATTTACTGATGATAATGTAATCCCTTTAAGTTTTATCCTACACACCCTCTCAATGCAACCTAAATAGCCTTTTTGGGGGGGGGGGCGCGGTGGAGGCAGGGAGGGCTATTTATTCTTGCTGCTAAAAGCTTCCTGTACCTTTTTCCTACACAGTGAACTGAAAAGTTTTATTATTTAATATTTATTCTTTTTACTGAATTAGATAGACACTGTCAAGGTAGGAGTGTTTAGAGGATTTTAACTGTGTCAGAAGCCTTGCTACACCCACAGACTATCTGAATTATTTACATCATGGAAATCTCCAAAGTGTTCTAACCCAGATTAACCCACTTTACTCTCAGAACACCGAGGAGTAGAGTCCTCATTAAAGTCCACTGATCTACTGAAGACTAATGGACTTCTCTGTGACCATCTATTCATTTTTAGGGTGCCCGTCACTATAGTATGCACATACAATAACAAGTGCATTGATTTTTCCCCATTCCCCATAAATGGCCTAAATCTCACAGTCTACCCTGCTGCTTAAACTTCCTGCTATCTCCCAATGGACTATCTTGTTGGCAAACCTCCCTGACTGCTGCCCTATCTCAGTCTTCCTTTCCTCCCATAGCAAATTCCTGGCTCCAGATTTTACTGTTATGAGATACTTGAGACTATGCTATTCTAGCTTAGAACCCTTCTGCTTCTCTTTTCCCTGAGAAAGACTTGGCTCTGAAAGCTCCTCCTACCTACCCTTTGTAAATCTCCAGGCCCTGCTCTCTTACACTTCTTTTGGCTTCAGACCCTTTCCACGGCACTCAAGACAAGATTATTGGTTGCTACTCACAGCTGCTAATCACCCAGCTGATCGGAGGCTCTCTCCATTCCCCCAGCTATTCCTGCTCACAGTTCCCCTATTCCAACTGAGCAGCTGTTGCATCACCACACTGTTTCCTTCTGCAAGTGTCTCCTACTTGAAAATTATGTAGCATAATGTAGGGTTAATGTATGGCTTGATGATAATTATAAAGGAATTGGTAGGTACATGCAGTAGAACAATAAATACTTTGTATAGTTTTAACATATGTTTTAATTACACAAATGAAGATTAAAATTGCTGTGGCTTTAAAAAAACAACAACAACAACAATCCAAAAACTGAGAATTGAGCACTACATCCTGGTTGAGAACCAGGATAGGTTTTCAGAATGTCAGGCCTAGGATTCCACTTGTGAATTTCCCTATCTTCTCTTCTATAAAGTAATGCACAGGTGCATCGGAAACACCTTTAATAATGCTGCACTACACATAAAATATTTTTTCTTGGTCTCTGGGTAGAAAAAAAAAATTGTGTGTGTAGCACTGGGTTGCAATTTGCTGTCGTTTACATCTGCTGTAATCCCATGGAAGTTAGTTGTATTGTGCGCAGTCTAATTTAAGGCTGAATTTGGCTCCTCATATTTTGTAGGCACCAGCACACTAAAAGAGGGAGTGACTGATAGGATTTTGTTTCAGAAAAACTAGAACATAAATGTGATAGATAATGACTGATGCTGGATGAATGAACTAATAATGTTACGCTCTGTAATGCCGTTCTCACAGTAACTCTTTCAACAGAGTAGTGAAATGGAATTGAAAGAGTTTCTCCGTCAAAAACTGCATTTGTGATGACTTTGTAAATAAAAATGCAAGTATTCTACTTTTAAACTTCATCATCACTAGTGACTTAAAGTGTATTGAAGTATTTTAAATTTAGTCATGGATGTCTTGAATGGCTTTAAATCGTATTATTAATGTATAATTTAATCATAGTGATTTGATGAAAGCTGGAGCTGATTCTGTTGTGTTAGAAGTATCCACAAAGTGCCAAACTCACTTTAAATTGGATTAATATGATCAAACCCTTAGACATCAAGGCATCCAACATCTCCTGCTATTTCATAACATAGCTCTGCACATCTGTGGATCAAAGTCTGATTCTGTGCTTCTCCAGCCTACTGAGCTTGCAAAGACGACCTGGATCATGGACACGCACTGCACAATGGTATGAGAGTTCTAGTGACCGTAACCGTAACCTCTCTTGGTTGCTTAAGTGAATTAAAGATCAAATGGAAGAATCAGGGGAAAGCTGAGGTGAAATAATTTCATCTCCTTTTTGTATCACTGAAAGTTTCTACGAACAGGATATAGTATTTTTATGCACAGGCTGTATATGATCACTTACATTAAAAATTGAAGATCTGTTTTCTACAGGCTTTGGGGACTCTAGAACTGTCAAGGTTGATCTCGGATTTAATTTAAAACCAAAGTTTCTAGGCCTTTTTTCTGTGTAGATAACCATGCAAATGAAAATTGATCCATACAATTGAAAGCATGCCACTGATCTTATCTATGGATTCACAGTTCCTCTAAGTTTCATAAAGTTCCTGTATGAGCAGTGAAACCCAGGGCCATCAGTACCTCAGTTTTTTGAGAGAATTAAAGAACAAGTTGAAAAAGCTGAGGGACGTGCCACACATGCTGCTGAGGGACATGCCTTGGCTTAATGGTGAAATCTTAGCGGATCTTAAACATAAAAAAGAAGCTTACAAGAAGTGGAAGGTTGGACATATGACCAGGGAAGAGTATAAAAATATTGCTCGGGCATGTAGGAAAGATATCAGGAGGGCCAAATCGCACCTGGAGCTGCAGCTAGCAAGAGATGTCAAGAGTAACAAGAAGGGTTTCTTCAGGTATGTTGGCAACAAGAAGAAAGCCAAGGAAAGTGTGGGCCCCTTACTGAATGAGGGAGGCAAGCTAGTGACAGAGGATGTGGAAAAAGCTAATGTACTCAATGCTTTTTTTGCCTCTGTTTTCACTAACAAGGTCAGCTCCCAGACTGCTGTGCTGGGCATCACAAAATGGGGAAGAGATGGCCAGCCCTCTGTAGAGATAGAGGTGGTTAGGGACTATTTAGAAAAGCTGGACGTGCACAAGTCCATGGGGCCGGACGAATTGCATCCGAGAGTGCTGAGGGAATTGGCGGCTGTGATTGCAGAGCCCTTGGCCATTATCTTTGAAAACTCGTGGCGAACGGGGGAAGTCCCGGATGACTGGAAAAAGGCTAATGTAGTGCCCATCTTTAAAAAAGGGAAGAAGGAGGATCCTGGGAACTACAGGCCGGTCAGCCTCACCTCAGTCCCTGGAAAAATCATGGAGCAGGTCCTCAAAGAATCAATCCTGAAGCACTTAGAGGAGAGGAAAGTGATCAGGAACAGTCAGCATGGATTCACCAAGGGAAGGTCATGCCTGACTAATCTAATCGCCTTTTATGATGAGATTACTGGTTCTGTGGATGAAGGGAAAGCAGTGGATGTAGTGTTTCTTGACTTTAGCAAAGCTTTTGACACGGTCTCCCACAGCATTCTTGTCAGCAAGTTAAGGAAGTATGGGCTGGATGAATGCACTATAAGGTGGGTAGAAAGCTGGCTAGATTGTCGGGCTCAACGGGTAGTGATCAATGGCTCCATGTCTAGTTGGCAGCCGGTGTCAAGTGGAGTGCCCCAGGGGTCGGTCCTGGGGCCCGTTTTGTTCAATATCTTCATAAATGATCTGGAGGATGGTGTGGATTGCACTCTCAGCAAATTTGCGGATGATACTAAACTGGGAGGAGTGGTAGATACGCTGGAGGGGAGGGATAGGATACAGAAGGACCAAGACAAATTGGAAGATTGGGCCAAAAGAAATCTAATGAGGTTCAATAAGGATAAGTGCAGGGTCCTGCACTTAGGATGGAAGAATCCAATGCACCGCTACAGACTAGGGACCGAATGGCTCGGCAGCAGTTCTGCGGAAAAGGACCTAGGGGTGACAGTGGACGAGAAGCTGGATATGAGTCAGCAGTGTGCCCTTGTTGCCAAGAAGGCCAATGGCATTTTGGGATGTATAAGTAGGGGCATAGCGAGCAGATCGAGGGACGTGATCGTTCCCCTCTATTCGACACTGGTGAGGCCTCATCTGGAGTACTGTGTCCAGTTTTGGGCCCCACACTACAAGAAGGATGTGGATAAATTGGAAAGAGTACAGCGAAGGGCAACAAAAATGATTAGGGGTCTAGAGCACATGACTTATGAGGAGAGGCTGAGGGAGCTGGGATTGTTTAGTCTGCAGAAGAGAAGAATGAGGGGGGATTTGATAGCTGCTTTCAACTACCTGAAAGGGGGTTTCAAAGAGGATGGCTCTAGACTGTTCTCAATGGTAGCAGATGACAGAACGAGGAGTAATGGTCTCAAGTTGCAATGGGGGAGGTTTAGATTGGATATTAGGAAAAACTTTTTCACTAAGCGGGTGGTGAAACACTGGAATGCGTTACCTAGGGAGGTGGTAGAATCTCCTTCCTTAGAGGTTTTTAAGGTCAGGCTTGACAAAGCCCTGGCTAGGATGATTTAACTGGGACTTGGTCCTGCTTTGAGCAGGGGGTTGGACTAGATGACCTTCTGGGTCCCTTCCAACCCTGATATTCTATGATTCTATGATTCTATGCCACACATGCATTGTGAGGGCCACCACCGGTTTCCTCCAAGCTGATTCATCTGCTGCGCAGCCAGTGTAACTTCTGATCACAAGAAAGTATTGTTACTTTTAAAAAAATCATTTGCATTATAGTACAACTAACCGTGCTTTCGTGCTAGGCTCTGTACATACACACATAGTAAGAGACAGACTCTGCCCCAAAGAGCTTACAGTCTAACACAGAACACGCAAGGTTGGTCAGAGGAAGCACAGAGACATTAAGTAACTTGCTTGAGTTCACATGCAAAATCTGGGAGCTGAACTCAAGTCTCTCTAGTGCAAGCAGTTAGCCTCAGGGCCATTTTTCTTCTCTGTGTGCTTATGTTTGTGTGTTCAACTACCATAAATTGGGGGTCTGACCCACATGTGAGTATAGGTGCCTATCCATGGGCAAACAGTTGATTTTTGTGTGTGTAGTCATGGTACTTGGGAGTGCAAATGTACATATACAAAAATATGCATGGGTTTTTAATTACTTAATGTTTGTAAGGTGTTTATATATACGTGTGTGCATGTGTGTGCGTGCGTGTGTGTGTGTCATATATATAATATATATATATATATATATATATATATAGACGCGCACACACACACACACACACACACATACATGTGTCTGTTAATATTTCACTGCAATGTGTAACAAAGCCCTGGCATGAGGTGAATTTTAGTGGCCTCCACACACCCAACGTATTTGGAAAATTGCCCTCATAAACTTTTCCACATGATGACAGATCTGAGTAGACCCCAGCGCAAGCTACGGTGCTCCAATTCTCCTGCAGCAGGAGCCTGGTGCTGACCAAAACATGCTCCTCACCCCCTAGCTAAAGAATGATTTTGTCTGAGGATGCCTATGCCACAAAGAATCTTCCTACCAGATGTGTTCATGGGGGAGAGTCCTCACAAAAGACAGGAGTCAGTTATTTATTGTGGGTCATGATGTGTGGGTCAATGGAAAGTTTTCACTGCAAAAATGCTAAAGTTGACTCTCCACAATGTAGAGTGGGGGTCATTTAAAGAGAATGAAGAATTTCTCCTGCCCCCCACCTCGATCCCCCACCAATGCCACGATAGATTTAAGGTCTTCTTTGACTGTATAAAAAGAACTTGGATCTTCACGGTACAGTTTGGTATATTACCTCCTTCATCCTATCTGATTACTTTAGTTTTGGTAACTGGAATTAAGATGTTACAGAACTCTTATTGCAATAACAGAAAGAAATTCTACCTGCTTGGAAGACGGGCCTTTGATTTTTGCACGTGCTCTTTTTCCAAGCGAAAAAAGCACATCTGACAGTGAATCCGAGACTGATAATATCCAAGGCAGACCATTCATAAGCAATAGTTTTCCCTCTCAGAGACAAAGCCATACATTATTTTCATTGTCTAAGGGGATAGTCTCTCTTGGCCTTAGAGTGTATGAAATATCAGGGGCCTAAATGTCTTATTCTGCAAGATGCTAAGCACCTCCTTAAAAGCACTGAGTAGCCTCAGCTTCCGTTGAGAACAGTGGGAATTAAGGGTACATATTACCTTCCAGGAGGCCCTCAATACCTTGTTAGATCACTCTGTAACTGCTGTAGCCGTGCCTTTGAATGGGCTTTGTAAGTGCTAGCACTATTAGAAGGGACCATTAGGAAGCCTGCAAAAAATTAGTACTCTTTTTCTGATCTAAAAAAGTGTTGTGGTTGAGAATATGCGCATAGAACCATCCTCAAGGAAAGATTTCTTTTACACATACTGACTCCATCAATGATACCACCTAGCAGTTCACTAACATGAGACTTACGCTTTGTAACGTTTCACAGATTCCCACATCATGCTGAGTAGAACTGGTCATCTATTATTAACATGCTGGCATTTTTGCTAGACTAAAAGTGTCTTCATTTCATCCATATTCCTATTAACCCTTCCATGATAAAAGACACTTGCAAGCCCTATTCTGTTGTCACTTTATCTCTTTGGAACAAAGGCATTTCAAATCTCAAAAATTACACATGCTCCCTTCATAGCATACAGAGATACATATTGATTTTTCTTAGAAATACCTCAGACATTTGAGCACAATGTCTGTAAAATACTTTCTTTTTTTAAACTATATTTCAGTGCATGTCTCTGAACATTATCATAGGGTTGCATTAGAAATACTAGGATGATGGCTGAGCCAGCGTGTTTTGCACTTGTACAGAGATGTACATTGACAGCAAATGTTAAGGAATTACTGCCCTTATGAGGTATTTTAATTCCAGTTTTGCAGATGAGGATACTGAAGGGGCCTTGCCCAAAGTCACAAAGGAAGTCTGTGCCCAAGCCAGGAATAGACCCTCACTCTTGTGACTCTGAGTCTCACGTCTAAATCACAAGACCATCACTCCTCTTTTATGAGCCTTTCTTGTTTAGTGCTTTCAAGTTTTCAGAAGAATTAGCCTTTGTGTTAGGAAAAAACATGAAAAAGATGGATTTTCTTGTGAAAGGTTTGGTAACGTTACACTTGGTGGTTTGAGCTGACTGAGCATGCAATAACTGGACAGTTAAGAACTTTTTCAAATGCTTTTTCTGTGCCTGGTTAACTCAGACCTCATTTTGGGCTTGCTCCCCAGTTGATGCAAATAGTTTGACTTCAATGGAGCTGCTTTACACCAGCCGAGGATCTGGCCTGTTGTTTTTAAAACTTCAGATTTGGATCTGGCCCTCAGTGATCAGTGTCATTCACATTTTTTGAAGAAAGTTGGTTTAGAAATGAATGTAGGTGTCCAAAAATCACATCTAGTAAGCTTGCCACTGAATTTTTAATCAAATACTAGACGATGTGGCAGGAGTATAGTGGGACCGCTGTGGATTGAAACAAATAGAGTTGCATTGATTTCAATGATTTCTCATTCAAACACATTCCTGTAGGGACTAATCTCTCTTCTCTTTCTACCTCCTCTCATGTTTGCACTCCTGGGAGTGCAGAGACCCAAGATGCAACAGAATTGCCATGGTTCTGTTTCTGTAGTCATGACTTTCTGCATAAAGACCACGTAGAATAACCAAGCAATGCCTGCATCCTGTAGAGTAGTTCTCCATGGCAGTTCTCTATACTGCACAGAGGGATGACGGTAAAGGAATGGGAGGCATTGTCAGTGGAATCACAGATACATTCACCAAATTCATGTGTGTGGGTGTATGTTTTGAGCAATAGCCATGGCCACTGTTTCAGCCCACAGGCAATCTTAGCAGCAGCAGATCAAGTGAGCATTCCATTCCCACATCTCTTGTGGAGATGTTCAGTGTGAGGCCGATTTACTCAGTGTTACACAGAGATCCATAATTTAACCTAGTGTGCAAAGTGTATTTATTGGATTGTGTGATCATTCATTTTCTAATTTTTAGTTTTTACACAGATTTTATTCTTGACATAAAAGAGGAATTACGTGCAATGTTACAGTTACCATTTAAAACATGCCGGATGCATTTCCTGGGGTTCAGTCCAGTGCTTTAGCTATAGGACCCATCCTTTCTTGACCCATCTTATTCTCTACACATCTTCCAACTTCCACAGTGAATAGAGCAGGGGTCCTACAGACAACAGCCTCATTCATTACACAACCTTTATTCATTCCCAGTGTACTCAATGTGACAGGATACTTAGCAAAAATAATATATGATCATGTGATTAAAGATTGCAGCATAATACTATGCATAATGTGGGCAAATTCTAGCATTACCAAATGTTTCAGTGCTTCACTTTGAAACATTACCACTGTTATTTCAGGGTCCCATCCAAAACACATTGAAGTAGAAAGACTCCCATTAACTTCAGTGGGTGTTAGATCTTAATGTAGGGTTTTGGTATTTTTAATGTATAAATGAACTGTGTTTAAGTTGCTGCAAGAGACATATTTTGCATTCCCTAATTCTGGCCTGTTTAAAATCTCAACTATAACTCTGTATTAACATAATTCTTTGCATTTAACACTCTTATGAAGAAGGCTAGAAACCTGCAGGTATATGGAATCATTATCTGAAGACCTTTCCAGAAGTGTCAGGAGAAATATTATATATGCATTCTTAACCTTTCAGCAGGAAGCAAGAGCACTGCAAGCCAAATCTGCAATTCAGAGCTGGAACCAATACATCCTACGGCAATAGGATAAAACAACAGAAGAAATCACAAAAAGGCACCTTAGTTCCCTGCCTCCCACATTCTTGTTAACTGTGGGAGTATCAGCAAATAAAATAAAACTCACTCATTTTATTGGTGTTTTCAAATGCAAATGACACATTTTTTTATATAAATGAGGAAAAATGCATTTTTACTTTGGGTCTCAGTGAAGTCGATGGGAAAACTCCCATCAACTTCAGTGGAAGCAGGATTAAGCCATCAGTGTGGACAGTATGCATTACAGAGATGCCGATTTGTGTAGCCTTGTTCAGGAATTCATGCTTTCTTGAGTCTTTTTCTCCATGCAAGTTATAAACTACATGGGCCAAAATGGGAGAAGAATTTTGTCCAGTGTCTTTGCTGCTTTCACAAAAATAATTCTCTGTTTGAATAGCATGAGAGATTCTTTACAGAAGTGCTTTGATCAGGAGCATATATATATACATACACCTACTAAAATTTTTCAGACACGAGATGTGCATATCTTGAAAAACTAATCTCACACTGTGTGGTTTCTTTGTTGGTATCTCTTCCTGTGAAAGGTGGACTTGATTATTGGATCGTTCACTTACTGGTATTTGTAGATGGCTCTATATTATTTCCCATGCTCCATCAGATATTGATCAATGTGTAAATCAGTCTGATGGAACATGGAGAAAAATAAATCATCCATCTGGGAATCCAGTTGTGAATTTCCCCAAAGATATTAAGGATCAAATTCTTCCTTCAGACACTTATGGGCAAATCCCGTGGACTTTAAGAGTTGCTTACACAAAACTGCTGATGGCAGAATTTGGCTTCAAGTACATCGCTGAAGAGTTTTTTGTACTGGTACATCATGAAAAACAGACCAGAAATAAAAGGCTCTGTTAGTGGGAGAGGAAGTGTTGTCCAGTGATTAGAGCACTACTCTGGGACTTAAAATACCTGGATTAAATTTTCTGATCTACCACAGACTCACATGTGACCTTGGACAAGTCACCCTCACACTGTGCCCCATCTGTTAAAATGTTAATAATAAAATACTTCCTTACCTTATAGTGGTGTTGGGGGGATAGATACATTAACAATTGTGAGATGCTCAGATATTAAATACCTTAGATTCCTAGATAGCTCTGTTCCATATTCATTGCTACTTCTCCCAGCATATGAATGAGCAAGAGCTACCTTTTAAAAGGAGCCTGTAACATTCCCTTTTGATCGTGATGGGCATGCTTTTCTACTGTTGTCCACCAGTTATACAGCAAACCCTATTTTATTTTAAATGAAATTGTATTCTGTTTTGAAGAATGTACGCTTAACTAAGGCAGGAAGTAAGTGCAAACATTAACTATTGGATAGATCTAAAATTAATTATATATTATAAAGATATGTTTATTATGGACCTGTATTACATTGCCTTGGGAAGTAATTATGGAATGCTTGCATGATAACAGAAAATTAACACATTAAAAGAAGGAAAGAAAGCAGAAAGGGCAAAATATAGCAAGATAAGAGGAGAGATAAGACAATGGGTTTAGACGTGAAAGGCTCTCTTACTTTAATATTTTGTGCCAGATTCTGCTAGTCTTACTAAATTTTAGTAATACCTTACTTCTCAGGGAGTCCCAATGATTCCAGTGTGACTCCTCGCAGTACAGGATAATAGTTACTGTGAATAAGGGTAGCAGGATCAGATCCTTTAAAACTTGGGTTATTTTAGTTAAGATAAATTCAAAATTTTCTCTCCAGCATGATAAAAAGCTTATTTTTGCTGTATGTCTGACAATTACTTGAGCCCCATTACTTCAGCCCCATCATCTTCTACCTCTCTCCCATACTCTGCTCTGTTCCTCCTCATCACTCCTTCGCCCTTCCTTCTTGATACCCTTCTGTCCTCCAACATCTCTGTTTGGTCTGTTAAGTAAAAAAATATAATTAGGAGCCTAATCTAGCTTCCTGCAGTCAGGGTCCACTTCACTGTACCACCATGAATTCCAAATACAGTCCACAGTGGACTGCTGAGTGATGAGTGCAGGGGAAAGCCGCAGTTTCTGTTTGAAGTACTACTGCAGCAGGAGAAATTGTCACCCATTGGAGACATGCACCAAGAAACTAGTAATGTACATTTTTATTGCTATATGGACAGCTGCTGCAAGCTAACAGATCTTGCAATATGTGTACATGCAAAACTATATGCAGTACCTGTACTGATTTCACAGAAGGATTCCAGAGTCCAGTCCAGGGATTGTAGCTAAGTACCCTAATGAGTGATCCCATGTGCAAGTGGCACATCTGGAGCTGTTAAAGACAACAGAATTTATCCCATCCCAGGGGTAGATGAAACAATTCAGACTAATGGAGGAAATAGCAGAATTTCAAGGTCCTGAGCCTTTAAACACTTCCTCATGTGAGTAGGCCACCAAGATGCCACTGGATAATTCACATAAGTAAAAACTATTTTTATAAGTAAGGATAGCAGGGTTTTGAGCCAATATTTTTGCCTGCTTTTTCAAAAAGAGAAAAATGTGGCATTTTCACCCACATTTTTGGTAATGGTGAAGGGCGGTTTATTACAAATAAATATTTAAGAATGTTTAAATATTTAATGCTTTAATATTTAAGGGGGCAGTTCTGAACAGCTGTGCCACACCCCCCCACATTCCTCAGAAAATCTAGCGCATGAGGAGGGTAAAGGGTATTTCCACTCAGCAGGAAAGGGGTTAATACACACATTGCCAGTGGAAAAATCAGTATGAGTGTGTGAGGAAAATTATTAAAATCAGAATTTAGACTTGAATACCTCCAGTGTCATTCATTTCTTTCCTTTGTGTTCAATAATAGGCTGGTTAACTAAACATTTTTGAAACCACAGGATTAATAATTAATGTTTTTATATTGGTGGTAATTGGAAAGTCTGTTAAGGAAACCCTCAAAGAGCTATTTTCTAAAATAATTTTGAGATGATAGTTTCCCCTTGAATGGCACTTAGACAGAATCAGTAGCTGTGATACAACTTCTTAGTAAGGGGAACATTTGATAAAACTTGCCCACACCTATTCTGGGCATGTAGGGTGAAATCTTGACCTCATTGAAGTCAATAAGACTTCTTACATTGATTTCTCTGCCCCCTCCCCTACACTCTTTCCTCCTTTCTCATTTCTGAGAATTTGGCCATTATTTGTACATTCATTTGAAAGCTCTGGCCTGCTTGATCAGAAAAGAAAACCTCATTGCATGTGGCAAACAACATATCACATCAGCAGAAGAAAGAGTCATACGGGCAACTCAAGGCTGAAGCCCAAAGGAAAATCTGTGACATCAAAAATAAGTGGTGGCAAGAAAAGGCCAAGGAGATTGAGCTTTATGCTGATAAACATGACATGAAGAGTTTCTTTCAGGCAATAAGGGCCATTTACAGCCCATGCTCCCACGGACCCACACCACTCTGAGCCCAAGACAGGTCAACGTATTTTAAGGACAGTGAAACCATCAAAGCCAGATGGAAGGAACATTTTGAGCTACTCTTGAACTGTGAGTTAACTATCTCTGATGCCGTTATCAAGTTTAGCTCATCGACATGAAAGAGAATCTCTTGCTGACCCCCCCACCCTTGAAGAAGTAACACGAGCCATTTTGCAAATTAAGAACAACAAGACAGCAGGGCCAAGTGGCATACAAGCTGAAGTCTACAAGTTTGGAGGCAAAGAACTGGTAGGAAAGCTCCACAAACTTTTTCTTCATATCTGGTATAATGAGAAGATTCCAGAAGACTTGAGAAATGCTGACATTGTTACAATCTTTAAGAAAGGAGGTAAATCAGAGTGTGGAAATTATTGAGGCATTGCTTGCTATCTACAGCAGGGAAAATTCTTGCCCATATCCTCTTAAACCAATTACTTCCCCTTGCTGAGGAAATATTGCCGGAATCTCAGTGTGGTTTTAGACCATCCTGCGGGACAACCAACATGATCTTCACTGCCCACCAAATCCAGGAAATCAGGGAGCAAAATCAGGACCTGTACATGGCTTTCATCGATTTGACAAAGGCCTTTGACTCTGTCAATCGCAAAGCCCTGTGGAAGGTGCTGGCCAGATACGGCTGCCCCCCAAAATTTATTAAGGTCCTAGGGCTTCTCCATGATCAGATGACTGCCACGGTTCTCTGTAATGGCCTTGAGATGAAACCTCAAAAATCGACAGTGAGATCCAGCACAGGCTCCAGTGCACAAGTGCTTCCTTTGGGAAATTGCTCCAATGCGGACCGTGATCTACAGCAGGACACTGAGATTCAGGTATACAAGACAATTGAGGTTCCAACACTCCGCTATGAATGTGAAACCTGGGTGACCTATCAACAGCATCTCGAGTTTGGAGAGGTATAACCAACTATGCCTCTGGAAGATCCTTCGCATCAAGTGGCAAGATCGCCGCACTAACACCAGCATCCTCGCTGAAGCCAATGTCATCAGCATTGAAGCAATGTCTGTACCTACTATGGGTGGATTTGTGGTTCCAGAATCGGATAAAAATACCATCTGGATTGGTCATCTCGGGACCCATATGTAAATCCATGGTAGAGATCATCCTTGAATCGAGGGATCGCCCTTCAATTAATCATGGCAAAGCTGTGGCATAGTAGTCTTCAGGGGATTTTTAGGGTCCATCGTTTGTAAGTTGTGCATGCTGTTTTGGATTCCCTCATATTGTCCCAGTCATTGTGAAGCTTTAAAAAGCTTAGTTTAGATTCTATATGCCAATTTTAGCTTCAGTACAAGTGGCAACAGCTTATTATTACTTACCATCATTATTATTTTGTTTCTAGAATGTTATGGGCACTTTACAAACAGGTATAAAGACTAGGGGTGAAATCCTGGCCCAGTAGCAGTAAATGGGAGTCTTGACAAAGACGTCAACATGGCCAGGATGTCATCTAGTTTCCGTACCCTCAGGAGTTTAAAATCCAGATGGTATTGTTATCTAAAAACACCAAACTAAACAAACTCAGGATTCTGGGATCAGAGGTGCTTAAATGATCCTAGCCCTGCACTGTCTTACAAGAACAGAACCAACAAGGGAGAGTACTGGAGGGACAGAGTAATATGCAGGTTGCTGTTGATGATCCCAACAAAATAATTATTTGGGTACTCAGCTCAGTCATTGGAATTCTGAAAGCAAAAGCCCCTGTTTTGGAGGACTGACAATTTTATTACTTAGATTTTAATCTCTTTGGGCAGGGTCCATCTTTCTGTTATGTATTTGTACAGTACATAGCACAATGGGGTTGGAGCCTCTAAATAATAATTTCAGTGTTAGCAAATGTACAGCATAGTGATCCAATTTGGGGCCCGTTGACTTGGACAGTGTCTCCATTAACATATTTGTTTGAATTACAGTGAAACCAGTAGTACACCATGGGAGATGTAGTCCAGATGGGGAGCTCTTCCAAATTATAGGAGAGAAAGGGGGTAGGAGGCAGCTGAGCTAAAATTCCCATGAGGCACCATAGCGACATTTTGCAAATGTTGTTGTTGTTGTTGTTTTTTGCTAGAATTTTATTTTTTCAGCCAAAAATTTCTGCTGAAAGCAGACATTTTTTGTGGAAAAAAATATTGAGTCAAAAACCCAATTTTCCACCAAGAACTCATTTTGATGGAAAATTTTTGACCAGCCCTATAAAACATATAAACGTTGTGTACATAGTATAGGAATATAGCCATTACAACTGTTAGGAAAGTGGAATTTCTCTACTGCAGAAAATTTCAACATTTGGAAAATCTCAAATAAGGACCAAAAAAGGAAGAGAAAATGTAGAAGGGAAAATTATGAAAATTTCATTTTGGGAGAACCAAGTAGTAATTTTTGGTTTGCTTCTAGATGCCGGATTGCCCTGACAGCTTCCTCTCTGTTGCCTTACTCCCCAGCAAGTTGTCAGCTAAGGAAGACAGATCTCCATGGAGCTGGGGGGACCTAGGATGGCAGGAAACCAGGCAGGCAAGCTGGTTTTGAAGGAATAGATACAGTCCCAGAGAGCGTTTCAATTCCATCGAATCAATATTTTCCAATGGAAAAGTGTTCCATTGGAAATTTTTCAACCAGCTCTAATAACCATATTCAAAGATTAATGTAAATTACTCTACACAGGCCCCAATCCATGGAACCTTTATGTACATACTTAACTTTAAGCTAAGATTAGTCTGTCGACTTCAATGAATACAAAATTCCAATTTGAACATCAACTGCTGTTGCATAGGCTTATTAATGCCAAAATGTGCTAGGCACTTGAGCAACAAGTATAAGGAAAAGATTCCTGTCCTGAGGAGTTTACAATCCAGATAGTTTTCTTTCTAATAGTGTCACAAACATCAAACTGAATAAACTAATTGAAATCAATGGGATTACTCATATGCTTAAAGTTAAATTTATGCATAAGTATTTCCAAGATTGGACCTTAAATTGTGAGTGAATTGTGCCTTAACAGTTCTATCTAGTTTGTTCTTAGCATAATAATCTTTTCTGGCAAATGGAGTGATAAGCCAATTGCCGATGTAATATAAGAAATAAATAGTGAAACCACTTCATATTTAATGTACCAGTCTGATCATAAATTGTCTGGAGGCTCCAGTGTCTGGAGAAAAGTTACAGTAGGCACCAAAAAAGAAAGCAGGCTATTACATTTTCAGATTTATAGACGGAAATACAAAAAAGAACTAATTGTTAGAAAATGTTGTGTTGTGTAACTAGTCTTCCTTCTCTTTGTACAGACCTATTAGTTCATAAATATATGAAAAAGATGACCATTTTTGTCTGTTTGAGCCCACTAAACAATATTTCATACACTATTGTTTCTCAGAATTCCCTATAGAAGTTCCAAATACGTATTTTAAAGAAGTTTCTTAGATTTTTCTCTATCCTTTGCAGCTCTTATATATAATATACTCTCTGTAGTTTCAGTTAGAAGTAATGCAAAAGGTCAAAGTCTCAGGTAATAGCAATCTAAGTGGACCAGTTTCATTTATTGTTGCATATAGTTTCTATTTGATGTGAACGTAGTTTACTCTGTTTCTGATATTCCATAAAATAGTTCATGACAGTTAAATGCCAAAACAAATAGCTTTTTACTTTCTGTAAACCTTTGACTTGTCTATTCTTTCTACAGACTTTAAATACAAAGTTTGTGCCAGCTCCAGCAGAATGGATATTTTGAAAGAAAGTTTTAAACAGATCAGAGGCTAATGAAATGTGTTCAGGAATGGGTTGGCTCTATTTAGGCTTCTTGTAGAGAAAGAGGTAGTAGATTAATCTGAGGCTTTGCCCCCTCTCGAAGCATAACCATGTTAGCAACAACTGTGTTTCAAATACCATTGTAACTATCTGAAATCTAACACGATTCCCCTGATCTTAGGGTCAGTGACTTTCTCCCCCTTGAAAACCATGGTGACCAAACCGTTTTGTAGCTTGTTGTCTCATTCACTAGGTATAATGACCATGACATGGCTCTAACATGGACAGGATATTCATGCTGGTCAGGGAAACAATGCTAGAACCCTGCTAGCAGCAACTGTCTTTAAATATAGCTGTACCTAGCTCCGAAGGTGTAGCTTCCAGTGTAGGCAGTGGCAGAGAAATGTGATTTTTTTTTTATGAGGCTACTGTCCAAAGACAGAGAGAAAAGTAATAACAAAGGACAGAGACAAGCTGAGTATAATTATGGAACTGGAAATACTCAGAGGACCATGGATAGGCTGGACTTCTTTATCTATCCAGTGTGCTCCTGACACAATATACTTCCACCTTGAATTGTCATTTCAGGAAGTAAGGCCTGTAAAATCAGTAGTTTGGGGAATACAGTTACAACAACTGCTTTTTAGTGGGAGAGAATTTAAGTGAATAGTACTCAGCCCAGTCAAGTATAAAGTTAAGTTGCAGAATATGAATTTCCGCTTCAAATTCCACAAACTTCCATGTAGGTTCTCTAGTCTATAATAATGCCACAAAGGAAACCCATTAGCTGCATAATACGTCAAGACTGATTTCCCTGATTTGTGGGAAGGACACCAAAAAGTAGCATTTGAGACTTTTGCAGATGACATTTATGGCAGAGATACAAACACAAAGGCATTCCTAGTCACTGTTTTCACAGATAGGGCAGACTATCCATGAATAGACAGGAATTTTGGATATTCCAGTTCTTTCTTCTGTAGTTAGGATAGATAAGAACTATTTTTGCAGTAACACAGTAAAAAGCAAGTATTACATAGTAGTTTGCTAAGCAACTTCACTGTAGTGATGTCAGAAGAATCCAGAAATACAGTAATTAAGACCTAATAGCTGCCACTTTATTGTAATGATGACTGAAAAGCTTGTAAAAGTTGAAGGAGCTAAGGCTGGATTTTGATCACATAAAGGTTTTACCTTATGTAACTCCACTGACTTATGGTTTACTATCACTGGAGTTATATTCTGCAAGTAGAAGTACAACATTCTGGTGAAAATGGGAATGTAGAATGTGAATAGTTCTGTAGTCTTCTCCAGACTAAGTACAATTTTATGCATATTTCTTCCCAAAGGTACTCAAATTAAGAAAACAATATTAGTTGTATTTTTGCTTTTTAAATTGCTGGGCATTTACTTTATTTACTTTATTCCAATTTTCCCACATTCTTTTCTTCTGCCAGAAAAAGAAAGAATTAACTTGTTTCCCTTTCAATAACATCACCATTCAATTTTATTGGCCCTACAGAATCTCTTATCACTTTCTTCTAAAAGGATGACTACATTCACTATCCTGTTCACATCATCACTGTGTTCCCAGGGTTCGAACTTCTCATCAAATATCTTCTCTAGCTTTCAGAACTAAAAGACCTGTCCATAAAGGATCTATAAGTGGACACTGATGGATGTAGTCAAGTTTTGGAAGGCCTTTGGAAGGATGGTGCTTTCCTTTCAAAAGTAAGGATTATTGTCTTCTTCCAGGTGAAATGTACATGCATTGCCTCCTGCATGCAGGACGTGCATCCTGTCTTTCACAAAGCCCACATAGGCTTTGTGAAAGACAGGATTTGGGCATGGACTGTGCAGCTCTTTAACAGCCTCCATTCCAAACTACTTGCTGAAGTAGTGACTATTGTCCCTCAATGCCCATTGTGTTTGGAGTTGGTACAATTTTATCCAAGTAAATGTGGATCCAGAGGCTTCTTCTTGGTCCACCTCCAAATTTTCCTTCTGTCTATTTGGGGTTAACATGGAGCTTATTTTCCAGTGCTCTCAAGTGATACAGATGGTCCATTGCATGGCTACTTTGTTTGTGTTCCTCCAAAATTTTCTCTGGGGTTTCCATGGCACAGAAGGCCTTGCATAGGTGCTCTACTAGGGAGTGAATTTCACCCTCAGTGCACTTACTAAACTCCCACCTACTTTAGTGGGTCAGGATTTCATCCAAGGTGTCTTAGGGTATGTCTACACTATGAAATTAGGTTGAATTTATAGAAGTCGGTTTTGTAGAAAGCGTTTTTATAGAGTTGAGTGTGTGTGTCCCCTCACAAATGCTCTAAGTGCATGTAGTCGGCAGACTGTGTCCACAGTACCGAGGCAACCGTCGACTTCCGGAGCTTTGCACTATGGGTAGCTATCCCACAGTTCCCGCAGTCTCCACCGCCCATTTGAATTCTGGGTAGAAATCCCAGTGCCTAATGGGGCTAAAACATTGTCGCGGGTGGTTCTGTGTACATATCGTCATATGCCCCCATTCCCTCCCTCCCTCCGTAAAAGCAAGGGCAGACAATCGTTTTGCGCCTTTTTTCTTGAGTTACTTGTGCAGACGCCATACCACGGCAAGCATGGAGCCTGCTCAGCGAACCGTCACTGTATGTCTCCTGGGTGCTGTCGGACATGGTACTGCATTGCTACACAGCAGCAGTTTATTGCCTTTTGGCAGCAGACAGTGCAGTATGACTGGTAGCCATCATCAACGTAGTCCTGGGTGCTCTTTTAAATGGGCGCCTGGGCAAACATGGGAGTGACTCAGCCAGGTCATTTCCCTTGTTTCATCTCATGGCGATTGAGTCCTACCGGCAGAGCATTGTCTTTCTTAATCTGCAGCTAGCAGAAGACGATGGCCAGTAGTCATACTGCACCGTCTTCTGCCGAGCACCCAGGAGGTGACGATGGCTAGCGGTCGTACTGCACAGTCTGCTGCCAGCATGATGTATAAAGATAGATGAAGTGGCTCAAAACAAGAAATAGACCAGATTTGTTTTGTATTCATTTTCTCCTCCCTCCCTGCCTTCTTCCCTCCCTCTGTGAAATCAACGGCCTGCTAAACCCAGTTTTGAGTTCTATCCTTGAGGCAGCCGTTCAGTTTCTCGCAAAGCCACCCCTTTGTTGATTTTAATTCCCTGTAAGCCAACCCTTTAAGCCATGTCGTCAGTCGCCCCTCCCTCCGTCAGGGCAACAGCAGACAATCGTTCCGTGCCTTTTTTCTGTGCAGATGCCATACCATGGCAAGCATGGAGCCCGCTCAGATCACTTTGGCAATTAGGAGCACATGAAACACCACATGCATTATCCAGCAGTATATGCAGCACCAGAACCTGGCAAAGCGAAACCGGGCGAGTAGGCGACGTCAACGCAGAGACGAGAGTAATGAGGACATGGACACAGACTTCTCTCAAAGCACATACCCTGCCAATGTGGGCATCATGGTGCTAATGGGGCAGGTTCATGCGGTGGAACACCGATTCTGGGCTCGGGAAATAAGCACAGACTGGTGGGACCGCATAGTGTTGCAGGTCTGGGACGATTCCCAGTGGCTGCGAAACTTTCTCATGCGTAAGGGCACTTTCATGGAACTTTATGACTTGCTTGAGGTGCAAGAATACCAAGATGAGAGCAGCCCTCACAGTTGAGAAGCGAGTGGCAATAGCCCTGTGGAAGCTTGCAGCGCCAGACAGCTACCGGTCAGTCAGGAATCAATTTGGAGTGGGCAAATCTACTGTGGGGGCTGCTGTGATGCAAGTAGCCAATGCAATCAAAGATCTGCTAATATCAAGGGTAATGACCCTGGGAAATGTGCAGGTCATAGTGATGGCTTTGCTGCAATGGGATTCCCTAACTGTGGTGGGGCCAAAGACGGAACCCATATCCCTATCCCATATCCCTATGCCTATCCCTGGCACCGGAGCACCAAGCCAGCGAGTACATAAACCGCAAGGGATACTTTTCAATAGTGCTGCAAGCACTGGTGGATCACAAGGACATTTCACCAACATCAATGTGGGATGGCCGGGAAAGGTACATGACGCTCGCATCTTCAGGAACTCTGGTCTCTTTCAAAAGCTGCAGAAAGGGATTTTCTTTCCAGACCAGAAAATAACCGTTGGGGATGTTGAAATGCCTATAGTTATCCTTGGGGACCCAGCCTTAATGCCATGGCTCATGAATCCGTACATAGGCAGCCTGGAGAGTAGTCAGGAGCTGTTCAACTACAGGCTGAGCAAGTGCAGAATGGTGGTAGAATGTGCATTTGGATGTTTAAAAGCACGCTGGCGCATTTTACTGGCTCGGTTAGACCTCAGCAAAACCAATATTCCCACTGTTATTACTGCTTGCTGTGCACTCCACAATATCTGTGAGAGTAAGGGGGAGACGGCAGGGGTAAGGGGCAGGGTGGGAGGTTGAGGCAAATCGCCTGGCTGCTGGTTACGCACAGCCAGACACCAGGGCACTTAGAAGAGCACAGGAAGGTGTGGTGCGCATCAGAGAAGCTTTGAAAACCAGTTTCATGACTGGCCAGTCTACGGTGTGAAAGTTCTGTTTGTTTCTCCTTGATGAAACCCCCCGCCCCTTGTTTCACTCTACTTCCCTGTAAGCTAACCACCCTCCCCACCTCCCTTCGATCACCGCTTACAGAGGCAATAAAGTCATTGTTGCTTCACATTCATGCATTCTTTATTAATTGATCACACAAATAGGGGGATAATTACGAAGGTAGCCCAGGAGGGGTGGTGGAGGAGGGAAGGACAAGACCACACAGCACTTTAGAAGTTTAAAACTTGTTGAATGCCAGCCTTCTGTTACTTGGGCAATCCTCTGGGGTGGAGTGGCTGGGTGGCCGGAGGCCCCCCCACCATGTTCTTGGACATCTGGGTGAGGAGGCTATGGAACTTGGGGAGGAGGGCGGTTGGTTACACAGCGGCTGTAGCAGTGGTCTGTGCTCCTGCTGCCTTTTCTGCAGCTCAACCATACGCTGGAGCATATTAGTTTGATCCTCCAGCAGCCTCAGCATTGAATCCTGCCTCCTCTCATCACGCTGCTGCCACTTTTCAGCTTCAGCCCTCTCTTCAGCCTGCCACCTCTCCTCCCAGTCATATTGTGCTTTCCTGCACTCTGACATTGTCTGCCTCCATGCATTCGTCTGTGCTCTATCAGTGTTGGGAGGACAGCATGAGCTCAGAGAACATTTCATCGTGAGTGCGTTTTTTTTGTTTTCTAATCTTCGCTAGCCTCTGGGAAGGAGAAGATCCTGTGATCCTTTAAACACATGCAGCTGGTGGAGAAAAAAAAGGGACAGTGGTATTTGAAAAGACACATTTTATAGAACAATGGGCACGCTCTTTCACAGTAAACCTTGCTGTTAACATTACATACATAGCACATGTGCTTTCGTTACAAAGTCGCATTTTGCCTCCCCCCATCACGTGGCTAACAGCGGGGAACATTTCTGTTCAGCCATAGGCAAACAGCCCAGCAGGAATGGGCACCTCTGAATGTCCCCTTAAGAAAAGCACCCTATTTCAACCAGGTGGCCATGAATGATATCACTCTCCTGAGGATAATATAGAGAGATAAAGAACGGATGTTGTTTGAACACCAGCAAACATACACTGCAATGCTTTGTTCTACAATGATTCCTGAGTAGGTGCTACTGGCCTGGAGTGGTAAAATGTCCTACCATGGTGGATGGAATAAGGCTGCCCTCCCCAGAAACCTTTTGCAAAGGCTTTGGGAGTATATCCACGAGAGCCACGAATGCCAGGGAAAATTAATCATTAAACATGCTGGCTTTTAAACCTTGTATAGTATTTTAAAAGGTACAGTCACCAGAGGTCCCTTCTCCATCTGGCAGGTCCGGGAGGCAGCCTTAGTTGGGTTCGGGGGGTACTGGCTCCAGGTCCAGAGTGAGAAACAGTTCCTGGCTGTCGGGAAAACCGGTTTCTCCACTTGTTTGCTGTGAGCTATCTATAACTTCCTCCTCATCGTCTTTCTCGTCCCCAAAACCTGCTTCCTTGTTGCCTCCATCTCCATTGAAGGAGTCAAACAACATGGCTGGGGTAGTGGTGGCTGAACCCCCTAAAATGGCATGCAGCTCATCATAGAAGCGGCATGTTTGGGGCTATGACCCGGAGCGGCCGTTCGCCTCTCTGGTTTTCTGGTAGGCTTGCCTCAGCTCCTTAAGTTTCACGCAGCTCTGCTTCGGGGCCCTGTTATGGCCTCTGTCCTTCATGCCCTGGGAGATTTTCACAAATGTTTTGGCATTTCGAAAACTGGAACGTAGTTCTGATAGCACGGATTCCTCTTCCCATACAGCGATCAGATCCCGTACCTCCTGTTCGGTCTATGCTGGAGCTCTTTTGCGATTCTGGGACTCCATCATCGTCACTTCTGCTGATGAGCTCTGCATGGTCACCTGCAGCTTACCACACTGGCCAAACAGGAAATTGAAATTCAAAAGTTCGCGGGCCTTTTCCTGTCTACCTGGTCAGTGCATCTGAGTTGAGAGTGCTGTCCAGAGCGGTCACAATGGAGCACTCTGGGATAGCTCCTGGAAGCCAATACCATCTAATTGCGTCCACAGTACCCCAAATTCGACCCAGTAAAACCAATTTCAGCGCTAATCCCCTTGTCGTGGGTGGAGTAAGGAAATCGATTTTAAGAGCTCTTTAAGTCGAAAAAAAGGGCTTCGTCATGTGGACGGGTGCAGGGTTACATCGATTTAACACTGCTAAATTCGACCTCAACGCCTAGTGTAGACCAGGGCTTAGCGTGTTTATAATAGTATTAATGGGAGTGGAATGTACACTTTAAGGACCATATCTTTCACTGGTGTAAATTGACATAGCTCCTTTTGAAGTCAATGGACCTACCTCAATGGATGCCAACTGAGGACCTAGCCCTCAGGGTGAAATCCATCCCATGCAGAGAGCCAGCACAAGGCAAATGTACTACTTAGTTTAAATGAAATGTATCAAAATACACCTTAAATGGGATTTAAGAGGTATCTAAGTCTTGTACTTGCCCTCTGCACAGGGACAAAATTCACCCTGGGTAAAGGATAGATCTCAACCTCTTGTTTAGGCCTTTCTGTGGTCTTGTGTCCTCGTCTCAAGGTGCACTTAGATTAGATATCTTATTTTACAAAATCAGGACACACATGATGAAAATAGCCTTTGCTGTTGGCTTGCAAGCATTTATATAGGAGTTTCTTTAGTACCCATCACCTGAGTATCTAGGCACTTTAGACAATTGAAATTAGATGAACTCTTATATTTATGAGCTACTTTCCTTCACAATAAGCCATTATCACCACAGTGAATTGGCTGCCTTTCTGTGCTTAAAAGTAACCCTTCTTACAGCTTCTTGATTGATTGCCTGTTAAATATTTGGCTACAGTCTACATGTGCTCTTCTCCTTGAGGACATCTGCAATTTATGGGAGAATACCTATAGTCAGAGTAAGGTATATTTCATAGCAAGTTGATGTGTCCTCTGCCAAAAGTTGGCCTACCTTGGATCTACAGCCTTCTGATGAATTTATATGGCTTGGAATGCCACTAATATTTGTAGTTTGATCAAGTTCATCATGTCAAATCCTGCATTTTATAACTAAGCATAGGTCTTACTGCCATGAGTGGTACTGCTAATGGGACTACTGACAGTAGTAAGTGTCACAATAAGTATTTCCATTATCAGGTGGATTGTGAACTTCTTAAGTTTGGAGGTTCAGACCTTTGAACCTCCAGTTCTGAGATTCCACACTGTAAATCTATAGCCTCAAAGATCCATGATTGCTAGCGGTGCACATTTTAGAAAAGAAACGCAAAGCAAGCAGTTTTATTCATTTTCATGGCTGTCGGTGCCAGGTGACATTGCTCTCAGTCTTTAGACAAGGCAAGTTTTTCCATATTGTAATAATAGATCTGGAAGATTTTAGATGATATTACAGCTAGACAGATATTCTAAAATAATTATAATCACAGGTTTTTACACTCTTTAATTTTCATGCATTATCATCGCTAATGTTTTTTTGTTTTGTTTTTTTACACATACCAAGTATTGACAAGTTACACTTAGTCAAGAATTTTGATGCCAAAGCTCCCTTACATTGATGAGCATTCATTTCTGTGTTCTGGATGTAAATAGAAACAAAAGCCTAATCCTTCCACCCAGATTTGTATATGGATAGGACTGAAAGCAATCTCCTTTTGCTTTTGTAAATGGGAGAATTAGCTACTTCGGTTGCATTGGTCCCTTTCCTAACCTCATGGAAGGCTCCTGGTGGAATACAGGATCTGCATATGGGGAGGTGACAAAGTTTGTGGGGACACGTCATCTCCACACCAACCCCCTAGGATATACTTAGGAATATGAGAGCAGTCTGGGAATCTGTAGAACCCTCTGTTGCTGTTTTTTTTTTGGCCCAATGGACTGCTGTCCCCACAAGATCAAAGCTACGAGTGTCCTTTAGTTTGATGCAGAAGTTGCTGATATACAATACAAAGATGCATAGACACTTTAAAAAAACAGTTCAACACAAAGGACTAGACCTCCAGCTGATGTAAATCTGCATAGCTCTACAGACATGCCATCTGCAGACCTGACCTTGCTTGTCTTATCACACTTTTACTTTCCCCCAATGAAAATCCAAGTTCATACTAAAAGCTTTAGTTTATAAAAGTTCAAGTAAAGAAGGAAACTATTTGTAAACTTCGGAGAGCCACAAAATACCCAGAATTTGCTTCTAACTTTTGTACAATTGTATACTATAAAAAAATCAAAATCATGCTAAATAATAACAGATCCTCCTTTTTCTTGTATTTCCCATGCTGTCTTGGAGAGAATATATGTTGCTGTGTTATAATATCTTGTAAACATAGTTTTAAATAGAAATTGTGATATTAACTAAACCAGTTCTCACAGGTGCCTTTATAATTTGTCTATTATTTAAAATTCTCCATTGATGTTATTAACAGAGGTTAAGATCCCTTATCAAAGCCTACAATAGAGAGTCTTCTATTGAAATTACTGAGAAACCACAAAGGAAGAGGGCATTAACCAATGTGTCATTTTTGGGGATAGATAAAGAGCTTTATTTTTTAGTACTGACTGTCTTTTGATCTCTGGAATTGAAATGCATGCAATCTGAATCTAAATCTGAATACACAGCAGGAACAAACCTAGTTGCAAAATGCGCTTATTCCCACTCTCCTGGGATATAGCAATTATTTTAGCAAAAGTCAGATTGATTTTCATAGTTTACCAGTAGTTTACTTCTTCCTGTTACAAACATGGATTGATTGTTTGGAACACAACATGTGACAAGTCTGTGAAGAACAAGGATTTAACTTTTCCTACTTTCTTGTCTCTCTGCTTCATTGCAAATATCAATGAGCTCTCTTTTTTTGGTTTGTGTTTTTAAAGAAAGTTTAACAACATTTAATGAACATTTTATCTTTTAATAGAAGCTTTGTCTTAAATTTATATTAAATGGTTCATGTCAGGTTTCAAACTATCAGAAGAGAATTAGCACTTCATACTGAAAGAATGTTTTCTCTGAATAAATTGTCTGTGTGATCTCTGGGAAAGAGACCACTTCAATTACCGAAAGTACAAAGAAGCTATATTTTTGTTCACTGTTGCAAATACTAGTGGTGTAAACCAGAATTTAAAGGTAAAAGATATGCAGAGAGGTATTTGTTTAAGCATTACTTCTTCGTATATGCATCACCACTCCAGTCAAGAGAACGTGACTTTTTATGGAGGCAAAGATGACATAACTGAATGTACAAGATTTATACAATACATAGAATGCTTGTTTCAGGGTTATGAGGCGGTCCTTTGCATTTCATACTATTCAGTAAAGGAAAAGAGAAGAAAAAACACCAAAAGTAATACATTCCTGTTATCTTTTTATCTCACAGACAGGTTTTAATTAAAGTAGTATAGAACATTGTAATGTGGCTGCACTCCATTGTACATTTTAAGTATAATTGCAAATGATCTTCTGGAAGTGTGATTGTCAGAGCTGGTCAGCAAAATTCTAACGAAATATTTTTTCTTTGGAATTTGCTGATTTGGCAAAAAGTGAGCCATTTCATATGGTTAGATTTCTCCAAAGTTCTGATGGAACCCAAGCAGGGTTCTGATGGAATCCTGTCTGCTAGGTAGGTTTCAAAACCTGCTTTGTTTCCTGCAACTTGTCCCCTGGCTTCTCACTATCTGTTGTCGCTTGTAGTATACTTAGATTGTGAACTCTTTGGGATGAAGACCGTGATATTTTTTTTTTCTGTTTTAGAGCACTTACCAAAATGGGGTCCTGGTTCATGAATAGGGCTCATAAACTGTATGGAATACAAATAATAAATCATAAGCAAGAGAAAGCATCCATACCAGTTTGTGCTGGAGAGTCAAGGCCTACATGTTTTCCTATTTAAACCACTAGATATAGCCATATATTGCTTTTGTACAGTACAATATATTTAATTCCTAAGCATATTTTGTTAGAGTTAGGACTTGCTTTTCAAGCAGTGTAACTATGAATATTTTTGTTTTGCAAACAAAAGCATTTGAAATAGCTATGGGTAAATTGTTGTTGGGAAGTCCTGTGCAAGTTGCCTATATTTTCACCTTCTCTGAAGCACTTTAAAATTCTTCATTTAGAATAAACAAGAGTACTCTTTGTTAGAGAAAAACATTTCCATTCTCACCAAGCCATCGCTTTAATTGCCTCAATATTTCTGTCAAGGAGAGGTTTTTAGTGTGATGTGGTGCTCGAGCTGAGGAGCTGTCAAACATTTTCTTTTACAGTTAATGGAGTCATGATGGATTAGTTCATTGTTCTGTACTGGAATAAGACAGACCCAGATGACATGAATAGAGGTGCTCCACCACTAGTCAAACAGTTCTGGGTCCTAATGAGACTGAGTGTAATATCATCCACATCCAATGCTCTTTAAGGCTTGAATTCAGAATTGAAAGCCTAATTCCTTGGAGAATATTTTCTTCTACAGTACATGTAATCACAAATGAACTTTTATTTTATCGTCACTGCTTATAGATAAATATGAGTTGGCCTCAAGACTTTCTTCTCCCCTTGCATACAAAGATTAGTGTTTAGGTGAACTTGCTTACTGCTGGAAAATCAAAGAGGCAAACCTTTGCTGTCATTTCGCTGTCTATCTTCCTGTGTGTCTGTATCTTTATTCAAAAGAACTGTTTGATATGGCTAATTTGTGGTACATTAACTGTGGGCTCTTTTACTGTAATGATACTCAGAAGAACAATAGCCTGAAAACCGTTTTACAGGAAGCCAGTGCTGTGTGTTGAAGTGGTTTAATTGTAAGGCTTATGTTTTTGCATGTAATTTTGGCTTCATTTTATTTCATTATGTACAAATGGTACTGTAGTTTGCAAGTGATAGCATCTAGTAATCCAGCAACAAAGCCAAATTATCTTTCTGATGTATGGGGGGGGGCAAGAGGATATTTATATGACCCTGACATTAAGTGAGGGTGAGAAAATGGTAATGACTGAGAGCTTGATATCAGATCACGATAAACTTTTCCTTCACCCTTCTCTGATTTCCTCTCCCCCCTCCCTGCCATGTGATGATCACACTGAATCAGCGCATAGCAGAGTCCCTTTTCCCCTTAACACAGCCTTTGGAGATGCATCTTTTGCTGGCTCCCCCCACTTCTTTAAAGCAGTCTCCTCTGCCATGCAGAAAAAGATATCTCCTAAACAGGTCATGCCCAACCATTTCTCAGATGACGGGATGAATATGGTAGAACTCCTATAGACTTCTGAAATCAAGATTGCTGTCGGTTATCTGTCACCTAGATCCACCTTTCCATAGGATCCTGCTACTGGAATTTAGGAGACTCTCTCCAAATAGAGGCAGCAGTTACCGATTAACACAGGTGCCCCAAACTGTTCCCTTTCATTTTGGGAAAATGTTGTGGCATGGTATAAAGGCCTTGACTTCTGTGTACCTGGACAGATTCATAGATTCATAGATAGTAAGGTCAGAAGGAACCATTCTGATCATCTAGTCTGACCTCCTGCACAATGCAGGCCACAGAATCTCATCCACCCACTCCTGCGAAAAACCTCACCTATGTCTGAGCTATTGAAGTCCTCAAATGGTGATTTAAAGACTTCAAGGAGCAGAGAATCCTCCAGCAAGTGACCTGTGCCCCATGCTACAGAGGAAGGTGAAAAACCTCCAGGGCCTCTTCCAATCGGCCCTGGAGGAAAATTCCTTCCCGACCCCAGATATGACGATCAGCTAAACCCTGAGCATATGGGCAAGATTCACCAGCCAGATACTACAGAAACTTCTTTCCTGGGTAACTCAGATCCCACCCATCTAATATCCCATCACAGGGGATTAGGCCTATTTACCATGAATATTTAAAGATCAATTAATTACCGAAATCACGTTATCCCATCATACCATCTCCTCCATAAACTTATCGAGTTTAATCTTAAAGCCAGATAGATAGATCTGACCAGATAGATCTTTTGCCCCCACTGCTTCCCTTGGAAGGCTATTCCAAAGTTTCACTCCTCTGATGGTTAGAAACCTTCGTCTAATTTCAAGTCTAAACTTCCTGGTGGCCAGTTTATATCCATTTGTTCTTGTGTCCACATTGGTACTGAGCTTAAATAATTCCTCTCCCTCTCTGGTATTTATCCCTCTGTTATATTTATAGAGAGCAATCATATCTTCCCTCAACCTTCTTTTAGTTAGGCTAAACAAGCCAAGCTCCTTGAGTCTCCTTTCATAAGACAAGTTTTCCATTCCTCGGATCATCCGAGTAGCCCTTCTCTGTACCTGTTCCAGTTTGAATTCATCCTTTTTAAACATGGGAGACCAGAACTGCACACAGTATTCCAGGTGAGGTCTCACCAGTGCCTTGTATAACAGTACTAAAACCTCCTTATCCCTACTGGAAATACCTCTCCTAATGCATCCCAAAACAGCATTAGCTTTTTTCACAGCCATATCACAATGGCAGCTCATAGTCATCCTATGATCATCCGATACTCCAAGGTCCTTCTCCTCCTCCATTACTTCTAATTGATGCGTCCCCATCTTATAACTAAAATTCTTGTTATTAATCCCTAAATGCATAACCTTACACTTTTCACTATTAAATTTCATCCTATTACTGTTACTCCAGTTTACAAGGTCATCCAGATCCTCCTGTATGATATCCCGGTCCTTCTCTAAATTGGCAATACCTCCCAGCTTTGTATTATCTGCAAACTTTATTAGCACACTCTCACTTTTTGTGCCGAGGTCAGTAATAAAAAGATTAAATAAATTGGTCCCAAAACTGATCCCTGAGGAACTTCACTGGTTACCTCCCTCCAGCCTGACAGTTCACCTTTCAGTAGGACCCGTTGTAGTCTCCCCTTTAACCAATTCCTTATCTACCTTTCAGTGTTCATATTGATCCCCATCTTTTCCAATTTAACTAATAATTCCTCATGTGGCACGGTATCAAACGCCTTACTGAAATCTAGGTAAATTAGATCCACTGCATTTCCTTTGTCTAAAAAATCTGTTACTTTCTCAAAGAAGGAGATCAGGTTAATTTGGCACGATCTACTTTTTGTAAAACCATGTTGCATTTTGTCCCATTTACCATTGACTTCAATGTCCTTAACTACTTTCTCCTTCAAAATTTTTTCCAAGACCTTGCATACTACAGATGTCAAACTAACAGGCCCGTAGTTACCCGGATCACTTTTTTTTCTTTTCTTAACAATAGGAACTATATTAGCAATTCTCCAATCATATGGTACAACTCCTGAGTTTACAGATTCATTAAAAATTCTTGCTAATGGGCTTGCAATTTCGGATGCCAATTCCTTTAATATTCTTGGATGAAGATTTGCTGGGCCCCCCGATTTAGTCCCATTAAGCTGTTTGAATTTCGCTTCTACCTCAGATATGGTAATATCTACTTCCATATCCTCATTCCCATTTGTCATGCTACCATTATCCCTAAGATCCTCTTTAGCCTTATTAAAAACTGAGGCAAAGTATTTGTTTAGATATTGGGCCATGCCTAGATTATCCTTAACCTCCACTCCATCCTCAGTGTTTAGCGGCCCCACTTCTTCTTTCTTAGTTTTCTTCTTATTTATATGGCTATAGAACCTTTTACTATTGGTTTTAATTCCCTTTGCAAGGTCCAACTCTACTCGACTTTTAGCCTGTCTCACTTTATCCCTACATATTCTGACCTCAATAAGGTAGCTTTCTTTGTTGATCCCTCCCATCTTCTACTTCCTGTATGCTTTCTGCTTTTTCTTAATCACCTCTCTGAGATGCTTGCTCTACAACTCCTGCCTATGAATTTTTTCCCCTTTTTGGGATGCAGGCTTCCGATAGCTTCTGCAGCTTTGATTTAAAGTAATCCAGGCCTCCTCTACCTTTAGATCCATAACTTCTTCAGTCCAATCCACTTCCCTAACTAATTTCTTTAATTTTTGAAAGTCAGCCCTTCTGAAATCAAAAACCCTAGTTGCAGATTTATTTTTGTTAATCCTTCTGTTCAGTTTGAACTGAATTAGCTCATGATCACTTGAACCAAGATTATCCCCTACAACCATTTCTTCTATGAGGTCCTCACTACTCACCAAAACCAAATCTAAAATGGCATCCCCTCTTGTCGGTTCAACTACTTGATGAAGGAATCCATCAGCTATACCATCTAGAAAAATCTGAGCCCTATTATTATTACCAGCAGGTCTAATTTATTTTGTGTTCCTCTCTCACAGGTCATCTCATCCACAGAATGGCCTCTCCTTAGCGCCTGGACTGTGTCACTGAAGTTTGGTCCAAGCAAGACCGAGGCAGCTACAACCATGAGGCTTTAATGTGTCTGTGGCCTGCCATTCAGCCCTCCCCCTCCAAACCCCAAAAGAGCAGGCAGGAAAATCTCCCAACTCCTAAACTCTTGGTCCCCTTCACCTAACCTATCCGTTATGTGGTTAAAATAGACTGTACTTTCCTGGAAGGAGAACCCACCTCATCTGGCTAAATATTGGATTCCAGCTCAACAGTGCCTTCCAACACTGCTTTAAAAGCCTTGCCTTCCATAATCCCATGTTAGAGCTAAATCCTTTTTCAAATCCCATGTTCCTGAAACACTAACTCTTTTCCAGACAAGATTCTAGGATTTTGGGAATGTTTGCTTTAGCTACATGTTTGTGTTAGACATGAAGTATATGCAGAAGAAAGAGATGTCTTTTTGTTTGATATTTGACATGTTTTATGTTTATGGATTTATAATATATTTACAGGATTTTATATGTATTTATATCAACTACATTGTTTTATTTTGTTGTCTTTAGTTGGGGATGTTAAAACTTATTATATATAGTATACATATATTATAGAAGTGTGTGTATGTATATCTATACTTATTCTGTAAAGTATTCTAGTCTTGTGGAATATTCAAAATCAGCTATGAAGAAATAGTAGTCACTATTTATGTGTAACTCAAGCTACCAGATTTGGGTGGCGAAGATTTGCTGTGTAGCATGTGAAGTCATTTAAAATGTCAAAAATGAAACAGTTGGGTATTCTTAGGTTCTGTATTAGGACTGATGTTGCCAAACATATTGGATAATGGTCTCGAAAAAGAGGTGACAAGTGAGGTGGCACTCACTTTGCCACCAAAGACGTTTGCAGACATCAAATTATTTAGGTTGTCAAGACTAGAGAAGACTTCTGGGAATTTCAGAGGTACCTGAGAAAGGTAAGTGACTTGGTAGCATGAAGACAAAAGAAATTTGGTGTCAACAAATGCAAGGTAATGCACATTGAAAAGAACAATTTAAAATATTCATAGACCACACCATTAGATACTTCTAACAATCAGGTTTTTTTCCCCCTGTTTTTTAATTCAAGACTACTAGGAAAATGTGGTCTAGGAAATTACTATAGGGAGGGTGGAAGACTGATTGAAAGACCATACTTAAAGTGTAGTTGTCAATGGTTTGTTGTCAAACTGCAAGGACTTATCTAATAGGGCCTGCAGAGGCCTGTCCTGGGTCCTGTATTGTTCAATATTTTCATTAATGACTTGGATAATGGAGTGGAGAGTGTGCTTATAAAATCTGTGGATGACACCAAGCTGGGAAGGGTTGCAAGCCCTTCGGAGGACAAAGTTAGAATTCAAAATGGCCTTGACAAATTAGAGAATTGGTTTGAAATGAGGAAGTTGAAATTCAATAAAGACAAGTGCAAAGTAATACACTTAGCAAGGAAAAATCAAATGCACAATTATAAAATGGGGAATAACTTGCTAGGTAGTAGTACTGCTGAAAAGGTTCTGGGGGTTATAGTGGATCACAAATTGAATATGGAACAGCAATGTGATTCAGTTGTGAAAAAGACTAATATTCTGGGGTAGATGTGTCATATAGTAAGACATGGAAGGTAACTGTCCTTCTCTGCTTAGCACTTGTCAGGCCTCCACTGGAGTGCTGTGTCCAGTTTAAAAAAGATGTGGACAAATTGAAGAGATTCCAAAGGAGCGAAACAAAAGTGATAAAACATTTAGAAAACTGGACCTATAAGGAAAGGTTAGAAAAAGGGCATGTTTAGTCTTGAGAAAAAATTGTTGGAAGGGGGATCTGATTTGTCTTCAAATAGAACTAGAAGTACTTGGCTTAAGCTGCAGCAAGGGAGGTTTAGGTTAGATATTAAGAAAATATCTAACCTAAATAGTTAGATTAGTTAGATTAGAATAGGCTTCCAAGGGAGGTTATGAAATTCCCATCCTTGAATATTTTAAAGAGCAAGTTGGATAAACACCTGTCAAGGATGGTCTAGGTATACTCATCCCTGACTCAGTGCAGTGGTCTAGACTTGTTGATCTCTCAAGGTCCCTGCATTTCTATGATTCTATAATGTACTTTATCACTTTTTACCACCAATGTTGCATGTATGCTCTCGCTTGCTCTTGCTTGCTGTTGCTTACACTATTTTTCAAACTTTGGCTTGATTACCAGGATGCTCCCCAGAGAGGTTAGCAGTAGATCACTTGTTTTACCTGTTTCTCTCAAAGAAGACTTACATACTTTAAGGGACAGCTAGGGATATAGATCCTTGTGGAAGGGGCAATGCACTCTAAGCATTTGTAATCCATACACCATAACAATTACGTACATCCTACATACATACAAAATACCATGAGTCCCCTACCCCCACTCCTTCTCCTTATCAACTGTCTCCAGATAAATTGTAATATTAGCCCAAATCCTGAGAGGTGCTGATCTCCTGCTGAACATGTCCAACTCCCAGTGACTTGGCTCATTATCTTTTAAGTTAGACCTTCAATGCCATTTTGCATTGTATAAATTAAGGAATTACATCAGTCAAACAGGCCAGGGGGTGGCAATTCATCACCTTTCATCGGTGATGAAAAAGAAAAAGAAAATTCTTCTTAAAAAGAAGAATTTAATAGTGAGATATTATTCTAGCAAGCAGAGGGCTCCAGAGAAAGAATAAATGGATAAAGGCTGAAAGCAATATGTACCCAAGGAGTTATACTTGGTACTCAGGTGGTCAGGAACTGGTCTGTCTGGTTTTAATTAGTCCTCTGAGACAGGAGAAACATGTGGCCAGCCACTCATTGCTAATTTTGGACAAACAAATAATACTGTATGCCCAGTGGTGCATTTGAGCCTGTAATTATGGGTTACTATTTTCATGCCGCTGTTTACTTTGTCATTAATCAGCAGGGCTATGTGTTTTTGATCTAGGCATTTCCCTTTTATCATTATCCCTTTACGTTATTAAGGTTTCTGGTTTAAACAATAATAAATACCTATTAAACCAGGAAAAACAGTCCACAGAGGTCTTGTATTCTTTACATCCATCCATCAGCTTTGTGCTCCCCCTTTAAATTTAAAACTGGAGAGTAATGCAGGACTGACAGCCCAGGGCATGCACTTAGGATCAGTAGAAAACCTACAGATGAACTAGGGGTTTTATTGCCCGAAACATATTTGATGACCAAAACAACCCTTCTCCCTTTTTAAATAATCAAACGAATCCCAAGAGCTATAAATTTAGCCATAATTGAGTTTACAAGCTTTGTTTTCAGACTTCTCTTCCACAACTAAACAGATTTATCACTCATTCCTGCATCTCCTACCCAAAGGCATCATATTTTAAATCTGAATGAATTATCCCAAGCTATCTTCATGATCAACAGGAGATGAAATGTTACATGGTATCTTAAGCTATGAGGTATTAAGGGGAAATCATTGTTTCACTTAATATTATGCCAGCCAGACATAGTTTTTCTCACAATAACTTCATGTTACCTAAGGATGGCAGAGGAACAAATAAATGTATCATTGCTATATCAGTTTATACTATGAAGAAAGGATAAACAGGGAAACCTGTAGGAACCTGTTACTGGTCCCTTACAGATTTTGTTTTAATGAGCTCATGCATTTCTTCTCCATGAGATAGCTTTTGAAGCCCAGAACTGCCATTCTGTCTTGGTATTTGTAATGGATGTAATATGTAGGGGAGTGCTTCCATCTTTATTGGCCTACTTCTGAAGTCAATGGGAGCAGAGTTAGGCCAAGGTGGAGTGCTTTTGAAAATCCTGTCCCTAATTAATAATAAAATGGGCACTTCCTAATGTGTCCTGTTCATGTCTGAGGTGTAATACTGTCTAGTTCAAGGCCAGATTGTGACTTACCCTTATACAGATGCACTGGGTGCTGAGTACTTTGGACCTCCCTCATTTGTGCACTGCACACAAGGGCTACCCTGAATGGCAGAAGGCATGGCCATGATCCTTACACACTTCCGGACTGTTAGAAACTGGGATGGAGATAGTCAGGACTAGTGGTCAGAACTGGAGCAGTCAGGCCTAGAGGTTAGAATCAGGAGCTGGAATCAGGAGTTAAGGGCAGGGTTGAAGAGAGGACTGGGAGCAGGACAGTGGCAGGAGCAGGGCTGGAACAGGCTAAGGTCTGGGGAGTTTGTTGCCACTGTCAGACAGGAGCGAGTTCCAAGCCCTGGAGTGATGTTAAGCAGGCTGAGCTCTTGGTCCTCCTGTGAGGCTTATTTATATATGTGGTCTGGGAGTCAAATTACCAGTTCATGGCTTGTGGATTGGCTGGAGCGTAGCACAGGAATGACTTATCATCTTACACACACCAATGTTAATGTGGTGCAGCCTGCACGTTCCACCTATGAACTAGGCAACTGTGGAGGGAAGGTGCCATTCTGAGACACAGTTCCTCTTTGAGCACCTCATTGAGCAGTGTGGTTATGTACTACCCCTATCCCCTACTGAGACAAGTGCATACAAATCCTGTCCCTAATTAATAATAAAGTGGGCACTTTATTATTTGGTGCTAAGATTAGAGCTGGTCAGAATTTTTTTGATAAAACATTTTTACATTGAAAAATGCTGATTTGTCAAAATAGAAATTTGTCATGGGAAAGAGCTGTTTTGAAGAATGTTCTGCTTTGAAAAAATGTTGAAAAATTTTGTAATTGTTAAAATATCTCATTTTTGCATTTTTTAAATGAAAAGTTTTTTTGTTTGAAATGATTTTATTTAGAAGTTTAAGTTGATTCCTAGTTTTTTAAAAAAGTAAAAATTAAAACAAAATGTAGCCAAACCATTTTTTTCAGATTATTGATTTATGAATATTTTTAAGATTTCAAGTATTTGTCCTGATTCAGGACAGCATTTTTTTTTATCTCTCAAATTTTCCAGGGATGGGTAAACCATTTCAGGCCTAGCTCCAGCTAAAATATTACATCAGGCAAGGTACAAGCAACAGAATAGGATTCCATGATGTCAGGTTGTGTAGTGGCTGCAACTTCTATAATCTCGCAACATATTTTACAGCTCAGCACAAAATCTTGCTCCTGTGTCTCATTTATTGATTCTGGAATTACAGACCAGTTATTATAGAGGACACACTCCCATCTTGAGCCTCTATCTCAAGGCTCTTTCTCACCAAGTTAGTCTTGATCCTTTCCCTCAGTTTCAATCTGGAGAGTTCCTGACCAGATGAAAACAATCATATCAAGTGAAGGAAATAAATTGTTTAGGGCCAAACTGTCCCCTGCAAAATCAACTAAGTTAATGCAGTTGTGTGAGTGTCTGACCAGGGCCTGTCACCAATGCTGTCTCATTGTTTCCTTGTACTTACCCATCTGTCTGTATCCATCTGCTGTCTCTTGTCTTACACTTATATCATAAGCTCCTTGAGACTGAGACAGTCTTTTTGTTCTGTGCTTGTACAGTGCCTAGCACCATGGGGTCCTGGTGCACGACTAGGTGCTACAGTAAAACAATATGATAATAACAAGTAATAATAATATAATTTGGCCCGAGCAAAGCCTCTTGTATTGCCCAGAGCCTACTGTGAATTAAGGGAATTTATCAAGAAATTTTTCTTGTTAGCTTTGCTTTATAATGATGTAGGGTTAGTACTGGAAATAGTTTTAGGATTTACACACTAACTAAAATCTGGGGCCCTGATCCTGCAGTGAGCGCTGAACATGTGGAGTCTCACTGATTTCAGTGGAGCTGGGCACGAGCCCAGGGATTCATCTGCACTGTGCTCGCTGCAAATTTGTGGTCTAAGAGTTCAATATCCCACATCACACCAAATATTTGCCTTGGTCATTCCAGTGAAACTCTTGCTTATTAGAGAATAGTGCCAATATTATTTTTTTAAAGATACTTTATTAATTTTTTTTTCACTTTTTAAATAAATAAAATGCTGATCTATTTTAACAATGCTTATTCAAGCAATGTTCTGAATAACTGAGAAGCCTTCCCTTTAGCAAACAAAGGCTTATCTGCAGGAGTTATGTCATAATCCACAACAGGAGAGGAGATTATCGTATGCTATGGGTAGTGTAGAATCCAGGAATAATATCTGCATTACTTTACAAAGACAAATTGCAAATTCAACAAAGAACTACTTGTACTGTTTGAAAACTAAAGTGAATACAGCAAAATTTGTTGAATACCCTGACCTCCTTAATATAGCATGTATGCTATAGTGAACATGGCAATTGAGTCCGCTGTACTGACATATAATGCATCATGAAATGTTGGCCCTTATCATTTATTTTGTACCTATTTTAAATTAATTTTAAACAGTTTAATACTCTGAATATTATTTATATCAAATTTGAGGATATATTAGATTTCTCTGCCTTCATATATGTATGAAGCAGGAAAATACCAGCACATCTTTAAAGTCACTTTGGAGAAGAATTTACAATTCACAGTTGAGAGATATCAAGCACCGTGGAAAGAAATATTAAAAAATATACAACATTAGATAACAAATGGAATGGGACAAGGCTATACTCTTACCTGGAGCTTGTCGTTTATGCTTCTGTATTAACTGAAGTACCTGAAGTTTACATTCTGCCTCAGTTACACATTTGTATTATAAAATCCAATACATCAGTTTTGTGGGAGATGATTTTGATTAAATGAATTTTTGGTCAGTAAGCAAACTGGTTTAATGATGCACATCTGCATAATAGTTTGGGACTGTAACTTGCTTTGCAGCTCCTGCAAATAGAACAGAATATAATGTATTTAATATAGGATCTTTCATACCAGGTATCACACAATGATTTACAGTGCAAGTAAATTATAAGCAATGGAGGAAAACAAACTTTTAAGGTGAGATTTAAGGAGAAAAATTGACTCAGTGCCTCAAAAGGGAGGAGAGGATTGAATTCCAGATAAATGAGGCAACAAAAGTGAAAGAGTGACTTTCCCAGTTTGGGAGGATTGCAAGACTGCTAAGACTGGAGGAGTGGACTGAGCAGAGGACAGGGGAGTAGGTGAATATAAGATTATGGAGGTAGGGTGGAAAAAGTCAGTGGGAGGTTTTATGAGGTAGGAACATAATTCTAAAAATAAGGAACACATTATTAACATTGATTTCAGAGATAGACTGGAGATGACAGAGAATGATAGCGATGTCTTCTCACTTTTTGGAGCAATACATTAGTTTGGTTGAAGCATTCTTGGCCTCTTGAAGTTGTATGTAGGGATTTAGGAGTAGAATAAAAGAAGAAATTACAGTAGAACGTCAGATCTATGAACATCTTGGGAGTGGAGGTTGTTTGTAAGTCTGAAATGTTCATAACTCTGAACAAAACATTATGGCTGTTCTTTCAAAAGTTTACAGCTGAACAGTGACTTAATACCGCTTTGAAACTTTACTATGCAGAAGAAAAATGCTGCTTTCTGCTTTTTTTAGTAGTTTATGTTTAACATAGTTCTGTACTGTTTTGTTTTGTTGTTCTTGTTTTTAGCTCTGCTGCTGCCTGATTTTGTACTTCCTGTTCCAAATGGGGTCAGTTCGTAACTCTGGTGTTTATAACTCTGAGGGTCTACTGTATGTTGGTCAAAATTGCTACTTTATCATACTGAGTGGTGTTTTTCATCATAAATAGTTTCCCTTTAAATTGAGTGAAGCAAAAGATATAATACATATCTGCTTTTTGGCTACATGCCGCAAAATACCACTGTTTCTACTTCATTTCCTTTGGGGGAAAAAAAGTGCATCCTTTTGGTGAGACCAAACATAACTTGAAGAATAATTCTCCAAAGAATTTACATGACCATTGCCAGGATGCTTGTGAGAAACATTTTCTATGATGATTCATTATAGAATGATCTTTGAGATATGTTGTCACCCTGATCTTCCACCAAAAACAAAAACAAGATTTATGGAGCCTGCCCAATCGTGGCAGCCAGACTATGGTGGATTTATAGACCATGCACATCATTAGAATCTAGTTCTAGAAATGGGAGGGCTATTGGATAAGAATTTTCCATAGTTGAAGTGTGCAGATCTGGAAACTTCCCCATAGGTAGATCTGCATGATTTAGGTACATTTTCATGTCAGCTACCCTGCTCATGAAGAAAAGTCCACAGTTTCTTGGGAGCTGTATTAGTGCATCTGTGCATATAGCACATTAATTTAGCTCTTAATGTGTACTGTATATTGTGCTGCTTCTTTATCCATCAACATCATTTTTCAGTGTATAGTAGGTTTGATTGCATAGTGTAGGAACTGAGATTTTACCAGGTTGCAGTCTCGCTTAGGAGGAACAGTAGTTTTATCATTCAGGCTGATTTTGAAATAACTCTTATTGACTCATGAAATAACATGTTTAAAGATGGGAAATTTTGTGTCTGTCCATCTTGAATAGTGTTTCTTTAAAGACGTTTATGCTGATAAATCTATTACCTCTGAAAAACTATCTAGGACATTGTCATCTTGAGTTATCTGCTCTAAGCACGTTACAGTTTTTAATGAACCAATGTGCTGTGCTTCTTTGTGCCCCTATAACACTCTTTCATATCAGACTCCAGTAATGAAGACTCCAGCACATTAGTATGTCCTTCTCCACCTGACTGATGTCTTGATGAGTGATGAGAAATCTATGTTGATGAATCCCTGTTGTTGTTGTTATGTTAATTACAAATAATTAATAACTAGCTCCTAAGTCAGCGTTTTTCAAAGTGCTTTATAATGGAGTTCAGTGTCACTATCCCCATTTTTATAGATGGGAGAAGTGAGACACAAAAAGGTGTAGTGTCTTGCCCAAGGTCTCCCAGCAGGTCAGTGGCAGACAAAGGAACTGCACCCAGGTCTCCTGAGTCCCAGTGCTCTGTGCACTAGGCCACTCTGCCCCCCAGTTCTTTTACACAAGAAAAAAACATAAAATATCCCCAGTGGCTGGAGCTGGGACACTAGGTGAGGAGGGCTCTGAGTTACTACAGAGAATTATTTTCCAGGTGACTGGGTCTTGCTGATATGCTCAGAGTTCAACTGATTATTGTATTTGGGGTCAAGAAAGAATTTCCCCCTACGTCAGAGAGACAGAGACCATGGGGGTTTTTCTCCTTCCTTTGCAGCATGGACCATGGGTCACTTGCAGGTTTAAATTAGATTAAATGGTGGATTCTCTGTAACTTGAAGTCTTTAAATTATGATTTGAGGATTTCAGCCAGAGGTTATGGGTCTATTACAGGAGGATGGGTGGATGAGGTTCTGTGGCCTGCCATGTGCAGGAGGTCAGACATGATGGTCCCTTCTCGCCTTAAAGTCTATGAGAACATCCTGCCATTTTCAGATGGCAATCACGCTTTCACAGAGAATAAGGTATTTCTGCCCCTCCCCGCCCCCCACTCCCCTTCTTCTTCTTTGTCCACTAGGCCTCAGATTCACCTTTAGGAGGTATTTATGAGCCTTTGTCTATTGCAAGAGGGTTTCTGATTTGGTTTCTTTACACTGTCTAGCATTATTGATCCAGCAAAAATTTATAATCCTGACTGGTGTTGTGTGACCAAATATTGCAACGAGGGGTAAACACCAACTGGATTAGTTTACTATAAAATCTATGATCTGCTAGACCTTGAATATAAGCATAAAGAGATTCAGCAGGATCCATCCATATCTCTACTGGGTGCAAATGTGGTTTGTTCTTATTAGAATAAGTCATTAGTGAATTGTAGGTTTGGTGATTTCTCTTTCAGAACTCAGCTGAAGTTTGGGTGAACAATAAAGTAAATCAATTTCTTTACATCGCTTTATTGAAGTCAAATAGTAGATTTTGAAACACAAAATCACTACAAAGTTTTATTTAATATTGAATTTTACATGCCTTCTGTTGGAAAAAAAATTGTAGTTCAGCTCTGCAGGTGTTGAAACTCAATTGGTACTTAAGCCCTTTTGTAATGGAAGATAAGAGTTTCTACTTAGAAAAGTGTGTGCCCAAGGTCCTGCATGTCAGCAATTTCATAAAACTAATAATTATAAGCAGCTGAAGAGTAAAATAGTAGAAATTACTAATGGGAATTATAGTCAGCATAAGCTGTATTCATTAAAAAAGCTGTATGCATTTTTATTTACATATTTGTCTATAAAAATCAACAAGTGCTGACAGTTACTATACAATGGTATCTAAAATGCAAGTTTTCCCCTATTACGTATTCCAAGTATAGGAAAAGTTGGGTTCAGTGGGGTTACACCAAGGATAATTTGACAGTGTGCAAAAGCACAAAAAATTGTAGTTGTATGGTACTGATAAAAACCCAGCCCTTCCCTATTGTGCTCAATTAGCTTTACAATATGAAGGTGAGGGTGGGGTTGGAATCTGCAGTTTCATGGGCTGCCTTTCCGTATTAAATGTGAAAGCAGAGGCAATCTGTTCCTGTCAGCACAAGTTCTATTTTGTTTCTATTCTAGAAGAAATGAACAAAATAAAGCAAATTAGTGTGCGATAGAAGAAGACCCTGCACAAAGGTGTGATGTTTGTCTATATGTCCAATAATTTTTACAGGCAAAAAAAGAGGCTAAATTATACTCTTGCTTAACTTGTTTAATTCTATTGTACTCCCTTTCCATTTTTTCTTATAGCTTGTGAAATGTTCCCCACAGAAAAAAGAACTGCAGAGGCAGGATATGCTAATTATACAATTTTCTAAGGACTTTCACACTCATGTTCTGGTTGTAATGAATTCCAGTTGTTCTATAGCTAATCTGTTCAACCCACAAAGACTAGGTTGATTTGTCTTCATTATTTGCCATTGCTTATGTGCATTCTTTTGATGAAAACAAAAGTGTAGTGTACAGTGCTACAGTGCAGGGTTGACACTTCTAGGAAGCTATAATAGGATACTTGGTGACAGTCAACAGATTTAATACAGCCCAGTCGTTGAATAGAATGGGGAAACTCATTACTCCATAAACAGATCTTGTGGAAAAGCCACATTTAAGCTGTTTATATAGTGCTTATACAGTGTAATTAATTCTTGTCCTCTTATGGGTCTGATCTCACTTTCTGCTGTACTATTGTCCTGCCTCTGAAAAGTAAGGCTTCAATAATGGACTGTGTTCTCAGCATGTCCATATGTATTTCTCATCTGCTGTGCACCTTTATACAATGCTTTTTTTGTATGAAGAACACATTTTTAAAAGTAAAGCCACTCTAGTGAATAGTCATTTTTCTTGTTCTGAAGGGGCTAGCTGAATAGTTTACCAGTATTTCTGTCAACCTTTCTTTTTAAGGTTTAATTGAGAACATAGCCAACATGCAAGAGATCATAGGCAGTGCTCTTGCTGCCAGGAAAGGCTGTAAGGAAGTACTAAATCCCAAACTAGACACCAGTGTAGCAAAGCAGATTTAAAACCCACCTGAAGTGCTGTTCACTGATTAGCAGCAGGAGTTTTGAAGATTATCAGTGTGATAAGTGGCAGTACACCACTGTTAAGAATATAGTGTAGCACCATTATCTTGCTGACCATGCAGAGTGGTAAGTGAACTGTGTTGGTTGTACTCTTGGTCCTATTCGGTCTGCATTTGTGCATATAACTTATCTAGGAACAAGAAGACTGAAGGAAACTTTTCTTTCAACTGCTTTAGTTATTTTTAAAAGCAAATTAGACTGTTTCATGAAAACCAATTCACTTGGAAGTATGTAGTTGATGTAACTGAGTTGTGAAAACATCAATCTCTTGAAAAACCTTCCTACCATAACCAAAAATTATGATACACAAAATTATTAATGTGCTCAGGTCTTTCACGTGAGCTGGAGAAGACAAGGAGAACAATGAATTTATCTTTAAAATACAGCAGTAACAATCTTGTTACAAGTTTATATCTGTCACAGGCACACTTTCATTTGCATTTGCAATATTTTTTCCATTTGCGAAGTAAACTCCAGTAGTTTATTCTGTTGAAATTTAACAAGGGACATATGTAGCAGCACACAGTAAATTAACTATTAATCCAAAGAATCATTTTCTAAACGTTATAATTTCAAAACAATTAAATTAATAATGATTTTTCATATTGGTTCCATCCTCATCACATAAACTGCTCATAATATCCTTGCACTGTGTATTGATCCATCTATTATGCCAGTTCATTCCATTCTTGTGCAGAGAGAGCTTATCAGTTGCACCCATGAGTCTGAATTTATTGGAACAGTTAAATGACATTTAATGCACTGTATCTGGGAAACAGTGCCAGCAGACAAACCTATTATTATACTAATGGAGTTTTTGAATTACATCTCACTAAGCTCAGCATTATCTTCTACGGTATTCTCAAACCCAATGACAGGTAGGATAGTTTAATATCTTCTGAATTGTGTACAGTTCTGATTTGTTTGCTTAATGGACCCACAGTTTTTTCAAACTCAGAATGAAATTAGTTGATAAAATAATTCCAGAAAAATAAAAGCAAGATGAGACGCTAGATCCTCAGCTGATGCAAATCAGTGTGGCTCCATTGACTTCAATGGAATTAAGCTGGTTTACACCAGCTGAATATCTGACTCAAATGTTTTACTACTCCTGAAATATTCACTTGGAGCCTGATATTTTCAGAAAGGCTAACCACCGACAAGTCCAATGTAACGGAGTGGTACTTCCCTCTTTTGGGCCAGAGGCTAGGAGCTGGCCAGCCCTCTCCAATTAGGCCTTCTTGCCACAACTGGGATGGGTCATGGGGGTTAATTAGTAGACCCAGGTGAATACAAAGGAACTAATTCCCCTCTAAAGAGCATCAAGAAGTGACTGAGGGAGAGTGTCAGATAACCAGAGGGAAGCTGGAGTGAGAGATTTCAGCAGAGGTTTGCCAAGGTAGGGAATGGCTGCTAGGAAGTAATGCTATTTCCCCATGTTATTTCCCCTTCCCCTGTTCCTCAGATGTTCTTGTCAACTGCTGGAAATGGCCCACCTTGATTATCACTGCAAAAGGTTTTCTTCCTCTCCCTCCCCTCCCCCCCACCACTGGTAATAGCTCATCTTAAGTGATCACTCTCCTTACAGTGTGTATGGTAACACCCATCGTTTCATGTTCTCTGTGTATGTATATAAATCTCCCCACTGTATTTTCCACTGAATGCATCCAATGAAGTGAGCTGTAGCTCATGAAAGCTTATGCTCAAATAAATTTGTCTCTAAGGTGCCACAAGTACTTGCTTTTCTTTTTAGGAGTGAGCAGGCTCCAGCAAGGAACTCTTGGTCTTCAGGGAAAAGGCTCAAGACAAGGAAGGCCTGGGAATCTGTCAGCAGGAAAGATGAGGAGTACAGACTTGATAGAGATTTGAAAACTTGATTTTGTTGCATTAATAAAGCCAGCCCTGAGGTGATACGTACCTGTACCAGTGAAGGGCTTGTTTGAGAGAGCTTGGAAAATAAGGAAAGTGAGCTGCTCCAGGGTCACCTCAGGCCATGAGGGGGTGCTTGGGAGGCAGCTAGCCTGTTCATATGCAGTAATAATCCACTGAAGTTTTTCATATGAATCTTTCATTGTATGAGAAGTTCAAGAAACCGATAGTATGCATGCAATAAAAACATCAAATAGCATGTTCTAGTTGATTTTAAACTTAGCAGGCCAGACCTACAACTGGTATAAATCAGTGGAGCTCTGCTGACTTACACTAGTCATTCGGCTAGGGTCATTGTTACAATTTGTCTTTCAAATGTCACAGGCAAAATGCCAAAGAAAATAAGAACTACACTATGGCATAGTGGTATCTACTCCATAGTTAAGGTTGGTGAGAGTTCTTCTTAAAGGGAAAGTGGTAGCAACCTCCCTATAGAGTTTGCCTATATAATCTCCTGTTTTTAATAGTTTTTGACTTTAACACACTTCAGCCATTCGTGCTGACTTGCTGTGGTGTAAGGGAATGGAATCCTGATAGGGTGTTGGGAAACATGGGCTTCCTCACATGGAGGTTTGGAACCACAAGCCTCCCAAATGCTCCGCATGTGTGCTTGAGTGGGATTGTGAGGGTTTTAGTGTGTTTTTAGTTCGTTGAAGGCCAGATCCCCGGCCCTCAGAATGTCTCCTTTGTACCACAGAGCAGCAAAAAGGAATCATAAAGGTGTCCTAAAGTGGGAGCTGGAGATTTCCCTTGCACAGAGGAATCCTCACCTGACATAGGGCCAATATAGCCCTGTGCATAGATGGTATGTTAGGTCTGATGTAGGCTTTCATAAGCTAAATGATCTGATGCCAGATTATCCACTGACAGCCCCATGGATCAGGGCAGCACAAAAATACTTGGGTTCTCTGCTGCGTATAGATTGGTTGCACCTGAGGAGCTAGACCTGAGAATGTTTACAGCATTAAGGAATCAGAAATGAAGTTTGGGAGAAACTCTCTACTTTAGGGAATATTCATGTACAGATGTGAATATAAACAACAGCTCTCTAATTATATAAATGTACATTTTCATGTACCAAAGCTAATTTATGGCTACTTTATACTCATAGATGTAACAGAGAATTTTAGAAGGAACATGTGAAATCATAAATTTCTCAGAAATGAGAGAAAGCCAGCTAGTCAATGAAATATTAACCCATTTCCAGCTATAGTGTAGGTTGTCAGGCCACAGTAAGGTGGACAGTTAAAAGGATCTGTGTTTGACCTATATAATTGTGTGGTACACAATACACTACAAGGGATTTAATAAACCTTTGGCTTCATGGCTGCAGTTCACAGCATTAACATTTTATTTATTTTATCTTCAAAGGATATAAAATACGATTAACGAAAGTTAAACTGACATTTATTATTTACATTTATTACTCTGTTATGGGGATGATGGGGGAGGTTAAAGGGAAAATTACTCCTGGATTTTTTATGACTTCTGAATTCCTAGAAATGTCATCTTTTTTTTCTTTGACTATATACTAAAGCAGGGGGAAAATGGAGGTAGCCTGCCTCCCTGAGGATAACTTGTTAAGCAGGCTTCCTCTCCAGGGGCCCTAGTAATTGGCATGCATTGCTATCTTTGTGCTTTATTTGTTACAATGTGGTCTGCAGAGTGGCTTAAGTACCTCTGGGATTACTGCATATCATAATCCATTCATTCCTACCTGATGAGGTGATAAAATTCCTGGAAGTATCCGTTCCAGAGGGGATGGATGCAGGAAGTGAGGTTGAAAGGGGAGGAAAATCCATTATGGCCATACTGACTGGAGGCTAATGTGTTAGGTAAATACTTCATAAAATCATAGAATTGTAGGACTGGAAGGGACCTCAGAAGGTCATCTAGTCCCATCCACTGTACTCATGGCAGGACTTGATCAACTGTGTGTACATGGGCTCTCTGAACTGTTAAAATAGCAGGTTCTGCTTTATTTATCCCTTTGGCATATATTAATGAGGGAACTAGGAGTACTTCAGGGCCAATTTTTAGGTCAGGCAAAAGGGAATTCAGAGCAAATGTTAATAAATTCCATGTTGCTGATCATATGCCCCAAGTGTGATACGCACAGAATATACCTTTTGCCTGTCTGTTTCCAAGAGCACTGCATTATCATAATTCAGCAGACATTAAATCCTAACTGACCATGGAATTTATATAATCTTTCAGTGCACTTGCACATATAGTGTGAGTGTATAGGTAAATGGGCCATCTGCTGTGTGTCATGAGTCATAAAACAGCACAAACCTACATTTTAAAAAATGATAGTTTAGCTCAAAATGCTCTATGCTTGCTAATTCTTCCAATTGTTTCGCATGGATGTATAAAAAACCTTAAATATCTGTTAATACAGTTTCACAAAATAAAATTGATATTTTATATGTAGGCATTTGTGTTTCTATCCATTGATGTATTGATTAGTCCCATTGACAATCTAGGAAATATAGGTAATGCATTCACGTTCAGAAACATTCATATCCAAATTCTTTCAGATAATTTTAAAATGGATTAATGTATAGAAAATCCAGTTCTTGGATACCATTTTCATGTAAAAGTGCATCTCTGTATATTTTGGTGGTAGGAGAGCTTTTTAACAACATGTTATTGTTAGCATTTTAAACTTCAAGGGCTATGTTTTCAAACGGGCCTCAAGGTGGCCATTAATTTTTGTGCATACTCTTTTGCATTCACAATGGTAGAAATAAACAAATTCTAGCATTTGAGTTGCCAAGTTACAGTGCATATAGAACTATGTATGCAAAATTCCAGCTCATATTTTAAAAAATTGTCTTCAAGCATCAGTCTTTTCCCTGTGATTTAACAGTATTGCCAACTTCAAGCATTCAAAAATCATGAATCAGGCCCCAAAATCATGAGAATGAATTAAAAAGCATATTGGTTGTTTTTAATTGCAAGTTCTGGATTTTTTTTTTTTGACCCTTTGGTTTCTAAGTCTTCAGGGTGCACTCAGGTCACATTTTCAAGTTTTTTTTTTCCCCACAAGAATGAAGGCTAGAAACTTTATTTTTTTTTTTTTAAATAGAAGCTGAGATTCTTTCCTAATCATAGGATTCCAGGAGCTAGGGCTTGAAAGAAAACACCTAATATCACAAGACTCACAGTAAAAACTGAGCATTGGCAGGACTGTGATATAACAGTCCCAACATTCCTTTATTAAGTTTGATGGGAGAGAGGTGTTCATCGAAAAGCAAATTTGTAGTTCCATAGCCATTTCTGTGTCTAGGCACTGGTAGGATACTATATATTATGATGTCAATCAAGCTGTGAAACTTTGGTCCCTGGTTAAAAATACAAAACTCTTCAGAGACAAAGCATTCTATTTCTAAATTAATGTGGAGGATATTCTTAAAACTGCCAAATATCAATCATGTCCTTTCTTTAAAGCCTATATTTGGACTATTTCATATTCCAGTAAAATTGGAATTCATTTCTGGTGATATGTAAAAGAACAACTCCGAGTACTTTGCAAGTTTGTCTTCTCTATGTACCATGTGACAGATGCCTCTGCATTTTTCTTCCAGTATCGGGTATACTGTAACAAAGGGGTAGATTGGGGGAAAATGATTTTATCCCTTTATCCAACAGCACAGCAATACCATATAGGGCAGACATAATACCTGGCTATCTTTGCTGTGCTGTTGCAAAATTTTCCACCTGCCATGACATTTTAATTTATAATTATGTATGTTAAAATTATTAGGCCCGAATCTGCTCTGATTTACACCCATGTATATTAGGAATACCGCTGTTGAAAAGAGCGGAGTGACCTGTGAAAGGAGAATCAGGGTGCTTTGCATTTATATTTATTCAAATTGCCGGTGTCTGTACCAGAGCCAGCAGGATAATCTTCACATTCTTGTCAGGCACAGCACAGTTTGTTTCTTATGTTCAGACTCCCAGTGCACACAGGCAGTTTACATTTCTTGTTATCCATTAATCTAAGTCTTCTACATATAAAGTACAACAAAAAGAAGGTCAATTCCTATACTTGGCAGGCCCTTTTATTTTAATCCAGTAAGGATTAGAGTAGAGTTCTTATTTTGTTGTCAAATTTTGATGAAACAAATAGGATTTAAGTAGAGTATGTAGCCATTCTCTTAAATTAATCAGGCTGTATATGCTGCAGGTAGAAGCATAGTGTGTCATGTCCCACCCAGTCCTGAATTAGACTTACTGTATGTGGAGTGAAAGTTTCATGTCCTTAGGAGAGGAAAAGCCTCATAGCAGCTTTGCTGGTGAACAGTGAAGAATAATTTAATTTAACGTAAGAACGGCTCTACTGTGTCAGACCAAAGGTCCATCTAGCCCAGAATCCTGTCTTCTGACAGTGGCTAATGCCAGGTGCCCCTGAGGGAATGAAACAGAACCGGAATCATCAAGTGATCCTTTACCTGTCTCTCATTCCTAGCTTCTGGGAAACAGAGGCTAGGGAAACCATCCCTGCCCATCCTGGCTAATAGCCATTGATGGACCTATCCTCAACAAATTTATCTAGTTCTTTTATGAACCCTGTTATAGTCTTGGCCTTCACAACATCCTCTGGCAAAGAGTTCCACAGGCTGACTGTGTGTTGTGTGAAGAAACACTTCTTTTTGTTTGTTTAGAATTAGAGATACTGATTAGAGATGTACTTACTGTGTCGATGCAATGATTCAAATGGGAAGTGGCTTCAAAAGAGAATCCAGTATAACAGAAGAGTGTGGACACTCTACTTTAGGAATAGTTATTCCTGATTAAGTTAAGTAGAGAAATGTAATCCAAAGTAATTTTCAAGTGTAGATGAGCCTTACCATATATTGCAGTACTAGTTTCACACTTACTCCCAAAGTTCATAAAGCACATAGTTGAAACTAATTAATGTGTTCCTATTTTTTAATGCCCAAAGACTTGAAGTTAGTAGTTTGATAATTAGACTGTTCATATTTAGACTGAAAATGGAGATGATCAGGAATGAGGAAACACTGTGAAGGTCAATTGTGCATCATTATTAGAATAATTTAATGCATTTTAATGGTAGTTGATAAGGTGCCAAGTGCTGTGTAAGCTCAGGCCCATCTCCAGTTAGGATCTCCTAGCGCCTGGAGAACAGTTTAAGTTTAAAACAAACTTCCATCCACTGAATCTTCTTTTTCTGCTTGGGGTAAATGGTAGTTTTTAATTAATTCTCTCCCCCCACCCCGGCCCTTTTTGTGGGGTTGGGTTGGTGTTCACTTCCAGAAACTCCTTGCCACATGAACTTCCTTCTTGACACCTTAAGGATGCAATGCACAAGTCATTCCACAAACATACAGATGCAGAATGGCCAGCAGTGCTTTCTCCAGCAAACAGACAAGGAAGAGCAGCCCTGCTAAGTAAGCAGCTAATCCCTGGAAGATGGAAAGCATGATCCCATTGTATGACATGCTCCTTTTCTTAACTGAATACATGGTCCTAGATGCTATGGTGATGGGTGCATTACAAATGCTGAACCATAGTAGTGTTTGTATTTTAGTTACAGGTATTGGAGATGACTTTTACTTTCATGCCCTTGTTATTCTAGGTAATATTAGTAAGGAAACAAATCAAAGTGTTTCTAGGAGATTCTTTAGGTATTTTCCTGTAAGTATAGCATGCACTTGCTCCAGGTGGTGATTGGTCAAAGTTAGTGAGTCAGTGTGTTTCTCAGTCCAGTAGTACCAGTGCTTCTCTCAGGGAAGTCCAGTGGAGAAGTGACAAACCCTCTCTTGAATGAGGCATCCAGACAATTCCTATAAAACTCTTCCATTGTAACAAAGCTGTTTTATTCTCTTGCTCTCTGCATTCATTACAGCTGGTTGAATCTCTCTCTGTCACATGGCTAGGCAAACTGTTGTCTCACCAATGTTAGAATGGAGAGACTTCAGGACAAAAGAGCTCCCACATCTTTTGATTTTTCATGATCTAGTGGCACAGAGTTACTAGGCTCCTGTTTTATTGATGAGCTGAATGAAAGAAGGGTTATCACAACAGCCATAGCCAACGTGGCGTCGCCTGCCCATTTCCTTTGTGATATTTCCCGAAAAGAATATATTACAGGAGTCAACCGTTGTCTTAGGTTGTCAGTCAATCATACAACAGTTTGTTTGAGAGAACAAAGTCTTGAGACAGAATCACGTTTTTCCAGATTGTATTCATGAAGAATATTCTACATACTGTGTCAGGAGGAGCACCAAGAAATGTTAGAGAGGTTAAGAGAGACTTTCCATTAAGATTCAGTTAAAAATGAGCTTTGATTAGGGCTCTTTAAAGGAATGAGTAAATTCACTCCATAGAAAGAGTATCTCTGGAAGGCTGGAGTTCGGTATGTTGGCTTTCCAAAAATTGTTTTTACTGTTCTACATTGTTACTTATGTCTAATTGTTTTATTTCATATCATCTACATTATAATGAATAATTAAAGTCAGTGCTGAATTTCATAATAAATTCAAGAAATCCTTAATATTTCTTCTGTGAGCAGATTTTTATGAATTTAATCTTAGTGTTTAGAAATGTCCATTCAAAAGAGAGGCCTTACAATATATGTGTTACAGATGTACAGAAAGACATTCTTTCCATAGACTCACCATGGAGTAGAATTATTGACAGCCTAGGAGGTATTAGTAATATGTTTCCTTTTCCAAATTCCAATATGCTAATTCTTTTAGAAAATGTCAAGCTACTTTACACTAATGGAGGTCAAGAAAATTGCAAAGAGCTATAGATATCGGATAAGTTTTTTGTTTTGGGCTTTTCAGACTCATTCCCTACTTGTTGTTAGTTCACATCACATCAATTGAAAATGTAATAACAAGCATCTCTTCCAGAGCCTTTCAAGTTTCAGAGTAGCAGCCGTGTTAGTCTGTATTCGCAAAAAGAAAAGGAGTACTCGTGGCACCTTAGAGACTAACAAATTTATTAGAGCATAAGCTTTCGTGAGCTACAGCTCACTTCATTGGATGAATGCATCCGATGAAGTGAGCTGTAGCTCACGAAAGCTTATGCTCTAATAAATTTGTTAGTCTCTAAGGTGCCACGAGCCTTTCAAGTAGCACGTACTTGAACATTATCAATAGATTTAGATATGGCCATCCCCAGATGATTCTAACTTTTAGGTGAATAACAAAGCCCTAGCTCAGATTTCTAGATGTCTGTGATTGGAACTTTTCTCAATAGAATGACAGTCAGTTTATTGGAATTACAATGTAATCCAACATTTGAAGATGTCCACTATCAGAAGATTTATCAAGTGAGAACACTAAATTGCTCTCTCAGCCTAGTAAATCGTTCACTGAACTGTCATAGCATATAAGTGACAGGGTAATAGTAGGCTTGAAAATCCCCTTCCCCCTACTCCCACAAGATGTTTCACTTTCTACCTGAAATTGTTGCTGTTCATTCTTTGTTGGCAGAAGTAAGGAATTGGATGGTAGTCTCTAATTTTTTTCCAACTTTAATTTCTATAAGATGAATGTCACTGGAAACTGTAGTGGCTAAAAAGCAAAAGCAGGATTACTTATTTGTCACATTCAAGGTGATATTTTGTATCATGTGTATGCACCTCCATTTTGAATTAACTATTCTGCTTCTGGTGGTCCTTCAGTTGCTGTTCCACACTGCACAACAGAGTCAGCTGTCTGATTTCCTGTGTGCCCTCTACTCTGGGCTTATCTTGGTGGGATGTCACCTTCCTATTTAAATACCAGCGTGCAACCATGTGCACCTCTTTGTGATTCCAGTTAGTGGCAAGTTCACACACCTAGAGTCACATATTGTTTATACAGCAGACATGCCCCATATTTCCATGTGGTTCCATGCTGAGGTCCATCCTGGACTTGCTTGGCCTGTGGGGAGAGGAGCAAATCATGGATAGCACGTGGTTCCAGCATTTGGGGAGGCTGGCCCGAGTGTCGGTTTCCCCCCGGCACCCAGACTGTGGCCCCATCCCCTGCTCCTTCCAAGGCCCCGCCCATGCTCTATTCCTGCTCTGCCCTAGGTCCCACTCATGCTAGACCCCCTCCCCCAAGGCCCCCCACTCACTGCTCGCCGGGTCCCTTTCCCCCCCTGAAGCCCCCACTGCTTGCTGAGTCCCTCCCCCCCACCTCTGAGTGGCTGGGGGGGCCAAGCGGTGGTGTATGTGGAGGGACTAGGTGGGGGGGGGCACAGAGGAGGAGTGGTGGTGGAAAGGAGGGACTCGGTGAGCGGAGGGACCACAGGGGAGCAGTGGTGATAGACGTATTAATGACCGTCAGGATTGCCGTGCCCAGCCATGTTTCCTCCATGCTGCCTGATAGTAGTTGGAAAATAGTGCTGTCCTGTAAAAGCATGATGGGATGGCAGGAGAGGAATCCTATGAATTTGTTAGTTTGACTCCAATTCCCAGAATTCCAGTGTCTTCTAGTAGATATCCTACAATGTGTCATAAAAAATCCCAGAATGCACAGAACCTAGTGATGGAACATTGCATCCTGGGATGTCCACTCAGACTTCTGTGTGCTTACTTTCAAAAAGCACAACACTGTGTGGATGCAATGATTCAAAATGGAAGTGGATTCAAAAGGAAATCCAGTATAACAAACAGACTGCTTTAGGAATAGATATTCCTGGTAAACTGGAGTGGAAAATGTAATCCAAAGTAACTTTCAAGTGTAGACAAGCCCTAATATATTCTGCAGTAATATGTTTTTATTTTTTAATACCCAAAGACCTGAAGTTAGTAGTTTGATAATTACTGTTCTTCATATTTAGACAGAAAATGGAGATGATTAGGAATGAGGAAGCACAGTGCAGGTCAGTTGTGCATCATTATTGGAGCAATTTAATGCATTTTAATGGTACTTGATAAGGTCCAAAGTGCTATGTAAGCCACAAGGTGGATGCTTTATTCCATTATACATTAAATGTATAGGCATAAATAGACTCACATTTACATTTTTCTAGTTTGTGCTCAGAAAACTGAAACTTGTTCTCACGTGATGCTAGAATATGTAATTGTGTGAGATATGCCTGTTGGTGATTAGGTATCCTAGGCTTTTCAGGAGTAAATTGACATAGTATTGCACTTATATAGTGAAGTCAACAGGAAAGGTGATTTTAATGCCTTATTCATCTACAGAGCTTATGTTAAAGTTGCAGCCTCTGGGCCTAATTCTGCAAGCCTTATTCTCCTTGAATAGTACTGATTTGAATTATCCCATTAAGTTAATGATTGCTGTAGATTCTGCTGAGGGCTATGCTCAGGCCACATTGTGTCACTCCACAAAGTAGCCTTTCACTCAACAGATACAGCTCCTAGCAGATCTTTGTTTCAAAGTTGCCAAGAGCCACCATGCTGGCTGTTATATCACTCCATCCGAGCACCTGTTATGTGGGGAATGGCTGGGTAAGACAGTGTGGTTAGGGATCCAACATACCCTAGCTATCCCTGGTCCTTTATTGATGTTGGCAGAGGCTATATTACAGTAGGAAACTGGCCATTTTTGACAAATATGGCTTTCCTTGATTCCCTGCAGCTATGGCTAAGGAGAATTTGTTGGAAGTAAATTTAGTGGTTAAACTGTGTCAAGTTTTTATGCAAAAAACATGATAAGCTTTTATTCTAATAGGCTCTTATCATAGAGTCTGCATCAGATCCTGAACACAGTTTGGCCTATCTCTATTGGTGGTCAAACAGTATTCAAACACAACTGAAGGATAAGTTATTTGCAGCTTTGATTGAAATCCAATGTCAAACAACAATTTATTTTCTAGCATAGGAACATTCTGCAACAAAACAACTTTATTTCTGTTTATCAGAAAAACATAGACATTGGCTGTATTTGTCTCATTTTCAAGTGACTAGTGATTCTGGGTGCCTCATACTTTGGATGCCCACCTTTAGAGAGAAGAGCCTGATTTTTCAGAAAATGCTGTGCACCAACTTTCTGAAAATAAAGCTCCATTGGTGGGTGGGATCGAACCGGGGATCCCTGGAACTTAGTGTATATGCCGCTACTGCATGAGTTGAAAGCTAACTCATTTAATTATCTCTCTCTAAGTGGTCTCAGTGCCACTAGATGGGACAGAACACCACACCCAGAAGGCGTGTGAGTTACAGAAGGACCCAGAATAACTAGTCACTTTTGAAAATATGGCTAATGTTTTCTATTTAGTAAATTTTCCTTTGAATTTCTGTGTCTTTCTGCACAGTTGCTTATAAGTTTCACAATTATAAAAATGTAATATTGAGGAAGGGAGGAAAAGGAAAAAAATGTGTTCTGTTGCACTGTTTCATTGCTGTTTGAGAAGTAGGAATGGACATTGGTCCCGAAGTACATTGAAAACAGCAGCTTGATGAAGAGAGAGATCTCTAGCCCTAGTGATATCATGATAGAGTGAGCAAAGAAGAATAGCTTCCGACATGAAACAGTTCTCCTTTTGGACACACTTTGAGCCTTAAGTGCTGTGCAGGAACTCCCAAGCATCCAGGAAACTGGCCAAGTACAAGGCTGCTTTTTGATCCATACACAGTTGTTGAAGGGCCCTTCACAATGCACACAATAATGAGAAGTTCAGACAGGATGCTGATAGAAAGGAGAGGAAAGAGATTACAAGATTTTGGTCTTGATTAAGTAGCCTCCATCTCTTTAATAAAGAGCACTGTGGAATGGTAGTATGTTTCTTCACTAAGAAGATTTGCATACAGTATATTAGTACAGTTTGGGGGCAAATGTCCAGGCTGTTCTCCAGCGTTCTTTGGTGGTTTATCTTACTACCGATGTGTATTGCAGTTGTTCTTTAAAGTAACATCCTATCTATAATTCTGCTTGTAAGGAAACTTTATGGCTCAGAAAAATGAGAATGGAATAGGAAGATTTTCACCTCTACATGATTAGCATAAACTTGGCACAGGGAGCCATATGCTTCCTTCTTTCTTGGAGAGGAACAAATGAGTGCAAATATCTGCCAAAACAGCCAGAATTTACACTGCATACCCCTCAGCTCTTCGTAAGATGGCAGGAATTCCTCTGTACAAATGCAGCATGGTTAGGGGTGTATGAAATTGTGGATAAGAAAGTTGTTTGGTCTGCTCAGAGACCTGCAGATTTTAATGTGGAAAATCCATATAAGGGTTTTAGTTTTCAGTGTTCCATTTCAGAGTAGCAGCCGTGTTAGCCGCAAAAAGAACAGGAGTACTTGTGGCACCTCAGAGACTAACAAATTTGCACCTTTCAGAAACAGCTTCATTTAAAAAAACCTCAACAAGATTCCTGAGAACACACAGGGGGGATTGGTGGGTTGTTCTGTTTTTTTTTTCTGTTTGTTTGTTTGTTTTTTGGGGGGAGGGTGTTTTGGTAGTGTTTTTTTTTTGTTTTGTTTTTTTTGGAATGAAAGAAATAAGTTAGCATTCTGCTCCTGTTTTTTAACACTCGAGGTTTGTCAAGCTAGATGATTGCAAGAAACCCCTAAATGTGCCCTTGGGGCAAAACAGAAGTTTGTGGAGCTCCACTGATTGTTTTGAATTGAGCCCTAATTTTTTTTTTTATATCGTCTTGCTCTTTTCTTGTAGAGCAGATTGACTTTGGTAAATTTTGAGTATCAGAAAGTCAAAAATGCAAAAGTTAGGATTTTTATATCGCCCTTTATTGGCCTGTATTTATGTGGCATATCTGAGATTACTAGCTATGATGGAATATAATCTTCATATGCAATGGTCCTGACTGAACTGCAGTTACCAAATCCAGACCTGTTGTGAGTAGCTGTAAGTATTTGAGTTTTCTGACTTTTGTGTTTTTAAGGCCCCAATTCTGTAATGAGCTCTGCACAAGACCCTGGAAGTTCATCACAGGATTAAGGCCTAAAACTATAATCCTAATGTTACATGAATTTAAAGGCATTTAAAAAAATATTTATTATACAAGTCATACATCCGTGCTAGTAGTAGTTTCTTATAATAATTTCACAGTCCTTGGGTTTCTTCCTTTTCTTATTTCTTCTAGGAGAAGCTCTCCAGAAACCTTTTCTGCACTTATAAAAGATTTCTCTGGCGATCTAGATTTTTGTGATTTTTTTTTTCATATTTTCCTCATAGAATTTATAGAAATTAGAGATTTCACCCACTGCAGGAATATTTTGTAGTGGTTTGTCATTATTGTTTTCTAGGTTTCTTCTCATTGAATGTCTGTATTTCTAATTATTCTTCCACAGGTGTACAAATGGGCATGTAAAAAAACCCCAAAAACAAACAGACCCCCACCACAAAACATGAAACTTATTTCCTACCCCCATAACCTGTCAGTCCTTCTGTATTATTGTTTGTGTGCATGTTACTTGACAAATGTTAGTATAATTAGCAATGTGATTAAGGTAGATTTAACTGTAAAGTCCTGATTTGATCATCTAAAGCCCACTTTTAAGATGTTAGCTATTCTCTCTATGTTGACCTGTGCATTTCATTAGATCTTCTGGAGGATGGGAGAAAAGGACAAGAAAATAATAGTCCCCAGACAGTGGCTTTGGGAATATCACATGCTACTAACGAGTATAAACTGCTATGAATTTAGTTTGTTCACTTTCAAACAGATATGCTTCAGTGTACAAAAGTAGGATACATATTGACAAATATTCTTATTGCCAGTGTTTACATGAGGAATATTATAGGCAAGTGACTGACCTGACATTTTGGAAAATATATTTAGATGGCTACTTGGTGAAATCTCTGAAGTTTCATGAAAGACTTAAATATTCATAATACATTTCCTTTACTGTTTTCTTATTTTTAATTTGTGAGGTACTACAGTGGATACCAGGCCATTGAGTCAGTTCTGTGCGGACACAGGAGAGATGTAACCAGGGAGCAAATGCCATCTCCTTGGCCTACTGTTAGGTGTGTACCTCTGAAATAACCTAGCATCAGAGACAGATACTGTGCTAGCTGTTGAAATAGTTATGACCATTCCTAGTATGTCACTCTATCACATCCCCAGCTAGTAGTACACGTAAGCTAATGATGATTCCCCTGCCTAAACAGAAAGAAACCGATTCATTGCTCATCTGTCATGCCCAGTATACTCAGTCAGGTATTTAATCAGGTTCTCTCTGTCTTGCTTTTTTCAGCACGACTGAAGAAGCAAAATGTACACACTGATGTACGTAACAATGCAGAATTGATGTCTATTGCATGGGTATCAACTCACCTTTATTCTTTTCAATGTGACCGTTTATTTGTATGTTACTTCTTTTTCCCCATCTCTGTCTCTCTCGGTCCCTTCCTCCATGTGTGTGTGTATCTGTCTGTCTGTCTCTCTCTCTCTCCCTAAATACATCAGAATGCAAGTGTGTGTATTTATTGTATATGTAAATGAGCAAACACATTCCTATATGTGCTGCATTTTATTCCCATTAAGTGAGAGCATTAGAACAAATTAGAGCATTACTTAATGTGGTGTAAAACAATTAGCATATGAGAAGTCAATTAACAAGATAAAATTTGCAGTAATGCCTTAAAGGTGAAGTGCAAAAGCTTTCCATTAAAAAATGGAAAAAGAAAAAATCTCTCAAGGTCCAAAATCCTTATCAGAATATATTTGCAAGTGTAAAAATGACAAATATATTTAATACAGAATATTTAAAGATAATTTCCTTTTTCACTTTCCTGTTGCATTGTAATTTGGGGGCTTTGAGTCATCCCTGTTAGAGCTGATGACATATAATTACACGAGAGTACAAGGAATGCAATTTCTTGCTGCTTGCCATTCTATCAACCCTAAACTCAGACTCTGCCCTCAAATATGGGTGGTGACCACCACCTCCTCCACATTTTTCTGAGATCAGCAACAACTCAGTTTTCAAAGTGAATACCAAGGGCTCATAATGCAGAGTGTTATAAATTGCAAGCCCTTTTTTAGGAGCTGTGAAAATCCCCTGCAGTGCTTTGAGCTACCACTTAGCTTAGACAGAAGTGCAAAGTTTGCTACCACTGGAGTGCTAATGGGCTAATATTTCCAGTATTATACTCATAGTCATGAGAGCAATACTGCTATCCTTATCTTTAAAATTTCATAGTGAACACAAACCATCATTTGGTAAACAGCATACTTTTAAAGGATGGCTAGCTGCAAAATATTTGATTTCACTGAAATCATAACAAATCAATCATATGATCTAGTTCTGTTTTCAGGAATATCAGAATTTATTTAATGTTTTCTAAATTATGATCTTCATAGCTTTCACTTTTATACTTCTAACTGTATGCTTCCTGAAGTGTGTGCGTGAGGAGAAGGTTGTTGCTTTTGGAAGAGGTAGGGTGGGATTTTCACAAGGGCATAGCATTGCCTGGCCCTACAGAGATCAGTGCTTATTATGTGGACAATTGTCTGAATGCATTTGCAAAGCTGGAATTAGGCACAGGTTAGGCTCCCAGCTAAAATAGGGAATGCCCAGTCGGCTCCCATAGCTGGCAATCTGAGGAGTTCTTACATGAGATATGGTAGACAGAATTTACCAGAAGACTAGTTCAGAAGGCAGCATGCAGAGGAGTGGCGAAGGAGCCCTTATGCACCTGTATCTGTCTTACAGCTACAGGTCTTAATCAGGTGCAAATGTTGCTTACAGAAGGGTGTTCACTGAACATTTGGTTAGGGATGCATAGGCACTTATCTGCACCGCTTTCTGACCCCTAAAAGTAATGTGAGCTCAGTAGAATCTGATCTTTACTAAAATGACATTTTGCCATATGTTTTCAACAGACTTGACTCCCCCCTCGCCCAAAAGATTCATAGATTATAAATCCAGAAAGGAGCACAGTGATCCTGTAGACTGACCACCTGCATAACAAAGGCCATAGGACTTCCTTAAAATAATTCTTGCTTCAAATCCAATAGTTGTAGTTGAAATGAAATAAAGCGCATATTTTAGAAGAACAGTTGAGGTGTCTCCTCAGAAATGCTCAGGTACCCAGGGGATGGATGTACAATAAAGCCTTATTTCAGTATTCTTGTCCTTCTAATGAAGAGCTTTAAACTTCTGTGAAGATTGTTCATTAACAATGATCTTTTTGTTTTGAATTCCAATACATTATAATGGGGACATTTTGTCCAATTACAATAACTTCCTTACCTGCAATAAATCCTAATTTTACCAAGTATTTATTGGGTAATGGAAGAACAGAGAAACATGCCAACTGCTGGCTTTCCTAAATATTCTGTGTCTCAAGCATTATTAAACATTATTAACATCACTCCCAAAATGTGCTAGGAGCTGTGCAAATTTATAAGGAGACCAGGTTGTAAACTCTTTGAGGCAAAGACTTTAACAGGCAAACACAAGATGAAAGAGGATGCAACCAAAAACAAAGTGATTGAGCAACAAAGTTTAGCATATCTTGTTAGTCTTTTTGTTTGTTTTCAAATCTAACTTTCTAATATTGATTTTGTCAACACTTCATTTCAGAGAAGGAGCCAGGGTTTAATGTCTTTTTTTTTTTTTCAAGAAGTGTGTTTTAAGGAATGACTTTGTCCAGAGAATATGCTATAATGCTAGGGTTGTGGGTTTTTTTTTTACATTGACAAGAACTTTTTTTTAATGGCTGGCATGTTGCCTTCACTTAGCAAATAATGCCTGCAAATTAAAAATGTATTATCTGAATTGCCAACCAAAGTGCTTTCTGGTTGTAAGAGCCTCAAGCTTCAATGTATGGCTGCTGTGCTGTTTCAACCTCTGCTGGAAATTAGCATAATCTACCTTGCTAGTAAAAGGATACTCCCTACAAGGGCATAGGTATGTGTACATTTATTTAATACTGAATTTTTAATATCTGCCCCATTGTGGCTGCATCAGGCTCCAGTGTTGTGTGCTTGTAAATGTATTTATGGAAATAATCACTGCATAGTATATATGGAGTGCACAACATGATATATTGTACTTTGTGGTATCACATCTTTTCCCAGATGTCTATGTTTGAAAGGTTTGATTGAATGAATTGTCATATCAGGAAACTCAGTAAGTCAATTTGTTATACTGATATTCCTGTAAAACACATGAGGAGTGAGCCAAGGAGCTGCTGTGTTCCACGAGTCATTTCAACAGTCCTGACTGATGAATCAGATTGAATCCCATTCAGTAAATGCTATGGCTTAAATTTTCTTCCACCTTTCCTTAAATTCAGCTAAACTACAGAAGCTGAGATATAAAATTCAATCGCCAACAGCCAGGTCTGGGCTGTAAGGAAGAGACAATATGAGAAAATGGAAAGAAAAAGAAATAGAGGAAGAAGTGGATTTATCTGACAGTTCTTCATGCATGAAGCCGTCAGCCCAGAATAATCCACACAGAATGCATATGATCAGAATCTTAAGAAAACGGGTCAGTGAATTCTGGAGAGGTTCAGATAGGTTGATCTACTATCTTACAAATGTTACAAAATACTAAATTAAAGGGGCTGCATTAAGTTCTGCAGGAGAACCTACAGACCCCTGTTTTTGTGGTTCTACTTCTTTCCACCACAACGAATTTAGTATCTGATTTGACCACAAACATCTAATTAAAACAAAGTGGTTTGCTATATTATGTCAGGTTAAATCCCCAAGATCACACCACATCAGGTTGTACTGCATCACATAACAAAACTGATTCTTATACATTGTGACATTTATTGACATGTCACCATGGAATGGAATGCAAAACACTGCACTAAAAATCCAGAAAGTCCACACACCTATTCTCTCCTTCAGATTTTTTGGATGAGATACCCACTGTTTAGCCAGAAACTTAGGGCTTGAATTTGTCCATAGGCATAACTCTCAGTAATGGGCAGTTTGCAAAGTTCACTCCCCAGAAGGAGCCCCAAGATGTGCCATACTCTTGGTGCAGAGGTGGGCAGAGAAAGGTGCAGCTCGTTTCTGTGCATCTGGCCAGCTAACCTGGTCAGTGTATAAGGAGCTGAAGCCAGGGCTCCAACCACACTCTGTTGCTCTCTTTCCCATCTCTCACCTGCATCCTGAAAAATGCATCTGGGCTGCAGCCCATGGGTGGCAGGTATCAAAGGCAGGGGAAGGCTCAGCCTACCCAAACTGCCTGTGTGGTCCTCCCTGCCCACACTCCACCCTCAGGCCCTCTCCTTCTTCCCACCGTGCTCTGCTGCTGGGGCCCTGGGTGAGTGGCATCATAATCAGGGGAGCCAGGAGGCCATGCTCTCCCATTTTTTGAAAGTGGATGAGCCTGGTCTATCCACTTTTCACTGGGGTGCTCCTTCTCTTCCCCTGAGGCACCTCCCCACAACCAGGCTAACATGGAGTCCAGCCGTGGAGCCCAGGAAGCTGTGGGGAGCTGCGGCAGACCCTTCACTTGCCTGGGGTGCAGGGGGTGGGCTGAGGGCAGCCCCTTGCCTGTGTTCCCACCCTTTGGGGGGGGCAGGAGGAAGGTCCACAACTCCATGCCGGCTCCCCACAGCTGCCCACGTGGCTCTCCCCAACCCGGCTCTGGACCGTCCACCTGCCCCCTGGGGGGCGGGGACATGGGCTGGGGCTGCTTGAGCCCCCTGCACTGCTGGCAGGCAGAGGGTCCACCGTGGCTCCCACAGCTCTTATCATGGCTGGGTTGCAGTTCTGAGAGCCCTTCCCCCCCCTAGGCTGGAGCCAAGCAGCTATGGGGATCCTAGGTGGGGGCCTGGGACATGGGAAGGAAGCTGCCTTTACCTCCACCTTGGCCGGGCTTTTCTGCATGTTACTCCTGTTACTGTTATGTTAGAGCTATTCACAGCTCATCCTGTGTTACATATACTCTAGGTAATTTGAATCATGAGTTTCTTAAAATCTCCGGATGGTTTACTAGCAGCACATTTTCTAACAATATTAACCCTTTTAGTCCTTGGGTCTAAAATCTCATTAGACATGAGGTAGAGTTCTCCCTATAGATAAAATCTTAGTCATTACTCAAGCCAAATTCTCATTCCGTGATTTCAATCAACGTTTGCCCTGACTTGGGGCTTCAGGGTTTGGCCATGATTTCTTAACATGGGGATCTAATGTGGAGCCTGGTGTAGGATGAGATATACACGTTGTACTAAACTTCCCACTCTGTTTTTTGCCCTCTCTCTTTTCACTGCACTCCCAATCCTACTTGCCTTATTCAGGCGTAATCCCATTGACATCATTGGGACCTAATCACATGACTAATACGAGCAGGTTTTGGCCCAGTGAATTGGCCTCTCCTCCTGCATTATTTCTGAATTTCTTCAATGAGTAAATATTTTTCTGGCATAAGAAGTAGATAGAACAGATGGTATAAAATGGAATGCATCTTATGATGGGGGCTGTGTAAACAAACTTTTAACAATATGGTGCTGCTGCTATATAGAAAACATGCTTGGCCAAATCTTTAGATGGTCTAAACTGGCAAAGCTATATTTATTTTAGTGGACCTAAAGCCAATTTATACTAGCTGAGCTCCTGGCCTGCTGTGTGTCAGAAAAATGATCACCAAGTTTTCTGTGTTTAATGCTCATGTAATATGCTAGATTGTCCTCTTCTATAATTTCAAAACATATCCTATATGGGCAGTGGGAGCCCAAGCTTTCTCCCACTGTGCACGAACCTTCTCAACAGTGACTGCAGAGGGATCATCTTTACAGGGGGGAGTGAGTTTGATCTTCAGCATCCATTTACTTCTTGTAATCTCTGCTGAGATTTCTAAGAGGGGCATGTCAATTGTGAGTGTTTTTTTCATTAGGAAGAATAAAGCTAAGATCACCAAATGATGTCAGGCCATCACACAGCTGCCAGATGGTAACACCTTTTGGCTATTACCATCTGGACCAGTTTTAAGCCAGTGACCTAGAGGTGAAATGCTTTGTGTCCTGTTACTAAGTCATCCAGTTTTTCCTGTTTGCTTTTCAATTATAATTAATAAAATGCATGAACTGCATCTCAAGCTAATCTCATAGGCCCCTGATAAATCCCCTTTGCGCTGCTATGGTGTTGCAAAGGGCACTTCAAGCTGCTTTAAGGTAGCATCCAAGGAGTCTCCTGTCATAAGGGAATTCTCTGAGCATGTCAGCAGAGTGGTGTGTTCCCGAGATCCTGGCTAGTGTCTCTTTCATTGGAAGCTGCAGACATAGGTTAGAGCATTCCTGAGGATGCCATCTATAAAGCCATCTATGCCTGCCCTTTCCCCAAGTATGCTGAATTACATTTTTAAAAACTATGGGGTTGCAGTTTTTAATGGAGAAAAAGGATGTGTGAAGAAATTCACACTCTGGTGTGGTTGTCAGAAGAGCAGACATGGGGAGGGGGGAGAGAAGGAGTCATAAATATGCCTCTTTCACCTGTCCTTGATGCGGTCGTTCAGGGGGGTCTCTACTGCCTCCTGACTAGCTCTCTTTGGCTAGCCTCTGGTCAGGATAGTTCTTGGCTCCTGGCCTCTCATTAGGCCTAGCAGTCTGTTTGTTTGTCCCTTTAGTCTGTTTCTGGAGGCAGGCACCCTCAGCTGCAACCAATAGGGGAAACAAGGCTTGCTATATTAAAAAAAAAAAAAAAGAGCTCAGAGAAGGAAGGGGAAGCAGAAAGTCCTTCATCCTTCCTTCCTTCTCTGAGCTCGCTCTTTTATAGCAAGCCTTGTTTCCCCTATTGGTTGCTGCTGAGGGTGCCTGCCTCCAGAAACGTGAAGGATTGGCAGCTGCATAGGGGTGTGGTCAGGCTGCTTGCCTGAAGAGGCTTCCTTCCACTTTCTGTTTTTGCCCAGTATGGGGTTTGTTGACCCCATTACAGCCTCCTCTAGAGAGGAAGGGACAATGGAATTCTTTATTAAAACTCCTTTGTGGAATGGCTAATGCAAAATCACTTTAATGCAGTTTAAGGAAGGCAAGCAGGACCAACTGGTACCCTACCTCCAATTTCTGCAGTCAGTTTAGCATCTGGAGGAGATCAGAGAGAAATTTGACTTCCTATTGGAACAGGAGTACTTATGGCATCTTAGAGACTAACAAATTTATTAGAGCATGCTAAATTTGTTAGTCTCTAAGGTGCCACCAGTACTCCTGTTCTTTTTGCAGATACAGACTAACATGGCTGCTACTCTGAAACCTATGCCATTGGTCTTCCATGGCAGCTCTCACCTTCCAAGGGTGAATATATTGCTGTCCTATAACATTTGATCCTTGTATAAACCTTTTCTGTTTCCCCTCTCTTTCATACTGTACCTTTCTCCATTTTCTGTCTGGATAAATAGACCGTGCTTCTAAGGACAGTCAGATACCCATTGAAATAGTGTGAATGAAAATGTTTTATTATTGATCATTCCATTATTTACTATAGGGTTTGGAAGGAAGATTTATCTCACTAGATCAATAAGATCTCTTACAAACCTGTCCCTCCCTCCAGTATCCACCCCCACCTTTTCCCTACATCACCCCTGCCTCTCTGGACTCCCCTCTCAAACTATAATCTCTAGTCCATCTCAGATATCACCACCATGACCTCTAGTGACAGGGGAAGTCTGCTTCTTTAAGAAACAGTCTGCGGTTTTGTTTGGTTGTTTTCCCCTTTGTATTCAGTTAGCATTCTTGTTCTATGTTTTCTTGGTTGTGTGATACGAGTGAATGTGCTTGGAGCAAAGCATGAAGAAAGGATGTAAATTCTTCTTTTTTTTTTCCTTTTTGTTAATCACAGCAGTTTGTTCTGTCTTTCGTTGAAAATAAGGAAAATAAATAAAAGCTAATATTAGTGATTTGCTGGGATACTAATGGCTGGAGGAGCAAGATTAGCTAAATCCTGGTTGTGATAGGTTAGCAAAACAGAAATCTCAGGAGAAAGGGAGCTGTCTGGGACAGCTCTGATCAGAGCCCATCATTTGTGGTTGTCTTTGTGGTGTGTGCATTTTATTTTGTGTGTCCCTTTCCCCATGATGCTGGGACTAATAATTTTTTTTAAAATCTTGCTTGGGCTGGCATACCCTCCCCCTACTCTCTCCCCCCCCCCCCCCCGACAATCCAGCCCAGCCATTTGGTCTCAGTCATCTTTTCTTCTCACAATTCCTTCATCTCCATGCTCCTCCATCATTCTGATGCTTTCTCTGCAGCTGTTCTCTCTTACAGTGGTCTCTTCCTTTCCACCCTTTTGATATCACCAAAGGAAATCATGGTGATGTTGGGTTTCTCCTCTATGCTCATGCTGGATGCAGCACCTTTCCTTCCCACTCCTGTCCCCCTGTACCAGAGAACTTAGATGATCAATGATATGGCACAAACAGTGAATCGTTAAAGCAGCCACTTTGCGCAAACAATAAGAGAGAATTTCTTCACATGGGCTGCTCATCAAACAACTGAGTGTAATGGATAAATCTCTTAATAATCACAACCTGCTCACAGATAATCCAGAGGGAGAAAAGAAAATGCTACATTTGTCAAATAAATTATTCCTAACAAAAAATTCAGTCAGCTCCATGTGTGATATAACAGGAGACAAAACATTTGCCTTTATTAGGCCATGAGATGATGACTTTTATTACGAAGTGGTAACAACACTTTCTAAATGGCAGTGATCGCAGTCTTTCAAACTATACAGATGCATCCATAACGCAAAGGGCGAAATGCTGGCTTGAATGAAGTCAATGTAAGTTTTGGCATTGACTTCAGTGAGGCCAGGAGTTCGCTCACTTAGTACATTTTCAATGCAATTTTCTGGCATGCATTGCCAATAGGAGTTGCACAGCTGGGTCCCTGCATATCATTTTGAAAATGTACCCTTAATTTAACAATGCACATATTTTAAAAGTGCTGTCATTAGATGGAGAATCCTTTTAGTTAAGTGTTACCTATGAAAATCACCCATAATACATGTTCAGATATGCGGTGATATTGTTCCAGAGAAAACAAAATTAATTAGCTCCAGCTACCATTGCACTGCTTCCATCCCCCTGAAATGACTGATGAAGTGAAAGGGATACCCATCCTCCATAGTGTTGATGCATATTCTACACCCCAGGAGGTGTCTCAGAAGCAAAGAATGATGGCTTAGCAGATAAAAGAAACATTGGGAAGAGAGGTTCCTTTCCGAGGGCTCCTGATTTCAGTTTGGCCCATGAAATGAGGGTTACTGTTAAGTTGCAGAGATGCAGACCTATATGCCAGTTTTATTTTATTGCTACACATATGCAGCTAATAAGAAAAGTTGTGGAGAATAGGACACTGTTGAGACCAATACCCTAGTCACTGGCTTCTGAAGAAAATGCCTTGCTTGTCAGCTGAAATGAGCTGCTCCGTTCTACACACTGTCAACTTCACTGCAGTAAACCGTCTACTGAGGAATTTCAGTATGTTAGGGTTGAGACTTGGAACTACTGCTAACAGCAAATTGCAGTAGAAAATTCTTGCTGAGCCAGGCTGAAAAAGTACCCTCAATGTGAGAAATGAAGCAAAAGACAAAGTGTTTCAAATCCAGAGTAAGAGAACAGTGTCAAAATGCACTGCATGAAGTTACATTGAAAATGTTTTTCATATGTTTTAGGAGAGGATCTCTTTAGACTGTCGGAACTTCCCTTAAGCTTCTTAAAGCATGTGTGTGATGAAAGATGTGAGAAATGGCTAAAAGTGAACTTTTCTCAGCCAGTACTTTGAAAATTACTTCACTGAGCAGTTAGATAAGTTAGGGCCAAGACATGAATTTCATCTGAATTTATCAGACTTAACCTGTTTTAAAACCCAATGCAAAAGATGCACACAGACTATAATAGATGTTCCTCTGTAATTTCATAAACAGGTTGATGTTTCAATGTAAGGAAAATTTGATTAAAAGAGGCTCTTGAGGACTTTGCATAGCTCTTCTTTTGATAAGGCTGTGCATGCCTGATATGATAGAATGGTGTCATGCGTTAACTACTACTGATGTCCAAACAACATACTACACCATTCACCACTGCTAGTTACTGTGGCAGACTGTGCAACAGAACCATGTCAATTTCAAAGGCTCTTTCTCTTCACACAGAATTAAGTGAGCACGGAAAAAGAAAAGTGCTTTGAAGGGAAAATGGGACATAGACAATAGCTCAAGCTAGGTGCAAATGGTCCCTCAAAGTGCTAGGAAGTAGCAGATGGAGAATAGCTAAGGCCTAAAGCAGTTTGAAGAATTAATTATAATGAATATTTAAAGACCCTCTGCCCTCACCCCCCCCACTGCCAGTACAAGTGCGCGTGCACGCGCACGCACACGCACACGCACACTCCAAAGAAGCAAAGGATAGACACAAACTTTCACAGCATATGTGGTATTAGTAGTCTTATCCATCTCTGTAAGTCCTGGGGAACTGAAGACAAAGTTCCAGTTTTAGAGCAGCTTCTGTTATCAAAACCTCTGTCTTCATTTTAAAGGACTGTCCTCTGTACTTCTTGAATGGTTACAAATAGGAAACAGGAAAAGACAGAAGGAAAAGTTAACTGAAAAATTCTTGGGTGATGTAGTGATCTGATTAGGGAAGAAGCTGTCTAGTTCTAAGGTGAGCATCTGCTGGGAGTTAAGTATATGGATCTAGTGCCGTCTTTATCATTTAGATTAGAACCCTCCAGATATCAACACATACAAGTTTATAATTAAGGATAAAAGGGCTCTTAAAGAATTTCAACCCTCAAGCACTTTTCATACAGGTTTCAGGTCCAGTCATCCTGTCCTTTGCTTGGCATGGTATGAAGGTGATCAGTATAGGATAAACCACGAACAGCAAAAAGGTAGATATACAGGACATATCAAGCTGTCATTTACCCTGATTTGTGCAAGGCAGAATGTCAGTGCTGGGCTCAGTCAGGGAGGGAACTTCAAAGGAAAAGAGGGATAGGTCTAGTGAAAAGTGAGCATGGTCAGGTCTGAATCCAGTGCACTGAATAACTCCCATATAGAACACATGGCACCATGGGAAGGGAAGTCTAACTTGGCGCACTAAGCTATGCCTCAAGACCCAAAACCTGGCATTCTTAATAAGATTTTACTCTCTTTATTCAGGCAAAACTCTTTGGAATCAGTGGGTCACTGTTGAAGGAACTGAGCACTTATGACTTCCATTGACTTCAGTGATAGTGTAGATGTCTGAATGAGATCACAGCCCCAATGTACTAGGTGCTGTACAAACACATAGCAAGACAGAATAACTGCCCTGAAGAGCTTACAATGTGAATTAAACCCCTGTCTACATGCAGCAGCTTTACCATTTAAATTTAAATTGTTTTTTCTAAAATTATTTAAATGTGTGTAAAAGCCGTGTAGACACCTTCATTTTGATAAAGTGACTTGTCACTTTAGTATAAATCTGTTCCTAAGCTAAATTGTAGTAAGTCTGATTTTTACCCATGTAAGTGTGTCCATGCACGGCTTTCTACACTGATTTAACTAAACATTTTAAATTGTATCTTTAGTGAAAACACCGCAACTTCTTGTATAAACAAGCCCTAAGACACCATACAACAAGTGAGGGTGACCAACAAAAGGGGAGTATGGGGGATAGGGGAGGGGGAGAAGGAGAGAAACAGTGCCAGGAACACGTAGTTGTTATGTACACTAACTATCTGCCTAAATTACTGCTTCCAAATAAATTGACTGTTTAGATTTAAATAAATAAATAAGTGATATTAACAATGGCAGTAATCTGTGCTGGCTGTCTGCTTAGACAATCTGCCCCTGTCTCCTTGAGCGCTTTTGGATGGTATGGTTATGTGTAACTTGCACTCAATGATTTGTGGGTAATTTTTGGGGCACAGCTTATCTCCTCCACTATTCTTTGCACCACAGGGGCTGATGTGCTTTCTTTTATTTAGCAAAACAAAACTAAGTTATAATGAGAAAATTAATGTATTGGAAAATTACTCTGAATGGGATATCACATTTTACCAACAAATTACATTATTTTTCATCCTCTAACATAAGAAAATGCTGATCCCAAAGTCGTGTATCTCTCTTTCTCTGCTTCTCAGAACTTTAAAAGCTCTATTATTGTTCATTCTCTCTCTATCAGGTCCTCTGTCCCAAAGGCCCCTCTTTCGACTACAAATATACTTTCTCTGCTTCAAAAAGTTCTGTGTTCCTCTTTTACCTGTTTCCTGGTTTCTTTGTTCATTCCAACAATCCTTGTTATCCTTTGGCGCATCCTTTGCTTGGTATCTTATCACATTTCCTTCCTCCACTAGATTATTAGACAGTTTCTCTTTCTGCCTTTCTCTTTAGTTCATACACTCCGTTTCCTTCAAACATGTGAGTCCCTAATTGGATCCTGAGAATTCTTTCACTCTGCTTTATAATAATCCCTACCTTGCTCTTCAAGCTGTGGTGGTCAGTGATCGCTCAGACCCAAGGAGCCTGACAGAGGTCTGCTTCATTCAGTGTCCGAGTTCCAACTGATCCGCACTGCATAGTATGAGCCTCTGCCTCACATAACAACTAGTTCGAAATGGCTCTTGCCAAAGCTTCTTAAAGGTGAAGTTCCCTACATGACTACCAATCTTTTGGCTCAGGAATATGGGACAGGACTCCATTAAACGATTCTCAGCCTTGCTGCATTGTTTGTCAGGAGGGTTACTCTTGATCTCTGTGAGGTACTCTTTGCTCTGGAGATGAACAGCACTACTTTGGCAATGCTCCTACCCTTGCCCAGAAAGCAAGTGACCAAGATAGAGAAGCAAACCTAGTCTTTCTTCATTGCACTGCAGAATAGTTATGAACAAAGCTGAAAAGATTCAGCACTTTGGTTCAGATTAACATCCCAAAGGTCAGATCCCTTCTGAAGCTTATCTTGACTATTAAGCTAAAAATTTATTTGGGAATCTTGCAAGCTTGTAGGCTTTTCTAAAAGACTTTTAGTGTTCCAGCCTTGTTAGAAGTACCTCCAAGAGAGATTTTTCTCATGGTATTTTATCTTCTGTTGCCATACAAATTCAGGCAGTTCAGAGATGGATTTGTTTTAAAAAAAAATTCCCACTCAACACCAGTTTACCATACCTTTAAAACCTCAAAGAGTCAGTTCAGTTAGAGTTTGGGCATGGATTCAGGCTACTTGCAATTTTACCATAGACTGTTAGTTAATACAGATACGAGTGCCGTTCACCACTTCCTTCTGCAGAGAATTATCACTAGATCCAGTATTTTCATAAAGGGGTGCCTAAAGTTAGGCTCTTAAACACACATTTAGGCACTTAAATAAATAGCCTAATTTTTCGAAAATGCTGATTCCTGAATAGCATCTGTTGCCGTAGTGGGAGCTGTCGGGTGCTCTGCACCTTTGAAAACAAGGTCACTTATTTGTGTGCCTAATATGGATTTGGCAACTTAAGTTTAGGCACCCTCTTATAAAATATTGGCCTCAACTACTCAGCACGTCGGAGCATAACTCACTTTATAGTAACTGGTAGAATTAGTGGGTAGAAGTCACATTGGGGCCGGACGAATTGCATCCGAGAGTGCTGAAGGAATTGGCGGCTGTGATTGCAGAGCCCTTGGCCATTATCTTTGAAAACTCGTGGCGAACGGGGGAAGTCCCGGATGACTGGAAAAAGGCTAATGTAGTGCCCATCTTTAAAAAAGGGAAGAAGGAGGATCCTGGGAACTACAGGCCGGTCAGCCTCACCTCAGTCCCTGGAAAAATCATGGAGCAGGTCCTCAAAGAATCAATCCTGAAGCACTTAGAGGAGAGGAAAGTGATCAGGAACAGTCAGCATGGATTCACCAAGGGAAGGTCATGCCTGACTAATCTAATCGCCTTTTATGATGAGATTACTGGTTCTGTGGATGAAGGGAAAGCAGTGGATGTAGTGTTTCTTGACTTTAGCAAAGCTTTTGACACGGTCTCCCACAGCATTCTTGTCAGCAAGTTAAGGAAGTATGGGCTGGATGAATGCACTATAAGGTGGGTAGAAAGCTGGCTAGATTGTCGGGCTCAACGGGTAGTGATCAATGGCTCCATGTCTAGTTGGCAGCCGGTGTCAAGTAGAGTGCCCCAGGGGTCGGTCCTGGGGCCCGTTTTGTTCAATATCTTCATAAATGATCTGGAGGATGGTGTGGATTGCACTCTCAGCAAATTTGCGGATGATACTAAACTGGGAGGAGTGGTAGATACGCTGGAGGGGAGGGATAGGATACAGAAGGACCTAGACAAATTGGAGGATTGGGCCAAAAGAAATCTAATGAGGTTCAATAAGGATAAGTGCAGGGTCCTGCACTTAGGATGGAAGAATCCAATGCACCGCTACAGACTAGGGACCGAATGGCTCGGCAGCAGTTCTGCGGAAAAGGACCTAGGGGTGACAGTGGACGAGAAGCTGGATATGAGTCAGCAGTGTGCCCTTGTTGCCAAGAAGGCCAATGGCATTTTGGGATGTATAAGTAGGGGCATAGCGAGCAGATCGAGGGACGTGATCGTTCCCCTCTATTCGACACTGGTGAGGCCTCATCTGGAGTACTGTGTCCAGTTTTGGGCCCCACACTACAGGAAGGATGTGGATAAATTGGAAAGAGTACAACGAAGGGCAACGAAAATGATTAGGGGTCTAGAGCACATGACTTATGAGGAGAGGCTGAGGGAGCTGGGATTGTTTAGTCTGCAGAAGAGAAGAATGAGGGGGGATTTGATAGCTGCTTTCAACTACCTGAAAGGGGGTTTCAAAGAGGATGGCTCTAGACTGTTCTCAATGGTAGCAGATGACAGAACGAGGAGTAATGGTCTCAAGTTGCAATGGGGGAGGTTTAGATTGGATATTAGGAAAAACTTTTTCACTAAGAGGGTGGTGAAACACTGGAATGCGTTACCTAGGGAGGTGGTAGAATCTCCTTCCTTAGAGGTTTTTAAGGTCAGGCTTGACAAAGCCCTGGCTGGGATGATTTAACTGGGACTTGGTCCTGCTTTGAGCAGGGGGTTGGACTAGATGACCTTCTGGGGTCCCTTCCAACCCTGATATTCTATGATTCTATGATTCTATGAACTGATGCTTGAAAAGATGTGGAACACATAATAGAGCAGTTTTACTTCTTATACATTTTTTTTATCATTAGAGTATTTCAATGTTTGGTTTTTTTAATTTTTATTTTACTAGCCAAGAAATTAGTCCAAGTCCTTAAAATATTTATAATATTGAATTGTGCACAATGGAAACTTTTGGCAAAAACGCCAATAGGCCTGCCGTGTGGTCAATGTCTCTGGCCTTTTGCATTTTCTCAGATTTCCCACTTTGCAGGCTTTGGGTGTAATAACATCTTAAATTTTTAGATTGCTGCCAGGATCTATTTTATAATTTCACCTCCAGTAAGTATCTTACAGTTTCCAAAACTCAGTTGTACAAAGAATAAAATTGCAGTTATAAAAAAAAAAGTATAAAAGAAAAGAGTCTTAGAAAAAGGTGGGGGAAAAAAGAGATAACAAATATAATTTCAATTCTAACAACTTCCAGGCGTTATTAAAAAATGAAAGGACTTAAAGAAAATCAACACACATTTTCGGTCACAACTCAAACCTGTCATGTAAAATAGGAACTCTGTTGTACTTAATACTAAAGAAACACTACAGCAATAAAGTGCAAAGTGTGAAATGATATTTTTGTGTGTCGAGCATTGTTCCAGCAGAAACTGAAGCATATAATTTATTTCTTAAAATGCAGATTGAGAGTGCTTATTGTGCTAGGATTTTGAGAGTATATTTATCATTTTAAAAACATTATCAACCAGTATTGCTTGGAACTGGAGCCATATTTCTTCTTTTTAAAAAGATTACTTAACAAGAGGCCTGTCCCCACATTTCAGTTCTAATGTTTACTGCACTATAAAAAGGTATGGAACTCAGTCTTGAATGATTTTATTCTTCAAAGAGTTGGGTGCCCTTTTGACTTTCACAGTATATGTAGTTCTATTTTTGTAATGACTCATCTTGCTTTTATACCTCTGTGTTGACTGCTGTATATATTTTACTCTTGGTTGCCTGAATTCCCTTATAGTCCTGCTGATTTTCTTCTTTACCATTTCTGGCCTCTATTGCTGCCACGTGTAAAAGCTGCACATCGGTACTCCCTATTGAGGAGGACTGGGCATGGTTCATTCTTTGGCTTATCCCCATTGCTCCTGAGCAGGCCAGAAGAGTTGCTTCAGAGTAATGTGCAACAGTCTCTCCCCTCCTCCCTAAGTTTTAATCCACCTTAATGACACAGCCATGTTCCTGGGCTATCCAGGGCTTTTGAACACCCCTTCCCCTCCCACCGCATTCCCAGTCTACGTTTCCAGGTGATCACCTCCTGGTAAAATTGTTACAGTTGTTGTCTGTGATATGATATAAATGACTGTTTACCTGACCCTGGTGCTGTTCAATTTCCGAGGTGGTCAGGTTTTGAGACCATTTTAATGAAAAATAAGTGAAGACTTGACCTGAAAGGAGCAATGCTTACTTTGTGCCAGCATTGAGCCCTGGCACCTCTAGGCTTGGCAGTTCATAGCCCTGGCACCTCTAGACTTGCAGTGTTAGTTATGAAAGTAAAAAAATTGCTTGAGCCCAAGTGTCTCTTTCATTACAAATTAAGCACTGAAAAGGAGGGAGGTAAAATTTACTGTATAAAATATAATGAAATAAATTATAGCTATGCCTGGGGTGTGAGATGTTGCTTTACTTACTGGTCTTGGTATATATGTAATATACCCTGTTTGGAAAGAATCATAACTCACTGTTAGAATTTGCATTGGGTTGAACAAGTGGCTGAAATCAATTTAACATTTAAGCCATTTTTAATTTTAAAATATGAAAAAAAAATCCCCCTCCACTCCCTTTATATATATTCATTCCCATTCTAGGCATTTGCTTTGGTAATGTTTCTAGGTTTTAGAAATGAATTTCCACACTTCTTTCACTAGTCTTTATTTTATTATGTGACTGAGACCAGTAAAGTATTCCAGTTCTTTGAGACTCAAGTGTAATCTAAAAGAAGAAACCACAAGACATATTTTGGCTTTATGCACTTTCCAGGCCCCCACATACCATATATTCAGAGGACTATATAACTTCAAGTAAACACATGTTAACATGGCTGATACTACCATCTTTGTTGCTATTGTTTCTATGTGTAATGTCACTGGGGATCTATTCAACAAAAGAATACCCCCCAATGAATAGCTCTGTGATTGCTGACCTATTAACATCATTCTGACCAAGGTTTTCTTTCCTGCTAGGTGGAGAAGGTGGTTCGTTTCTTTCAGAGAGTTAAAGCAGTGGATCTGTCATAATAAGAGTGATATCAAGTTTGTTGTGTTTTTTTTTTTCTCACCACATTCATGATGGGTACCCACCTTTTCTTCAGGGGCTGGAAAATTTGAGGGGAAGATATATTTGACATTTTTAAAACAGCTTTCAACATTTCTAGACACTTGCTTAAATTTTATTATCATTTATTTCGTTTTCTGCAGCATTGAGCTGTGCTAGGCAATGAAGGAGCAGTTCCAAAGAGTTTGCAATCTAGGGTCCCAATCCTGGCGTGAACTCTGTGCATGTGGATCCCTATACCTGCACAGAGCCCCACGGAAGTAAGTCTGCTCTTATGGAGCTCAGGGCTAGACTGAGGTGCAAAGAAGAAACAAGGTAGTGGAAAGGTGTAAAACAGGCAGTTGGCGCTGGGCAAATAATGGATTTTTTTAATTTGTTGGCAATTTTGAAACATTAAAAATCATTTTGGGTCCATCAGAAAATGACATTTTCCAAAACTTTTTAGTGAATCAAAATTTCCAATAGAAGCCAATCAAAACTTTACTGAATGAAACAAAAACAATTGCCTTGAAATTTATTGGTAATGTCAAACTCTCTCTCACCAACAGAAGCTAGTCCAATAAAAAATATTACCTCACCCACCTTGCCTCTCTAATTTTGACTTTAAGGCATTTTGACAAAAGCAAGCAAAAGGATGGAAGTAATTCTTCTGTCACACGTTCCTCCCTTATAAGCTTCAGCCCAGTGGTTCGGATACTCACCTCGGATAAGGGAGCTCTAAGGTCAATTCCCCCTCTTCCTGCTGTGGAGAAAGAATTTGATCTTGGGTATCCCCCAGTTCAGAAGCATGCCCTGGACTATGGAGTAGTCTGTCATGGAGCTGATCCTCTTTTAATCAATAATTTAAATAATCATTGGAGCAAGGTCAAACTTGGGTCCCCCACATCCAAAACCATTTTGACTTTTTCAGTTTGGTCAAAAGTATCTGGTGAACGCAGTATGAATTTGTGAATAGTTTTGGTCAACCTGGAACTGCATTTTGTGGTGAATAAACTACTAATCTGAAAAATGTCACCCAGGTCTATATACAAATAAAGTAGTCAAAGCAATGGCTGTTCATATCTTAATAAAGCAAATGTCTTCAGATACATAGACTGTAGTCAGTCTTGCTATTATTAGTTGGCTAATTACTAGTTGGCATCAGTGCGGGAGGGCAGTGGCCTCGAAGTCCCACTCAGGAAGGGTAATCCATGCATCTGGACTGGCTGATGCCAAAGACCTTTTGCATTTAAAGAGTGGACCATGAGTTGCTTCAAATCAATCTTAATATACAAGCACTCAGTGGCATTTAGTAACGGTGCACAGTATCAATCTTTTTTATGAGTTTGGCATTTACTATTGGTACTTTGCCATTCCCCAGGAAACACTGGATAGTTTCCTAGTCGCACTGGTTTGCTTGATGTTTCTGAAGCTTCACAGCTTCTGTGAGGAACACACACAGATTAAATAAAAATGGGCCAGTCCTTTTCTAGTCAAACTCCAACTGAAGCCAATAATATCTAGCATTTTGTGATGGGATGTGTATCCCACACAGGCCCTGAAGGAATTAATGTGATTAACATATCTCTCAGCACTAGAGAGAGAGAGCATGCACGAAAGCCAGGCTTCATTGATGATGAAGCCCATCTGGGGAGGGGCTGGGTGATGATCATAAAGTTAGGAAATTTGTAGAAGAAACTACAAGGAAAGAATCCACAATCACGGTCGGGGGGATAGAAGAGGTAGGAAGCAGTCCAGGAAGACATCAAGGAGTCTGAGGGAGTAGACCTTGTCTGCCAGCTACAGAGTCCCTGCATTGGAACCCAGAGTAGAGGGTGGGCCTGGGTTTCCCTACCAGTGCCAAGGAAGGTGAGCTGAAACCCCCTGTAGGTAAATGGTGTAAGGACTGTGGAGCCCAGAGATGGATGGAAGACCTGTTTGTAAGGTCATTGGACTATAACTGGGTTGGACACTGTTTCTCTGTAAGGGATGGACTAAGGTGTAACCTGGCTGGAGGGCCAAGTTGTGGGAAGAGAGACCACCACAGTGACAGAGTAACTGTTGGCGGGAGGTGCCATTTGGGGAGACAGCTGCTACATCACACCTGGCCACAAGGTGGTGCACCCCATTTTACAGATCAAGAACTGAGTCATGCTTGTTCAAAACAATGAAAGAACATTAACAAAACAATGCTCAAAACACCTTGTGAAAGAGATATAATCCCCTCTTTATATATGGGGAAACTCGGGCTGCTGTAAAGGGTTTGGGATGGGGGTACCCTTGGCACAGTCCAGAATGAGGGAGGTACAAAAGTGGTTTAAAGACCGTCCAGTCTTGTCCCATTGTTCTTTCTCTTTCCAGCCACACGAGGCTCGTCTTAATTGTGATTATTTGCTCAGCAACTATTCTTCTCAGTCAATCATCTAAAGGCCATTGGTGGCCTTTCTGGCAGGGTTTTGATGTTATATTTTATTTGTCTTCATTTTACCCCTTCCTATATGTTAAAGTGAAAACAGAAATTACTACTGCACTTTTAAGTTTTTGAACTTTTTTATTGCTTCCATATGAGGGACAATGCAGATAAGGAATAATAGTAATCTTTTTTTTTAAAGGAGAAAATGAATATAATCTACCTGAAAACAGAGTAGTCCATAAAATGTAATTTTATTTTAAAAAAGAGATCCAGTATAAATGACAAGGCAACAAAATTGATTGGCTGGGGCAAATGACTTGTTTTCTCTTCAGTGGAAATTTTCAGGGCAGAGGGGATGTAGGATTGAACCCGCAAAGTGCTGCACCATTAACAATGGTCCTAAAATTATCAGACGTTCACAACACGCATAACGTTATCCCGCAAGAGGCTAAGAACCTCTGGAAAAGAGGCAGTGTGAGGTGAGGGTGTCCATAGGAGTACAGACCATTCTCACCATCTCCCAGGAAATGCTCAGCATATCACAGCATTAGGCCCCTTACACTTATTAAGAATATGCATCTTTAATAGTGAATGTGACTTCCGATAAGACATAATAGAGAAAAGGAAATGTATTCATAGGTCTGTTGGAAAGCATATAACTGCTTTAAAGAGGAATTTAGATAAGGCTTTAATAGTAATAAAGAAAAAGTTGAAATGCTCGTAACATGTTCAGAAGCCTTTTAGTATATTAAGTTTAAAAAGTTATTTTACTTACTGAACCACTTGATTATGCAAAGAAAAGCACCAACGTATTCTATTCATTGAACCATTAAATGGGAATCCAGCAAGCCATTAAAATTAATAGATGAGCCTGGAACTTGGGTGGATGTAGAAGAAAAAACCCAAGGTGATTAGCTGTCAAAATGTTGTATCTGCTTGTCAAGATGAATGGTGTCATCCAAATTTTGTATAATAGTCTTTCTGTTTTAGCATTATAATTCACGTGCTTGTCACCTTTAAAAGTTGCAGATTAGAATGAAATGGAAATGATATACCCATCCTGCAACAAAACTAGAAAAAATGATAGGATCTAAGCTTGTGGAAATTGATTTCATATTCAGTTTTACTGGTCTCTTGAACTACAGTGCAGTAGGTAAGATCAGTTACATACATAACTGCTTTAAAAACTTGTGCAGGTATCTTTTGCAGGTTTGCTGACATGAAACTATGAAATATCTTCACAAGGTAGAACAAAATGAAATGTGCAATATATGAAACAGATAGCTGAAAGCATGCTAGACTCAGTAGAAATGAGCAAAATGGAAATAGTATGTTGATCCAAGTTTCTAGTACTATTTAAATAGAATCTATGCCATAGCAATTAAGAATAATGTAACAGGCAGCAGGATGCAGCTGAACAGGTTATTTCTTTGGCTGAAAAGGGTAGTGAGAGTCTGAGTAGAATGTTGTTTTGACTCCTTGACTGCTGCTGGACATGCTAGTATGTCTGGCAGAATGCACCTTACTGTGCTTGGGAATCCTAGTGATCCCTTGACTTCAGTGGAACATAAATGCAACATCTGCAACACAGCAGGTACAATGGAGAGCCTGCAGTGAAAAGATTAATGAGGACTATAACTATTTAGTTAGTAATTCTGAAGTGCAGGACACTTCCCTTTCCCATTTATTACTGCAGGCAGCTTTCCATTGCCATTAATGCCTACACTGTGGTTGCATGTGTGTTGTCAATAATTCTTTGTATAATACTATGCGTCTGAAAGAAACTGCAGGATGTTTCAAGTGTATTGGGTCACACGGGGATATTTTCTGTGCCTTGTATGTTGAGGGTTGTATAGATTTTAAAATGTGACTTCAAACTGAAGAATGCTAGATAAAGATTGAATGTTTTTAGACTGTGTCCTAGTCCAGCAAATCAGAACTCTGGAGTCAGCATTAAACAATAAAGATTGGATTTACTTTTAATCCTCTATAAATCACAAAATGAAACTTTTAAAGAATTTCAGTCACTGTTGCAGTTCCAGCATTGAATGAATAATACAGACCTGGGTTTAGATGCTGATGTCAGTTACGCAGGTGTAAATCTGAAGTAACATCGGATGAGTTAATCTGGATTTACACCAGCAAACCTAAAGGCAGAATATTAGCCCTTAATTTGAAGATTACTTCTATTCAACTCCCTCCCTAAATTAGACATTGTATTGTATATCTGATCCTATTGAAACATGATGTGCACTTTCTACAATTTTGACAGCTCACGTTGAATCCATGCTCATGTAATGTGGTTCCACTAGTTTAAGGTGATAGAACTGCTTTAATCCTCCATCAGGAGCAGTATTGCACAAATGCAGTCACCACAAATGAAGTAGTGCCCACTTATCAGAGCTTGAAGTGCATCTCAGAGGGATGTAAGTTCTTTGAAACTGGTCCATCAATTATACTTTGAATTACCATGAACCACTACAAAATTTCCTTCTTTTAGTGCAGACATTTGCTTCCATTTAAATTATGCAAATTGTCTTCCATAGCAAACCACAACACATTAGTGTAAGTGCTGATTCATTGATTATTGATTTGCCCTAATTATCTCACTGATGTTAAAGAATGATTAGTGGTAGGAAATAGCTTACAAGTTGGTCTTTATTAATGAAAGTCATCAGATGCATATCATATAAATATGTGACTTCCTCCAGCTATATATTCTGCTCTGGAATTAAACTTCTCACTAAAAAAATGCCAGGCATAGAAATACATCCACATAAAACTATGTATGTATATATACATGCAACTACATGCTGTACAAAGAAGCAGGTTTCAGAGTAGCAGCCATGTTAGTCTGTATTCGCAAAAAGAAAAGGAGTACTTGTGGCACCTTAGAGACTAACAAATTTATTTGAGCATAAGCTTTCGTGAGCTACAGCTCACTTCATCGGATGCATTTGGTGGAAAATACAGAGGGGAGATTTATATACACACACAGAGAACATGAAACAATGGGTTTTATCATACACATTGTAAGGAGAGTGATCACTTAAGATGAGCCATCACCAGCAGCAGGGGGGGGAAAGGAGGAAAACCTTTCATGGTGACAAGCAAGGTAGGTTATTTCCAGCAGTTAACAAGAACATCTGAGGAACAGTGTGTGGGGGGGAAATACCATGGGGAAATAGTTTTACTTTGTGTAATGACTCATCCATTCCCAGTCGCTATTCAAGCCTAAGTTAATTATATCCAGTTTGCAAATTAATTCCAGTTCAGCAGTCTCTCATTGGAGTCTGTTTTTGAAGTTTTTTTGTTGAAGGATAGCCACCCTCAGGTCTGTAATCGAGTGACTGGAGAGATTGAAGTGTTCTCCGACTGGTTTTTGAACTACTACATGCCACAAGGGGCCACAACAGTGGTTCCCGTAACCCACCCAGCAATATTGTTAATCTATCCAACTATACTCTTAATCCAGCAGAAGAATCTGTCCTATCTCGGGGCCTCTCCTTTTGCCCCTCCACCCCCACGAACATGATACAGTTCTGTGGTGACCTAGAATCCTATTTTCGACGTCTCCGACTCAAGGATTATTTCAAACACACCTCTGACCAACATATTAACCCATAGACACCTTCCTAACAACACTACAAAAAGAAGGATTCTGGGTGGACTCCTCCTGAAGGTCGAAACAGCAGACTGGACTTCTACATAGAGTGCTTCCGCCAACGTGCATGTGCTGAAATTGTGGAAAAGCAGCATCACTTGCCCCATAACCTCAGCCGTGCAGAACACAATGCCATCCACAGCCTCAGAAACAACTCTGACATCATAATCAAAGGTTTCAGAGTAGCAGCCGTGTTAGTCTGTATTCTCAAAAAGAAAAGGAGTACTTGTGGCACCTTAGAGACTAACAAATTAAATTTGTTAGTCTCTAAGGTGCCACAAGTACTCCTTTTCTTTTTATCATAATCAAAAAGGCTGACAAAGGAGGTGCTGTCATCATCATGAATAGGTCAGAGTATGAACAAGAGGCTACTAGGCAGCTCTCCAACACCACTTTCTACAAGCCATTACCCTCTGATCCCACTGAGAGTTACCAAAAGAAACTACAGCATTTGCTCAAGAAATTGCCTGAAAAAGCACAAGAACAAATCCGCACAGACACACCCCTAGAACCCCGACCTGGGTATTCTATCTGCTACCCAAGATCCATAAACCTGGAAATCCTGGACGCCCATCATCTCAGGCATTGGCACCCTGAGAGCAGGATTGTCTGGCTATGTAGACTCCCTCCTCAGCCCGTACGCTACCAGCACTCCCAGCTATCTTCGAGACACCAGTGACTTCCTGAGGAAACTACAATCCATTGGTGATTTTCCTAAAAACACCATCCTAGCCACTATGGATGTAGAAGCCCTCTACACCAACATTCCACACAAAGATGGACTACAAGCCGTCAGGAACAGTATCCCCGATACTGTCACGGCTAACTTGGTGGCTGAACTATGTGACTTTGTCCTCACCCATAACTATTTCACATTTGGGGACAATGTATACCTTCAAATCAGCGGCACTGCGATGGGTACCCACATGGCCCCACAGTATGCCAACATTTTTATGGCTGTCTTAGAACAACGCTTCCTCAGCTCTCATCCCCTAATGCCTCTACTCTTGCGCTACATTGATGACATCTTCATCATCTGGACCCATGGAAAAGAAGCCCTTGAGGAATTCCACCATAATTTCAACAATTTCCATCCCACCATCAACCTCAGCCTGGAGCAGTCCACACAAGAGATCCCCTTCCTGGACACTACGGTGCTAATAAGTGATGATCACATAAACACCACCCTATATCAGAAACCTACTGACCACTATTCCTACCTACATGCCTCCAGCTTTCATCCAGATCACACCACACGATCCACAGCCAAGCTCTACGATATAACCGCATTTGCTCCAACCCCTCAGACAGACACAAACACCTACAAGATCTCTATCATGCATTCTTGCAACTACAATACCCACCTGCTGAAGTGAAGAAACAGATTGACAGAGCCAGAAGAGTACCCAGAAGTCACCTACTACAGGACAGGCCCAACAAAGAAAATAACAAAACGCCACTAGCCATCACCTTCAGCCTCCAACTAAAACCTCTCCAACGCATCATCAAGGATCTACAACCTATCCTGAAGGACGACCCATCACTCTCACAGATCTTGGGAGACAGGCCAGTCCTTGCTTACAGACAGCCCCCCAATCTGAAGCAAATACTCACCAGCAACCACACACCACACAACAGAACCACTAACTCAGGAACCTATCCTTGCAACAAAGCCTGTTGCCAACTCTGTCCACATATCTGTTCAGGGGACACCATCATAGGGCCTAATCACATCAGCCACACTATCAGAGGCTCGTTCACCTGCGCATCTACCAATGTGATATATGTCATCATGTGCCAGCAATGCCTCTCTGCCATGTGCATTGGTCAAACTGGACAGTCTCTACGTAAAAGAATGAATGGACACAAATCAGATGTCAAGAATTATAACATTCAAAAACCAGTCAGAGAACACTTCAATCTCTCCGGTCACTCGATTACAGACCTGAGGGTGGCTATCCTTCAACAAAAAAGCTTCAAAAACAGACTCCAATGAGAGACTGCTGAATTGGAATTAATTTGCAAACTGGATACAATTAACTTAGGCTTGAATAGAGACTGGGAATGGATGAGTCATTACATAAAGTAAAACTATTTCCCCATGGTATTTCTCCCCCCCCCCCACCGTTCCTCAGATGTTCTTGTTAACTGCTGGAAATAGCCTACCTTGCTTGTCACCATGAAAGGTTTTCCTCCTTCCTCCCCCCCTCCCCCGCTGCTGGTGATGGCTCATCTTAAGTGATCACTCTCCTTACAGTGTGTATGATAAAACCCATTGTTTCATGTTCTGTGTGTGTATATAAATCTCCCCTCTGTATTTTTCTGCCAAATGCAGCCGATGAAGTGAGCTGTAGCTCACGAAAGCTTATGCTCAAATAAATTTGTTAGTCTCTAAGGTGCCACAAGTACTCCTTTTCTTTTTTTAAAGATGCAGGTGTGCATGCTAAAAAGAAAATTCAGATGTCTTTTCTGTGGCTTCAGAGATTTCCCCTTTACATATAATTAAATGAAGGTATAGCTGGAACAATCATATTATAAGAACCTGATCCAAAGCCTCCTGAGATCAATGGAGATTTTTCTGTTCACTTCAATGAGAAGTTGATCCAGTCTTTAGTGACCAGTTTCTTCTGAGTTCATAGCACATAATGAAGTCCATAGCTCAGTGTGTTTCACTAATGGCAGTAATAAAATAAATTCTTGCTTCAAAATATCCTGTAAACTGAAGAGAGTTAGTCAGTGGCCATATAATTCACAAACATGATTAAAAAGCAGTCGAGTTTGAAAATGTTTTTCAATAGAGTTCAGCTAATATCACAACAAATAAATCTCACTCTACCCAAAAAAAAAAGCTTTTAAAAAACCCAAAGTTTAAAAAGTCTTGAAATGGTTAAAGGATTCAGCCACTTCCCCGCTGTCATAATTCTTTGTCACTCAATATCATCTCACCTGATTTCATGCCATCCCCAGTGCCCTAGCCTTATTCCTCCAACTCTGTTCCTTTCATGGTCCCTGTTCCTTTCCATGCCTGAACTCTGTGCACCAGTACCCTGCACTTCCTGCTGTCCCCTATCCTCCCTGCCATGTCCCTTTGTCTTTCCCTGGCACTCTTCACTGCCCTTTGTAATAGAAAACTAACATCATCTTTAACTATGGAGTAGTTTCTGCCACTCCACAATATTGGACATGATCTTCATATACAACAAACATTCCTTGTATGTCGTTGCTTTTCATTCAGGACACATGCGTTCATTTTTGACATACCTGACTGCTCACTGAGCTGCAGGTAGGAGATGGGTGACTAGTTGCTTAGGGAAATAATTCTGTACACTCCTCTTTGGCCTTGAAGGATTGCCTGACAGCAGGAATGGCTGGGTTGCACCGTGCCATAGACACTGAATGGCACAGTGCACCAGTCAATGGAGGCTCCTTGCACAACAACATGTAGAGACGGGGAGGATAGCCTCAGAGGATCAAGCATACTGTTGATCATCTAGTGCTCATTCATGCACAGGAGGAGGGGCTGTGTGGGACTGTGGACCTATTTTAGATGAAGTAGTCCTGGCAAAGCCCTGGCTCAACAAATGTTTTCCAGATGGTGCAGATGATTTGTTGCCCTAGGCATCTGCTCAGCACCTAGTCCAAACATTTGGGATAGGCTGCATTGTGTAAGGATTTGGCCCTTAATGTAGACATAAGCTATGGGCTGAATGTTGACAAAAAGCAGTTTAATATTTTAAAAATTAAGTTGGTTTGAAAGATGGTCATTCTAACCCACAAACATATAATGTAGAGATCTTTGTGAACCCAGCCACAAAGGCAATCAGGGAAATTGTGTCAATTGGCCTTGTTTGGTGTGATTCCACTGCATTACCATTTTAATACAACTAACATCAGAAGTTCAATATATGGGGCACAAAGCTAAGCCTTTCCTGTACACATCTCACCTAAATAGGCTTAATGAAGCAGGGGGAAGATGCGTAAGAGAAACTTTCTGACTAACAAGGGAAGTTTCATAGCTTTCATGCTCTCATGTTCAAAGGAGCTAAGGGAAAAACTGGCTTTTGAGATACAATAATGCATCATGGAGGATATTATCTTTCTCACACAATAATAAATACATGGATTTCACTCATGAATAAGCTGGTCTATATTAAGACTAAAAAACGAATACTGTGTTCTGGATCGCGCTTTTCTGGTCTGGATTGGAAAACATTTTCATTGCCTATTTTACAGAGTGTGAAATGGAGAGACAAAGAGGTTAAAGACCTGAATTTGAGAGATGCAGGGAATCCACAATGCCATTTGAAATCAACACCAGGGTGTCTGGTCTGAAGTGTCACAGTAAGCCAGAAGTAAAGGTGGAATTAGAATTCAGATCTCCCAGCTCTGAGCCCTGTGCTTAATCCAACAAATCATGTGGCTCCTCCAGTATCTATTCATTAAATAAAATAATAAATTAAACAAATCTGATATAGTTCTTAGATATAGTTCTCTTCTATATGAATTATATAGAATTATGGGAAAGTGCCAAGTGTCTTGGGAGGGCCTGGGTTCTCTTGGGGGTGTCTCCATGACAACAGTGACAGATGCAGACTTTCCAAGTAATGGAATTTCAAAGGAAAGGAAAAGAAGGCTCTCATGAATTATGCAGGTTGTCAATATCTAATCAAATGTGGAGAATACAGCTGGAATCCTTCTTAATAAAGTTGCCATTACTATGTTGCATCAGCATAGTAATGATGCACTAAAATCTGTATTGATTAGTAATTGAAAGCTAAAAATAAGCTTAAAAGCAGCAATATGTAATCATCTCCCCATCTTCTAATTTTCTTTATAATTGCCATTCTCTGTCCTGTCTTGTACTGTCACTAGACCCTGCTTGCAATTAGAGAAGAGACATGGAAACTAGATAACTATTCATTATTTGCATTTGAAATGCATCATATGTAGCCAAGCCTGGAGTAGGATGGCTCTGCTTTCCATGGGTGAGAGTTAGATTGTAATACTACAGTCTGTCCAGGGCTATGAGCAGCAGGTACCTGGGCTGCCCCAGGAGCAAGGCAGATCTGAGTCACATTCGATCCCTCTTTCCCCCATGGTGACATAAGCTGTGCCAGCCCTTTTTCTGGGGGAAGGCATTGTCCTGTGGACCCCTTTTATTCTTTATTGCAGCTTTCTTTCTTTATTGCAGCTTACTTTCCTCTCTGCCCTATGCCATGGAGTATCAGCACCTGAGGGGCACAGATGCCCTTACCAATATGATTAGGGAGATGTGTCTGGCTAGCAAAACCTGGTGGCAATTATGATATGTGGGAAGTAAGGGGTATTTGATCTGCCTGATTTTCACTCCAGGAGTTGTAGTTGGGCACCTTTATAAGTATTTTCTTCATTTCTAGGATGTACTTATGAGAAGTCTTTGGGATCACAAGAAATAAAAATAAAGCTTTCATGTACATTAGTGTTCAAAAGGGGGGGCAATATAAGTCTCCAAAGTGGGTCTGATATCATAATGAAGAACAGCTATGAAAAGCAGAGAGAAACCAGAAAAGGTAAAGTAGGAAAAGAGAGGGATGAGAGCATCTTTTGGGATCTTCCCACTCTGTAGCCAAGTGCACTGCCAGCAAGTCAGGTGAACCAAGTGAACAGTTTGCGTGTGTTTGCAAAGTTTGTGGTGAGCATTCTGTTTGCATGATGTATTCAACCCCAGGCCACACTTGTTCATCCATAATACAAGTGTTTAGTTTTGTTACTTTAGATCTCAGGGCTGGATTGACTGAATGATTCAAGTCCCTAAAGTTTGCTTAAAGGATGCTCCCAGCTGTGAAACAAACTGTTCTTAGATTACTCCACTGTTTTCAACCTACTCAGAGGGAAAAAGTGTTTTTAATGCTGTTACATTTTTAATTTGTTGCTTTGTATTTGTTGCCTAATATTTCAGAGCTTTTTATAATATATTCATACTGGGCCCTGAGGATACCTCTCTCTTTATTGGTGGATGCCTCTTTATTCCACAGTTCATCTAAGACAGAACCACTCAGCTTTTCTTTATATTTCTATAGCCCAGCCAAGAATTGTTTGAGAATACCCCCGATTATAAATCTAGGAACCCTTACTACACCATGTAAAGGTGAATTATTTTTATAAATAAGGGAGATTAAAGAGGTTGATAAGCACTGAAGAAGGTATATAAATGGGTTCTTAGATCCTTTAAAAATAATCTCTCTTTCCTCCATATTCATATATTGGAGATTTGAAAGTTTTAGCTGCCAAAGCACTCCCTATAGCCAGTGACAAATCTGACCCTCCTTTCAGTCTCATTATGCTGATAGATAAGAGTCCCTTATAGGAAACACTTGCCAAGGCTAAAGATTTTCTCCTTTCTTTATTGTTTCTCATCTCTTTCTGTGTTTCTCTTCACTCCCATGTACAAAGCTACAACTCATTTATCTACCTTTCTTCCTGCTGTATGTTCTCTAAAAGCCAACTGACAGAATGCCAGTGGCTACAGGCTTTTTCTCAATAAAGCCTTGCAATAATCACATATAATTGATTGTGCTAATTCATGACATAATGTATAGCATCCTGCATTCAAAACCCAGAAACTCACTGGTCAGTGATGTGCTGCTGTTAGTCTAACACGCTTTGTTAGAAAGTGAACCATTGACCTTAGAAACAGCAGCTATAGATATTAGGATTATGAAAAGAACCTCAGCTTACTTTAGAATGAAATATATTGGTGGGAGCAAAAGGGAAAGATTTTTTTCCCCCAGGGGCTAAATCCCATTCACATTGCTCAAGTGAGTAGCCCCTCTGATGGCATTAGGACTAATTCAAAGAGGATTTGGCTTCCAATATGTGCTATCATTTTATGTCATCTTATGTTAAAAATATGAGGGAATTTCAATATATTTTTCTATCTGATTTTAATTTAATATAATGCCACATCTACATCGAGATAAGTATGCTGCTTACTTCAAAGATTACAAATCTGCTAGGTCAGTATTTTGTGAGCAAGGTTTATAGTAGTCATAGTAACACCAAAACAATCTTGCAAAGTAAAATATGCTACTATAATCCTTAGAGAACCCTATTAGCATTTCTAATTTTGACAATGGAAACATACTTCAGCTTGATAAGGATATCATTAATGCAACACGGACTTCTGTCCTAGTTTTACTTTTCTTTAATATTAATGTCAGTGTGCCAGAGACTAGGCTACATTTAAATGTCAGTAAAATTGGTAGGTGGACCGTGATGTAAATAAATTATTCACATACAAACAAGTGCATTAATGATTTTTGTAAGACTTTTAACTTTTGGGAATGGCATTTGTATAGGAGACAAGAAGCACTAAATTCTGTCTGCAATGAGGAAACTACAGTACAATTGAATTTGTAAGGACTGGCATCATTAACAGATGTCAATTTAGCTTTCTTGTGTAAAGGAGTAATCTAGATCTAAACTCAGAGTGAAAATATTGAAGACATTTGAAACAAAACAGGTATCTTGATATAATTCTAATAAAAGTCAATGATAAATATTACATTAGCCAAGTTGATTTAAATTATGCAAACTAAATATAATCCTATTGCTTTTTTCTTTCACATAGTTAAAGTATAAAATTGAATGAACCTACTGTGCTTTAACCATAAAGTAGTAGTTGCATTAATTTTTAACAAACTTCAGTGCTGTTTACATCAAGTACATTGACATTAATAAAGAGGGGTCAATTTCATTTTTAGATCTACCCTGTCTTGAAGACTAAGGATGAATTTGCCCCTGAGATAAATTTGGCCCATTTTGGAATCTGTTCACAGGGCACGTTGGTCCTGGTCAAATGATGAATGATATGCAAAAAGAAAAGAGAGCGAGTGTCACAAAGATTTTCCACGCTTTGTAATCTAACAAATAAAAAGTGATATGCTGAAGACATGTGAATAAAAGATATGGCATACTCTCCTCTCTTTCAGTATGAGTGGGTAAGTTATTAGGTTTTTCCTGAGGTTCCTTCATGTGAATGACATGCCATATACATCAGACTCCAGGAAGGTGAAACAAACCTATACCAATTAGCCTCTGCAAAGACTGTAGTTGGGCACACTTTTCATTCTTTTTTTTTTCTATTTTAGAGAGGATGTTAAGAATCTGTATCTGAGTGTCTCACATGGTCATTGAGTTCTTTTTAATTAACCTTTTTCCATGAAAGGGATGAATTTGAATATTGGGGATTTGAGAGAGACCAGAACTAGAAGTTAGGTACTTCCTAACACTGCCCAAGTGAGGCTGCAATGGGAAGATGCTAGGAGACATCAAAGCAATACTAAAAAGGAGCAGATTGCAGTCACCTTCTTTTGTAAGACATTAAATATAATAAATATTTTCCCATGTATTGTACTGCTGGTGTTGTGATGTTAAGACCTCATCCAAAACCCAATAAAATTAATGGAAGTCTTTCCATTGACTTTAGATCTGGTCCTTAGTGAGTGCTCTCCCCTGCCATGTAGGAAGTTTGGGGCTCACTCCATGAATTGGCAGGGCTTGAGTTACAGTGGGTATATTGTGCTTATTCTTCTGGAAGAGGAACAGTTTTTCATTATTCAGTAATGAGTACTCTGGCCAGTTTATGAGTGGAGCTGATGGCTCTGAAGTAAATTCCATTCAGTCCTGCTCTGCCAAAAGGATAACTGTGTGCTTTTAGGGACTTTGTCAAGCCCTGTAGCTCCATGGGAAACAACAAAGCTTCCACAAAAGAGAAAAAATATTTCATGGGTACTGGGTATGACATGGGTCCTATCTTTACAGTATTTCATCATAATTGAATTGTATATTGTATGTGCATGTACAGCCTGGGGCTAGATTCATCGCAGAGTTCATACTGGCTAATTCCACCGTACATCCTGATGCAGGGGAGGAGGTTGTTGGTGGAAAGTGTCCACAATGTGCCTTGGGCCAGATGGGATGGTAGGGTCATACCCAAAGTGGCCAGTGTTGGCTGGAAATGAGGGCCCAGGATAATCAGGAAATACTCAGCCCTCAGCCACTGGTTCTTGCTTACAGACTTCAAAGGGAGCCCTTGTTGGAGCTAAAGCTGATTCCCTGGTAGGAAAGTTCTCTACTATTGCTGCTTTAACTTCCCCCTTCAACCCGGATGTTTTTTAACCAAAGAAGCCTTCTTTCATGATTGCAGAATGCTGGTATTTTGGGCATCCTGCTACCTTCTTTCTTTAGGTTCAATGCTCCTAAATTGCAAGGAACTTTGCTGGACAAAGGAGATTGTAATTTACATTCCCAGCAACAATTTTCGTGAATCTGGCCTTTCTGACATAACATTCTATTTACCCTAGAAGGGATTTCCCACTCTGAAGGTGAATAGTATTGAATGGCAGTGAGTTAAAAACCACTCCTTTCCTGCAGGTGAGATTTGAATGAAATCATGGGACTGAATGCACAGTTTATCTGTGAAATGTAAATATTTCTATTTTTTCCGGATGAAAATGCAAGGAGAGTGAACATGAATTATTCAAGACTGATGAAAGACCTTTAACTATAAAAAAAAATGCTGGAAATATCAAAGGATCTAATTATCCCATTATTTTCTTCAGTGAAAAAGCTTTTTCCATTTTTAGAATCATAGAACTAGAAGGGACCTTGAGAGCTCATCTTGTTCAGTTCCCTGCACTCATGTCAGGACTAAGTATTATCTAGACCATTCCTGACAGGCATTTGTCTAACCTGTTCTGAAAAATTTCCAATGATGGAGATTCCACAACCTCCCTAGGCAATTTATTCCAATGCTTAATCACCCTGACAGTTAGGATTTTTTTCCTAATGTCCAACTCAATGCTGCAGTTGAGGCCCATTGCTTCTTGTCCTATCCTCTGAGGTTAAGAATATTTTTTTTCTTTCTTTCTCTTCCTTGTAACAACCTTTTATGTACTTGAAAACTGTTATCATGTCTCCTCTCAGTCTTCTCTTTTCCAGACTAAACAAACCCAATTTTTTCAATCTTCCCACATGGGTCATGTTTTCTAGACCTCTAATCATTTTTGTCCTTCCTTCTTCTCTGGACTCTCCAATTTGTCCACATTCTTCCTGAAATGTGGTACCCAGAACTGGACACAATACTCCAGTTGAGGCCTAATCAGCGCAGAGTAGAGCGGAAGAATTACTTCTCATAGCTTGCTTACAACACTCCTGCTAATACATCCCAGAAGGATGTTCACTTTTTTTTGCAACAGTGTTACACTGTTGACTCGTATTTAGCTTGTGGTGCACTATGACCCAGATCCCTTTCCGCAGTACTCCTTCCTAGACAGTCATTTCCCATTTTGTATGTGTGCACCTGATTGTTCCTTCCTAAATGGAATACTTTGCATTTGTCCTTATTGAATTTCATCCTATTTACTTCAGACCATTTCTCCAGTTTGTCCAGATCATTTTGAATTTTAATCCTATCCTCCAAAGCACTTGCAACCCCTCCCAGATTGGTATCATCCGCAAACTTTATAAATTTACTCTCTATGCCATTATCTAAATCATTGATGAAGATATTGAACAGAACTGGACCCAGAACTGATTCCTGCAGGACCCCACTTGTTATGCACTTCCAGCATGACTATGAACCACTGATAACTACTCTCTGGGAATGGTTTTCCAACCAGTTTTGCACCCACCTGATAGTAGCACCATCTAGGTTGCATTTCCCTAGTTTGTTTATGAGAAGGTCATGTGAGACCTTCAAAAGCTTTACTAAAGTCAAGATATACCACATCTACCACTTCCCCCCCCATCCACAAGTCTTGTTACCTTGTCAAAGAAGGCTATCAGGTTTATTTATTTTTAACAGATATATCCTAAGTGCCAGATTTATAACGGTATTTAGGTACCTAAACAATCAGATAGGTATCTAATAAAGGCCTAATCTGCTTAATCCAGCTAAATCATAACTTTTTTTGTAAATCTGTCCCCAAGGTCCCAGTCCAAAGACAATTTAAGTCAGTGGAAAGATTCCCCTTGGCTTCAGTCATTCTAATCCTCTGACTCTACCTTCTGCTCACACACACTGACTTTGAGTTAGAAGTCTATACATTTTTGTAGTGTACATGCAGCTGTAGAAAAGTGGATAGCAGATTCAATAAGGACACCTATTTTTTGTTTCTGAACTCTGGACTACAAATATGTTTTTTTTCCCCAATGGCTTTTCTTGATGGCTTCAAAAAAGTCCTTAAAGAATGCAACCAATTGTGTTCTTTTCTCCCTCAATATGAGCATGCATTTCTGATTAGTTTTGTGCACATCAGGGTTGCAATGGAGTTCCTGTGTTGGCAGTGTGTGATATTTGTGACACTAAAGTAAAAGAATTCAATCTGTGAGGACAGCCACAATTTCTATGCTCTGTAGTAACTTTCCATGAGCATGTTGATTATACCGTCTTTCCTAACCAAAAAAAGGTGGGAATTTTTTCCCCAGGAGAAACAAGTGAATATGGCAAACAAAAGATGAAAAAAACCCACCCCTCAATGTGAATATTTGTTCTGATTTTTAAACTACTTTTGCTTTAGCCATGTACAGACTCAAATACTGGCAAACAGCATTATGTTCTTATTCCATAACTAGAAAGTGAAATTGACCTGCTCCAGCTCGTGAAGTGCAAAAAGTGAATAAATAGTTTGTGGTGAAAAGTAAATTAGACTGTGAGTTACTAAAACAGAATAATTTTTAAATGATATTAACATGGGGAAGAAGTTGTAAGTATGATTTGTTATCTAGACAGTGTGGATTATTTAATTATGAATTGACTTGCTTTGGGATGCTGAGCTGGGTTCAAATAATGAATTAGTTGCAACTCTACCAGCTTTGTTCAAGAACAGAACAGAAGGGCTTTGATTATATATGTGGGAGTTGGAAATGTGCTCAGCTGTGATCCATAGAATTATTTTTATGAAATATTGAATACAGTTGTTTTTAAAGGAAACAATTGAAAAGGTCTCAAGTGTTAGCCTACTGCCCCAGTGATCCTGAACTATATGTGACTCAGTTATTTTCTGGAGATTGAGCTTGATGACCTATCAAGGTCCTTTCCAGCGCTATATTTCTATGATTCTATATGTGGATGTTCTCAATAGGGTCTTCTGTTATAGCCGGTTTTTATTTACATGGTTATTGATAGTGATAGGTGTGCTAAGAACTCAGTTGCATATCTTAAGCCTAGCAGTGAACTGGCACGTACACAAAGATTTTTGTTTTTAAATGTATGCTGACATTGTTTGTCCTTAATCCAGAAAAATCAGTATTTGAGAGAATTGAAACTGTTAATTGATTTGGCTAGGAGTCTATGTATAAGACCAATTACTCTAGACTGAAAGCTTGCTTGTGGGTAATCATGATATGCAAATTATATTCTCTTTCTCTTTACATTGTTCTATTAGCTTTATTTAAATAGGGTTAAAAGCCTCCGCTTCCAGGAAAGTTGTATATTTTTAAGTTAAATGTTCTATCATTGCAGTGGAAAACTTAAACAGGTAATTATTGATAACTTCACTGTGATACATGAACCAACTGAATGTAACTTCAAAGACAGGCTTCTTTGAAGAAGGAATACTGATAATTATGATCAGGGCTTGGCTCTCTCATAACAGAGCAACAGAAGGGTCAGGAGCCTCCACAGAATTATCATGAGATTTTTTTTCCCGCTCCTTCTGAATATGACTCTATAGTACAGGGTGGGAGACTGGCTTCATGGGTCATTCACATACACTGGATTATTAGTCTTAGAAGCCTGTGATTTAAAGCTGCAGATACATAGGAAGGTCCTACACTTGGGCCAAATTCTGTATTGATTTATATCCCATGCAATTTGACTTCAAAGTTTAAATCCATGCCAAAGCTGGTATCTTTCAATCAAGGATAAATCTTGGGGTTGAAAACAAAAGGATTTGAGAACTCTTGGATGATCCTTTCCTTAAAAACAATGATAAATCTAAATAATGTTACCCCAGCACTCTTTGATCAGACCAAAAGTTTTGGCCAAATGCCTCAGTGTTCATTAAAGAAGGTATTGAACCTTTGGGAGGGATCAAAGTTGGAAGATGCAACTCATAACAAACATAGATTTCTTTAAGATCATGAAATGTACCAATTATATTTTTTCTATGTACCTAAGAGATTTACAATGATTCATTATTTTAAGATGTCACCTTGAAATAGAAAAATAAGGAATGTTTGAGGGTTTCCATATAATGGAAATAACAAGTAGCAGAACAGACTATCAGTTTTGAAACTGTAGTTTAACTCAGCAAATAAATGTCAAATTAAATTAAAGCTCAAACTCTTACAGTTTCATTCTCTTAAAATATCTTAAACAATCCATGAGACAAGAAGGGTGAGGTAATATTTTTTTATGGGACCAAAGACTCAAAAAGTAATAGCAAAATTTTTGTTAAGTACACCAGAAGCAGGAAGCCTACTAAACAACCAGTGGGGCCACTGGATGATCAAGATGCTAAAGAAGCACTCAAGGACAATAAGGCCATTGTGGAGAAACTAAACGAACTATTTGCATCGGTCTTCATGGCTGAGGATGTGAGGGAGATTCCCAAACCTGAGCCATTCTTTTTAGGTGACAAATCTGAAGAACTGTCCCAGATTGAGGTGTCATTAGAGGAGGTTTGGGAACAAATTGATAAACTAAACAGCAATAAATCACCAGGACCAGATGGTATTAACCCAAGAGTTTTGAAGGAACTCAAATGTGAAATTGCAGAACTACTAACTGTAGTCTGTAACCTATCATTTAAATCAACTTCTATATCAAATGCCTGCAGGATAGCTAATGTGAGGCCAATTTTTTACACGGAATCCAGAGGTGATCCTGGCAATTACAGACCAGTAAAACTGACTTCAGTACTGGGCAAACTGGTTGAAACTATAGTAAAGAGCAAAATTGTCAGACACATAGATGAACATAATTTGTTGGGGAAAAGTCAGCATGGTTTTTCTAAAGGGAAATCATGCCTCATCAATCTGCTAAAATTCTTTGAGGGGGGGTCAACAACCATGTGCATAAGGGGGATCCAGTGGATATAATGTACTTAGATTTTCAGAAGACCTTTGTTGAGGAACCTGGTCAAAGGCTCTTAAGCAAAGTAAGCTGTCGTTGGATAAGATTGGTAACTGGTTAAAAGGTAGGAAACAAAGGGTAGGGATATATGGTCCATTTTCAGAATGGAGAGAGGTAAATAGTGGTGTCCCACTGGTGTGGAGAAAGCAAATAAGGAAATGTTACTTCCTTCTTATCATAACACAAGAACTAACCGTCACCAAAAGAAAACAGGCAGCAGGTTTAAACCAAACAAAAGGAAGTATTTCTTCACACAACACATAGTTAACCTGTGGAATTCCTTGCTGGAGGATGTTGTGAAGGCCAAGACCATAACAGGGTTCAAAAAAGAACTAGATAAATTCATGGAGGATAGATCCATCAATGGCGATTACCCAGGATGGCAGAGATGTGTCCCTAGCCTCTGTTTGCCAGAAGCTGGGAATGAGCAACAGGGAATAGATCACTTGGCGATTACCTGTTCATTCCCTCTGGGGCACCTGGCATTGGCCACAGTTGGAAGAAAAGATACTGGGCTAGATGGAGCTTTGTTCTCACCCAGCTTGGTCATAAGAATGACCAACTTCTGTTGAAAGAAAAGGAGTACTTGTGGCACCTTAGAGACTAACCAATTTATTAGAGCATAAGCTTTCGTGAGCTACAGATCTGATGAAGTGGGCTGTAGCTCACGAAAGCTTATGCTCTAATAAATTTGTTAGTCTCTAAGGTGCCACAAGTACTCCTTTTCTTTTTGCGAATACAGACTAACACGGCTGCTACTCTGCAAATTCTGTTGGTGAGAGAGACAAGCTTTTGAGTTTACACAGCTCTTCAAGTCTTGGAAGAGTTCTCTGTAAGCTTTCCAGACTTAAAGAAGATCTCTGTGTAGCTCGAAAGCTTGTATTTCTTACCAACAGAAGACTGTTCCATAAAAGGTGAGGGGGGGAGGGATAGCTTAATGGTTTGAGCATTGGCCTGCTAAACCCAGGGTTGTGAGTTCAATTCTTGAGGGGGTCATTTAGGGATCTGGGGCAAAAATTGGGGATTGGTCCTGCTTTGAGCAAGGAGTTGGACTAGATGATCTCCTGAGGTCCCTTCCAACCCTGATATTCTATGTCTCACCCACCTTGTATCTCTCATACCCTGAGGCCAAGTCCAAGGCCCCACCAGCTCTTCTCTGTCCCCTGCCTCTGTCCCACTGGCAGCCAAGCTCCCCTCTTCTCCCACCTCTTCTGTGCCTCCTCCCCCAGCGTGCTGTATTCCCGATCCTCCTCCTCCTCCTCCTCCTCCTCCTCCCTCCCCGTGCATCCCCCCCGCAAAACAGCTGTTTACCAGTGCTCCAGGAGGAAGGGGGAGGAGCTGAGTCTCAGTGCGCTTGGGGGAGGAGGCGGAGAAGGGGCAGGGGGTGGAATCAGGGTGGGGCAGAGCAAATGCGGGGCCCTCCCCCTACCCATCTCCCCCTGCTGTGAGCCTCTCAGGGCGGGGTGAGGCTGGGGGGCTGGGAGCACTCCCCTGACTCCTGCACCCTTCACATCCCCACCCCCATCCAAAGCACTAAATGGAAGCTCCTGCACCCCTCGCCCACATTCCCACCTGCACCCTCGCACCAAACAGCAGCTGCCCCAGGTAAGCGCTCCACACCCCAATCTCTTGCCTCAGCCCCCTCCCAGACCCTGCACCCCCCCTCACAACCTCCCCAGTCCCCTTCCCTCCCTGACCACTGCACCCCCACCCTACCTGCACCCCTTACCCCAAATGGGAGCTTCCCCAGGTAAGCGCTCCACATCCCAACCTCCTGCCCCAACCCTGAGCCCCCTCCCTAACTCCTGGCCAGACCCCGCACCCCAATGTTTTTTTACATTTTTTTTATAAAGCGCTCTATCTCAAGAGATATCTTATCTCTTATCTTTACAATCATCAGTTAACGGTACAAACAATAGTTGGAAAGATCATTAAGTGTTCTGCCGAGACCCCCAGCGATTTTCGAGTGGTCTGTGGAAAAATAAGTTAGACTACAAAAACAATCAAGGTATCTCACTTTATTTTCATGTACTTGCTATTACTTATAGGAGGAAGATGAAGAAAAAAAGAATGAAAAACGGGGTGGGGTGGAGATAAGAGAGAATGTTCTTTTTCTTGGCTGGGTCCCAAGGAGGGGCCCCAAAAATGAAGCTGAGCACAGGCCCCCACTAACTCTAAATCCACCACGGGGCTGACCCCCCCACCCCTCCCTGGGCTCCGCATGCTGCTGCCAGGACAGGGGCTGACCCCTCTCTTGCCCCAGCTCCCCACACTGCTACCAGGGGCTGGGGCTGGCCCCTAACCCACCTACGCTCCATTCTACCTGTGGCTGAGCCCCCAAGCCCTGCTGCCTGACGCCTCGTGTCGCCACCCTCCACATACATGTTCCTCCATGCCCTGCTAGGGGGGCGCACCAGTCTTTTTTGGTAAACTGGGCATTTGTTCATTTGCTCTTGCCAACTGATCAGTTGGCAAGAGCAAACAGGATAAATACCCGTTTTTGTCAAAAAGGTCAGGATGGCCATGACAGAGCTTAAAAAAGGTACTGTCCCGTCCGAACAGGGACGTATGGTCATCCTATCTCCAGGCAAGTGGGTCCTGAGGGAGTCTGGACAGGGCAGGGGCAGACCCTTACCTGGCTATTTGCACCACTCCTGAGAGGCCAAAGTGATTCCTCACCCTGGCACTGGACTAGCCCCAGCCACGCTGCCAGCTCAGCCTGGCAGACACTGTCAACTTCCAGCAGGGAGGGAGTGGGTCTCTGGAGGTGTGTGTGGGCTGCTGGCCAGTGGGGGACTCTTGTGGGGCGGTGGGGGTGTTCTGTGTGTTGGGATGCTGGGCAGTGGGGGGGTCGTTGTGGTGGGCTGTGGGAAAATGTTTGGGCAGTAGTGGTGCTGCTGTGTGTGGGGGGAGTGGTGGCGTGCGGGCTGCTGTGCATTTGTGGTGGAGGGTCTGCATTGGGGGCTGCTGGGCATAGCAGTTCTGGGGGATTCTGGGCATAGGGAGTCAGAGGCTGTGTGGCACGGCATGGGCCCAACCCCAAGGAGAAGGGGGCACACTGGCAGCCCAGGGCTGGGCGGGTCAGTGTGCATCTGGCGACTGCCGGTTTGTATACAGTGCCCTTGCAGTGGGCTGGGTGGAGCAGAGCCGGCCCCACCATGCTATGCCTCATTGCCCCTCACTGGCCCCTTGCTCTGGGGACTGACCTCCCCATGCCATGCTCCTTTGTCCCCATGGGGGCCCACAAATATGTTTGGTGCCAAGCCCACAAAAGATTAATCTGGCCTTGGGTAAGAGAGGCTTATTTTAGTTTCTTAATCAATTAGAAATCTGTCCACGGCTAAGCTGCTAGAAGCCAATCTTACACAGAAATAAGTGTCCACACTTGAGCACTGACTTAACTAAATAATTTTAAACACAATTCAACTTAAACTTGTTTGACTTTCTCATGTCTTGTGAAAGTCCCTTTTATGGACTCGTGTGAAAATTAAAACAATCAGATTACTTGAAAGGTAGGAAAGCAGATGATTGTTAGATAGGGTAGCCAACTTTCTACTCACACAAAACCCGAATGCCCTTGCCCCTCCCTTTACCCCATCCCTCCTTTGAGGCCCCATCCCTACCCCTTCCAGAAGCCCTGCCCCCAGCTCATTCCATCTTCCTTCCCTCCCTCTGTCACTCGCTCTCCCCATCCTCACTCGCTCATTTTCAACGGGCCAGCTGAGGGGGTTGGGGTGTGGGAGGATGTGAGGGCTCCATCTGGGGGTGCAGGCTCTAGGGTGGGGTTGGGATGAGGAGTTTGGGGTGCAGAAGGGGGCTCTGGGCTGGGAGGTGAAACTGAGGGTTTCAGAGTATGGGTGGGGGCTCTGGGCTGAGGAAAGGTGTTGTGAAGGGGTATGGGCTCTGGGTTGGGGATGTGGGCTCTGCTGTGGGTCTGGGGATGAGGGATTTGGGATGCAGCAGGGGGCTCTGAGCTGGGCCAGGGGGTTGAGGTGTGGGGGTGGGAGGTGAGGGCTCCGGCTGGGCATGTGGGCTCTGGGGTGGGGCTTGGAATGAGGGGTTTGGGGTGCAGGAGGGTGCTCTCGGCTGGGATCGAGGGGTTCAGAGGGCAGGAAGGGGATCAGGGCTGAGGGAGGAGGTCAGGGGGTGCAGGCTCTGGGCAGTACTTACCTCAAGCAGCTCCCAGAAGCAGCGGCATGTTCCCCCTCCGGCTCCTATGCGGAGGTGCGGCCCAGGTGACTCTACACACTGCCCCATCCACAGGCACCGCTCCCGCCACGGTTCCCAGCCCATGGAAACGGTGGAGCCAGCACTTGGGGCAGGGGAAGCACGCAGAGCACCCTGGTTGCCTCTATGCCTAGGAGCCAGAGGGGGGGCTGCTTCCAGGAGCCGCATGGAGTCATGACAGGCAGGAAGCCTGCCTTAGCCCTGCTGCACCGCTGACTGGATTTTTAATGGTCTGGTCTGCAGTGCAGACCAGAGCCACTAGGGTTCCTTTTTGACTGGGCGTTCCTGTCGAAAACTGGACATCTGGCAACCCTATTGTTAGAAATCCTTTTGAGTAAAACGACCTCTGTAGTTTGAGTTCACAGGGCAGAATCCTCCTCACAGAACCATCTTTCATTGGCATAACTTAATGTCATAGACAGAATTTTAGCAGGTACAGAAGCTCTTAAACCACTGGTTTAAGTACAAAAATGATCATCAGTATCATGTCCCTAATCTAGTACTTCAGACCCAAGGTCTTTTTTCTCAGCAACTTCCATATATTAGAATATTATGGGAGTTGATGAAATAGTTGTTAATAAGTGTCCTTACAAATAGTGGGCTGAATTAAGTCACCTACCATCTTTTTTTGTCAAATTTTAATTACATAAACTTAACTCCAGTGTGGATATTTATAACTGAGTGCAGAATTTGATAGTGTGTATTGTGGTTTGGTCATTTCTCCTTGCCAAGTAGAAATCAGTAATTCCACCTGTTTATTTCCCACAGCAGGATTCTCAGCAATGAAGAAGAAAACAGAAGCAAAAATAAATAAGTGAAATTATGGGAATATTTTAAAAAAAATCAAAATTTATATTTTACATGAGGAAGAAAATAGCTGAAATGTGTGACCAAGACAATGGCTTAAAGAGAGAGTTTGAAAACTGAAAGGCCTTAAACTTTGATCAGCTGTACTGTTCTTTATTATCCTCATCATTGGTATTGAGGTAGTGTCTTCTCTGGGCACTGAGAATCTGGCTTGGTAATTCAAAGACAGTATCATTTGATATCGAATGGAGTTTTGTTTGAATAAGGTTTATCTCATAGCTTGTCTTATCTTCCACTAGACTTGTTATTGTCAATCTCTCATTAGGGGCCAGCGTTCCTTAGAAGCATATTTGCTATGGTGAGGCAAACTCTGAGACTGAGTGCAAGCCATTTAGAACTTTGTAGATCATGACCAGGGTTAGTCCCTGTTAATGATGAGATCTGCTCCCCTCTTTCTTGGTTTGAGAACTGAGTTCTTATGTCATGCTGTGAAGAAAGTTGAAGAGCAATAACCAGACAGTGATTTCCACAGCAGTCCTTGTTTTACACTTCCCCTCATTCTGCCCTTCCAATGGTTGTGAGAAGAGGGTGTGCTGCTTCTCTTGTGGGAGGGACCTTTGAAAGCTTACTTGTCTAGGGGCTATTTAACAATGAAGACGTCAGAAAACAGATAGAATGGCTAAATTGAAAATTAGGGCCTACAAATTAAGGCCTACAAATCCTTAATCACACGAGTAGAATTCAGTTAAGACTTCCGTTGGGCAGTTAGTGTGAGTAAGAGTTTGAGGGCAGTTGGTATTTTTATTTGCTTTAATTACAATATTTTTAAGTTACATGTAAGGCAAGATTAAGGCACACTTAAAAAATAAAGGGCAGCTTCTTATTCAAAGGCCTGGCTAAACAGAAGATGTATTTAGTTTGCACCATGAATAATCTAATTAAACTGTTTCCACCCCCTCCATCCCCCGCATTGTTTCTACTGGTGAAAGACTAGGCATTTTCTTTGTTGAATTTGGTCAAAATTGCCATGCTAGTTTTTAAATTCTGTCCATGATTATATCCCTTGGGTTGCTTAATTTTAGAACTTTGCTTGCTATGAGAGTATGTCACTGTTTTGAAATCCATTTAGCTCATGTTTTGGTCTTCAAGAAGTTTGTATTTTTTCCTTTTATGTAGAAAACCATCCTAATATGAACTGAGATGATGTTTGAGTTACATGTCTTTTCTGCACATGATGGGACTATTAGACTTCTTGGTGTGTGGCATCTAAACATTGTGTATCACCTGAACAATGCAACCTTCCCAAGCTATACTTCCCTTTGTCTTCCCATTTTGAACTCTGTTGTGCCAGAATTCCAGAAACCATCATGATGATGGTATCAGAGGCCAGTCAAGTACCTTCATTATATGAAACAATAAGAAGCAAGTTTAGAATTTAGCTAAATCATTAACAAATATCATACTTCTAGTGGGTTTTTATGACTGTTTTCCTGATGTTGCACTCCATACACTGACAAAATTCCCATTGACTTCAATGGGAGCTTTGCTTGAGAGAGGATCATGCCCTATATTTATTTGAAAGCCTCTTAAGATTCCTCTGACTCATTTTACTTTATTGTAAGAAGAAGGAATTGGGTGCAGATGAGACGAGATTAAATTAAATATGTTTTAGTCAGCACTAAGGATATTTTGGGAAGAGATTCAGACCTTTGACATTAAACTTCTCATTTGATTGTTTTAATTCATTGCCATTCTCCCTTTCCTAATTAACATGCAAGGGATAAAGACAAGAACAGGTGAAACCACCTGCAGTGACAGCAATAATGACTAAATTATCTTTTATACCAGCCTTCACTTTTGTGAAAGGAGGAAGAATAATAATAAGAAATCATGGGAATTTGTTAAGACGGACCCCAGGTCTGTGACACAAAATAAATGACAACACAAAAATCAATAAAAGGATAAAATGGGGTGGTTTTACTTGGCTGATATTAATGTGGGCTAAATATAAACTTCCCTGCTGGTGGCAGGAATTGATGGTGGGGCGATGCAATAAGAGCGTGCAGACCAGTTATGGGAAATGAGCAGCAGCCGTGCTAGTCTCCATGGTGACTGAATGGCTGACAGACCAGTCATTTGCAAGTGAGAACAATGCTTATTGTTGCTTTTAAAAAAAGAAATGTCTCTGTGACAGTCCAGTACTTTTGAATGTCCGTTTACCTTCGGTAATCAGGGGTTGTGGAACAGCAGTGCTCCTAATACTTTTCTTTTCTTTTAAATTTGTGCCTCAGCAGCTGGCAGTGGCCTGCTGGACACCCTAGTCGAGAGCAGTTAAGAGCCTCAGTATAGAGGCTTGAAATGATTTTTAATTTGGGGAGGGAATTCGCTCGGAAAATATGTAGGCTGTAATGCCTTGAAAGAAACCTTTGTCAAATTTTCAAACTTGGCAACCTATAATTAAACACTTAAATCCATATTTAGGCATTTTAAACCTCAGGTTTGAAAATATTTGCTCTAGAACCTGGGATAGGGCTCTTTCGCCATCTGCTAAGGAAACTGTCCCAGAGATTAAGTGTGAAGTGAACGGTCCGGGTGCATATCTGTTTATAGACAGTACACTGTAGGACAGTGGTGTCCCATGCCTTCTACATTAGGCCCAAACATACTATTTCAAAAAATCAAGGAGCCACAGATAATTCCTTATGGCAGATTATCTGTCCTATTCCGCTTCCTTAGCACCAGTTAGCATTGGGGATCCCCCAGTGGCCTTAGTCAGCTTGTACACATCCTTCCCTGCAGCCCCTCATTCAGAGAGTAGGTTGAGGGAGTGACTGGAACATGCTGGTCACTATGGGGACTACTTAAATTGTAAGTTCTTTGGGTGAGGGCCTATCTTTCTTATGTATGTACAGCATTTAGTCTATGAGTGGAGCCTCCTAGGTGCTACAATAATAATAATAATTAATAATTAATAGGGGACCATAGTTATGTGGTGCAAATTAAAGCTGCCCCTCTTCCCTCCCCCTCCCCCATTAGTGGTTCTCAGCTTCTCTTCTCTTTTTTTTTCCTCTCTTGGGTTGCGCAAAGGTGGATATGTTGAGGACAGGAACAGTCTTTCACTAGGCACTCGCCTAATCTCACTCAGGGCTAGTCAAGCTGCTGTCCTAATCTTCCTGAGGATGCCATAGCACGTAGACAATGAAGCAGTCAGAAAGATTTACTTTCTTCCCTCCCCCATGATGCACTAAGTGGCCTGTGAAGTAAGAGTTGCCATAGAGAAGTGCTAGCAGGTATATGGAGCATTCCTGGGCTATGCAAAGTGAAGAGATTGGGAAGTGGGACCTTCTAAGTTTCCTCCCTTTACTGATTCAAACACTTCCATTTAACAGCTGCAAGGTGTAATTATTTCAATTAATAGTAAGATACAAACTTTCTTTTCAGTGCAGTCACCTTCAAAGGTCACTGGTTGGACACCACTGCTGTAGGATACTTCATTAGTAATGACAGGTTTCAGAGTAGCAGCCGTGTTAGTCTGTATCCGCAAAAAGAAAAGGAGTACTTGTGGCACCTTAGAGACTAACAAATTTATTTGAGCATAAGCTTTCATGAGCTACAGCTCACTTCATCGGATGCATGCAGTGGAAATGTCCAGCATACATTAGTATAGAACAATATTACCAACTTGCAATGTAGCCTCAAGCCCATGGTTACTGACCCTTGCCATGTGACAAGGCACTTCTGTTTGTAACCTGGATCTGTGTCATATGACTGGGGACAGAAAGGAAGATGTCAGCATTTTGGCATATTACACTCCTATTGCACTACCGTGATACTATCACTATTAGTATATTATAATAAATGGCACTGCCAAGTAGTTCATCCTTCACAACCTATGTTACCTTTAAATTGTTAAAGTCTGGTAGGAAATATCTGGTTTATAAAGGCCATATTTTCAGACAGTGACCTAATTTTGCAAGCAGAAATCACTGTGGGTACACTATTTAGACCTGCAATTATTTATGCCTGCAGTCTATGTCACTTAGACAACCCAGCCTCTGATTTGAGGGTCTAATTAGGGCTTAGAGGTGTACAATGGCCTAATTAGCTGGCACAATTAATTGCCAGCATAAAATTATGCTCACATGTTTGCACTTGTGATTGCGTATCTGCAGAAATAGAGGTTTAGTCAAGGTCTCAAATTTGGACTTAAATATTCATTTTGGTTCAACTCCACTACGTGGCAAATTATTTTTTTTTAAAATGTCAGTGTTTAGGTGAGACCCTACAATATACTGCAGTTGCTTTGCTGCTTTACAGCCAGCTGCCAAAGAAGGCTAAGATTAATGAATGAGCCTTAATCTTCAGAGCTGTGCAGACACCACTGGCGATAGTGGTGTCCAAACAAGGAAACAAATGAAACAGAATGATGATAGCCTGTGCTTTTTAAAAACATAAGAATAAAACAATATTTGGCAAATGGAAAAAAAATAGAGTCCCTGATGTGTGATCCGTGATAGCCCCTTTGTACTCAGTAGGCTTTCTCACATATGTAAAATTGTTCATATGAGTAAGTGTTTGCAGGATCAGGTCTCTGGTTAGGAAGAGAGATGGCAAAGACAACATTACAGAAAATGGATGGTAAAAGTGTTTTATAGTGTGAATGTCTTTTTTTTTTTTTTTAAACGATAATGTGTATCTAGGAGTTTGAAGGTACTTGTGATACACCTCATATAACCTGCCAGACAAGTTTATTTACAAGTGGCCTTCTGTGAAATGTCTTTTCGTCAAACCCAGTGAAGACCCTTGACTCAAATGAAATGCTGATCTGTTAGGTCAGTTTATTTTCCTTATTTTGAACAGACTCAATCTCCTTGAGCTTCAATAGCATTTTTGAGATACCTAGGAAAAAAACGTAATGCATCCTATTAATGTCTGGCATTCATGCAGAGCAGATTTGTGTACAATTGACTGAGAGATCTGACCAGTAATAAATCAGTATTGCATTCATGATCATGAGTTTTGGTTAGAGAGGGAAGGGCTGTGAATCCAGCAGTCTAATTTCAAGGACATAGTCTTCTGTCATATTTTCTAGAGCTATAAAAGAAACATGACATCCTCTGTTTGTCCTCACCATAGGTTTGTCTCCAAATACATTTGTTTACACTGTGACAATCTATTTTTCTTGTACTCTCCAACAACAGCAATTTTTTAATGTATTCAGATAACCTGAAAAAAAGATTTATTTTCTGCTAAGTGTTGTTGGTAATCCGTGAGAATGACAGTAACAGTGCATTAAAGATTTAATTATCTTTTTTTGAGATCCTTAAGAACTGAAACAATTACTAATAAAAATAATATAATTAACGAGTCCTGCAAAATATCCCTTTCAATTAAACCATAACCAAAATTAAACCAAACCAAATTGGAAATTTGAACATTTTGTGAGATTGTTTCAGCTGGAGAGACAGGAAACAGATGTATTTAATATCACAGAAGTACAGGTGGATTCAAACACAACAAACAACACATGATCATAGGTTTATAGCAGCTCTTCAACTGTGTCACCATATATCAAGGTTCCTTCCCCACTCTGAACTCTAGGGTACAGATGTGGGGACCTGCATGAAAAACCCCCTAAGCTTATTTTTACCAGCTTAGGTTAAAACTTCCCCAAGGTACAAACTATTTTACCTTTTGCCCTTGGACTTTATTGCTGCCACCCCCAAGCATCTAACAAATATATAACAGGGAAACAGCCCACTTGGAAACGTCTTTCCCCCCAAAATCCTCCCAAACCCTACACCCCATTTCCTGGGGAAGGCTTGATAAAAATCCTCACCAATTTGCATAGGTGAACACAGACCCAAACCCTTGGATCTTAAGAACAATGAAAAAGCAATCAGGTTCTTAAAAGAAGAATTTTAATTGAAGAAAAAGTAAAAGAATCATCTTTGTAAAATCAGGATGGTAAATACCTTACAGGGTAATCAGATTCAAAACATAGAGAATCACTCTAGGCAAAACTTTAAGTTACAAAAAGACACAAAAACAGGATTATACATTCCATTTAGCACAACTTATTTTCTCAGCCATTTAAACAAAACAGAATTTAACGCATATCTAGCTAGATTACTTACTAAGTTCTAAGACTCCATTCCTGTTCTGTTCCCGGCAAAAACCTCACACAGACAGAAAGAACCTTGTTTCTCCCCCACCTCCAGCTTTGAAAGTATCTTGTCTCCTCATTGGTCATTTTGGTCTGGTGCCAGCGAGGTTATCCTAGCTTCTTAACCCTTTACAGGTGAAAGGGTTTTTCCTCTGGCCAGGAGGGATTTTAAAGGTGTTTACCCTTCCCTTTATATTTGACACCATATGATAGGCCATTCATCAAAATTGTCACCTGGAATACAGTACGGTTCAGAAGGAAGGCTTAATCATCCAAAATATGCCACATATATTGTTCAGATGATAAATCTCTGCTGTAGTAGCTTTATATCCTTCAGAAACCCACAGAAGAATTAAAGCACCATTGTCAGCAGATGATATCATCAACAACTTGTGCTCGCACCCCCAGAATCAAGTTCAATTGAGAATTTTCCTTTAGTTTAATTTCCCAGCCTGATGATTCTTCTTACTAGCAGAGTGGGTCTCAGTATGAGTCTCCATCTAAGTCAGCAGAACTTGAACAGGAAATAGTCAAAGCATCTGTTCTGACCAAGATTACTTTCCAATAGCTGTAAAAAAATAATTTTAATGAACTACTTCTGTGGCAAAAGAGAACACTGCCATGCCTTTTAATTTAGTGACCCAGAAAACTCTCTCTGTTGATGTGACCCAAGGGAATATACATTAAAATTAATCTGTGACAGACACTGCATATTAGCATGGTATTTAATGCCTTGTCATATTAGGTTTATACATTTTTTTTCTTGCTGTTTTTAATCCTTCCTGGAGGGCAGAGTTCAGTGCTGGGAATGGCCACCCTGGAAGAAAATGCAAGTGTGCAGCATGCATACTACAAACAGACAAAATACTATTCTGTGCCTTTACTTCTGTAAAAGTGCACACTTTCCATTGCTGCAGTAAAAGTACGACTGAAGCTTGCCTAGACGGCCCTGCAGTTCAGACTATAGCCTATATGGGGGTTGAATTGCAGCACTAACATCCTGCCCTGTAGCTGCCCCATGTAGACCCCGTGGACATGAACTAAAAGTTCAGGGTTTACACAAGGCGGTTACAGCACAGCACACTAGTGCATGCTGCAATTCACAGACCACAGTTCATACTACAGGATGTAAAGACTTACCCTGAGTTCTAATGATGGCTTGAGTATCTGCACAAAAAATGCAATGGCTCAAGGGAGCATGCAGTAGAAAACACAATGGCATCCTAACTGCATGTTTGTGTGCAGAAAAGGGTGATTGTACACTATACTAGAAACAGCATTGCTGTATTTATTATCAATGTTAATAGTCATTCTGATGTGAACTGTAATTTATGTGTAGGAATGGAACATGATTTGTGAGGTCAGAGTGTCTGCTTTGTGTATGAAGCTCCAGTATGGATTGGAACTGAGAACCCAGGGCATGTCATAAACAAACTTTTTATACTTATTTTCATGAAAAAATTATAAGGAGAATTATCATATAGATTGTTACCAGGGTTTCAATTTTACAGGGGTCAGATTGTGCCTACCTCTTCCACGCTCACCAAGTGCTCCCATGCCAAAGGTGAAGAATCCTTGTGTGCATCCTGCACAAAAAACATAGGACAGTCAGAGTCCCTATGCTTGGCAGAGGACATTGGCTGTTCCTTCCGTGCAGCCCTTGGGGACCAAATCCCCCAAAAGGAGGCAAAGGAAGCAATGCCATGAACACTCCACTCTTTATGTTGGCCTACTGAGCCAGATGGATATAGAGAAAGGCCAGGTTATACCATGTAAAAGAAAAGGAGGACTTGTGGCACCTTAGAGACTAACAAATTTATTTGAGCATAAGCTTTCATGAGCTACAGCTCACTTCATCGGATGCATTCAGTGGAAAATACAGTGGGGAGATTTATATACACAGAGAACATGAAACAATGGGTATTACCATACACGCTGTAACGAGAGTGATCAGGTAAGGTGAGCTATTACCAGCAGGAGAGCGGGGTGGGAAAAAACCTTTTGTAGTGATAATCAAGGTGGGCCATTTCAAGCAGTTGACAAGAACGTCTGAGGAATAGCGGGGGAGGGGTAGAAGGGGAGAGAATAAACATGGGGAAATAGTTTTACTTTGTGTAATGACCCATCCACTACCAGTCTTTATTCAAGCCTAAGCCAACATCTTTACGGCTGACTTAGAACAACGCTTCCTCAGCTCTCGTCCCCTAATGCCCCTACTCTTCTTGCGCTACATTGATGACATCTTCATCATCTGGACCCATGGAAAAGAAGCCCTTGAAGAATACCACCATGATTTCAACAATTTCCATCCCACCATCAACCTCAGCTTGGACCTGTCCACACAAGAGATCCACTTCCTGGACACTACAGTGCAAATGTGATGGTCACATAAACACTACCCTATACCGGAAACCTACTGACCATTATGCCTACCTACATGCCTCCAGCTTTCACCCAGATCCCACCACATGATCCATTGTCTACAGCCAAGCTCTACGATACAACCGCATTTGCTCCAACCCCTCAGATAAACACTTATAAGATCTCTATCAAGCATTCTTACAACTACAATACGCACCTGCTGAAGTGACGAAACAGATTGACAGAGCCAGAAGAGTACCCAGAAGTTACCTACGACAGGACAGGCCCAACAAAGAAAATAACAGAACGCCAATAGCCATCACCTTCAGCCCCCAACTGAAACCTCTTCAACACATCATCAAGGATCTACAACCTATACTGAAGGACGACCCATTACTCTCACAGATCTTGGGAGACAGGCCAGTCCTTGCTTACAGACAGCCCCACAACCTGAAGCAAATACTCGCCAGCAACCACACACCACATGATAGAACCACTAACCCAGTAACCTATCCTTGCAATGAAGCCCATTGCCAACTGTGTCCACATATCTATTCAGGGGACCCTATCATAGGGCCTAATCACATGAGCCACACTATCAGAGGCTCTTTCATCTGCCCATCTACCAATGTGATGTATGCCATCATGTGCCAGCAATGCCCTTCTGCCATGTACATTGGCCAAACTGGACAGTCTCTACGTAAAAGAATAAATGGACACAAATCAGATGTCAAGAATTATAACATTCAAAAACCAGTCAGAGAACACTTCAATCTCTTTGGTCACTCGATTACAGACCTAAAAGTGGCAATTCTTCAACAAAAAGACTTCAGAAACAGACTCCAACAAGAGACTGCTGAATTGGAATTAATTTGCAAACTGGATACAATTAACTTAGGCTTGAATAAAGACTGGGAGTGGATGGGACATTACCCAAAGTAAAACTATTTCCCCACGTTTATGCTCTTCCCCCCCCCGCTGTTCCTCAGACTTCTTGTCAATTGCTGGAAATGGCCCATCTTGATTATCACTACAAAAGGTTTCTCCTCCCCCCTCTCCTCCCCGCTCTCCTGCTGGTAATAGCTCACCTTACCTGATCACTCTTGTTACAGCATGTATGGTAATACCCATTGTTTCATGTTCTCTGTGTATATAAATCTCCCCACTGTATTTTCCACTGAATGCATCCGATGAAATGAGCTGTAGCTCACGAAAGCTTATGCTCAAATAAATTTGTAGTCTCTAAGGTGCCACAAGTACTTCTTTTCTTTTTGTAGATACAGCCTAACACGGCTGCTACTCTAAAACCATATAAAAGGATATTGCAACTGCTGTGCACTCCTGTGTACTGCAGATGCATAGGATGGATTGCATAAATCTTCCTGGAGCTTCCTCTGGGATAGTGCAATGCCTCTAACAATGGGGTGTACCTTTATGGACACACACTGTGCTAAAGGTAGTAAAGCTTTCGTGAGCTACTGTTTTATAACCCATTGTGTCTAGCCAAGGATTCCAAATTCTTTTGATTATTTCTGAACATGCTTGTGTACCCTTTAGAGCTTTTCCGATTTCCATTTCTTTCTGATCCATATAATTGTACAAGAAAAAAGAACATGCAGAAAATTATTTGGCGTGACATGTAGAATAATCTTCAGGAAGAGGGCACAAGAAACCCCCCAAATTTGGAATCATGTGCATTCGAACAAAAGGACAGAGGTCTCAGTTCAAATTGAGTCTCCACACTGCATCCCTAACCCACTGTCAGCATGGTCCCACAAGACAGAAGGGAGCATGTCACCATGACTTGGAATCACTACAAGGTACAGTCAACATTCCAAGTGTTAACTTATGCTGGGAACCTGTGCAGAGAGTGGGATGAGTCTGTGGAAAGTTGCTGTTCTCCAGTGCTAACCGTTCCCCAATATAGAGTATACATGGAAGTAGGCATAGGGAAGAATGATGCAGAACTAGCTCTATCCATCAAGGATTTGAAGGTTTTGTTTCTAGAGGGGAGAATCTGGCTCTAGGCTCCTTGGCCTTGTCTGCATTATCACGCCGATGCAGTAGAGATCACACATTGCTCAATATTTCATGTTCACTTGTTTCCTTTTTATTCAGGTGAGAGACATCTTAATAATTTATCCTTACTGAAGTTTTCATAATCCATAACCATTGTGAACTGTAAATTCTTAATACAGAAATCTGGCATTGGTTTCTGAATGAGAAGAGCAGCTTCCTTTCGGAACTGAGCAACTAATACTTTAGAGAAGTAAGTGAACAGATCAAACTGGGACTACAGGAAAGCTAGGATGACAACATCAAACCACATAATGAACAGAGCAATCATTCTAAGAACAACAGAAAAACAGATAAGACTGGAGCTTATCATTGTCCTCGGGGAAACATTATGAAACACAATATAGATTCTCCTGTTTTATTTCCTGATTTTTTTAAGAGAGCTTTAACCTGAATAGTTAAGGAAAAACAAACTAATTTTGGGTTTGGGATTGTATTTCCCCAGGCCAAGAAAATATGTAGCAGATACTGGAGTAATAAGATGTTTCATTTATACACAGTCTTCATTTTCTCTTGTTAAAATGCTGAATCTGGAATACTGTATCTTGGTCAGCTGATGCTGTTCCTGTTCATGTCACCTCCAGAAATAAAGCTGGTACTCTGGAGATGAAAGACAGAAGAGTGACACTAGGAATGTGTGAAGTGTGCTCAGTGAAAACCAAATATACCTGTTTTTTGTGTTCCATTCCAAACCCCTGCAAGACAAACCATCTGCATTCAGACAGCTGTGCATGATGGTCCCGTCTGTCTGGGTACAACCAGCCTAAGGTCAAGTAGCACAGTGGCACCTGTGGGAAGTTGGGTGACTCGGGTATCGCAATAACCAGCCATGTCAAAACATCCTAATTAAATCAGTATTAATTTAGCCTCTATAGGTTCCTGAAAGTGCTTCTTTGGTTATGTTCCAATATTCATAATTCCAGAGAGAAGTTTTCTTTAAGTTCTATTTGATCTAATTCCATTTTATTATGAATGATTATCAATACATAATCAGTTTATAAAGGGAGACATTGTCCCTGTCTCAAGTCTTATGGGCCTGATGCAGCTTCCATATAAGTAAGTGCAAAGGCTCCTGTTCACCCTGATGGAAGTTAGATAAGGCTTTAAATGGGAAACAGTGCAAGATGCACTGAGAGACCAAGAGGCTCTGATAGAGAAGGGGTGTTATCTGTCTTCCTTTCAACCCCCATTCCTCACTGACATGGGCTAGCATTTGTGGGCCTAGAAGAAGATATAAGTCATCAGGGAATATTAGAATTGTATTCTGTTAGGATTGTAAAGGATGGTTACATGATGTGCTTCAGGGACAGGTGGAGGGCATGCCAGGCATATGAGATGGTATGGAAGAGGCAAGAGGATGGGAGTGGTAGAAAGGAGCAAAGGTAGTAGTGAGGTGCGATTCATGAAGGGATGAGAAAGAAACATGTTCAATTATACTTTTTCTTCCTCAAGTTCCTAAACTTGTCCAGGCTGATACGTTGCACTATATCAAAACAATGAGAGACCTCCACGTTATGCCTGCGAATTGTGCACATGGCTAGCCTACGAGAAAGTCATGCTTATATTGTGGTGACTACATCCTCCCTCCTGGTTTCCCATTTCTTCATTTCACCTACCTGTTGCCTCTTGTCCTTAGCTAGGATTGTAAGTTCTTTAATGCAGGGATGGTCTTTTGTTGTACATTTGCACAGTGCTTTCTAAAATGGAGATGTAAGTTGGGTGTGGCCTGAAGATACTATTGTATTGCAAAATAATAAAAATCTTGGTTTGCTTCACATCATACCTTTTCCTGGTGAGAGCTGTCAATGGTGCATGCTGCCAAAATAACCCCCCCCCACAAAAAAAACTCCTGAAGATGCAACTGATTAAATCAATTCAGTGGAATTTATAACCCCTTCTTTGATATTTGTGAATGTTTGAGGTTTTGTTAACTCACAGGTTTATGAGGTACCTGTTATAAATGCAGATGAACTTGTTCACATGTGAATATTAGTTTGCATATATGGTTGGGTCTTCATGCTGGAAACTATAAAAGTTAGTCATCCAATCAGGTAACCAAACAATATCATGATACTTTTGTGACCGATCAGAAAGCATGAATAACAAACAGTGCAAAAAAATCACAGTGAACAATTCACAAGCTAGTAAAAAGGTGGAAATGCGTTTACATAAAGCATTCATTGAACAATTTCAAGAACTGATTTGTAAAAACCATATGGACAATTTGCAAACCAAATAAAAGAGCTAAATTCATTCAATAAATTGTTAACTGCTATTAGTTTGATTTGTTCTAATAAGTTTTATTCAGTATCAAGTAATGAAGGAAAATATAGTATTAACATTACACTTCGGCCAAATGGATCCGCATTCAGAACAAATCTGGACAGATCTTCAAAAAGACACTTTTTCCTTTCCTAATTTTCTCAATATGTTTGCTTTAAAAATCATGGCCATTGAAATTCATGAGTAATATATGAATAGACCTTTTTAATTATTATTCTTCCTGTTTCAACTGCAAGGCTAAAATATAGTTTCCTACGCATCTTAGGCTCCATTTGCTATAGTCTTTATTGTAGTAAGAAAAGTCTTTATTGTAGTTTTCATTTTACAGCCTTTTGTGTTCCTATATCCATGTAAATACAAGGATTTTTTTGCTAGCTTTATCCAGTTCTCAGCTGGAAGCTTTTTATTTTGATCTTTTATATTGTGTGCAGCTCATTATAGCTTGAATTAGGTCTCTGAGGAGGCCTGATGCCCTTTCCTGAAGGTGCATTACATCTGTAAGCACTTCCAAGGTCAGGTTCTTCTTGAACTGGGAAAACATAATTATCTTTTTATTGATCTATTGGAGTACTTTTATTTACCTTCTTATTGAACACCAAAAGGGATCAGGAAATATACCAGAAGAATCAGAGTTTCTTTTTTTAGTTATGATTTGCACTATGTGGATAACAAATTATCAGTACATCATTTTCAAAAACTGATTTTTATACTGACAGCCTCTGAACAAAAAATAATGACCCTGATTTACAGAAGTAATGAGCGGACTCCGCTCTTGTTGTTGTGGATGGGAGTTGAGGTTCCTCAACATATGTAGAAGTTGGCCTGCCGATACACCTTAGGTTAATGGCATGTGCGAGTGCCTCCTTGGGGAGCCAAAGGCCATGTCATCATACTGTCATGAATATGTTTAACAATTAACCTCAAAATATGCAATTTCTTACATCTAGAAAGTATACTTTAATATCTGGAAAGCAAAAAACCTCTGTGTGTGGGGGGGGGGTGGGAAGAGAGAGAGAGAGAGAGAGGAGAGGCAGGCATGTGGCAGTGGGTACCAATGCAATTGGCATCAGCTCTGCAGAACGCAATATACCTGCAAAACAGACACAGCGAAGGGGGATGGATGTCTCCCCAGGCAAACGGGGAGAGAGTTACACTTCTGCACGGCTAGCCACTGGCTATCACCCTTCAGCCACAACATATGCTATTTCTACCATTTTTGTGGGGTTTCTGAAACTTATCCTTAGTTTCCTCCTTCAAATCTTTCATTAAAATCCACCTCTGCTGTGATGCCTACTAAGCGCTTGACAGTGGTTTGGCAGCTGATGGGGATATCTACTGCTTATTATTCTAATTGTAATAATCTCACTTTTACCTTTGTGGTCCCTACCTGTATGTATGTTATATATACCTGTTGTCTCTTTTGGGGAGTAACTGCCTTTTCAATGTTTCAATGTTTGTACAGTGCCTAGCACAATGGGGCTTAGTCCCTGACTGGTGTCTTTCTGCTACTGCAATAAAAATAATAAATTATAATAAAATAGTTAGTTAGTTTCTCTAGTCCCCACTGTGGTACTGGTAGGAGAGAATCCTTGTTACATGGCTGCTTTTGTGATTGTGGGTTGTTGTACTGAGTTTCCGGCCATGCCCTCCTCCTTCCTTAGGTTCATTTTGGAATGTGGAACATGGCTAGCTGAACTTCAAGTTATTCTTCTGCTCCTTCCTTCCTGAAACTGTTTTTTCTTCCCTGTCCCCTCATTCCTGATCTTTCATCTTGTTTGTTGTAGTAGTAGTAGTAGCACCTAAATGCCCAAATGAGATGGGGGGCCATGTTGTGCTAGTCACCTTATTGTGTATTTGTAAGAGACAGATGTTTAAGGCAGAGTGTCATTCTGGCTAGACCAGACCAAGAATGAGAGGGGAGACAAAGGCATAGAGGTGATGTGACTTGCTCAAGCTCACACAGCATGCCGGTGACAGGGCCAGGAATAGAAACCAAGGCTCCCAACTCCCAGTTCAGTGTCCTCTAGATATTTCTCCTCTCCACTTCTTTCTCTTCTCCTCCTGTTTCCTGATGGATCATTCTCTCCCTTCCCTCCGCCCACCTAATATTTCTGTACCCCTAGCTCAGCTTAGCTGATCTTTCTCCTTTCCTCTCTCACTTATGTCCCTCTGTCAGTTTTATCACACCCAAAACCCTTATATCACAATTCCCTCCAATTTGACAATATATTTCTGGTTATGGGATTCCCAGAACTGAAAGGCAGATATATTCCAGTGACATACAGTGTCTATGATGCCCCAAATTTCATTGTTCTATTTTGCTGCTATAACATATTTCAAACTTAGACTAGTTTGCTGTTCACTATAATCCCTGACTCTCTATCAGTATTACTGTTCCCAGGCTCTTCCTTCTATTTTGCTTCCTACCCTGCCAGTCTGTAACTCTCAGTATTCTTGTCTGGTTGTCAATTCCATTTTCGACTGCCATATGATAATATATATCCCACTGCTAAGAAGTAGCTGATGTCAGAGCCTTTCAGGTTGCTTCAAAGGAGAAATCAGTGATACAGTGTCTGGGTATTTTCTTAGTGTAATTTTTTTTAAATAAACCAAACCCTGAACAAAGGCAGTCACAAAATGCATGCAGATACTTCAGCCTCAACACCAGTGCCCTGTTGGAAGGAAGCAATTCTACCCCAATAACTTACTCTAATTAGATTAGGGCAGAGAGCAAACTCTCTTGCTAATTGCTTCAGCTTTCCCAAAAGAACCTTCCTCAAAAGACCTAGTGTTTCTTCAAGTACTATACAAGGCTCAGACACTAAGAAAAATAACTTGTAAGACTGTATACACCATAACAATATTGACCTTAAACCTCTGAGTAGAAAAACTTACTAATTTCTTATGTCTTCCATTCTTTTTCAGAAAAGCTAAATTTGCAATGGTGTTGTGTCATCTATCAGTATTTCATGAATTAGTCACTTGTAAATATAGCTGACAACATCAGAATTTCTCTCCTGTGGGAAATTTCAATATAACACTTGGTTTTCCTCCCAAGTTGACATTGTAAATCACTATCTAAATTTTTCATGGAACAAAAAGTTCTGAAAATTTTCAGTTCAGAAATGTCAGTGAAACACTTCAAGATTCTTAAATTCAAACATTTGGATTTGGTTTGGTGAATAATATCAAAACATCTCATTTCAGCTTGGTTTGATGTTGATCTGTTTCCTCTGACCTTCTGGAGTGCTTTTTGGTCGGTTTTCTTCAAGTGCCTCATGACCTCATTCTTCTCTATGGGCTTGGCTCCCCAGCAGGACTGCATTACTATGGTGCATTGCGATCACATGACTCCCATGATACATCAATCTGTTCAACAACAGGGGAGACTGTGCTGCTTTATAGGAGATGTAGTTAAGCCAGGGAACTGGGCCCGGTTCTAATTGTAGTGCTCTGTGAAGAGCCTTTCAACTTCTCTCTCAAAATGTATTGTTTGGGGATCCCCAGAGAATTTGATCTCAAATATAGATTCCTAAGTGGTTTTCCAGAAATCACTTTAATAATGAAATGAACAGTTGTGCACAGTCATATCCATCTATATACATAGTCCAGTGGAATGTCCAGTGAAAGTGGTGACATGTTCGCAAAAAGAAAAGGAGTACTTGTGGCACCTTAGAGACTAACAAATTTATTAGAGCATAAGCTTTCGTGAGCTACAGCTCACTTCATCGGATGCATTTGGTGGAAAAAACAGAGGAGAGATTTATATACACACACACAGAGAACATGAAACAATGGGTTTATCATACACACTGTAAGGAGAGTGATCACTTAAGATAAGCCATCACCAACAGCAGGGGGGGAAGGAGGAAAACCTTTCATGGTGACAAGCAGGTAGGCTAATTCCAGCAGTTAACAAGAATATCAGAGGAACAGTGGGGGGTGGGGTGGGAGGGAGAAATACCATGGGGAAATAGTTTTACTTTGTGTAATGACTCATCCATTCCCAGTCTCTATTCAAGCCTAAGTTAATTGTATGTACCCAGAAGTCACCTACTACAGGACAGGCCCAACAAAGAAAACAACAGAACGCCACTAGCCATCACCTTCAGCCCCCAACTAAAACCTCTCCAACGCATCATCAAGGATCTACAACCTATCCTGAAGGACGAGCCATCGCTCTCTCAGATCTTGGGAGACAGACCAGTCCTTGCTTACAGACAGCCCCCCAATCTGAAGCAAATACTGACCAGCAACCACACACCACACAACAGAACCACTAACCCAGGAACCTATCCTTGCAACAAAGCCCGTTGCCAACTCTGTCCACATATCTATTCAGGGGATACCATTCCAGGGCCTAATCACATCAGCCACACTATCAGAGGCTCGTTCACCTGCGCATCTACCAATGTGATATATGCCATCATGTGCCAGCAATGCCCCTCTGCCATGTACATTGGCCAAACTGGACAGTCTCTACGTAAAAGAATGAATGGACACAAATCAGACGTCAAGAATTATAACATTCAAAAACCAGTTGGAGAACACTTCAATCTCTCTGGTCACTCGATCACAGACCTAAGAGTGGCTATACTTCAACAAAAAAGCTTCAAAAACAGACTCCAACGAGAGACTGCTGAATTGGAATTAATTTGCAAACTGGATACAATTAACTTAGGCTTGAATAGAGACTGGGAATGGATGAGTCATTACACAAAGTAAAACTATTTCCCCATGGTATTTCTCCCTCCCACCCCACCCCCCACTGTTCCTCTGATATTCTTGTTAACTGCTGGAATTAGCCTACCTGCTTGTCACCATGAAAGGTTTTCCTCCTTCCCCCCCCTGCTGTTGGTGATGGCTTATCTTAAGTGATCACTCTCCTTACAGTGTGTATGATAAACCCATTGTTTCATGTTCTCTGTGTGTGTGTATATAAATCTCTCCTCTGTTTTTTTCCACCAAATGCATCCGATGAAGTGAGCTGTAGCTCACGAAAGCTTATGCTCTAATAAATTTGTTAGTCTCTAAGGTGCCACAAGTACTCCTTTTCTTTTTGCGAATACAGACTAACACGGCTGCTACTCTGAAACTGGTGACATGTTGTCATATTGTCCCATGCTAGTTGTAATGTATGTGTATGGTATGTGAAAATAGGAGGGTGGAAGAAAAGACTGTTAAGAAACTGGGATGCAAACTGTTGCCTAGAAAAGTGTGCTTTGCTATGTTACTGACCACTATTGTGAATTCATAACATTACATAATCTAGAATTTGTTAGGACAGTAGGGTCAGATCTTCAACTAGCATCAATTGGCATAATTCAGTGAAGCTACACTGGTTTACATGAGCAGTGGACATGGTCCAATAAAGAGTTGGATTGTTTTACTTGCTATGTATAAAACTCTGCAGCAGGCTTTTGTACGCTGGGGTGAGAGTTTAGTCACTTTTTTTGACCCCTTCGTGTCTGCTGTTTTTTGGTAACCATTTTCTATAGAACATTAATTTAAATGATGGGAATCAGATGGTAGCAAGCACCTTTTATAGAACTGGGAGAATGCATTTACCGTTTGCACCAGACTCATGCTGTAACTCATTCAGCTAGAGCTGATACACACTACTCATAATCACGACTGTGAAGCCAAGCTCATTTGCTGTGTGTGTCACAGGTAAGGGCAACTGCATGTATATTCCCCCATCATGGGCCACCAAGGGTACCCACTGCAGGCTCCCAACTCTGCATTGTCCTCCCACTAGACAATTCCCAGGTAAACCATTTGACACTGTTTGTCCCAAAAGTTCATTCCTATCTGGCACATTCAGTATAGTCCCAGCTTATCCCTAGAAAGGTTGCATACAATCCCTGACCACAATAATACATAACCTTTGCATTTAAGACAATGAATTCCAAAGATTCTTAAACTTAATTCAATAGGGTTTTTCAAGGATATTGCAGGAAATTGTCATATCTGGCACAATGTGGTTTATTTCAGTTCTGTCATTATAAATGATGCATGGAAATGGTGCAGCCTGATGTTTTGATTTTTCTTTGTACATGATAAAGGAGAAGTAATTTTTAATATAATTTGCACCATAATATGAAGTCACACAAAAAACAGAGTCCAAATAACTGCCCTATTAAATGAAGTTTTATTTTGTCAAATTATGATCTAATTTCACATATCAATAAAAATTTCAGGGGAGGCAAAAAGCTAGCATGACCATAACAAACCTCTTATACACAAGGGTTGCTCCTAACAGTCAGACAATTGGAAAAATGCCCAGACCTTCTTTTTTTAGAAACATATTTGTATAAAGAAATGCAGCCTGAGCAGAAAGGTACAACCTACTTATTCAAAATCAATACAAATTAATTTTTGCCTCCTAGAGAACACATCTTGGGCTAAGCAAATGAACATTCAAGACTAGACCGCAGCTGCTTGAGCCAATGCTGCATTCGGGGGTAGGGGTCATGCCTACATTGTCTAGAGGCATTCTGCCTGGGGAGAACACATGCACACAGTGTCTCTAGAGGTAATAAGGGAACACTTTTTTGCTCTCACACACGCATGTGCGCGCATGCACACACACTCTCTCTCTAGTGGCAATCAAATGCTCTCTCTGACTTCCACACCAGACTAGTGGCCAGTTCGCAATGGGGTGAAGAGTCTCACTTCTGCCTCTTTAGGGCATCTGAGTCTGATGTGCCAAGACCTGCCCCTTTTCTGTCCCCCTCCCTTTGCAGTCTAGGAGAATAAATGGGAATTCTGAGTACAATGTGTGCATATGTTGCTTATGAGAGAAGCAATCCTGTGGCCTGTCTCCACCCACGCTGAGGCAGTCCATTCACCTTCTTCATAAATCATAAGGGAGCGACAAGTGATCAGTCTCCCCATTGCCCATATTCACCTCCTCTAAGTTCAACAAAAGTGTGCTATGGGGGTTGGAGCCCATTGGCCTTCCCATGATATGCCTCAGCTCTGCAAATCTTAGGGCCTCTCTGGATGTAGTCAGAGAAATAATACCTACTTGAGAGCAGGACTTCGGGTCTCCACTGTTGCAAAGTGGAGTAGGGGTGGGGAGACTCTAGACCTCCCAGATGACCCATATTCAGTTTGGAGTAACAGAGGCTACAGATGTTGTGAGCCTCATGATTAGTTGAGCCAACTAGGCTAATGCACGTAGCTGATGTGGTTAATGGTCAGTTGGTTACCGTTGTAAACCTCTGGAGGAGAAGAGACGAGTGGATCTCAGGTGGGAGCATAGGATGGTATGTAGGCTAGTGGTCAGCCCCTCCGCAGAAGATGTGAAAATTAAAGGAGATCCCAATGTGTGTAATTTGTAAGAGAGAGCTTATTGGATTTTTGTGAGTTCATTCATTGCATCCTTCTTTGAAATTTTGGCTCCAAATGTCAACAGAAAAAATAATGCATAATCTTTCACAACCCCATGAAACAGTGACTAGAACTTTCTTAGCACTAGTATTACCCAGATAAAGAAATGTGTTTAAGAGCCTGCAGTGCTAACCATTGTGAGTGAAATGGGCACTGTAGAAATTCTCCAAGCAGGAATGTATCATTGCTCTGACAAATTCAGATGGAGCATATTAATGGAAAACTTAACTGGGATGAAGACTATGTGCAAACTGAAAAATTTAAAACATTGAAATTTAAATAACGAAGACATAAAGGAATAACTTGTACAAGCTGTCCATCAACAGAGCTGCCCATTTTTACAAATTTCCCTTTTGTCACGACTCAAAGGAAAGAGGAGACATTAAAGCACATTTTGGGAATAAGGTTTATTTTAAAGGCAAGAAAAATATGTTCTGAATCAGGAGTTGGAAGTAGGAAACAGCCTTTCACTTCAAAGCTGCTGCTTTAAGCCCAGGTTATTATAGTCACTATCATCTAAGGCAGTGATTCTAAAACTTTTGTACTAGTGACCCCTTTCACATAGCAAGCCTCTGAGTGTGACCCCCCCCCCCCCCGAATTAAAAACACTTTTTGGTATATTTAACACAATTATAAATGCTGGAGCAAAGCAAGGTTTAGGGTGGAGGCTGGCTGCTTGCGATCCCCCATGTATTAACCTCGCAATCCCCTGTGGGGTCCCGACCCCCAGTTTGAGAACCCCTGATCTAAGGGCTGCCAGTTCATAGTAAACGGGTCCTGATATCTAAAACCACCATCAGAATTAGGATCTTATATGGCAGTTAAAGCATGGAGACTAAACTGTCGTCTTCTGTTCTGAGTATACTGACTCTTCTGTACTATAGTGGTGTTCCCTCCATATACTTATTCTCTTTTTTCCATCTAAATATCTATCTAGGTTCCTTTTGCACCACAGTCATCACCCTGAAATATGAGCATCTATTCAAGGGCCTTATATGGTCCAATAAATGTATGATACTGCATGTATAACTGCACTCAATCTGTATTGTATAATCTGTACATGCTACAGATCATTTAATGCTGGACACTTTCCTTATGACGCAAGGTTGTCTGGTTTTGGCAGGTGTGATTTTTTTTAAAAGGTCATGATGAGCAGATATGATGTTTCATTTTCCCCTCACTAATTCATGGATGCATGTGCTTTACACCTCTGGGAAGCCCAAGTGAATGGAAGCAACCAAGAGTCTAGAAGTTCTTCTTACTTTATCCACACTAAAATTTGAAGTCTGCTAAGGACATGCCTGGCAACATGAGCCACTGTTCCAGTCAACTTGCTGTATTCCAAGTTCTTTCCACGTTTGACTGGAAGCATTAACAAATGGTGAAGGTATAAAATATTTAAAGCCTATGAGGCACTGCAAACTGTCAAAATGATCTATTCCACATGTGTGGCATTATACTGAGCCTTTTAGAGCAGCTTTTGCAGTTGGTTAGCTCTAGCTAGAATTGCTGTTTTCTTATACTTCACTGAACTACATCATAAAACAAACAAAGTTTGGAATATACGTTTAAATTTCCAAGCCCCTTTTTTTGGTTCATTTTCCTTCAGCTGGTATGCATCAGACTCGGAGAAAGGGTAGGGGGTGTAGATTTTACATTGTTCTAATGAATGATTTAACAGTTTTGGAATCGGAAGTAACCTTTGGAAAAACTTTTTCTTTTGCATCTTGCTGCTTCCACATCTTGCTGAGTTGCTAGTATGAACAGATTTTTTTTTCAAATTTAGAAGAGAATAAGTCATGTTAAGATTACCAAACTTCCATCTGGGCCTGAAGGAAACTCAATAATGTCCACTGCATGTGGTCCTTTCATGCTAGGGTCGCCATCTGTCATCCAGTGAGCCTAGCAGCTTTGCCTGGAAATAATGTGTGGGAGGGGATGTATATGACTTGCTAAATAAAAAAGCATCATTATCCCTGAGGGAGAAGCAAAGAACATTTGAATCAAATTACAATATCCTGCATTTAAGGTGGGTTTTTTTTTTGCAATTAAAGTGCACTTCTACTTTTTTCCCCAGTTGCTTGCAGTTCAGACAACAGAAAGTAGTGAGTAAAAGTGTACAGCCACCTAATGATGAAAAATGAGGATGGGTTAAACAGGATTTCCAAAACCCCTACTAAATCCAGGAAATTCCTCCTTAATAAATCAGAAGAGCAAGGTAATAAATGAATCAACTTAGGTGTCCTGTGACATTACTAATATCACTCTGGTTGAAGGAAGGCTCCTTGTAATGGAAAGGTTTGTTAATAAAGAAGGTTCTTCACAGCCGTTGGGATTTTTTTGTTAATAAACATGGTGTCAGTTGGCAATGGTATTTCTAGGTAATGTTCTACATTTCTAACGAAGTAATATATTGAAGTGGCTGCAAGGACATACACACTTAGTTTTTTTGTTTTTTCAATTATCCTCCTTGATATCGAGGTCAAAAGATAAATATTTGAACTGATAGAATTTCCTGTGAGGCTACAACTTGTTTCTAAGCAGAAATTGGTCAAGAAAGGTTCTTAGCACAACTGTAGTCACCACCAGATTGCAAAATCTGGGCCCATAGAATCATAGAAATGTAGGGCTGGAAGGGACCTCAAGAGGCCATGTAATCTACCCTCCTAAACTGAAACAGGACCAATTATTCCTAGATCGCTGATTGGGAGGTGTTTATTTGTCTAACTTAAAAAGCTCCAGTAAAAGAAGGCAAAAAACCTTCAATGATGGGAATTCCACAACCTCTCTTGGAAGCCTATTCCAGTACTTACCTAGCCTTATATTTGGAAAGTTTTTCCTAACATCTAACCTAAATCTCCCTTGCTGTAGATTAAGCTAATTACATTTTGTCCTACCTTCAGTGGACATGGAGAACAATTGATCACCATCCTCTTTTTATAATAGTTGCTAACCATATATGAAGATTCTCATCAGTCCCTCCCTCCCCCCGCAAACTCCATCTTCTTTTCCCAAGACTAAGCATACTCACTTTTGTTAACCTTTCCTCAGAGGTCAGGTTTGCTAAACGTTATATCATTTTTATTGCTCTCTTCTGGACCCTCTCCAATTTGTCTACATCATTTTTTTTTAAAATGGTGCCCATACTACTTCAGGTGAGGCTTCACTTCAACCAGTTATAAACGCATCTCATACGAATTTAATCTAGATCACATTTCCTTAGTTATTTTATGAAAGTGTCACAAGGGACTGTGTCAAAAGCCTCACTAAAATCAAGATAGTTGTTTACTGTTTTCCCCCCATCCACTAAGCCAGTAGTGCTGTCAAAGAAGGAAGTGAGGTTGGTTTTGGCATGATTTGTTCTTGGCACCTTCATGCTGACTATTCCTTAAACCCTATTATTCTCCTGCAAACTGATTTTATTTAATAATTTGTTCCTGTATCTTTCTGGGTATCGAAGTTAGGCTGATTGTAATTCCGTGAGCCCTCATTGTTCCCCTTTTTAAAGATAAGTGTTATATTTGCCCTTCTCCAGTCATCTGGGATCTCACTCATCCTCCATAAGTTCTCAAAGATAATTGCTAATGGTTCAGAGATTGCTTCAGTTAGTTCTTTTGGGACCTATGGTGAATTTCATCAGTGTCTGCTGACTTGAATACATCTAACTTATCTAAACAGTCTTTAACTTGTTTTTCCCTATTCTGGCTTGTGTTCCTTCCTCCTTTTTGTTACTATTAATTATGTTAAGAATCTAGTCACAATTAACTTTTTTTAGTGAACACTGAAGCAAAATAGATATCAAATACCTGAGTCGTCTTGACATCATTTGTTATTAAATCTCCATCCCCGCTAAGGAGTGGACCTATACTTTAATTAGTCTCTCTTGCTCCTAATGTACTTACAGAACCTCTTCTCGTTGCCTTTTATGTCCCCTGATAGGCACAAAATGAGTTCCACCTTTCTGTTGTCCTTGCATGCTTTGTGCTTTACAGCCATGTTGTACCCATCCTTAGCAGATGGTCCATGTTTCCACTTTTTGGAGGATTCATTTTTGATTTTCATGTCATTAAAGAGCTCCTGATGCAGCTATGTTGCCCTATGACTATTCTTCTTATTTTCCCTTCAGGCTGGGATCATATGCTGCTGTACCTTTAACATTATCTTTGAGAAACTGCCATATCTCCTGAACTCCTTTTTCCCTTAGATTGTCGTTCCATGGAACCTTACCTACTAGTTCTCTGAGTTTGCTGGTTGTTGGTTTTTTTTAAGCCATTGTCCTTATTCTGTAAAAGCGGCAAAGAGTCCTGTGGCACCTTATAGACTGAAAGCTTATGCTCCAATACATCTGTTAGTCCATAAGGTGCCACAGGATTCTTTGGGGCTTTTACAAATCCAGACTAACATGGCTACCCCTCTGATACTTATCCTTATTCTGTCGCTTCTCACTCCTTCCTTTCCTTAGAATCATAAAGTCTATCATTTCATGATCACTTTCACCCATATTGCCTTCTGCCTTCAGATTTAAAACCAATTCCTCTGTTAGTCAGAATCAAGTATAAAATGGCTGCCCCTCCCTCCTTATCCCCCAATTACTTTTCCATGTTCTGAAATGAAATGTCCCCAGTACATTCCAATGGCTTACTGGAGATTTTGTGTTTTACACAGTACACTAAAAGTCATATCAAGACTGCTGCTAATCAGGAGCACTGAAGAGAGAAGTCTGAGAGAGCATTTCCCCAATCTGCACCTCTCTGGGCGGGGGATCCTGTTTGCTTACACAGAGTTCCCTGGGCTTAATCCTTATCTGATGTAAGTCAGCATGGCTCTATTGATATTGTTGGAATGAAAATGATTTGCACCAGCTCAGGATCTGACCCCCATGACTGCAAATGTGAGGGCCGCAGCAAAGTGCTGGGACTGATTCACCCCATCAGCACTAGCTAGAAGTTATGAGACCTACTGGGGACTACTCACACTGCAGCTTGTTACAGGTGTAGAGGTTGCAGCCACTTTTTCTCCCCCATCCACCTAGAAGTATTCTGCTTTCATCTCTCCTCCACCAACACAATGCTTCCATCACTGTAATGCTAGCGTAACGCTGTGCATCCTCACTTACAATTGGAGTTGCTATTAGTTAAAACTGGTTGTCAATTTCTCAGAGATTAGAGATGGTTCTAATTCGACAAAGTTCCAATTGAACCCAAGCCCAGTTCTGATGAAAAATTGCCAGGTTTCCTGCCAGCTTACCTGTCTGTCTCCAAGGCCATGAATAATGCCTCTGAGTTAGGGCCAATTGCCGCAGAGCTGGGGCTCCATTCTCTTTTGTGGAGGATTTTTTAAAAAAACATAATGGATTTTGTTCTGAATATCAAATTCCTCCATGAAACAGAATTACCTTTCTCCTCCCAGCTCAGCTACTAGTGCCACAAACTAGCCCTAAAGATTCATTCTTCATCTTGGAGACCAACAATGTTATTGGTACAATGAATGCTGTGGCTGGATTGGGCTGAACAAAAACTGACCATGCTATTCCCTACCAACTACAGTACATATTGCAATCAAGGACAGAATTGAAAAGCATTTACTAATTGCAGAGGACTATTGTGCACTTTGTAAATGGGTGCAGTGAATAATTCAGAGGGATTTTCTCCAAATAGGAGGTTGTTTTCCATCCACTACTACTAAACGCTGGCCAAGGAACTGAGGACTCATCAGACAGAGGATTCTGAAGGAGCAGGAGCCAGGGGCTGGCTGGAGATTTTCTTGGCCTCCCAGGCTTCCTACCACTAGGTGAGCAGCAGCACCGGGTGAGAGAAGAGGGGTCCCAATCTTCTGTCAGCCTTTTCCACAGGAATGAGTCTTCCCCACTAGCATCTCCTCTCCTCTTGCAATGAAGAAGTCAGGGGATAGAAGAGAAGACACAGATGACCCAGCATCAGCACATCTCCCAACTCCAGCAGTGTCAATCCAGGATGTTACTATTGCACAGCAAGATATTGCACTGTAAATTCATGCACTGGCTTCCCATGCAATAATGTCCTATGTAAACCCTCCTACAGTCATATCCCAGCGGTAACAGTCTGGCCCTGTCAGGCCCATCTCTCTTCTTGGCACCCCATAGGGAGGGAAGGAGTGAATTTAGGAGAAGTAAGGGAGATAATGGAGGGCAGATGGGATTGAGAAGGGAGAATGAAATGAGAAGAATACATGGGAGAAAGGAAAGGAATGACAATGTTCCTTCTCTGCTGGTCTCCTGAGTCAATGCCGTGACAAACTGTTCCATACACAGGGTTTGCAGTAAAACCACCATTTAATCTTGAACCAGAAGAGGATCGCTCTATTTTGTTCAGTTGATATTGTGTATTTGTTGTATGTAACCCAAGTAAAATTCTACACTGACTCTCACCTTGTATGATCCCACTGACTTCATCATGGTTGCAGAGGGTGCATGTCAACGCAGAATGTGTTCACCTGAAAACTGGTATTGACATCTAGTTTTACATCTGTCTGGATGAAAGCTCTATTTCTGTGCTAATCTGCATTTTACCTTGTGAAGCATTACCCTCGCAATGTGTCCATGTAGTATGAAGTGGTGGTGTAGCTATGTGGATCCCAGGATATTAAAGAAACAAGGTAGGGGAGGTAATATCTTATATTGGACCAACTTCTGTTGGTGAGAGAGACAAGCTTTTGAGCTTGCGCAGAGCTGTTTCTCAGGCCTGTGTAGGCTCGAAAACTTGTCTTTGCAACAGAAATTGGTCCAATAAAAGGTATTACCTCACCCACCTTGTCTCTAATGCATCCATATGGCATTTAAAACAGTAATAGAGAAAATAACCCAGTTAAAAAATATACTGTCAAAATAGCAGTGTTCTGTGAGTAATCTGCTCCTTAGGCAGTAATGCTCTGTGGGTGCCTTCCATGTGAGAACTGTACGTTGAAATCTCTCACAGAAACATCTTACAATCCACACACCTCTGAATATATATTACACAGCAAAGCAGGGTTGTCTAAAATCTCTTCTAATAAAAGGATTCTGATTTTATTTTTCTTTTTTGAGTAATTGTGTCTCCCACTCACAAAGGGATTTTCTGTTGAGTACCTTTCATATGGTGAAGTAAAGGAATGAACATGATGATTCTTGGCCAGATTTTTAGTCTTAAAAAAGAATGACTCTGTGGTTTTATAATATAATTGTCATTATCTTTAGATTTCTCAGAATATAGAGTACATATATACCCAGATCTTCACCTATCCTATTTCAATCAGGAGTTTACTCTTACTTGCTTTCGAGGATACACTCAAGAGTTCCTTCCATGGTACTTACTCGTGACCATATTCTGCAACCTTTGTTCAACTTGAGTAGTATCTATCAGCAGCCCTATTCATTACTCACGGAATGAGGAACTATTAATTGTGAGAAAGAGTGGTATGATATAATCCAAACTAATTGTAGAGTAAATCAGTGTTACAATTTTTGGGATGAGATCACACATATCAATATGCCAGACCCTTTGTCTGGTAGACATGTTACTCACCACATTATGGCTTGCAATTTGTCCCCCTTGAAATATGAAAAAAGGCAAATGTGCTAATCTTAGGAAGTGTTTGGATCCTGTAGCATTTTTTGTAATCCAGGTTACGTAATTTACCTGAATTTATTTATGGGATACTACTATATTCATATTGCATCTATCTGGTTTAGAATTAACAATCATTTCCAAATATGGAGAACAAAACTTGTTTCATCTATGGCTTAGCAATTAGAATTGGGTGAAGAATTGATTTTTTTCAGTTTGGTGGCAGTTCCAATAGTTCAGGCACTGAGAAGTGGAATATTTAGGTATCTGTGTTTCAGAGCATGGATTCAAATGGGGGCAGATGATAAAAGCCCACAGTTAAATCAAAAATGTGGAGACCTCAGATAAGTGTCAGAATCTGGGGGGGAACATTGGCTGTTACAGAAGGAACAAAGGAGAGACAAGAGAGAACATGGGGGGAATCAAATCAGTATCTTAGATGTCTGTATACTAATGCGAGAAATACGGGGAATAAGCAGGAAGAACTTGAAATGCTAGTTAATAAACACAACTATGACTTAGTTGGCATCACAAAGGCTTGTGGGATAATAAGCATGACCGAAATATTGGTATAGAAGGGTGCAACTTGCTCAAGAAGGACAGCCAGGGGAAAAAAGGGGGGAAGAGATATTGCCTTATATATTAAAAATGTATACACTTAGACTGAGGTTGAGATGGAAATAGGAGACAGACTTGTTGAAAGTCTCTGGGTAAGGATAGATTCATAGATACTAAGGTCAGAAGGGACCATTCTGATCTAGTCAGACCTCCTGCACAGCGCAGGCCACAGAATCTCACCCACCCACTCCTATGAAAAACCTCACCTATGTCTGAGCTATTGAAGTCCTTAAATCATGGTTCAAAGACTTCAAGGAGCAGAGAAGCCTCCCTCAAGTCAACCATGCCCCATGCTACAGAGGAAGGCGAAAAACCTCCAGGGCCTCTCCAATCTGCCCTGGAGGAAAATTCCTTCCCGACCCCAAATATGGCAATCAGCTAAACCCTGAGCATATGGGCAAGATTCACCAGCCAGATACCGAGGAAAGAATTTTCTATAATAACAGAGATCCCATCCATCTAATATCTCATCTCAGGGGATTTGGCCTATTTACCCTGAATATTTAAAGATCAATTACTTACCAAAATCCCATTATCCCATCATACCATCTCCTCCATAAACTTATCGAGTAGAATCTTAAAGCCAGATAGATCTTTTGCCCCCCCTGCTTCCCTTGGAAGGCTATTCCAAAACTTCACTCCTCTGATGGTTAAAAACCTTCGTCTGATTTCAAGTCTAAACTTCCTGGTGGCCAGTTTATACCCATTTGTTCTTGTGTCCACATTGGTGCTGAGGTTAAATAATTCCTCTCCCTCTCCTGTATTTATCCCTCTGATATATTTATAGAGAGCAATCATATCTCCCCTCAACCTTCTTTTAGTTAGGCTAAACAAGCCAAGCTCTTTAAGTCTCTTTTCATAAGACAAGTTTTCCATTCCTCGGATCATCCTAGTAGCCCTTCTCTGTACCTGCTCCAGTTTGAATTCATCCTTTTTAAACATGGGAGACCAGAACTGCACACAGTATTCTAGGTGAGGTCTCACCAGTGCCTTGTATAACGGTACTAAAACCTCCTTATCCCTACTGGAAATGCCTCTCCTGATGCATCCCAAAACCGCATTAGCTTTTTTCACAGCCATATCACATTGGCAGCTTATAGTCATCCTATGATAAACCAATACTCCAAGATCCTTCTCCTCTTCCGTTACTTCTAATTGATGCGTCCCCAACTTATAGCTAAAATTCTTGTTATTAATCCCTAAATGCATAACCTTACACTTCTCACTATTAAATTTCATCCTATTACTATTACTCCAGTTTACAAGGTCATCCAGATCCTCCTGTATAATATCCCGATCCTTCTCCAAATTGGCAATACCTCCCAGCTTTGTATCATCTGCAAACTTTATTAGTACACTCCCACTTTTTGTGCCAAGGTCAGTAATAAAAAGATTAAATAAGATTGGTCCCAAAACCGATCCCTGAGGAACTCCACTGGTAACCTCCCTCCAACCTGACAGTTCACCTTTCAGTAGGACCCGTTGCAGTCTCCCCTTTAACCAATTCCTTATCCACCTTTTGATGTTCATATTGATCCCCATCTTCTCCAATTTAACTAATAATTCCCCATGTGGCACGGTATCAGATGCCTTACTGAAATCTAGGTAAATTAGATCCACTGCATTTCCTTTATCTAAAAAATCTGTTACTTTTTCAAAAAAGGAGATTAGGTTGGTTTGGCACGATCTACCTTTTGTAAAACCATGTTGTATTTTGTCCCATTTACCATTGACTTCAATGTCCTTAACTAATTTCTCCTTCAAAATTTTTTCCAGGACCTTGCATACTACAGATGTCAAACTAACTGGCCTGTAGTTACCCGGATCACTTTATTTACCTTTCTTAAAAATAGGAACTATATTAGCAATTCTCCAATCATTCGGTACTATTCCTGAGTTTACAGATACATTAAAAATTCTTGCTAATGGGCTTGCAATTTCAGGTGCCAATTCCTTTAATATTCTTGGATGAAGATTATCTGGGCCCCCTGATTTAGTCCCATTAAGCTGTTTCAGTTTCGCTTCTACCTCTGATATGGTAATATCTACCTCTATATCCTCCTTCCCATTTGTCATGCTACCATTATCCCCAAGATCCTCTTTAGCCTTATTAAAGACTGAGGCAAAGTATTTGTTTAGATATTGGGCCATGCCTAGATTATCTTTAACCTCCACTCCATCCTCAGTGTTAAGCGGCCCCACTTCTTCCTTTAGTTTTCTTCTTATTTATATGGCTATAGAACCTTTTACTATTGGTTTTAATTCCCTTTGCAAGGTCCAACTCTACTCGACTTTTAGCCTGTCTCACTTGATCCTACATGTTCTGACCTCAATTAGGTAGCTTTCCTTGCTGATCCCTCCCATCTTCCACTCCCTGTATGCTTTCTGCTTCTTCTTAATCACCTCTCTAAGATGCTTGCTCATCCAGCTTGGTCTACAACTCCTTCCTATGAATTTTTTCCCCTTTCTTGGGATACAGGCTTCCGATAGCTTCTGCAGTTTTCATTTAAAGTAATCCCAGGCCTCCTCTACCTTTAGATCCATAAGTTCTTCAGTCCAATCCACTTCCCTAACTAATTTCCTTAATTTTTGTAAGTCAGCCCTTTTGGAATCAAAAACCCTAGTTGCAGATTTATTTTTGTTAATCCTTCCATTTAGTTTGAACTGAATTAGCTCATGATCACTTGAGCCAAGATTGTCCCCTACAACCATCTCTTCTATGAGGTCCTCGCTACTCACCAAAATTAAATCTAAAATGGCATCCCCTCTAGTCGGTTCAGCAACTACTTGATGAAGGAATCCATCAGCTATCGCATCTAGGAAAATCTGAGCCCTATTATTATTACTAGCACTGGTCCTCCAGTCTATATCTGGGAAGTTAAAGTCTCCCATGATCACGCAGTTTCCATTAGTATTTACTTTATTAAAGACATTAAAAAGTGCTGTATCCATATCCAAATTAGATCCCGGAGGTCTATAGCACACCCCAAGCACTATCGTAGGAGAAGCTTTACTAGTTTTCTTCCCCAATGTAATTTTTGCCCAGACAGACTGTCTTATCCATTGCATCGCTTCTTATTTCTTTACATTCTACCTCATCATTGATATACAATGCTACTCCACCCCCTTTACCTTTGTTTCTGTCTTTCCTAAAGAGCACATACCCTTCAATACCTGTAGTCCAGTCATGACTACTATTCCACCATGTTTCTGTTATCCCTATAATATCTGGTTTCACTTCCTGCACCAGTAGCTCTAGTTCCTCCATTTTATTACCTAGACTCCTCGCATTGGTGTACAAACATCTTAATTTTTGCTGTTTGGCCTCGCTCACATTTTTTACCCTATTAGGCACAGTCATTCTACAGCCAGTATAACCTATTAGACTAGTATCCACACCGCCCTCACTCCTTATATACATTCTCCTACCCACGGCTGTATCCATTCTTACTTCATCTTCTTCCCTCTCAATGCTAAAATCTGGCGTGGAGATTACCTGGACATCTCCCATCCATCTCCCCCCAATTCCTAGTTTAAAGCTCTCTTTATCAGTTGTGCCAGCCTCGATCCTAGAAGTCTATTTCCTTCCCTACTGAGATGAAGTCCATCCCGAGAGAACTGACCTCTGTCCATGAATGCCTCCCCGTGGTCATACATCCCAAAGCCCTCCTTATAGCACCACTGCCTAAGCCATCTGTTGACAGTCATAATCTTGTCAGACCTTTGTTGCCCTTCTCTAGGAATAGGAAGGATCCCGCTAAAGATCACCTGAGCCTCAATTTCCTTAAGCGTCTTCCCCAGCCTAGCATAGTCTCCCTTAATACTTTCCAGTGAGAATCTAGCCGTATCATTTGTTCCCACATGAAGGATAATTAGGGGATTCTTTCCCGCTCTCTTTAGGATCCTTTTCAACCTCAGGTCTACATCCCGTATCTTAGCACCCAGAAGACAGCACACCCTTCTATTCTCAGGATCAGCTCTAGTTACAGGCCTGTCTATTCTTCTCAATAAAGAGTCCCCGATCACATAGACCTGCCTTTTCCTGGTGACAGTGCTATTCTCCAGTGTCTCCCCTGTTCTCTCTGGCTGCAAGTTCTTTCCATTCCTATTTTCCCTTACAATCTTCTTCAACCCATCCTGTATCCTCCTGGGGCTCATATTTGGTGTAGTCTCCCTTGACTCTTCTCCTTTTCCTATAGGAGTAACCTCTCTTCTCTTCTTCCTTACCCTTCCACCTTCAGCGACTACCTGCTGAGCCCCTTCATTTTCCAACTCTGCAAACCTGTTCCTAAGCTCTATTTCTCCTTCACTAGCCCATCTTTTTCTCTGCCTGGTTCTTTGAGTCACATGTTTCCACTGACCACTTTCCTCATCCAGTCTCCCCTCAAAATTCCCCAGCCCTGCTTCCATCCGTGAGTCTGAGCTTTTCCCTTCAGATACCTCATATCTTTGCTCCATCATCTGCTCAAACCCCTTCCTAAACTCAACCAGACTTTCCACCTGCATCTCCAAACCTCGGATCTTTTCCTCCATCAGCTCTATCAGACAGCATTTCATGCAGACAAAACTCTTACCGGTTCCCCCCTCCAGGATCATGTACATACCACAGCTTCCACATCCAGTCATCCTCAATGTGTCTTTCACTACAGGAGTCACTCCCACAGCTGCCTCTGTATCTGTCATCTCCTTCCCACCTAAATCCTGTTCATCTGGGAAACACAAGCCACACCAAAAAGACCACCCCCACCCCAGCAAAAGCAAACCCCAAACAAGCACCACAATACAAACTCCCACTCAAACTCCCCTGTTTAGAGCTCTATTTGCTAGCTCCTGTGCCGCTGCAGCTGTCTGTGCCACTGCCTGACTGGCTGGCTACCTTTATAGGACCTCTAGTCAGAAGCCCCACCCCCTAAGCAGGGCTCAGCTGCTCTCCCAGCACAAAGCCCCTACACACACACACAAATACTAAAAATACAAAACCAACTACAACTACCTTCTCCTCCAACAGAACTCCCACTCAAACTCCCCTGTTTAGAGCTCTGTTTGCTAGCTCCTGTGCCGCTGCCTGACTGGCTGGCTACCTTTATAGGGCCCCTAGTCAGAAGCCCCACCCCCTAGGCAGGGCTCAGCTGCTCTCTCAGCACAAAGCCCCACCCCCTAATCAGGCTCAGCTGCTCTCCCAGCACAAAACCCCTACACACACACAAATACAAATACTAAAAATACAAAACCAAGTACAACTACCTTCTCCTCCAACAGAACTCCCACTCAAACTCCCCTGTTTAGAGCTCTGTTTGCTAGCTCCTGTGCCGCTGCAGCTGTCTGATAAAAGGGGTAATAAACAAGTGTGATGTCATGGTAGGGGTCTACTACACCACACCTAATCAGGAAGAAGAGGTGGATGAGGCTTTTTTTAAACTAACAAAATTCACCAAAGCACAGGACTAGGTGGTGATTGTGGACTTTAACTACCCAGACATCTGTTGGGAAAATAATACAGTAAGGCACAGATTAACCAACAAGTTATTGGAATGTATTGGAGACTATTTTTTATTTTTTTTTATTTTAGAAGGTGGAGACGACTACTAGCGAAGAGGCTGTTCTAGATTTGATTTTGACAAATAGGGAGGAACTGGTTGAGAATTTGAAGGTAGAAGGCAGTTTAGGTGAAAGTAATCATGAAATGGTAGAGTTCGTGATTCTAAGGAATGGTAGGAGGGAAAACAGCATAATAAAGATAATGGATTTCAAGAAGTTAGACTTTAGCAAACATAGGGAATTGGTAGGTAAGATCCCATGGGAAGCAAGTCTAAGGGGAAAAACAGTTCAAGAGAGTTGGCAGTGTTTCAAAGAGACATTATTAAGGGCACAAAAGCAAACTATCTCACGGTATTGGAAAGATAGGGAGTATGGCAAGAGATCACCCTGGCTTAACCAGGAGATCTTCAATGATCTGAAACTCAAAAAAGAGTTCTACAAAAAAGTGGAAACTAGGTCAAATTACAAAGGATGCATATAAACAAATAACACAAGTATGTAGGGACAAAATTAGAAAGTTCAAGGCAAAAGATTAAACTAGCTAGAGACACAAAGGGTAACAAAAAAAAATCTACAAATTTATTAGAAGCTAGAGGAAGACCAAGGACGAGGTAAGCCCATTACTTAATGGGAACAATAACAGAAAATGTGGAAATGACAGAAGTGCTAAATGACGTTTTTGTTTCGGTTTTCACCAAAAAGTTTAGTAGCGATTGGATATCTAACATAGTGAATGCTAATGAGATAGGATCAGAGGCCAAAATAGGGAAAGAACAAGTTAAAAATTACTTAGACAAGTTAGAAGTCTTCAGAGCCTGATGAAATACAACCTAGAGTACTCAAGGAGTTGACTGAAGAGATATCTGAGCTATTAGCAATTATCTTTGAAAAGTCGTGGAAAACGGGAGAGAATCCAGAGGACTGGAAAAGGGCAAATATAGTGCCAATCTATAAAAGGAGAAATAAGGACTACATGGGGAATTACAGACCAGTCAGCTTATCTTCAGCACCCCAAAACATAATGGAGCAAATAATTAAGCAATCAATTTGTGAACACCTAGAATATAATAAGGTGGTGTGTGTATATGTATGTGTGCGTGTGTGTGTGTGTGTGTATATATAAACTGTCAACAAGAACAAATCATGTCAAACCAACCTAATAGCTATCTTTGACAGGATAGGGGAAAATTGGTATATGTGTTTAGTAAGGCTTTTGATACTGTCTTTCATGACCTTCTCATAAACAAACTAGGGAAATACAACCTAGATTGAGCTATTATAAGGTGGGTGCAGAACTGGTTGCAAAACCATTCTCAGAGAGTAATTATCAGTTATTCACGGTTGAGGTGGAAGGGCACAACGAATGGGGTCTCACAGAGATCAGTTCTGGATCTGGTTCTGTTCAATACCATCATCAATGATTTATAAAGTTTGTGGATGACACCAGTCTGGGAGGGGTTGCAAGTGCTTTGGAGGATCGGATTAAAAGTCAAAATGATCTGGACAAACTGGATAAATGGTCTGAAGTAAATAGGATAAAATTCAATAAGGACAAATGCAAAGTACTCCACTTAGGAAGGAACAATCAGTGGTACACATACAAAATGGGAAATGACTGCCTAGGAAGGAGTACTGCAGAAAGGGACCCGGGGGTCATAATGGATCACAAGCTAAATATGAGTCAACAATGTAACACTTGCAAAAAAGCAAACATCATTCTGGGATGTATTAGCACGAATGTTGTAAGCAAGACATGAGAAGTAATTTTGCTGCTCTACTCCACTTTGATTAGATCTCAACTGGAGTATTGTGTCCAGTTCTGGGTGCCATATTTGAGGAAAGATGTGGAAAAGTTGGAGAAAGTCCAGAGAAAAGCATCAAGAATGATTAAAGGTCTAGAAAACGTGACCTGTGAGTGAAAATGGAAAAAATTACATTTGTTTAGTCTGGAAAAGAGAAGACAGAAAGCAATTTTCAAGTACATAAATGGTTGTTAAAGGAGGAGGGAGAAAAATTATTTTCCTTACCCTCTGAGGATATGATAAGAAGTAATGGGCTTAAATTGCAGCAAGAGAGATATAGGTTGGACATTAGGAAAAACTTCCTAACTGTCAAGGTGGCTAAACACTGGAATAAATTGCCTAGGGAAGCTGTGGAATCTCCATCAATGGAGATTTTTCAGAGCAGATTAGACTAACACCTGTTAGGGATGGTCTAGATATACTTAATCCTGCCATGAGTACAGGGAACTGGACTAGAGGACCTCTCAAGTCCTTTCCAGTCCTACGATTTGATAATTCTATGAAACCTGGGTCTCCCACATCCCAGGGGAGGACCCTAACCACTGGGCTAAAAGTTATAAGGGGGTGCACCACCTCCTCTTCCAGCCACTTTTTTTCTGTCTTAAAATAATTGGAGAATAATGTCTAATTCATTAATCATTTCATGACAACTGACCTGCATTTTTTAATTGGAATTAATTTGCAAACTGAATACAATTAACTTAGGCTTGAATAGAGACTGGGAGTGGATGGGTCATTACACAAAGTAAAACTATTTCCCCATGTTATCCCTCCCCCCACTGTTCCTCAGATGTTCTTGTCAACTGCTGGAAATGGATCACCTTGATTGTCATTACAAAAGGTTTTCTTCCTCCCCCCTCCGCCCCCAGCTGGTGGTAGCTCATCTTAAGTGATCACTCTCCTTACAGTGTGTATGATAACACCCATTGTTTCATGTTCTCTGTGTATATAAATCTCACTGTATTTTCCACTGAATGCATCCGATGAAGTGAGCTGTAGCTCACGAAAGCTTATGCTCAAATAAATTTGTTAGTCTCTAAGGTGCCACAAGTACTCCTTTTTCTTTCTGCATTTTTCTGTGAATAAACTATTCATCCAAAAAAAATTGCCTAGCTCCGTTAGCAATATACTTAGAGAAGATACTTTATTGTTGCATATGAATCTCTTTCCCTGTATCTTAAGTGATTCACTGTTTTCCTTGCAGAGTGTAATTAATGAAGTAATTGAATGAAAAATTTATCACTGATTTTTATTTAAACCAAGGAATTGTGATATATTAACTTAGACAGATATAGATATATTTAAAAATATAGCAGCCTATCTTACACTGCTCTTCCTCACTATAATTGCTCTTTGCTTAATTCATTCTTATGTAGGTAGCATATACTAATATCTGTTGTTGTTGCATATTAGGCTTGTGTCCAAAATGACCTGAACAACAAAAATAGTTTCACTATTGATCATGCAGTGATTTTCTGTCTCCTTTGTTTGGGCTGTATCTATAGAGGAGATTCAGAGATGAACAGCAACCATATTAATCCACTTCCATCCAATTGCCAAGGGCTCCAGGTTTAGACGAAACAAAAATATTGACAGTACAATAGGTAACAAGGGTCATATAATTGGCTGCCTGTCTATCTGTAAGTCTGACTTTGTGATTAATCTACCCTTTTTTCTTGGAGGTGGGGTTCCCCCCGATCTCCCCAGCAGTGGAATCTCATATTTCAACCCTTTTTGCTTGGGTCCATACTTCGGTGCTGGTTCTGTGTATTTCACTTACCATACCTGTGGTCCAGAAATAAATATAAAAGGTTTGAAACTTAGGAAAAAATAGATATATAGGGCATTTAGGTAAATAAAGAATTGATCAATATCACCATTTATTAAATATGATTGTGTGTGAAGATGTGACTGATAACTGCTGCTGTATAGCAAGGGCTCTGTGTCTTCCATTTTCCTGTAAGACAATAGTTGTTGAAAAGTTCTGTGATGAGACATCATCAGCTATCACCTTGCAGGGTTGGACAAATAATCTTGATCTGTGGAAACAGCTGATGTAGATAGGGGTTTGTGTGCATGTCTCTGAAGTAAAGAAATACCAATATAATAATTACATATTTCTTAAATAATGATGTATTGTCATTTAGACAAGCTTCCTATAAAGGATGCTTATGCCTTTTAAAAAAAGTAACCACTGAAAATAATTCAGTATGCCTAAAATGTGAATGGGTAATGCATTTTTCATGTTCTTTCGTTGCCTTATCTAACCTTTCATCATAGCTGTGATTAGACTCAAACATTATTCTGTGGCTAGTCCAACACCAAGCAAACAGTGGGGCGCTCAGAAAATTATCTATGTCCTAATTACTGAGTGGACTAAAATCATAATTTGCATGTATGACTATTGACAGAATGAGTGCAACATTCATTGCAAGAATGTTATCTCATCAGGTGTCTTTTGTATCATGACTTTTATTGACTTGCAAAGTAATAGCCTGAACATGTTAGTGAATTATTGCATTTTTATTAGTTAACAGAAATTTCTGAACAAGGCTTGAAAGTGTTCAAAATGTAGTTAATAGACATAGTTGAACCTTTTTTGCATGTGTTGAAATAAGTGTTTTTGGAGTTTTCCACTTTAATCATGATTTATTGTAGCAGAAGTAATCTACAGTGATTAAAAATAGCTATTTATTTATTTTCTTCCTGCATGTTAGGCCATCTAAAAATGTTCCTAGGTCTTCCAGATTGGAACACCTGAGGGATTACATGAGACATGCTAATTTCAGATTTTGTGTTTATTTTGTTTTTTAAGAATATTTTTGCTTCAAGCTTTGTTCACCAGGTTTGCTACTCTTCCTCATGTTAGACAGTACTTCTATTCTCAAAAAGAAAAGGAGTACTTGTGGCACCTTAGAGACTAACAAATTTATTAGAGCATAAGCTTTCGTGAGCTACAGCTCACTTCACGGCTGCTACTCTGAAACCTACTTCTATTCTGTAAATAGCCCTATTAACTATTTGTGGTAGAAGGTACTCTACTTGATGTAAGGAAGAATGTCAGAAATGGGTCCTCAAAAAATTGAAGGAACTGGATGTTTAAGGGGATTTGTTGCCAGATTGAATCCATATGTTGCTCCTGACTGAAAGTTGTTTCAATCATCTGAATGGGGAATGGCCTATGAAAAATGACTAGGCAGTTTTAATGCTGTTCCTAGTAGAGGTGTCCGCATCACAATTGTCACTAATTAGCAGGGCAGTCGAGGCCTGGATGAATACTGGAAATTAACTATACTAGAATGGTGATGGGGCAGTAGAGGGGAAACTTAACAGCTGCTGCCTGTACTTTGTACCTGTTCTACTGATAAAGATTTGTAGCCTTCAATTTCAATCACACACCTTTCTTGACAATTTTTTTTAATATTTATACTTAAAAAAATAAATCCAAATATTCTCATAGGAAGAAAAAATCTAGAAATGCAGTGGGTCTGTACCATTTACTATTTTTAATATAGGTCAGATTATCATAGCTGCTGGAACTAAAAGTACTGGGGGTACTGCTGTATTCCTTGGCTTGAAGTGGTTGCCAGCATATACAGGATTTACCATTTGGTTCAATGGCTCTCAGCACCTCCACTATGCAAATTGTTCCAGCACCACTGCAGATTTTGCCACTTTTGATTACATCAAGTAGTGCATGGCCCTGAAAGTGCATGGCTCCTTCATTTCACTGGGGTTGTTTGTGGAGTCAGATGCCACTCAGAGTAAGTAAGTGTAGCATAATATGGCCCTGTGTTTAGCACTCGTGTATCTTCACCCTGCACAAACATGGAACCAAACTGAAACACAAACAAACAAAACAACTCAGATTTTTATTGAAGGCACAAGAAAAAAAAGTGGTTTAAGGAGGGATTAGAATTTGGTGTATGGTCTGGAGCTTTATTAGTGCACAAGGACAGGGACAAGGACAAGCACAAGGGAAGAAGGTGTGAAAATGAGAAGGAGAGAAGAATACAAATGGGGCACTGAGGAAGCATGACTGGGAGAAGTGTAGACTGCAGAGAGGGAGTAGGAGGAAATAAGAGCAGAGACATCAGCAGGGATGATGTTGTACAGTACCTTAAAGGTGAGAACAAGAAGTTTAAACATGATGTGAAAGGAAGCCGGTGTGAGTATTCAGAGTGGAGTGTCCTGAGGAGTGAAACCAAAAAAATTCAAACATTGCAGAGTGGACCAGTGCATGAACTATAGAAGTGCCATTTATTATGATGATGATTTATAATTGTGGTAGCACCTAGCGGCCTCTGTTCACTGTACAAAAATAGAACAAAGAGACAGTCCCTGTTGAAAAGAGCTTGCAAGCTAAGTAAATAGTAATAATTAGAACATAATAGTGTTTTTCTTTGTTCTTTGTTTTTATGTTTTCAGATATTACTACATATATCTCATATGAATTAACTTTTATTTTTAACTCAGATTTGAATGGAAGTGAGAGATGAAGGAGTATATATTTCATCAGAGTTGTGGCTGTCCCTTCATGCAGAACCTAGGTCATTATTACAGACAAATCTGAGTATTGGCACCTCCCATTATTTATGTGTACCGCCAGTTCAAATGTGGGCACAGAAACATGACCACAAATTGGGCCCACAGAAAGGAGACTACTCATCTGAAAATGTGGTTTTAAATATCTTTATTGGAAGTTCTACTTCTTCTTAGAAGTTATATCATACATTGGAAAAAAATTGATGAAGCTTTTTCCGGATCATAAAATGTAGTTTGAGGTTTCTTTATCTTTTGCTATATGCTTCGTTGCTTTTCAGAATAGCCAATTGATATCTCAATATTTTCTTGCTGAATAATTAACTGTATGAATGACATAGGGAGACAAATTCATCTTTGGTGTAACTCCATTGAAACCACTTGGCTACTAGGAAGTTATACCAGGGATGAATTTGGCCAATGGAATTTACATATTGTATCACAAGGACTTAATGTTTTTCAACCCATATAATTTAAAACAAACAGTTATTACTAGGTCAACACTGTCTATTCCATGCAGTGCACACTATATTGTTAGAGAAATTATATGTGGCTTTTCATGCCATTGCACTGTGCTTTGTGAGATCTAAGCAAGACAATGGAATAGGAAAGCCTCTTGATATATTCCTTATCTCTACAAATGCATTTTTGCCACATATATGATTTAAAAAAAATTTTTTTTTGCTAGTTCAGAGAGTATTTCTTGCAAGGTTGGTTGCCACTGAGCCAATAATGTGGATCTCCTAGGGAAAAAAGAATCTTGTAAGATGATATTCTTCAAATTTCCAGAATGTACACTTTCAATACTTCAAATCTTTGCACATCAGTAACCTCATCCCACTCCAGTCTGAGTGAAAAGTGCAGGCAAGGGGACCAAATTTTCATGAGCCTTGAGAATTTTCCTGCTTTTCAATCTGTTCTTTCCAATATGGGCTAAACTCACCTGAGGGATAAATGGAATTTCAATGGGCTGACACCAGTGATGAATATAGCCATATGTCTTAATTCTGAGGGAACTTCCCAAAGATTAGTTAGTGTTTCCCTTGTGGAGATATGTTAATGAAAAGTGAAGAACCAAGAAGGATGATGTTATAAACTAAAAGAGAAAGAATGAGGAAACAAATTTAAGGAAAAAGCAGGCAGTGTTAGATCTGCACATAATGCATACCATAGGTTTCTAGAGAAAAGTGAATAAAACTTTTAATATTAACAAAGAGGAGGGAAAGGTCTAATTAATTCCTGTGTTCCCTTTTGTGTATTTTTTTTCAGGCATGTATTTTTAACTAGGGATGCAAAGCAGCAGATTGCACACAAGATTTGAAAACAGAAGCTGAAAGATCCCTGTGGAGTGCAATTTGTTTTCTGTTAGAGAAAAATCTCCATGTGAAAATTAACAAAACCAGCTCTTTACTTATTGTAATCTTTTTTCCCCACTATATTTTTCAATCCTCTGACAGTGAATTTTGTTCTACAGAGATTCACTAGTTCCCATTGACAAACATACCACAAGTTAGGAGTGATGGATAGAGCTTGGGTTGCAGAAATCTCATGCTAAAATTGGACTGATTGTGATGCAAAGAACCTTTGAAATCTTTTGCTGTGGACATGCAGGAAAAGAGGAAACATTTTCCCACTTCACTATAACATAAAGCTAATATTTTTCTCAGGTGCTAAGGCCAGGGCTGAAGGATATGGGCTAGAGAAGAAGGGTGCTTCATACTTTGCAATTGTTATTGTTGTTTACTATTAAGTTTGCCCATAAATTCCCATTTATTCAGTTGCTTAAAACTTTGCCAAACTTTAACTGTTTGGATTGAAATTTTACATGTTGGGTGTCTGCCTTGAATATTTTTGGAAAATTTCAGCCAAAATGGGGTTTCAGCTGTTTTTAACAATGAGGCAAGGGAACATATGTTGTTTTGCCCATGTTAAAAATTCTGGCGACCTAGTCTTTGAACAGTTCTTGCCCTCCATGCTTTGGAGCAGCACTTGAAATTTGGTAGGTGGATGGCCTTTGTGTCAGGGATGTGCCTATTGCAATCTTCATGAAAATCCATCCAAATTTGACCAAGTACTAAGCCTTTTAAAAATGGTAGTTCTCAGAGGCCTCTTGGATTTTTAGCAGATAGACTTTCCAAAGATTCCATCATGACTGAGCCTGCTCAGTCCTCTCACAGCTCTTAGTACAGACCAGACTGCACACACCATCCCCACAGAGTGTTTGAGCATGGTCCTCCAACCTAGGGCTACAGGGGAAAAGCTGGACTTTCCCTGTAATAGCTGCTTCCAGATACTCCAGGCTGTGGTGGGGGTGGGGAAAGGGGGTGTGCACTGTAACCTTTGGGGGTGAGGAGGGGAAGGAGTTTGGGACATTGAGTCTGGTCAGACTAGGACTAGAGGAGGGGAAGAAAGTGAGACTGGGGCTGGCTGGTCAAGGAAAGTGGGACTGGGAACTAGTGGGGAAGGGGAAGGTTGGACTGGAAGATTTGGGGAGGGAAGGCTGGGACTGGCTGGGATTTGGAGTTGGATGGATTTGTAGCCCACTGTCTGGTGGTACAAGAGAAACATTAGATTGAATGAGGAACTGGAGGAGACACAGACTGTCTGGACAAGGAGACTGGGACTAAGTGGGGGGGGGGGAATGTATCGGGCGAGAGGGGAGACGGATCTGAGAAGGAGCTTTACATTGGGGATATAACTGGGACAAGGAACCAAGTAGTGGGAAGCATTGGGAAGGAACTGGGGTAGGAATGGAGAAGGAGCCTGGGGAAGGAGACTACGACTGGGGGCGAGTTGATGGGGAGAGGAAAGACAGATTGTGCAAGCAGCCAGGAAGGGAGAACTGGAACTGGTTGGACAAGAAAAATAGGGACAAGGAGTTCAGGTGGGAGGGGAATTGGGACTGGCTGGGAAAGGAGATGTATGCGGAAGGGGGGACTGGGAATGTTTTTGGGTGGGTGCGGGTGGGGAAGGGTGGGAGGCGGGGAAGGGTTGAGATTGCAACTCAGACAGTGAGCCCAGCAGAGTAGACTAGGACTGGTGCGGCTGGGATTGGTGTATGCAATCTTAAATCACTCCGTTTTTCTGTGTGCAGTATTATGATACAGTCTTTAATTACGTGATCACATACCACTTTTTCCACAAGAACTCAATTCTAGCTTTTTGTAACTTTCATTCCTGAAGAGGTAAATTTTTCATTTGAAGCATGAAAGCCTAGAACCTTCAGACTGTCAGCATCCAAAAAGCAGGTTTTCCTATACCCTGCAACTACACAGGACACTGATTAGGAAATCACAGACTTCATAGGTGTCTCTCAACAAAGATGAGGAATTGCTTCTCACAGTGTTCATGCCATGTAGGGTCCTGATTGAGAACATAGCAAAAGAGCTGTAAAATTAATTTGACTCCATTTACTCATCACAGATCCTGTTTGATAATCAAAGATAAGATTCTGTTGGAACAGCAGTTACTGTAACAGGTGCTGTTCGATCCCTAAATGTAGAATTTAAACAATGTTTATAGAATGTTTGAATATATAGGAACCAGAGTGAAAAGGTTTTGCCCTACTAGGTCATACCATTGACCAGTCAAGTCTGGTAGTATTCTGCTTCCAGCAGTAGCTAATACATGGTAATTCAAGGGAACACAAGTTCATCCCATCCCACGCATATGCACGCATGCACTCACACAAACACATACAACAATGCGCTTCGCCAGTAGAGGAGCATTACACATGTGTGGGAGGGGGAGATGTGGAAGAATCCTTCCTGCCCTCTGCAGTAAACAGCATATGTCCTGAAGCATGACGTTTGATTACCTTTACTTTAGACTGATGATTCAGCAGGAGTGTAAGATTTATAAGATTGGTGGTGCCATTCTTGTTCAGGTTGTGTCAGTATTTCGTTATGGATGCCTCTATATAGAGAGTTATAATTCAGATGTACAGACTTGCTTCTGTCTGAAAAAGAGAGATTATAGTTCTCAGATGAGGACTGTATTTTTTTTATTGCAAAATCCCCCAAGTTAGTTCATCCTTATTATTAATTATTGTTGTAATAAAAAGGTAGATGAATATTAGTTTCCATGGGTGCATTGAACCATATGCTTTTGGTATTTTCAAAGAAAAATATTTTGAAACACCTGGACTAATTGGTTAACTTTGTAAACTCCACAATTTTCTCCACATGCTCTTTTACATGTTTCATTCACACGATATTTATATCGTTCCATGTAATAATTTTGTCACAATATAATATATGTAAGGTCACAACAGCATAACATAACTATGGCAAACATGTTGAAACTATATGATTACAAATATTTAACTTCTATGTGGTAATTTAATGTAATTAAACTAGCTATGTAAATGCATGATAATCATAAGTGAAAACTTAAACTGAACAAGGAGATTTTCCCACAGAAATCTATACAAAATTACCAAAAGTACATGTTGGGCATGTACATGTAAAGCGCTCCTAGTTGAAAGGTATTACCTCAGTACCCAGCTTCAGCAGAGCAGTAATTTTACTCTTCTGTACTATGTGGTTCCTAGATACTGGAACTTTTAATTTTTGACTGTGATTTTCCTTATTTTTAAAGTTGATCAGAAAAACATTGGCATTATTCCATGGGAAAATGATTTACCCAGTCTATTGAAACTGAAATGCTTCCCAAAAGCATGTCAATTTTGCAGAAATTTTGTTTTGGAGAGAAAAATGACACTTTCATTTCTAGTTATATAATAATATTTTAAAAAGTCAAAATTGAAATTAAACATTTTGATTTTGTCAAAATGAAATGTTTTGATTGCTCCAAACCAAACAAATTTGGAGGACAACAGTATTGATTTTTTCAGCTATCATATCTGGTATGTACCAAGAATGAAACAAATCATTGTAACTGCACCTCAGACATGTGAAAGATTTTTCCATACAATATTCTACTGCACAAGATGCTCCTTCTGCTAAACCATTCAATGTTTTATGTATAAAATTCCTTACATTTTACTTAATCTGGGAGTAAATTCAAAACTTTTTCTTTATACTTGGCTGATAGCTGCAGTAGATTGTAAGCTATTAGAATGTGTAAAACAGCATTTAAAACAGCTCCAGCCAATTAATTCTAATTTTAAAACTCCAAACTGGAGTTTTGAAAGTACTGACATGCACTTTTATAAAAGCCTTTCATATATATGCACTCTACCTGCCAATACAATTTGTTACGACTGCTACTTAATTCTTCTTTTATTCAAATTAAATACCTTCTAGTCATTCAGAAACTGTGAATTATGTTGCCACTTCTTGCGATTGTCACACTAGTTAATTAGCTCTTGGCATGCCTGATGTGTCTGGAGAGATTGGAAAAATGATTTGTAAATGTTCACTGAAGTACGAAGAGGCACTTGAAATAAATAAAGCTACACAAATGTGGAAGAATAGATGTGTATTTCTATCTAATTTAGGTGTAAGTTTTTTATTTCATTAGCAGAAAATAGAAAGGCTCATTTGTTTTACGAACAAAATATAGGCTCGCTATTGCTACCTTTACCAGAGTTTAGCAAGGTCATAAAATACTAGGAAAACTGTAAAAAGAAAAATGAAATTTTATAGAAACAAACTGCCAAATAAAATTTGTGAAGAGTTCCTCCTGTAAGACCTTTGCTTGAATTAAAATTGATTCTTATTACTAATGTTATATTGTATTGGAATGGAGAGCTCTAAACCACAGACCAGAGTGCACACAGTGGAAACTTGCAAGCCTAAACTCATAGGACGGGGTTGTGGGTCCCTTTCAGGCTGCTTTTTGTGTCTCTTGCAGCACAAAGTAGCCTTAAAGATTGCCTAAATGGCCAGCAGAGGATTCACCTGTAGCTGGTTCTACATCACCATCTCTCCTGGTCCCTGGTAGAAGGGGTAGATTTGTGAAGGAATGGCTGGCAGGAATCTCAAGAGGTCACCTAATCCTGTCCCCTGTGCGGAGGCAGGACCAAGCATACCTACACTATAAGGTGGAAAGTACTGTAGCCTCAACACCCTTTTGGGAGCTGTTGCAAGTGGTCCTAAATTAGAGATGCCCTGAGGCTGCTGTTACTTTCACCAGGGGCTGAACTGGCATCTGGGAGCCCTGAGCCTTGAGGGAGGACAGAGGTAGCAGGCAGTCACCTTCCTTCCCTGACTCCTGCACTGAGTGCAATTTATCTAGACCCAAGGATTGTAAGCCATGGAAATTCAATGAGTTGTTTAGTCTCTCCTGCAGGGGAGGAAATGGTAGGACCTACGTTAATACTTTAAGTGTTGCATTTTTGGAGGCTGTGGCTTCCTTTGGTAGAGGTGGAGCCAAATCCTGCTCACAGAGTGATGTTAAATCAATGGTATTTTTTAATCTGATAAAGGGGTACAAGATTTTCTTGCTTGTTTCTGCCGGATTAGGAAAAAAATGATCCAGGATATCAGTGTGCTCAGTTTGGTGATTTTTCATTTAAAGAGAAATCTCAAAACGCTTCATTTTTGGAACAGTGGTTACCCCCGTTGCACATTATATCAACAGGGAAAGCAGGCCATATACAGTATGCACCTAAATCCCCTGAGCATGAATAGGAGATATCTGCATGCATTGATGGAGTCAGAGAACTTATTGGTTTAATAACTTCAGAAACCCTGTTGTTCAGTGTTTTGTTTACCAAAAGCTTAATCTCCTAAAGAGTCATGTATCTGAGTGAGGATGCCAAGTGCCTTGTTAATGCAGAGTTTAACGTACTGCAACAATGGTGTCAGATAATTAACTTGACCTCACAATAGATTTTCCAATAAAACTGATGGTATAAACCATTTATTTTTTATTATTTATAGAAGACATTGTAGACTTTTGTTGAAATTAAAATCAATCTGAAAATAAAACCTCAAAATCTATAGCATGCTTGTAATTTTGGTCACCTTGGTTCAGAATTGTTTCTGGCTCACTTTCCTTCCTTGTTCTCCTCCACCTTAATTCTGATTTGCTTTGAGAAAAGTAGGCTGCCAGGGGTTCATTAATACTCATAATTTGATCAAGAAAAGCAGTGTGGTATGGAGAGAGAATTTTCACAAATAGCCATTTCAAACAACTTTTTAGAGTGTTTTATTGTTTGAATTCTCCAGTTGATTAACCTTCCTGGCAGCAGCATTGTGAGTTTTCACTGATTCCCATCCTGTGGTCTTATGAACTCTGTGTTTAGAACAAAAGTACTGTTCACAAAGATGAGGAAAATAATTCACAATTACTATGAAGTGCTTTTTCATATTCAAGGCACCTTACAAATTTTATTTTAAAATTTGTATTGTAATTATATCCAGAGACTCCAGTGAAGATTGAGGCTCCATTTTGCTAGTTGTACAAACACACATGAAGAAATGATCCCTGAAAAGTTTACAGTCTAAGGCCAGGACCCTGCAATGAGATCTATATGTGGTCTGCCAACACTAAGCTCATTGCGGGATCAAACCAGTAGAAGACAAGTGACATACAAAGGGTTGGGGGAGAAGGATACAATCAAATATATAAAACTTTTATTTTCACAGATATTTTATCTCTATAGAATTATATATAAAACAAAGTGTAAGTGCCAACAACCCCCATTTGCCCTTCAATATCTCTTTAGTTGTCTGATTTCTTATGGGTGTCATTGCAGAAATGGATGATGACGTGCGATTTAAAGGAGAGTGCTCTGAGTTGCCTTCTCTAAATGAATTTTCATAACCAACCTGTAAGATCCTTTAAGATCCATGTATTGTCTTCATTACACAAGGGAAAACTATAGCAGAGGGATTAGTGAACAGTCCAAGATTACCAAGGAAGCTGGTGTCGGAGGCAGAAATAGAATTTAAGACTTTCTTATTCTGAATCATGGGCTTGATCCTACATCATTCAAGGCAACAGGAGTTTTTTCCATTGACTTGACTAGAGTCAGGATCAAGTCCTGGGTGCTTTAAATCACAAAACTGTGCCTCTTTCAAGTATTGGTGTAATGACTTAAGTAATTGATATGATAATGATCTGATAATTATCCCAAAGTGCTTAACATAATTTTTGTATAAAATTGTTGTGAAGTGCCCAGAGTTTAGGATGGGCACTTAAATCACATAGCATCTTTCACCCGAATCAATCTAAAATACAAACTAGTTTAATATTGTGTAACAAATAGCTCGGGGCAACAGTTTTGGACAGGGAGTGCAGAATGTCATGTTCAAGTGAAACTGTTGTGCCTTCTGTAGAATATCAACCATTGCAAAGAGAGAGGATGTGGAAGAGTGTGAGGGAATCTTTTTTGCAGACGTGGTTTAAAAACAATAACCTGCAGATATTTATAGGTTGGATTCTGTCTCCCAGCACAGCTAAACCCAGCATTGCTTCTGTTGGTAAGGTGTTTTTGAAACTCTGTGCCCTCCAGTAAGTGAATGAGTCTCAAAATCCTATCATCCTTGCACGGGCAAAGATTTTATTCAAGCCACAGCAGGAACTCTGCTTGAGTAAAAATGCCACGGGGCTGCAGAATTCCCTCCCCTTCCACAACCATCTCTTCCCCTCCACACTTCTCTACTTATTTTATCTCTTCATTTCTAGTTTTCCTATTCATTTCTTTTTCTTACTTTGCAATAATGTGCCTCTTCCCTGTTGCTTTATAAAGAGGTCAAAGGCATTTTAAAATGGATTACCACACCAATACAGAGGATATGAGAGCCTAGGGAGTACACTGTGACTAAAGGATGAAATGACACACAGTTTGGCTATCACTGCAGAGACAGCTTGGATTGAAGTGAAATATAGGAAAGGCACAAGAGCAATCACAGGAAATTATTATAGTTCTCCAAGGGCAGAATGAAGAGGCAGACAAGGAAACATTTATGCAGATAGAGGAAGCAGCTTGTAAAAATGTTAGAATGCTAATCATGGGGGATATATTCAGGACTGATCAGAGACTAAATTGTAGCAACCTTATGGGATTTAAGGTGGGAGAGACTTTGGTAGGAATTTTCACATGCAATATGAAAATTTTAAGATGTTACTTGAAAGAAATCAGACAACAGATGCACATTATTGTTCCATTAATAGGCAGAGATGTTATTAACATAATTGACACGCAAGGATGGGAAGCCAGAGGCTAAAAGCAAGGCAGTTGAAGGGGACACAAGTAAATAGTGAATTTGCTGTCATATACAAATGAGCCCATGTCATGCTTATACCATGAATGCCCCTTCTGCTTTGGTGTGCCATGTGGCTGATTCTTGGATGTCTCCCTATGGCTAGGCCTGTGTATGTTAGTGACATAGGACTTCATCCAACTCTATTTAAAGTCGTGGGAAGCCTCCGATTGATTTGTATGGGAGTTGGGTTGGCCCCTTAGGAGCAGAAACTCAGCTGGTATAAATTGTTCTAGCTCTAGACTCTAGAAGAATTGGTGAACAATTTCCTAAATGAGTATGAACACTGCAAGAGACAGCAGTTACGGATTTTTGGAAGTATGTGAAGGAAGAAATTGCATTATATTACAGATTGTCTAAGGCTCCCTCATGTTCAGAAAGAGTATTTGCAATAGAAATAAAGAGGGATAAGAAATCCGGCTCAATGAAGCTTCTGCATCTGTTTCCACTAATCCTAAACAAACTGTTATATTTGGCAAGGGGCCATGGAAATTAAAGGGTATAATCAAATAACTTGGATATTAGGAACTATAAATTGCTTTAAATATGCAGAAGGGAATAAACATATGGGATAGATTACTTTGCAGGGTTATTCAAAGGAATACTGGCAGGACAGTTTCCAGGCACAGAGTGAGAATAAGGAGGAAAATGGAAATCATCTTAATTCCCCGCTTCCTGTAACATTTCCTGTAATCAAGCCATGTTAGATATTCCAAAACCATTCTTTAAGCTGCTTCAAAAGCAAAGCTCCATAAAACAATGTCAGTCCAAACAGTTCCCAGTTTACATATCTAGCTACTTATATGCCTTCCAGCAACATAATATTCACCAAGCCAATACAATTGGGGAACTTTAAGTATCAAAACACAGTCCTTGAGGTGGACCCTGTATTCATTGGGAGCCATTGCAGGGAGCAGAGCACCAAAGTGATGAGTTCACAGCAATCTGTATGGTTAAGCAGAAGGGCTTTGCAATTTGTACCATTTGGAGTTCTTCAGAGTATGTAGGAGTTTGTAATAAGTATGTATAGAGGTGAATGCAGTAGGACTGTAGGTCATGAATGTATGGATCACTGTGACCAGTTCTGTGTCTGAAAGAATGGAGTGCAATCTTCTGTCCAGCCACCGACAGAAGTGGACACTTTTTGCTACAGTGGCTATTTAGCAGTGAGAAGGAGTACAAATCCCAAAGCTTCAAACTGACAATATGAGAGTAGAAGCTTGTGATAATGGGGGATGAGGCAAATTTTTCAAGTGCTTTCTTTTTTCTGGGAGCTGTTCTTCATCCTGGTGCTGATTTCAGTTGCTGGGAGATAGTGCTCTTTAAGTTTTATGTAAAGAAGATGGAGAACTTGGAGTTGTCTGAATACTGCTGGCACTTCAGCCTGTGTTGTCTCACCAGCTCCCACGATAGCTTCAAACAGATGTTAAATAACATGGAGGAGATAAGTGAGCCCTGTGGAGATTTATAGGCAAGACTTGGGAGTGGAAGAACAGTTACCCATAAAAAAAAACAACCAACCCCTCTGGGTTTAGTCTGAGAGGAAGGAGCTGAGCCATATCAAGAAAGGAACAAATTACATTTGTACTGTATTGAAAAGTCATTCTTTCAGGTTTCTAACATTTCCATTCACCTCCATGCTGTTGTTTGGAGATGAGAAAGGAGTATTTAGTAATCAGTAGCATCAATGCTACAGGGAAGTGCAGTGGGGGATGGGGTGTGGATTTACTTCTTTTACCTATGGACAGAGGGAGGGCATCCATCACAAGTCCTGTCTTAGTACTGTGCCCTGGCCTGAAGCCTTGACGGAGGGGGATCCATGATCTTGGCAACTAACAGATACCATTGGAAAGTGTGGTTTGCTAGCTTCTTAATTAGCTTATTAGGAAAAGGAAGTTAGATGCTGACTGAATGATAGTATATAAAGTCTCCTAGCATTGAGAGACTGGTTACACTACTCCATGTTTTGAGGTGGCTAGTAGAGTTCCCTCGCTGAAGGAGGTGCTGACAGTCTTTGTAAGGAGGGGTCTCTACTCTCTCATCATTCAGGAAGGGTAAGGGTTATTGCCACTGTTAATGCTTCCATGGAAATCTTGTGCTGATCACTTTCCTATTCTAAGCACACCAGATCAAACTCTGTCCTCATTACACCTATACATCCCATTGAAGTCAAAGGCAGAATTTGATCAGTTGTTGTCATGGACCAAATCTTCAAAAACAGAGCTTAGATTTCATCCATTAAATGTGCATTCAAACAAGTTCACTAATAGAGTTTATACAGTGGGAAAATTCTAGCCTTGTCTCTGTCTCCTATATATGAGCTTTAAACTCGAGTTTTGCTCTTTATAGCTTGATCCTACAAGGGCCCTCTGACCTCTTTCTAGCAAAGCACTTAAACGTCCCATTATGGGCTCAAAGTTAAGCATGTGTTTAAATGATTGGCTGGATCCAGGTTAGAATGCTCAGCATCTTGCAGGATGAAGCCCTTACATTCATATAACATTTGTTATTTCACTGAAGTTACATTGGGTGTGGACTAGCCAGAATTACCAGTCTTCATCTCATGTAACCTCCGTGGAGATGACAGGGTTGCATGGATATATTTGACAGCAGAAGATACAATATTTATGCCAGGTTCATATTCTCTAGATTTCACATGGTTTAACTTCCATTTCTTCCACAAAGATTATTAGTAAGCAAAATATACCAGATGAATGGGACTAAAATATGTATTTTAGTCTGATGAGTAAAAAAGTCTAAGTATGTTTTGTTTAAATTAGAGAAGCCACTTTTATTTGAATGTTGCAGACCCCTCTACTCACATCTCTTTATGGGAGAACCTTACCAGATCAAGAAGAAAAGATGAGTTCTAGTACATCAAATCCAAATATGTCACAAGATTAACTCCACCAAAGCTATTGTTTATTTGTAGGAGACGGCATAAAAAAGTGTCAAATGGAAACTGGAAGTCTGATAGTGATTGTTAATGCACATATGGGACTCGATAAGCAGTGGTATCACTGCTTTCTGTCCTTATTCCATATTCTTCAGATAAGCTATTTCTATTTGTATCACAGAAGCTAAGCAGATGAGATTTGTCCATTATTAGGAACAGCGCACTGGAGTAATATTAGTCATTGCCAGACCTAGGCTTGCAGAGCAGATTCTAGCTGTTCTGAATTGCTGGAACCAAAGAGAGTATAAAAACGCTTCATCATTACTAGGAGAATGAATGTGGCATGGTGGGCTAAAATAGTGAGTAAAAATTTCCTAATTTTCTTGTAACTTTGTAATAGAAGAAATCTATTAATTTGTACATTTTAATAAGTTGACAGTTAGAGTGGGAATGGGAGAGTTAGACACACTGGTTGCAAAGTTCCCTAAAGCAAGGGTCTAGCAATCTTGACAATTAACAGAGGAATAGTCTTAAAATCCTCTTTACATGTCACAGGATTATTTGAAATTACCTCAGATTTTCCACCAGTGAGAGTTTACTGTTTTTGGACAAATAGATTTCTTTCTCATCTGTGTGGTTCAAAGAGTAACTCATCCTGCCTTTCCTTTCCCCATGAGTAGTATTCACAGGAGTGGAGCTAATGTTTAAAACAAAAAATCTTTTATAAATTAAATGAATTGATTGGGACATAAATGGGGGTGAATAATGTTCCTTGAGGGATTTGAACTGCATTTTTTAAAAATGTGCACCTGCTTTATTTCTTGAACTATGACTGTGATATATTATCTTTGAGTGTGTGATTACTACTCAGATAGGTTTCAGAGTAGCAGCTGTGTTAGTCTGTATCCACAAAAAAAAAGGAGTCTTGTGGCACCTTAGAGACTAACAAATTTATTTGAGAATAAGCTTTCCTGAGCTATAGCTCACTTCATCGGATGCATGCAGTGGAAAATACAGTGGGGAGATTTTATATGCACAGCGAACATGAAACAATGGGTGTTACCATACACACTGTAATGTGAGTGATCAGGTAAGGTGAGCTATTACCAGCAGGAGAGAAAAAAAAGCCTTTTGTAGTGATAATCAAGGTGGGCCATTTCCAGCAGTTGACAAGAACGTATAAGGAACAGTGTGTGTGGGAGGGAATAGTTTTACTTTGTGTAATGACAACTAGTGGCGTTCTACAACCTATCCTGAAGGACGACCCATCACTCTCACAGATCTTGGGAGACAGGCCAGTCCTTGCTTACAGATAGCCCCCCAACCTGAAGCAAATATCAGCAACCACATACCACACAACAAAAAGACTAACCCAGGAACCTATCCTTGCAATGAAGTCCATTGCCAACTGTGTCCACATTTCTATTCAAGGGACACCATCATAGGGCCTAATCACATCAGCCACACTATCAGAGGCTCGTTCACCTGCACATCTACCAATGTGTTATATCCCATCATGTGCCAGCAATGCCCCTCTGCCATGTACCTAAAAGTGGCAATTCTTCAACAAAAAATACTTTAAAAACAGACTCTAACGAGAGACTGCTGAATTGGAATTAATTTGCAAACTGCACACCATGAATTTAGGCTTGAATAAAGACTGGGAGTCATTACACAAAGTAAAACTATTTCCCCATGTTTATTTCCCTCTCCCCCCCCCCCGCACTGTTCCTCACACATTCTTGTCAACTGCTGGAAATGGCCCACCTTGATTATCACTACAAAAGTTTTTTTTTCTCTCCTGCAGGTAATAGCTCACCTTACCTGATCACTCTTGTTACAGTGTGTATGGTAACACCCATTGTTTCATGTTCGCTGTGCATATAAAATCTCCCTACTGTATTTTCCACTGCATGCATCCAATGAAGTGAGCTGTAGCTCAGGAAAGCCTATGCTCAAATAAATTTGTTAGTCTCTAAGGTGCCATAAGTACTCCTTTTCTTTTTACTCAGATAGGATATCAGGTCAGATGATATGATTTTGTGTGCATGTATCTCTACCCTACTAACCTTACACATACACGGCCCAATCTTGCGAAGTGCTGAGAACTCTGACCTCAATCTAGCAAAGCATATAAATGCATGAAGAGTCCTACTGAGTTCACTTGGACGCCTCATATTTTTTCAGTTAAGTATGTGGTTAAGTGCTAGATTTGCTACATTCGGGCCAGAATCTTCAAGCACCTTTCAGCATTGAACACCCTCGCCCTGCCCTCACAGTGTAGTTATACAATAGATATGATACACACATTTTTCAAAAGTAGAGGCCCAGATGCCCAGTTATGTGCATAGAAACAGGGTACATGAATATTATCGCCACTGAAGGTGCAAATAGCCATTTAGATGCTGATCTAGACATATGCATTTGTAGTAATTGCTTATGAAGTAGGTTTCTACTATTTTAAATATTGCCCCTTTGTGTGAGTTTATGAGAAGGAATTTATATATAATTATGAAATTACTATTGCTATCACTCTTGGACCATTTTTACTCAATCTTGTGACTCAGTCCATTGTTTTTACATTCATCCTATGCCCAACAGGTGCCTCCAAGCACTGGATAGTGCTTGTTTACCAATTCCAGATTACATCTGGGGTAATGGGCAGGAAAGAAAACAATAAAATAGTAAATCAGTCAAGGCTCCAATGATGTCAGAAATGTGAGAACTTCACTGTTGTGGTTTATTGGATTACAAAGAAGTAGACAGATTCACAGAATGATTTGTTGTCCGCTTCTCTGGAAGACGGACCAGAGACACTGGATGTGGTTTAATTAGACCTCAATGTTTTTATTATCTGTCTGGGAGTATCCAGAAGATAAAAGTGCACAGTGCAGATAATTTCATGATCATTTCTCTCTCTCTCTCTCTATATATATATACATATCCGGGGGACTTCTGTCAGCCCTCCCCCTTTCCCATCCTGGTCCCCAGTTTACCAGCTGCTGGAACCTTACCATCCCCACCTCGAATGATGGTTAACGTGGGCTATAAAGGGGGGGGAGAGCTGGCTTCCTGCTAGGCCACTCATAGGACCCCTAAACCAAAACTCCGCCCCTGCCATTTCCGCTCCTTTAACACACACATCCTTTATATCCTTTACTGATCTATTTTATCTGATCACTGTATCCCTTCCCTACGGAGTACCTGTACTGGATATCCGCCACAAGGAGGTGCCAGCAATTAGCTTGGCTGCCTGCCTTTGCCCCACCCCCTTTTAATATTGGCCAAAAATGTGTCAGTCCCCAAGTGTGCAGGTAGACCCCATCCTCCCTGAATAGGTCCGGTGCCTCATATGCTATGTCCGAATGTGAAATTACTGACGCCCCTGTGATCCCCTCCCCATGAACTTGGACATTTCCCTATTCACATACCTCCTAGCCTTGTCGACCTGGGGGGCCTTCACATCTCCCTGCTACACCCTCCCTGCATTGCAGCATGTCTGACCATACAATTTTTACTCCTGGGAAAAGTTCCTCTTAGCTCTGAGCATTAACTCTGCCCCTTCACACCTTCCCAAATCATTGTTCCCAAGGTGAACCACAGTTATATCTGGTGTCCACTCACAGGCCCCCACAGTGTACAGAAGGGGCATCAGCTGGTCCCATAACATGCCCCTCCTCCCGTGCCAGCTCAGGACTGCTTCCCTACTGAGGCCTCGCTGCAAACCTCTAGACAACCTGGACACCTGCCAGCTCAGGACTGCTTCCTTGCTGAGGCCTATTTGCAAAACTCTTGAGACAACCTGGACATCTGCCTAAGCACCGAGTAAACAATATTGTACCTGCAGAGCCACACGACCATCTGCCTGGCCCATTTATCCCCATCTGGAATGAAAACATAATGGAAAATTAACATTGATTCCCCACATAGGGTCTCATGTAAGTAGTGTATGCTTCAGAATGACAATGCCCAATTGACTGAATTGCCCTCACCCCATACCCTGCTGGGCTGCTGCTGTTGCCATCCCAATCCTGAATGAGTGTGAACCAAATTCATATGCTGGGAGCCCCAATATTGTCAGTTCCCTTCTCAGCACTGGAACAGAGTGGTGTGTTGTGAGAGGGCCCCTGTCACCACGAATAAAGAAAGAGCCATCTCTCCCTGGTCTTATCACCATGTGTGTCCTCACAGCCTCCACAGGACAGATCCTCCCATAGAATAATGGATTCATTCTGACCCTCTGGATCCATCTTTGACTTCCTTAAGTTTAATATATCTGTTCACCCCTCCCAGTGTATATCCCTCAGTTCCAAGGCCCTGCCAGAAGACATGTGACCCAGGTAATAGCTTGCTGATCCTAAGAGTTAAAAAAAAAATAAAAATCAGAACTGCAACTCTAACCTGTTAGAGTTCTTTGTGGGGGTCAACAAACATGTGGACAAGGGGGATCCAGTAGACATAGTGTACTTAGATTTCCACAAAGCCTTTGACAAGGTCCCTCACCAAAGGCTCTTATGTAAATTAAGCTGTCATGGGATAAGAGGGAAGATCCTTTCATGGACTGAGAACAGGTGAAAAGACAGGGAACAAAGGGTAGGAATAAATGGTAAATTTTCAGAATGGAGAGGGGTAACTAGTGGTGTTCCCCTAGGGTCAGTCCTGGGACCAATCCTAACTCTCTCATAAATGATCTGGAGAAAGGGGTAAACAGTGAGATGGCAAAGTTTGCAGATGATACTAAACTGCTCAAGATAGTTAAGACCAAAGCAGACTATGAAGAACTTCAAAAAGATCTCACATAACTAAGTGATTGGGCAACAAAATGGCAAATGAAATTTAATGTGGATAAATGTAAAGTAATGCACATTGGAAAAAATAACCCCAACTATACATTCAATATGCTGGGGGCTAGTTTAGCTGCAACTAATCAGGAAAGAGATCTTGGAGTCATCATGGATAGTTCTCGAAGAAGTCCACGCAGTGTGCAGTGGCAGTCAAAAAAGCAAACAGGATGTTAGGAATAATTAAAAAAGGGATAGAGAATAAGATGGAGAATATCTTATTGCCCTTATATAAATCCATGGTACTGCCACATCTTGAATTCTGCATACAGATGTGGTCTTCTCATCTAAAAAAAAATATACTGGCATTAGAAAAGGTTCAGAGAAGGGCAACTAAAATGATTAGGGGTTTGGAATGGGTCCAATGAATAATGGATTCATTCTGACCCTCTGGATCCATCTTTGACTTCCTTAAGTTTAATATATCTGTTCACCCCTCCCAGTGTATATCCCTCAGTTCCAAGGCCCTATCAAGCCTTTATATTTTTCAGTAGGTTGAATGGTTACCCAGATCCTTGCAGCAGTTTTTCAGTTCAAAGGTTCCTAGCAGGGTGGTCGCAAAGCACTGTCCCCAGGGAGAATACACATTATCCAATCACCATTAATACACTTCAAGCTCTGGTGAGGATCCTAGAGCCCACATGTCACTGTCGACAGGAGGTGGCCTTGGTCAGGGTTAGAACATAAGAATGTCCATACTGGGTCAGACCAAAAATCCATCCAGTCCAGTATCCTGTCTGCCGACAGTTGCCAATGCCAGGTGCCCCAGAGGGACTGATCTCTCTCTAACAGGTCATGATCTCTCTCATGCCATCCATCTCCACCCTCTGACAAACAGAGGCTAGGGACACCATTCCTTACCCATCCTGGCTAATAGCCATTAATGGACTTAACCTCCATGAATTTATCCAGTTCTTTTTTGAACCCTGTTATGGTCCTGGCCTTCACAATATCCTCTGGCAAGGAGTTCCACAGATTGACTGTGTGTTGTGTGAATAACAACTTCCTTTTATTTGTTTTAAACCTACTGCCCATTAATTTCATTTGGTGGCCCCTAGTTCTTATATTATGGGAACAAGTAAATAACTTCTCCTTATTCACTTTCTCCACACCACTCATGATTTTATATACCTCTATCATATCCCCCCTTAGTCTCCTCTTTTCCAAGCTAAAAAGTGCTAGCCTCTTTAATCGCTCCTCATATAGGACCCATTCCAAACCCCTAATCATTTTAGTCACAAGCTGGGAGTGGGTGATACGGCATGGATCACTTGATGATTATGTGTTCTGTTCATTCCCTCTGGGGCACCTGGCATTGGCCACTGTCGGAAGACTGGATACTGGGCTAGATGGACCCTTGGTCTAACCCAGTAGCGCCATTCTTATGTTCTTCCTGCATCACTGCCCAGTGTAGCATTGTACTAAATTTCTCAAATGCTGAACAGAGTATTGATAGTAAAATTGTTCCTCAACCCCCAACCTCCTGAAAAGGTTGAAGACCTGCTCTGCTTGGTCCAGGTAAAAGAGGCTTCTCCTGCCCAGCATGTACTTATATAACCTTGTCTCTCTTCTGGACACCTGGGGCGATGGGTCAGCATCACCACATTGACCTGCTCTGCAGATGCTGCAAGATCATTCAGACTCTCTCTACCCCTTAAAGTGGTACACACCTTCCTGCAGCAAGCCGGACAATGCCCCCTCCTCCCACACCTTATTGTTAGACAATATTTTTTATGATAAAAATTATTTTTATTTTACAATGTAAGAAGTACATTTTTAAACAGAAAACAACTTTAAAAATGTGTCCAAAAAGTAGTAGTGCTGGAGTAGAATATGATTGTAGAACTTAAGTAGTGACTGATAACAAACAGAATGTAGTTTCTTTTATTATGATATATGAGCATATTATAGAAGGGGATATCTTTTCCCTACACACACAGTTTACATAAAAACAAAATTAATATTCTTTGTTCCTAAATTAAACTTAACTATAAATTGATATGGGGAGTGTCAAAATATTGACTTTCTACATTTTTTTTAGAGACACATGGTAGGTGAGGTAATATCTTTTATTGGGCCAACTTCTGTTGGTGACAGAGACAAGCTTTCGAGCTACACAGACCTCTGTTATGAAGAACTTTATTGGCTTGAAAGTTTGTCTCTCTCACCAACAGAAGTTGGTCCAATAAAAGCTATTACCTCACCCACCTTGTCTCTCTAATATCCTGGGAACAATGTAGCTACAACTATACTGCATGCAATGTTTTGTTTTGTTTTTAAAAATTGCAATGATTTTAACAATACTAATAAATTTTAAAGCAGAAAAAAATGGAAAAAAGTGTGTAGCCAAGAATTGTCAAAATGTTTAGATGGAAATGTTTTTGCTATGTTTTGTATTTGCCTATTATGGAGATTCAACCGATCAAGTTTCACTAGCATAAAAATCACAGAAAACAAATTAAAGTCAAACAAGTTAAAGTCATAAATGCCCATATAACAGTAAATAGATTTTACTTTTGAACATACAAGTATTCCCACCAGAAATGCTCATGTGCTTATCCAGTCAGATCATAGAAATGATATCATGTGACCTGTCTGTCCAGCCCAATCCAACTTGCATAACAAATAGTAAATATCAAGTAATGATGGAGAACTGATTCAATCTACATTTTAAAAAAAAACACAAATTCATTGACTCTCATATGTTAGAGGAAATCATGATTTGCTTGTGTATATACATAGTTCTAAAAAAAAAGTTTACTTTGACTAAAACTAATCACTTTAAATTGTTTCCTCATTTTACAATTTCTGATTGAATTTTCTACTGCACAATATATGTTCCATCTTTCTTTATGTACCATGACAGTTAGCTTGACTATCTTGGGAGAACTAAAAAATTGGTATTTATATTCTGACTTCTAAACAGGCTGAAAGACACTGTCTGAGACAAACAGGCTTTCCTGAAATGTAAACACAACTCTAGAAAACAGTGAACCAAGCTTTTATCATCAGAGCCTTAACAAACAGATTTGTGTACTGTACAAAAGTTGCAATGAAAAGTGACACATTTGTTGAAAATTCCATGGAAGAGGAGGCAAAAAGAAATTCTACAGATCTAACAGTAGCAAAAAGTCAATGGTTTCAGAGTAGCAGCCGTGTTAGTCTGTATTCGCAAAAAGAAAAGGAGTACTTGTGGCACCTTAGAGACTAACAAATTTATTAGAGCATAAGCTTTCGTGAGCTACAGCTCACTTCATCGGATGCATTTGGTGGAAAAAACAGAGGAGAGATTTATATACACACACACAGAGAACATGAAACAATGGGTTTATCATACACACTGTAAGGAGAGTGATCACTTAAGATAAGCCATCACCAACAGCAGGGGGGGGAAGGAGGAAAACCTTTCATGGTGACAAGCAGGTAGGCTAATTCCAGCAGTTAACAAGAATATCAGAGGAACAGTGGGGGGTGGGGTGGGAGGGAGAAATACCATGGGGAAATAGTTTTACTTTGTGTAATGACTCATCCATTCCCAGTCTCTATTCAAGCCTAAGTTAATTGTATCCAGTTTGCAAATTAATTCCAATTCAGCAGTCTCTCGTTGGAGTCTGTTTTTGAAGCTTTTTTGTTGAAGTATAGCCACTCTTAGGTCTGTGATCGAGTGACCAGAGAGATTGAAGTGTTCTCCAACTGGTTTTTGAATGTTATAATTCTTGACGTCTGATTTGTGTCCATTCATTCTTTTACGTAGAGACTGTCCAGTTTGGCCAATGTACATGGCAGAGGGGCATTGCTGGCACATGATGGCATATATCACATTGGTAGATGCGCAGGTGAACGAGCCTCTGATAGTGTGGCTGATGTGATTAGGCCCTATGATGGTATCCCCTGAATAGATATGTGGACAGAGTTGGCAACGGGCTTTGTTGCAAGGATAGGTTCCTGGGTTAGTGGTTCTGTTGTGTGGTGTGTGGTTGCTGGTGAGTATTTGCTTCAGATTGGGGGGCTGTCTGTAAGCAAGGACTGGTCTGTCTCCCAAGATCTGAGAGAGCGATGGCTCGTCCTTCAGGATAGGTTGTAGATCCTTGATGATGCGTTGGAGGGGTTTTAGTTGGGGGCTGAAGGTGATGGCTAGTGGCGTTCTGTTGTTTTCTTTGTTGGGCCTGTCCTGTAGTAGGTGACTTCTGGGTACTCTTCTGGCTCTGTCAATCTGTTTCTTCACTTCAGCAGGTGGGTACTGTAGTTGTAGGAATGCATGATAGAGATCTTGTAGGTGTTTGTCTCTGTCTGAGGGGTTGGAGCAAATGCGGTTATATCGTAGCGCTTGGCTGTAGACAATGGATCGAGTGGTATGATCTGGATGAAAGCTAGAGGCATGTAGGTAGGAATAGCGGTCAGTAGGTTTCCGATATAGGGTGGTGTTTATGTGACCATCGCTTATTAGCACCGTAGTGTCCAGGAAGTGGATCTCTTGTGTGGACTGGTCCAGGCTGAGGTTGATGGTGGGATGGAAATTGTTGAAATCATGGTGGAATTCCTCAAGAGCTTCTTTTCCATGGGTCCAGATGATGAAGATGTCATCAATGTAGCGCAAGTAGAGTAGGGGCATTAGGGAACGAGAGCTGAGGAAGCGTTGTTCTAAGTCAGCCATAAAAATGTTCCTAACCCAGGAACCTATCCTTGCAACAAAGCCCGTTGCCAACTCTGTCCACATATCTATTCAGGGGATACCATCATAGGGCCTAATCACATCAGCCACACTATCAGAGGCTCGTTCACCTGCGCATCTACCAATGTGATATATGCCATCATGTGCCAGCAATGCCCCTCTGCCATGTACATTGGCCAAACTGGACAGTCTCTACGTAAAAGAATGAATGGACACAAATCAGACGTCAAGAATTATAACATTCAAAAACCAGTTGGAGAACACTTCAATCTCTCTGGTCACTCGATCACAGACCTAAGAGTGGCTATACTTCAACAAAAAAGCTTCAAAAACAGACTCCAACGAGAGACTGCTGAATTGGAATTAATTTGCAAACTGGATACAATTAACTTAGGCTTGAATAGAGACTGGGAATGGATGAGTCATTACACAAAGTAAAACTATTTCCCCATGGTCTTTCTCCCTCCCACCCCACCCCCCACTGTTCCTCTGATATTCTTGTTAACTGCTGGAATTAGCCTACCTGCTTGTCACCATGAAAGGTTTTCCTCCTTCCCCCCCCTGCTGTTGGTGATGGCTTATCTTAAGTGATCACTCTCCTTACAGTGTGTATGATAAACCCATTGTTTCATGTTCTCTGTGTGTGTGTATATAAATCTCTCCTCTGTTTTTTCCACCAAATGCATCCGATGAAGTGAGCTGTAGCTCACGAAAGCTTATGCTCTAATAAATTTGTTAGTCTCTAAGGTGCCACAAGTACTCCTTTTCTTTTTGCAAAAAGTCAATGGAAGTTTTGCCATTGACTTGAATGGTGCTACGATTTCACCTTTATTTCATAAACTGCAGAAGATGGGGATTGGCTCAATCCATCTAGAAAAAGATGGTAGCAGATGATCTATACTGAATCAGAGTATTTCAGCAGAAATTTGGACCTCCATGCATGGCCAGAGAGCAATCACTATCTTACGTCAGAGTTCTTGTGGTCCAAAAGTGGGCTAGGGAATCTGAGAAGCGAAAATGTATAGTGAGCGCATTATATAGCAGCAGGAAAGGAAGCAAAAAGTGGATAATTGCAGCACCAAGCCACAAGCATTCTCTTGAACCTTTCCATGAGTTGTTCTGTGTTGTTTATCTCAGTTTGGGTTCAGAAGCCAAACAAATATGTCTATTCCAAGTGAATTTGTGAATTACACAAGAGAAGAGAATGCAAGAGCAAATGGAACTTTTTAGGGTATTTGGTGAGAGCAAAATCTGATCTTCTTCACTGAAGTTTTAAACCAATGTACAGTTAAAGAAATAACCCACAGCTACTGTACACTGATAAAATTAAGCACCAGTCCAAGCAGAAAATAAGCAGAAACTTGTCTTGATAGCAGAAAGCATACACAGAGGGCTGTGACAACTAGATAAGCACCTACTGCCTGTAAAACATTTTCTCCCATCAAATCTTTAACCCATTACTATTAGCATATCACTGAAGTGGGAGCAACTCGGAGTTCAAAGGACTGTAGCAATCCCACTGTGCTGCAGACCTTTATGTTCACAACTGCCTGTCTTCTGTGGTACCATGGCAGCTGTTCCTCTGTTCCTTGACTCCTTCCTTCCTAAAGCCCACCTTTTTATTTCTATCCATTCCTTCCAGCAGGCACGCACCACTCCTCTGCCGTGTACAGCTGGCACACAGCAACAATACCTCCCCTAGAGTGGCTGGCACAGCTGCAGCTACTAAGTGTGAGCTGGCCAGCCAGCTGCTCCTAATGATTCCCCTGATAGCTCTCTTCCACTTACTGTGCTTTTCCCATCTACCACCTTCTTGACTCTCCTTTCCTGAACACATCATCTGCTCCCACACACACTATTCTGTATTCCCCTACTGCTATCTACCCAGCGTCCTCTTCTACCTCAAGTCCAACAGCTACGACTGATTCTATCAATCATCATCATATATAAGAGATGACCCACCCCTGACTTCCTGCATCACTGTGTCCTCATCTCAGGCCTCATAGGCTGATAGGTCAATATTAGAAATGGGCCCAAACCAATATTTCAAATTGGAATGACCTGCTGACATTTGGGAAAGGTTGGAGGCTGATCCAAACGTTGGCCTGTTGCACCCATGTGGAGCTCTGTTGAAGTCACCACATCTGTGTGGCTCTCCTTCTGGGATGATTGTCTTACGGATCCTATATGTTTCAGAGACTGAACCGAAACCCTGAAATCAAACATCTCCAGGCTTTGGGAAAACTTGGAACTGCAACCAAACTTTGCATCTGAAATTCATCCCTATTTACTATATCCCCACAGACACTGTGTGTGTGTGTGTGTGTGTGTGTGCGCGTGTGTGTAATATAAATCTTGTGTTTACAGATCCATCTAGGTTGAATTTGACCAGAATTTATGTTAATCTAAGATGCATACAGTATCTTCTTTCCAAGACTGCAGCAGTTTAACATTGTATGCTTTTTTTCCATCCTCTGTCTGTAAAGTTTGAGCTCCCTGACTGCTGGTAGGATTAGTTAGTAGCTCATGAGCTGGTTCAGAGAATGAAGCATGGCTATTGAAGGTTGGCAGAAACACAGAATCCTGCATCTTCCTGAGTGTGTGTGTGTCTGGATTAATTTTCCAGAACCAGTACATTAAGCCTCCCTTGATTGGACTGTGTTACAAAGAAAACTGCTAAAAGGCAGGACTTGGAACTCAGTGGCAAACATGCAATTGACACACATCAGTAAGCTTACATGATATCTGGTTTTGAGTATTATGAAGAATATCATGCTCTAGCATGTGTTAAGGTGCTATTTACAGTAAGTAAACATAGAAGTAAGGGGTGAAAAGATTCATATTCCTTTATGGGATCAACAAGTTGATTAAGCCAATCCATTAAAGAGTCTCCTTTTTCCACCGGTATTCAAAACTATTACAGCCAATATAGTAATATTTATCTGAAACCTTATTTAGTCAATTTCTCTGAAACCTTATTATATGAACCTCTGAATTATCCAAACCCTTCCTTGTCTCTGCCCCCAAAACAACTGCCGGCATGCAACCCCCTGCCACTTGTGCCCAGCTGCCTACATATTCATCTCTTCCCCCTGCCTCCCTAACCATCTCCCGGCACCTCCGCTGTGGAGCTGCTCTTCACCTGGTCAGTGTAATAGTTGTAGCTTTGAGTGATGCAGCATTGACGGGCCCAATTCCCATTTCAGCGTGGACTCCATGCTGGTCCTCCCACAGTCTGTAGGATCCAGTACTGGAACATGCATGTGCCAAGAAGCCACAGAAGGACCCCGGGTGGTAGGAAGTCTGCTGCCTGGTTGTTACTGCATATGTTTAGGGAGAGCAGTGAAGTCTGTACCCTCTTAATTATCCAAATGAAATGCACGTTCCCCCCGCCCCCCACACACACTATTTGGATAAATGGGAGGATGCAGACGCACAAGAAATGTTTTAATAGCTGACGTGATCTCTTTTAATGCCACTAAATGCATCCAAGTACAGTTTGAATGAATGTGGCAGGACGGCACATTGCCACAGAGCCCCATGTTCCCTAGCGCTGATCACAAGCCCACTGCTATTAATGGGAAGACGCTTCAAATGGGCTTGGGATCCGGCTCTAGCTAGGCAGGAATTGGGAGCATTGCAGAGCAAACACCTCATAAGAAATGCCATACTGGGTCAGACCAAAGGTCCATCTAGCCCAGTATCCTGTTTTCTGACAGTGGCCAATGCCAGGTGCCCCAGAGGGAATGAACAGAACAGATAATCACCAAGTGATCATCCACTGTCGCTCATTCCCATCTTCTGGCAAACAGAGGCTAGGGACACCATTCCTGCCCATCCTGGCTAATAGCCATTGATGGACCTATCCTCCATGAATTTATCTAGTTCTTTTTTGAACCCTGTTATGGTCTTGGCCTTCACAACATCCTCTGGCAAGAAGTTCCACAGGTTGACTGTGTTATGTGAAGAAATACTTCCTTTTATTTGTTTTAAGTCTGCTGCCTATTAATTTCATTTGGTGACCCCTAGTTCTTGTGTTATGAGAAGTAGTAAACAACAGTTGCTTATCTAAAAGCAGCAAAGAGTCCTATGGCACCTTATAGACTAACAGACATTGGAGCATAAGCTTTCGTGGGTGAATACCCACTTCATCAGATGCATGTCTACTTCCTTATCTACTTTACTTTCTCTACACCTCAATCATATCTCCCCTTAGCCGTCTCTTTTCGAAGCTGAAAATTCCCAGTCTTATTAATCTCTCCTCATACGGAAGCTGTTCCATACCCCAATCATTTTTGTTGCCCTTTGCTGAACCTTTTCCAATTCTAATGTATCTTTTTTGAGATGGGGCGACCACATCTGCACACAGTATTCAAGACGTGGGCATACCATGGATTTTTATAGAGGCAACATGATATATTCTGTCCTTTTATCTATTCCTTTCTTAATTATTCCCAGCGTTCTGTTCACTTTTTTGATGGCTGCAGCACATTGAGTGGATGTTTTCAGAGAACTATCCACAGTGACTCCAAGATCTTTCTTGAGTAGTAACAGCTAATTTAGACCCCATCATTTTATAAGTACAGTTGGGATTATGCTTTTCAATGTGCATTACTTTGCATTTATCAACATTAAATTTCATCTGCCATTTTGTTGCCCAGCCACTCAGTTTTCAGAGATCCTCTTGTAGCTCTTTGCAGCCTGCCTGGATCTTAACTATCTTTAGTAATTTTGTATCATCTGCAAATTTTGACACCTCACTATTTATCACTTTTTCCAGATCATTTATGAATATGTTGAATAGGACTGATCGCAGTACAAACCCCTGGAGGGGTTTACCTCTATTACCACTTACCACTATTTACCTCTCTCCATTCTGAAAACTGACCATTTATACCTATCCTTTGTTTCCTATCTTTTAACCAGTTACCCATCCATCAGAACACCTTCCCTCTTATCCCGTGGCAGTTTACTTTGAGTAAGAGCCTTTGGTGAGGGACCTTGTCAAAGGCTTTCTGAAAATCTAAGTACACTATATCCACTGGATCCCCTTAGTCCACATGCTTGTTGAACCCCTCCAAGAATTCTAGTAGATTGATGAGGCATGATTTCACTTTACTAAAACCATGGTTTTTTTCATAGATTCATAGATACTAAGGTCAGAAGGGACCATTCTGATCATCTAGTCTGATCTCCTGCACAACGCAGGCCACAGAATCTCACCCACCCATGCCTATGAAAAACTTCACTTATGTCTGGGCTATTGAAGTCCTCAAATCGTGGTTTAAAGACTTCAAGGAGCAGAGAATCCTCCAGCAAGTGACCCATGCCCCATGCTACAGAGGAAGGCGAAAAATCTCCAGGGCCTCTCCAATCTGCCCTGGAGGAAAATTCCTTCCTGACCCCAAATATGGCGATCAGCTAAACCCTGAGCATATGGGCAAGATTCACCAGCCAGATACTACAGAAAAATTCTTTCCTGGGTAACTCAGATCCTACCTATCTAATATCCCATCTCAGAGGATTAGGCCTATTTACCCTGAATATTTAAAGATCAATTAATTACCAAAATCACATTATCCCATCATACCATCTCCTCCATAAACTTATCGAGTTTAATCTGAAAGCCAGATAGATCTTTTGCCCCCACTGCTTCCCTTGGAAGGCTATTCCAAAACTTCACTCCTCTGATGGTTAGAAACCTTCGTCTAATTTCAAGTCTAAACTTCTTGGTGGCCAGTTTATACCCATTTGTTCTTGTGTCCACATTGATACTGAGCTTAAATAATTCTTCTCCCTCTCTGGTATTTATCCCTCTGATATATTTATAGAGAGCAATCATATCTCCCCTCAACCTTCTTTTAGTTAGGCTAAACAAGCCAAGCTCCTTGAGTGTCCTTTCATAAGACAAGTTTTCCATTCCTTGGATCATCCTAGTAGCCATTCTCTGTACCTGTTCCAGTTTGAATTCATCCTTTTTAAACATGGGAGACCAGAACTGCACACAGTAGTCCAGGTGAGGTCTCACCAGTCCCTTATATAACAGTACTAAAACCTCCTTATCCCTACTGGAAATAACTCTCCTGATGCCTCCCAAGACCGCATTAGCTTTTTTCATAGCCATATCATATTGGCGGCTCATAGTCATCCTATGATCCACCAATACTCCAAGGTCCTTCTCCTCCTCCATTACTTCTAATTGATGCGTCCCCAGCTTGTAACTAAAATTCTTGTTATTAATCCCTAAATGCATAATCTTACAATTCTCACTATTAAATTTCATCCTATTACTATTACTCCAGTTTACAAGGTAATTCAGATCCTCCTGTATGATATCCCAATCCTTCTCTGAATTGGCAATACCTCCCAGCTTTGTATCATCTGCAAACTTTATTAGCACGCTCCCACTTTTTGTGCCGAGGTCAGTAATAAAAAGATTAAATAAGATTGGTCCCAAAACTGATCCCTGAGGAGCTCCACTAGTAACCTCCCTCCAGCCTGACAGTTCACCTTTCAGTAGGACCCGTTGTAGTCTCCCCTTTAACCAATTCCTTATCCACCTTTTGATGTTCATATTGATCCCCATCTTTTCCAATTTAACTAATAATTCCCCATGTGGCACGGTATCAAACGCCTTACTGAAATCTAAGTAAATTAGATCCACTGCATTTCCTTTGTCTAAAAAATCTGTTACATTCTCAAAAAAGGAGATCAGGTTGGTTTGACATGATCTAACTTTTGTAAAACCATGTTGTATTTTATCCCATTTATCATTGACTTCAATGTCCTTAGCTATTTTCTCCTTCATAATTTTTCCAAGACCTTTCATACTACAGATGTCAAACTTACAGGCCTGTAGTTACCCAGATCACTTTTTTTTCCTTTCTTAAAAATAGGAACTATATTAGCAGTTCTCCAATCATACGGTACAACTCCTGAGTTTACAGATTCATTAAAAATTCTTGCTAATGGGCTTGCAATTTCAGGTGCCAATTCCTTTAATATTCTTGGATGAGGATTATCTGGGCCCCCCGATTTAGTACCATTAAGCTGTTTGAGGTTTCACTTCTACCTCAGATATGGTAATATCTACCTCCATATCCTCATTCCCATTTGTCATGCTACCATTATCTCTAAGTTCCTCTTTAGCCTTTTTAAAGACTGAGGCAAAGTATTTGTTTAGATATTGGGCCATGCCTAAATTATCCTTAACCTCCACTCCATCCTCAGTGTTTAGCGGCCCCACTTCTTCTTTCTTAGTTTTCTGCTTATTTATATGGCTATAGAACCTTTTACTATTGGTTTTAATTCCCTTTGCAAGGTCCAACTCTACCTGACTTTTAGCCTGTCTCACTTTATCCCTACATGTTCTCACCTCAATAAGGTAGCTCTTCCTCAACAAATTATGTTCATCTGTGTGTCTGACCATATTGTTCTTTATTATAGTTTCAACCAGTTTGCCGGGGAGTGAAGTCAGGCTTATAGGCCTGTCATTGCTGGGATCACCCCTGGAGCTCCCTCACATCCTCAGCCGTGAAGACCGATGCAAAGAATTCATTTAGTTTCTCCACAATGGCCTGATCATCCTTGAGTGCTCCTTTAGCACCTCGATCATCCAATGGCCCCACTGGTTAGCAGACTTCCTGCTTCTGATGTACTTAAAAAAATGTGCTCAAATCTCAAATATCTCTTGTATTACCCAGTCCTCTAATGCATTCAGCCACTCTTACGCAACAGTGATGAACTCAAAGACTGCTTTGCCTAGTCATCTTTTGGCAGAAGGAAGATGCTGTGACAATAATACAGGCACTGTGAAGATAGTGGTGAAAGTACTGAGTGTGTTATGCACTGAAATAGCAGAGGTGCCTGTATGATCTCCCCCCAGATAACCATAGCTGAAGACTCTGATGTGATGAAATGTGTCTAAAATTAGCAGAACTATTTCCTTCTTTTTGTCAACGAGTTTCATTGGTATTCCATCACTTTAGTGCCATTAGTTTCTTAGCAGGGAATGTTTCAGTTCTTTCCCTCATCCTCACCAGTGTAATAATCCTTTACCATCTTAATAAGTACAATAAATATGCTCCGTTAATGGACAGGGGTAATGAAGAGTGTCATTTCTGAAAAGACTTAACATATTTCACAATTAAGAAGGCATTAATTCAAGGTCTTTTTCAAAGCGTAAACAACCAAGATGTTTTCCCGAATGATATTTTCTGCCCTGGAGACAGAGGTGTTTGTTGTTTTTTTTCTGTTTGTGTGTTTTTTTAAGTTTTCTTGCTGGCGTGTGCAGTGATTTAGGATAAACCAGCATTACCTAGTTGCATAACCTGCCTGCAATGTACACCACTTTCAAATAGTGACATTGCTTAAAATATATAATTTCACAAACATAGCCATCTCTTTAAAATTGTGGGTTATTGCCCAAAAGATGCAAAGCAAATAATGTAAATGTTTGGTTTTGTTTTAAAATATATGAAAATCAGGAAGGACAATTAATAATTCAAAGAACCAATAGCACTGTGCTTATGTTAACAACATTGCGAAGAGGCCACCTTTTAATAGTTTTCTTCTATTTTACCTAATAACCTGGCCTTAATGATGCCTATGAGTGCTCAACATTGCTCAGAGTTCAGCTCTATGGTGCTGATTCCGCAAAGCATTTAAGCATAAATCCCATTGACAGCAAACAGCTTTACTGAACTTGGGCTGTGAGTAGTTCCATTGAACTCAGTGGGGCTGTTTATGTGAATAAAGTTAAACAAATGTGACTTTTTTAAGGATTGGGACCTAGAAGTTTCAAACATTGATTTTAGAGCACTGAAATAAATCTTGCATGAAACTTAAAATTTCAGGGTACTTGCAGTTCAATATTTTACCATCTGTTTTTTCTGTTAGTGAAAATGACCTTTTTATTTTGGTGACTGAGTTGGAAATGCATATGAGAGTGAATAAACTTTGTTCATTCCTTTTTATAAAGGAACAGAAATGCTGTGATCCCTTTCTGGTCCCAAATGATACCGCATGCATGTCTTTCATCTTTAGACCAATCAATATGACCAGTTAGCTACCATTCCCAGCACTAATCTACATTCCTGCCTGATACAGATTGTGGCTTTACATGCAGACAAACTCTTGCCAACTGTGAGTCACTCTGGCAAATTGCCAGGAGTCTAAGGGCGGCTCCCAACTTGTATAAAATTGTAACCATCCTTCCCTTCCCTTTCCTGTGGATGTGCAAAACGCTGGGATCTGTAATCTCGGAAGGCCTTACTGCTACAAACCGCATTGTAGAAAGTGATGGGTTTAATTTTGGTTACCCTGGCAATCAGATATGGTTTATTGAGAGCAGTCCCTGTAAAGGACAGCCTTCCCTTCTGTTTTGCTATCCTGTACAACATGAGATCTTTAAAGAGGTTACCATTTTAATTATTTTCTCATTATTTCTTGTCACGGTTGAGGCATCTTCAAAGGACTGATAATGTCAGGAAGATAGATAATTGCTGATTTGTTTCGATGAGAGAGACCAGCATTTAATAACGTTGGGCATCACTGACAACACTGAACCACTTTGCCTTGTGAATAGTAAGACAAAGACTAACCATCTGTAAGGTTCTTTGGCCAATTTCCCTCAAGCTCATTAGTAAGCCTGGGCCAGACCTGGTGGTTTGTTCCACTCCCATCTGATTCTTTTTTCATATTAGCAACTGTTGAAGGATTAGGTATGTCATATCTGTCTGCTCTGGACTTGTTTTATTGTTGTGCAAAATGAGGGATATGGGTAAGGCAACAAGACAGTCCTTCCATTTAGCTCTCTTCTGCATGGTTGTTATGAATTAAATTGTGTATCTAGTAAGAATCTGAGTGTTAAATTCATTGCTCATTACACATGAAAAGTTGGGTTTGCTGTGCTAGACTCTGAGAATAATTGTTTGAATTAGGCACGAGAGACACTCAGAAGATTTCAAGTTCTCAAGCACTGTCCTGTCGAACAAGAGGGGAAAAAAATTCTTTAAATGAAGAAACATTGTTTTTATGTGGCTAATTAACATAGAATGCCAAAAAAAAATCTAGATGGAATAAAATTTGCAAGACCAAGTAAACATTGAGTCTCAGATTCATATTTCTTTCAGGTCTGAATTAATCACTAATGCTATTTAGGTATGTACCTTTCTTGATTCCTTGGGCAATCCCAGCCCAGGGTCCCAGTTCTCTGCCCACAGGTCTATCTACGTAGGTTCTCAGATGGGCCTCCTTCTCACAGTGTCTGAGAACCTCATAGATTTTAATGTATTTATCCTTACAACACCCTGGTGAGGTACAGAAATGCAGTTATATCCATTTCATTGATGCAGAACGGACTTATAGAGAGACTAAGTGACTTGCCCAAGGTCACATGGGAAGTCTGTGGTGTAGCTGGGAACTGAACCAGGTTTTTTAAAATAATAATACCCAGGCCTTATTTAGCACTTTTCATCAATAGGTCTCAAAGAACTTTACAAACCTGTGATCTTTTTCCATGTGTACATTTCAAACTATCAGAGTCAGAAAGAGCTGGATATGTAATCTGAATATGCTTGAACATATGCAAAAGTCCTGTAAGAGATGTAAAAAGCTCTCCAGCTGAACTGCTCGATCTACAGTATGTCATGTGGCATTGCATAGTGGTTAAACAGATGTGCTATTAATGTGCCATTAAAATAGTTTAGTGATTTATTATCTTTCTATAACTCTACCACAGAAAGTTACTTTCTGTTAGAACTTTATATAACAGCAGAGATGCTTAGCAAGTCCCGATATTACACTCATTATGTTCAGTGATCACACTGCTAAGGGAAGGCATGAATGTCTTCTTAAGGTATTATTGATAAGGTGGTTCACTATGGACTGCCATTGAGTGATCCTGGTCCAAGCAGCAGTAATATTTCTAATCAGTTTACTTTAATGGGATACCAAATTTAATGCCCTTTTTGCTGTTTGTTGTTATTGCACAACACAATATTTAAGATAGATAACTGTGCGTACTATGGACTACATCCTGAGAGGTGCTGGTCTGCCAAGCTGTCTCAATTTCCATTGCAAGGAGAGGAAGTTGAAGTTGAACGTGCTCATCAGCTCCCAGGAGGCACTCAGCATTTTACAGGACCAGGCCCTAAGCTTGACTGCCTTTCCCCCTTTAACAGACGATCTTCAAAGCTCCCTCTCCCCACAAATGCACATAAAATAAAAAGACTTCTAATTCCTTGGCAGCTATAAATATGCATTCTGGGCCATACTTCAGGACTCCCTTATTCCCCTGGTCTTTGGCAGTTAGATCTTTGCAACAGGAATAAAATATGACATGTTCGTCATCTGGTTACTTGTTGGCCATATAGAAGAAATACAGTGTTTTGACATCGCTGATTCTGTCCTACTTGATTGTCAAAGCTTGATTTTTCAATGATTTTCTTAGACACTCTCTCTTCTTTCGCCTTATTCTCCCAAATAGATACTACAATGAAACCTAGTGTGCTATTCCTTTAATTAAACCCAAAATGACAAGTAAATTCAGGGGGGGAGGGATCATCTTTTTGTTCAGTGTTTATGGAGGGCTCAATTTACACAGTGTGCAAATTATTTCATTGTTTGTTGTAGAGTTAGGCAGGAATATTAATACAGAAAAAATATTTGACTCAACCCCCACTTAGATTTTGTCCTGTGATCAAGCTTTGAGTATCCCAACCTTTACCCAAGCTTGCAAAAAATTGTAAACAAAGAATGAAATTGTACACTGCAAAATCTATGAACTCTTCCTCCGCCATTACTTCCCTTCCCTTCAATCAAGCATCCTGACAGCCCTTCGTTCCTTAGATACCTTTGGTGGGTGATAACAAATGCAGTGACCTCCTTCCCTTACTTCATTCTTCCTAGGTCATGGTTGTCTGCATTGCTTGGGTCTTTGTGTGATACCAACACTGGCAGGACATCATGCCCCACAATTTGCATACCAAGTCACCCCAGTAATCTGCCCCAAGATCAGGAAGTAGTCACTTGTGCCTTCCCTTCCATCCCAAGGTGCTAGTAAAATACTTATTTTTCTCAATCAACCAATCCAAGGCCTGCCTACCACCTGTCTTCATGTCCTACCTCTTCTGCAGCCACAAGCAATTTCACTGTCATCCCATTGTCTCCCTGTGCCCTCCACACATGAAGCATCCTCTGCCTCCGGCTCCTTCTCACCTGATATAACAAACATTTTGTATAGACCAGCTGTTGACTACTTTTCTGTGTTCACAGTAAATCTCCCATAAAATAAAATTACTTGACATTATAAAAGAGGCAACTTGTAGCAAACTGTATGGATTATTAAATCTTTATTGCACAGGTGTACAAAGCTTCGGATGAGAAACATTAGTGGTAGGACAATGGTGTCAGCATATTACCTCAAACTCTTCAGGCAAGTACAAGGGGCTGCAGAGAAACCCTCTCATGGTTGTTTCTCTGGTGGTGCATGTGCACTATAATCCTTCCAGACTACACATCTACACAAGTGAAGAAATTAACATGTTCTTAACTAGTATTCTCAGTTTGGTTCTCCCAAAGATTTAGTGGGTGCCATGCACTATCTTGGGCAAAACTCGACAGATTGAGACGATTTTTGATCCTCATCACTTCAATAATTTTTTCTCTAGCTTTGTGGGGGAAAGAAAAGCTTACCTAGAAGCTTTTTGAAAAATGGCTATTTTTTCTGAGCTTATATCGCCACAATTCCTAACTCAAATGACTCCAAGTTTGGGCCACTCAACCCACCCTGCACTCTTCTGAAGCGCATCAAATTTCAAAGGAATCTGACAAAGCATGTCTATTTTAGAGGATTTAGAAAGGTTAACCTCTAAACTGAAGTCATGCAATCTTAAATATTGTGGTGCTGCTGCCCCTCTATAATGTGTGGTATCTTTCAGTCAGTTCCGTTCTTAACTGGTATTGCAGTTATGCAAAGGAATATCTTCAAATGAGATAATATAATATCCTCTGGCAAAATCCTGGACACATTGAAGTTAATTGGAACTTCCTGGTTTTTAAGCTTTATCACCACAATACATATATTGACTCAGTCAACTTGTGGACAAGGATAGGCCTGTCTGGCTATATTGATTACTGTTTCTTTGACCTCACTATCTGAGATCAATTAGACATAGAGTTGCTCAAAGTGGTCTTCTATTAATAGTGAATTACAGTATGTAATGTCCTAGTTCCTGTTTTTATTCTTTGCTGAAGTTGATGCTGGCTGTTGAAGGTCTTTGTTTTGCTACATTGAATCCACGGAATCAGTCCTTGTATTTGTGCGGTGTCTGAATGGACTCTCTTACATGGAAGTTTGCAGTGTTGTGGTAGCCATGTTGGTCCCAGGATATCAGAAAGATGAGGTATTGGACCAACTTCTGTTGGTGGAAGAGACAAGGTTGGTGTTACAGAGAGCGGAAATAGAGCTCTGTGTAGCTCAAAAGCTTGTCTCCTTCATCAACAAAAGTTGGTCCAATAAAAGACAGTACCTCATCCACCTTGCCTCTCTTACATAGATGTCTCACTATATTCTCTGATAATAAGTAAAAATTACACTTTACCCAGCTGGCACCCACAAAGCTGAAATTGTTTTTTATTCTCTAGTTCTGAGAGTTGGAGCTTTCAAAACAGATCGAGGAGACAGCACTGTGACTTCTTTGTCCTTTCTGATGCTAAAGTGCTGCTGCTTTTCCCATACATTGTGCACATTTGTCAGCAGATTAAAAGCTTTTTCTTGGTGAGGTTTGTGAGAGAAATGACACCTTCCTCCAGACAACCCATTGCAAACGCCAACAAGGGAACAACATGCTTGTAGAAAAGACACATAAAAAGGAGATGGATGATGAGATAGTATCAAATGACCTTTGGAGAGATTCTGGCTGTTCAGAAGTTGGTGACTGAAATTGCCAATATTTTAAATCCGTGGCATAAATATTGCTGAAAAGATTGGTGTTTAATGTGTAAAACAAATGCTCTGAGATGACAGGCTCATCAGTCACAACGTTGGAGAATTGGTCTTACTAAAAGTAATGTGATGAATTGTCATGGCAAGAAAGCAATTCCTCATTCTCTTTCCTCCTTGGATAGTTGTTTAAAGATAGTTTTTGACTGATGATAAAACTGCTTATATGAAAACTTTAGGAAACTTCAAGTGATACTCTGACGTAGCATCTCACTCCAGAGATATTTTCCCTCTCTCCATGATTGTTCTCCTCTGCCATTCAGTTGCAGAATAAAAGCCTTCTCTGGTCTTATATTTCTGTCCCTACTATTGTTGAGAATTTTACAAAAGATGTTCCCATGTTAGGCAAATTGCACATCTTCCTTTTCCCAAGTGGTACTTCTCACTCTGATACTGAATCGGGTTGGAGTCTTCTATTTGTCTTTAATTAAACCTGTTTCCTCATGTCTTCACTCCTGCCAGTCAGGAGGGTCCTGCTCTTCTGCTGGGCTCTGCTGAGCAGGATATTTAAGCTCTGTCTCCACAAGCACTTTGGCCTATCACCTGCTAGTTGGAACCTGGAGGCAGGGAGCAACTATACAGCTGCCACCTGCTCCCAGACAACCTGCTCTAGGCCTGATTGGCTGAGGAGCTGAGTAGGGATGGAACTGAGGATCTTCGAGTACATGTCAGTGTCAATCCCATTGTTGCTGGGCTTGTGTCTCATGCACATGAAATCAAAGTTTTTTGAATCTCAGTGAACTTCGGGACCATGCATGCATTCTCTGCTACCTCATGTTCCCATACGAGGGCAGAGTGACCAGGGTCCTCCCACCATTCCCTCCTACAGCCCATGGCGGTGATACAGAATCTGGGAAGTGTCCACCCTGCTATTGGTTTTCTAGCTTCAAACTTACCTGTTCAATAAAGAATCTCTTTCCCATACTCCTGTTCTCAAATTGGTCATTCTCAAAATAAATGAATGAAGAAGAAAGGGGAAAGACAGAGACCTCTGTGTAGTGGGCAAGGTATCTTGAACTGACCAACATGATGAACTCCAAATCTTCTGTGTTTAAAGCCTGCCCAGCTGGTGAAGGACTCAGCCCCATGCTCAATGAGCATAGTCAATGCCTATTCTGTCTGGGGGAAAGCCATATCCCAGATAGGTGTTGTGGGTGCAAATTCTTCTCTTCTCAAAGACTTTTAAATCTAGGGATGAATGGCTGATGCTTCATCGGCTCAAGCAGTCGGTGAGCATCAGTTCAGACCCTGAGGAGGTGAACACCTCCAAGGAATGACCCAAAAGTTCGTCATCAGCTTGTATTCCCCTGAGCACGCACCTCATCCCAGGATTCAGCCACAAAAGAAATGCAGAAAAAAAGACTCCATCAAAATTAGCACTAGTTATTTTGATGCCAAATGCTTCATCTCCAGAGCCTTCAGCACCAGTCAACTCTACACCAACACTAGCACTCACAGACATGATAGTGGCACCAGTAAAGTTGACATCAGTCTTGGCACTGGTGCTCCTGACACCAACAGTGTCATCATCACAACCAATACAAGGGTGAAGCTGACAGCTGAGCAGAGCCCAAGCATAGCTCCAAACACTGAGAGGAACCTTCCTGTAAAGAAGCATCATTCCTCCCAGGACAAGGCATCAAAGTGCTCCATTAATGCAGGAAAAACACAGTATATCAGTATTGGTACTGGCACTGGCAACTGTACAGGTTATGAACCTTGGATGTGTCCTCACAGAACCACTGAGATCATCATTACTGGAGCTATGCCCAGTACCAGGACCAAGGTATTACCCACAGCACCATCATTTGAAGAGTATTTCTCTTCTTTGCCATCACAAGGTTATGCCTTCTCCCTAGCATGGAGCAGGGATGCCAAGGTTTCCCAAAGGGCTACTAGACATTTACTTTACACCACCTCACTGTGAGGATGGTCTTCTGAGAGGCTATCAGGTTGGCCAGAAGAGTGAGTGAGCTTTGAGGCACTGATTCCCCTATACAACATTCCATAAGGAAAAAAGTGATGCTGTGAAGTTCATTCCTAAGGTGGCTCAGAATTTCAGCTAAACCCATCAACTTGCCTGTCTTCTTCCTGAAGCCACAGTCGGCACCAGGAGAAAATAAGTTGCCCAAATAAATGTACCCAGGACTTTGCTTTATTATATTGACAAGACCAAGCCATTCAGGCTGTTTCCCAGTACATTCTAAGCCAGGGGTTCTCAAACTTCATTGCATTGCAACCCCCTCTGACAACAAAAATTATTACACAACCCTAGGAGGGGGGACCGAAGCCTGAGCCCATCCAAGCCCCTCTACCCTGTGAGGGCTGAGCCAAAACCTCACCTCCCCAGGCCGGGGTGCCAGAACTGAAGCCCAAGGCTTTGGCTTTGACCCCAGGCCCTAGCAAGCCTAAGCCAAACCTGGTGACCCCATTAAAACAGGGTTGTGACCCACTTTGGAGTCCTGACCCACAGTTTGAGAACCGCTGTTCTAAGCCATAGCCAGAGTTCTAAAGATCAGACCACTTTAAAACTGGCCATTTATTCCTACCCTTTTTTTCCTATCTTTTAACCAGTTACTGATGCATGAGAGAATCTTTCCTTTTATCCCATGACTGCCTACTTTGCTTAAGAGCGTTTGGTGAGGGACCTTGTCAAAGGCTTTCTGAAAGTTTAACTATACTATATCCACTGGATCACCCTTATCAACATGATTGTTGACACCCTCAAAGAATTGTAATAGATTGGTGAGGCATGATTTCCCTTGACAAAAGCTGTGTTAACTCTTCCCCAGCATATTGTGTTTATCTTTCTGATTTGAGCAATAGGTTACATCCCACAGTTTATAGTTTTGCAATTTCAAATTTGAGTTCCTTCAGAACTCTTGGGTGAATACCATCTGGTCCTGGTGACTTATTTCTATTCAGTTTATCTTTTTGTTCCAAAACACCTACTATTGATACTTCAATCTGGGACGATTCCTTAGATTTGTCACCTAAAAAGAATGGCTTGGGTATGAGGATCTCTTCCAGATCCCCTACAGTGAAGACTGACTCAAAGAATTCATTTACCTTCTCCACAACGGCCTTGTCTTCCTTGAGTGCTCGTTTAGCACCTCAATCATCCAATGGCCCCACTGACTGCTTGGCAGGTTTCCTGCTTTTGAAGTACTTTAAAAAAATACCTTAGTTTTTGTGTCCTTAGCTAGTTGCTCTTCAAATTCTTTATTGGCTTGTCTTAATGTACTTTTATAGTTGACTTGCCAGAGTTTATGCTCCTTTCCATTTTCCTCATTAGGATTTGACTTTCCAATTTTGAAAGGATGCCTTTTTGGCCTCTAACTGCCTCTGTTACTCTGTTTAGCCATGGTGGCATTTGTTTGGTTCTTTTAATGTTTTTGATTTTTTTATTTGGGATGTTTAGTATGAGCCTCTATTAGAGTGAGACATGCCCGCAAACAATCATGACTGTTCCTTTTAATTTCCATTTAACTAGCTTCCTCATTTTTGTGTAGCTCCCCTTTTTGAAGAGGCGGGTTTCTTTGTCATTTCCCCCCTTACAAGGATACTAAATTTAATTACATTATGGATGCTATTACTGAGTGATTCAGATATATTCGCCTCTTGGACCAGATCCTGTGCTCCATTTAGGACTAAATCAGGAATTGCCTCTCGTCTTGTGAGTTGCAAGACAAGCTGCTCCAGCAAGCAGTCATTTATGATGTCTAAAAATTGTATCTCTGCATCCCTTCTTGATGATGACATATACCCAGTTAACATGAGGATAGTTGATATCCTCCATTTTTATTGTGTTTTATGCCTTTGCCTCTCTAATCTCCCTGATCATTTCACAATCACCATCATCATCATAGACCAGTGATTGGTACTGCTCTATTTTTACTGTTCAAGCATGGCATTTCGATCCATAGAGTTTCTGTGTTACAGTTTGATTCATTTAAGATCTTTACTTTATTGACTCTATGCTTCCTTTCATATATAGTACCACTCCCCCATCAGCACAACCTATTCTGTTATTCCTATATATTTTGTACCCTGGGTCATGGGGTTCACTGCTCACTGCTGGTAGGGCACCTCCTTCTGGTCGCTTTGGGGATTAGCTCTTGAAGTCGATGCTCCCTTCCATTGTTTGCACGCCATTGCTCTGTCTTTCCCTCTGGTCTGCAGCTTCTCTCTTGTTCCAGGAACCATAGTGTCCTCTTCATGACTCAGCCTTCTGGCCATGTCACTCTGTTTCCCCCTCTCCAGGGTAGCAAAGTTCCTTCTCCCTAGCACTCCCAAGCAGTCTTCCCTCTCACTGCCCCATGGTGCCGCTCCCTCAGTGGCTGGTAAGGGTATCTGGGCCCACCCTCTACTCTGGGTTCCAGACCAGGGACCCTCAGCTCAGCAGTTCTGGGCTTTCCTCTCTCAGCCCTCACTGCTCCTTCCCTGGATGGCTTCCTACCACACCTGATGCTCGCTCTCTCTCTCTCTCTCTCTCTCTCTCTCTCTCTGGGTGTACCAGTTCCACAACCTTCCTCCCTCTTCCCAGGAAGTGACTGCTGCCTGCCTTCCTGCAGCGTTTCCTAGCAGCCCCCATCTGTTGACAGATATACACACAGACCAAGCTTGCTTCCAATTAGTTCCCTGCTCCCTGGCTCCTCCAGGTGAAGCCTGTGGAGTAATTGGCCTGCAGGGCCATCTTAAACCCTTCCAATGCTGTGTGGGGTGGACAACCCATCACACCCTTGTATTACTGCAGCTCATTAATTATCCTCATTCCACCAAGTTTTTGTGATGCCTATTATATCAATATCCTCATTTACTGCCTGGCACTCTCATTCACTCATCTTAGTATTTAGACTTCTAGCATTTGTAGATAACCACTTGTACATTTTGTCAATATTCAGTTGCTTGCCTTTATGTGTTATAGTTAAATGGGACTCTTATGTTTGACTGTTCCTCACAAGCTCCTGCCTATACTTTACCAACTTCTTTCCTATCCTCTTTACTAAGATATAGATTTCCCCCTTTAATAAACTCATCTCTATGGGATGTCTCCACCCAAACTGTGTGCTCCTCTGCACCTGCTTGTTTTTCCCCAACACTTAGTTTAAAAAAAAACCCTCTACAACCTTTTGAAATTTACATGCCAGAAGCCTGGTTCCATTTTGGTTTAGGTGGCCCTATCCTTCCTGTATTGGCTCTTCATTTTCCAAAAGGTTCCCCAGCATCTAATAAACCTAAAACCCTCCTCCCTACACCATTGTCTCATCCACACATTGAGACACTGCAATTCTGTACATCTTTCTGGTCCTGCTCATGGAACTGGAAGAATTTGAGAAAATGCTACCATGGTAGTCCTGGACTTTACTCTTTTATGTAGCAGCCTAAATGTGACCTCCAGGACCTCTCTCCTACCTTTCCCTATGTCATTGGTGTCTACATGTACCATGACCACTGAATCCTCCCCAGCACTACACAGAAGTCTGTCTAGATGTTTCGTGAGATTTGCAACCCTTGCACCCCGGCAGGCAATTTACCATGTGGTTCTCCTGGTAGTCAAGAACCCAATCGTCTACATTTCTGATAGTCAACTCCCCCATTACTATTATCTGGCTTTTCGTAATAACTGGGGTTCTCTCCCCAAGAGAGGCATCCTGAATATGAAAGGAAGGAGGGTCCCACTGGAGGGGGGATGCTGCTATACTATCCCCCTGAAAGTCTTCTGTATGTACCTAGCTATCTTTCTTAGACCCTCTTGTTCAGCCCCTCTGGCTTCAAGAGCCCGTATTGTCTCTCTGAGGACCACGAGTTGTTTTGCAGCACATGCACATGTATGCTGCCTACCCACAATGGTACGTTCTACATTCAGTGCAATAAACTGGATAGCCCACACTCTGCTGCTGAACTTCTGCCTGCATTATTTTTACCCTTGCAGGGTTTGGTGGGGTGGGGGTGGGGAAGGTGATTATTGGCCTAGGTTTAAAGTAGGTTTGTTAGGTGTATCTGCCTCTTCCTCTCTAAATTCCCTTGCAAAACTCTCCTGTTTCCTGCTCCTCTGGTTGCTTAGGAACTGGCTTTTTAAACCCCTGTTTAAAAACAATATAGACAGAAAAGGGGTGGAAGAAAGAAAGTGTTATTTATCTCTATTTTATAGGTAGGGAACTGAGACAGAGAAATTAAAGCTAGGTCAACAGTGCGAGCTAGGGGTATAAACCGCAGTGTAACCATGTTAGCATGGGTAGCTGTACTCGAGGCATGGCTGTGCTGTGCCGTGCCAAGTACACATCCACCAGTTTTAGGTGAGATTGTACTCAGCATGCTTTCACTGCTGCTACCTGTGCTACCACAGTTACACTGTTATTTATACTCAATCTAGCTTGACGAGAACTAGCATGTGTATGTGTACCTGAGCAGGGGAATCAGCTTGTAGTGTAGCCTAAGTGACTTTCCCAAGCTCACACAGGAAGTCTGTGGCAGAGACAGAAATTGAAACAAGATCTTCTGAGTCACATTCCAGTGTCTGAGTAACCAGACCACTCATCCTCTAAAAGAAAAGGAGTACTTGTGGCACCTTAGAGACTAACAAATTTATTTAAGCATAAGCTTTCGTGAGCTACAGCTCACTTCATCGGAGCTCATGAAAGCTTATGCTCAAATAAATTTGGTAGTCTCTAAGGTGCCACAAGTACTCCTTTTCTTTTTGCGAATACATACTAACATGGCTGCTACTCTGAAACCACTCATCCTCTATTTCACAAGCTAGAAGCCTGTGTTTTTTCTTTATTGATCCCACATGCATCAGTTGATTGGGACCTTGATGCCTGTATTGTATATGTACTTGGCCACAGGCTTATAGTCAAGTAAACTGATATCAGACTTCCTACAATAGTTCTCTTGGTAGGCGAACCCTTATTCTACTGGTTTTTTCCCTTTCAAACAGACAATGTATTATCACCTAGATATGTCCAGTATTTAAAAAGTTTCTGAAATATTTTGGCAGCAGGATATGTTAAAAATATATTTTGTTGAGTTTTTATCACAATCTTTGCTGCTCATCTTATAAAATATTAAATGCCAAATGAAACTCGCTCTGACAGATGTGTTAACATTATTTCCATTTCTGTTTCAAGTCAATTTGGATGAAAAATAAGCAGTCTATTCTTGTCAAGACTTCTATATCCCTTGAAGATAGTGATTCCACTTAGGACTTTGAAAGTAAATAAATATATGCCTCAAAACTACTATAAAGGAACACAAGGATGTTGTATTTCCAACAAATGATATGCAAGGCAAAACTTTGAGAACAGTTGTTTTCATTTGGTGTCCTTCTGTATCTCATGTAAGATGGGAAATCGATAGCCTGGTGAAGGTGTTGGAGTGAGCATATAAACTACCCAACTGCTGTATTTCTATGAGGCTCTCACTCTATAGAGTGCTGTGTCCCCATTACCTTTTCCCCATAAGTCCAGCTAAGTCAGCTACGGTTCCACAAACCACCACCTCACTGAGATATACCCCAGTTCTCTCTCTAACTGAGACAGTCCCAATTTAAAGCAGCTAGCTTATAGCTCAATGGAATTGCCATATGTTTTGTAGCTTGTAGGAGTGACAAATGCTCACAGCTCTCCCTCTTTAAAACATAGAACAGTGGACCATACATGATGCTAATGGAGAGCTTCCCTAGTAAATATAGGTGGAATAACACTAACCTATATCCAAAATGGTACAGGCACAGGGACCCAACCCTCACAGCAGACACATCTCTTGGTCCTGCTTCAGTCAATCACAGGACTGTCTTTTAACTCTTGTGCTTATTTCCTTACCCAGCACTGGCTCAGTTCTAAGATGATCATTTGTGTGTGGCTCCTAAGATTGCTTGCCCTTAATTAAAGTGTTTATATATAGCTTCAGCTACAACTACTGAGCATGCCTAGTAACCACATCAGTCAGATATTTTTGGGCTCTTCTTGCCTTGCCCTTGCTCCCTGCACAGATGCAGAGACACAGCGTGCAAACAAAAATCCATGTCCACTGCTTCTCTCCCTTTCTTTGGACTTAAATATCAAATGCTGCAGTATAATCTTTAAGCATGTGAATAACAAATGCAAAGTGCTAGCTATTACTAATTATACTTTACACTTCTTATGCCTTTTATTCAAGAATCACAATTAATTTTTATTAATAAAGTGCCTTTAACATGATCTTAACTTATTGAAAATGATCCTTGATTGACCAGGACATCAATACACTTACATATATATTGTTGTATCTTTATATTTTTTCCAATATATACTTTAATATACACTTCTGAGATACAGATTAAAATATATAAGCTATGCATGAGACAAGTCATGTGAGTAGCAAGGACAGAAATGCAGATCTGACCCATTAGAATGATTACTAATCATGTTTGTTTGTATATTAAGTATGTTTGTGCAGTTAGAATAGCAATAAGGTTTTTTTTTTCTTTTTTTTTTTTACAGCAGAGTACCTTATTCAAGTGTTAAAGCCAGTTTCAAAAATCACTTTATAATCAAACTCATAACTGTAAACCTATCTGCTGGATTTCTACTGCCATTTGTTTATTTTTGAGGGGTATTACTTATTCAGGGTGAAAATAATTCAAACAGGGAGGATCTATACCACTAAGTCTTACTTAAGATATTAAAAAACAGAATTTAAGTAATACTTATACCATTGCACAGATCTGTATTGGGATTGATTTCAAACTCAGTTGAAATAGTAATGGGTATCTGTAATGCATACTTTTAGACAGGTTTCTGGGATGTTTGCCTACTTAATATTTGGACCCATCTGATTATACTGGCAATTTTGACATCTGCAATTTTTTCAGCATGTAACTTGGAAAAGTATAAGAATTTTTTTTTTAAACTGCACTATCGTGATTGTGAAAAATGCTTATTTCACAGGACACGTACAATATATGGTAAAAATGTTGTCATCAGGCTAAAATTTCTTTCTAATAATGCCATAAAAGAATGTGTGTCAATGTCAGAAAAATGGAAGGACTAGAGAAAACAAGCAAGCATGCTGCTACCATCAGTTGGAATTATGGATTTTACAATACTCTTTGATATTTTGTCTTGTGATGTTAATGATTCAGACTCTTTTTTTCCACTTGCTAATAAAAAGCTGAATATAAGAAAAAATTGATCTAGAGTAGAGAAGTCTATGTCCTTCAGACTTTACTGATGGAAAAAAGTCTATTAGTTTTCTGTTTTGAATGGAAGTATTTCTTACATGCTGTCTCATAGTTTGTTAGCAGAATTGGTTATGTTGCAGGAGCATTGTACTAAAGTATTATAAAATGCCAGAGTTTAGTGGGCATCATTATGGTTATGCTCTATCATGCATACATTTTGTAGGAAGCTTTATTAAATTTAACAGGAAAGTGTATAGTCAAGTTAATTAAAGTTGTAAGGGCCTTACAATTATTTCCTTAAACAGCATAACTTTCTCTTAATATCATATAGGTGAGAAATCAAATCCAAACCTTGACAGTCTTCATCAGTTTTTGTCTGCCTGTTCAGTGGTATCTAGGGACCTTACCTGAATTTGTACTTTGACTCTGCTCTATAATGTAGACAGCAGGGTTTACAAAGATATTTCACCTTAACTATCAAGCCAAGATTGAAGATTCAGAGGGAGGCAAATGAATGTAAAATGTTTTAAGGTCACAGAGTAGCAATGACCTTTAGATTCCTTCAACAAATAACTATTATCCATTGTCCTTTATGGTGCACCTGCAGATGTGCAAAGCATTTCTCAACAGCCAGTTAGAGCAACAATACAAAGATAACTCAATCAGTGGCGTAACAGTATATTAATGGCATGTTTTGTTGATAGATAATGTTTGTTCTTAAGTTGAGACAAACACATTAAAACTTCCCATGTCTTGGAAAAATTACATAGTATTTACAGTTTACCCTTCTTAGGACCCAATCCAGACAGAATCTCTTTGACCCTGGGGTTTAGCATTCAGGAAGGTTTACAAGATAACAATGTTGAGAAACTGAAATGAGATTGAGTTCAGTTTGAATCTTAATTAACTCAGCTGAAATGGATGTTCTCATAGCAGAAACCATGATGAGGAGAGGTACTGTCAAACCAATTTCCATGTAATGGCAATTGAAGTTAAAACAAATCAGACATGCTGATAATAAAATAAACAAAAGGGACAAATTTCAGAGTAGCAGCCGTGTTAGTCTGTATTCACAAAAAGAAAAGGCACAGCCATGGTTTATTCAGCTTTCATTGCCAACATTACAGGAGGGAAAGGATAATATTCTGACTGCCATAGTGCCTATAGTAGGCAATCTAATTTGACTTGTTAAATTAAACTTTTAGGAGTAGCATTAATAATGACAATTTATCTATTTCCAAAGATTGAGGCAATGAGGTTACTCCTCAGATTGTCTCCTTGCAGAGGAAAAGTAATTTTTAAAATACTCATGGACTCTGAACAGATAAAGAATAGAGACTGAGCAGTGCGGAATAGGAAAAAGGACATTTAAGAAAATAAGATTTCTTATCACAGATACTTATAGGTTTTCCTTTGGAGCCTCTGGGGCCCTAAATAAAACTGCATTATAACGTCCCATGGTGGGAGAGGTTTTAGAAGGAGTTTGCCATAAGAAAATGAATTGTGTAAGATGTACTTTAATTTGAGAGAAAAGCCAGTATGAACACATGAGGATGATCCTTAGCTGTGTGGACTTCAATGGAGTGATAACAATTTACGCCCGCTGAAGACCTATTCCACAGGACCTAGTTCTTCTCTCATTTTCACTTGTTTTACACATTCATAACTCCTTTTGGATTCAAAGGCATTATTCTTGATTTCCCCCTGGTATATCAGAGCAAAATCAGGTCATCTTCTCCTTGCCATGTTGGACCAAATTTATTCTTAACATCATTGTCCTATAAGCACAGGAAGTCCGAGACTTAGAATTCTGCTTCCAACCTGTAAGACTTCTGACAAAATAAATATTATATGCCAGTGAAGGGCACAGAGCTCCTCTTCTCCCATTCGGCACCCAATTCACTGGTTGTCGATGCAGTCCATGAACATGGCAGACAACAGCAACCAAAGAACACACCTTAAGGACTGGAAAAGGCTCAACCTTTTCACCACAAGGCTTACTCTTTGGCTACACTACATCTCCGGATAGCCAATTATGAGGCCTTGCAGGCAAAGTATGATTTACAATTACACAAAGTTTTCTGAATTCATTGACTTTATTTCTGAAGATAAAAAAAGAACAATTTACAACACTTGTATCTGAGGGACAACTCATATCTAGAACAGCCCTCCAATCTGCACTGAACTCTATGGACTCAGCTGCAAGATCAGTGGCGACCGCAGTGGGGTGATGAGAAGGGTGTCCTGGCTCCATTTCTCCAGCTTCCCTAGGGAAGTGCAATCCATGGTCAAAGACTTACCATTTGAGGGGCCCAAACTCTTTGCCGCAAAGACAGATGTCTCTCTCCATATGCTCAACATTCACGAGCGACACTCCGATCTCTGGGGATTTATACACCTCGACCCAAGAAAAGATAGAGGAGTTACTATGCCCCTCAACGCTACCGCCACATTCCATACTCACAACAACAATGGCAGCTTGAGTCACAGGATTGCAAACAGAGACCATCGAGGAGATGACAGCCTATTCCTCCAGCAGCTGCATCACACCATCAACATTCAGGCAACAAATTTGAAGCCTTGGTCGAGGGTCTGAGAACCCCATGTCTTTCTGTGTGAAGACATCTACTCTCTCCTAACCATTCAGAGATCACCTAGTTCTGTTTTATCCAATCTGGAATACCATCATATCCTACAGAAGGGTTCTAGAAATTGTACAAACAGGGACACACATCTCAAAGAACTTACGCTACTGCACAAGATGAGTAACTTTCTATTACAGGAGGATACCTATAGATATCCTATCCTATCTTATAGGAAGATAGATCAAATATTCTCACTGTCCATCTCTCTTAAATGAACTGTACAAGAGTAAACATTGCACTTTACAAAATCAGCCTTACTTTTGCCCCTATCCTATTTCAATCCTCATCTATCAGTCTATACACCAGAAAAGCCTCTTTTGCCAGACACCATTTTATATTGTACACATTTCAAATACATGCTACAAACAGAAACAAGACTGAACACATATAGCTCACAGAACAAACCACAGACTATCTTCCAGTTTACCTCCTGTTATTGACTTACCAGTATTTTGACTCTAACCAGAGCTGGTCAGAAATTTTCTAGTGGATCATTTTTCTGTGAGAGGAGGCCAATTGGTCAAAACAAAAATGTTCCATGGGAATATTGAATTTTAAAGTTCACCCACCTTTCTAAAGGACTTGAGTTCTACTGCTGCCAAGTGATATATATATATATATATAAATGTTTACATCCACTTTACATTATGCCACCAGAATAGAGTAAAGGAGTCTTAGTGTAAGTGAGAATCAGGCCACATAGGTACAATGAAAATGTAGTAACTTTTCTATGTGAAAGGCACATATATGAAAGGGACTGAGCTCCGTTATTTGTTATGTACTGATTTGGGAAGAGAGAACCTTATAAAGCTAAACCCATCCTAGATAATGGCTTGTGTTGACCGTGAGCCCTAAAATTAGACCCCAGTCTATTTTATCACTGAATTATTTCAGACAGATCAAGAAATCACTTGATTTTAAATAAAAAACAAATACATTGATTTTTTCCAAAATTTCCAGTGTCACTTGACAGGCAGTTCCTCTATGGAGCTATATGGCCCCATTTGGTTCAATTTTGAATTATTATTGATTGATTTAAGGAATAACTCAGCCAAATGGTGGTGAATTGAAAAATGAACATTCCCTGAAAGGAGTACAGTAACTCTGATTACTGATTCCTTCCCAATATGGGGGTCAAATCAGGTCACTTAGGAAATGAGGCCAAAGTGAACAAATTATTAACCTTCAGGTTGAGAAGCTGTGTTGGTTTTATTTCCAAAGACATTAATTAACCCCTGCAGTGTTAGGCAATTGTAACAGTGTAAAACCACTCAAATTTATGGCATTTCTGCAGAATGCCAAAAGAGGCCCCCAGGACTTTCAGGTTGTTTTGCTTTCCTTTTTAAAGGCTTTCAGCATAACAACTGTGATATTTAAACTCTTTTATTCTAAAGAGCATTTCCTCCATTCTGTCTGAAGCTTAGCCTGCTCCATGCTTGCTACCAAGCACAACTTGACATTTTGAAAATGAACACAGGTCCCTAGAGGACATGCGATGTACTCAGGTTTAACAGCTGCTTGAGTTAGTGATGTATACAATCATATTAAAAATGTATTAATTACACATCAGGATTAACACTGACTGAAGGTTTGCTGAAAACAAAGCCCACACAATAGCAATCCGTTACTTTGCACCTCTGCCTTCACAGAGAAAAAGGTGAATGAACCCATATAAATTTCTTCAAATCAGCACCGGCTTCATAATTCCACCTGTGAGCTGTCACGGAGTCAGACTTAGCTTTAATGGAGAGCTGTGTACTGAGAATTCTGCCACAAAGCCTCCTAATGAATGTTGATTACATTAAAAATTGCTTGCTGGGGATGGCATACTTAAATGTGAATTATAGCCATTGCAAAGTTAAAATTCTGAAAGGAACAAATATTGAGGAAAAATGAACAATGGATAGTGAAGATAGTCACAAAACATACATTTAAATCTGCCAAGAGATTATTGGCAGTGACTTCAGTTTTCCTGGTTTTTAGGTCTGCAGAAGCTCATTTCTCAATACCAGAAATACTACCAAATAAAACAAGGCCAGATTCTGCTCTCACTGACATCAATAACTCCATTGGCTTATACAGTGGAAGGGAGAGTGGGCCTAGTTCATTTGGAAAAAGTATCTCTGAAACAGAATGGTTTAACTCTAAGTTTCAATCAAGTTGGACAACTCTTCCCAGCTCTCTGATTAGCTAAGCATATGAAAAAGAACTTTAATTAAAAAAAAAATCCTGATTGGGCCCATTACCTTTACTAGTGGCCAATCAAAACTTACCTCAATTTGTCTGGTACACATGGCAGTCTGTAAATAGACCTACCTTTTCTTTTTACTGGGTAAGCCCACAGACATATTACTTCCAAATGAGGTATCCTTTCTTGTTGTATAGGGATGAATTTGCTCCAGGGTTACTCACCTTATTCTTTAATTTGTGGTTTAAAAGACTCTTTATATGACAGTCCGAAGGAGTTGGTCTGAAACAGAATCCTTTCAGTACATATGCTGTCCTGTTCCTAGATTAACAGCTTTATTTGGGCATAAGCTTTCGTGGGTAAAAAAAAAACCCCACTTCTTTAGATGCATCTGATTGCATTTGAAGAATTGGGTTTTTTACTCAAGAAAGCTTATGCCCAGATAAAGCTTGTTAGTCTTTAAGGTGCCACCGGACATCTCGTTGTTTTTGTGGATACAGACTAACACGGCTACCCCTCTGATAATTAACATAAGAATGGCCCTACTGGGTCAGACCAAAGGTCCATCTAGCCCAGTATCCTGTCTTCCGAGAGTGGCCAGTGCCAGGTACCCCAGAGGGAATGAACAGAACAGGCAATCATCAAGTGATCCATCCCCTGTCACTCATTCCCAGCTTCTGACAAACAGAGGCTAGGGACACCATCCCTGCCCATCCTGGCTAATAGCCATTGATGGACCTATCCTCCATGAATTTATCTAGTTCTTTTTTGAACCCTGTTATAGTCTTGGCCTTCACAACATCCTCTGGCAAGGAGTTCCACAGGTTGACTGTGCATTGTGTGAAGAAATACTTCCTTTTATTTGTTTTAAACCCACTGCCTATTAATTTCATTTGGTGATCCCTAATTTGTGTGTTATGAGAAGGAGTGAATAACACTTCCTTATTTACTTTCCCCACTCCAGTCATGATTTTATAGACCTCTATCATATTCCCCCCTTAGACATCTCTTTTCTAAGTTAAAAAGTCCCAGCCTTATTAATCGCTCCTCATATGGCAGCTGTTCCATACCCCTAATCATTTTTGTTGCCCTTTGCTGAATCTTTTCCAATTCCAATATATCTTTTTTGAGATGGGGTGACCACATCTGCACACAGTATTCAAGATGTGGGCATACCATGGATTTATATGGAAGCAATATGATATTTTCTGTCCTATTATCTATTCCTTTCTTAATTATTCCCAGCATTCAGTTCGATTTTTTGACTGCTACTGCACATGGAGTGGATGTTTTCAAAGAACTATCCACAATGATTGCAAGATCTCTTTCTTGAGTGGTAACAGCTAATTTAGACCCCATCATTTTATATGAATATTTTGGATTATGTTTTCCAATGTGCATTACTTTGCATTTATCAACATTAAATTTCATCTGCCATTTTGTTGCCTAGTCACCCAGTTTTGAGAGATCCTATTGTAGGTCTTCGCCGTCTGCCTGGGTCTTAAGTACCCTTAGTAAGTTTGTAACATCTGCAAATTTTGCCACTTCACTATTTACCTCTTTTTCCAGATCATTTATGAATATGTTGAATAGGACCGGTCCCAGAATAGATCCCTGGGGGACACCACTATTTACCTCTCTCCATTCTGAAAACTGATCATTTATACCTACCCTTTGTTTCCTATCTTTTAACCAGTTACCAATCTATCACAGCACCTTCCCTCTTATCCTGTGGCAGGTAACTTTGCATAAGAGCCTTTGGTAAGAGAGCTTGTCAAAGGCTTTTTGAAAATCTAAGTATACTATATTCACTGGATCCCCTTAGTCCACATGCTTGTTGACCCCCTAAAAGAATTCTAGTAGATTGGTGAGGCATGATTTCTTTTTACTAAAACCATATTGATTCTTCCTCATCAAATTATGTTCATCTCTATGTCTGACAATATTGTTCTTTATTATAGTTTCAACCAGTTTGCCCAGTACTTGAAGTCAGACCTACAGGCTTGTAATTGCTGGGATCACCTCTGGAGCACTTTTTAAAAATTGTCATCACATTAGCTATCCTCCAGTCATCTGGTACAGAAGCTGATTTAAATGATAGGTTACAGACTACAGTTAGTAGTTCTGCAATTTCATATTTGAGTTCCTTCAGAACTCTTGGGTGAATACCGTCTGGTCCTGGTGACTTATTGCTGTTGAATTTATCAATTTGTTCCAAAACCTCCTCTAATGATACCTCAATCTGGGATAGTTCCTTAGATCTGCCATCTAAAAAGAATGGCTCAGGTTTGGGAATCTCCCTCATATCCTCAGCCGTGAAGACCGATGCAAAGAATTCATTTAGTTTCTCCACAATGGCCTTATCATCCTTGCGTGCTCCTTTAGCACCTCGATCATCCAATGGCCCCACTGGTTGTTTAGCAGGTTTCCTGCTTCTGATGTACTTAAAAAAAATTGCTATTACTTTTTGAGTCTTTGGCTAACTGTTCTTCAAATTCTTTTTTGGCCTTCCTAATTGTATTTTTACACTTCGTTTGCCAGTGTTTATGCGCCTTTCTATTTTCCTCACTAGGATTTTAACTTTTACTTTTTAAAGGATGCCTTTTTGCCTCTCACTGCTTCTTTTACTTTGTTGTTTAGCCACGGTGGCTCTTTTTTGGTTCTCTTACCATGTTTTTTAATTTGAGGTATACATTTAAGTTGAATCTCTGTTATGGTGTCTTTAAAAAGTTTCCACACAGCTTGCAGAGATTTCACTTTTGGCACTGTACACTTTAACTTCTGTTTATTTAATTTCTCTTCATTTTTGTGTAGTTCTCCTTTCTGAAATTAAACGCCACAGTGCTGGGCTTCTGTGGTGTTTTTCCTGCCACAGGGGTATTACATTTTATTATATTATGGTCACTATTACCAAGCGGTCCAGCTATATCGGGGTAGGCAAACTTTTTGGTTTGAGGGCCACATCGGGTTTCCAAAATTGTATGGAGGGCAGGTTAGGGGAGGCTGTGTCTCCCCAGACAGCCAGGCGTGGCCTAGCCCCTGCCTCCTATCCAATCCTCCACGCTTCTTGCCCCCTGATGGATCCCCCAGGACTCCTACCCTATCCAACCCGCCCTGTCCCTTGATGCCCTCCCCGGAACTCCTACCCCATCCACCACCCCCTGCTCCCTGTCCCTGACCATCCCCGGAACCCCCACCCCTGACTGCCCCCTGCCACCCCATCCAACACTCCCTTTCATTCTTGACTTGCCCCCCGGAACCCCTGCCTCCAACCACCCCTTCTCCCTGTCTCCTGACTGCCCCCGGAACCCCTGCCCCTGACTGCCCCCTGCTGCCCCATCCAACCTGACTGCCCTACCGGACCTCTGCCACATCCAACCGCCCTATTCCCCACCCTCTGACCACCCCAACCCCTATCCACACCCCTGCCCCCTGACCATCTCCCCCAACTCCCCGCCCTCTATCCAACCCTCCCTGCCCCCTTACTGTGCTGCCTGGAGCACCGGTGGCTGGCGGCGCTACAGCCGTGCCACCCAGAGCTCCGGGTCAGGTTGCAGCTCTGCAACTGCGCTTCCTGGCCGCCCAGAGCATTGCGTCAGCGGCACAGTGTGCTGAGACTGCGTGGGAGTGGGAAATAGCAGGGGAGAGGCCGGTGGCTAAACTCCTGGGCCAGGAGCTCAGGGGCCGGGCAGGAGGGTCCCGCGGGCCAGATGTACTTTGCCCACCTCTGAGCTATATTCACCTCTTGGACTAGATCCTGTGCTCCACTTAGGACTAAATCAAGAATTGCCTCTCCTCTGGTGGGTTCTGTTAGGGGCTTATTCCTTCACCTGCTCACTTCCCTGGTCCTATTCGCATGAACAGAAAGCAACAATACCCGAAGTCCAAAGGTGAAAACAATTCAATATTTATTGGGGTGAACTCCCAGCAAGCAATGATTCCAATTTCCTTCCTTAGTGTCCCCCTTCCCAGCTCTGACACCACAGAACCTTACCTGTGTCCATTCCCCCCCCTTAGCAAAACATGATTACAATTTCCCCAACCCCATTCCCCCCCCGACTTCCTTAATGACTGCAGACTATATAGTAAAACTTGAGTTCTGCTTAGCCATACCTTAACCAATCATTTTACTGAAATTTAACTAACCAATCCTAACATATTGTAACATGATTATTTAGCCAATTGTATCCCACCACCTTAATTACTTTAATTATACAGCAGACAGAAACTATCACAGAACCAGACAGAGATTATACAGACAAACAATAAGGAAATGTTTCAGAGTAGCAGCCCTGTTAGTATGTATTCGCAAAAAGAAAAGGAGTACTTGTGGCACCTTAGAGACTAACAAATTTATTAGAGCATAAGCTTTCGTGAGCTACAGCTCACTTCATCGGATGCATCGGATGAAGTGAGCTGTAGCTCACGAAAGCTTATACTCAAATAAATTTGTTAGTCTCTAAGGTGCCACAAGTACTCCTTTTCTTTTTGTGAAAAAGGAAATGGGTATTACAGTGATAGAACAACAAAGAAATGGGGATTTCACATCCCAGCTATTGATAAGTGAGTTATTGCCAGACAGGATGCTATCAAACTAAGTTTCCTTTTACATCTTCTAGGCACTTCCCTTTCTCTGGAGGTGATAGGAATACAATCCTGTCTTGATAATGCCTAGCAGCCCAATAGCACCTTATTTCAATGTGACTAGTTTGGAATGTGAGGAGGTGACCGGTCGCTTCCCAGCTTATGGCTGCCTCTGCTCCTTAGCCAAAGGCCTTAGCCTAAGAACAGGGCCTCAGACTGTCACAGTAAGAGAAGGCCTTTACACCAGCAGACAGCAATTTTGACTGATTTCTTTTATACCTCTATAACTAGCTAAGTGATAAAAATACACCTAAATTCTTAGAGTACAGGCCTTTACAAAAAAGAAAAGGAAAACTTATGGCACCTTAGAGACTAACAAATTTATTTGAGCATAAGCTTTGGTGAGCTACAGCTCACTTCATTGGATGCATTCAGTGGAAAATACAGTGGGGAGATTTATATACACACACAGAGAACATGAAACAATGGGTTTTATCATACACACTGTAAGCAGAGTGATCACTTAAGATGAGCTATTACCAGCGGGGGGGGGGGGGGAGAGGAAAGGAGGAAAACCTTTTGTGGTGATAATCAAGGTGGGCCATTTCCAGCAGTTAACAAGAATGTCTGAGGAACAGTAGGGGGTGGGGTGGGGGGAGAAATAACATGGGGAAATAGTTTACTTTATGTAATGACCCATCCACTCCCAGTCTCTATTCAAGCCTAAGTTAATTGTATCCAGTTTGCAAATTAATTCCAATTCAGCAGTCTCTCGTTGGAGTCTGTTTTTGAAGCTTTTTTGTTGAAGGATAGCCACTCTCAGGTTTGTAATCATGTGACCGGAGAGATTGAAGTGTTCTCCGACTGGTTTTGAATGTTATAATTCTTGACATCTGATTTGTGTCCATTTATTCTTTTACATAGAGACTGTCCAGTTTGACCAATGTACATGGCAGAGGGGCATTGCTGGCACATGATGGCATATATCACACTGGTAGATGCGCAGGTGAACGAGCCTCTGATAGTGTGGCTGATGTGATTAGACCCTATGATAGTGTCCCCTGAATAGATATGTGGGCAGAGTTGGCAACGGGCTTTGTTGCAAGGATAGGTTCCTGAGTTAGTGGTTCTGTTGTGTGGTGTGTGGTTGCTGATGAGTATTTGCTTCAGATTGGGGGGCTGTCTGTAAGCAAGGACTGGCCTGTCTCCCAAGATCTGTGAGAGTGATGGGTCGTCCTTCAGGATAGGTTGTAGATCCTTGATGATGCGTTGGAGAGGTTTTAGTTGGAGGCTGAAGGTGATGGCTAGTGGCGTTTTGTTATTTTCTTTGTTGGGCCTGTCCTGTAGTAGGTGACTTCTGGGTACTCTTCTGGCTCTGTCAATCTGTTTCTTCACTTCAGCAGGTGGGTATTGTAGTTGTAAGAATGCATGATAGAGATCTTGTAGGTGTTTGTGTCTGTCTGAGGGGTTGGAGCAAATGCGGTTATATCGTAGAGCTTGGTTGTGGATCGTGTGGTGTGATCTGGATGAAAGCTGGAGGCATGTAGGTAGGAATAGTGGTCAGTAGGTTTCCGATATAGGGTGGTGTTTATGTGACCATCACTTATTAGCACCGTAGTGTCCAGGAAGTGGATCTCTTGTGTGGACGGGTCCAGGCTGAGGTTGATGGTGGGATGGAAATTGTTGAAATTATGGTGGAATTCCTCAAGGGCTTCTTTTCCATGGGTCCAGATGATGAAGATGTCATCAATGTAGCACAAGTAGAGTAGGGGCATTGGGGATGAGAGCTGAGGAAGCGTTGTTCTAAGTCAGCCATAAAAATGTTGGCATACTGTGGGGCCATGCGGGTATCCATCGCAGTGCCGCTGATTTGAAGGTATACATTGTCCCCAAATGTGAAATAGTTATGGGTGAGGACAAAGTCACATAGTTCAGCCACCAGGTTAGCCGTGACATTATCGGGGATACTGTTCCTGATGGCTTGTAGCCCATCTTTGTGTGGAATGTTGGTGTAGAGGGCTTCTACATCCATAGTGGCTAGGATGGTGTTTTTAGGAAGATCACCGATGGATTGTAGTTTCCTCAGGAAGTCAGTGGCATCTCAAAGATAGCTGGGAGTGCTGGTAGCGTAGGGCCTGAGGAGGGAGTCTACATAGCCAGACAATCCTGCTGTCAGGGTTCCAATGCCTGAGATGATGGGGCATCCAGGATTTCCAGGTTTATGGATCTTGGGTAATAGAAAGAATACCCCAGGTCGGGGTTCCAGGAGTGTGTCTGTGCGGATTTGTTCTTGTGCTTTTTCAGGGAGTTTCTTGAGCAAATGCTGTATCAGCACAAAAGGCTTTCCTCCTCCCCCCCCCCCTCCTTCCTGCTGGTAATAGCTCATCTTAAGTGATCACTCTCCTTACAGTAAAAAGAAAAGGAGTACTTTTGGCACCTTAGAGACTAACAAATTTATTAGAACATAAGCTTTCGTGAGCTATAGCTCACTTCATCGGATATGAAAGCTTATGCTCTAATAAATTTGTTAGACTCTAAGGTGCCACAAGTACTCCTTTTCTTTTTGTGAATTCAGACTAACACGGCTGCTACTCTAGGCCTTTGCAGACAGTCCTGAATATCTATATCCTAACAGGTTCCAGGACCAGCTGCTCCAAGAACAAGTCATTTAAGGTGTCAAGAAACTTTATCTCTGCATCCCATCTGAAGGTGACGTGTACCCAGTCAACATGGGGATAATTGAAATCCCCCAGTATTATTATTGAGCTTTTTATTTTAATAGCCTCTCTAATCTCCCTGAGCATTTCACAGTCACTATCACCATCCTGGTCAGGTGGTTGGTAATATATCCCTACCACTATATTCTTAATATTAGAGCATGGAATTTCTATTCATAGAGATTCTACGGTACAGTTTGATTCATTTATGATTTTTACTTCATTTGATTCTACGCTTTCTTTCACATAGATTGTGAGTCTTTGGATTCAGATACTTCCTTAGTAAATGCTTTTTGACATTTTACTGCATTTCAATGGAAATAAGAGAAAAAAGTAGTAGCAGTAGTAATATAATTCAAAAATATTACTCTAAAGTCCACACAGTTGTATATTTCATACTGTTAAATATATTTTAACAGCAGTTATTTATTATTCATGCCATTCACCCATCTGTGAATTTATCTACCATATACAACAAGAGTGATTGTAAGGAAGTAGTTGTTTCTCTTGGACTGCGTCACGTGGATTATTAGAAATACAGGACCAGATCGTTGGGCAGATTCATCCACAAGTTCATAGATACTAAGGTCAGAAGAGACCATTCTGATCATGTAGTCTGACCTCCTGCACAACGAAGGCCACAGATTCTCACCCACCCACTCCGATGAAAAACCTCACCTATGTCTGAGCTATTGAAGTCCTCAAATCGTGGTTTAAAGACTTCAAGGAGCAGAGAATCCTCCAGCAAGTGACCCATGCCCCATGCTACAGAGGAAGGCAAGAAACCTCCAGGGCCTCTTCCTATCTGCGCTGGAGGAAAATTCCTTCCCGACCCCAAATATGCGATCAGCTAAATGCTGAGCATATGGGCAAGATTCACCAGCCAGATACTACAGAAAATTCTTTCCTGGGTAACTCAGATACCATCCATCTAATATCCCATCTCAGGGGATTAGGCCTATTTACCCTGAATATTTAAAGTCCAATTAATTACCAAAATCACATTATCCCATCATACCATCTCCTCCATAAACTTATCAAGTAGAATCTTAGAACCAGATAGATCTTTTGCCCCCACTGCTTCCCTTGGAAGGCTATTCCAAAACTTCACTCCTCTGATGGTTAGAAACCTTCGTCTAATTTCAAGTCTAAACTTCCCGGTGGCCAGTTTATATGCATTTGTTCTTGTGTCCACATTGGTGCCGAGCCTAAATAATTCCTCTCTCTCTCCTACATTTATCCCTCTGATATATTTATAGAGAGCAATCATATCTCCCCTCAACCTTCTTTTAGTTAGGCTAAACAAGCCAAGCTCCTTGAGTCTCCTTTCATAAGACAAGTTTTCCATTCCTCGGATCATCCTAGCAGCACTTCTCTGTACCTGCTCCAGTTTGAATTCATCCTTTTTAAAGATGGGAGATCAGAACTGCACATAGTATTCCAGGTGAGGTCTCACCTGTGCCTTGTATAACAGTACTAAAACCTCCTTATCCCTACTGGAAATACCTCTCCTAATGCATCCCAAAACCGCATTAGCTTTTTTCACAGCCATATCACATTGGCAGCTCATAGTTATGCTATGATCAACCAATACTCCAAGGTCCTTCTCCTCTTCCGTTACTTCTAATTGATGCGTCCCCAGCTTATAACTAAAATTCTTCTTATTAATCCCTAAATGCATAACCTTACACTTCTCACTATTACATTTCATCCTATTACTATTACTCCAGTTTACAAGGACATCCAGATCCTCCTGTATAATAGCCCGATCCTTCTCTGAATTGGCAATACCTCCCAGCTTTGTATCATCTTCAAACTTTATTAGCACACTCCCACTTTTTGTGCCAAAGTCAGTAATAAAAAAGATTAAATAAGACTGGTCCCAAAACTGATCCCTGAGGAACTCCACTAGTAACCTCCCTCCAGCCTGACAGTTCGCCTTTCAGTAGGACCCGTTGTAGTCTTCCCCTTAACCAATTCTTTATCCACTTTTTGATGTTCATATTGATCCCCATCTTTTCCAATTTAACTAATAATTCCCCATGTGGCATGGTATCAAATGCCTTACTGAAATCTAGGTAAATTAGATCCACTGCATTTCCTTTGTCTAAAAAAATCTGTTACTTTCTCAAAGAAGGAGATCAGCTTGGTTTGGCACAATCTACCTTTTGTAAAACCATGTTGTATTTTGTCCCATTTACCATTGACTTCAATGTCCTTAACTAATTTCTCCTTCAAAATTTTTTCCAAGACCTTGCATACTACAGATGTCAAACTAACAGGCCCGTAGTTACCCGGATCACTTTTTTTTCTTTTCTTAACAATAGGAACTATATTAGCAATTCTCCAATCATACGGTACAACTCCTGAGTTTACAGATAAATTAAAAATTCTGCTAATGGGCTTGCAATTTCAGGTGCCAATTCCATCTTAATATTCTTGGATGAAGATTATCTGGGCCCCCCGATTTAGTCCCATTAAGCTATTTGAGTTTCACTTTTACCTCAGAAATGGTAATATCTACCTTCATATCCTCATTCCCATTTGTCATGCTACCATTATCCCTAAGATCCTCTTTAGCCTTATTAAAGACTGAGGCAAAGTATTTGTTTAGATATTGGACCGTGCCTAAATTATCCTTAACCTCCACTCCATCCTCAGTGTTTAGCGGCCCCACTTCTTCTTTCTTAGTTTTGTTCTTATTTATATGGCTATAGAACCTTTTACTATTGGTTTTAATTCCCTTTGTCCAACTTTACTCGACTTTTAGCCTGTCTCACTTTATCACTACATGTTCTGACCTCAATAAGGTAGCTTTCCTTGCTTATCCCTCCCATCTTCCACTCCCTGTATGTTTTCTGCTTCTTCTTAATCACCTCTCTAAGATGCTTGCTTATCCAGCTTGGTCTACAACTCCTGCCTATGAATTTTTTCCCCTTTCTTGGGATACTGGCTTCTGCAGCTTTGATTTAAAATAATCCAATACCTTCTCTACCTTTAGATCCATAAGTTCTTCAGTCCAATCCACTTCCCTAACTAATGTCCTTAATTTTTGAAAGTCAGCCCTTCTGAAATCAAAAACCATACTTGCAGATTTATTTTTATTAATCCTTACGTTCGGTTTGAACTGAATTAGCTCATGATCACTTAAACCAAGATTATACCCTACAACCATTTCTTCTATGAGGTCCTCACTACTCACCAAAACCAAATCTAAAATGGCATCCCCTCTAGTCGGTTCAGCAACTACTTGATGAAGGAATCCATCAGCTATTGCATCTAGGAAAATCTGAGCCCTATTATTATTACTAGCACTGGTCCTCCAGTCTATATCTGGGAAGTTAAAGTCTCCCATGATCACGCAGTTTCCATTAGTATTTACTTTATTAAAAACATTAAAAAGGGCTCTATCCATATCCAAATTATATCCCGGTGGTCTATAGCACACCCCAAGCACTATTGTTGGAGAGGCTCTACTAGTTATCTTCCCCAATGTAATTTTTACCCAGACAGACTCTGTCTTATCCATTGCATTGCTTCTTATTTCTTTACATTCTACCTCATCATTGATATACAATGCTACTCCACCACCTTTACCTTTATTTCTGTCTTTCCTAAACAGCACATACCCTTCAATACCTGTAGTCCAGTCATGACTACTATTCCACCATTTTTCTGTTATTCCTATAATATCTGGTTTCACTTCCTGCACCAGTAGCTCTAGTTCTTCCATTTTGTTACCTAGGCTCCTCGCATTGGTGTATAAACATCTTAATTTTTGCTGTTTGGCCTCACTCACATTTTGTACCCTATTAGGCACAGTCATTCTACAGCCAGTATAACCTATTAGACTAGTATCCACACCAGCCTCGCTCCTTATATACATTCTCCTACCCACGGCTGTATCCTTTCTTACTTCGTCTTCTTCTCTCTCAATTCTAAAATCTGGCGTGGAGATTACCTGGACATCTCCCAACCATCTCCCCCAAATTCCTAGTTTAAAACTCTCTTTATCAGTTGTGCCAGCCTCGATCCTAGAAGTCTATTTCCTTCCCTACTCAAATGAAGTCCATCGCAAGAGAACTGTCCTCTGTCCATGAATGCCTCCCAGTGGCCATACATCCCAAAGCCCTCCTTATAGCACCACTGCCTAAGCCATCTGTTGAAAGTCATAATCTTGTCACACCTTTGTTGCCCTTCTCTAGGAACAGGCAGAATCCCACTAAAGATCACCTGAACCTCCGTTTCCTTAAGCGTCTTCCCCAGCCTAGCATAGACTCCCTTAATACTTTCCAGTGAGAATCTAGCCATATCATTTGTTCCCACATGAAGGATAATTAGGGGATTCTTTCCCGCTCCCTTTAGGATCCTTTTCAACCTCAGGTCTGCATCCCGTATCTTAGCACCTGGAAGACAGTACACCCTTCTATTCTCTGGATCAGCTCTAGTTACAGGCCTGTCTATTCTTCTCAATAAAGAGTCCCCGATCACATAGACCTGCCTTTTCCTGGTGACGGTGCTATTCTCCAGTCTCTCCCCAGTACCCTCTAGCTGCAAGTTTTTTCCATTCCTATTTTCCCTTATAATCCTCTTTAACCCATCCTGTATCCTCCTGGGGTTCATATTTGGTGTCATCTCCATTGACTCTTCCCCTTTTCCTATAGGAGTAACCTCTCTTCTCTTTTTCCTTGCCCTTCCACCTTCAGCGACTACCTGCTGAGCCCCTTCTTCATTTTCCAACTCTGCAAACCTGTTCCTAAGCTCTATTTCTCCTTCACTAGCCCGTCTTTTCCTCTGCCTGGTTCTTTTAGTCACATGCTTCCACTGACCACTTTCCTCACCCAGTCTCCCATCAAAATTCCCCAGCCCTGCTTCCATCTGTAAGTCTGAGCTTTTCCCTTCAGATACCTCATGTCTTTGCTCCATCATTTGCTCAAACCCCTTCCTAAACTCAACCAGACTTTCCACCTGCATCTCCAAACCTCGGATCTTTTCCTCCATCAGCTCTATCAGATGGCATTTCATGCAGAAAAAAAACTCTTACCAGGTCCCCCCTCCAGGATCATGTACATACCACAGCTTCCACATCCAGTCATCCTCATTGTGTCTTCCACTACACGAGTCACTCCCACAGCTGCCTCCGTATCTGTCATAGCCTTCCCACCTAAATCCTGTTAATCTGGAAAACACAAGCCACACCAAAAGACCACCCCCACAGCAAAAACAAACCCCAAACAAGCACCACAATACAAACTCTCCTTTCAAACTCCCACTCAAACTCCCCTGTTTACAGTTCAATTAATATGGAAATAAAACAAGCAGCTCGGAAGGAAAATGGAAACAATAGTCATCTGTTGTGAGAACTTCACAGTCCATTTTTTCCTTTCTTGCTTAGCTCAAGTGATCTAATTGGCTAATAGTAAAAAAAGATCAGAGCATGGTAACTTCGTAAATGTTGTGCTTTATTGCTCCTGGGTCAAGTTTGTAGTATGACACTTTCAGAAAGCAAAAAAAAAAAAAAAATCTCTGGGAGTATTTGTTATTTCCGTAAAGATGTTAAAGAGCTAAGCTCAAAGAGTAAATACACTGGACAAGACCAAGTGCCTAGGAATAATTCGTTTTTAAGTTGCTATATTAAGTTTGTTTCCATGGTAGTATGATGAAAGGGAGTCTTATAAAGAGAGACCTATGTGACATCATTATAACACTTACTGTGATTTAGACCAGTGGTTCTCAAAGCCGGTCCACCGCTTGTTCAGGGAAAGCCTCTGGCACGCCGGACCAGTTTGTTTAGCTTCTGCGTCCTCAGGTTTGGCCGATCGCAGCTCCCACTGGCCGCGGTTCGCCGCTCCCAGCCAATGGGGGCTGCGGGAAGCAGCGCGGGCTTTGAGAACCACTGATTTAGACTACATCCCAGTGTATGTTCTATATTCAAACATGTCAGCTCTTGAAAGCAGGTGTGATCTGCTTAGCGACGAGGGGACAACAGAGAAAACAACAGAGAAAACCCCAATATGGTTATTTTTAAATTATCAAAAATTGAACATAAATATTTAACAAGTAATGCTAGAATTTTTTAAGCACATTTAGAATTATGTAACTGAGAAAAGATAGATTAACCTTCAAATATTCTTACAGCTTCAATTGTCTTCTTTAAACAGATGTAAGTAAAATATATTATCCATTCCAGAAACCACTTAAAAGTTTATTCCAGATGTCAGCCTTAACATATAGGCCAGAAGCTCTCTTTTCCTCACCCAGCATTCATCGTATACATATTTTAAATACGGATTACAAATAGAGCTGGGTAAATAACAGATTTTTGTCAGTTTGCTGTTATTTCCAAAAAATACAATTAAAAAAATTCAGTTCAGGTCAAACTGAATTGAAAAATTACAAATATTTTCATGAACTGGAAAAAAAATCAATTTTGGGCCAAATGAAATAGGTTTTCTTCAACTCAGAATGGAGTTTTGGGCCATTTTTAAAAGGGATAGATTCACAAATTAGCTGGAGACGAGGGTAATTCCCTCCTTATAATACTTAGCCCCATGGTTAGGAATCAGAGGTGGGAAACCCAGGTTCAATTCTCTCCTCTACCTGATGTGGAGAAGGGATTTGAGCAGGGGTTACCAATATTATAGGAGAGTATGCTAGCTATAGGACACTTTTGTGTGGGGCTTTGTCACTCTCTCTTGTTGAAGTTGTTCCACTTATTATAAATTGTCATCATTTAAGCAGGGACCTGAATTTAAAATGTTTTGCATCTTAAGTGAGTGCCCTATCTACCAGGCTATATGGTCCTTCTTGTTCTTGTTCTCTTTCTGGCCCAATGAAAATTAACGGTCATTCATATTAGTACTTCATAGTCATTCACCATCATAACCTTCTCTACCTCTTCTGGCTAATACATGAATGGCACCTAAATCATGTAGGGTTGATCACCTGAGGTCTCTTCCAACCCTAATCTTCTATGAGTCTACGATCTAAAAATACTTGGCCAAAAATATTTGTCAAATGTGTGTCTGAATCATGAATAGTTTTGGTTTGGCCAAAACTGCATTTTTCAACAAATAAACTATTTTCTGGAAAAAGTTCACCACTCAGCTTTAGCGACAAATCCCTACTCACCATATGGCCCACAGACCATATTCCCCTTCCCATTATAGATAGAACAAAGACTACTATTCTATCTCAGTTACGGTGAAAAACCATCCATAATGCATTATATTATCCTCATTCTTATTCTCTTATTAATCCTGGGGTATCTTGCTAGTAGCATTCTACGACAAAGTACCTTTGACTTAAAAATCACAGCACTGTGTGCAAGAAATTGGCATCAAGACACCTTTTATCTTTTGCACTGAACCCACTGATGAGATGATTCAGAGGGAAACTGTAACAAGGCATCACAAAAGCAAAGCTTCTGATCAGTTTATTTTCACTAGAACACTGTGATGTGCTGTCAAAGAGAATCATTTGCCTTCCGGGTCCAGAGAAAATGGTAACTGGCAGTGCTAGACTGTGTCACCACTGAGTGATATGATTAAAATTAATTTGAAGACACGGGATCATTGAGATTCAATGCTGCTTTTAAAAAAAATAAAATCTTAAATAGTTATTTGTAATTCTATAGATAATACATCAGATATTTTTGTAATTTGAATGTGAGCCAGGACTTTGACACATCTAGTAAGAAAACAAGAAACTTTATTGCAGTAAATTTTAAAAGGGTAAATTGTGTGTGGGGACAAAAGGACTTTGACTTATTATGTCTGGAATCCTTTTGGCCAAGATGAACTTTACTTTGTAACATGAGGTTAATTTTAGTGGTTTAGTCATTCAAATAAAACATCTTTGGGGACAATTTATAGGGCAGCTTATAGCAATTGCCCTTTGTTCTCAGAATATTGTAGGGTCTGAAAAGTCAGAAGAACTTCACAGCTAGGTCAATATTTCCTTAACAAAGTAAATAAATGGACCACATCTCATAGAATCTTCTATAATATTACCTGGCTTCTCTGTTGTACCCAGAGCAGTTAGTGCTGAATTCTACATTAATTACACAAAACACAATCTTCTCCTTTTCAAGAGGAATACACATCATCATTATAGACTTCTATAAAATTTTTAAATTACATATATTGCTAATTCCACGTTCTGGATTCACTGCTCCTTCTGTGGTGGTAAACCATCATACCACCCCCAAAGATGAGCCAGTGACTATCTTGTACAATCTGGTAATAAAAAATTTGCATATGGAAGTTAAATAATAAATACTGAGGCTAGAAAGTTAGCAGGTAACTAGGGAATTGTGTTTAAAAAAAGATGATTTCTAGGCATTAATGTACACCCATTAATTCTTGACTATTCTAATTTATAGCTAGCAATTTTACATCCCCAGAACTATAATATAAATAGACTTGCTATGGCTTCAGTGATGCAACCTTGATCTACAGGGATAGTGGACATTTAAGGGTGGATTTTCCATTCCATGGACAATTTCTTGTACCTGACTTCTCAGAAAGTGTTTTGCTGTTTGCTAACTGGGAATTGGTGCTAGGGTACAGAAATGTTAATCCATAAATTCAAATCTAGGTCAAGTGTTTAGTGAATTAAAATGTTGGCAATATGACATCTGTATGGTGCCATTTATGAAATGAGACAGCAACTTTAATTCATTTCCCTGTGGCTAGATAGCCCTATCACAAAATCCATCATAATAATTAGTACCTTTGTTGGCAATTCTGGGACAAAGTCAAGTTAATGAATTGTTTCAGCTAATAAGTGTCTTCCTACTTCCTGACAGTATGTGGGAGCTTGCACTGCAGCTGATTGTGCTGCTCCCACTTCTATTGGTAAACAGAGGACTTTTAATGTGTTAAGTCCCAACATTTCATGTGTAGTTAATTTCCAATGGAAAAAAGGGGGGAAGTTTGTATTACTGTTTTCATTAGAGTAGATCTAATCTAATCTAATCTACCTGGATTTCACTAAAGCATTTGATACAGTCCCACATGGGAAATTATTAGTTAAATTGGAGAATATGGGGATTAATGCAAGAATTGAAAGTTGGGAATGGAACTGGTTAAAAGGGAGACTACAACAGGTCATGCTAAAAGGTGAACTGTCAGGCTGGAGGGTGGTTCCTCAAGGATCAGTCTTAGGACCAATCTTATTTAACATTTTCATGAATTACCTTGGTACAAAAAGTGGGAGTGTGTTAATAAAATTTGCTGAGGATACAATGTTGGGAGGTATTGCCAATTCAGAAGAGGACCAGAATATCATACAAAAAGATTTTGACATCCTTGACAACTGGAGTAATAGAAATGGAATTAAATAGTGCAAGTACAAGGTCATGCACTTAGGGACTAACAAGAAGAGTTTTTCATATAAACTGGCGACATATCAGTTGGAAGTGACAGAAGAGGAGAAAGACATGGGTGCATTGGTCAAACTCAGGATGACTATAAGCTGCAATACCATGAAAAAAGCTAATGCAATCCTAGGATGCATCAGAGTGAGGTATTTCAAGAAGAGATAGGCAAATATTACCATTGTACAAGGCATTGATGAGAACTCATCTTGAATAGTGTGTGCAGTTCTTGTCTCCCAAGTTTAAGAAAAATCAATTCAACCTGGAACAGGTGCAGAGAAGGGCTATTAGGATGATCAAAGGAATGAAGAACCAACCTTGTGAGAGAAGACTTAAGGAACTTGGCTTGTTCAGCCCAAACAGGACAAAGGATGAGGGAAGATATGATTGATTTCTATAACTACATCAGAGGGAAAAGGAGTACTTGTGGCACCTTAGAGACTAACAAATTTATTTGAGCATAAGCTTTTGTGAGCTACATCAGATGCATGCAGTGGAAAATACAGTGGGGAGATTTTATATACACAGAGAATGTGAAAAAATGGCTGTTACCATACACACTGTATCAAGCATGATCAGGTAAGGAGAGCTATTACCAGCAGGAGAGGGGTGGGGTGGGGGGAAGGAACCTTTTGTAGTGATAATCAAAGTGGGCCATTTCCAGCAGTTGACAAGAACGTGTGAGGGTGGTGGGGGGGGAGGGAATAAATATGGGGAAATAGTTTTACTTTGTGTAATGACACATCCACTCCCACTGAAACAATACACAGGAGGGGTAAATACCAGGGAGAAAGAGATGTTATTTAAGGGACAAATGCATATAAACTGCCCATCAATAAGTTTAGGCTTGAAATTAGATGAAGGTTTCTAACCATCAGAGGAGTGTAGCATGAATCAACCTTCCAAGTGGCATAGTGAGGGCAAAAGTTGTTACTTGTTGTAAAATTGAGCCTCATAAGTTTATGGAGGGGAGGATATAATGAGATTGCCTACAATGGCATATTGACCATCTGTGTCTGCTAATAGCAAATATCTCCAATGGTTGGATGTGGTACACTGGAAGGGGAGGACTCTGAGTTAGTACAGAGAATTATTTCCCAGGTATCTGGCTGGTGGGTCTCACCCACATGTTCAGGGTCTAATTGACTGCCATATTTGGTGTCAGGAAGGCATTTTCCCCCAGGTCAGACTGGCAGAGATCCTGGGGTTTATTTGCCTTCCTCTGTAGCTTGGGGCACTTGAATTGGAGTAAATGGTGGATTCTCTGTAACTGGAAGTCTTTAAATCAAGATTTGAAGACTTCAGTAACTGAGCCAGAGTTTATTGTCCTATTGTAGGTGTGGATGGAAGAGATTCTGTGGCCTGCAATGTGCAGGAGGTCAGACTGGATGATCATGATGGCCATTTCTGGCCCTAAAGTATGTGAGCCTATGAGTAAGACTTAGAGGATCATCAGGAGTCAAGATCCCCATATACTATGCACTTAAAACAGATGTAATAAAAAAGACAATCCCTGCCTCAAAGAGTAATTGCAATAGTAATACAGATGGTAATATATAATTAAAGAAATTAAAGGCACAGAGTGAAAGCTGACAGAGCAGATGGCTGTTCTGTCGACTTCTTTATGGACACTGAGATTGACATTGCTCCTAGATCACAGGTATCAATGAACATGGTGATCTCCAATACCTAGTTTCTATGTGAACTTTTACAATGTTTATTTTTGCAAGATTATTCTGTTGTTTTCAAGATAGACTAGAGCTGGAATTGCAAGGCTTATTTAGGCCAAGATGAATGTGAATCTGTCCCATATATGATACAACAAATAGTGGTCTCAGCCCAAGGTTCATATTAAATATTTTAGGCTCCATTTTTATTCCAGTTATATTGATCTAAATCCAAAGAGATTCCAAGATTCACAGAAGTGTACCTAATTTCACAGTTAAATACTTTATAATATGATCATTGTTATTAATATCATTATAGTCCTAATCAAGTGTGTAAAATTTTAGCAAAACAGTCTATTCACTGGGAGAAGATAAGCAGAAATACTACATTTTTTTCAGAAAAGGGGAAAACAAATGGCATACTTTTATGCATTTAATACTGAAGTAATTATTGATTTTACAGTGAGAATAAACTCAATAGTGTTTTCTGGTCAGAATACAATTATGTGAGAATTCAACTTTAAAATGATCCGAGTGTTATGTGTGGTAGTTGTATAACTTTTTTTGTTACCTTCAAGATTTATACAGCTCTTCCCAGGATAATGTTGAATGAGAAATTGATGCTGTCTGCATGTTACCTGAACAATAAGAAACCAATGCAACAATACAAATCACTGGCTTGAGATCCTTGATGACATACATTTCAAAGGGGCATTTATAAAGGCTGCAGTTATGACCAATGATTTTCATGTTACCAATGAGTGTATTTACTTTTCTTGCTAAAGGCAGTTATTAGGTTGCATCAACAGCTAAAGAGAAGGAAGGTTCCTCTGAAACACCAGAAAGGGGGTTGTTTGAGAAAAAGTCTTTGGACTGGGTTCGGGAAGAGAATACTCAACACGGTCTGACGGGGGCTTACCCTGGTGGGTCTCATGCCAAAGGTTGCCGATCCCTGTGCTATAAGAAGTGCACCCATAAACTGAATTTGGCAAGGTTGGAAATGAAGTACATTGAGCATTAGGAAGAAGTTGAATGGGCCAGGAAAAGTGCCAGCTGTGGAGACTTGACTTATACTGGTTCCCATGGCATGCATTTTGAGAAGAACACCTGCTTCTTCTGTGGTAAGCTGGAAGCCTGAAGGTATCCATTAAGCACAGTTTCAATATATGATCTCAGTCACTATTAAAAACATTGCATGGAAATTAAAGTGGGTACATTGACCCAAAAGACCCACAGGTATAGGCCATTGCATACCACATCAAGCCCCACTCCAAGAATGCGATGCATCAAAAGGTAAAAGCAACAGAAACAATTACTGATTTTACTACTGCAAACTGTGCAACTCATCTGGAGTTCATAAATTGCCTCGCAGAGGCTCTAATGATTGGGAAAGTGGTGGTGATGGCTGATGCAGAGGATAAGTACAGAAAAATATGTGCTTTGAAAGGGATTGAAGAGGAACAAATGCTTAGCAGAAAGGCTCTTACAACATTTATTGAAGATTAACCGTGGGATAGGGACATAATTTGTATCAGTCCTATCCACAGAAATGAATCTCAGCACATATCCTTAAAAGCTGCAAAAGACATGGCACTATAAAAACCAGAAGAAAGTGCTGATATCAACAATAAATTGTAGACACTGTGCAGCTGCTAAATTTTTATGGAAAAGGATTTTCCCAGAAACTCCTAGAACACATGGGAGTTTCAGGCATCCATAGCTAATGCCAAATCTGAAAAAAATAACTTCATATGATCTGTTCTACTTCTTTAAGAGGTGTATCTGTGCTCACAGTGACTTCAGCAGCAGCAAATCTGACAGTAAGCAAGTGGAGCACCAGGCTGCCATTTTATTGCAAAGCCTCAGTGTATAAGGGCTTGAGTGAAAGGCAGGTTTCCAACACCTACACAACAACTGTGTGACATACATGTGATCTATCACTACTGGTGGATGTTGGTTTAACAATTCATTCCAAAACCTATAGCAAATTCCTCATGTAGCTTATGCAGGTCAGCCACTCCTCCATTGACTACAACAAAGTACTCCACTTGGAAACTGCAATTGCTATGAGGTTCTTCACTGCATCAAACTGAAAGAAGAGTTTTATCTTCCCCCACACCTAATCAAAGGTAGGTTTATATTTTGTGCTCCCAGTAACTTAGATTTCCTTGAAGACACAGCATGCTATTGTTATTGTCTGCTATCAGAAGCATATTAATGAGGAGCAGTCCCAGTCTCAAGTATGGTCTGGACCAGCAAGAACCATTCCTTGAAGGAGCTTCCTGACTTCTACTTTCCTACCAACAGCCAGAAATTCCGAAGCCAAAAAGTCCAGTTTTCAATGAAGCACCAGTTAAATTGACTATAGTAGAGCTTTCTACATTCACTAATCTTGACCTCACTTGGTTATGGTGGGATGCATTCCAGAGGCAAAACTCCATGAGTATGGCTTCAGATGAAGAACGAGAAGACATATCCTCAAGTAATCTGGACCTCCAGGACATACCATACCACATGATTTCAGGGTAAATGTACATTCCAACATGGTCAGTCTTTAACTTGGCACTACATGAAGTACCAGACTGAATGACCCATGTATGCATACTGCCAGTCATACCTGCTAGCCCCACTGATATTTTTTCTGAGTGAACTGAGTTAATACCAGTAAGGGGTGCATTTATACCTGCTATCAAGAGGGCAAATCATCAAGTAGTGGGATGGCTCTGTGAGCGCATCCAAAACTACCTTCTTCTATCAAGAATCAATGGATCTGGGAGGAAGGACTGATCACACCAGTTGTGTGAAATACCATGCACTCCTGAATCAATCCTTCAGATAATCAAATGCTCATGTGCAAATACCAGAAGCTTACCACCCTACAAATGTTTGGCCAGCAGCCTGCCTTGTTTGTAAATATGCAAGTGCTGAGCAGATAAGGACCAGTGTGACAATGTGTCTAGCAGTAGAACCCTAGTTGGAGTTGACACTAATGATGACTTTGATGAATAAATGTTTTCAGTCCTACATGTCAAGGATACCTTTTCTAGCATTACCAAAGATCAATGTCTTATGTGAGCAATGCACCCCCGGGTTAACGTATAATTTTAAAAAATGTTGATTTTTATACATTTTCTCAAATATATATCAACATGATTGTTTTAGGTGTGTCACATTTGGTACCATTGTGTTCATGGGAGAAAGGGCTTTCATATGATACCCCACTCAATCAATTTCCAACAACTCTGTACTATCAAAATTTCCACCAATCGGAGGTCCTGGAGCTTGGAGTTGCGATGGTGGGGGCCATCAAGTCCCCCCTGCCATCCTGCAGAGGATGACACCATTGAAATTATGATTCTGTAGATTTTTACAACTCAGATGACATCTCCCTTACTTTTCTGTCACTAACTTGCCCACAGAATGTACTTTTACTATATTGTGCCCCCAGACTATATATAATCTTTAGTACTAAATCCCAGCAGCTCATCTGGTTTTAACTTGGAGTTGTGGGTGCTCAGCATTTTTGAAAATCAAGCCTTAAATGCAGTCACAAAAATAGTTCTGGGAGGCGTCAAATGCAATTTGTGGTAAAAAGACACACGGACTCAAAAGTGGATGCATTCAGGAACTCTTTATTTGAGCACGTACCTGATTTACGTTCACATCTAGTTATCCAAGTGCTTAAATCAAGCATGTGCAATTTTATGGGTGCAACTGAGTGGACCTATTTTAAATAGGCTCATTACTGTACAGCCCAAAGTAGCAGAACCATAGTTTTATGGTTAAGGAATGGTCTTGTGGCTAAACTAGACAACTAAGTGTCAGGAGAATTATATTCTATTCCTGGCTCTGCCACAGACTTCTAGTTAAGATAAGACACTTACTCTGGTGAATGATATTTGCCTACCTCCTAGAGATGTGAGAATAAATTCATTATTGTTTAAGTACTCTGAGATCCTTGGATGGAAAGTGCATTTAAGAGCAAATTATCAAATTCTAACCCATAGAAAAACAGATTTATACTGAACATAGGCTGGAAAATGTGTTGAACTGAAATTTTCATTTTGTTTTGTTGAAAAATGACATTTCAAAATTTTGAATTTTTGAGATCATAAATTTATTTCCACCCCTTTTCTCCCCACTAAGAGCAATAAAATAATCATGGTAAAGATTTCCCCACACACACACACACACACACTCACTCACTCTCTCCTGCTTTTCCATTCTGTAACTTTTCAAAACCAAATCAAAGTAAAAAATTCAATTCAAATCAGAATGAAATAAAATTTTCATGATATTTTGTTTTGAAATTTTCTGGTGAACACTTAAAAATCCTAACAAAAAAATTTGAGAGTGAATATTTCCTATGGGGATAAAAGACCTTTTTTGACCAGCTCTTAGTTGTAGCACAATGGGGCTGTGATCCTGATTTGGGCCTATCAACACAAATCTTCATATGGTTGATGTAAATGTAGAGCAACAACTATAAGCCTACCGTTAAGCCAGATAATTGAGTCTGGAGTAGCAGAGCGTGATGCTTCATCTATATTTGTGAATCGGGCATTGAGTTGTATGTTCCATGGTCTGTTCTGGCTGACCACAGTTGCACACTGTGGAGTCTTTAATTTTCCATTTGTGCTGCAAGTATCTGCATCTGCCATAGTTTGTGTGGATGTGGTTCGGGTTGCCCATGAGCTTCATGGAAGATCAAAGCCAGGGATCTTCTGTGGGGGTCTTTCATGAGGTATCTATTTGTGGCTTCTTGTGAAGTTCATTCAGCTTTCCAAGCTTCATCAGGGTTGTAGTTGCATTGTTGAAGGCTAAATGCCTGGGTCCAAAAGGGCTTACGTGACTTCAAGTGGTGGTGAGGGATGTTGTTAAGGTCCCAGTGAATGGGAAAATGTTCATGTTCCATCCATTCACCACGATGCTGCAACCCTTTGGGAATTCCAGAGGATCATGGAACATAAATGTCTCCCCATCCACCGCCTTGCATAATGACAGGTTTCAGAGTAGCAGCCGTGTTAGTCTGTATTTGCAAAAAGAAAAGGAATATTTGTGGCACCTTAGAGACTAACAAATTTATTTGAGCATAAGCTTGTAACTCACGAAAGCTTATGCTCAAATAAATTTGTTAGTCTCTAAGGTGCCACAAGTACTCCTTTTCCCCATCCACCAAGACCTTAACAGCACAACACAATAAATAATAAGTTGAGGTGAAAGAAAAATACACTTCTTGGCCTGGTGCATTGGTACAAAGTAGCTGGGCAGCTATCCCTCTGCCATGGCTACTGTCACAATCCATGTTCAACACCTAACAGGATGGAGCTCTAAATGATCAAATCTTTGAAGCTACCAAATCAGTTCTGCACGGATGCAAAAAAGTGTGTGTGAGAAAATCAACTTGCCCACACACATCAGAAGACATGCTTGTGCATTTTTTCACTTGCCCATTTGAAATTGTAGGCCAGTTCTCCAGTGATAACTGTGTTTTGAGCTTAGTTTTTTGCAAGTCTGTCTAATCTCAGAGTTGACTCTGTGAGGCAGCTTTTCTCAGCTTATCTGAGTGGTATCTGTGTGGCACCTGTCACAAGCTGCAAACTGACTGTGTGGAAACTGACTTTTTTTTTTTTACACTGTGTCAGTTCTAGTAGCGTGTGATATCTGCAAACGGGCTGTGCCATATAGTATCTCACTCTGACCAAGAGAAGATGCTGCACAGAACTCAGTTATTTTGTAGCTGTTTGAATATATAGCTGTGTACTTTGCAATCCTATCTCACTTTTAGGTAGGCAAATCCATGCTCTAGATGTCCCTGACTCTGAGATGCTGACACTGGAGAACAGGGGATGGATCACTCAATTACCATTCTGTTCATTCCCCCTAAAGCATCTGGAATTGGCCAAAGTTGGAAGATGGGATACTGGGCTAGATCGACCATAGGCCTGACCAGTAGTGCCATTCTTATGCTCTCATCCACTTGGGAGAACTTGTTTTTTATTTTATAATTTTGACTGATAATGTTGATGTTTGTTCTTTTTTCAATTTTTATCAATTTAATTTTTCACACTTGTGGAAAGTAATGGGGGAAGGAGGTCTCAGACAATTATTTAATGAAAATAAACACTGAGGTATAAAAAGGTAAAGCTTTATAAGCCATTAAAACACAAACTCATCACTAACAGGGTCAGCACCTGCCTCTTGCTAACCCCCCAGCTGAGTCTGAGCCTGCTGCTTCTTAGGTTTTGGAACAGGGTGGTACCCGCCTCTCATGAATGCCCTCCTACCACAGCCAATGGTTTCTTCAGCAAGTCTTCAGTGACTCAGCTCTCCTGTCGAGTCACACACACTGTCTCTAGGTGGAACAGAATGTACAAACCCCTTATGAGATGTATAGTCTTTACCTTGTGCCAAGGCTTCCTTCTTGGAGACACTGTCCTCTAAAACAGTCCAACAGGACCCATCGCAGTACTCTCCATTGGTGTATCCTTTTCGGCAACCTCACCCCACAGGCTCAGTCTTTAACCAAATCAACAGGGCCTATCGCAGTACTCTCCCTTGGTCTGGCTAGGTTCTGGGCTCAGTCCTTGCTTGATCCCTACAGTCAGCTAAGAGCTCCTTCTTTGCTCTCCCTCCTCCCCCCAGTCTTCAGCAGCTCGCCCTGGCTGCACGGAACTGTCCATGGTCCTGCTTCTCTTCCTCCCAGCAAGAAACCTGGTCCTCTCTCTTCCAGCTTCAGGCAGCAACTGACTACTCTGGCTCTGCTGCTTCTTTTTATATGGCCCTCCTGCCCCCTGATTCGCCACTCCAGAAGCCCCTCTGATTGACTGCTTCCCCTGCAGCCACTCTAGGCCACCTGGAGGACTTCTCCTCTACTCTTTTCTGGAGTGGGGTCAGAGAGGGCCAGCAGAGGGCCTCTGGACCCACTCTACCTTGTCACAATCGCACATCAAAGTATGTAAAGTAAATGTCAAATCATACCTGTTTTCACTATGCATTTCATAGAATCATAGAATATTAGGGTTGGAAGAGATGTCAGGAGGTCATCTAGTCCAATCCCCTGCTCAAAGCAGGACCAACACCAAATAAACCATCCCAGCCAGGGCTTTGTCAAGCCTGGCCTTAAAAACCTCTAAGGATGGAGATTCCACCCCTAAGTAACACATTCCAGTATTTCACCACCCTCCTAGTGAAATAGTGTTTCCTAATATCCAACCTAGACCGCCCCCACTGCAACTTGAGACCATTGCTTCTTGTTCTGTCATCTGCCACCACTGAGAACAGCCGAACTCCATCCTCTTTGGAATCCCCCCTTCAGGTAGTTGAAGGCTGCTATCAAATCCCCCCTCACTCTTCTCTTCTAAATAACCTCAGTTCCCTTAGCCTCTCCTCGTAAAACATGTGTCCCAGCCCCCTAATCATTTTCATTACCCTTCGCTGGACTCTCTTGAATTTGTCCACATCCCTTCAATAGTGGGGGGACCATAACTGGACACAATATCCAGGTGTGGCCTCACCAGTGCTGAATAGAGGGGAATAATCACTTCCTCAATCTGCTGGCAATGCTCCTACTAATACAGCCCAATACGCCATTTGCCTTCTTGGCAACTAGGGCACACTGTTGACTCATATCCAGATTCTCATCCACTGTAATCCCCAAAATCTGCAGAATTGCTGCTTAGCCAGTTTGTCCCCAGACTGTAGCGGTGCATGGGACTCATCCTTCCTAAGTGCAGGACTCTGCACTTTATCTTCTTGAGCCTCATCAGATTTCTTTTGGCCCAAGCCTCCAATTTGTCTAGGTCACTCTGGACGCTATCCCTACCCTCTAGCATATCTACCTCTCCCCCCATCTTAATGCCATCTGAGAACTTGCTGAGGGTGCAATTCATCCATTATCCAGATCATTAATAAAGATGTTGAACAAAACTGGCCCCAGGACCAACCCCAGGGGCACTCCACTTGAAACCAGCCACCAACTAGACATCGAGCCATTGATCATTACCCATTGAGCCCAACAATCTAGCCAGCTTTCTATCCACCTTACAGTCCATTCATCCAATCCATACTTCTTTAACTTGCTGGCAAGAATACCGTGGGAGACCGTATCATAGATTCATAGATACTAAGGTCAGAAGGGACCATTATGATCATCTATTCTGACCTCCTGCACAATGCAGACCACAGCATTTCACCCACCCACTCCTGCGAAAAACCTCTCACCTTTGTCTGAGCTATTGAAGTCCTCAAATCGTGGTTTAAAGACTTCAAGAAGCAGAGAATCCTCCAGCAAGTGACCCATGCCCCATGCTACAGAAAAAGGCAAAAAACCTTCAGGGCCTCTTCCAATCTGCCCTGGAGGAAAATTCCTTCCCGACCCCAAATATGGTGATCAGCTAAACCCTGAGCATATGGGCAAGATTCACCAGCCAGATACTACAGAAAATTCTTTCCTGGGTAACTCAGATCCCACCCCATCTAACATCCCATCACAGACCATTAGGCCTATTTACCATGAATATTTAATTACCAAAATCATGTTATCCCATCATACCATCTCCTCCATATACTTATCAAGTTTAATCTTAAAACCAGATAGATCTTTTGCCCCCACTGCTTCCCTTGAAAGGCTATTCCAAAACTTCACTCCTCTGATGGTTAGAAACCTTTGCCTAATTTCAAGTCTAAACTTCCTGGTGGCCAGTTTATATCCATTTGTTCTTGTGTCCACATTGGTGCTGAGCTTAAATAATTCTTCTCCCTCTCCAGTATTTATCCCTCTGATATATTTATAGAGAGCAATCATATCTCCCCTCAACCTTCTTTAAGTTAGGCTAAACAAGCCAAGCTCCTTAAATCTCCTTTCATAAGACAAGTTTTCCATTCCTTGGATCATCCTAGCAGCACTTCTCTGTACCTGTTCCAGTTTGAATTCATCCTTTTTAAACATGGGAGACCAGAACTGCACACAGTATTCCAAGTGAGGTCTCATCAGTGCCTTCTATAACAGTACTAAAATCTCCTTATCCCTACTGGAAATACCTCTCCTGATGCATCCCAAGACCGCATTAGCTTTTTTCACAGCCATATCACATTGGCAGCTCATAGTCATCCTATGATCAACGAATACTCCAAGGTCCTTCTCCTCTTCCGTTACTTCTAATTGATGCGTCCCCAGCTTATAACTAAAATTCTTGTTATTAATTCCTAAATGCATAACCTTACACTTCTCAATATTAAATTTCATCCTATTACTATTACTCCAGTTTACAAGGTCATCCAGATCCTCCTGTATGATATCCTGATCCTTCTCTAAATTGGCAATACCTCCCAGCTTTGTATCATCTGCAAACTTTATTAGCACACTCCCACTTTTTGTGCCGAGGTCAATAATAAAAAGATTAAATAAGATTGGTCCCAAAACTGATCCTTGAGGAACTCCACTGGTAACCTCGCTCCAGCCTGACAGTTCACCTTTCAGTAGGACCTGTTGTAGTCTCCCCTTTAACCGATTCCTTATCTATCTTTCAATGTTCATATTGATCCCCATCTTTTCCAATTTAACTAATAATTCCCCATGTGGCATGGTATCAAACGGCTTACTGAAATCTAGGTAAATTAGATCCACTGCGTTTCCTTTGTCTAAAAAATCTGTTACTTTCTCAAAGAAGGAGATCAGGTTGGTTTGGCACGGTCTACCTTTTGTAAAACCATGTTGTATTTTGTCCCATTTACCATTGACTTCAATGTCCTTAACTACTTTCTCCTTCAAAATATTTTCCAAGACCTTTCATACTACAGATGTCAAACTAACAGGCCTATAGTTACCCAGATCACTTTTTTTCTCCTTTCTTAAAAGTAGGAACTATGTTAGCAATTCTCCAATCATATGGTACAACTCCTGAGTTTACAGATTCATTAAAAATTCTTGCTAATAGGCTTGCAATGTCAGGTGCCAATTCCATCTTAATATTCTTGGATGAAATTATCTGGGCCCCCCAATTAGTCCCATTAAGCTGTTTGAGTTTCACTTCTACCTCAGATATGGTAATATCTACCTCCATATCCTCATTCCCATTTGTCATGCTACCATTACCCCTGAGATCCTCTTTAGCCTTATTAAAAACTGAGGCAAAGTATTTGTTTAGATATTGGGCCATGCCTAGATTATCCTTGACCTCCACTCCATCCTCAGTGTTTAGTGGTCCCACTTCCTCTTTCTTTGTTTTATTCTTATTTATATGGCTATAGAACCTTTTACTATTGGTTTTAATTCCCTTTGCAAGGTCCAACTTTACTTGACTTTTAGCCTGTCTCACTTTATCCATACATGTTCTGACCTCAATAAGGTAGCTTTCCTTGCTGATCCCTCCCATCTTCCACTCCCTGTATGCTTTTTGCTATTTCTTAATAACTTCTCTGAGATGCTTACTCATCCAGCTTGGTCTACAACTCCTGCCTATGAATTTTTTCCCCTTTCTTGGGATGCAGGTTTCCGATAGCTTCTGCAGCTTTGATTTAAAGTAATCCCAGGCCTCCTCTACCTTTAGAGCCATAAATTCTTCAGTCCAATCCACTTCCCTAACTAATTTCTTTAATTTTTGAAAGTCAGCCCTTCTGAAATCAAAAAACCCTAGTTGTAGATTTATTTTTGTTAATCCTTCCATTCAGTTTGAACTGAATTAGCTCATGATCACTTGAACCAAGATTATTCCCTACAACCATTTCTTCTATGGGGTCCTCACTACTCACCAAAACCAAATCTAAAATGGCATCCCCTCTAGTCGGTTCAGCTACTACTTGATGAAGGAATCCATCAGCTATCACATCTAGGAAAATCTGAGCCCTACTATTATTACTAGCACTGGTCCTCCGGTCTATATCTGGGAAGTTAAAGTCTCCCATGATCACACAGTTTCCATTAGTATTTACTTTATTAAAAACATTAAAAATGGCTCTATCCATATCCAAATTAGATCCCGGTGGTCTATAGAACACCCCAAGCACTATCCCAGGGGAGGCTCTACTAGTTTTCTTCCCAAGTGTAATTTTTGCCCAGATGGATTCTGTCTTATCCATTCCATCACTTCTTATTTCTTTACATTCTACCTCATCATTGATATACAATGCTACTCCACCATTCACCAACAAAAATCTTTTCCTTCAAGCCTACTTACAGATGAGGTCAAAAATTAGTATGGGCACACACACATACCTCCAGTGACACACAAGTAAATACTGAGGGGATTTTGGTAATTCCTGTGCCCTGGATATCTGTTGTACTGCATGACTTCCAAACTTCATTGTGCCTCCTAACCCACTGATTTTGGGTCAGGCCTGAGCATGAGAGTATATTTAGGCTCAGCAAACTGTATGTTGTGTGTGTGGGGAGGTCGGGGGGTGTTAATTTAAGCAATCACAAGTTTATTTGAGAATTCAGGGGCTGATTGTTTTCTCAGCTCCAGCTTCCATTGACTTGGCTAAGAATTGAAAGTGCTGAGTACCTCTGAAAGTCAAGTCTAGAAACTTTATCCAAATCCTTCTGAGTGGTACCACATTAGTTCAAACCCATATTGTATCTTATGGAAAGATGCAAGGCCCTTTGCTTCCCTTAGTTTCTTATGATATCCAAATCTTTGTTTGAGACAATTGTCAAGTACAGTAGAACTTCAAAGATATGAACACCAGAGTTATGGATTGACCAATCAACCGGACACCAACTGGAAGTAACCAATTAGGCAGCAGCAGAGGGGGAAAAAAGCAGCAAATACTGTGTGCCTATATTGCATCTTAAAAGGAGGCACGTCTGGGACACCCCACCCCACCGCCACCTCCACTCACACACAGGGGGCAACCACTTACAGCAAGATACAGGGGATGCCAGCCCAAGGCAGCTGACGCCAGCAAAGCAGAAGCAGTGCTGGCGTTTGTGCCTCTTTCACCCCTGCCCCCACCCACTGCTGGAGGGGACATGCTGTTTACATGCACACACATGCCAGGAGCGGGGCAAGCTTGCAAACTCATGCCTGCACTTAATAGGCAGCTCAGCTGCTGGTGAAGCCTAGCCTGGAGTGTCAGCTGCTGGATCTGGAGCCCAAACTGCGCTTTGTTCAGCATTACGAACATTTCAGAGTTACGGACAACCTCCATTCCCGAGGTATACGTAACTCTGATGTTCAACTGTATGTGTACTTTGGGTGGGCAGCTGAACTTAGAAATGAACAAAAGAGCTTCCAGAGAAGATCTGAGATGAATGGGGAGAACACTGCTGAATAAATGGAGAGTTCTACTGCATAACACAACCTATCTTTTCTATATACCGCATGCTAAAAAGCAGCAACACAGCTAATTGGAGGGTGGCTAGAAATGTGAAGATAAAGGCAGATAATAACTAGATCCAAGGATGGTAAGAAGAGGGATAGATAAAGTTTGTAGTAACACCACAGGCACACTGCTAAATCGATAGAGGTTGCCACAGAGGTCACTGTAGGGAGAGAAGCCAGATGGTGAAGGGTTGTACGAGGGGAGAAGTAGCAAAACTAATGGAAATAATTCATCATAACATAAATTATGTAGAAATTAAAATATGTGGGATAATGTTAACCATTTATATACATTTGTGGTTAAAATGTCTAAAATTGGCAAATATGTAGTGTATGATGATTGCACGTACTTCTTGATTTATCAAAGTGTCTTTACAAAATGGCATTTCCTTATTCCTAAAACTTGGTTTTATGGTGCTGATTATGCACTAATTCATCATCTCTGATCAGATTTAGACTGCTAGTAAAAATATCCTGAGGCTTGATAGACACTATTTCATATCTCAAGCAATATCAGACCATTTTCCAGATTAGGTCAATAGTGAAACAGCAAAGGGATTAACTTCACTGTTCGTCTTCCTCTCAAAGCGGAGTATCAATTTTGTTAAAGAATGCTAATGTATGTCTCATTAGCTCAGTTCTAAAGGTGCTGAGCATGGAATGGCATTTGCTTCTATTGACAACTTTCTAGGAAGCACTCAGTACCTTGCAGAGCTGAATCTTCCATATACAGCTCAATAAAGACTTTATCATGCACTTTGGAAGTCAACGAGAGTTTTGTCATTGGTTTCAACAAGTGTTATTAAGATCTGATCTGGCACATACATGCAAAAGAGAAGGACTTAAGCTGGGGCATTGTTTTTCTACTTTGTTGAACCTCTTTCTCTAGCTGTGTGCTTCTGTATTTGTCCAAGGATACCCTCTACCTAAGAATTCCCATTATTTTAACAGGTTACCAGGATGTTCTTATACATTCAAATGGTTATAAATGCCCTTTTAGCTTCTCTCTCTCTCCTTACATCCCTCCTGCCCTCTCTCCCTCACATTCCCTATTTGGGAGAATGAGGAACTTTCATAGGTGATTAAGTTTACTTCTTTGCCCTATGAGTATACTGAGCTAGAATACAGAATAGCACCTTTATAGCCAGATTTTGTAAAATCCTTCTTATTACAGTCAGCATAAGAATGCTCTTTACAACCCGTATATCTAAAGTTCCAAAGTAATAGGATTAAAATGTCAGCACATTGACACTAATCTGTGTATTAACATTGTACCTTTCTCTTGCCAGTTATGTAATAAGCCTATAACTCATATTTCTTGGAATTTAGTTCTCATTTCCACCCTCCCCATTTCTGAGAAGTCTTTCTGAAAGTCTTCTGCAGCAAGCATTATAGAGTATGGTTCTCAACAGTAACTTATTCGTAAGATAGACACTGTTGGTGAATTACTTCTGATAACACTGGGTCAAAATAATTTGTTGAACTGTTGTTCAATTTTATCTTTATCAGCAAAAAAAAAAAAACCAACAAAAAACAAAGGGTTTAAAAAAGACCAGTTGCCCTACTTTTGGTTGACAGTGGCTGGCAGGACAGCTCATGGGATGCTATGTGTGTGTCAAAGCTGCAGGATTAGATATTTGATACAAAATTTTGGTAATTGTAAACAACAGATGAAAAAGATATAGTGCAAAGAACATGCCACAGATAATCATTTGCAGCCTCCAAAGAGCTTATCTATGTCCATAAAAATTAGAGGATACCTGCTGGTAGCAGTGGATCCAGATCCTCAGTTTTGCTTATGAGAATTTATGGGGTAACAGCAGTCAGCTGGCTAACCTGTTGGAAACATTCGGTATTCTTTACTATGCTGATGAGCAAAGGAAGTTTTGAATTGTTTTTCCCAATGATGATGCACTAAATTATGCTGCCTTAGGTTGCGTAGGTTCAGCTTATGTTCTTAACAATGGAAATTGAAGAGTTCAATTATAACATAATGGACAACCTCACTTGACTTGCTGCAGCAGATTGCTCTAGAGGGGATTCTCTCTTTCTTCCTGCTGGGAGGTGGGAGTGCCAACTGTTTCTCCCCTGCCCTCCTGAACTGCCTCAGAGGCAACAAGCCTGGCTGTCTGTGGTGAGGGAGGAAGAGCTGCAGGGAGGCAGAGAGGGAGAATGGGAGATAAGGAAGGTTGAAGTTAGAAATTTACTGCTCCATAGCTGGCTTGGCCTCAAATCAAAGGCTGCAGCAGTGCTGCCAGAATGTTGTAGCAATGCTTTCATTTACACAGGGGAAGGAGGCCCAGAGTGCATCCGCTGACCTTTCTGCCCCTCATATCCTAGGCTAAATAAACCATGAGACTGAAAGCCGAGGGATGGTGTTACTTTACTGTAAACAGGAAGCACTTGAAAGTTGTTGGTTTTATGGAGAAATATCTAGTGATTAAATGTCAGACAGGTTTTTCCTATCAGCCTGATGGAATGAGAAGCTGAGGTGGTCAGGTTAATTGTTGGGATATGTCTGAGTTCTGATGGCAGCAGCAAATGTGGGTGAACTGCAGTGCAGTTAGTGGGATCCTATTCTGCGCTACACAAGAAGAGAGGAAGCTTGCTCTGTTACAGGCATGGGGAAGGTGAGGGGTTGCTCACATGCTTTCAGGGTCTTTCCCATTACATTTGTTTCCAGAAATATCCCTCTCCCACTGGGTCCCTGCTCTGCTTTCCCCCATGGGTTTGGGGAAACCAAGTGGCTCCCCTCCATACTTTCTCCTGTTCCATAAAGCAGGATCTCTACAGAGGGCAGGTAGAGAGGTTTCTGTGGAATGTAAAAGAAAAGGGAATCATGCTGCAGAGGCAGACTCCCCACTGATGTGGGTGCTAATATGGAGGGTGACACAACGTGCATCATTTTTATTATAAAATGTTCAATGTTTCATTTTATATCTAGGAGAGAGCTTATTGATCTAAGATTCAGGTTTAACAAATCTCGACCCGCTGGATCCTCAAGCTTACATCCCAGCTGGGTTGGTCTCCACCCTGCATCCTCCTCAGGCACTATGCCGTTTACCTAAGCCTTTCAGAGGATATGTTAAAAACAAGATTTTGAATAGACATTAAAGATTCCTTGGCATAGTTCATAAGGCTAGAGGTCTGGCCATGTTTTCTACCCCCTATACTATGGTCTGATTCAGAGCATGGTGAAATCAATAGAAAGATTCCCATTTACTTCCGTGGAACTTAGATTAAGCCCCTATTATACAAAGAACAGTGCACTGGCTAGCTGCCCTCCCTACACTCAGTATGGGTATTCATTTTGGTGGCAAGTTATGCGTATACTCTAAAGCACAATTTCTTAATGTTTATAAAGCTCAATGACTGTATTAGGTTCCTTATAATGTGCAAAATATGCTAATTAAAAAACAAAACATCTACTACCTAGGAGACTTTAGAATATAACTAAATGAGTGGATACAATATAATGAACAGATATACACTGGGTTTTGGATTAAGGTCATGTGACATGTAAATTATTATTACACATAAAACATATTTTAATAGGTTTTCTCCTTTATCTTCATCTTTTCACATGAACGCTATTGTACATAAAAAGATAGGGAACTTTTAGATCCTTTAACCCAAAACGTATCTCTTTTGTCTTCCTTTGCTGTGCATGTGTTGGCATTTAAATAAAACAACCGAGGGAGTCTTAAATTCCATTACCGGCACATTCATTCCAGCTATTTGTGGGACTGTATAGGTCAACCAGCCAAGAGGCTTAATCTTAATGTTTTAGGATCAGTTTCGGCTTCATTGGAGGGTTGAAATTCAATCTTAAATCACTGTTCTGTGACGAATTGGCAGTTTGGGTTTTTATTACAATAGTTGGCTTGTTCCTTGTCCGGGCTACTCATGGACTGTAACTGCATTTTTATAGTGTCTATTTGGTACAGCTATAGTTGTCAGGCTGTGCTACATTATACTGGCACATGCAGTGTTCTAGGATGCAAGATCGTTTGATGCAGCTCTCATGTCATTGAGATCAAGGGGCATTAGGAAACAAATAGTAACAGATTCTCTCTTCTGCACTGCTGGGTGTGATTCTTAAATAATTTACTATCAACTTTCTGGGTTTGGGCCTGAAGTCCTGACTCAATCAAAGTTCCCAGGGATTTCAGTGGGAGTTTTGTCTGAGCTAAGATTGAAAGATCAGGCCCAATATGTTGAATGTACAGAATTTTTCCTTTATAAAAGTCATCATTACAGGGCTACACTGACATCATTAAGGTAGCTGCAAACTTTGTGAAGTTCACGTAATTCAGAAAATGTCATGCCTTTAAGAACAGCCTTACAGAATGATCAATATTTTAGAATATATGGCACTTTATTGTTTGTTTGCTTAATAGTATGTAAAGCAGTTCTATAAAAACAAATGAGTATTTATCAAAATATAATGAAAAATACATGTTAAGAATTAGGTTCCTTTCAGTCTAACATAATTATTCTTGCAAAGCCAAACTTTCAAAAGAGCTCAACTCCTGTTTAGACAGCCCAATAAGGCCAGATTGGTACCCAGAAGCTCCCATTATGACATTTATGCTAGGTTTTGAAAAGAGCTGAGCTCTTTTCAACATCTGGCCCAAAAAGTGGGTGTTGAGGTCTTTGAAATTATGTCTCTTAAGGATTTTTCATTAGTTTGTATTTGCAGCAGGTTATGAATTAAGAGTATTATCAGTACACAAAAGCATGAAATGCCTAGTCTCATAAGAGCAATGATTCACAAAGCATCCTGGTAGCTACAGGGAAAGAAAACAATGTATTTGCTGAAACTTACACTGCTATAGTATATGCATAAATATCTCCCCTTTAAAAGATCTGTTTATTAAAAGAACCTGGGTAATACTGTAATAAGTGCCTGGTTAGATGTTGACATGAATGTAATTTTTTGTAGACAAGACTTGATACAGTGTTGTGGGTTTTTTTAAATAACAGAATATTTAAGCTCTCAGTGCATATTAGTTAGGTTATTACGTTCTCAAATAATTGTTTGTGAACAAAATAACCTAAATAACAAACACTGTTTGTGAAGTAATGATGAGCTGAGGTATGCTACTTTTCCATGTCTTCCTAATGAGGTCCATATTAATTTCACCATAAATACAATATTTGTGACATCTTTAGCACACATATAGTATATACTGTAACATTATGACTGTACCTACATCCTTCAGCAATTATTTCAGAGAAGAGGTTGGACGATGGACCATTGCCCAGTTCCTGAGATTTCCCCTAAGAGAGCTTTGCTTGTTGAGCTATGAGCAAAAGGTATCACATTAGAATCACAGAATCTCTTTCTTTTTAAAAAACTAATACATTATATCTGCCTTTCTCTTTCACTGTTTCTGTGTTCACTGTTAGTCCTCTACTAACCTTTGTCATTGCTCTTTGTACCAAGTTCTTTCAGCAAGAATGTCATGTATTTCTTTTGTATTATATGTTACCCATAGTCCATTACACATTTGACCAGCAGTGCAAAGTCACTTTTGATATGATACTACCAGTTTCCTTTTCTTTGACAATACCTTGTCCAAAGACTAGTGATTTCTCTTTTGTCCAGTGCAGCTGAACTTACTGAAAACACTAGTGATTTAGTTAGAACCACATAATGCTCTATGAATCTCAATAACCTTCATGCCACATTTAAATATTTTGTTTAGTTGGATATTTTAAGGGACAGACCTTTTCAAAATCACCCAGAAGCTAATACTTCACTTGGACAAGCTAGTTCAGCAGTCAGACCACTGAACTACCACTGAAGTAAGCTGTAGCTCATGAAAGCTTATGCTCAAATAAATTTGTTAGTCGCTAAGGTGCCACAAGTACTCCTTTTCTTTTTGCGAATACAGACTAACACGGCTGCTACTCTGAAACATGTCAACTACCACTGAATATCCTATTGGAGTATCTCATACTTTGGATCCAAATGTTCTTTACTCCATCTATACTCCACAATGCCCTGTGTGCTGTGAGTCTCAAAGTCAAGCACACTAGTAACATTCTAAAGGTGAAGTAGGAGAATAGAATATGTACTCAAAACGTGTTTTGCACTTCCTTTGACATAGCTCAGTCTCTGACTCAACTAAATTTTGTTGTATCTCTGGCTTTGGTTGTTTGCACAGCATCTTAAGGATTCTGAATTTTAAATATCGGATAGGCCAAATATTTTTACTCTAAAAAGAAAAGGAGGACTTGTGGCACGTTAGAGACTAACAAATTTATTTGAGCATGAGCTTTCGTGAGCTACAGCTCACTTCGTCGGATGCATTCAGTGGAAAAATGAAGTGAGATGTAGCTCACGAAAGCTTATGCTCAAATAAATTTGTTAGTCTCTAAGGTGCCACAAGTCCTCCTTTTCTTTTTGCGAATACAGACTAACATGGCTGCTACTCTGAAACCTATTTTTTACTCTGTTACAGCGGATTTAAACAATAAAAAGGTGGCTCTGGCACCTAGCGTCACTAATGCACTAGCACAGAGGGGGAAGCAGCAGAGCAAACGCTGTTGTGAATGCTCTGTGATTCTGAGAGGCAAAAGGCTAACATAGAAAGTAGATGGGATCTTCCATCAGTGTCTGCAACCCAGCAATCACAGGAAATGAATAACATGGAGTACATATCATACGTTTCCCCTTTGTCAATGGCCTTATTACCAGATTGGTCCGCCATAGTGGAACTCAGGTTTGAATTACAACGGAGCCAGGTGAACTGCATGGGATTTTATTTTAGCTCTGATGGCTGTGGAATACAGTACTGCCTAAAATCGGGATGAGCATGAATCTTGCAAGATTCCCTTTTTCTGGTGAGCCATGTGTGATAACAAGTTGTCAGCATCAGCCCTGGTGGAAGGATCTGGTAGTTCTTGAATGACAGAGTAAATCTAGAGGGAGAAAGGGAAACAGATAGGTTTCTCCAGAAACAGGAACAAAACTATTTTTTTACATCTGCTGGCATTCAAGTACTACAATGAGCAGTGCCTTAGAAAAACCCATGTTACTAATAATTATTGAACATCCTCATCCAATACTGATTCTCATTCTCTCCATTCTATTGTTTTAGACAAGTTCCAGAATTGTACCTGGAATTTAAACTCTCTAGATGTAGTTTCCTGGGGGAAGGCTGTTCATTTGTTTTTATCATGCTTTTTAAATTTTGTTTTGTTAAGTTTAGTTTTGTTTTAAGACTGGGAACCATAAAACATAGTTGAGAAAGGCCATAGATTTGGAATATTTTAATAGAGTTTTTCTATTTTTATTTCAAAAAAGCTTTTGACACCACACTTTGATGTAGTTGTAATTAATTAACTTCACTCTTTCTTTGTAGATTTTGAGTACGGTGCATAGATTGCTGCTGAAAGTAAGCATTCTAGAAGTAAAATGTATACATCATTAAATATTATTATGCATTGTTTCTACATAACATCTAAGTGGTTTTGTAATTTCAAATACAGAAAAAATACATTTCCAGTATTATAAACACAACAATGCACAATACATCAGGGCCACAGATGTTTTTAAATAGTGCCATTTTAGTTTGGTTTTATGAAAATAAAAATTTTATTGTAAGGCTTTATGAAGCATCCTTCTTTAAATGCAAAATCTTTCAATTTGGCACTTTCCACTCTGAAGGGTGTAGAAACTGGTCTCAAACTAGTGTGCCCTTTATAATATGGGTCTTCTCTTTATAATGTAAAATTGAGTGTTATCCCTGAGGTTGATGACAGAAAAGGAAATTGAATTTTCACACACATTTTTGAAAAGTTGACTTCCTAAGTCTGCTGTGGTGGCTCATCACCCAAACAAGCTCTGATTTGTACTGGGAAAGCATAATAGGACTGAACAATTATTGGAGGACTGTGCTCCATAGTAGGCTAGCTCTTGGTGCTTACAGTCAGGCATGTGGTCTGATTACTTTTTGTAGTTCTCATACAGGCTTCCTTCCTGCTGTCTGACCCCTTATACTGTGTCTGCATCATCATAAACAGGATATGTGATACCGAAAATTCCTCCCCACTCACATTGCAAGTGAAGTAAGGTTTATCTGAGGTGGTTCATCTCATCAAACCAAGCAGGACTATGAATTAAGATGAACCCAATCTCTTTCTGGTTTTCAACACAGAAAACAAAGGGTTTGGCAGAGGCCAGAGGAAAATGACAGAGCACTATTGAGCAATATCATTGTAGTACATTTTCAAGTGCACTTTGTAGGAAGAAGGACACAGGAAAAGGTAAGACTGACTTAATGACACATAGAAGAAAATCCAGTCAAAAATCTGACTCATTCTTATTAATAGATTTTGTATAATCCCACTATAGTGTCCTGCTGCTAGGCTCCCTGATATCTCCACTCACTGGAGTAGTGTCCTTTTCATCATAGGAGTGGATCTTCCATCCTTAGAACTACTATAATGGAACGCTGGTAGCTAAAGAACACCAAGATTTGCGTAGTCAGTCACAAGAAGAGCTAGTGGGAAATGTAGTTTATATTCTGTAAATTTCTGAAGAAAGTTTACTTTAACCTTTTTTCAGGTTTTCATTACCTGAGAACTGAAAAATTTTGGTTTTCAAAAACTGAAAACCACAAAGTTTTTGTTTTTGATTGTCAAAAACTGAAAAAAATCAGGGTTTTGTAATTTCGGATGAAAGCAGAAATTTTCTTTTGAACGTTTCTTTTTAGCAAAAGGGCATTTATCAGCAAAAATATTTTGGTGACTTGTCAACCAGCCTATAAGCATATGGCTCCAAATTCCTCCTTATAACTTTTCGTTACCTATCAGTCCTTACTACCTGGCATGGATTAGGTTGATAGTCACCTGTGACTACTGAAACTACTACTTATGCAAACCCACTTGTACCTACTGTTACCATATCCACACACTTGCTTCCCCCCCACCCCCCTCCCATTTATCTGCTTATTGTAACTTATTGTTTAAATTCAAGTTGTGAGCTTTCTGGAGCCGGGATTGTCTGGGTTAGTTACTTGTAGGGTGCGTGACAAAGTTCCTGCTCTACCTTGGTGGGTCTTGCACTTATTTGCTCACCTTGGAGCTTCACAGCAGCCCTCAGCTTGGCCTTTTTTCTGAACCCACTGTCCAGGTCGACTCCTCTTGTGTCCTCCAGGAGTTGGGAGGATTTGGGGGAACCCAAGCCTGCCCTCTACTCCAGGTTCCAGCCCAGGGCCCTGTGGAATGCAGCTGTCTAGAGTGCCTCCTGGAACAGCTGTGCGACAGCTACAACTCCCTGGCCTACTTCCCCATGGCCTCCTCCCAACACGTTCTTTATTCTCACCATAGGACCTTCCTCCTGGTGTCTGATAATGCTTGTACACCTCAGTCCTCCAACAGTCCTCATTCTCAGCTCCTAGTGCCTCTTGCTCCCAGCTCCTCACACGCACACCACAAACTGAGCTCCTTTTTAAAACCCAGGTGCCCAGATTAGACTGCCTTAATTGATTCTAGCAGCTTCTTGATTGGCTGCAGGTGTTCTAATCAGCCTGTCTTAATTGTCTCCAGAAGGTTCCTGATTGTTCTGGAACCTTCACTGTTACCTTACCTAGGGAAAAGGGACCTACTTAGCCTAGGGCTAATATATCAGCCTTCTATTACTCTCCTATAGCCATCTGGCCCAACCCTGTCACAGGTGTTTAAAGGTGGGTGCCCTTAATCTCTGTTTGGGAGTTACTTTTAGGTGCTACCACAGTAGAAATAATAATAGTAGCTGTTATATTTTTTTTTAGTGCATTTGAACTAGAAATGCTGTCCTTCTGTTACTATTAGTGTTGTTATTGTTGTTATTTGTTTTAGGTAATGCCTACAGTGTGCTATGTACTTTCCAAATGCACAAAGAAGGTTTTATAACCTAGAAGAGGGTAGATTTTTGAAACAGCACAATAGTACTACCCACCCTTTTCCTCTCAAGATTTCTGTAGATCTTCACCGGTAATGCCTTCTGTGGGTTTCGGGGATAGTAACAAATAATTTAATGAATAGGAGAAAACAGCCCAACAAATGGGGGGTCAGGCGATCTGCTATGTTCAGTAATTTGGCTTTAACACTTCTATGGCTAATAGGAGGCAACTAAGTGAGGAGAATAGATTACAGAATTTAAAGCAGATAGAAGCAGGAGGAGCTCACACCACACCAGCCATGGAGGAGGGGGAGTTATGGGAGTCAGTTGCTCCCCACATGCCAAGCTAAGGAGATGGGTGGGAGTTCTCCATCTGCCTTACTAGAAAAGGGGATTCTACATGCCCTTCCTGCTCCCTCTTACTTTATCCCATGCCTAGGTGTTCAGGGAGAAAGAAGTTATTCCTGTTGGGAAGGGGCCACCACTCAAGTCCAGCTGTTATTACCAGTCTATTGTGCATGATAATTGTCACCTCTTCATATTGAGCCAGGTGCTGAGTGGATGTAAGTCCCATGTGGCTCTATTGACTTTAAAGGAGCACAACAATTACACCAGCTAAGGATCCAACCTTTAATCATTTAATTATTTAATCATATTAACCAAGCTGTATATAGAGGCCCAGATCCACAAAGGTGCTTAGGTATCTAAGTCCAAGTTATAGGCATCATTGCAATCCACAAACCTCTGCTCAGCTGCTGCCTAACCTGTAGGTGCCTAAAGTCACTTGGCACCTAAATTTTTACTGAAAAAGTTTCCTAGGCACCTAACCTTTCTACCTATGAGCAAGTGCACTGCTGCCTCACTCTAGGCATCTGGATGCCTATCTCCTGCTTAACTCCCAATGCTTCCATGAACCAGGGAAAGATAGGGGGAGGAGCACCTATGTCATCAACAGGGCCCAATCCAGTAGGTGCGTTCAGAGGCTGTCTGCTGGCTCAGGTCCCATTCAAAATCTGGTCAGAGAAGGAGTGGTGGTGGTGTCCATCTTATAATGAATAGCCCATGGGTTGGAGCACTCATGTGGGATGTAGGAGACCAGTTCAATTCAATTCCCCCTTCTGCTTCTTGGTGAGAGAGGATTTGAACAGGGATTTCCTATACCTCTAAGGAGTGTGCTCTAACTAACAAGCTATGAAATGTTTTGATGTGGGGGCTCCCTCAATCTCTTACTGAAACTGTTCCACTTTGGTGAAATATTCAGTCATTGGAGCACAGCGATTGGACTCTGGGTCTTCCACTTCCCAGGTGGGTGTTCTAATCATCAGACTATAGAGTCATTATTTCTCCATTATTTATCCAAAATTAAACAGCTTCTACATGTAAGAATGTGGAAGCCTCCACATCACATTGTCCCATAGCTCAGTGGTTAGAGTGATCTCCTTAGAACTGTGGGAGATGCCTGTTCAGATTTTTCTCCCTCTGAGCCGGGGGATGGGGGGAAAATTGAACCTGGTTGTCTCATATCCTGGGTGAGTGCTCTGACCGGAGGGCTAAAAGTTAAAGTGATCACCTCCTCTTCCAGTCATTTTGTGCAGAGTGAGGCAGGCACCTAACTTTCTCACAAGAAATGGCTTATGCACCTAAGTTGCCTGACTCCAGGAGAAGGATTCCTGTTTGGGGATCTCTAGCAGAGATAGGTGCCTCTCTTCAGCCCGGATTTAGGTGCCAAACTCCATGATGTCCCAGTGGCTAGTTTAGGCAGTTCCCAAACTAGTGTGCTAGCTTTTGTGAATTGCATTCTTAGGCCCTTCTCTACCCCATTCATTGCATAGAGAACCTAGACACCAAACTGAGGCTTTATGAATTGCAGTGTTCCTGTGATTTTCTAGACACCTAGGTTATGCTCAGTGTGGCAGCTCCTAAGTTCCTTTGTGGATCCAGGCCAGAAAAATGAGCTCTTTCCAACTGGCTGAGTTTTTAAGAGAACGGTCCAGATTCACTCTTCGCTAAACATGTTCCAAGCCTATAAATGAGTATGGTCCATTATGTGTAAAATAAAATGTTTGAACTAAATGATATACCCACACATGATATTGATTTGGTAGATATTCATAGGGCTGTACACCCTCCATCTGCCTAAGTATCAATATTTTAAGTGCATATTATGGTAAATTTTAGGGTACGTAACAATATAAGTAAAATCAAGTGTAACAAACTCTGGCATGCATAGAAATTCAGTCATGGGATTTTGTTTAGCAGCTCAAAAATGTTTTGCTACATCTGGAAAAATATTGAACCAGACTTAACCCTCAACAAGTACATTGCCAAAAAAGCTGATTTTAGTATCTTTACAGCAATTTTTGGACCATCAGGAGTGAGTGCTGGAGAATCAAAATAGTAACATTGCTGCAAAGATGTTTAAAAACTGTATTTGCAAAGGAGGTGAGCAGGAGAAAGGTTTCTAGTCCAGACTTTTTGCTAGAAATGATCATGGTTTTAAATTTATAGTAGCACCTGGATGGCCCAGACTTGATATGGATGCCATTGGGTTCTACAAAAATATAGGGTGAGATTCTATACTGCTCCCGTAAGAGGCACAGCACAGAACTTGCAGCCTGGGAGGAGGGGGAATAAGGTAGTATGCTGAAGTGGCTCCTGGCATAACTTATACAGCCCTGAGCGGCTAACAGTGTTCCATCAATTTGTTCCCAGCTGTCTCTGAGCAACAGTGCTGCCCACAGTCTCCACAACACTACATGTTGTGGCCCTGCCATTACCACAGCTTCCTGTCTCTGTCCCTATGCCAGGGCTTCCTCAGTTCCTATACCAGTGAAATTCTCCCCTAGCTGGATCTGGGGCTTTTAGAGCCACTCTGCGCTGCTCTGACCTTTTTACCCAGTGTAAATAGGCCAAAGAGTGGGTAAGAATCTCACCCATAGCGAGAGACCAAATATCTTACAATATAATTAAGACTAGATGCAACAAAATGAAGGGAATAGGGGAGGAAGGATGATGATAACAGTGAGGGAAATGTAATGGCATTATCTATATTGATAGCTGTTTGAAACAATTTTTGTATTTAAATAAATATCAGCAAACATTGCTCCCAGCAGACCAGGACAAGTTAATTCTTGATGAGAATTTACCAGTCTTTGGTTATCTGCTAAGCTGTGAGACAATACTGAAATCAGCCGGGGGCAATGTAACTAGAAATATTTTTAAGTGCTCTATCGTTAAAATAATCAGTATGCGAGTTAAGCAAAAATGTTCAGTTATCAGTCCAGCTCTCAGAATTCCAACCTCCACAGACCTCCAATCCAAGTCAATCTGGTAGAGTCTGATGCAATGACATAAAAATAACAAATATTCTGAATAACCCCAAATTAAACTGTTAATGTCTTATGTGTTTCCTTACAGCTGGCTGCATTAGAAAGGCAGATCTTTGACTTTCTTGGCTTCCAGTGGGCTCCTATTCTTGGCAATTTTCTACACATAATAATTGTCATATTGGGTTTGTTTGGAACCATCCAGTTTAGGCCTCGATACATAGTTGTGGTAAGTCTCTCTTATTGACTTTGTGTTCATAGTAGGCTTTAAAATCTCTTAAATGACAAAACATATATTTTATGCTTGAAAACATATGAATGATCCTTTCTGCATTATCTTTTGAGGTCTCCAGTTATCCATCATTTTGAAACTTATGGCCCAGTAAATGAGATCTGGTTTTGAGGTATAGAAAACTATCCAGGGTAGTTAACAAATAGAACTCACTGCCACAAATATAATTAGGCTTGGCAGAATTCAATTCTTACTTTTTTATAATTTCAAAGGATAATATCTATGTTTATTTTTAAGCATTTTGTTTTTTTATTGATTAAAATGTTCACAGTAATGCAAAAGAATGGGGTTTAAGCATTTATTTAATTTTTTGCAGTTACAGGAAATTGTGCATGGGCAGACTATGGGGGAATGAGACAACAATTATATAATGACAGTAGACATTGAGATTAAAAAAGGTAAAGCATTATAGCCATTAAAACACAGCTTGTCAACCTCACATGTCAAAATATACAAAGTAAATATTCTCAAATCCAACTCTAATAAGGTCTCAGGCAGCACTTTTCTTTCTTTGCATACCTATAAATTTTGATTATTATTGGACGTATTTTTTCATCAGTCTGTGCGTGTATGGTGAAATCGACGGTTACTGACATTTACTAATAAAAATCTAATGTTTCCATGCCTAAACACAATTAAGGCCAACATCTTCATAGGATTCAAAAAAGGAATTAAACATTTATATGGATAATGAGAATATCCAGAGTTAGACTAGACTGAAAAAAAAAAACCTGAGGGCTATAAATTGTCATATTTTTAACCATAAGACAACCTGTAGCTGACAGGAATTGGGGAAAAAATTATTTATGGGCTAGTTATTTCACAATTGTCCAAAATATAGTTTCACCTTTCTGTGAAACAACTGGTACTGGTGACTCTTGGATCCAAGATATTAGACTAGATGCACCTCTGGTATAATGCAGTATGCCAATTCCTGCATTCCTATGATCATAGAGAACACTGACTCCTGAGATGACTTTCTTCCAGTTGTCTCTAACTTTGCCAATAGCTGTTGTATATTATGGGTCTGATCCTAAACTGGTATAAATTGTCACCAAGGACCTGCCTCTGATGTATGTAACTTGAAGTAAGATATATTACCTCTGAGAAACATACAATCTCAATCCAGCCAGGAATCAAAAATTCCAGTGTTGATTCCTGTAACTTTTTGTTATTTCTTTAAAAAAAAAAAAAGGGGGGGGGGACCCTCCCCTGAGAAAAAAGTGGTCTGAATGTAACATTGAGGTTTTTTATACTCACTTTTTATCCTCCAGCCCAAGGGATGATGAGGTTTGCCTGTCAGATTCTAAAATCTGATTATATCACAGTCCAGGGCCATAAGGGTAAAAATGGAGTTTTCTGACAAGCAGACTGGTTATTGGCAACTCAAAATCTGGTTATTGCAAATATGTAATAAGGGCCTGATTTTCAAAGATAGCTAGGTGCTTAAAGATGTAGCTAAAGACCTAGTGGGATTTTTTAAAGGGATTTAACCACCTAACTCACTTAGGGACTTCTGAAAATCCCACTAGAAATTTAACTGCATCTTTAGGCACTTTAATGTTTTTGAAAATCTGTCCCTATGTCCCTTAGTGACAGGTATTACACATTAGAACAAGGACTCAACTCAACTGACTTAGCTGAGGAAATATATTGAAACAGGCTTTCGGAGTCATCTTCTCTGATTGACTCAAATCCAGAAGCTGACTTAATCAGATCCAGTCTAACTGGAAAAGCAACCAAATATTTCAGGAAAAAAATGTAGCAGTGTATATTGTGTTCCCTGATGATTTTCATTGCAATTATTTTGCCCTTTATGTCTACCTGATCCTATCTAAAGAAAGAATGTAAAGTATTTAGCATTTCATATCAATTCCTAATAGATACCGATCCATAGTATGTGTGTGTATATATGTATGTGTGTAGATTTTCTTTGTAATATTATGTCATACTGTTTTCCAGAGGCTTTGAAGGACCTGCTTTGTCCTCAGCACGAGACCTTTAATAGATCAAGCCTTTGTGTGTAAGGGAGGCTGTGACTAGTGCTTTTTCTGTGTCTAGATCATTTACAATGCAGTTCCCACCCTGCTCCCTCTGTAATGCTCTTCACACACAAATTTTACATTTACTGTATTGCAGAATTATGAAAGAAATGATACATGTGTTAAATGTTTGATTAACAAAAGCAAGGTAAATCAGAGTTAAGGGTGACCCAGCATCTTTTAAAACTCTCAAGTCTGAGTATGACTGTGCATAAATTGTTGTTGTTATTACATGAGTAATTCTTCTCTTCTTCTATCTCAGAAATGTCTCCTAAATAAGTTTAGCTTCAGAGAGTGCCAGATTAGTACTTAACTTAGTCAAGGAAAGGACCAAACAGGAAAATGTGGCTTTCCTCATACTCTGAAGGTTGTAAAACTTGGGCTGAGACTGATCTCCAGCAAGAGCTAATTCCTGCTGAGACCCTTCCACTGAGAAAAGCTTGACCCTGTCTCTCAGACCTCCACCCTGCTGACTGACACTTGAAGCATCTCTGCTGATTGCAATTGTTCTATCAGGTCAGGAAAAGAGCTATTATCTAAGGTGCTGTGGTATTTAATTTAGATGGAATAAAGGGGCCCATAATGTCAGAGGTGTTAACATAACCCAGTCATGATTCAAACTTAAATAGTTTCAAACAAGGTTCGGGGTTTGGTATACAGAGGCCTCAGCCTGCTTAGTACCATGGCAAACAACATTAAAAGTCCTTTTCAAATTCTTATTAAAGACACAGAAAAGAAGGGAAAACAGCTAAAGCTTTTGAAACGTAAACTATTAAATCAGGCTTTCATTTTCACTGCTCTCTTCGTTCCCTTTCCTGTTAGCTGGTGAGAGTTTTTAGGACAAAACCCCTTGCTGGACAATCTTTTAGATGGTATCAAAGATGATAATAATTGTCCTTTTTGAGAAAAAGAAAGTAAGTCAATTGAGATGTGCTGTCCTTGTTAGTGTTTCCTAAAAGATGAACACACGCAAAAGTGGGGAGAGAAGAACAGCAAAGATAGAAAATGCAGCTCTGGTCCATGCTGCTGACTTTCACTTGCAACCTGCCAGCTGGAAAAACATAGGCACAATACATGGTCTCATGGGCCACTCTGAGATCTGGCAAACTTGTCCCAGCATCAGGATGTTCAGGGCTTTGCTTTTAGTTGGATCTTTCTGGACACAAGCTTACAGTAATGCTGCAAAATATACAGTCTTGGCCATCTAAGCCAGACTTTTATTAGACAGAAGACAAAAGGAGAGAGATAGAAAGAGAAGAAATAAGGGAGGGGGGGGCGGAAAGGACACATGGATGCGGAGGGGAGAGACAAAGTAACAACATCCCAGTCGGTATTCAGGATTTAGACGGAGCTAGTAGAGGTGGTGATGTCATCTGGGTCCTCAGACTGGCCCATTTTCATCAGGACATCTCTTAAGATCAAGATGACGAAGGCCTGGGGTCCCAGGAGATTATAAGGTGGCAGCCATGATGGTGAAATTCACTCCAGTAGCCATTTTTTCTCTGCAAAGTTTCTTTCTTTAAAGACTGAAAAATGGGAGTGGTTGGCAAAATAGCCCATCCCCTCATTATTTGTCCACCAAATTTTTCCAGTTTCTTGAACACCAGTTTTGGTTTATTGATTTTTCAGTTTCACACTTTTCTTGTTTACCAAGCACGAGCTTAACATAACCTTTGAGTTATTTCAGCAGGCCTTTTTGTTTTGATTAATTCAGTCTTTTTGTTTCACTTTTGCATCTTTTCCCATTAACATTTGTTGTTATAGGTTATTGTGTCATCTTATGAACTTACACTCACTTTTCACAGCTGAGCTCACAATTAGGGTAAATTTGTAGGCCCACTTATTACAACAGTATCCAGGCCACAGGTCTTTCAGGTCTTTGAGCATGAGGACCAATATCCTGAAATGGACCTTGAATTCAACTGGCCCCCAATGTAGTGTTAAGTTTATTAAAAATTGTGGCATGTTCTTATTTCTTTGCCCCATTTGGCAGGCCAAATAAAATGATCTAGTGGGCTGGATGTGGTCCCCAAGCCACTAGTTCACCATTCCTTTTTTTTTTCTTTGGTTTGGTGGTCAGGGGAGCCTCTCAAATGGGGGCCCTGTGCAAGTGCACTGAATGCACATGAGTTAATCTGGGCTTGGCTACCCATCCATAGTTTTCAAAGTACACTATTAAAATGGAGTGTTCATTTGTGCAAAGGCAACCTGAATACTAAGTATTGGGGGTTGCATTAACAGAGGTGAGTGCAAAGGGGGTCATGCCATAAGAAGGCTTGGGAAACACTGCCTTAACATGATGAAAGCAAGGATCACGTGCACCTGCAACAAAAGGCACAATCCCCTGGGCTTCCAGGATGGAAGAAGTCATGTCCAGCCATCACGTCTGTGTAATGTTCTGCAAAGGTCTGAGATCCTTAGTGCAATCTAGCCAACCAATGGTGAAAGAAAGATGGAATGGATGACAGCCTTAACTCTGAATATTTTGCTCATCTTAAGTCAAACAGTTCCATTATTTTAACTCTTTTTTTGTATTAACTTCTAATTTAAATACATCTCAGAAAACAATCCACCGTGTCATTTAGCAGATATAATATTTAGGACACTTGAAAACTTTGTGGATGAGATTAATCTGGCCAAAGTTCCCGGTGGGCATCAAAATGAAAAACTAGTTCATAATTTTCTTATATTAGCTTATTTGAAAATTTTTACAAATATTAATTTGCAAAGAACAAAGAAGAACTAAATTTGAATTCTAACCCACAATGTAATATACTAATCACACAGCTGTGAAGTTATACCATGGTCCATTTCTCTGTACATTCTTTTCCTTTCTTCATAGAACTCCCCTTAGCTAGCAATATTTCTAAGCTGTTAGAATCAATTAATAATGCTAACAGAATACTCGTTAAAGTTTTTTTTCTAGCACTGTGATGAAATTGAAGAACGCTCAGAATGATGAGTCATATGGTTAAGACAGTGCAAACCTGGCCCAGCTCTGCATAAATGTATTATTGTACAATGAGATGTGAAAATAAAACACTTTAACCTAAACTGAGAGTGGATCTAATTCACTTAATTTACTCTATTACATAATATGATATATGAGGTGCTGTTATAACTTGGTGATGTGTGCAGTATAAACACCTAGAGAGAGTTAGATTTAAAACAGAAAGAAATTAGCACATATAGAAATTCCATATACATTGATCAAGGAAAAGTCATTCCACACATAACCTTACAGCTTCAAAATATTTCGGTATTCAAAGCTGCTGTGTGAATATAATACTTTGGTAAATCCTGCACTGACAGCATTCATGTTCTTTCATATTGCCTTGTTCTATGATTCCCACTCATCTCTCATAAATTAAGTTGAGTTGGGCTCTATCAATACTTGTGATACCTCGAGGGCACACCTAGATGTATGACTCTGTAGTTGCGTCTCTTCCCTTGAATTAGCACTGAGCCAATATGCTGTTCTAGAGTCAGGGACACTGTGTTACTGGAGGTACTGCATTTCAGATGAGATATAAAATTGAATGGCTACTTATGGCTATTTTTCATAAAAACTAAAGTACTAATCTCAGTATCCTAGCCAAATACAAATGCTGGAATGTCCTACCTTTTGGTTAAACACTTTTTGTCCTAAACTCCTTAGTGGCACTATATATTGTTAAACAGTTGCTGTGTTTTACTCCAAAAATGGCTGCAATTCACTGGTGGATTTAATGTAATTTCTGTATCAGTTTAAATATGCAAAATGCTTTGAGAACCCTCAGAATGAAAGGAGCTATATAAATGTGCCATTATTATTATATTCATTTGTACATATTTATAGTTATAGATCTGAGACAGAATTGATATGTATATAAAAGCAGAATTTCAAAAGAGAAAAAGAAACAAATTTAAACAAGCAAGTCTCCCTCATGAAATATTTCACACAGAGCTAGTGGCCTATTATTAAGGTTGCCCGAGGTTTCCCATTATATGATCCTATTTTCAGTTGCGTATAACTTTGCCAAATGTTAACTGTTTGGGCTGAAATTGTCTGTGATGGGTGTCCACCTCAAGCTGAATTTATTTGGGAAATTTCAATCAACACATTTCTGGAAATGAAGTTGGGGGAACAGGATCAGGTCTTGCAGGATTTGTCCTGGTATGAAGTATGAAGCAGCTGTCCCATTAGTACTAAATATCTGGTGACATGTTAATGTAGACGTGCAGTTCTCTAATATGGTTTTGAAAAATGGATTTCCTTCCTATTTTGAAATCTGCTTTTATGAACCATTATGGCTAAACCTGAGTAAAATGCTGGCACATTGGTATTAGCTGCTCTGTGCACCGAAGTACACATCACATCACAACTTGGTCACTGCATAGATATTCATCAGTTATTGCCTTTGATATAGAGTCTATAGTGATGATAATGACAATATCCCATTTAAGTGAATAATGATGATAAAAAGCCAAAACCTTTACTGCAGATAGACTACAGTAATTTTAACAGTTTATTGCTGTTTAAATAAAAGGTTAAAAGCAGGCCTCAGGTAGTACACTGATCTTCTCTGTAACATACAGGAGATTGGCCAGGTCTGTTACTCTTACTTTGTACAAAAAAAAAAAAAGGAGTACTTTTGGCATCTTAGAGACTAACAAATTTATTTGAACATAAGCTTTCGTGAGCTACAGCTCACTTCATCGGATGCATTCGGTGGAAAATACAGTGGGGAGATTTATATACGCATACAGAGAACATGAAACAATGGGTTTTATCATAAACACTGTAAGGAGAGTGATCACTTAAGATGAGCTATTACCAGCAGGAAGCGTGGGGCGGGGGGCAACGGGCTTTGTTGCAAAGATAGGTTCCTGGGTTAGTGGTTCTGTTGTTTGGTGTGTGGTTGCTGGTGAGTATTTGCTTCAGATTAGGGGGCTGTCTGTAAGCAAGGACTGGCCTGTCTCCCAAGATCTGTGAGAGTGATGGATCGTCCTTCAGGATAGGTTGTAGATCCTTGATGATGCGTTGGAGAGGTTGTAGATGGGGGCTGAAGGTGATGGCTAGTGGCGTTCTGTTATTTTCTTTGTTGGGCCTGTCTTGTAGTAGGTGACTTCTGGGTACTCTTCTGGCTCTGTCAATCTGTTTCTTCACTTCAGCAGGTGGGTATTGTAGTTGTAAGAATGCTTGATAGCCATCACCTTCAGCCCCGAACTAAAACCTCTCCAATGCATCATCAAGAATCTACAACCTATCCTGAAGGACGACCCATCACTCTCAAACCTCTGAAACCTTACTTTGTACAATTCTCTTCCATTTATGTAATAGTTATCCTGAAGGCACATGGGTACTGTACATTATGACAAATTAAATTTAACGAACTAACCTGTTTTGTGTATAGAAGCCATGGAAGTACAGGGGTCTATGAAAAAGATCAACCCCGTTCATATGAATCTTTTCATTGTAGACCTCAGGGACAAAGAGGAAGAAGGAAACCTAATGAAAATTGTACAATAAAGTCAAACTAACTGTACCATTGGAATAGAAAAAGGATCTGGCATATTCGAGATTAGGGTATTGGGTTTTAGAGAGTATATTGAGGCAAAACAAGTATGTTATCCTGAGAAGTCACAGCAAATTAGACTCTCAAAGCTACTAAGTGCAATTCTCCATTGTAAAGTTTTAAATGTAAAGTGGCAGTGCCATTGCAGCATCTCATTACACAGTTTAGTTGGGTGTAGCTCCAGCATTGCTTCTTGTGCAATTAACTCTTCATACATAAATGGTTCTGAACTAGAACATTTGGATAGCTAATTGTGCAAAGTTTCACAATACCACATAGGGAAATTGTGCATTCCCATTTTAAACAGCATCTGGATAGTAATAAAAATATTTAGGATGAACAAATTGATTTCCCAGTCATGCAATGTGCTCTGTGTGAGCAGATCCCTGCACCAGCATGGAGTGCCAGGCACCCCAGAGCAGATCCATGTAGCCTCAGGAGTCCATCTCCCTAGAGCTCATCGTAGTGTCATGGCCTAAGTTTCTTGCTACCTTTAAATTCACAAGGCCAAATTGAACTGTGGTCTAAGTTGGTGCAGTGCCACTGATTTCAGTGGAATTATACCCATTCATGCCAATGCTGAATTTGTTCTGCTGTCTACTTCTTAGCAAATATGAGGAAAAAAAACAAAAACCAAACCAGCCTATCATGGTCAGTTGAAAATATACCATAGCATCTTGTTAAAATACATTTTACTGGAAGAAAGTTCATGGAGACTAAGCTCAGCTTTAATTTCACCTGCCTGATGATTTTAAATGACATCCAAATATCAGAGAAACTCAATAGATAAGGTCATATCTTTCATTGGAGCAATTTCTGTAGGTGGAAGGGACAAGCTTTAGAGCTTCACGGAGCTTTTCTTCAGGTCTGGGGACTGGTAAGCTTGTCCCTTTCTCCAATATAAGTTGCTCCAATAAAAGATACTAACTCACCTACCTTGTCTCTCTAATATCCTGGGACCAACATGGCTTCAAAAACACTGCAAATCCACGCAACAGACTAATGGGGCTTCTTGCTTGATTGTGGGTTTTTCCCTACTTCTTTCCTCTTAACATTTAACAGGGTATAGCACTTCAAAAACAGACTCCAATGAGAGACTGCTGAATTGAAATTAATTTGCAACCTGGACACTATTAAATTAGGCTTTAATAAAGACTGGGAGTGGATGTGTCATTACACAAAGTAAAACTATTTCCCCATGTTTGTTTTTCCCACTTACTGTTCCTCACACGTTCTTGGCAACTGCTGGAAATGACCCAGCTTGATTATCACTACAAAAGGTTTTTTTCTCTCCTGCTGGTAATAGCTCACCTTAACTGATCACTCTTGTTACACTGTGTATGGTAACACCCATTGTTTCATGTTCTGTGTGTGTGTGTGTGTGTATATATATATATATATATATATATATATATATATATCTATATCTATATATATATATATATATCTTCCTACTGTATTTTCCACTGCATGCATCTGATGATTTAGCCCATGAAAGCTTATGCTCAAATAGATTTGTTAGTCTCTAAGGTGCCACAAGTACTTCTGTTCTTTTTGTACAGTTCTGGGATTTCCAGCAACAGAGCTGAATAATGATATACACATGAGTCAAAAATGCATAAAAAACAGTGATCAAGTCAGCATTCTGGAATTAACTGGTATCAGTAGGCTAGTCTAACATCATAAACATAAATCTAATTTTTATTGGTATGTATTTAGAGCAGGAGAGAATATTGGATTTATAATTTGTTATGGTTCTTAGGGGACTTGAGCCAGGAGAACTCTGTTTCTGGACTCTCCCTGTTTGTTGGTTCTTAGAATAACTATATTTATTGATATATTTTCTAAAAAAAAGTATTGATCTGCTCAGTATAGAGCCTTTCCATCTTCACATTTTATTTTTTTTTCTTTTTTGCTGTCATCTGGCTTTTTGTCTAGTACACGGTGTGGACTGCTCTCTGGGTCACCTGGAATGTTTTCATTATCTGCTTCTATTTGGAAGTAGGCGGGCTTTCTAAGGTAGGTCCCTTATAATTCTTGAGGGTTGTGGGGGAGCAAATGATTGTACTTTGATAGCAACAATGCTAGAGTGTTCTAAATTACTAGATCCAGGAGAAAAATTAGTGTGCTCTTTTTACATGTAATCAGAGCTTCAAAGGTTGTTTTTTTTTTCTAGCTAGAACTCCAGTATATCAACTTGTCTGTAGTAGTAAATATTCATAGGTTGGAAATAAGTAAATGTAATTAAACTGAACATCTGTGTCTCTCTACAGTAAAGCTTGCTGCTGAATCCATTCAATCAGGTTGACGGTTATTTTGTTAAAAAACATACAATATCTGTTTAGCAGATGCTTTGAATGAGTACATGAAATATGGTCCTGAATGTTCTGGGGCTGGTTTGAAAGCAGATAAAGAGATTGATTAATAAGGTTAATGCAACAACTTGTTGAGCAAAGTGGTCTCAGTGTAAAAATTCTAATTCAGTAAAACAAAATTGCACAAGAAATGACGACATTTTTGTACATGAGAGTCAAGCTTCCCTTTACTGTGTACCCAGTACTTTAGTTTGCTGAGTCCTTTTTCAAAGTCCTGATTAGAGCAGAAGTGTTTGCTGGAAGCATCAATGTACATATTACTTTCATACCATGTAGCACTTATGTTGATATAGTTTATAGTTAACCACATTGTAGCCACAGTGACTTCTGTATAACATCCTCTGATTTTCATCCTAGCATAACAAACTCAACAAAATCAATTTATTTGCCATATTTATATGAACATGATCTAGAACACATTTTCATGCTGTAACCCATTAATACAAAGGAAAAACATTCTTAGAATTAGTGTGGCTACTAACATTCTCAGACTTGGCAATATTAAGTACATGGCTGTGAATTCATACTATTATCTTATAAAAGTACAAACTGGCTAACATGGGATCATTTGTGGTTTAGATCCTTTATTATTAATCAGGAAAAGTCATCACAGTATTTGTCAAACAAAAGATCTGGTGAAGTCCATTTTATAACAAAGAGAACGTAATTTAGTCAGGCGGTAAGATATCCATTGAAAATTTGTTTCAGTATATCCAGCGATGGGCTTCTTTTTGTTTGTTGATTAAACTTTTAAATTAGAAGCTGTAGCTATTCTTCTCATCTGCAAATATGCTTTCTTTCTAAAAGAGATGCTGTAGCTCAACCAGGAATTTCGGGGTTGATGCAGGAAATACTGGGCTGATGCTATGCAAAAGGTCAGACTAGATACTGATCCTTTAAAATCCATGAATCTATGAAATGAATATAGACATCACACATAATATCCCACAAGAATGACAGACTGGTAATAAATCACCAATATAATTTTTCTTTACTACTTAAGCATTAAAGTGACCACAAGTTAAGAAAAGTTTATTTTTATACCAGTTGTGCGATGACCTTCGCTGCTACTTTTTACCAATTGCCTAGAAAACAAAAGTGTATTATGAAGAATTTTAATACTCTAAAGTCTGATCCTTAGCTCATCAAAATCAATAGTAGTCTTTCCATTGACTTCAGTGACCTTTTGATCAGGTCCTCAGTGATGGCTGTGTTAAAAACAGCATATGTGAATTAAAAACATTAGCCATTCAGTTTCACCATTGTACTCCAATTTTGGGTGTCTTACTAATAGTGTATGATAAATCACAGTGTAGTGGAATAATATCACAATTTTACTACTCAAAGGATTTAAAAATTATTATTTTAAATTCTTGCTACTTAGGCTAACTTTCTATGTCTGTTAGAATTCTTAAATCATGGTCTAGAACTATTAGAATTTCAGAAGTTGTTTTTGAACAAAGAGATGTAGAACATATTTTCCCTATTACAGTCATTTGGGGTTTCATAGTGGACTTCAATGCGAGCAATATCTAGCTTCAAGTTTGCAATACAGTAAATTAATATAGCGAGGGAATTCATATTGTCCCGTGAGCTCAGCATTCATGTCACACTCCCTGTCAGTACCTGCCCTGGGCCGGGGAAGCTACTGATTCAACCAGCAGACCAAATTCAGTGATGAATCCTGGTCACGTGCCACCTGAGGCACGTTGCACATATGCTAAAAAGAATGATAAAACAATCAAAGCTTTCCAAATTTGCAGACAGTTCTGTGACTATGTGGAAGGTTAGAGACAAAGTTATAGATGCATTCATGGGCTAGATCCTCAGCTGGTGTATAAAGACATAGCTACATTGAATTCAATAGAACTATATTGTTTATACCAGCTGAGGATCTATATTGGCTCTTCCTAATCTACCCTTATGAAACCACAATCTGCATGGATTAGATGGGATAAAAGGAGTACTTTTCACTTTCTTGTTCTTGGGAACTTTAGAACCTTTTCCACCTTACACTCTTTATTAATCCAAAAGTGATAAATGTGCTTCTGAATTGTTTTATTACAAGTAATGGGCCTTCCTTTACTTGTATATCAGGAGTAACACCACTGAACTCAATGAAGCTATACTAGCATAAATGAGATTAGAATCAAGCCCAGTCTTATTTTCATCCATTGTCTGGTGCAGTTCTCTCATTTCAGTCATCTTTAGTAAGGAAAAAAGTGAAAGAAATTTAAAGGCAGTTGTCTATCTTTATTCCACATACTTAATAATAGCTGTACTGTTTCTTACAACAGAGGTCTTACACTGTATTTTTCCCAGAAAAAAAGTGCTGGCATGCCCTTCTTTATGAAGATTGTCCCCTTCTGCTACACAATAAAGGGAAATAATATGCTAAGTGAATTGTATGTAGTATTTTTCCCTAATGTTCTGTTCAAACACCAACCTTTTGAATTTTTTAACTACTTTGGCAATAAACCTGGAATCCAATTTACTGCTAAGTTATGTTAGGAATGTCATGCAGAAACATTTCAGAGCTTCAAAATAATGAGTCTGGCCTTGGGTAGTAGTAGGGACTGTTAATCAAAAATTCTGTGCAATGATGGTATGCCCTTCAGTGGTAGTTTAACAGTAATTTCTAATGTTCAGTTAACATCAGTAATATATGCATCAACAGAAGCTGCATGCATTGCTTTATGATTACTGTACAGTAACTGTTTGCAAAAAACTTAGACTTCTATTCAAAGGATCATTTGTGTAGCTGTGCAAAAGTATATTGTCTTTTTAATATATAGTTTACATTATTCAACACAAAAAGAATAAATACAATTCATACTACTAACTTTAAAATGCACTGAAATTATTGTTAGCTGTGCAGGAAATACTTAACTCATGCACTCTTAAAAATAAGAGGTAATTATAGAATAGAAGAATTCTAATCTACTAGGAATATGCTCTAGCTTTACACCAGTGTAACTGCATTGATGTCTATGGAGTTACATCATTGTAAAATTTAAGTAGTACAACGCCCATACACTATTATTCCAGAAGAAGCAGCTGTCTTTTGGTTTTATTTTGGCGTTTTAGATGTTAAGTAGTATAATCAGACAACTACTCAAATATACCTACCGTGATCTGTGATGATCCACTTTGCAGAACTTCAGTAAAACTACAGTGCCATTTAACTTATAATGAAATATTTGTTTAATCTTGGAAAGAGTTAATCCTGCAACTAGCTGAACCTTTGGTGGTACAAGTTGAACATAAGGTCATTCTGGAAAAAATCATATGGAACAAACAGAACACCAGTAAATGCCACTCAGACTGCAGAAGATGTCATTCTGATGTTAGAGTGTTTAGTGGATACAATCACATTGCTGAGGATCTTAATTAGGAATACATTCCAGATGGTGCAAAAACCAGAATTTAATATTTTTTCAGCTGACTTTTACAGTGGCTCATAGGATTACATACAGTTAAAGCCATTAAGTTTTGCAATATTGCTTTAAACAGAATTAATTTTCTTTTATAACACCTTGATTTTTAATTTTAAAACTGACATCCCATATGACCCATCTTCATTTGGCTAGCCAGATTCTCAGATACCACTGTGACAGGTACAGTTTAAAAAGCTGGTTACATGGATAGATTTGCTAATGTAAATTTTTAAGCTGTTCTGATATTCGTTGGTGTACATGACCATTACCTTCGGCTTTTTGCAGAAATGTTCAAGAATTGTATAGTAATTGAATAATTTAAATGGTCCTAAAAAAAATCCCAAATTGTGTAGCAAAGGAAGGAGGTAGGAAAGCCTCATCTTGTTGGATTCTGCAGACTCTTACTGAAACCACCCTCAGAACTCACTGTCACATGGTATCATTGAGACTAAGAGCTTGGCAGGATTCGAAAAGTGGACATTTATATGGATAAGGAGAACATCCAGAGTTATAGATTCATAGAATTTAGGGCTATTACAGGACCATTGGATTATCATGTCTGACCACCTGTGTATCACAGCCATTAAATTTCACCCATTTACCCCTGTATTTAGCCCAATAACTTGTGTTTGGCTAAACTATATCTGCAGAAAGCTATCCAGTCTTAATTTGAAGAAATCAAGAGATGGAGAATTCACCACTTACCTTTGTAATTTGTTCCAGTGGCCCTCACTGTTCAAATTTGTGCCTTCTTTCTAATTTGAATTTGTCAGGCTTTAGCTTCTCGCCATGGGTTCTTGTTATGACTTTTTCTGCTAGATTAAAGAGCCCTTTAGTATCTGGTATTTTCTCCCTGTGGAGGTACTTAAACTGTAATCAAGTCTCCTCAATCTTCTATTTGATAAATTAAACAGACTGAGCTTTTTAAGTGTCTCACTGTAAGGCATTTTCTCCAGACCACATATCATTTTTGTGGATGTTTTCTGTACCCTAATCAAGTTTTTCAACATCCTTTAATAATACGGTCACTACAACTGCACCCAGTATCAGTCTCACAAATGCTGTATGTACAGATGCAATCCTTAGAGTTACAAACAAGGGAGTAGTGAGGTGATTTCACTAACCCTTTTTGCCATAGTATTTTATTAGGATCTCATGGTGAGTTGCTTGTTTGTTATGATACCGTTCCTTGATCCCATACGTATAACACTGCATTTGGTTGCATTAAAAACATTTTGCTTAATTGGCATCAATTTACCAAGTGATCCAGATTGCTCTGCATGACTCCCTTGTCCACACTAATATTTACCTCTTTGCCAATCTTTGAGTCATCCACAAATTATCAGCAGTGACTCTACACATACTTCCAGTTCCTTGATGAAAATGTTGGACACCATCGGGTCTAGTACTGATCCTTGCAGAACTAGAAACACTCATTTGATGATGACTCTTGATTGATTATTAATTTTTGAGATCTGTCAGTTCACAATCTATTTAGTGTATGGTTTATTGATTTGTATAGTGCTAATTTTTAATCAGAATTCTATGTGGGAATAAGCCTTACAAAAGTCTATTACATATACCCAGATTTCAGAGTAGCAGCCATGTTAGTCTGTATTCGCAAAAAGAAAAGGAGTACTTGTGGCACCTTAGAGACTAAAATTTATTTGAGCATAAGCTTTCGTGAGCTACAGCTCACTTCATCGGATGAGCTGTAGCTCACGAAAGCTTATGCGCAAATAAATTTTAGTCTCTAAGGTGCCACAAGTACTCCTTTTCTTTTTACATATACCAGTTACCCTTAATCAAATTTTATAATCCCATCAAAAATAAAATCAGGTTTTTTTTAACAAGACCTGTTTTCCATAAAACCATGTTGACTGTCATTAATTATATTCCCCTCTACTTCTTTATTGGCTGAATCCTGTATCAGCTTTCCCATTATTTTGTGTTGGCTTGATGTCAGACTGGACCACTTACCCTTTATGAGTAGTTGCACCACATTAGCACTCTTCCAATCCACTGGAATTTCCCTACTAGTCCAAAATTTATTAAAAATTAACAGGTCAGGGATCTCCTCAGCCAACTCTTTTAGGACTCTTGGGTGAAAGTTACTCAGGTCTGAGGATTTAAAAATGTTAATCCCTAGCAAATGTTGTTTAACATTCTCCTTAGTTACTAAAGGACTGAAAAGTACAAGTACATCACCCTGTTTCTTTCCAGATAGAAAACAGAAATATTTATTGAACACTTCTGCCTTTTCTGCATCATCATCATCAACAATTTAATCATCTCCATCTAGTAACTGGTCTATAACATAGCTAAAATTTATTTTGTGACAAATATACTTTAAAAATGCCTTTGCTTTACCACTGAACCAGGAGGGGTTTTAGCCAAAATCATTCTCTTTATTGTTGAATCATGGCTTTTTGGTTATATGATGACCTCTTCATAAAGAGCATCTAGTTTTCATTTATATTTTTCTTTCTAAATTTCCCCCCAAGTCAATATTTCTCATAATTTCCCAAAATAACTAATTTTCTAAAATTTTGAAGAACCAGCTATATATATTATTGGTTAGGACTGTACTCTCTCTCTTATATTGAAAGTAATCAGGTCATGATCATTGGTTTGTAGCTAACCACTAACTTCCAGTCCAGTGAATAATTCATCTTTATCTATCACAATGAGGTCCAAATAGAATTACCTCTCTTTGTATTAGAGTTTCTAAAAATTATAGATGATTATTTTCTAATTATATTTTACTACTGGCTGCAGAAGCCCTCCAACATACGTCTCCCGAACTAAGTCCCTCATAACATCACAATTTTTTGTTCCACACATTACAGACAGGTGCTTACAGAATAACTTTTCCTGTTTTCTAGTTTGATTGACTGGTCTGTAACAGATTTATATTCCTAAGGATAAACACACATACACACACACACGAGTGAAATCCTGACCCCATTGAATACACCACTGAAGTTTTCACCCCAAGAGTTTTGGGAGAAATCCAAACCCACATTCTTCAGGGCATAAACCAACCTCCAACTGGTGAGATTAGGAAGAGTCTCTCTGTGAGAAGGTTATTCCATTATTACCAACACTGGCTATAGTCAATGGCAGGATATTAGACTCAATGGATCACTGATCTGATCCAACATGGCATTTCCTTTGTTCTTAATTTGCACCACCATTTTTGTAATGACTACTGTAGAAAAACATTGAGAGTTAGTTACGTGCACCAAAGGTACTTTGTAATTCTAACAACTCTTGAGAAGAGTCTAGCCACTAGGGTCACAATCAAAATATATATAGTAGACATACATTAACAGAACATGCCATAATAAGAGTGCAATATGAAAACATTGTTATAAACTTTGTTAAATATGTTAAACAATCAATGCCATAGTGATGAGATGTTTTAAGTTAACAGGAAAAAACAATAAACCTTCTCCCCTCTTAAAAAGAAAGAGGAAAAAGAAAGAAAGCCTTTTGAGAACTTTGAGCCTTTTTAGAATTTTCAGTGTAATGTTTTTGGACATTTTTCCTAAAGGAAAATCTCTCTAACATTATCAGTCTTACCTAACTGTGTCCTACTACAGAATTCTCCTACATTTCTTTATAGCTGCACATCAGCAAGATACATGGCTAACTTTAAATGTGAGTAGTCCCATTAATCTAACTAGAACTACTTGTGTGTTATGGAGCTATTAACATGTTTAAAGTTAGACATGTTGTAAAAGAGGTTGATTCATGCAGCAGCGCCTTTTCATGGCCAGGAATAGTGTAGAGACTTTCTTCCAATACGATGCTCCCTGCTTATGGTCACTTAATTGCTGTGGTAGTCTCCATCCCTTCTCGGGGAACAGAATCCAATCAAACTGTAGTCCAATGACATTACAATAGGTCTTCTGTTTCAGAGTAGCAGCCGTGTTAGTCTGTATTCGCAAAAAGAAAAGGAGTACTTGTGGCACCTTAGAGACTAACAAATTTATTAGAGCATAAGCTTTCGTGAGCTACAGCTCACTTCATCGGATGCATTTGGTGGAAAAAAACAGAGGAGAGATTTATATACACACACAGAGAACATGAAACAATGGGTTTATCATACACACTGTAAGGAGAGTGATCACTTAAGATAAGCCATCACCAACAGCAGGGGGGGGAAGGAGGAAAACCTTTCATGGTGACAAGCAGGTAGGCTAATTCCAGCAGTTAACAAGAATATCAGAGGAACAGTGGGGGGTGGGGTGGGAGGGAGCAATACCATGGGGAAATAGTTTTACTTTGTGTAATGACTCATCCATTCCCAGTCTCTATTCAAGCCTAAGTTAATTGTATCCAGTTTGCAAATTAATTCCAATTCAGCAGTCTCTCGTTGGAGTCTGTTTTTGAAGCTTTTTTGTTGAAGTATAGCCACTCTTAGGTCTGTGATCGAGTGACCAGAGAGATTGAAGTGTTCTCCAACTGGTTTTCCTCCTTCCCCCCCCTGCTGTTGGTGATGGCTTATCTTAAGTGATCACTCTCCTTACAGTGTGTATGATAAACCCATTGTTTCATGTTCTCTGTGTGTGTGTATATAAATCTCTCCTCTGTTTTTTTCCACCAAATGCATCCGATGAAGTGAGCTGTAGCTCACGAAAGCTTATGCTCTAATAAATTTGTTAGTCTCTAAGGTGCCACAAGTACTCCTTTTCTTTTTGCGAATAGGTCTTCTGTCTCTCTTTGGGCTCTATGGTCCATACACCCCTTACCTCAGGGGGTTTCACCCCACTTTCCTTGGTTTCTGGTAGGGGAATACAGGTCCACCCTCTATTCTGGGTTCCAGCACAGGGTCCCTGTAGTTGGCAGCCAAGATCTACTCCTTCAGACTCCTTGATGCCTTCCTGGACTGCTTCCTACTCCTTCTATTCCCCTAGAGAATAACAGCAGATTTTTTTTTCTTTCAATCCTCTTTCTGCTACAACTTCCTGGCTTTATGATCACCACCTTGCCCATCTTCAGCTGGGCTGCATCATCATCAATTAAGCCCCTCTCTCTCTCTCTGGTTCACTCACTGCTAGATACATTAATTGGGCTCTCAGGCCCACATTAACCCCTTCAGGGCCTGTGTGGGGTTCAAACCCTGTGACCGATTTCTCCCCCTTCGGGGTGCCACCTGGAACTGGGGTACTACTGAGCCTGCCTGACCCACCAGCTTGGGCTGCCTTTACACTGTACTGCTGTGACAGGCTCTCGAGCCCCCTCAAGCACACATACAGGTAGGGACACACCCAGCTGCAGCGTCACACAGATGCCAAGATCAGCTTTACATAGGAAGGCTCAGCTAAGGAACTGCCCAGTTACTGAACTGCACACCTCCAAAATTATACTGTCTAGTGCTGCACTGGGAACTGTACAGCGTAATCTCATGAAATTTGCCTCCTCCCTCAATGTTGAGGAAGATAGTCAACAGCTTTCTGGCTCCAGTTAGGATTTACACTGGTTTTTAGACGAAACAAAAACAAGTCTATTAACTACAAAAGATAGGTTTTAAGTGATTATGAGGGATAGCAAACAAACAGATCAAAGCAGATTACCTAGCAAATAAACAAAAATGCAGTTTAAACTTAATATACTAGAGAAGCTGAATATAAGTAGCAAATTCTCACTGTAATTGTTGGTTTAGGCAGTTTGCAGAGATTTTTGAGGGCAATCTGCACTTGCTTGCAGCTTAAAACTCCAGGTATTCCTTTCACAGACTAGAAATCCCTCTAGGCTGGGTTCAACCCTTCTCCCCCAGTTCAGTCCTTGTTTCTCAGATGCTTCCAAGCATCTCCTTTGGGCAGGGAGTCAGTGAAGTAGAACCACAATGATGTCACTCCTCTGCCTTAAATAGCCTTTGCATATGGTGGGAACCCTTTGTTCCCATGCCTTTCAGTGGAAAAACACTAGTATTCTATAATAGAGTCCAATACCAAGTGAGTTGATCATATGCCTCTGTAAGGCCATAGCAGCCATCTGTCAGAGGCTGTTTGTAACGTTCTCAGGAAGGCTCCCAGTGGGAGACAAGCATCTTCTAAGACCTATTGTTCTCTCTAATTGTTCTCTCTCCTTCCCATCCGGCCATCTAGACTGATTGCATTCTGCCTACTAAGTGTTCCCCAGGTGTAAACACATTTATTATAGATGCATAGACAATATTCCTAACTTCAAATACTAAAATGATACATGTATACAAATAGGATAATCTTATTCAGTAAAACATAACCTTTTCAATGATACCGTATATGACCTATCTTGCATGAAGTACATCATAGTTATGCTATAATCATACCATAATAATATTACTATGAAGAATATGGGGCATGATGTCACAAACGCCATCACACATATGCTTATGTAGCCTGTTGCATTGGGATCACTGTTGGTGGAACCTTTGCAATGACAGAGAATCCTTAGTCCTCTCCTTTGCTCAGATGTTACAGTTAAAAACCCCTGCAATAAACTTTCATCATGTCTTGCAGTATCAAAAACTGAACTCCCAAGATCTGAATGCATTAGAAATTAATACTCTAAATCTGTCTGTTTTTTCCTACACTCAGTACAATGGTATCTAATCACCTTTTGATTGAGCCTTAAAGTAAGCTATATGGTTATTTACTTTTATTGATTCTGCATAGGTTATATGTAGCACATTGTAGTGAGCTGGTCATCCGCTCCTGCCCTGAAGGGCTTGAAATCAGCCCTGGGAGAGGGCTGAGACTGCAAGAGGGCTGCTGCTAGGAAAGCAGCAAGCCTCGGCTGATTGCGGAAACAGCCACAGCTGCGGCCACGCCCCAATCAGGCCATAGTTGGCCTGTATAAAAAGGCTGGGAGCCAAGAGCTTAGAAATGTTCTTTCTAGGCTTGGAAGGAGTAAGGTTCAGTTGCCTGCAGAAAGGGTACTGGGAGTGAAGCAGGGTTGGGGAATGGCCAGAGGAGTTCCAGGCTGGCAACTCCCAGGCTGCAAGGCCTGGTCCTAAGCCCACATAGGTACTGGGTGGTAGAGGAAGATAGCTGGTCCAAACCCCCCTTGCCTATGAGTGAGTAGGGCCTTGATGATGACTGGCAGTAGCCCAGACTGAGGCAAGGTGGGGATTAGAGGGTTGGGGGTTCCCCAGAGAGGGGAGACCCAGAGGCAGAGTGTGGGGGTATTGCCAGGGGGCAGCACCCCAGATAAAAGGGCACTGGGGTCCGGGAGGGACACTTGGCCAGTGGACAGTGAGACAGCAGAGGGTGCTCTGCACTGGAAAGAGCTAATTCCCAGATGACCAGCAGTAGGTGCCGCAGGAGTGAGTCGTCATGCTGCTACACACACATTTCTTGGTGATTAGTGCCCTATAAATCCCACTGACAGCTAAAGTTGCATTAGGTAAACTGAATTAGAGTATGAAACTTGTTTTAATACTCCTCTTTATTAATCAATCACCTGTTTTAACTTGCCCTTCCAGGTATCTCCTAAGCATTCCATAGGATTAAGTGTATTAAGTTGCCATCAGTCCAATGCAAACAGAGGCCACTCAAAATTGATTCCAAATAGAGCCACTCCTAGAAACCAATGAATAATGAATCTCTTCTTTCTTTCTTTCTTTCTTTCTTTAATTCCACTATACAGGTCCATGGTACTCTTACACCTTGAATACTGCTTGCAGTTCTGGTCACCTCATCTCAGAAAAGATATACTGGAATTTGAAAAAGTACAGAGAAAGGCAACAAAAATTATTAGGGGTATGAAACAGCTTCCATATACCGAGAGATTACAAAGACTGGGACTGTTCAGCTTGGAAAAGATATGCTTTGGGGAAGACAACTATGTAGTGGAGAAAGTGAATAAGGAAGTATTAGGTACCCCTTCACATAACACAAGAACCAGGTTACCCAATGAAATTAAGAGTCAGTAGCCTTAAAACCAACAAAAGGAAGTACTTTACACAATGCACAGTCAACCTGTGGAACTCATTGCCAGGGGACGTTAGGAAGGCCAAACGTATAACTGTGTTAAAAAAAGAATTATATAATTTTATAGAAGATAAATCCATTAATAGGTGTTAGCCATGATGGTCAGGGATACAGCCCCATGCTCTGAGTGTCCCTAAACTTCCCACTGCCAGAAGCTGGGAGTGGACAAGAGGGGTGGATCACTCAGTAATTTCCCTGTTCTGTTCATTCCCTCTGAAGCATCTGGCACTGGCCACTGTCGGAAGACAGGATACTGGGTTAGATGAATCCTTGGTCTTACCCAGTATGGCCATTCTTTCGTTCTTATCAGCTGAACTCTTTTGAACATACCTAAAAGGGCATTACGTTTGTGCTTTGCCTAATTCTGTGTATTGTTAAGTTTATATACTGGAGAGCCAAAAAGTTAAATATAATAAATTTTGCACTTTTATTTCACTTCTGGCTAGTGAACAGAGCAATATTTCCACTATAAATAATCTTTCTTACATTACAAGTCTGTTTTTATCAGTATTTGCTTTTCAAGTCTTTTTTAAAAATGGAAGTTTTTGTATTTCAAGTGTTTTGCGAAGAGTAAAATGTCTTCTGATATCAAATAAGTATGATTTAATATTTTATTAAATATTCTCCAACTTTTAAAGTAAAATTATTGGTCACTTTTATTGTAATCACAGGTTTCAGAGTAGCAGCCGTGTTAGTCTGTATTCGCAAAAAGAAAAGGAGTACCGGTGGCACCTTAGAGACTAACAAATTTATTAGAGCATAAGCTTTCGTGAGCTACAGCTCACTTCATCGGATGCATTTGGTGGAAAAAACAGAGGAGAGATTTATATACACACACACAGAGAACCAGCTGTAGCTCACGAAAGCTTATGCTCTAATAAATTTGTTAGTCTCTAAGGTGCCACCGGTACTCCTTTTCTTTTTATTGTAATATCACCTTCCTAAACAGATCACTCTGTCAGTCCATTGAGTGGTTATTTAATTCAGGTTTCACAGTAGATAAAAGGAAGAAATACAGAAGCCTCTGAGTTACATTATTCTTGATTATAGAAGTAATATATGAGAACTATAAATAATACTCAAAACAAAATATAGTATTTAAGTAGCCACAGATCTTACTGCTGTTCAGATATGCAAAGTTGGTAAATGCCACTTTCATGAAGGGAAGATAAGAATTTATTTTGTGGAATTTAAATATTCTTGATCCTCAGAAGTTGTAATTTGATAGAGCTCCAGTGAAGTTAATGAAGCTCTACTCATTTACATCAGCTGACAATCTGGCCCTGTAAGTTCAACATGCAGTTAGAAGCTTGAGTTCCAAAGAAATGAACCTTCATTGACTGAAAATGATGGGGTACTGTTCTGAGAAGTTTGAATGACAATTCACTCATCTGCTCGTCAGCCAGCTACATGTGTGGTGGTAGACAGCAGTTAGCTGGTGTCCTTAGTCATCTAAGAGAGTAAACAGAGACCCACTAATTTACAAAGATTTCCCTGTTCTGCCAGCTAGGGCATGGTGGATTCTACAAAGGCCAAAATGGCCTCCACAGCTGAAACACCTACAGAGAAGATTCACTACCTGCCTAAGTTCACAGTCACAAAAATTGTTCCCTCTTCTGAGGGAGTGGAAGCCCTCAGTTGCAGTGATGTAAAGCTAATGTGAGACATCTGTTGCTGCCGAAGCCATCCTCAGGGATGACTAAAAGACTTCATCCAGAATTGTCTTAAAGGGCCCTCATAGGCTGAAATGGAACTTTCCCATTAATGGCTCTGAAGGGGAGTTCAGAATAGGATAGGAACCAAAGGAAGAGGCAATTTTTCTGTAGAGTCTCACCCCACTCCTTGTCCCTCCCCTGCCACTCCCAAAGGAAGTGGTAGATGGAGGAGGAAGAGAGAATCCTCTCATCATTCAGGAGACCTCTCCCACTCTATCCTTCCACATACAGAACAATGAAATGGGTAGAATCTCCGGCCACTAGTGAAGGATGGACCCCATCATACAATCCCAATCAGTGAACAGGATGGGAGATGCTACACCCCGTTGTCCTCAACGTCTGGATATTTTATCTTTTATTCACAAATCAATGCCCTTCAGCTGAACCAGAGCCTGTTGTTCTCTTTCTGCCTGCGCTGTGTAGCTTACTTTGTCTGTATTTGTCTATCTGCTACAATTTTTGGCCTCTTGGTTCCTGATCCTTATTGAAGTCAAAGTTTTTTCCATCAATTTCACAGTGTTTTAAATTAGGTCATTGGTGCTAGAGTGCCCTCGAAGACCAAGTATCCACTCTGTTGGATAGGGCCCTGAGGTATTATACCTGGTATCTAAAGTTTCCTTAAATGTCAAAATACTTTTCTTTTAAACAAAAGCCAACCTATGCTGTTTGCTTGTACTTGCTGATTCTGTAGTAAAATTGGCATCTTAAGAACGAGTGAATCCTTCAGTGTGTTATAGATCTTTGCTTACTGGATATAGTACAATCCTACATTTGAGAAGAAATTTTAGTGTAATATAAAAGGCAGACTACAGGTCCCTGAAACCAATGACTTGCAAAATTGCCTAAACATTGAGCAATATGCATGAATAATTTAAGACTGTTTTGTTAAATGTGCAAAATTCAAGTTATCCTTGCAGTGAGACGCATTGGCAATTGCCAGCAATTTATTGTGTTTTTGAAAACCACAGGCAGCAATTTACAGAGAAGATTAGACCTGTTACTAAACACGTAACATTTTCTTGATTTAAACTGTCATTCTAAAAAGCTGTTACCTGACAACTAGAGTTTGGAATGAGGTTATAAAGTTTAGTGAAGGACTCCTTTTAACTGAGTTAGAGCTATATTTCTGCACTGGCAGAGCACAGCATGTAGACTTCTTACTGGAACTAAAGTACGTATGCATTCAAATTAGCATTTTCAAGGGAAATTATACATGATCTTTGTAGACATTCATGTGCTGCAGAGGTATTGTGATATTTTACATCTCATAAACATAGTAATATATTTCTGAAGTACCTTCATTCTTCTGAGAGATGTCAGAAATTCTGATTATAAATGCTTCAGATGGCTGTCTCAATATGCATCAGCTTCATCATTTCATCCAGTCCTTGTAGCTGATGCTTAAAACATATGAACGGTCATACTAGGTCAAACCAATGGTCCATCTAGCCCAGTATGCTTCAAAAGTCATCAGGATATCAGATCCAAATATCTATCACAAAGATCTTTTAGACAGCTACACACAGAAGGCTACCATTTGTCATGCTTTAATAAATGCTGTCACTTAAGTTTCTTTACACATGGATTTATTGTCAAACCAGTATTCTCTAACTACTGTACCTTGGTGATACAGCCTCCACAAGATCACATAACAACTTGATGTGTCACAAGCCATCATTTTAATTGCAATGCACAAAATTCCTGTCATAAGATCTCATGAGTGGAATGAAACTAAACGGCACCACCCGGCTGTGTGCTAATTTGAGTTATTCAATCTTCCAAAAAGAAAAGGAGTACTTGTGGCACCTTAGAGACTAACAAATTTATTAGAGCATAAGCTTTTGTGAGCTATAGCTCACTTCATCGGATGCATTTGGTGGAAAGTCTACACCAAATGCATCCAATGAAGTGAGCTGTAGCTCACGAAAGCTTATGCTCTAATAAATTTGTTAGTCTCTAAGGTGCCACAAGTACTCCTTTTCTTTTTGCGAATACAGACTAACACGGCTGCTACTCTGAAACCTGTCAGTCTTCCAAGAATCTCAGCATGACTGCAATATGTCTACATACATGTTGTTTTGTGGTTAAGCACTGAAATAAGCAAAGCAAGAGTAAACTCTAACCTAAAGCTGCTCCAGGATTGATTTTTCTTATGTTTTAAATCAGTCTGTTTCAGGCCAGTCTCTACTTTCATTTTTGATGGTTTGTTTTTATCTCCTTCGACCCCCATTTTTTCTCTCAAAAGGGAGAGGAATGGTGGCTCTTTCATAAATTACTATTTTTATCTCCCCTCTTAAGTTTCAGGGACTCAAATTGAAAAATACTATAACTTCATCACAGAAGTCAAACTGAAGAGGTCAGTGAATAGAGATTAATATTAATCCATTAGTCTGGTATTACCTAGGTTATTTCATAATAAGAATCAATAATACACAAGCTAGTTCCAAATGGTCTGTGAAATCTTTTCTCTGCTTTTGATTTTTCAGAGGTGTCAAAGTCAGCTCTAAATTGGGTCAGCAATAATTATTTTACCAGGAAGACCTACAGCATGAAAGAGATTGGGCTGTACATTATTGACAAGCCCATATGCTTCTGACCTGATAACAAGAGCACTGCTATGAAATTTGAGGAGGCAATACAATGCCTTCTCTCTCTCTCTCTCTCTCTCTCTCTCATTCCCTTCTTTATAAGGTTTCCTCTCATCTCTGATAGAAGGCTGCTAAATACAAGCCCCAAGCTCTTTTGGTGAACTATGTTATAAACTTCTTGTGTCAAATCAAATGGACTTCAATGGCATTGCTCATAGTGTAAATCAGCACAGAATTGTCATCTTATATATAATTCTTTCTTTGCTATGATATGTACAACATCCTTGATCTATGAGAATATTCTGTGTAATGTCATATTTAATTATCGATATTGCATTCCAGAATCAAGGATTTTTGATGGCCATAATCAAAGTGAAGGCATTTTTCCAAGCCTCGCATATGGGAGTTTCATGTACTAATGTTTCCAAAGTGTCAGAAATCCTTGGATGAAAGGCACTATGTATATGCAAGGTAGTAGTAGCAGTAATAACATAACAGCTCTATTCTGAAGGTTGAACCTGTAAAAGACAATTTATACCTCCAAATTAAAGTTTCAAATTTAGCATTAAACTCTTTATCGTCCCAACATATGCAGACATACCCTTTCAGCGGTTGACGGGAGCATCTGGGGGGCGGTGGGGGGTGGGGTGGGGTGGGGGGGAGGGATGACATGGGGAAATAGTTTTACTTACAACTGTGTGTGTGTATATAAACTGTGTGTGTGTGTGTGTCTATATAAATCTCCCCACTGTATTTTCCACCAAATGCATCTGATGAAGTGAGCTGTAGCTCACGAAAGCTTATGCTCTAATAAATTTGTTAGTCTCTAAGGTGCCACAAGTACTCCTTTCCTATTTTAACAATTCTTCCATGTTGCCAACTGCAGTAATTTCTGGGCTGTTTGCTGACAGCCAATTGCCCAAACACAAAGTGAATATCTCAGAGTTCCCCTCTTGGTTGCCTGACATCTTAAAAACAAAGGGCCTTGAAAGGGACACTGAGCTCCCAAAGCCACTGCAACAAAAACAAAGAAACCACTTAAGCCCTGCTGATGCCTACGCTCACGCTCCCACACACGCTGCCATTCTCCACGCTTTAGATGTAAATATATTGTTTAAAATTTAGTGTAGACTTTGATGGAAGCATCATGACAAAACATGCCTCAGTGATGCAACTGATTCATTTCAACTCATTCAGGTTATAAATGTATATTTTGTACCGTATTAGCTCTTGGGGAGAAATTATCACCTTCTATATACATTTATCATCTGTCTCAAAAAACTCAACCTTCTCACCTCCAAGTTAATTCATTGAAAAAAAAAAGTTTCCTGAAACACAAGCTTATTTTGCTATTCAAATATTTCATCCAATTTTTAATTCAAATATAACAATAATAAACCTGGAAATGAGAATCCAATAAAAATTCATAATAACTTGCAGAGGGCCATAATATGGTGGAGTGTAATCAATAAATCAAGTGTCACTTGTGGATATTCTGTGTGTCAAGGCATATTTGTCATATTTAAAGTATTCAGCTACATATTTTTGTATTTTTGTCATACTTTTCTGTTTCCTTGGTCGATATATTTTTGGCTCCTAGTAAATGTGAGGAGAATAAAATTCTGTCTCTTCCCATGCAAAGAGGTAATGGGACAAGGGATTCAACAGAAAACCCTGCTTTGTAAACACCTTTCTGCTATGTATGGATTTGTGTTTAGGTGTATTATGCAAATCACACAATCACCAATTAACTGATTTAAAAATCTAAAGTCACCTTTGACATCTACTGATGAGTTTTTGGCAGGCATAGGTCATTGGGATTGGTTCAAAATGAAAACAAGTGTTTGATGAACAATAAAGGCATATTCCTAACGTCACAGGTTTGGAATTTCCAATCTTTTATGGAAAATTGCTGAAGTAGCATCATAAATTGTCATGAGCTGGACAGCGCTGGGCTGGTGGTTTCATGTTGAGATGAAGATGAGAGTTGTTGGAGGACCTGTGGATTTTTACTATAAGTATAGGATAGAAGGTGGAGATTGTATGCTTTCGAGGATTGGATACAGGTAAGGGTTATGTGCACTCGAAGATTGGGTAGGATGTGGTGGTTGTATGCACTTGAGGATTGGGGAGGATGTAATGATTGATCGTGTACACTTGAAGATTGGATGTGATGCTGTGATTTTTGACTTACTGTGTTAATCACCTTGATCAAAACTTTCCTGTGCCTTCAACATCCTTTGTACACTATTGATACAAGGGAGTCCACAGAAAGAGGTAAGTATTGTAATACACTACCATTAGAAATACATCTCATTATAATATTTGTTTACTAGATAAATTTATGTATTCAACAGTAAATTCATACAATTAATGTTAAAGTTTTCCAAGAAAGAAACAAAACCAAAACAATTACCATAGGTGATATGCCCAAGTCAGTATCAAGGGTCACAGTGTAATTCTGGAGGGGAGAGAAGGCCCAGGAAAAGTCAAAAGACATAGTAGCCAAGTTCCTGATGCATGCTTCTCTCACTGGGGAATGGCCTGTGGAGTCATAGAAGAGCTAGGACCAATGATCACTGCACCCCATGAATCCTAGCAAAACAACCAACCCTGTAAGGAGGCTGCCTCTTTGCACTGCTCTCTGGAGCCCATTTCCACCTCATAGCATGGCTTTTTACCATTCCTGCACTTTATTTTCCCTCCACAGTGAAAATAACGTCACACTGTGCAAGAAATCAATCATTGCATTGTGCAAGAAAGCTAATTCAGTGTTCGGGGAGATTACTAGAAAATACCATGGAAGTTTTGTATTAAGGAATTTAATGCTCATAAAATAGTAAAATATGTCAAAATATTCAAATTTGGGTGCTGAAAGTTAGAAACTTTAAGAAAAAATAGTGGCTTGATTTTTGCAGGGTGTCCACAGTCCCTGTAGACATTAGTAGGAATTGATGGTGCTTTAAACCTCAGAAAATTAGGTCTCTTTTATTTCAGTGCTTAACTTTAAACACCCAGGTTTGAAAATTTACCCATAACCCACATTTGTAAACTATTTAACAAATAGAATGTGCTCAGTGTTATGTGGTCATATCTAAAATCTTGTTTTAAAGTTTGATCAAAAGTACATTGAAGTCAATGGGAATCTTTCCATAATTTCAGTGGAGCTTGCAAAGAGCCCACAATGACTGTCACAACAGCACAGAGTGACCATGAGAATTTCCTGGCATTTGGCATATGAAAATAGACTATATGGATATAAGTAGGTTGATGTAAGCATCCAACAGTTTTACTTATTTGAAGGTTACCCCCAAAGTATCGGAACTATTTTGGTCTAGAAATTTGGTTGGAAATCTAAAAAAACTAACCTTTCTTTTAGTACTTCAGTTATTTTGATTCTTATTTCTTCTAATACTAGAAGTGCAGCAAGGCACGAAAGGAAAACACTGAAAGCACAAAGGTTCGAAATAGAGGTTTTCAAGCCTAAAAACATTTTTGGTTTAGTTTTAGTTCCAGTTTTGGGAGAATATTTGAGTCAGTTATTTTATCCAAATCCAAAGCTAAACTTTAATGTTATATTAATATATAGTAACTGTTGCATTGGTCTCTTGTTTTTTAGACCTTGCTCCTACAATGATTTCTGTATGGAGGACCTCTGTGCCTGCACACAGCTCATTGCAGGATTGGGCTTAAACTGGTGCTGTGATTTGCAGAGGTTTTCTTACAAACCTTTCATTTTTGTGTCATTCAAAGATGTCTAGAAGTTTTTCTCATATAATGAAATGCATAGAATTCTCAGAGTACAAAATCACCCCTGTGGGTGAGGGAATATTTTAACGTTCTAATTTCTGATTCAAATTGGTGATTCTATTTTTTTAAATATTAAAGCTTTAAATATTACTTTCATTATCCATGCATCTGCATCCAATCTATGGCTTTATTGCTGGCTGCATTCTTCAGACCCGTTATACCTGGCCTTAAACCATACAATGGTCTACAGAACACCTCAAGTCCTTCCTAGGAACATATTGGGCATCAGCCATATTACAACTAAAGCAGGAAGAGATTGAAAAAATATCATTTTAATTGTCTCCATTGGTATCTGAGAACTCATAAAGCTTGTTAATTTCTAGCCTTCAAACCACTGACACCATTGGGTAATAAGGGAGGATGTTAATAGCCCTGTAATGTATCAAACAATGGTCTTGGAAATGCTGACATTTTTAGACATTTTTGGTCAATGATGAAAGTAATGAAAGGTGCCAGTTAGTCATTCCAGAACCACAAAATACATCAAAACCTGAAAGGTGAGGTAAATTAAAGGAGAATGTAGGACTGGCACAGTATACTGTGAGGTATGGCATTAATTCCAATTAGTTTCCTGGTATTGATTAAGAAGAGACTGCAAGTACTCATTTGTGGGCCGGAAAGCAGATAAGCCTCTTTGCAGACCATTTACTCTTCCTTCATATGCGTAATTAATAGTGCTGATTTGAAGGCTTGTGGTACAGAACTAGCCTGTCAATTAAACTATATTCAGTGGTAAGGTTTGATATCAGATATTTTTTTTTCTCCAGTGCTGTTATCACAAGTACAGTTAAGACTATCTGTTTTTCCTTTGCATCGTCAATTAGCATTTAAATTGTTGCACTTAAGTTACAAATAAACATGTCAGCTCAGGAACCATTTATCATTTGACTTAAGGAAAAACATCAATTTAAAATCACAATTCTGTCTGGATTTTTTTACTGCGATTCTTACAAATTACATTTAAGACACTATAACTAGGTCCCTAGCAAATTCATGGCCAAGAAAAATGTCATGGACTGTGAAATCTGGTTCCCCCCCACACACACACACATACCTCGTGAATTCTGATCTTTTGTGTGCTTTTACCCTATACTCTACCGAGTCCACGGGGGACACCAGAGTTTCACAAATTGGGGATCCTGACTCAAAAGGGAGTTGCAGGGGGTCACAAAGTTATTTTAAGGGGGATCGTGGTATTGCCAACCTTATTTTTGCACTACCTTCAGAGGTGGGTGGCCAGAGAGCAGCAGCTGGTGGCCGGGTGCCCAGCTCTGAAGGTAGCACCCCACCAACAGCAGTGCAGAAGTAATGAGGGCAATACTATACCATGCCACCTGTACTTCTGCATTACTGCCTTCAGAGCTGGGTGGCTGAAGAGTAGCGGCTGCTGACTGAGGGCCCAGCTCTGCAGGAAGCAGCACAGAAGTAAGGATAACAAAATCATACCATGCCATCCTTACTTCTGTGCTGCTGCTGGCGATGGCTCTGCCTTCAGAGCTGGGCTCCTGGTCAGGAGCCGCTGATCTCTGGCCACCCAGTTCTGAAGGCAGCACTGCTGACAGCAGCAGCGCAGAAGTAAGGGTAGCAGTACCGCAACCCCCCCCTACAATAACCTTGTGACCCCCCAACTCCTTTTTGGGTCAGGACCCCTACAATTACAACACTGTCAAATTTCAGATTTAAATAGCTGAAATCATGACATTTACTATTTTAAAAATCCTCTGACTGTGAAATTGACCAAAATGGAACTTGAATTTGGTAGGGCACTAACTATAACTGAAGGAAATTAAGGAGGAATGTTTCCTTTAATATGAACATTAGACAGCATTTTGTATGTAGTGAGGTTCAGCTTTCCTCCGTATAGTCACAAAACTGATTAGGGGGATGGAGCAATGACTTATGAGGAGAGGCTGAGGGAACTGTGATTATTTAGTCTGCAGAAGAGAAGAATGAGGAGGGATTTGATAGCTGCTTTCAACTACCTGAAATGGGGTTCCAAAGAGGATGGATCTAGACTGTTCTCAGTGGTACCAGATGACAGAATAAGGAGTAATGGTCTCAAATTGCAGTGGGGGAGGTTTAGGTTGGATATTAGGAAAAACTATTTCACTAGGAGGGTGGTGAAGCACTGGAATGGAAATGGTGGAATCTCCTTCCTTAGAGGTTTTTAAGGTCAGGCTTGACAAAGCCCCGGTGGGATGATTTAGTTGGGGATTGGTCTTGCTTTGAGCAGGGGGTTGGACTAGCTGACCTCCTGAGATCCCTTCCAACCCTGATATTCTCGGATTCCTGTTTTGATTGTAGGTCTTTCCACAGCAGTGGTAGAGATTTATTTATTTATTTATTTATTTACAAAACAAGAAAATGTGGAAAACCACAAAAATCAAGAGGGACTCAGGGAAATGTGTTGCATAGAAAATTACTTTTAACTTATTATTAATACTGATTAAGAACACAATCAATATGATATGTAAATTTGGTCTAAATTATTTTCCCCCTTTTATTCTTTTTACTTTCGTTTAGTTTTCTAATTGCTTGTGATTACCTCATTCTGTTAATTAAACATGATGCACCAAAATCTGCATTATTGTCCACACTGCATTTTCACAAGTTCACTATGTAACCTTGCAAATTTTTTATCATTTGGTTGACCAACTTAGCATTTTTTTTACTTTATCAACATTTTTACTGTAGGAAGGTATTCTGAGGAAGATGAGGCAGTGGTGTGGTAATATAAGTGTAGGTCAGATTATATACATATACACAAAGCACCTTTAAAAATGAACATTTACCATGTAATGTAATAACGGCAGGGGGTAAATGTTAATGGATTCTAACATCAGTTTACTCTACCTGTATACCTCCATCTGCCTAAACCGGACAGAACAAAGACACCTAATATAAACAGTAAGATTTTCTATGTGAAAAATCTTTCTATGCCCTTAAATTCAGAACTACCAAACCGCTTACGCTCAAATTGTTCTTTCAATATCAAGCCAAGCTAAAATAAAACCATTTCAGCCATTGTTGTATGTGAATGTAAATTCTGATTAGAATATTTAGGAAAAATATTGGGTTTTTTTTAATTTTAACACACACAGCTCAAACTGATTTTGCTGGAACTTTCCCAAAAATTGCCTCATGGCACAGACCAAATAGGGAAAATTTCATTCTCAAAGAAATTTCTGGGAGGTATGGATAATTGAAAAAGTGTTATAATAGAAATTGAACATCGTCTTTGAATATAGTGATCACCGTTTATGTGCTTTACAACTTTGTATAGCTTGGAATCAAATAGTAGAACTAGAAGAATCTTCCCTTCTTGTACCTAGCTGCCATAACAGCATTGTTAATTGAAAGTTTCATCTCTGGCATTTCTCTTGGCATTTTTAATAAACCTTGACAGCTGTCACTTTGCTTGATTTGCTGTTTTTCCCCATGTTTTCCCAATTTTTTTCAAATTCACTGTATATTGATGGAGCTATTGCATAAACAAAAGAGGTCAATCCACTGTGTCCACTCCCACACAAGACAGTCAGTTGAAATAAAACTCACAAAACAAAAGAGATCCAGGAGCAACTAATTTCTAAGGCTACATTCCATTCAGGGTAACTTCATTTTTTGGATTTACATGGCAAAATGTGGGTAGATTTTTGGTATTCTAAGACTGTAGAGGCAAGTTTCATTGGGTAACAGGGCCTTCTCTTGACCCTAAATGTTCTTTTATTAATTTGTATATTAAGAGAACCCTTCATCTATGTCTTTGTGTGTTTTCAGTACAGTGGCTCTCAGTGTTTTCCATCCCACAACCTTGTTTTTCATAGTGTGATCCTTCTTCCCCCACTCCTGCCTCCCCCAAAAAGAAACCTCCCTCACATCTAGCCAGGACACGCACAGTACCACCACTACCATTTCTCCCATTTAGCATTATGGAAAGGGCCAAAGTCATTATGGCCATCCCTCACCCAGGTTGAGAACACATTTTTCAGGGAACCAAACAAAGATAACATGAAGAGTTTCAGAGTAGCAGCCATGTTAATCTGTATCCTCAAAAAGAAAAGGAGTACTTGTGGCACCTTAGAGACTAACAAATTTATTTGAGCATAAGCTTTCATGAGCTACAGCTCACTTCATCAGATGCATGCAGTGGAAAATACAGTATGTAGATTTTTATATACACAGAGAACATGAAACAATGGGTGTTACCATATGCACTTTAACAAGAGTGATCAGATAAGGTGAGCTATTACCAGCAGGAGACAGGGGAAAAACACTTTTGTAGTGATAATCAAGGTGGGCCATTTTCAGCAGTTGACAAGAACATGTGAGGAACAGTAGGGGGGAAAATAAACATGGGGAAATAGTTTTACTTTGTGTAATGACACATCCACTCCCAGTCTTTATTCAAGCTTAAGTTAATGGTGTCCAGTTTGCAAATTAATTCCAATTCAGCAGTCTCTCATTGGAGTCTGTTTTTAAAGTTCTTTTGTTGAAGAACTACCACTTTTAGATCTGTAATCGAGTGACCAAAGAGATTGAATTGTTCTTCGACTGGTTTTTGAATGTTATAATTCTTGATGTCTAATTTGTGTCCATTGATTCTCTTACGCAGAGACTGTTCAGTTTGGCCAGTGTACATGGCAGAGGGCATTGCTGGCACATGATGGCATATATCACATAGGTAGATGCGCAGGTGAATGAGCCTCTGATAGTGTGGCTGATATTAGGCCCTGTGATGTCCCCTGAATAGAAATGTGGACACAGTTGGCAACAGCTTTGTTGCAAGGATAGGTTCCTGGTTTAGTGTTTTTGTTTGGTGTGTGGTTGCTAGTGAATATTTGCTTCAGGTTGGGGGGCTGTCTGTAAGCAAGGACTGGCCTGTCTCCCAAGATCTGTGAGAGTGATGGGTCATCCTTCAGGATAGGTTGTAGATCCTTGATGCGTTGGAGAGGTTTTAGTTGGGGTTTGAAGGTGATAGCTAGTGGTGTTCTGTTTTCTTTGTTGGGCCTGTCTTGTAGTAGGTAACTTATGGGTACTCCTCTGGCTCTGTCAAACTGTTTCTTCACTTCAGCAGGAGGGTATTGTACTTGTAAGAATGCTTGATAGAGATCTGGTAGGTGTTTGTCTCTGTCTGAGAGGTTGGAGCAAATGCGGTTATATCATAGAGATTGGCTGTAGACAATGGATCGGGTGGTGTGGTCTGGATGAAAGCTGAAGGCATGTAGCTAAGTATAGCGGTCAGTAGGTTTCTGGTATAGGGTAATGTTTATGTGACCATCGCTTATTAGCACCGTAGTATCCAGGAAGTGGATCTCTTGTGTGGACTGGTCCAGGCTGAGGTTGATGGTGGGATGGAAATTGTTGAAATCATGGTGGAATTCCTCAAGGGCTTCTTCTTTTCCATGAGTCCAGATGATGAAGATGTCATCAATGTAGCGCAAGTAGAATAGGGGCATTAGGGGACGAGAGCTGAGGAAGCGTTGTTCTAAGTCAGCCATTAAAATGTTGGCATACTGTGGGGCCATGCGGGTACCCATAGCAGTGCCGCTGATTTGAAGGTATACATTGTCCCCAAATGTGAAATAGTTATGGGTAAGGACAAAGTCACAAAGTTCAGCCACCAGGTTTTCCAGGACATTATTGGGGATACTGTTCCTGACCGCTTGTAGTCCATCTTTGTGTGGAATGTTGGTGTAGAGGGCTTCTACATCCATAGTAGCCAGGATGGTGTTTTCAGGAAGATCACCGATGGATTGTAGTTTCCTCAGGAAGTCAGTGGTGTCTCGAAGATAGCTGGGAGTGCTGGTAGCATAGGGTCTGAGGAGGGAGTCTACATAGCCAGAAAATCCTGCTGTCAGGGTGCCAGTGCCTGAGATGGTGGGGCATCCAGGATTTCCAGGTTTATGGATCTTGGGTAGCAGATAGAATACCCCTGCTCGGAGTTCTAGGGGTGTGTCTGTGCGGATTTGTTCTTGTGCTTTTTCAGGGAGTTTCTTGAGCTAATGGTGTAGTTTCTTTTGGTAATCCTCGGTGGGATCAGAGGGTAATGGCTTGTAGAAAGTGGTGTTGGAGAGCTGCCTAGCAGCCTCTTGTTCATATTCCAACCTAGTCATGATGACAGCACCTCCTTTGTCAGCCTTTTTGACAACAGAGGGGCATTGCTGGCACATGATGGCATATTGACAGATTGACAGAGCCAGAAGAGTACCCAGAAGTCACCTACTACAGCACAGGCCCAACAAAGAAAACAACAGAACGCCACTAGCCATCACCTTCAGCCCCCAACTAAAACCTCTCCAACGCATCATCAAGGATCTACAACCTATCCTGAAGGACGAGCCATCGCTCTCTCAGATCTTGGGAGACAGACCAGTCCTTGCTTACAGACAGCCCCCCAATCTGAAGCAAATACTCACCAGCAACCACACACCACACAACAGAACCACTAACCCAGGAACCTATCCTTGCAACAAAGCCCGTTGCCAACTCTGTCCACATATCTATTCAGGGGATACCATCATAGGGCCTAATCACATCAGCCACACTATCAGAGGCTCGTTCACCTGCGCATCTACCAATGTGATATATGCCATCATGTGCCAGCAATGCCCCTCTGCCATGTACATTGGCCAAACTGGACAGTCTCTACGTAAAAGAATGAATGGACACAAATCAGATGTCAAGAATTATAACATTCAAAAACCAGTTGGAGAACACTTCAATCTCTCTGGTCACTCGATCACAGACCTAAGAGTGGCTAAACTTCAACAAAAAAGCTTCAAAAACAGACTCCAACGAGAGACTGCTGAATTGGAATTAATTTGCAAACTGGATACAATTAACTTAGGCTTGAATAGAGACTGGGAATGGATGAGTCATTACACAAAGTAAAACTATTTCCCCATGGTATTTCTCCCTCCCACCCCACCCCCCACTGTTCCTCTGATATTCTTGTTAACTGCTGGAATTAGCCTACCTGCTTGTCACCATGAAAGGTTTTCCTCCTTCCCCCCCTGCTGTTGGTGATGGCTTAAGTGATCACTTTCCTTACTGTGTGTATGATAAACCCATTGTTTCATGTTCTCTGTGTGTGTGTATATAAATCTCTCCTCTGTTTTTTCCACCAAATGCATCCGATGAAGTGAGCTGTAGCTCACGAAAGCTTATGCTCTAATAAATTTGTTAGTCTCTAAGGTGCCACAAGTACTCCTTTTCTTTTTACTATCTCTATTCTTACTGAGCCACCGTGAAGAACACATTTGTGGAATAGTTTCAGTGCTGCTCTCCCCACTAGCTAGATTAACAAGGGGATTTAGGTGCCATTCACAAAATGATCAGAGGCTATTTACCCAATAGCCCAGTGATGAGCACTCATTAAGGATTTTGGAGACCCACGTTCACATCTTCATTCTGCATGATTTGGATCAGGGACTTCAACTTGAGTTACACACTTCCCAGGAGAGTGCCCTAACCACTGCACTATAGGGTATTCTTGAGTGGGTAGTTCTTAATCTGTCCTGCTGAAGCTTTTTCACTTCATATAAATAATTAGATATTCATTGGAGCCAGGCTGTTACCCAGGTGTCTTTCCACCAAGGTGAGTGTCCTAATCACCAGGCTAGAGTCATTTTCTCTCTCTATTTACATACTTATAGAAAATGGAACAGCTTCAACAGTCCAGGCTGAGGGCACCCTGCATCAGAATATCCAAGTGGTTAGAGCACTCACTTAAGAAGTGGGACACTCAAGCTCCTCAGCTGAATCATACACATGGGTGACTCTACCTGGGTCTCTCACATGCTGAATACGTGCTCTGACCCCTGGGATTTGGGGCAAAAGGGAGCCACCGCTGCTACTACTATTGGGAATGTAGTTTTCAAATTTTCTTTGCTTTTAATTAAAAAGTGGTTTAAAATGCCCCAAAATGAAAGGTTTTGTTTCTGCTCAAATGGAACATTTAATTTGATTTGAAACATTTTTGTTCATTTTGAGTACATTTGAAACAATTTCTTTTTTCAGTTTTTCATTTCAGCTAGATAACTAAGAAATTAATTATTCACAAAGTTCTAGTAGCATCATGGGAGATTTAGTCTATCTGAAAAACCTGGTCCATGGAGCTTAGGAGGAGGTTGAAATATAAGTCCCATGAGGCACTGGTGCCATTTCCAAATCAAGATTGTTTGGTGAGAAGTGGCATTTCAGGAATTTGGATTTTTGATAAATTCCAAATTTTCCGTAGAAAGCAGACACTTACATAATATTACATAACTGAAAGCTAATTTTCCACTAAAAAACAGCTTAAACGGAAAATTTGACAAGTCCAACAGCTGGGTCTAGGCTGCCCAATCTTGATATGTTTATACTATTACATAAACAGTTGAAACAGTAACAGTCTGCCTAAGCTATATCAGACAGCACCCTTTTCCTTATTAGCCAACCTATTGAGGTAAAACTAGGTACAGAGCATCATCAATACTGGAACATAGCCCAGCCATTAAAAAGTCATTTCCACCTGTGGCCAAGAAGAATTGCATTTTAAAATTTCCTTCTTATAATGCAGTCGCTGGCTTTATTCCCGGTGCCGACAGAAATATTTCTTTAAACACATGGGGAGAGAGAGAGCGCCCAATACAACAGAAGTAGAAGCATTTTGCTTTTTTATTACTATTATTATGTGAGGTAGAAGGAGGGTTAAGGGTTAATTAGTACTTAGTCCTGTGTAGATGCAAAATGCAATGAGGAGTACAAAGACACCTTCTCACCAACAGGAAAAAACTTTTCCTGTCCTTCTGTTCCCATCGTGCAGGGTCTGAAGTGTGCTAAGTGGTGTGAGATAGGCATTGCACCCACCTTTACACTAGCTAGCTGAGCTGGGCCTGGCACAGAGAGAAGCCCATGCTACACTCTGTAACTGAATGAATCAAGGATTAGTCAGGCTCCTATTTAGTGGCTATTGTGGTAGTTTGATAATTATATCTTGACTTGGCAGGATAAGATTTTTATCAGAAAATGTCAGTAAACTTCAATTTCACCGTACACATAAACCAACAAAAATATTTCCAGCAATAATCAAAATGTACAGGTAGGCAAAGTAAGAAAAATGCTCCTTGAGAATTTATTGAATTCACCATCTTAATGTGTATCAAATGTGTTGTAATGCTGGCACAGGGGTGCCATTGAGGTAACTTTAACTTTTTTAAATCTCAGTATCTACGGTAACTAAGTAATTATCTGTCCATAATTTCCCACAACTGTGAAAACTGATAAGAATTGAAATATATTAGGGCTGTCAAGTGATTTAAAAAATTAATTGTGATTTATCATGCTGTTAAACAATAATAGAATACCTTTTATATAAATATTTTGGATGTTTTTCACATTTTAAAATATATTTTCAATTACAACATAGAATACAAAATGTACAGTGCCCACTTTGCAAGTATTTATAATAAGTATAATGTAAAAACAAAAGAAATAATAATTTTCAATTCACCTAATACAAGTATTGTAATGCAATCTCTTTATCATGGAAGTTGAACTTACAAATGTAGAATTGTATACAAAAAAATAACTGCACTCAAAAATAAAACAATGTAAAACTTCAGCGCCTACAAGTCTACTCAGTCCTACTTCTTGTTGACCCAATCACTCAGACAAACAAGTTTGTTTATATTACAGGAGATAATGCTGCCCATTTTTTGTTTACAGTGTCACCTGAAAGTGAGAAAAGGCATTTGCATGGCACTGTTTAGCTAGTGTTGCAAGATATAAATCTGTAGTGCATCTGGCACGTAAATATGTCCCTTCATGCTTCAACCACCATCCCAGAGGACATGCGTTCATGCTGATGACAGGTTCTGCTTGATAACTATCCAAAGCAGTGCAGACCAATGCATGTTTATTTTCATCTGAGTCAGATGTCATCAACAGAAGGTTGATTTTTCTTTTTTTTTTTTGATGGTGGTGGTTTGGATTCTTTAGTTTCTGCATCAGTGTTGCTGTTTTAAGACTTCTGAAAGCATGCTCTACACTTAATCCCTCTCAGATTTTGGAAGGCACTTCAGATTCTTAAACCTTGGGTCAAGTGCTGTTGCATCTTGAGAAATCTCACCTTAGTACCTTCTTTGTGTTTTTGTCAAATCTGTAGTGAAAGTGTTCTTAAAATGAACATGTGCTGGGTCATCATCCAAGACTGCTATAACCTGAAATATATGGCAGAATGCAGGTAAAACAGAGCAGGAGGCCTACAATTCTCCCCCCAAGGAATTCAGTCACATGCCCTCTGGAATGGTGGTCAAAGCATGAAGGGTCTTACAAATGTTTAGAATATCTGGCACATAAATACCTTGCAATGCTGGCTACAAAAAGTGCTATGCAAACATCTGTTCTCACTTTCAGGTGACATTGTAGATAAGAAGCAGGCTGCATTATCTCCTGTAATTGTAAAGGTTTGAGAGTAGCAGCCCTGTTAGTCTGTATCCACAAAAAAGAAAGGAGGACTTGTAAGGTGCCACAAATCCTCCTTTTCTTTTTCTAATTGTAAACAAACTTGTTTCTCTTTGGAATTGGCTGCACAAGAAGTAGGACTGAGTGAGTAGACTTTTAGGCTCTACAGTTTTACATTGTTTGGTTTTTAATGCAGTTATGTAACAAAAAAATCTATATTTGTAAATTGCACTTTCATGATAAAGAGATTGCACTATGATACCTCTATGAGGCGAATTGAAATACTATTTCTTTTATCATTTTACAGTGCAAATATTTGTAATAAAAATAAAGTGAGCACTGTACACTTTGTATTTTGTGTTATAATTGAAATCAATATATTTGAAAATGTAGGAAAACATCCAAAATATTTAATAAATCTCAATTGGTATTCTATTGTTAAACTGCAATAAAAACTGCTATTAAGCACTATTAATTTTTGAGTGAATCGCATCAGTTAACCATGATTGATCTATATCGTGTGTGTGTGTGTGTGTGTGTGTGTGTGTGTATGTATAAAGCCTTTTTTCAATTATCTATTTATATAAATAAAATAAAAAATTGAATTCTGACAAACCTAACTAAATCTCTTTAGTTGTCTACACCATATATCAGGAGAGAACACCATTGAACCCCCAACTTCTGTGCCCCGTACCTCTGGGAACATCCTCCAATATGGGGAGTGATTTAAAGCCACAACATTTTGTATTAATTATTAATTATTTGTATAATGGCAGCATCTAGTAGTCCAGGTCATGGAACAGGTCACATGGTGCTAGCTGCTATACAAACACAGAACAAAAAGACAGTTCCTGTGTCGAAGGGCTTACAATCCAAGTTTAGCCCATTACACAGGACTTCTCAGTAGGGTGTTGTCCTGTCTCATCCTTTAGTCTGAGCTCTTCTGAAGATTAATTTTGCGACATGAAATGAAAACAATTCTTTTCTGTATTTTTAATTTTCTCTTAATGGAAGATTGTCAATCAAGACCCCATTTAAATACATAGCTTCTCATTTTCAAGAAAATGCTAATAAAACTCATCAGTATTTCCATATTTTAGCTGTTTATAAACATTTAATGGATGTTGCAGTTAGACAGCTGTTATTAATGAAAATCTAATGGTATCTTGTAATCAGCCCTAAATCTACTCCAAACAGCTTTCCAATATGTTTGGACACAAACATAGCTCTAAATTTTTGTGATTTTTTTTTTCTAGTAGATAGGTGCTATATACAAAACTGAAGCACAAGAACAACTATTGGAATCAAAGTTGTTTGTGTTCACTTGTTTTTAAATTAAGCAAATGTTGCCAGTATAATTTGTAATCATACCATCTCTGGTTGTGATCCAGTCACTTTAAACAGGCTTGAGGTTGATCAGTATTTGGGATGGAGGCCACTGGCAGACACCCAAGTGAGGTAATCAATAAGGGTGTGTCTACACAGTGGGATAATGCACACTGTGAGGGTATACTTTTTAAAGCACACTAACGTGTTGCACATTAATTGGTCTGTGTACACCCTGTGGTGCACACTAAGAGTTCCCTAGTGCACTTTAAATTTAGTGCTGTTTCAAACATCACTACATTAATATGCACTAGGGAACTTTTAGTTTGTGCCAGCAGTATCTATCTGGACCAGTTAGAGTGCAACACAGTTAGTGTGCTTTAGAAATCACACCCCCATAGTGCACATTATCCCATCATGTAGATAAGCCCCAACCTGCCGTTTTGCCTGGAAGTCAGGATTGAAGCAATACTTCAGCATGTCAGGAGGCATGGTGTTGCTAGCGTAGCCATGTTTCAGATAGGACCTAAATTCAGACCTCTGACTATTTATATTCATTAAAAATATCCTGGCATCTTTTGTTTAAGTAGAAGTGATGCCCACAGTGCACTAGCTAAATTCCCAAATCCTTTAACCCATCCCCATAGTTTCAGTTGGATATTCTTAATTTGTTCTTCTAGACTTGCATAGAGCTGCTGTATTCCACCCCACAGGTGGATGAAATGATATCTATAAATCAGTGGTTCCCTAACTTGATTGGTTCATGTACCACCTTCTTAAAAATTGGTGTGGGTTGTACCTCATGCACATTTCTCCTTTAGTGCACATATATTGTAGGCTTTACTAGGCTTAATTTAAGAATTGTATGGACTCCTAGTAAAATATATTTTCAATCTGGCTGGTAGGGATCTGCATGGGGAAAATTAGAAGAGAAAGGAATCTAGCTTGAGCAGTCTGGGTTGGGGAATTTTTCAATGAAACATTCTGTTGGAAGATGCCAATTTGCCAAAATTGAATTTTTGAAGGAACCTACCAATTTTCTTGAAATGTATTGGGAAAGTTTTCTCAAGTCATGAATCTTGCCTATAATTCTCCTCTTCAGGCTATCTTCCCTCCCGGGAGTCCCTTAATGCTTGGATTTTATTGTGGTAAGGAGATAGTTGATTAACTGGCCCAATTCCCAGCAAATCTGCTGTTCCCATGTTTCCTTAAAGTGTCCATTTCCTGAAACTGGTAGACTGGCCCCTGGTCCCACTAGGCCCTTAAAAGGGACAGATCACCCTGTTTACAGCAGACTGGTTCCAGCAAGCTCATGTGCCACAGTGGTACTTATAACTCAGTTTGGGAACCCCTGCTATAGGTAGTTTAACTACTTTGCAAGGGTATTTTAATTAATTAATAGTTATAAAGTTCTTTGAGATCACAGATGTACAAAGCAGCATAGAAATCCAAACAATTGTTACATTGGTTTATTAAGAATTTACACCCACTCACAAAAAGAAAACGTTAACACTTTGATGTATGCAAATATTATTTAATAACCTTAAAATGAAGATCCCATCTTCCCAGAAGCAAGCAGAGATATGTATACAGCATCTCTGAATGAAGAATCCATGCTTCACTAAATTATATGCTTTAGTGTACTTTGAAGTGGATATATTAAATGTCAGTCAGTTTGGACAATTGTGTGATGGTGTATTTAGAAGGAATAAATGGACCCAAACAGTCAAAGGTGTTAACATGATCCCGTCGCCGTCCAACATTAAACAGTCTGAAACAACGTTTGGGATTTGGTATACAGAAACCATGCTTAGTACCATGGCAAATTATTATTAAAAATCTTGTTAAGCTTTTATTAAATATACAGAAAAGAACAGGGAGTAAAACATTTGAAATATCAAGTATTACGTACGGCTTTCCTTTTAGCAACATCCCTTGTTCGTTTCTCTTTTAAGTGTAGAGTTTTTAAAAGGTACATCTTCTCTTCTCCCATCTGACAATCTTTTAGATTGTATTAAAGATAACTGTTTTGGTTTTTTGGGCGGGCGGGGGAGGAAGTTAGTTGAAAGGAGCTGGAGCATTTATTGCTGTTGAAATCTCTTCCTGTTTTCTGGAAGACAAAACAAGATTAACACACAAAAGAGGAGAGGAAAGAATAGCAATGATACAAAATGCATCTTCTGACTCTGGTGTTGACTCAGTCTCACTGTTGGAAAGCACCAGCACACAGCAAGCAGTTTTATCAGGACTCTGAGACCTGACACAATTGTACTAGTGTCAGGCTGTTTAAAGCATTGCTTTTAGTTGCCTCTTTCTGGTCATGGGCTTACAGCAGCATTGCAAAATTTACTGTCTCGTCTGGCTAATACAGATTCTTATTAGACAGGCAAAAGGAGAGGGATAGGAAGAAATAAGGTGGGGAAGGAAAAGCATACTGTGGTTGAATGCACCCCTGTATTCACACCCTACATACTATTATTGTAATCTTTGTACAATTTGAAAATTTGTATAATTTTGAAAATTAATAACTCACTGGTCAATATCTTGATGATATGTATGTATCAACTTTATAAGTAAAGTTATGAATTCCCTATAAGTGATGTCGGTAGCACATGATCAAATCCACATAGCCTCAATTAGGCAGGACTGTTTGAGCAGGTGTTAAAGAAATGTGTGTTTACTTCAGTTTACATATAAATTGAGACAGTGAGAGGGGTGAAATAGCAGACTCTGAAAAACTGCATTTCAGAAAAAAACTGCATGCAACCTCTTTTTACCACCAGTCACCATGTCACCTTTTTTATTGTTTGAATGAACCTTAATAAGGTTCAGGAAAATGCATTTCAAAGGGTGATTAAACTATAAAAACACCCCCATTGATCTCTCAATATTCACCGCTCTCTTGTCACCTAAGAAGACAAAAGAAACAGCCATTGAACTTTGGGAGTAAATCCTGGCCTGATGATTTTGGTCAGCAATATATTGAAAATATATGGTAAGGGACTTCACTTTGAAACCAGTCTATTTCATGAAGTTAAGTTTAGAAAGCATTTATCTTTATTTCTCTTGTAACCATTTCTGACTTTAATGCCTTATGCTTGTACTCACTTAAAACCTGTGTCTTTGTAATTAAATAAACTTGTTTTATTCTTTAATCAAAACTAAGCCACAGATGTGAACTATGTGAACTCCATTTGGGGTAGCGAACACTTGTATATTAAACCCCTTAGAGGCAATGGACCTAATGTAGCTGGGCTGTCCAGGAGAGGGTTGGACAGTGCAGAACACATGTTTTTTGGGGGAAATCCAGGGCTGGGAGTGTGTTGGACTAATCCTGCAAGTGGTAGGCAAGGCTGGTAGAAGCCAGACTGACTGGAGTGTGCTGATGGGCTGCAGCTATATACAGGCATGCAGGGTGTTACCTGTATGCTGGAAGGCTGTTTGTGAGCAGCCCACATGGGAGTTACAGCAGAGAAGCATTGTGAGACACCTGATGGGGATGCAGGGAAGATGGGGATGCAGATCTGGATTGCACCCTGAGACGTCAGACACACTGAGGTTGTGCGTGTGTGACAAGGTCTCCCAGCCTAGATGTTGAGATTTAGCTGGAGCTGGTAAAGGGGGCAATGTCCTCCAGTAAAGATGGTCCTCAGTCCCAGGAGACACTGGGTGTGGCAGCCATGATGGTGAAGTCCACTCTTTCATCTCCTCTTTCAGTCAGCCAGTATTCAAATAGTCACCTTTCCCCCCAGGATCTCTTTTTGAGAACCCCAAAAGGGAGTGATGCACAGAATAGCCCATTGCCCCAAGATTTTGTCCACCAGTTAGGCCTAATTTCTGATGCACCAATTTTGGTTCACTGATTTCTGGTCCCCCACATCTCTTGTTTACCAAGCATGAACTTAACACTATCATTGAATTATATCACTGGGCTTTATATTTGGACTCATTCACTCTGTCTCACTTTTGCATCTTTTCTCATCAACATTTATTGTTATAGGTTTTTGTTACATTTTATGAATGGTCACTCACTACTTACAGCTGAGATAACTGGGCCTATAAACCTACCTTAATTGTAATTACAAGAGTGGCCATTTTAGTGATATGGCAATTGTGTATTACTGTCACAGTGTAGGTAAACCGTCACCCCTTTGAGTGCTACGGCACTGTGGCAAAGTCCAAATAAAACTCTTCTCAGGGTTAGGAAGTCCAATGGTCAGACAGTAGGACTGTCCTTAGATTCAGGACAACCTAGTGGCCCATGTCAATGAGGTAGCTTTGTAGGTCAGGGCAGTGTGGCCCACTGTCCAGAGTCTGGCGTGGGGAGGGGGCTGTCCTTAGATTCAGGACAGTATTGTCTAATGGTCAGAATCAATAGCATCGCCCTTCAGCCCAGAGTGGTATGGCCTAATGACTGGCATCAATAGGGCTGCCCTTCTGGGTACAGCAGCATGTCCCAGTGCCCAAAGTCAATAGGGCTGCCCATAGGTGCAGGACAGCGTGGCCCAGTGGCTGAATCAATGAGGATGTCATTCTGTGCAGGGCAGTGTGGCCTAGTGGCCAAAAAGGCCATGGGCCATCACTCACGGATAGGTTGGTAGCTAGGGTAAGGGGACCTGTGCCCTCCCATCTCCCCCAGATCCAAGCCCAGGCCCTATCAGTGGTGAATGTATTTGCCACTGGGTCAGTGGGGATCCCTCTGAAACATGCTGACTCAGTTCCTGGTTCCACAACCAGATCAATGTGTGGGTCCCCTAGACTACTTCCTCCATCTTTCTGCTCCATAGTCTGCAGGTTCTCTGGTTTTCCCCCTAGTAATCGACTGGCAGAGCATCTGAAGACTCCTTCCACTCACAGGCTTCCATGGGCAACCGGGTATTCAGCTGTCCCTGGGTGCCTGGCCTCTGGTCTGGGGCCCTGATAGCTTCTGGGAAGGAGCCTGCAATGCATGTCCTCCCTCTTCCATGGTTAGTCCTGACTCAGCTGAGTTCCTCCCTCTTATACTGTGGTTCCATTTGGAGCATGGCCCACAATATGAATATAGAATTTTGTGTTCTGAAAGAAGTTGCCTTCTTCCTGATCAGGAGCATATCATGAAGGACAGGAAGTAACAGACACACAAGAAGACACCAGAGCTGTGCAAAATTATAACAAGAAGGATGTAGATATAGTGCTTCACAATAGGCTTGAGTAGACCTCTTTAATTTCTGTGATTTTAAAACATGAGTTAAATCTAATAAAATAGTCATGAAACATTTTTCAGTTCTTACTATGGTGCCATACAGCCCACCTTTGCCCTTACGGTCTCAACCCTTATTGGTCCTCACATGCCCTGTATATTCAAATACCCCCGCTCCCTAATTTCAATTCCTGGGGAAAACACTGGGTCCTCCTCCTGGGCAAATGCTCCACGTGCCTCCCTCCTGAGCTTAGTCCAGCAACTGCTTCCATATTTACCTGTTTTGCTGCTATAAAAGATTGCAATACAACATATTCATTACATTTACTGCCTCATGTCTAAGGGGAGCAAATCAATGAAAGAGGCAGAATGATTCTCTGCTTAATCCTTATTTCCAGATAATGGGATGAATGAATAATAAAAGCAGAAAGCAATCAGTGTGTCAGCAGACAGAAGGAAGATTGCTGAACTTGGTACAGTGCAGCTTTGTCTGTAGAAGATGCACTGTTGACTAGAAAGACCCAGTCACAAAAGAACCTTTTATCCTTGACAGCTCCTGTGATTAGCAGCTTTCCCTTCCAGTAAATCAGAGTTCTACCAAATCAAACTAATAGCTCAGAATGTTTTAGAAAGGAGGGGAAAGGTAATCCAAGAAGGCCATGAACTTAAACGCCATCTTTAATGGCTGGGTGTTACTTCATAGGTCATTTGGTTTACACAGTTAGTAGTCAGGAGCTAAATTTTCATTCTAGTAAAGAGGGCCGAAATGCCCAGTTTGTGGGTTAAAGAAAAGCTAATGCTGGATGGAGATTTCACCAGAGTTTAATTAAACAAGTATCTCCTGAAGTTTCAACAACCTTGAGGAAAATGTTTAATCTCCACTTTGGCCTGAAAAGGGTGGACTGGGTTAAAGGAACTGTGCTCACTACTTCTCCACCTCAGAGAAAATTAATTCTAGGTGTTCTCCTATTAAAAATCTGGGGGAGGGGTTAGTGGCTTGAAGTTTATTTTAAGTTATCCATGTAAGGTTCCAAGATTGAAAAACTTACTTGAATTCTCTCTTCTAGTTTCTAATTAACTAGGATGTTTTATGTGTATTTGTGTGTGTGTGAGTGTGTGTATATATAATATACAAAAATGACCATACATATAAGCACTTTGCAGCACTGTATTAGAGACTTACTTGTTAGTGCTACATACTACCATATAGCATAGTTTGGAGCAGATCCACAGCTGGTGTGAATTGTCATAGCTCTGTGGATGGAGGTGTGGAAGTTTGCACCAGCTGAAGGTCTGTCTCCTTGACTTGAGAATGACCCTGGTTGCCCTCTACCTCAAGGTAGAGGAAGATGGAATATTGTATAAGTGCTTGTATTGTTAATGAAGGTTTGGCATCTTGCTACCACCCCCTATCTATAGGAACCTCTTGTAGCTGCTGAATATGGTGTATGCCATTGCTGGTTGTGCATCAAGACTCAGCAGCATCCAAGCTATTATTCAGCAACTAAGTAACAGTGTCTGGGATGTAGGAAGAAACAAAAGATATATTCTACAGGGAGAAATGGGCAACCCTGATGGAGAGCAACAAGTCCCATAATTCCTACCTAGACTACCATCTGTCTTGATTTGAGGACTTATGAAGGGGGAACAGGGCACCTGGAACACACAACCCCCATCACAGGGCTAGATGAAATGTTGAGATGCCAGTGAGCTGTAGCTCACGAAAGCTTATGCTCTAATAAATTTATTAGTCTCTAAGGTGCCACAAGTACTCCTTTTCTTTTTGAGATGCCACAGTAATCCCTTCTAAACTAAGATGCTGTCAGCACAGTACAGCTTTGTTTTCTACAATATCTTTCATACAGACTTTATCCCCAAATGCTTTGCAGTGTTAAACAATAAACTTATGGAGTTAATCATGAATAGTATCAGAGGGAGAAAAGAATTAAGAGGCTTAGGCAAGGGAGAATAGATATGTTCCCAGATGAGATTTGAAAAGAGAAGCATAACAAGATTTTTAACTGCATGTGCTTAAATATTTTCATAATAATAATAAACCCTGCAATGTTCAGCCAACTGGTCACTGGGCATGGCTGTGTAATATAATCACTCAGACAACTGATCTCTGGGCTAGCATCTAAGGCCTAGTCCACAGTGGAAAACAATTGTGAAGCTATACAGAGATAGCTATGCCAGCAAACCCTCCTGATCTGGATGCAGCTTATACTGGCAAGGGAGTTATTTTGCTGGCATAGTTTATGCCAGTTCCCCCAAAGGAATCAGATACACTGGTGAAGGCACTTTTCCCCCAGTGTAGCTGTGTCTACACTAAGGCTTTTGCCAGTTTAAAAATGTAAGACTCATACTCGTTAACTAATGTGTACTGGTCGCTTTACTGGCACAAATGTTAAGTGTAGACCTGGCCTAAACTTCTCACTGAATTCCTCTAAACTTTTGCTAAACAGTTGCATTAGCTCTCAAGAAACATTTCTCTGTGTTTAAGGACTCCGTCTCCTGACTGAACTATTAAATAACATGAAGCCTCAGTGCAGTTTTCTTGAATATCAGTTACCCAATGAACCACTTACTACAATCCAACAAAGAAGCACATGTGTTATTAGGCATTAGTGGATTTCTGATGGCTTTTTGTTGTTGTGATTAGGCGGTTTACACCTAATCTCTTACCTGCAAAGATATACTAAAGAGGATAGTGCAGTCTGTATTCTCCAATGCTGGGTTTACAAATCAGCTTTCATTAAAGTATCCTCTTTCTCAATCCTTTCTTAGACTTTAGCTTTGCACTGTGGAAATCAAGCTTGAACAATAATAACCATTAAGATCTTTAGAGAAAAAGAGATGCTGCTGAATTCCTGCTTCTGAAGTCTCTGGATGTGCTTACATTAGAGCTGAAGGTGTTGGTTTCCAGCCAACGTGAATATACATGCCTGGCTTTGACTGAGCTAGTGCACTAAAAATGGGGGTGTGGGTGGCAGGACGGTCTAGCCGACTCAAGTAAGCACATATTTTCCCTGGCAGGATAATACTTGGAGGGGCTAATCCGTTCCAGCACTTGCATCACCATGACTACACTTCTCCTTTTAGTGCACTAGCTCCATCAAAGCTAGCACACATATATCTACTCCAAGCTGGAAACGACACCTCCAGCTTGAGTGTTAGAGGTACCATTTCTCTCAGTGGCTCTTCTAACATTGGTTGACAATTAAGGGCATATGAATGGCTTTGGAGGAAGGGGGCTAGCGGACTTGAAAGGGCTCAGAGAATTCGTCCTCTTCCTCCTCCTCCCCTTCAGTTCCCCGCTGCCCAATTGCAATACTAGACCTGTGAGGACACAAGTCTTGGCTCTACTAGGTTCAGTCTGGAGTGTTCAAACAATGGTGTAGATCCAAAAGATGTTAGTGGCCACCGTGGACTGGAGAATCTGCCTCATGAGAGGAAAATTCATTTATGTGAGCTCTTCTTGACTTTCTAGTCTGCTGTGACTTTTCTCCATAGTTTGGCACTGTAATCGCCTGTCTGGGTGTACTGGTGTATATTTTTATTAATTAGAGCTAGTCAATTTGCAATTTAAAAAAATCCCTGTTTTTATTTTAAAAAGATGATTTCAAAATTTTGGCTTATTTTTTCATAATTGAAAAAATTTGACCTTAAAAAAATCAAATTTTCAATAAAAAATTTCATCAAAAATTCAACCCAGAACACATTTTGACCAGCTCTGTGATTTAATGAGAACCAGCAATATCTTTGCTGCTGTGCAACATGAAAGCCTCTGAATCATAGACAAAGGGGGAAAAGATGTAATAAAGAAATCTACATTTCTAGTGCTGACCCTCCATTATTGATGTTTTCAGTTTCGATTCAAATGTTGGGCCCAATTTTGCTAAGTGTTGAGAACTTACTGGAAGGTGTTAAACATCTCCAGCGGCTCATAATCTTGCAAGATGAAAACTATTGCACATAGAAGTTAAATAAAATGTCATAGTAGCACCACTTATAATTAAGATTACCTGACACTTCATTATAAGATCCTGTTTCCAGGTGCTTATAACTTTGCAAAACTTTAAGCATTAGGACTGAAATTTTACATGCTGAGTGTCTGCCAAGTGTCTGCCTCAGACAGTATGTATTTATGTATTTATTTTAAAATTTTCACCAAGAATGGCTATTTCTCATAATGAGATTAGGGAAAAATACAGAATTATACCATATTAAAAAACTGTATAACCATTTCATTAAGAATCTCTATCATCTTGAAATTTGGTAGAGGGTAGGAGTCACCCTGCTGTTACGGATATATCTTTTTGAAATTCCTATGGAAAATTTGACCTGTTTTGGCCAGGTTATGATTCTCCAAAAAAATGTGACCCTGACTCAATATTTTCATTCTCCAACAAAGTCACTGAAACAAAATGTTCACAGTTGGCCATGAATTGTGGGTTCTTGGTTTTCAGGGTACTGTGAGAAATCTGGAGCTAGATTTGCAGAAGTGTTCAATGCTTATAACTATATCTGAAGACAACAGGAGCTGTGCTTTGAACATATAAAATATTATAATAATGCCAAATGCTCTAAAAATCAGGCCCTAAGAGTCACAAATTTGGCACTAGATTAATGGACATTTTTTTAAAAAATTTTGGCCTTAATCTTTCTGTCTCAATTCCCTGTCTGTAAAATTAGGATGATAATCTGAGGAGTGTTGTGAAAATTAATTCATTAGTGTTTGCTGAAGCACTCAGCAGAAACACCCATGAAGAAAAACATAATTCTGTATACAGTGCAGTTTGTAAGATATGTGTTAAATAAGGTCTGAGGCCACACGTTGAATGAGGAAGACAAAAAGAAATAATTAACTACCCATTCATGAATGAGGCAAGGGTCCTGTTGAAAAAACAGTATGTGATCATGTAATTAAGGACTATCATAATGCATACGCACATTAAGATTAATTATGATGTAAATATTCCAATTTTAAGATTAATTGGAACATTTAAGTTTAATTGGAATGTCTATACTCAGTAATAAGATCCCATGTAGATTATACAATTTTTCCATATCTGAAAAATAGCATGGAAAATTTCTAAACAGGGTAGTAGAACATGACCATGTTTTGAAAGTTCCATTTGGTACACTAGCTAAGGGCTTGACTTGGACTGGAAGCATCAGTCACTGCCAAAACAGTTATTAAAGATAATCTACTGAAATTCTGTCATGTAGATATGATTTGCATATACACAAATACATGATTAATCTTCAAGCAGGAAGATTTAGCATGCAGAAAGTGACCTGTTTCCTTAGTATGGTATCGGGCTATGAATGATCAATTGCAACATTGCACAGTGATTTATTTTTATACACTATTTGCCACAGTAAATTTAGTCTTCTAAGAGGGAAAGGAGGGGGAATTGCTCTCATCTCTATCTTGAAAGGTTGTGAATAAACAGCAGAGGTGTTGTAGAAGGGGAGGATAGTGCTGTAATTTGCTGTACAAATCTTACTGCAACTGTTTGCATGTGCGTTTCTCTTTGCCAGCTGGCCTGTTTCTGTAGCCTGCTGAAATTTTGAAAAAAGGGGAACCTTGCATCCTTTTTTCTTGGATACAGGGAACATTTGTCACGTGGCGATGATAAAGAATGACATTTTACAGACTGCCTTGTCACAGAATGGGAAATGGCTGCTGGTGATAAAGTTAATTATTAATGGAATTGGAAACTCAGCCTTCCCAGCCACAGGCATCATCTTCAATCTATTTCTGGTACTGAAGAGAAAAACAGAAGTCATAACCATGCTCACTGTTGCATCACAAAACTGCATCCACACTGCACAGCTTTGGTTAGAATCCTGAAACCAAGTCATTTCTCTCGGCTCCTGATCTTATTATGGAATTGGTAAAGCAATGAAGAGATCTTATATGCAGGAGATGCGTAGGTAGATACTTCCATTAGGAACAGGAAAATTCATACAGCAATTGTTTGTCTGGGACATTTTCCCAAGCTTTACACAGCTTATAGGATTTTAATTAAAAGTGTCTGTGATGAGTTTACTTCTATTTAGGCTCTTGAGAAGCATTAGAACAAAGACAAGTTGTTAGGTGCTGTCATTTGCATAACTTTGTTGAAATTAATTATCATACCAGTCAACAGCAATGTCAGTAGGTATAGCACCAGCCATGCCACATTGGTGGCACTGTGTTTGCTATCTAGTCATAATTTTTGGTTCTTGAATTAATTTGGAAATCCTTTTTAAAGCAAGAGAGCAGAAATATGGTACATTGGTATTTAGTGGCATTAAAATGGCTGCAAAATATCATTATTTTTCTGTGTGTTCTTTGAAGGGATTAAGGCAGGGGAGTGATTCATTGTGCAACTAAGGGTGTGTCCACACTGGCAGAGTTACATTGCCAGCAGATACAGCGCCGCTCAGAGAGCACTGAAGGGAAACAGCTGTTGTGTGTTCACACTGTCAGCTGCCTGCACAATAGCGTGTTCACACTTGTGGCACTTGCAGCGGTAGTTGGAGCAGTGCACTCTGGGCAGCTATCCCACAGAGCACCTCTTTTTCTTCTGCCACTAAGACTTATGGGAAAGAAAAGGGGGTCATGAGGCATCCTGGGTCCTGTCCCAATACCCCACGATGTATTGCTTCACATTCCAGCAATCCCTGTGCTTCCATTCACATTTGGTGCCGTCTTTCAATGGTGTGTGTACTGCGTGCTCTGCAGACCGAAGAGGCAGTAATGTATCCCGCACTGTTGACCAATATGCTGCTCGCTCTGACATAAAAGTCCCGAGTGGCAATGAAGTTATTCCTTAAACTACAAAGGCAAGAGGAGTTTGACATTGATCTCACCATGCATCGTAGCTATGACATGAGATTGCTTGTGGCATTCACAGAGGTGCTGACTACAATGGAACACTGCTTTTGGGCTCAGGAAACAAGCACTGAGTGGTGGGATCACATTGTCGTGCACATCTGGGATGACGAGCAGTGGCTGCAGAACTTTCACATGAGGAAAGCCACATTCATGGGACTGTGTGAGCTTGCCCCAGTCCTGCGACACAAGGACAGAAGAATAAGAGCTCCCCTGTTGTTGGAGAAGTGCATGGCAATTGTACTGTGGAGGCTATTCCAGACTGTTACCGATCGGCTGCTAACCATTTCAGAGTGGGAAAATCGACCGTTGGGCTTGTGTTGACAGAAGTGTGCAAGGTCATTAATCGCATTCTGTTCTGAAAAATCGCGACTCTGGGCAATGTGACTTTGTGCATGACACTGTGGATGGTGTTGCACAAATGGGCTTCCCTAACTGTGGAGAGGCGATAGATGGCACACATATTCCAATTCTGGCAACAGACCACCTAGCCACTGAGTACATTAATCGAAAGGGGTATTTCTCTATGGTTCTCCAGGCGCTTTTGGATCACCATGGGCATTTCACGGTCATGAACACAGGCTTGTCTGGAAAGGTGCGTAACACATGTATCTTTTGGAACACTGGCCTGTTCAGCAATCTGCAAGCAGGGACTTTCTTCGCAGACCAGAAGATCAACGTAGAGGAAGTCGAAATGCCCATTGTGATTCTGGGAGACCCCGCCTACCCCTCAGCAAGTACCAGTTCAAGAGGCTGAGCAAGTGCAGAATGACTGAGTGAGCTTTTGGCCATTTAGAGGCCTGCTGGTGCTGCCTATATGGGAGGCTGGACTTGGCCGATGACAATATTCCTATGTTTATAGCTGCATGCTATACGCTCCATAATATTTGTGAAGGAAAAGGTGATGGCTTCACTCAGGGCTGGACCACTAAGGCTCAGCTCCTGCAAGCTGAATTTGAACAGCCAGAGACCAGGGCTATTAGAGGGGCACAGCGTGGGGCCATAAGGATCAGGGATGCCTTGAGGCAGCAATTGGAAGCTGAAAGCCACTAATATTTGTTGCTATGCTCGGGAGTACAGTGCTTGTAATGCTAGGTGATTGTGATTAGTGCAGATGATGCACTAGGAAGGTTTAAGAAAATTGCCTATTGCTTTGCAGTGCTCTGTTTTCAATTAATGGAATAAAGATTGCTTTCAAACCAACACAATTCTTTTATTAAACAACAACTGGAGGAGAGGGCCAAAAAACCCCAACAACAGATCAGCACTGTGGGGGATGGAGGAAGGGAGGGTCCCAGGAGGAGGTGGGGTCCTGGGATGGTTAAAGATTTGTGTATGTCCAGGTATCATATGCAACCTTGTCCTTTGGAGTACAGTGCAGAGGATACTATACTTCAGCATGGCTAAACTGCAGAGGGATGGATGTTGAGTTCAGTGGATACTAGGAATCTGCAGTGCTGGACTGTGAGGGGGGTAGAGTGGATTGCCACGGGTATAGGCTGGAGCCGGGAGGTTAATAAGAGTGTGTTGGCGGTGTGTGAGGGGTGAATGGGAAACTTTTGTGATAGCGGCTGCAGGAGAGGGCGGGTGCAAAACTGCTCAGCTTGCAGTGCTAGTAGCGCCTGGAGCATGTCTGCTTGGTGCTCCATAATGTTTAAGAGAAGCTCCAGGGCTTCATTCTGGCGCACCGCATTCTCCTTTCGGTCCCTCTTCTCGCTGTCACGCTACTCCTTCAATTCTTGTTTTTCGGCAATGGAGTGCATCGTTACATCGCACAGAAAGTCCTCTTTAGTTCTTCATGGCCACTTCCTAATTGTGCGCAGCCATTCAGCCAGCAATAACAAAGAGGGAGGCTGGGCTCCCAACATCATATCTGTGAAACCAAAATGCAACATTTTATAGGAGCAATATTGTTTGCAATACACAAACCACTGATTCAGTTATTCAAAACATAGCCAGTACTCACACACCTGTCACTAACTGGCTGACCCCAGGCAAGCACACATGAGCCACAAGACCCCAGAATATGAGTAATCGCAGGGGCAGGGGAAATCAGAGTTCCAGGACCAAACTGTACACTGGGCACATGGCTCTTGGGGAGAGCCAGAACTGTAGGGAGGGCCTTATAATCATTCTTGTCCCCACATTTTCTACAGGCTGTCTTCATTATGGAAGATATCTCACTGCTGAGGGTGACCAGGGAATCGAGGGAGGGTCTTTTTCAAGACTGTGGCTTCTGCCCTGGCCCTTATGCAGCTCGCCTGTGTGCAGCAATCGTCCCTCTTGAGATGGTGCCAAATTGGTGTGGCAATACTAAATAAGGGTAAAAGCATAACTTGACATGACTTAAATATGGCTAAATCACTGCAGAGAATCCTGAAAGTAGTTTCCCTTTAAGCAGAAGCAAATTTAATAAAGAACTGGCAAAGTCTGCCTGTATGATCAATATTAAACCCATTGGTTGGCAAATTTACTTTTGCATGGGCCCATATATCACATGTATAAAGTTCCACCATGGAGCACAGGTTAACCTGGTTATAGTGACCGTACAGCAGGAATGTCCTGCAAAGAGCCAGAGTAAATAATTAATAAGTAAGTAAAAGTGGGGTGATCTTCGTTCGGTACCACCATCTCCCCAGCCCTTTCTAAAATACTAACCAGGTAAAAATTTAGCAACCACATGCCCACTGGGCATGCTTTTAAAACATGTAACTCCTTTGAGGGAAAAAAGAGTATAAAAATGAAGCAAATTAAATTACTGTTAAAATGCCTTAATTAACGCTTAAAAAGCAACGCTGCTAGACAAAGTAGCCAAAACTCTGCTCCGGGGGCTTCAGTAGAACTGTGAACCAAGGCCTTGCTTCAGGGAAGTCCAAGACAGACCGAAGGGCTAAAAAAAACAGACAAGGAGGAAAAAAAAGCAGTCTATAAAATTGGTAATCGCCTTCCCTGTTTGCCAAGCAGGAACTACGTGAGGCTAGTGCAGGGCCTGTTTGTGTATGGTTATTAAAAAAAAAATTGTTAAAAAATGTATAGCTCTTAATGTCTAACATAAAAGTTATGTGCTTAATATAACCCTTTACTGCTTGTGTAATTCCTTCTCAATAAACTGCTGTGTAGTAAAAATAATTACTGTAAACCTTTTTCACTGGTCTAACAATATTTCTGCTACACTGAAGGCCAGTAAAAATCCATTTATGGGGTAGTAGTGCCCCCTGTTAACGGTCCCCTTCCCGCCACCCCCACCCCCGGCCAAGTGAAGGCAGAGTGGCACAGGAAAGTTACCCTTTAATTGGGCAAGAAACAAAGCCACTCTGCCAAAGAACCTGCAGCAGCAGATTACCCAGTATCTTCATGAGAGTTTTGTGGAGATCTGAGGCAGATTCCCGTGAAGTGAGGGAGTCTATCAACACCCTGTTCCACTGCTCATACTAGACATGTGGTGGTATGAACATCAAACAGACAAGCCTGCTTTCTGCAACCCTCCTGCCCCCAACAACTCGTTTCAGTGATTCCCAAAATCAAAGCCACTTACGAGGGGCCTCCTTTCCTGTTTGCACTTCGCCAAGCTCCGACAGCTGTAACTGGCTAGCCTCCTCCGGTGTAGAGAAGATCTCTTGGCTGCATACATCTGACCTCTGAGTCGTCCTCTGCCTCTGGGTCTGACTCCACATCCTTGTCTAAGATTTCCTCCTCCTGGCTCGGTCCATTCTCAACTGGCATGTGAGCTACTGAAGTATCCATAGTGGCCTTCGCAGTGGAGGTGGAGTTGCCACCGAGTGTCACATCCAGCTCTTTGTAGAACCAGCAGCTTGTGGGCGCAGCACCGGAGCGGCAGTTTGCCTCCCACGCCTTGTGGTAGGCGTTCCACAGCTCCTTCACTTTGATCCTGTACTGCAGTGTGTCCTGGTTATGTATCTGTCATGCATTGTGAAATCTGTCCGTAGGTATCATAATTCCTACAGCTGGAGCACAGCTGGGACTGCACAGCCTCCTCTCCCCAAATGCTGCTGATGTCCAGCAGCTCGGCATTACTCCAAGCAGGGGATCGCATCATGCGTGGAGCAGGCGTGGCCACCTGGAAAGATGTGCTGAGACCATTGGAGGCGTCACCAAGCAAACAGGAAGGGGACTTTCAACATTCCCAAGGAATTTAAGGGGTGGGGCTCACAGCTGGTCACCTGAGGGCCGGGCAGTAGAGTTCAGACTGATGAGGTGAGAACAGGCATTGTGGGACACTGCCCGAAGGCCAGTCGCAGTGCTGTAATTAACTAGAGTGTCTACACTGGCACCATGGTGCTGTAGCACTGGCGCAGAAAGCTGTACACCTCTCGTTGGGTGGTTTTTTGTTTTTTTTTTACAGTGCTGCAACTGCACTGTTTCTGTGCCCTAAGCGGCTAGGCAGTGTGTACGCCTCGGGAGTTACAGCACAGAAAGTTGCTTTACTGCACAGAAGCTTGCCAGTGTAGACCAGGCCTAAGACTGTTCCAGAGAGTTAATTGCACAGTTTAACAAAGCACTGCAAGCTAAGCTGTGTTTAGGGACAGATTGTATGGATCTGCAGTTTTTCTGGGGAATTTGTGGGGGGATTGTGTCCTTAGGATGTGGTAATGTTCTCCCTCCTCTATAGCCAGCCAGCTACTCGGGTCAATATGGATGATGGGGAGTAGTTGAGGCAATGGTCCACACTTCCACAATCCCTTTGGGGAAATTTACACTACTGATTGTGCACAGAGGGAAGACTCTTTGGACTCTGCCAAAGCCTGGCCTTTACACAAAGGATGCAGGTTGGGCAAGTCTCTTTGTGCCCTCTCTCATAGCCCTGTTCCTCTGGCCAAGAGCCAGAGTAAGTCTGTCTTTATTAACAGCACTGATTATTACACTTAAAATGTTTCTTTTTTCCTTGGCACTGAGAGACTAACCTTGTGTAAATGGATCTGAAATAATGTGTTCATGCTTCAAGGAAGCACTCACCAGAGGGGGTTGGTGGCTTTGTGCACAGTGATTAGACGTGGTCAGGTGCTGCTCCTCTATGGCAGTTCCCACTGCTAGCAGCCAGTGGAGTCTGTGAGAGGAACAGCGGCCAAGTAGGTCAGTCTTCTCACTGATCTTGTCGTGTAATCTGGAAAGTTGGGTCATAGCCACAGTAGCTATAGACAATGGAGACTTTTTAGTCCTGCTTCAATCTCACATCTTGATTTTAAGAAACAATGAACAATAGAGCAAACTTGGATAATAAATATATGACAGTGATTGTTAGCTGCACTCTAACTCAGAGCATCCTATCCAGTGGTGGATCTAGGTCAAAATTTTTGTTGTGGCACCATGTCCTTCCTTAGCTGCACATGCACTGATCAATAAAAGACACTTTCAGTCTTTTGCTGTGGTTGCTGTGTTGTTTACTGGAATGTGGGTGCAGTCCCTGGGAAGCTGGTTGAAGGTGGTATTCTTCTACACACTCTGGAACAATTCCCCTGATGTGGATCTTTCATTTGGATGATGGAAATATTCCTCCATGGGAGTGTGTAGGGCACATGTAACTGTGAGAAAACTAATTTATTTTTACTTTATTTTCTCATTGTTCTGAATGGAACAGAGCCCTGCATTCCCCCCAAATAACCACTAAGTTCCAGTATTGCCAACCCAGCACATTCAAAAAATCATGAATTAGGCCCAAAAAGTCATTTAAAAATAATTTCTCATTTACCTTTCAGTTTCTGAGCCTTTAAGGTGCACTTGAGTCATATTTTCAAGATTTTCTCCACAACAATGAGGGCTAGAAACCTCAGTTTTTTATAAATGAAAGTTGAGGTTCTCATATAACCATTTGCTGCAGGAGCTGGGGCCCTGAGTAAAAACCTCAAACATCATGAAACTCTCAATAAAATAACATGAGGTGGTAACATTGAGTTACAACCTAGGGAAATCAACAGAAGCTGGGACCAAAAAAACAGATACAGGTCATAGAGTTTAAAGAATTTAAGGCCAGAAAGGACCACCAGGTCATCTAGTCTGACAGGCTACCAATACCACCCAACATCTGCACCCCAAACCCAACAACTGAAATTAGACCAGGGTATTACAAATTTCAGAGGCCTAAACTATTAGTGCCACAGACAACGAATAGGAGGGACTGAGGTGCACCAGGACCCTGCAATGGTGGGAAATTGATTGAAATTGGGTAGAAAGCTGGCTAGATTGTCGGGCTCAACGGGTAGTGATCAATGGCTCCATGTCTAGTTGGCAGCCGGTGTCAAGTGGAGTGCCCCAGGGGTCGGTCCTGGGGCCCGTTTTGTTCAATATCTTCATAAATGATCTGGAGGATGGTGTGGATTGCACTCTCAGCAAATTTGCGGATGATACTAAACTGGGAGGAGTGGTAGATACGCTGGAGGGGAGGGATAGGATACAGAAGGACCTAGACAAATTGGAGGATTGGGCCAAAAGAAATCTAATGAGGTTCAATAAGGATAAATGCAGGGTCCTGCACTTAGGATGGAAGAATCCAATGCACCGCTACAGACTAGGGACCGAATGGCTCGGCAGCAGTTCTGCGGAAAAGGACCTAGGGGTGACAGTGGACGAGAAGCTGGATATGAGTCAGCAGTGTGCCCTTGTTGCCAAGAAGGCCAATGGCATTTTGGGTTGTATAAGTAGGGGCATAGCGAGCAGATCGAGGGACGTGATCGTTCCCCTCTATTCGACACTGGTGAGGCCTCATCTGGAGTACTGTGTCCAGTTTTGGGCCCCACACTACAGGAAGGATGTGGATAAATTGGAAAGAGTACAACGAAGGGCAACGAAAATGATTAGGGGTCTAGAGCACATGACTTATGAGGAGAGGCTGAGGGAGCTGGGATTGTTTAGTCTGCAGAAGAGAAGAATGAGGGGGGATTTGATAGCTGCTTTCAACTACCTGAAAGGGGGTTTCAAAGAGGATGGCTCTAGACTGTTCTCAATGGTAGCAGATGACAGAACGAGGAGTAATGGTCTCAAGTTGCAATGGGGGAGGTTTAGATTGGATATTAGGAAAAACTTTTTCACTAAGAGGGTGGTGAAACACTGGAATGCGTTACCTAGGGAGGTGGTAGAATCTCCTTCCTTAGAGGTTTTTAAGGTCAGGCTTGACAAAGCCCTAGCTGGGATGATTTAACTGGGACTTGGTCCTGCTTTGAGCAGGGGGTTGGACTAGATGACCTTCTGGGGTCCCTTCCAACCCTGATATTCTATGATTCTATGATTCTATGATTCTATGATTCAGTGAGAATACCCAGATGATCCTGACAAGTTACCCACAACCCACACTGCACAGGAAGTCAAAAAAAAACCCAAGGTCTCTGTCAATTTGACCTGGGGAGAAATTTGCTCCTGACCCTACATACTGCAATCAGTTAGACCCAGAGCATGTGAGCAAGAACCAGCCATCTAGAACCAGCCATCACCAGCACGTGAGAGAGAGAATGCTCATTGCCGCACAGAGCACTGGCCTACCTTGTCCAATGTCCCATCTTCAGCTGTGGCCATCTCTGACGCTTCAGAGGAAGGAGGGGGAAAAAGAAGTTGAGGCTAATTATATCCTGACCATGTTCAGTCCCAGGGTGGTTGAGACAATTTTTCATTTTTTTAGCTTGTCAGTGAAGATCTGTCTACATCAGACTCTTGACAGAGACAGATTGCCAGGGAAATGTTACAGATCAAATATCCCATGTATTTGGCTCCACAGAAATCGCAAAGAAAATTATGAAGGCTTCAGTGATCTGTAGCACATCACTACATTTAACAATATACAAACATTCATGTTGTCCGTGAATTCTGCATGAAATCATCCAGCTGCAAAGAGCCTTCTTTGTCAGTGCCAAAGTCTATTACGCGAACAGGCTGCCTGACTATTGCAATTGAAACCGTCTTCCCATGTAAACAGATGAGAAATGTCATCAGGTTGGCAAAGCAATCATTACAAAGTTTGTAGTTTGTAGTAATGAGCGGGAAAGGATCATTAACTTGTGCCATATGTACACTCGAATACTGGATTTTAGAAGACACTTTTTTTTTAATCCTTGAGAGTGTTAAATCTTGAGACTCCTTGTAAAGAATTCTGGGGTGGGGTTTGAGTTTCATCTGCTAGCAATTAAATAAAAGTCTAGGTTTTGACTCTTAGATCTTGGGTATCAATACAGTCAAAGGGAACATAGTGAACTCTTCAAAGATGAATTAATAGCAGGAGGAAATGACCCCCTTCCTTGGTCCTTTGTGAGGTTTGAAGAGGGTCTCAAAGATTTTGGGGGAATGGAGTTCCCCCCAAAAAAGCATTTTCCTACTTGTTTTCACATTAGAAATGTCTAGTTCTCACTTCCAAATCTTGCTAATTCACCTTTAAGTGGATTGAAATTGTAATAACTGCCCTCTTAAAACTTTCTTCTCTATTATTTTTTCCTATTAGTTTTTGACCGTCTGTCACACATTCACTCTTCCCAGCCTTTAGGAGTAATAGCTTGGTTACTTTATCAGTTTTTATTTGTATGTGTGAGAGAGTAGGATGTTGTGTATCTCTGTTAAGAAATTATGTAAGTCAAAGAAATGAGTTTTGCACTGAGTTCTGAAAAGCCGTGGGATCCGTGATCACTTTTCCCTCTTGCACTCACAAGTTTTATAGTCTCTTATCAGCTCCTGAGAAAGTTTTTTCTCCTGCTGTCAATAGCTTCATGCTGTTGGCTGACAGCTTCATCACTACTGGCCACCCCAAGCAATCAAGAAGCATGAGCTAGGCCGCAAAAACCAACCAATATCTTAAAATTATGAGATTTTTAAACAATAGAGTAATAAATGTTGGGTTGTTTTTATTTGCCGTTTGATTTTTTTTTTTTTTAGCCTTCTGTGGGCAGCTAGAAACATTTTTTAAAAGGAAAGCGTCTTCCATAATAACACAACTGTGGGAGCTGAAGCTTTAAGATAAATCCATATATCATAAGCCTTGCAATAACATCATGAGTGTTGACGACACCAGTGGAACTGAGGCCAGGTCTGTGTTTGAAAGGATGGGGTGTAATCTTCTGAACAGGGAGCAGCAGACATTTTTGCTAGCCTAGTTATTTGATAACTAACAAGAGCACTGAGGGGGCCATGCCCGCAGAACAACTGAACAGTCTTTGAAAAGATTGAAAAGGTCCTGCTTTGAGCAGGGGGTTGGACTAGATGACCTTCTGGGGTCCCTTCCAACCCTGATATTCTATGATTCTATGATTCTAAGATGCCTATAAAAGTGGAAAGGATTATAGAGGAGGCAATCTTATCAAAGTGCTTCCCTTTTCCTACCAGTATCACCTTAGTGCTATCTCGGTTTAGCTTTAGCCAGGTGCTCATTGTACAAATGCAGAGCTCCGATAAGTATTGTGGAAGCTGGAAGATGATGCTGTTCATGTTCTATGTAAAAGAGATGCAGAGCTGGGCATTGTATGTAACTGCTGGCACTTCATCCTGTGTTGTCTCACCAGTTCTCCCAATGGTTTATGTAGATGTTGAATAACATGTGAAGGTGAAGGCATTGAGGGTGTTGCCTGTAACCAACCCTTGGTTTTGTCTGAGACAAAGGACCTGAGCTATTTCAGAGCACTTCTGTCCACACTCCTAAAATCTGGGTGGTTGCCAAAGGATGTAATGTTAAGGTCTCAAATACAGTCATGTTACCATTAAGGACTTTAAAATGAACAATAGAACAATTTTTTAGTCAGTTTGCCATTTTGTAGGCAGTAAGGGTCAATAAAGCAATGCTGGTGTAATATGATCACAGCTTCTCAGGTGTGTGTGTGTGACTTGTGTCCTTTTTAGCCCTCTACCAGTATTCTGAGGCAAACCCAAATGGGAATGAGGATAGTGTTTACTATAAATGTGCTTCTCCCTTATCTCTAGTTTGTGCTCTGTAGTCCTCTAGAAGAACAGCAACTTACACACCCAAGGCCATGGAAATTTAAGGGCATAGTTATTTTTATAATGTTTCTTGTCCAAGAGTACTGATGCTTTACCTGGTATTCATGAGAGCTTTTTAAAATGAGAAATACCTCTTGCTGTATTTTGATTAAAAATCCTTTATTAAACAAATTAACAGGAAAAGGACTCATTGCCTGCTTTGTCTCATTCAGCATTTGAAATAAAGCAAGCACACAGACTGGCAGCAAGTCTGGCTTTTTATAGTCCTAAAACAGATTTCAAATCATTTATAAATTTGGGCTAATCCTTATATTAATGGCACCACGTTCCTCACATTTTCTCTGACCATTTTGCTTCTTAGCAAGGCTTTAAGTGTACAATATATAACTTTGTCTGATCCTGGGTAGGTGAATTTTTTGGGAGCGATCTAGTTGGATAAATGCAGTTTGAGTGTCTGCACAGTTTGCATTCAATCACCCTGCTCTTTGGCGTCCACTTGGGGATATGTATTCCACTGTTATGCTTTTCCTTTCTATATTCTCTATGGTAATTTGCACCTCCATCCTCTGGAATCAAATAAGATGCCTGTGATGTGAGACATTGTTAATGCTTTTGGGACCCTTCTTTCAGGAAACATTTATCTTTGCCTTCTTTTGTTTAACAGACTAGTTGTGAACCAAGTTGAAAAGGCTGTTGAAGAAATAGTTCAGAGACCATTTATCTCTATATTCACTACTAAGGTAACAAAAATCATGCTTCAGGGCCTAAGCTGTAGGGGACAGGAGGGAATTTCCCACCCATACTCCTTTTGTACAATACTGCACAATATTATGGGTTCATTTTGGGACTTTCCCCCCCCCTCTAAGGCAGCAAATATGGACCACTATTGAAGGCAAGATACTGGAACTGATCAACCAATACTCTGATCTACTATGTCAAATCCTTTGTTCCTACTAGCCTTCATGGGACTAAAGTGTTGCAGTAGAAGGGTAAAACATCCATGTTTGTTTCCTTTGGTGATGGTGTGAACTAATAAATGGACTTTCTTTGAATTCTGCTGTCTAACTTGTTTTGTTAATTATCTAGTTCTTTTTTAAGCTCCCTTTTGAGGTTTGGGCAGAAATGAAATGTCATATCAGTATGACAGACTGCAGCTGTAGTAGGTATGAAGATGCAGAAAATGCTCTGTTTGTGTGAGTTTCTATAACCTTGGGTGAAGTGGTGCTATGTGGAATCTTTAACGCTGAACACCTATTAAGAGCAATGGATGCCCATAGTAGGCATAGAGCCAAGGCATTTGAAGCTAAAACTGAGGTTTTATTTATTTAATTATTGATTTTTTGTAACTGGTTGATTTGTGAATAAGTGTAGGAGCTTATACAACACACACCAGGTATTCACCAGTGGATTACACTACTGTAGTATCACCATTGCTGTAGCACCTGCTTGTGCTACTGGAATTGAGGATGTATTGTCCTTTCCAATCTAACCACCTATTTTTAGGCATTTGCAATAATTTATTCATGCAAATTTTATTTTAATTTTTACGTTTTTATTTTTGAAACTAAATTTCTAAGCCATTTATTCACAAATTATGTAAAACACCAGGAGCATCAAAAGAGATATGCATCCCCTTTGGCTTGGGTAATATAGCTTATTTATTTATCTAGGTAAAGTCCTATTGTGTTTGCATTCCAAATATCAGACGCCCATAGAAATCAGTAAGAGTCCCACAAAGAAGAGCTGTAACAGCTGGACCGTTGGTGATATTAAATGCCATGTAGGCTGCATTGTGGTGGACAAAGGACAAAGTTTGGCCATGTTTGTGAGGGAAGCCTTGTCTGCAATCATGTGGTAATTATGCAAAAACAGGTGCACAAGTTTTGCCTCTGTTTTAAAAACAAGATCATTAATGTCTTGTCTAATGTGAGCTGAAACTAAACCTTTATTACTATTGGTTTAAAATATTGAACTATCACCGCAGTGTTAATAGTACATGTGTACCGGAGTCACAGGACCCATGTGCTCTCTCGGCTCCATACAGTCGCTAGGAGGAACCCCCTTCAGTGCGACAGCCCTTCTCAGGGTCCACTCTCTCTTGAGGGGTTAAGACGTAGGCCCCTCCACTCCTGGGACTGCACCTCTCTTGAGCCTTCAGTATGCCTGTCTCTCACTGTGGGCCCCTTCAGGGACTCCACTTGCTCTGGACCCCCTGGGCCTCCACTCCCAGAAGGAATAATGCCACCCTGCTCTCTAGACTAGAGCAACTCTCAGCCAGCATAAAACAGCAGGGTTTATTGAGCATCTGAACCCAGCACAGGAAACTCTCCAGCCTTCTGGCCTAACAACCCTCAGCACAGTACATCTAGGTCTCTCCTGCATCCGGGGGGATCTGGCTGCTCTCTCTCTCTCTCCAGTCCAGAAGCCCCCTCCTTCCAGCCGATCATCCTAGATCATCTTCCTGAACAGCTCCTTCCCTCTCCTTTGTCTTCGGTCTCAGGTAAACAGGTTGCCTGGGCCCCCTCTCTTCTGTCCTTTTGTTTCCACTGGCTGGAACTGGCTAGTCAGGCCCCCGGCGTCCTGTCTCCTCAGCCCTTTGTCCTCACAGGCCAGAACTGGCTGACTGCCAGGCTGGGGTGGGCCTCCTGGTCACCAGGTCACTAGGCAGTTGTCCAGGGTCCCGGGTGCTAGGCAAGGTCACACCTGGTTCTCTGTAACAACAAACCCTCTCCCACCACCTTGTTACCCACACATCACACAGGAAAACTGAGACCCCCACAGTATTCATACAGAACTCTTAAAAAACAACAACAACAAAAACTACATTATCACAACATGTAGTGTACATTGTATGTTAAATGAAAGTAGGTCAGAAAATAGATGAGTGAAAATGATTATTTGTATAGCTCCTGATTCCGCAAGCCACTTAAGTATGTACTTGACCTTTAGTTGTCCCCTTTAAGTCAGGAAATTTCTTAAGTACCTTGCTGAACTGCAGTCTCAGCACCAAAGTTTGCTAGACATTTTACAAGCAAATAATAATAAGATAAGGTACTTGACCCAAGGAATTTATATTCTAAAGACTTATCTGCACTACAAAAATTACAGCTGCAACTAAGCCAATGCTGAATATGATTTTACTGAAAGTGTAAACAAGAGCAAACAGTATTAAGTTACTAGGTTCTGAAAAGATGCTGAACCCAATTCATCCATGTCTATGCTTGTAGGTAAATTGTGTTCATCATCAGGCCACCTATACCCACTGCTGACACCTGTTGTCAGCTGTAGGCAATTTTTGTATTCTACACAAGGTTTTAGGGCTTAGTAAAAAACACTTTTGTTCGAGCGTACACGGGCTTATATATGTATATATATATATAATACAGGCAGTCCATGTGGTGTCAAGGTCACTGAGATTGTTTCTCTTCCTCTGTTCTAATAGAAATGTTAATTATTACCTCCCATTGTTCCACCATTTTAAGAGGCCTAAGTCATGAAGGATACAGCTGAGCCCAGCCAGTTTACATTAAAGCTAGACTTGAGCAATTAAGGCCAATACAATTCTTCCTCCCTGGTTTAAAAATCAGTGTAGGGTGTTGCTGAAACCCATATTGCCTGATAGCCTTTCCCCCAGGGTAGCTATGTAGAGATATATCTTATCATTCAGAGTCCAAACAATTCAAGTCTCTTTAATTTACATATTAAAAAAATACAGGGCAATGATATGTCATACATGTTTTAAATTTGGACCTAAATACTACAATGATGGATGTTCTACGCACGTTCTAGATATGTTCAGTAATTAGCCCACAATAATATATACTGCAGGGTTAGGGCTCAAGAGGGTAAGTGTAAGATATGTGCCTCTTTTGTGTTTAAGAAGCACCTAGCACATTGTTGGTGCTAACAGGAATAAACAGTAAAAATAATAGTTGATCAGTTGCAGGTACCCAAGTTAATGATTTGAAATCTATGAATCATATAACAGGGTAGGTAACTATAGACTTATAAAATTCTCAAAGGTAGCAAGGGAAAAAAGTATGTATCCAATCTCACTCCAGTCTTCTAGTACTCATGCTAATCCATTTCCCAACAAGTTCCAAGCAAGGCAGTCACTGTGTGTGTTTGTTTCTCACAAATACTTGTGCTTATTTGCAACACACTTGCTCTGCTCTGCAACTTACTTATGCCATCATCATAGCATTTGGGTGATATACATGATAGGACCAAATTCCGATTGTTCTGTGTGCATTAGCATGTGCCATAAAATGTATGGGCATAATGAAAACAAGAGGAGGAACATGTCTGTTCCAGTTCCATCTACCTTTAAAACCAAAGGACAGGCCAATCCTGAAGGCTATCCTTAACAGGAGATTAGATACTACAGTGATGGGTACTATAGACTCAGTTAGATGGGAACTCCAAAGGGGCATTCTAGGGTTGAGAGTAGCATTTAAGAGGCTTGGTCTACATATTTATGGGTATATGCGAGTCATTCACATTAGGTACTGCTCAGTATACCCAGCCTTCACAGACTATTTCTACTGCTTTCCGAAATAATCAGGTCAGCGGCTGTATTGTAGAGAGAAGGATAGTATTGCTATTGTGTCCCTTCAATTCTTCCTACTCCATATCAGCCACAACAAATTCAAGATCAGAGAATCTAAATCAGTTAAAAATCATAATCAGCTTTTATTTAATAAACAATAAAACTGGAGACAGAATAACAAATGTGGCTGAGTGGAAAGAAATCAGTGTTTCCCAATTAATCTGTTGTAGTGCACACACAAACAGCACATCAAGCAGATCTTAGGATGGCATAAACAAACAGGTTTCAGAGTAGCAGCCGTATTAGTCTGTATTCACAAAAAGAAAAGGAGGATTTGTGGCACCTTAGAGATTAACAAATTTATTTGAGCATAAGCTTTCGTGAGCTACAGCTCCGATGAAGTGAGCTTTTGTGGAGAAGAAAGTGTAGAAAAGAAAAAATGAAGAAAAGTGTACTTTTCTTTTTTGCATAAACAAACAGTGACACTAATATAAAAACAATTTGTGGTAGGAAAAAAGTCATAAAAACAAATTATTTAAGTACAGTAATAGGCAGAACACAACAATGTAATGAATGTAAATGAAACACAAGTAAAAATATAAATACATCATTCTTATAATTCATTCCCCAGAATAAATCACTTTAAGCATCCTATAACATGCATGCTAGTTATATATTCAGTGTTAAAGAAAAAGCGTACAGCACCTATTGGGCCCAATTCTCATTTACACTGGAGATATGTCTGTATTGCATTTGGGAGCAAGCTGCCCAGCCCAGGCAGAAGAGCTTAAGCTAGCATGCTAAAAATAGCAGTGTGGACATTGTGACTCCATTGGAGACTTGGACTAAACTCCTGAGCTTAAGCTGAAGCAATGGGGTGGGCTTGAGCTCAGCTGGCTAGCACAGATCTCTTCCAGAACCACAACATTCACGCTGCTATTTTTAGCACTAGCTTAAGCCCCACTGGTGTGCACCTGTCTCCCTGGGCTGGGAGATTCGCTCTCAGCTGCAGTGTAGACATACACTCGGGGTCCTCTACACTGCTTTAGCAGTTTAAAAGGACTTTAAAATGCGTAAATTGAGAGACATTTATCTTAAGGCCTTTTTATGTTACCAGACTGATATGAAGTGACCTTAGTGTAAATGAGAACGAGACCTGAGTTTTTAAACCTGCACTTGTTTAAATACCGTGGACCAGATCCTTCTGCGTACTAATCTGGCATAATCTAGCTATAAATCAAGAATAACTGACTCAACATGGCTCATAAAGATGGCCATACTGAGTCAGACCAAAGGTCCAACTAGCTCAATATCCTGTCTTCCAACAGTGGCCAATGCCAGATGCTTCAGAGGGCATGAACAGAACAGGTTAGAGTGATCCACCCTGTCACCCATTCCCAGCTTCTGGCAAACAGGTTCACACCAGTGTAGTGATCTTTCAGAAAATTATATCTAGTGTAGGGATTTTATGCCACTCACTCTTCCTTCTGCTTGTGTAGGAGGGAAAAGTGTGCATAGCTGTTGAATAAGAGATGAGGTCAGGAAGTCCCTGTGCCACACTGATCCTAAATTGCATTTTTGACCCCATGTGGCCATTGCAGTGGGTTTGTATTAGAGTAACTTAATGGCTGTTCTAATAAGATCCAGGGAGCCCAGCGCTAGATAACATAGCAGGAGGCTCAGAGGACTAAACAGTAAACATTAGGTCATGTTGACACCACTCCCTTGAACTCTGGCCTTTTGGTCATACTGAAAGATCAGGTCCCTATGTACAGTGCAATAAAAGGAAAAACAAGGAAAGCCTACAAACATAATGGAGCCCTCAGTGTCATCACCTGTGGTTCTGGTCTTACTCTCCTTAACCAACAACTCTTTTCTCGGTATTTTCTCTTTTCGATATATTTTGTTAACATTCACTTTCTGTAAAGGTTTTAAAACACAATCACATAGGATGCTTACAGAGTAGCTATTAAACAACTGTTTGCAGAGACAGAGGCATAGATGGGACACTTCTGAATTTCATCACCCATGAGCTATCTCTGAACTGCTAGAATTCAGTGTACCTGCAGCAAAAACCAAAACCAACCAGTTGCACCCCAGTCTCATGCTAATGACATTAATTCTTGTCCTTTGCATGTAGCAGCAGGTAATGAATACCATTTCTCTTTGTAATTTACCTTAGCATTTATACTGATTCTATCTTGGCTATTTAAACCAATAGTTTCAGTAGCACTTATAAAATATAATTGGTATTTTCATGAGGCTTTATATTTCTGGGTGAGAAATCAGATTTAAGATTTTGCCGGTGGCTGTATGTTACAACACATAGGGTAATGAGCAAATACTCTTTGGCTAACAGTTCAAATTAAGGGTCTATATGGTATATTGAGCTAGAAATCTGTCATGCCTTTGTTTTCTGTATATTGCTCTTTTAATTCTCTAGGGACGCTCTTCCCTGGAGAGACAAGCAGCCTTTTTGTATTCAAATGCAGTCTGCTACAGAAGAAGGGGGGCATATTGAGCCTGATTTTCCTTTCATTTACTCCAGTGTAACTCAGCAATGATTATGTTTAAGTCAGGGAAGTTATATCTGTGTAAATAAGGAGCAATTTCACTGAAGCCAATGGCCCCAATTCTCGTCTCATTTAGAAGCCTTAATTATTTCAGTTTTTATTCTTTATTTATGCAAGAGTAAATGAGATCAGAATCAAGAGCAGTGGGCTTACACCAAAGTAAAACTAATGTGAAAGGATAATCATGCTTACTTTGTCTTCTCTAGCAGAGACTTTATTTTTATTCTTTCATATTCTGGTGTTCTCTTGCTATAAAATTGTTTTTATACCATGCTCACCACTTTGGTATCTGAGCAACAAACATTCTGAACGAAAGCATCTGTTTGTCATTGTGTATGGAGAAAAACAACCTAATATCCGAAAAACTGATTTGTTCTGATAGTTGCTAATGCCTGTAGTTGCTTTGTTCCATGATTGCATTGATTTCATTTGTCCAGTTGCAGTGAACGAATGGGTTTGTGGTCCATTTAAAAAATATTTGGTGGCAGGTGTATGACTAAAACCTGGTTAGCAATTCTTTTTGGTGTCCACCTCATTAATGTAAGCGTGTTTGAAAATGAAGACTTTTGTGGCTCTGTTACAGGGATGGAATAGACTGTATTAGACCTTCCTTTTAAATTAACATTCTTCATTCTCTGTGGGAGGAAAAGGTTTCTACTAAGAGAGCTGCTCCTTTGTCTTCTCTTGCTATCTTAATTGAGCCTTTGAACTGCTTTAAAAGCTCACAAAAATATAGTATCCAATAAGATGTATATTTTAAAAATGAATCTACATTTGAATACCTTTTGAGTTCCCAACAGCACCTGCAAAAAAAAAACCCTATATGAAAAGAGAATATATTTGCAAGTTTAATTTCCCTGGGGAGAAGCAGGCTTTTAGGAGCAACTTTGATATGTTTTTCCTTTCTTCTCTGTGTAACCTGTGGTTTAATTTTTATTCAGATTTTTGCGTTCATATTTGCATTATAAAAGATGCAACACCTTTTAAAAAAGGGCCCCTCTTGAAAGTCTAAATTGTTCATAAAAAGCCCAAAGAGCAAAACAGGAATAAAATTTTTTAAAACGCTCTCTTCTGAGCAATTTACATAATCTTCTAACATTCACCATCCTTTAGCTGATGGTGGCAGCCTACTGACTTCCTTGGGTACAGTGCACAAAGAATATTGCCTTGCTACTTTCATGACAATATTCTAATTTGATTCTGTATTTTTTTTAATGGAATCACCTCAGTGATGGAATTTTTGACTTTCAAAGGTAAAGATATCCTCAATGATTTTTCTCCAAACCCAAGCAAGCTTTTAGACTGTATAGCATCCTATTTGAAAACTGCTTTCACACTCTCCATACTGCGGCTGAGATGGTTGTGAAACTCTTAAGAAAAAAGCTCTGAAAGGAAATAGTCTCAAATAGTGAGGGACATCTTATATCTACATTATTTTATGCAGGGGCTTGTTTCCTTTCCAGTGGTTCTTTAATGAACACTATTTTTATTTATTATTGTAACATTTGTATTGAATATAATTACTAGCATGAAAGATAAATTTGAGGATGATAGTTTAATTTGTTTCCTATCTATTGGTCTTGGTACTTATAGTATGTAAGTCATTACGGTATCTGAGTGCCTCACAAATACTTGAAAAAGAGAAATGGTTGTTTCTATTTTTCCCCCTTCCCAGGGCAAATAGCTTGATTAGTTCATAGGTATTTTATTTGCTTCTGGTTAGTAGTTTTGAGTGAGTAGGTTTGTGTGAAGAAATTACTCAGGGAAAGTTGTGAAAGTGGTTAGTTCCTTCATCATGTTTACCACCTGTGAGACTGAATTTCACAGTCTTGGTCCAGCTCCTGTTAAAGTTCTGTCTCCTGTGTAGGTAAGTCTTGCCCTGTGAAAATTTTCATTATTCCAAATTAACACAGACTTGTCATGAGAAGTAACAATCTCAGAGAGCTCTGGTAGCTAGAGCCAAATCCCATGGAGGGCTTTAAATATCAGAACAGAGACCTTGATTTGGGGAGTGGGAGTCATGTCAGAGAGCAAAGCACTGGAGCATTGGTTCATGATCACCTGAGTTACTCAGGGGACAAACTGCTGTATTTTATATCAAAAGGAGCTTTTGCAGTTCATGTGGCTTCAGTTCTAGATATGATGAGGTGAAATAATAAAAAACAAATGGAAAGATCTTGGTAGTCGGCTCTGTGTCTGATAGCATAGGGTGAAATTTCTTCTCAAGTTTCAGATGGAAGTGGGTTTTTTTTTTGTTTTTTAAGCTATCATGGCTATTTGGATATGCAAAAGCACTGAGGAATCCAAAACGACCTCAGTGCAGCACACCAAGTGTGGATTTATTCCCCACTGTAGTGAGGGATGTTATAGAGGAGGCAAATCTTCAAATCCCAATGACTTGATACAGGTGTTGAATAATGTGAGGGAGAGGATGAGCTTTGTGGGTCTCTGCAGTTGAGGGCTTTTGAGGTGAAGAAACAATTGTACATTATGGGTTTGGTCTGAGAAAAAGGACCTGAACATTCCAATGTGTTTCCATTTGCCCCACAGCTTCTTCAAGGCAGGACAGTCATATTTGGTGATCATCACTATCAGGTGTCATAGAGGAATTCCCCGAGGAATGAATATGGCTGTAGTTCCCTTGGCCATGAACTGGAGGACACCATCCAACAGAGCAGGGTTTGGCCTGAAACATGACTGAGAGGGATCAAGGATACTAGAATGTAACAGGTGGTGATGTATGGTACTTTTTCGTGTCTTGATTAGCTTGCTTAGGAAAGGGAGAATGAACACTGTGTGGTAGTATGACATCTCTAGCATCAACAGGTGTTGTCAGTCTTTGTTAATGGTGTCCCAGGTTTTCTTTCCTCTTAATCACCATTCAAGAAGGCCAGGTGTCAGAGTCACAAGTGGTGGTCCTGATTGCCATCAAATGCTACTATTTTTGTGAGTGGGCTGAATTTTTAGGAGTGTTGTGCTTCTAGTCATGTCCTTGCTTGCTTGTTCTTGATGGCCATCAGGCCAACCCAGCTGCTGTCACTGTGTCACTGGGGGATTCCTCAGTCCCTCCTTTTCTGACACTGAAACTGGTGCTAAAGGGGCTTAGTTTGGCCTGAGGATCTTGCCCTCTCTTTTCAATACGATTTCATATTTAAATAGCATGAAAATCAATTACTTTTGTAAGATTATAAAAATAGGTTTTGCCACACAATAGATTGCACATCCATTATACAGAGAGCTCATTCTCTCACTTAAACTCCATACTTTGAAAATATATGTAATGTGTTTTTAAATTTAGATAAATACTTACCACCTACATTTTCTTCTCTGTGGCATGATTTACCTCTGGTAGAACTGGGTTTTTGTATTTGTTATTTTTCATAGAATATATTTAATAACTGTATATTACTTTTTTTCTTAATGATTTTTATCCTGTCTGCAGGTTAGATTCCTGTTTTCCTGTTTGTTTTTTCGATTTGAGCAGTGAAGTATTCTGTTCCTTCTGGCTGGTGGCTTATTATAATTCTTCTAACTTGTCGTCATCATTAGGTATATATTTTAAAGTGTCAGGATAATCTGCATATTTATAGTGTGTGTGTGTGTGTGTGTGTGTTTCAAATTCAGGGGCTGCTGAAGAGGACTATTAAATGATGGAAAGTTTGATCAGAGTGAGGAAAAAACCCGATATGGGATAGAAACCCCAGCACAACATTTTCCATCATAAATCCACCAATATCTTTTTTGTTATTGTTAAAGATTTGTTTGTTTTTAATCTTTATTTATTCAGGTACATTTAAACATAGAACCAAAACTGTCCCCAGATTGGATAAGAGAAGTACAGGAACAAATCTTCTGATTAGAAACAATTAGTGTGTTGCAATTGTTTAGGACTAAAATGCATCCCTGATATGTACCTACTTCCAGGTTATTGTTCTGCTTATTGCTTTTCTCCTCCTTCAGTAGAACTATAAATTCAATCAAAAATACCTTTTTTTGGTTTTTGCCATTTTAAAATATGCACTGTTTCACTGCCAGGAACATTGAAAGCTATATCCTCTGTAACTGTTTTGTTTTCCTGGTGTCTGTCTGAAGCTTAGAAGTACTCTCAATGGCACCTTAAACCACAATGGAGAACTTTAAAAGGATAAAATATTTGATTAGGTTCAGATGAGCCTTACAGCCTCGATATATAGACCATTTAGTTCTAAATGTAGGAAAGGAGTTCTTAATCTTATCCATAGCTGGATCCCCCCCAGGACCTTCCTTCCATCTAGCTGAAATCTAGTCTCGGCCTCCTTCCCATTTAATAGGAAATACTTTTTTCGCATACTGCATAATTAGACTGTAAAAAGAAAAGGAGTACATGTGGCACCTTAGAGACTAACAAATTTATTAGAGCATAAGCTTTCGTGAGCTACAGCTCACTTCATCGGATGCATTTGGTGGGAAAAAAAAATGTGTAACTCATTGCTATTAGATGTTTCTGAAGCCTACAATATAGCCAGATCAAAGAGGGATTGGACATCTTTATTTAAATAGATTTTTAAATTTTACTTCATGTTGTATTATGTATATAGTGCTAGCTTTTTCCTGTCTTCCCATTTCATAGTTTTAAATTCCTAAAATGGATGGGGTTTTTTTACTTGTTTCTCTAGGTTTCCTAATTGTTAGTAGAGTTTCAGATTTTACATAGATTTCTTTTCCTACTAAGAAGTTCCACACTTTAAAAGCTCATCTATTCTGATAAGGAGAAGTCCATGGCCTCATTAATATCCTTATTGTAAAAACAACACAAACTTAAACACAAAATTGATAAACAGAGATAAATAGAGTCTGTGCTATATTTGCAACAAACTTCACCCTCAAATACAGTGAATTTCCACAAGTAAAGAAACCTGAAATGCTTCCACCTGCTATGCTTCTCCATCAAAGTTTGCAATTTGAATTCAGGTGACTTAGGACCACAAGTCCCATTAAGTGCTTTTGAAAATTCCACCTGCAGGTGCCATAATATTGTCTTTGGAGAATAAGTTTGGGTTCCTGTTTCTTCAAAAATTTGGCCTGCATGTATTTAAAAAAATCACTCTAACTGTAGAGTGTATTAAATGTATTAAAAGTCTAAAGAACTTCTCATTGTTAACACTGAAGCAATTTCTATTTGAAGTCACAAAGATTTTATGCCACTAAGTTTTTAATACAAATACCATCTTAGTGCAGGATATTGCAAACACTGCCAAAAGGAGAGGATTATAGTTACTTCATAGGAGTATTGTGCCTATTAATTTGTTAATATCTGTAAAGTGACTTGATATCCTCAGATGGAAGAAGCTGTATAAATGTGGATGTTATTGAAATCCAGCAACCCAAGAGTGAAGAGCTTAAAATGAGCGAATATCTTGAGTCCCTACTTGATTCTACATTAAAAAATCAGAAACTTTATGGTTAACTAGGTGAATCTAATCCTTTTTTTAAAAAACTTGAATTAAGATTTTCAAAAATTAAATCCACATTGAGGTGACTAAGCAAAGTCCTAAATTAGGAAGGTTACTTAAACCTATACTTATCTTCAATGAGGCTACTGATGTGCTTAATGTTTGTCACATTCTTAAGTATGCTGAATTGGGCCTGATCTGTGAAATTCAGCCTGAGTCTTTCATCTGGTCTCCCATGTTTAAAAAGGATGAATTCAAACTGGAGCAGGTACAGAGAAGGCTACTAGGATGATCCGAGGAATGGAATACTTGTCTTATGAAAGGAGACTTAAGGAGCTTGGCTTGTTTAGCCTAACTAAAAGAAGGTTATGGGGAGATATGATTGCTCTCTATAAATACATCCGAGGGATAAATACAGGAGAGGGAGAGGAATTATTTAAGCTCAGCACCAATGTGGACACAAGAACAAATGGGTATAAACTGGCCACCAAGAAGTTTAGACTTGAAATTAGACGAAGGTTTCTAACCATCAGAGGAGTGAAGTATTGGAATAGCCTTCCAAGGGAAGCAGTGGGGGCAAAAGATCTATCTGGCTTTAAGATTAAACTTGATAAATTTATGGAAGAGATGGTATGATGGGATAACATGATTTTGGTAATTAATTGATCTTTAAATATTCAGGGTAAATAGGCCTAATCCCCTGAGATGGGATATTAGATGGATGGGATCTGAGTTACCCAGGAAAGAATTTTCTGTAGTATCTGGCTGGTGAATCTTGCCCATATGCTCAGGGTTTAGCTGATCGCCATATTTGGGGTCGGGAAGGAATTTTCCTCCAGGGCAGATTGGAAGAGGCCCTGGAGGTTTTTCACCTTCCTCTGTAGCATGGGGCACGGGTCACTTGAGGGAGGATTCTCTGCTCCTTGAAGTCTTTAAACCACGATTTGAGGACTTCAATAGCTCAGACATAGGTGAGGTTTTTAGTAGGAGTGGGTGGATGAGATTCTGTGGCCTGCACTGTGCAGGAGGTTGGACTAGATGATCAGAATGGTCCCTTCTGACCTTAGTATCTATGAATCTATGAATAACAGGAATAGCCAGATTTCAGAGTAGCAGCTGTGTTAGTCTGTATTCGCAAAAAGAAAAGGAGTACTTGTGGCACCTTAGAGACTAACAAATTTATTAGAGCATAAGCTTTCGTGAGCTACAGCTCACTTCATCGGATGCATTTGGTCCTTGAAACAAAGCCCTTTGCCAACTCTGTCCACATATCTATTCAGGGGACAACATCACAGGGCCTAATCACATCAGCTACACTATCAGAGGCTCGTTCACCTGCGCATCTACCAATGTGATATATGCCATCATGTGCCAGCAATGCCCCTCTGCCATGTACATTGGTCAAACTGGACAGTTTGAAGAATGAATGGACACAAATCAGACGTCAAGAATTATAACATTCAAAAATCAGTTGGAGAACACTTCAATCTCTCTGGTCACTCGATTACAGACCTAAGAGTGGCTATCCTTCAACAAAAAAGCTTCAAAAACAGACTCCAACAAGAGACTGCTGAATTGGAATTAATTTGCAAACTGGATACAATTAATTTAGGCTTGAATAGAGACTGGGAATGGATGAGTCATTACACAAAGTAAAACTATTTCCCCATGGTATTTCTCCCCCCACCCCACCCCACCCCCCACTGTTCCTCAGATATTCTTGTTAACTGCTGGAAATAGCCTACCTTGCTTGTCACCATGAAAGGTTTTCCTCCTTTCCCCCCCCCTGCTGCTGGCGATGGCTTATTTTAAGTGATCACTCTCCTTACAGTGTGTATGATAAACTCATTGTTTCATGTTCTCTGTGTGTGTATATCAATCTCCCCTCTGTTTTTTCCACCAAATGCATCCGATGAAGTGAGCTGTAGCTCACGAAAGCTTATGCTCTAATAAATGTGTTAGTCTCTAAGGTGCCACAAGTACTCCTTTTCTTTTTAGGAATAGCCAGAGTTAGAGTAGTGGGCTACTAACAAGAAGTTTAGAAAGGAGATAAACGCTCATTATTCAGGTCTAACTATTAGGAATTAGGATGAGATCAGGGGTCAGATTATCCCACATCTGCCTGCTCTGGAGTTTCTTGCACCTTCCTTTGAAGCATCTGGTGTAGGTCACTGTCAGACAGGATATTGGACTAGATGGGCCTCGTGTCTGATCCAGTATGGCAATTTCTATGTTGCTATGTTTGACATATGGGAACAGCAGGTTGGTCTCAACCCCTGACATCCATTAGGATTGTGACTTGTAGATTGAAAACTCATGCTCCAGGGCCTAAATTATACAGCTGGTCATGACAGAAGTCACTGTATCACAGGAAACACTGGTGGTGGTGCTTCAGAGGTAGTCTGGCTAGGGATCCCCACCCATAGAGGAGAATGGGGACACAAGGCAACCAAGCTACAATTCTCATAACTTTCTGGGGTGGTTGGGTGTTCAACAAAAAATCAAAAAGTCCACAAAAAACAGACATTTTTTCACGTGCGCACACACAAATTGTTCAGTTGAAAACCCAATTTTTCTGCTGAGAAACAGAAAATTTTCAACCATCCTTATTAAATATGTTGAAGCTTTAGAGGCTTAATACACTGCAGGGAACAAAAGGAAATGAATGTTTGATGATATTAAGAAACTGCCAGCACTGTGTAACCATCCCCTTCTGATGTTAGTCACAGAGACTTGCTGAGGGCCAAGTTTTTCCTCATTTTGTTCACTTAACAGGTGGCTGATTGGGTTAATTTGTCTAAATGATGCTTTGCAGCAAAGATTTCTTTAGTATCAGTTATATAAGGCTTCATGATATGAAAGCCATGTTTGAGCATGGTCCATTGGACAGAATGATGAAAAGTGCCCTTTGAATGTCACTATACATTATTTACTCAGTGGTTAGTATTTTCTGATCAAGATTTAGCAATACATTTTGTCATGTAGCAGGTAGAATTCTGTCTGGTTGAATAAGCTGTTGAAGTGAAGTTTTTTATGCTTAGGTCGATTTTAACAAGAATTTTTTGAACGTTCATAGAGTGACAAAAGTGAGCGCAAAAAATCCTCCTTACCTGTGCATGCAATGTGATATGGGAGATGTCCGCTTCAGAAACAAGGACTTAAAACAGAAGCTAGCATGGAGGTTTTTTAAAAGATTGAAAATAGCAGTTGTATGACAGCCTCGGTAAGTGTAATTGGTTCACAGATTTATAGCTTGATCCACCAAGATACTGAGCATTCTGGTCAAAGCACTTTACTCATGTGCTTAAAGCTAAGCACATGCTTGTCCTGCTAGACGGAATCCAGCAGGCTTGTGTCCTTAATCTATTATATACAAAAAGGGGGTGAACATTGTGGTGGATATATATATAGAATGAGATCTGTGGATGCCTCGGGAAGACTTGAGCTCCTGGTGGAGAGTTACATGTTTCATAGTAAGGCTGCAGAAGGTTCCATTCATTCAGTATCATTCTGAAGATTGTTTTCATGAAAGTTCAAGGTACAAATATGTTTTCATAGATTGGCTTGTAGGAACCACATCTTGGTGCTGAAATACTACAGTGCTTGGAAATTATACAACACATACTCAGTTGGAAGTGGTTTGCTCCATTCAGAATTACTCATCAAAATACTATGGCAGACATCCTGGCAATTTTGTCTTGTAGATACACGTCAGAGAGAAATAGACCAAACAAGAGATATGCATTTATTATAGGCAGAGATGGTAGTGCCACTTATAATTAAGGATGCCATATTATTCCTGTTATAAGACCTTGTTTTCAACAGCTTCAAACTTTGACAAAGTTTAACTGTTTGGGTTGAAATTTTCAATGCCAGCAATCTGCATCAGGTTGAATTTATCTTTCTGTCTTTGTTTCTTCCTTTTGTAGAAAGTTTCAGTTAAAATGGTTCAGATGTTTCCGAGAATGAGGTTAGGAAAAATACATTTTTTTGTCTGTTAAAAAACAACAACCTTACAGCTAGTTAGTTGAGAAGTTCTAGCATCACCATGTTTTGAAACAAGGGCTTGAAATTTGCCAGAAGGGTAGCCTTTGTGTCTTTTGCTGTCTCTGTGAAAATTTGTCCAAAATTTGTCCAAGTTATAAGCCTTTGAAAAATTGTAATGTGCACATGCTCAGCAGACACTCGTTAGTTTGGTAGCTAATTTTGCCAAACATTTGGTCTGTATTGGACATGCTCCATCCCAGGGCTGCATGGACTGAGCAAGATTTTATCTACTGTTGCTTCTCTCTTGTGGTACCAGACTAGAGAACTGAGAGAGAGGAGACTGTCTCTCCTGTGCTTTCAATGCCTCCCTTGCTGGTGCTCAGGCAGCATGGAGGAGGAGGCTATCTGATTGAAATACATAGGGGTGAGGAGCTGGAGTTAGGGGATGGAATTATGAGGATTGGAAAGAGTACATTGGATCAAGGAGCCATGAGGGAAGACTGGAACTGAGGTGGAGTCCAGGGGGGATATTGGGAATGGTTGGGCAAGGACACTAACTTGGGAGAAGCCAGAGGAGAAAACTGGGATAGGATCCAGTGTTGGGGTGTGTGTGAAAATAGATTGGACAAGGAACCTGGGAAAAGGTTTAATGAGATTGGCTGGGCAAGGAGACCCAAGGGGAGTGGAAGAGACTGGGATTGGCTGGGAAAGGAGTCTGGTGGCAAGACTGGGACTGGGAGCTGCCGTGAGGGGAAGGTTGGGATGTACAGAAGAAGCCCAGAGGGGGAGACTGGAACTGGCTAGGCAAGGAGACAGGGAGTGGGATGAAGAGCTAAAGGGGTATGGGAAGATTGAACTGAGAGCTCAAGGGAAAGAGACATTATTGGCACAGGGACACGCTAGAGGAGATGTGGCCAGAAGGGATCAGGATTAAGGGAAGCAAGTGCCAAAGGGTCTGTGCTCACTGGAGAGCATTCACCTGCAATGGAACCCCAGATATACTTTCCCTTCCTGCAATTCCCTGCCTCATTCATGGACCTTCTAAATCTTAGTTTTTTATGTATAATATGTTACACTCAGCATAGAGCACCAAGCTGTGGCACCATCGGTCAGTAGCTACAAGGAGGCAACAGCTGTCAAATCTTTCTGTTGTGATTTTCTGTGGGAGATTTTAACCCACAAGAGATTCCTTTTGGCCTACTCTACTGAGTTTGACCAAGCACTTGACTGTAACTGATTGCTATAGGAAATTATTGGAATTTGGCCAGAATAACACTTCTAATTTTATGCAAAGGTCTATGAGATCACAAATGGTCAGAGACTCCGCTTTAGGGCTTCTCTACACAGGGAAGTTACTCTGGAATAAGATAGGATGTGAATTCAAAACACAATAGCTTACTCCACAATAGCTGTTCTGGTCAATTTCCTTTTCCTTCCTAGAGAAATACTTCCTATCACTTAATCATTGCTGCTCAAAATTATTTGTTTTCTGGGAGAAATTTTCTATGGAATGTTAAGCTATCGTGTCTCATCTCTGCATTTTTCAGCACCAAAATTGTTCACTCCATAAAAGTTATCTCGGATAAATGAGCTAAAACTTGGCCATATTGAATTTTTCATAGTCTGCTTCTGTTATGAACTTTTCCTTCTTTAACAATATTTCAAAGGGTCAGAGCAATTCATCAGTTCCTTTAATAATTCCCATTGCATCCCTTTCTCCTCCAAAGAAACCTTTAAATAAACAGTTCATATTTCATTTAGGTTTACAAATCACCTATTTCCACCTTGGTTTTGAAGTATAAGTTCCTGCTTTTCTTTTTTTTAGCAATGTTTAACTTTAGGGTGTAGGAAATGAACAGACCCATAAGAATCTCTTGGGCTTAATCCCCCAATGAACCTCACTTCTGCTGAGGATAGGGGTGAGGGAAAAGTGGCTCTAACTATCTTTACTCTCTCTTGATCTAAATCTAGAGCCGGGTGGTGGCCATTTTTCCCTGGTATATCTTACAGCAATCTAAATTATGTCAGCTCCAATAGTTCCTAAGGAGATCAGGTAAAACACTGTGCACTCTGCTCTGTTTCCAGCACACCCACATGCCATTTCTACAGCACAAAGCTGTTGGACTGGAGACCACTTCAAGGACCACATCTAGCCCCTTTGTATTCATCTTGTTTGCTATCACTCTTGTTTTTACCCTATCAATCTTATTTTAATTTCAGTTTGCATGACAGAAAAACATAATTTTCCCTGAGACTTCTGCTTTAATATTTCTGCTTAAGAGAAAAATAAAGCTTAAAAATAAGAATAAAGAATTGTTTGAGGAGAAGCAGAAAGAAAAATGTAAGAAAGTCTGGAGATTTTACATTATGTTCTCATGGTCTCCTTCCATTTGCCTAGTTAGAACAACTGTCATTTTGTATCAATCCATCTGGTACAGTAGCATGGAGCGAGCTGTACTGTGATGGATGGAACTGTCTTGAATCCTACTGAGTATTTAGATATTGCACCAATGCATTACATTTACAAACAGCTGCACTACAGGATGTCATGGTTGTTCTCACCTCTCCTCTCCTCTGACATTTTTAAGATTAGGCAGCATAGCAGAAAAGTCTGTACAAACTTATAAAGTATGTGATGGTCCATTATTTGCTGTTGTAGAGGCTAAATGGCAACATACCCAAGATTTCTCAAAGATCCTGTTCTCAGAGATTTCCATTACGAATGTACAGTGCTCTTCTAACTTAGACACAGATCAAAGCTGTGTCCTAGAGAGTAACACAGATTTAAAGGATAGAATCTTGAAACATAGCCTCAAGATTATCCATTTTTTAACAGAGTGGAAAAATAATGTCATAAAAGTACAAACGAATAATATATTTATTTTACAGGTTCTATTAATTCTTTTCCCTAAATCATTTCACCTTGACAATTCAAATTAAAATACTGGTGTTTTGCCTTTACAGAACTCATTTCTTATTTTTTCTTGTTTCTGTATTCCGTGCAGACTTCACTTGCATATTCTCTATAGCTGTTGAATGAAACATTTTTATCTTCATTTGAAATGCCTTGAGATTTTTCTTTCATAATTAGAGGAACAGTGGGATTTTCTGTGGATGAATTTTTAGGAATCAGTTTCCTTGGAGAGGTTCACATCAGTTGCCTACTTGCTTCTAGGAGGATTCTGAACTTCTATGACTGAAATTGTGGATTAGTAGGTACATTTTAACTAATTAGTGGACAATAGAAAATAATAACAATACCTTGCATTTCCTTAGCACCTTCCTTCTGATAATCTTTTCAGACAGGAACACGTTTAGCTTCACAAGTCCCCAGTGAGCGTGGCAAGATTATTATCTCTATTTTATTGATGGGGAAAATGTATACAGAGAGATTAAGATCAACATCTTAAACTTGGGTGTCCAAAATGAGACACCTAAATTAATATTTAGGTGCCTAAATAAGTAGACTGATTTTAAGAGGTGCTGAGAACCCACTGTTCACACTGATTTCAGGGGGCTTTATGTTGTTGATCAATTGTATAGTCAACTGCTTTCTACCTTGATTTTCTGATACATGATGTACCCCTTCTTTGTTCTGAACGCATACATTCTAGGTACCAAAGGATGTGAAGGCACCTCTTGGGTTTGTACCTGTGTACAACAATCCTATATCTTGTCCTTTTCCTTTGGGACATCCCAGTACTGGTCTTTGAGACTAATTCCCTGCTTGTTGCTATGCTAAAACACCCATATATCCTTCTCCTGGCAGTTTTCCTATCTACTTGTGTCAGTACGACAGCTACTGCAAGGTGTTATGGGATACTTGACATGGGTGAACAGAATTGTGGGGTGAGTATAATACATTCAGTTATCATAAATTCCCGACACTTATAATAATAATATTATGCCTAACATACATGTATTTGCTAACACTGCCTAACTTTCATGCCCCCGGTTTTATTGTAAGTTACTTGTGCAAGGTCACGCAGTAGTTTGTATCACAATGGGAATGGAACAGATTCCCAGAACTATGTCTTAACCACAAGACTAAGGTATATTTGATGTGTACCATATTTTTTTTTCAAATTTCTTTGAAATCACTGGAGTGCAATGGAACCATGTGACTCTGACAGATATACAATGTCAAGTACTCAAGAAAATGATGTTGTGACCTCATCTTTTATTATAACTTTGGTTTCCACAGAATGTTACATCCTCTCAGCCTCTGTCTGGAGTCAGTTTGTACCAACAGGATAAACACTGAACAGTAATAAAGGCTTTATTTAGAACACATTGAAATGAATGGAAGGAGTCCCATTGACTTTAGTGGGCTTTGAATTAGACCCTAATTAGGCTAGGGAAACTCTATCTTGACCTGTCTTTTTTCTGTTGGGTCCATTGCAGTGAACAGGAAAGGGCCAGATCAAGGAGATGATGTCACTTCCTGACATGCATTTTGAATGCTGTATGCTGTAAGACTGGACTAGATGGATTTCGCTGAGGACTATTGGTGGCAGAAAGAATTGAGACTAAGGGTTCTCCAGCACTACCAGCACACTCTTCTGCTCATTCATTGATGCTATCACACTCCATTGAAATATACCTGTATCCGCTGCCCCACAAAATTATTTTAAACTACACTGCCTGGACAATGGAAACACCATTGCAGGAAGGATTAGCAGAGAACTCAAGAAACTCCTAAAACAAGTTAAATCTTCAGGGATTATTTCTTTAAGCTTTTCCCAAAGAAGAAAACTCTTATTTGTAGATGAGACGATTTATGTTAAACTCAATTTCGTCTTGTTTGTATTATAACTACCACGTGACTCAATCACCATAATCACTGAAAACATTGCCAACTATCTTGTACCTAATCAGCATCTAGTTTATTCAACAAATACTGATAGGATTTTGCTAAATGGAATCTGGCTGGAACCAGTTTCCTGGATTTCCAGGATAAAGATGACTTTATTAAGCCCTATCTCTCCTCTGAATAAATCTTGAAGGATGGGTATAGTTGGGCTTGGCAGCATCAGATATTTTTAAATAATTTTGACAGATAATATCAATGTTTATTTTTAAGCATTTTAAAAGATTTTTTATCTATTTACATTTTCACACAAGCAAAATTATGTCTTAATATTTTTCCAATTTTAATCAAAATTTTCACATTTATGGGAAATTATGGGGGAATCAATTATTTAATCACAGTAAACACAGTAAACACAGATAAAGCTAAGGCTTTATAATTGTTGAAACACAGATTGTTAACATCACATGTCAAAATATACAAAGTAAATATCCTTAAATCAAACTCTCAAAAGTTCTCGAATGGCATTTTTCTTTCTTTCCCAGCTGTAAGTTTTGATTATTATTGATGGAAATATTTTTTGTCAGTTTGTGTATAATACATTGACATTTACTGACATTTACCGATAAAAATCAATCCTTCCAAACCTCGGTATATGTCATTCCAGATGTGAAGTATAGTTTTTAATGGCCAAAATTTCAGAGTTGTCTAAGTTTTAGCTACAAAATGTGCCCATATAAGTTCATACCTGTTCACACAAGTATGTATTGCATACACAAGTAACTGTTTGCTCACACAAGTATCAATGTGTGTATGCAAATATGCAATTTGCATGTGTAAAATACCTACATGAAAATGTAACGCTGACAGACCCTGGTCATCGGCGGGCAGGATTGAAATGGTCATCTCTGGAGCTTTGTGCATGAGCTAAAAGCTAAGGCTGTAGAGCAGACTCATTTATTTATATATCTATCTATCTCTCTCTCTCTCTCTCTCTCTCTCTCTCTCTGTGCCACTACATGGGACAGAACACCACACCCAGGAGGTGTGTGGGTTACACAAGTGCATATGAATATTTTATTTTAAAATGTGCCTATTTAAAAACATAACCATAAATGCTTAAGCTATTAATTACCTCCCTATTAAATAATGTATTATGTATATCCATCAAAATCAAGAGTGATGCAAATTAAGCAGTGCATTATATATAATTAATGCATTGTAGATAATATTTTGTCTGAAGTTGTACTTGCTTGTACTCTGAAACTTAGCTTTAAAAGGGGATTTTATTTCCCTTGAAATCAACCCGTCCCTGTACACAGTTGTTGACTAATATATGCTGGCTAAACTGCCCTATATACACTCTCTATATATGTATTAAGCACCAGTAACATTAAGTATAAATATTATAACAGCTAAACTGGCCTATCCTGTTCACTTATGCTAAGTATCTCATAATACCTTGCATTTGCTGCAGTAAGGATTTGTTAGAAGCAGATAGGAAACTTGTCAAAATCAAGATATATTTGTTTTATATCTTAGTACAAACTAGGGAAGTACCTTCACGGATCAGTACCTGGAATGCTAGTGTCCAAAACAGAGATAAGGAAGGAACAGAATGACAAGTTAGGGAACCGGAACAGACTGATGGGTTGTACTTTAGTGACCTATAAAGAAATATGTAACTTGTAAAATCATATAAATAATACGAGCTAACTTGGGGAGCACACAGTGAATGTAACATCACTTCTGCGTACAGTGAATGTAACATCACTGCATAGACTGGTATCATATACAACCTTTGTCCTGTACCATATTATTAAGCCTGGCTGACACTGGTTATTTGGTCTCGAATATATTTCATAACGAAATAGCGAACCAAAGTGTGGTTGAGCAATTGACTACACAATTTATCAACACAGTGTGGGAAGCAAAAGTTGGGACTCTGAAACAATTGCGAGTGTGACAGCAGCAAATTACATCCTGATGCTGCTAATTCCATGAAGAACACAGCTCCAGCTGTAGCCTTCTGTTCTTTTTACTGATTCTCTCATTTAGTCAGAACTGAGCCCTAAGAATAGAGCCACAATGTTTTCCAATATGATTTACAGCAGAATTATTAGTATTATTTTAATGGAGTTTATTTGGAGGCACATCATTCCCAGAAGAAACTGAGGAGAAATTGTAAAGCTACCAGTAGAGTTCTGTTTTCTTTCAGTTTTGATTTCTATGGAATTTAAAGCAGCAATCTGTTGCTAACCAATCAATCTCCCCTATTCCCTCAGCCTTTATTCATCTGATTTAAACTCTTTGCTCCTTTGTCCATGACTGATGTGCCCTTCTGCTGTTTCTGTTCAGTATGGAAGTAATAAGGGATTCCTTTTGTCGGAGAAAAACACCGTTCTCACTCTCAGGTTGGGTGCAGCAAGTCAGATACAGTTTATTATCTCAAGCAATTGCACAAAGGGAGAGAGTGCACTAGGACACAGGATTTCCCGCATCTAGGCAGGTCTCTCTCAGATAAACAATTTGAGCAAGTATTTATACCTTTATTACAGACAATAATAAGCAACAACTGCATATTGCATATACATATTCCTTCATGATATTTTTTCTTACCATTTCTCTTGTAGTCTGCATTCTATTCTTATCTAATACAAGGTAACAACAGCCTCTTTCACAGTTGTTGTCCACTTGCTTTGCACTATCCCCGCTTCTACAAATCTTGCATTATTAAAGCTAGAGTTAGCCTGACCCTGCTCATTTCAGAGGCCTGCATCCAAATTCCCTTTATCTACTTCCACACTGTCCATGGAATTATGAAAAGTAGAAACTACTGAAATTTCACAGCAAACAGAGATTTCAAAAAGTCAGATCCTCATTTGCAAAGGAGACTCAGCCTCTCTATTTGGGCCCACAGATATTCATGCACCATTATTTACACACACACAAGCTCATGTTTGCATGCAGATATGTGCATTCAAATCAAGTAATTACATTTCTTCCTTCCAAATTTTAACGCAATTGCCACCTGAAAATGCTGCTTTTTCTTTATACAGATGGTGCACCCAAAACAGCAGGAGCATGGAATCATGGAAATTATAGATGGAAGGGAGGAATTTATTAGCAGAGCTAGTTTGATTCCCTTCCCATTGCAGTATTGTTCTCTATAATATATTTGCTAGTGCTTTGTACAACTTTGTATTAATTATTATAGGAGGTAGGGTTTCCAACATATCTCTTGAGAATCTGTTCTGAAGACTTATGTCTCACTAATGAGACTTTTTACTAAATACTCAACCTGACTTTCCTTGATTCCATTCCATTACATCTATTTATATTCCCCTGACTCACCCAAAATACTTTTTCTAAATCCTAAGTGTTTAAGATCTTCAGCTATTTATAAATTATTACTATATACCTCTTATTTAGTATTTAACCAAGCAGTACACAGTGGTTCTGGCAGGTGAAAGGAAGAGGAGGGACACATAGCTTGGCAAGACTAGGTTTTTGCTTAAAAGTTTATATAAAATAATAAACCTTATTATGTCATTCCATACCCCCATCTTTACTCCCATTATATCATGGCTTATCTTTTCCTCGTTGTTTTCCAGGGTTTTTCTTACTGCAATGTTGTTTTTTTCCATGCTTAAAAATCCAGTATCTTGTCTCCTTTCTCTTCAAGGAGCAATTCTTTTTTTCTCATCTTGCCTCTCTCAACTTCTTAGATATTCCCCTTGAAGATTTTCTCCTTCCTATTTGGCACTGTTTAGCTCTATATTTCTTTTCTCTCCTCTTTGTCAAATGTCTCCCTTTGATGTTAAATCTTTGCCCACCTCTTTCCCATTCCTGTTTGTTTCCCTGGGCTTAGTCTCCTACTCCTTCCCTCATATTTTCTCCATGTGTTCTCCTTCTCATTATTTCCCTCCTGACTCTCATTTTCTTTCCCTTTAATTTCTTTCCATCAATGTCTTCAGAGATGTTTGCACCAAAACTCTTCTCTCTCCTTGCACAAGGTCTTGCACAGTTGGAGAGATGCCAGAGTACGTTCTCCATTCCTGCTCACACATGCAGAGCCTGGGGGAAAGGTCCTACCATTGGACTTCCATAAGAGTACAATGAGACCATGATGGCAATGGGGGGAAAATGGTGCTTGCATTGCTGCTTGGTGATATAGTCTCCTCATATCACTAGGTGGAGGGGCTGCTGTCTGAAGCATGGAATCAGTGGGAAATGGGAGACTTAGGAGTGCAGAGGCCTCAGTCGACAGGGAGGAAGAGCAATAGGTGTACCCTGTCAGGCTGAACAGATAGGTGGGGGGGGGTGCGCACGCCCCCCCCCCACACCCGCTGCTAAATGATGCCTGGCTCTGTGTGAAGCCAGTGTGAAGGATTAAAAACAAAGTACATTTCTCTTTTAAGTTGTGAACAGATATCTGTGTGGGGTTGGGGTGGTGAAAAAGATGGATGATTTGATAGTAAGTCTATTATTATTGCTATTTATTAACTATATTACATGATGGTGTGATGTGATATAATAGTTTTATCAACTTGAGATTGGGTTCTTGGCACTACTCATGAATAACAAAGCAGCCCTGTATTTGAAAGATACTCTGCCGCATCCAGCATATATTAGGAACTGCAAAGAGGCAGTGCTGTCCAGGAAGTGTAGCTGGGTACCTGGTTCTCTCCTTGCCTCAGCTCTGGGCACAAGTCAGAACAGCCTGGGGGCTATTCTAAACTGTGCTGGCTGGCTCTGGTCCCTTGAAGACTATACAAGCTGATGTGCTTCAGCTACTCACCTTTCCCACTTCTATTCACTCCCTCTCCTCATGCCAGGTGCTGAAGGGAGGGAGGCACAGGATCCATTTCTGTCAGCACTATGCCACCTGGGGACATCCTCATTCCATAGATACTCTCAGCAAGGGCCTTGAGGTAGTGAAATGTGGCCATAAATCTGAGTGAGTATGTGTAAAACAAGCATTCAAAAGTTAGGAAATGCAGGTTACAGATACACCCTTAATTTGCCCTCTTGTGGATATGCATTATCTTACAAGCTTTAATTACATGATTACATACTACTTTTTTCCACTGCCTCATTCAATGTACACTGAATGAGCAACTACTCAATATTTTGTTTTCTTTTCATTGTTCAGTGCATGGCCTCAGACCTTATTTACTGCACACTATACAAAGCCTGCTCTGCAGACAAAATTATTAAATTCCATATAGGCTTTTCTATGGCGCTCATCACTATAGTATCTTTGTGCTTCACAAACATTAATGGATTTATTTTCACAACACCTTTATGAGATGGAGTATTATTATTCCCATTTTGCAGATGGGGAACTGATGCAAATATCCACTAATTTTTTGCTGACTAATTTGAGATATCTAGTGCGTGATTATTGAGAGTACAGGTACCTAGCATTTTATATGTTTAAAAAACAGTTCCCATTGATTTTAGTTGCCACTCAAGAGTGCTCAGCACTTCTGCAACTCAGACCCCAGGATATCAAGTTGGGTACCAAGAAAATGAGGAACACCAGGTCTGAAAAGTTTAGTTTAAGTGACTAGCCCAGGATCACACACAAACTCTGTGGCAAAGACAGGGATTTAATCCATTTCTCCAGGACAGCTTTCAACTGCATTAATTGAGAGAACATCTTTTTTCTTCCTGAAACCACCTTCCTCATACACTACACACCTTCCAGCTTCTGCAACAAATGAGGCAGGGGTCCTACAGACAATAGTCTCCTTCACTACACAACTCTGATTCATTCACAGAGCAGATCTATCCTGTACACTGAATGAGACAGATATCCTGTGGAAAAATTGTATGTAATCACATCAATTAAAGTATATATCATAATGCATGTGAAGAAGGGAGCTGAATTAAGATCACACCTCCATTTCCTAACTTTTAAGCAGAGCTGTTTGAAAATTTTCTGACAACAGTTTTCCATCAGAAAATGTTGATTTGACAAAATCAAGATGCTTTGTGGAAATGTATCTATTTCTTTAAAGTTTTCATTGGGAAATTATCAAAATATTTCACTTCAATTTTATTGTTTCAACTTTTAGGTTATATAATATAACATAACATAAAAGTCAGAACAATAATGTCGGAAAGAAATTCTCAACTAAAATTAAAATGAAACCTTTAAATGGTGTTTTGATGTTTCTGAAGTTTCATATTTCTGAAATGTAGTTTTTCTGTAAATTTCAGAATTTCAACTTTTTGTTCTGATTCAGGATGAAAAAATTTCAAAATGTTGGAATTTCCTGCAGGCAGAAACTGTTTTGTTTCCTGCCCACTTTTGAGTGTTTTACTTTGCAATCTTCATGTCCCTTAACGTGGGTGTGTGTGTGTGTATAATTTCCTAGCTTTTAGAAAAGCAAACTGAAAAAAACAAATTCTCTCATATGGCATTATATTGACACTCACGTGATTTACTAGCAGGATTGGAACCTTTAGATCCACCACACGGACCTCTGTTCTTCTAGCTAACAGAATACCTGTAAACAGTAGTAGGTTGTCCATTATGTGGATTAGCATTAGAAAGGGAATGAGACACTTTGCCTGTGGGTTTCACAGATATTTGGAAACCTCAGAGGAATGATGAGACTCAGGAATCTTGATTTTCATTCAAGGCTTAGGAGGGGAGTGTGCTCTGGTGGGCACAGACCCTTCCATCTGTTCCCTCCAAATTTGATCCTTTGTGTCCTGTCCCCTCCCCTCCAACCTGTACCCATCAGAGTCCTGTCTCTTCCCCATTCCTGGTTCTATGTCCCAAACCCATTCTCCTAGTCATACCCTTTGTTAAGAAGAAGGATGGCTCCTTGAGGCACTGTGTTGATTGTTGGGCACTCCACAAGATGACTATTCAGAACCACTCTCTGCTCCCTCTCATCCATTAACTCTTTGATTGGCTGCACTTTGCTCAAATTTTCATGAAACTAGACTTAGAATATGGTATGTGTATGAGAGGCAGATGAGAGAGAGACTGCTTTCTACACCCCTTATGGTCACTTTGATTAGCTGATCTTGCCATTTGGTCTATGCAATGTCACAGCAACTTTCCGGTACCTTATTAATGACATCTTTCAGGACATGCTAGACCAATTCATTAATGGTTCCCTGGATGATATTCTTATTTTTTCAGAGGATCAATCACTTCACAGCCAGCAAGTATGTAGTGTTCTTGAAAGACTTCACCAGAACCACCTGTATGCCAAGCTGAAGAAATGTGAATTTGACCAAGACACAATGGAAGTTCTTGGTTCTATCATCTCCCCTAAGAACTGGCCATCACAGACTGAGTCAGAATTTCTACAGGTGGTTTATTGAAGGATTCTCCAGTTTGGTCACTCCTCTCACTGCCCTTCTGAGGAAGTGAGCCCCTTCTGTCTTGTCCCTGGAAATGCAGACTGCCTTCAGTCATTTAAAACCCCCCATCTTGATCCATCCAGACCATTTACAGTAGAGGTAGATGCCTCAAATTTTGCATTGGGAGCAGTCTCTCCCAGCCATCTGACTATGATTGTAAGCTTCACCATCATGCTTTCTATTCATGCAAACTGACCCTACTGGAGCAGAATTATGACATCTTGGATAAAGAGCTGTTACCCATCAAAGTGACCTTTGAAGAATAGCAGTGTCTCTTGGAGGAGGCAAGTCCCGAGTCCAAGTTCTCACTGGCCATAAGAACCTGCAGAACATAAGGAAATCCAGGAACCTGAACCAGCAACAAGCACATTGGTCCCTCCTTTTTACACAATTTGATTTTGTGATCACCTGCCACCCAGGGACAATGAACAGTGCCTTTTCTAGAAAGGATGAGTACTGTGAACCTGGCAATGAGGCTCAAGCTACAATCCTCAAACCCTAAAACTTTATTTTTGGCACTGCAGTACCTAACCTGATCCCCTCCATCCATTCCCTGCTGCTCAATGATCCCTTTGCCGTTCAAACCTTCACCAATGCCAACAACCCAACTACCTCAACATTCATGTTCCAAGACAGGATTCCGTTCTGCAAAGAGTACATCTGCATGCCCGAAGGCCCACTGAGGCTTCAAGTCCTAAAACTCTATCATGACGCTCCTCTTGCAGGGCACTTTGACCACTCAAGACCTGGTATCCTAAGAGCTTTTGGTGGCTGGCCCTATGTGCTTCCATAGTGATTTATGTAAAGTCCTGTGATCTCTGTGCTTGGACCAAAACCCATGCCTATATGAGACAGCTCAGCCTCCTCCAGCCCTTGCCTACTCCATCTTTGCCTTGGTCCACCATCTCTGTGGATTTTATCGTGGACCTGCCACCCTCCCAGGGGCACACTATGATTCTTGTCATGATTGATCTTCTAAAAAAGATGGCACATTTTATCCCATGTCGCACTCCCCCACTGCATGAGAAACAGCCTGCCTTTTTGTTGATAACATCTTCTTCTGCCTCCATGGGGTACCAATGACTGTGGGTCCCATTTTGTGTCTGGCTTCTAACAGGAAAGTCCATGTGTCCTGGGTATCGATGATTTGGTCCCAACTGTGTATCATCCAAACACCAATAGGTAATGCAGAATTGTTGAACAGTATCTGTGCAGAGGTCCTTGAACCGTATCTATGCTGCTTCCTCAACTATCACCAAGACAATTGGCTGTTCCTGAACCCCTATCCTGAGTTTGCTTACAACACCACTGTCATAAATATAAAGGGAAGGGTAACCATCTTTCTGTATGCTGTGCTATAAAATCCCTCCTGGCCAGAAGCAAAACCCTTTCACCTGTAAAGGATTAAGAAGCTATGGTAACCTAGCTGGCACCTGACCCAAAATGACCAATGAGAGGACAAGATACTTTCAAATCTGGAGGGGGGGAACAAAGGGTTAGTCTGTCTGTGTGATGCTTTTGCCAGGAACAGATCAGGAATGCAGACTTACAACTCCTGTTAAATTAGTAAGTAATCTAGCTAGAAATGCATTAGATTTCCTTTTGTTTAATAAACTGTGCTGGATGTTTTTGTGTCTTTTTGTAACTTAAGATTTTGCCTAGAGGGATTCTCTATGTTTTGAATCTGATTACCCTGTAAGGTATTTACTATCCTGATTTTACAGAGGTGATTCTTTTACCTTTTCTTTAATTAATTAAAATTCTTCTTTTAAGAACCTGATTGCCTTTTCCTTGTTCTTAAGATCCAAGGGTTTGGGTCTGTGTTCACCTGTACAAATTGGTGAGGATTCTTATCAAGCCTTCCCCAGGAAAGGGGGTGTGTAGGGCTTGGGGGGGATATTTTGGGAGAACATGTCTTCAAGTGGGCTCTTTCCCTGTTCTTTCTTTAAAAAGCTTGGTGGTGGTAGCATACGGTTCAAGGACAAGGCAAAGTTTGTACCTTGGGGAAGTTTTTAGCCTAAGCTGGTAAGAATAAGCCTAGGGGGTCTTTCATGCAGGTCCCCACATCTGTACCCTAGAGTTCAGAGTGGGGAAGGACCCTTGACAACCACCATCTATGCCTCCACCAAACAGACCTTTTTTTTTTCCAACTACGAGCTCTGCCGTCACTTTCACCCCGAGACCTCCACCAAATCACCAGTACCTACCATTGCTGACCTCACCACTCAGAACCACCAGGTGCATCACAAGCTCAGAAAGGAAGTTAGAGGAAATTAAGGCAGCATACAAATAGTATGCTGACCGGCATCATCAGCTGGGCCCCAGCTTCACAGTAGGGGATAAAGTCTGCTTTTGTGCCCAAAACTTTAAATCAAGTCATCTATCTGTGAAACTGGGCCACCAGTATTTGGGGCCCTTGAAGATGACAGAACAGATTAACCCTGCATACAGGTTGCAGTTACCAGAATCTCTTAAGGTTCACCCCAAGTTTCATATCTTTTAAAAACTGTATGTTGAGAATACTTTACCACATTGCACCATTCCTCCCCCCTACCCAATCCCTCCTCCCCCCACATTCCCTGCCAATAACCATTTGGGAGCAAGAGAAATACATGGTCTGGCAAATTCTGGACTCCTGCCAAGTCTGGGGAAAGCTACAATATTTAATAGATTGGGAAGGATACAGATTAGACAAATGATCAAGGGAATCCTTTTAAGGTCCATGCACTGGACCTCTTCGTGCCTTTCTCTGCATGTACCCCAAGAAACCCAGCCCTAGAGCTCCTGGAAGGTGCCCCTGAAAAGGGGAGTAGGTATTGCTAGGCTCAGGCCAGCTAGGACCAGCTACTTGTCTACTTCCATGCTAACTTTGCTGCTAGGCAACTAATTGGTCCAGCTGCTGCACTGCCCTGGAACTGCCTATTTAATTACAGCACCTGTTTGACTGCAGGGCCAGAAGCCTGGTTTATAAGCACCGCAGAGCAACAGCTGCTCAGTGTGCTCCTTGCTTGCACACTTTGTCCTGTCCCTGCTTCTCCTGTTCCCGCCTGTACCTGCCCCAACTGTGTCCTGATTTTGGTCTCCTGGCTCTGACCCTCAACCAGACCTCCTGACTGTGACTTCAGTTAACCCATTGGCTTTGGCTTCTGACTCAGGCTTGCCCCTTCTGAATTGAGCTTCATCTGGTAAGCCAGATTCTTGCTTGAAACAATAGGCCAGACCACCAATGACTTGGCTCTTTCCACTTGTCCCAGTTCTCTCTCCACACCATGGCTCATCAGATCTATCTTTCTTCCCTCCCTCTCCACCCCAGTTCCCTTCCCACTCCTTCTCTTTACCCAGATAGTCCCCAGCCCCACAGCTCTGTCTCCTGTCCCCCCTGCATTCATATTGGATGGCTTTCTTCTCCTTGCTATCTGGTGGGTCCACAAGTCTGGGAGGGGAGGGTGGCACTGCAAGCACAGGAGAGACAGTGTCTCAATTCAGGTGCCTGGATCCAGGCCCAGGCTGGCCTGCAGCAGTTGAGATCCACAATTGCAAGGGAAGACCTGCTCAGCTTCAGGCTGGAACATGTCTAGTATAGACAGAATCTTCTGAGATTTTAGCTGTTAAATTCTAATAAATCTGTATTAAGCATATGCAAACTGCAATTTTCAAAGGCTTATAATTTGGTTAAATTTGGGGAGATTTTTATGGGAATGGCAAATGGCAAATCCGTGAGATAAAGGCCGCCCTCCCCAACCCTGCCAAATTTCAAGTCTCTGCTTCAAAGCAGTGGGACATAAGAGCTCTTCAAAGTAAAAGTTGCTACTTTTTTTTCCAAACATCATTTTTGGAAATAGCTACATTATTTTGGCTGAAATTTTCCACAACAAATCAGCCTGAGGCAGACTATTGAAATGGAAAATTTCAGCCCAACTGGTTAAAGTTTTGCAAAATAATAAGCAACAGAAAACAGAGTAATATAATGGGAACTGTGGGGCAACCTTAACAGGCAGCGCCTATATATGTGCTCACGCACACAGTATCTTTCAAGTAATTCATTCATGCAGATTATTGAGGGCTGCTCAAAATGCTTTGCCTGAGCTTGCCACTCCATCCTTGCTCATTTTGTTATTTCATGCTCCTGTCTTCAGGGCGCTGATTTGAGAAAGCACTTAAGCACATGCTCAGTTTTAACCATGTGCTTAATTTCCATTGACTTTCAGTGAAACAGGTGCTTAAATTCTGTCCTGAAAAGGGACATTTTCTTGAATCAGAGTGCAACTCCCTTTATACGTTGTCTAGTTCCTTCACTGGTATCTGCAATCCTTTGAATTTAGCATAATCTATTAAATGTATTGCTAACTCGCTTTCCCACCTAATTTATGAATGTAGTATAATAACAACAGACAGGTAGTTTATATCAGACATGTATGACAGGAGAGATGATTTGTGTGTTTTCTGGACTTTACTGCATGCTTTAGATTCTAGTTTAGAACCTCAGAAAATAGAGAAAAAGAAAAAATACATAGAATTAATCATTAAATCATACACAAGGCTAAAACAAATAAGCTAATTTTGAAAGCCAAAGGTCGTATATGTCTGACAGTAACAAATACATCTCTATACCATTTCATAAAACAGTCTGCAGTGCAGCAACTTGAGGGAAAAGGAGAGCAATATTCAGGCTCTTGCTTTAAAAAACAGAGGTGATAAAAAGTAATGTGCTGGACAATGAATTTTTAGTACCTTTTTGCTCATCTCTGAATTAAGTAATGTAATTTTTTAAAAGGTGACCGTGTTACAAAGAATACAAAGAGAGCTTCAGTGGCAAGATGTATAGCTACCATGGTCTTCATAGCTTCATGTGTGACATTTTTCACAGAAATGAGCATCGGAAGTGAGCGAACTTTTTGTGATTTGGCTCTTTCCCTGAATCTATTTTTATCTTCAGTGTTCTCTGTCCTCTTTTCACCTCTTTCTGTCCTAATCCACCCACCACCTCCACTATTGTTTCTTTATCTCCCCTTTTCTCCTCTTGCTCACACTATATTGGCTCTTTTTCTCTCCTCACCCTCTTTGTTCTCTTTCAGTCCTTTTATCCCCCACTTGTGACAATTTTCCAGTCCTGTCTTCCTGTACTATATGCGTTTCTCCTTGTTGCTTCCTCCCCACTGGGTTGTCTGCATAGAGCCAGAAAATGTGCAGGCAAAAGAGGGGAGGTAGACATCACTGGTCTTCTACTCCCAGCTTTCTCCATCTCTTCTTCTCCACATTATCATCTATTTAGTTGCACTGTTAGAACAGCCTCGTCTTCTCGGTTGGCCCTGTGAAAATGTTTGCTCCCATTTGCCCCCAACTATAAGTGACACCTGTCTACTATGGCCACATTGCTATGCACAGGGCTGACCTGAGGATATTCAGGAAGGTCAGAGAGAGGGTTCTTTTCAGTAACCCCAAAATTATCAGAATAGTTTGATATGAAAAGGGAATTGGGATATGTTCATGTTATCACTAGGCTCTTGCTGTGGAAGAAATGGAGCACTTTGTGATGGGGTCCATGGATAGTTGCCCATATTTAGAAAAGGAACGATTCCAAGCCTTGGCTACTTGATAAGCAACCCTGCAGCAATGGTGAGTGGCTGGGAGGTGGAAGTTCTAGGGAAACTTTCCTTACTTCCTACAGGCTTACTGAGAGTGGCATTTTAACATGGGTTAGTGACATAGGGATTGCTGGGACAAATACTTGACTGTGCCATTGGGTAGGTATATAGATGGATACATGAGGTGAAGCAAGAATGCCCACATTTTGGCCAACTGAAGTACACATTGGCAGCATGCCAGGCTCCCAGCTGGCACACTATAATAGCATGATATACAAAATAAAATTAATTTTTGCTGGCAACCTTATAGGGACGTACAGTTCTCTGTCCTCTCAGGTCAAGATGGAGCATTGCATGCTGGGATTCATAGCCTCTGCTCCATCATCTGCACCTTTGTATTTAAGATGAGAGGCATGGCAGAGTGCACTTTTTGGACCTTGCCTTCGCTTATATAAACCCACAGCACATCATACATTTTATAGTACACCTGCAATTTCCTGCCCCCAGCCCCACCCCAGAAGTGGAAGGAAGGAAGCGCACTTTACAGATGCTAGCCATGTAATTTCTTGCACTATAGGAAGATGCTCTGATAACATGGTAATGGGCTCACAATAACCTGAATGGAGGGGGAAAACAGACTGCAGTGTAGAGCTTTGTGGTCTTTGTTTAGCTACCCTTGAAATAAGGACTAACATGGAGCGGATATACTAGCCTTCTGTGACTGTGTTGGTATCTTAAGTAACCTTTAACTTAAAGAAGGGTTTTTCTGAGAATTGGTGTTCTGATTGTTATACAAGCAGTTGGTTGGGACATTTCCTTGGAATATCAGGTTATGGTTACTACTTTAAAGTGGAATAAACTGAGGGAGGGAGGAGGCCATTTGAGTGACTTAAAGTGATGTCTGTTTCATTTAAATTAAAAGATCATGTTAATGTTCCAATATGTAAACCAAGCAGCATCTGAACTTAGTTTGCAAATAGGAGAGGAAGAACGTGTGGAATACAAAGAATGAGAAGAAAAATCACTGAGTAAGGAGATTTCTTTTACTGGAAGTTATGGAATAACTGAAACTCCAGATAGAGCTTTCTGTTCACTGTCAATATTATAGCCCTGCTAATAATACCTATCTCTCTTTTCCTTATTGTTATTTATAAACTCCATTTCATAATAGCAATAAAATGCTGCAGGAGTGCAATCCTAGGGGATTAATGCTTTTCCTGGGTGATGAGATGATTCACTCTTTGGTCTTGTAACATACTTCACTACCTGAGGAGTGCTCTAATTGCATAGAGGCTAACTGTATGTAAAGTCTGATTTCTTCAGTGTAATAATGTAACATCTTAGTAATTATATTGTAAAAACTGATGTCACAGTACCCTAGTAGTGGATAATTATCTTTTTCCCCCCCATCTTCTAAAAGTCAGCATTGTGATGAGATCTAAAAACTGTAGGTTACATGGTAATTAATCATTGAAAAAGTGGGTAACTTTCAAGCGTAATTAACAGGTGTCTGTGGAAACAGTTAATGACCATGTATGTATATGGTATTTTGTCATATAATTATTAAAGACTTAGTTTTATGGCTATGCATTCCCAGAAAGATGGTAAAGGTCAGAAGGTGCCTGCAAGTATATAAATTATTTGCCATAATCAGTCTGAGAATGCAGCCTGTTACTTTTTCTAACTGCACATTTAAAAAACTCATATGATGCTAGTGACATTTTCTCTTGGTTATACACACATAACTGTTAACCAACAGATAAAGCTGTCTTCATGCTTGAACGTGGCATCCCCTGTCATGTCACGTTTATGGATCTAGAAACGTCAGATGTGCTGCCAAAATATTACGCATTATCTTGCAGACTTGCAAGGCTGTAAAATTCAAAAGACTACAGACCATTACTCCTAGATGGGCCAAGGAAATGACAGGAGAGATTTGATGTCAGACATTTTTTCCCCTACATAGAAATTTCTGCTGCTGGGGCAAATGTACAAAAAGCACTTGTTACAAGAGACGTTCCTCATTTTCTGATTAACAATCCTCTCTGTTTCATCAATGAGGTAAAGAGTTCGTGTTCATTCTGAATTATTCAAAAAGAATGAAATGATGGGAAATGTCAGATATTTGTGAACAGTCTCCAGAACTTTTTGATGGAGTGGACCACATACAAAGACAAAGACTCAAGGACCACCTCCCTTCCCAGTTACAAACATGCAGACTGACTCCCTTCCCATTCAGAATTGAATAACATCCCTGAAATAACTTCATAATTGTGGATATGGAAAAATATTAGGAACTTATTAATGTAAGAGGGTTTCTTAATGCAATTTAGCTTCTGGAATAAAAGGAAGAGGAGCCAACACTGTGTGACTAGCCAACTCTACTGGCCACTAGCAAATGTTCCAATGACCACCTCTGATCATACCAAATCTTGTCAAGAGCTCTGTCAGGTTCTCCCTCAAGTAGATCAAAAATTTCCTGTTTTTTTTTATAGACTGCTGCCAGTCAAGAAAGAGACAATGTATAAATACACTTAAATCACAAAGGATTTCATTCTGTTTTCTTTATTTAAAAATGTGTGAGAATTTAGTGATATGAAGGACTAATTAGCTGAATCTCTTCCCAAGCCTAATTTGAGGAGAACACCATGCATTCCTCCTCAAAGATTTGTCAATGTGCCATAACCCTGACCTGTTACATTTCTGCTACTGTAGTTCAGGGGCTCTTTTTTGTGTGTGAAAAACATCTATTCTAAACTGAATGATGTTTTGATGTGTATAAATGAATGTTAGGAGGAGTCCACTAAACTCAATTCCATATGTGTCCTGAGGGAGGACTGAAACTCTCACATTTAGTGTTGAAATCAAATGCATTATTTTCCCCCTCCCCCAGTAAATTAACTTTGATAAGTTCATATCTGTTGTGTTGCTGTTTTAACTTTTTCCCTGCAATTGTGTGTATGTGGGAGAGGTTGTAGAGCTGGAAGAGCAGCATTTCCAAAGTATTTATGACTAGGGCCCTACCAAATTCATGGTTCATTTGAGTCAATTTCACAAGCATAGGATTTTTTTAAATTGTAAATTTCATGATTTCAGCTATTTGAATCTGCAATATCACATTGTAACTGTAAGGGTCCTGACCCAAAAAGGAATTGTGAAGGGTTGCAAGGTTATTGTAGGGGGCGATATGGTACTGCTACCCTTACTTCTGTGCTGCTACTGGTAACAGCACTGCCTTCAGAGCTGGGCAGTTGGAGAGCAGTGGCTGCTGACCAGGAGCCTAGCTCTGAAGGCAGCGCCACTGCCAGCAGCAGTGCAGAAGTAAAGATGGCATGGTATAGCATTGCTACTCTTACTTCTGCGTCTGCTTTTGGTGGGAGCACTGCCTTCAAAGCTGGGCACCCAGTCAACAGCTGCCGCTCTCTGGCTGCCCAGCTCTGAAGGCGGTGCAGAAGTGAGGGTGGCAATATTGCAACCCCCTAAAATAACCTCATGACTCCCCTGCAACTCCCTTTTGGGTCAGGACCCCCAATTTGAGAAATGCTGGTCTGCCCGGTGAAATCTGTATACTATAGGGTAAAAGGACACACAAGACCAGATTTCACCTTCTGTGACGTGTTTTTCATGGCCGTGAATTTGGTAGGGTGCAAAATTTAGTTTGAGTGTAACGTTTCCTCTCTCAAGGGACCTGAAACAGTTTTTGCTGGTACACACCTTAACTCGGTAATCAGCTTTGGACTCAATTTGAAATAGAAGAAAGCTCTCTGCTGTTGCTCTAAGAAGCTCCTCCTCTTCTCCACCTTCCCCTCTTCACTCTTTGAGAGGTGCTCCCTCTACTGCCATCTTTTTCCCCCAGGCATTGGGATCTTCCTCGCCTATCTGCTATTCTTTTCTTCCCCCAGGAGAGAATAAGGTAAGAAGGGAAAACCCATGCCAAGTCAGACTTGCCCAGTATGATTGGGATAACGTCCAAAGTTGCTGTGCTTGATGTTTGAACTTTTAAATGAAGGTCCTAGAAGCTGAACAGTTGAGTAAGATCAAAAGCTTGTCTCTGTCCCCAGCAGAAGTTGGTCCAATAGAAGATATTACCTCACCCGCCTTGTCTCTCTAGATTTGATGATTAGCTGGTATAAATTGGCATCGCTCCATTATCTTCAATGGAGCTTCATGGATTTACACTGTCTGAGGATCTAGCCCTAAACTGTTTGATATCACTGTATGTACAACTTTGAAATCCTTCAATGGAAACCTGTTTCTGTTGCCTGTCTAACTTCATGCTTAGCTTGTGAAATATCATTTGGGGGCAGGGAATCTAGGCAGTTGGTTGCTTCCGCTTAGATTTAAAAAAAAACAACAACTTTTTTTCATGTAATTTTAATCACTTTCCGGAGTCTGTCGGGCATGAACACATTGAAACGTGTAATTTAAAGCCTGTTTTTAAGATGTGATGTGGCAGAGCATGTCACTTTAACGTCCCTGTCTCTGTAAAATCAGCAAGCATTGGCTCCCATTCTGCTGAAGGCATTTCTGCTGGAGTATTGTCTAACCCCACTTCAAGAAGAGTTAGACGAGAGTGGTGGAAATGTCTAATCATCACGCTGCATCTTCCACTTTTGCCATCGCTGGTGGGGAATTATGGGTCCGAATTGTCCCAAGTTTTAAGCACTAGAAAAGTAGACTAGACAAAAACATTTTTTTCAATGCTGATTCAGAGAGTAGACTGACCTTGTCATTTAAGGTCAGGCTTGACAAAGCCCTGGCTGGGATGATTTAGTTGGGGATTGGTCCTGCTTTGAGCAGGGGGTTGGACTAGATGACCTCCTGAGGTCCCTTCCAACCCTGATATTCTATGATTATGAGGCTTTCCCCCGCAAATGTTCCTTAACCCACCCAGCAATATTGTTAATCTGTCCTATTATACTCTGAGCCCAGCAGAAGAATCTGTCCTATCTCGGGGCCTCTCCTTTTGTCCCTCCACCCCCACGAACATGATACAGTTCTGTGGTGACCTAGAATCCTATTTTCGATGTCTCCAACTCAAGGAATATTTCCAACCTCTAACCAACCCACAGAGACCTTCCTACCAACACTACAAAAAGAAGGATTCTGGGTGGATTCCTCCTGAAGGTCGAAATAACAGACTGGACTTCTACATAGAGTGCTTCTGCCGATGTGCACAGGCTAAAATTGTGGAAAAGCAGCATCACTTGCCCCATAACCTCAGCCGTGCAGAACACAATGCCATCCACAGCCTCAGAAACAACTCTGACATCATAATCAAAAAGGCTGACAAAGGAGGTGCTGTCATCATCATGAATAGGTTGGAATATGAACAAGAGACTACTAGGCAGCTCTCCTACACCACTTTATACAAGCCATTACTCTCTGATCCCACTGAGAGTTACCAAAAGAAACTACAGCATTTGCTCAAGAAACTCTCTGAAAAAGCACAAGAACAAATCCGCACAGACACACCCCTGGAACCCCGACCTGGGGTATTCTATCTGCTACCCAAGATCCACAAACTTGGAAATCCTGGACGCCCCATCATCTCAGGCATTGGCACCCTGATAGCAGGATTGTCTGGCTATGTAGACTCCCTCCTCAGGCCCTATGCTACCAGCACTCCCAGCTATCTTCGAGACACCAGTGACTTCCTGAGGAAACTACAATCCATTGGTGATCTTCCTAAAAACACCATCCTAGCCACTATGGATGTAGAAGCCCTCTACACCAACATTCCACACAAAGATGGACTACAAGCCATCAGGAACAGTATCCCCGACAATGTCACGGCTAACCTGGTGGCTGAACTTTGTGACTTTGTCCTTACCCATAACTATTTCACATTTGGGGACAATGTATACCTTCAAATCAGCGGCACTGCGATGGGTACCCGCATGGCCCCACAGTATGCCAACATTTTTATGGCTGACTTAGAACAACGCTTCCTCAGCGCTTGTCCCCTAATGCCCCTACTCTACTTGCACTACATTGATGACATCTTCATCATCTGGACGCATGGAAAAGAAGAAGCCCTTGAGGAATTCCACCATGATTTCAACAATTTCCATCCCACCATCAACCTCAGCCTGGACTAGTCCACACAAGAGATCCACTTCCTGGACACTACGGTGATAATAAGTGATGGTCACATAAACACCACCCTATATCGGAAACCTACTGACCGCTATTCCTACCTACATGCCTCTAGCTTTCATCCAGATCACACCACACGATCCATTGTCTACAGCCAAGCTCTACGATATAACAGCATTTGCTCCAACCCCTCAGTCAGAGACAAACACCTACAAGATCTCTATCATGCATTCTTACAACTACAATACCCACCTGCTGAAGTGAAGAAACAGATTGACAGAGCCAGAAGAGTACCCAGAAGTCACCTACTACAGGACAGGCCCAACAAAGAAAATAACAGAATGCCACTAGCCATCACCTTTAGCCCCTAACTAAAACCTCTCCAACGCATCATCAAGGATCTACAACCTATCCTGAAGGACGACCCATCACTCTCACAGATCTTGGGAGACAGGCCAGACCTTGCTTACAGACAGCCCCCCAACCTGAAGCAAATACTCACCAGCAACCACACACCACACAACAGAACCACTAACCCAGGAACCTATCCTTGCAACAAAGCCCATTGCCAACTCTGTCCACATATCTGTTCAGGGGACACCATCATAGGGCCTAATCACATCAGCCACACTATCAGAGGCTCGTTCACCTGCGCATCTACCAATGTGATATATGCCATCATGTGCCAGCAATGCCCCTCTGCCATGTACATTGGTCAAACTGGACAGTCTCTACGTAAAAGAATAAATGGACACAAATCAGACGTCAAGAATTATAACATTCAAAAACCAGTCGGAGAACACTTCAATCTCTCCGGTCACACGATTACAGACCTGAGAGAGGCAATCCTTCAACAAAAAAGCTTCAAAAACAGACTCCAACGAGAGACTGCTGAATTGGAATTAATTTGCAAACTGGATACAATTAACTTAGGCTTGAATAGAGACTGGGAGTGGATGAGTCATTACATAAAGTAAAACTATTTCCCCATGTTATTTCTCCCCCCCATTCTACTCCCCACTGTTCCTCAGACGTTCTTGTTAACTGCTGGAAATGGCCCACCTTGATTATCATCACAAAAGGTTTTCCTCCTCCCCCCCCCCGCTCCTTCCTGCTGGTAATAGCTCATCTTAAGTGATCACTCTCCTTACAGTGTGTATGATAAAACCCATTGTTTCATTTTCTCTGTGTTTGTATATAAATCTCCCCACTGTATTTTCCACCGAATGCATCCGATGAAGTGAGCTGTAGCTCACGAAAGCTTATGCTCAAATAAATTTGTTAGTCTCTAAGGTGCCGCCAGTACTCCTTTTCTTTTTGTGGATACAGACTAACACGGCTGCTACTCTGAAACCTAGGGCTAAATGTATGAGCTAAAAGCCACATAGCCCTTAGCTAAGGCTGTAGAGCAGACTCATTAATCTCTAAGTCAGGGGTGGACAAACGTTGTGGACTGAGGGCCACATTGGGGTATGGAAATTGTATGGCGGGCCACGAATGCTCACAAAATTGGGGGTTGGGGTGTGGGAGAAGGTGAGGGCTCTGGGGTGAGGCCAGAAATGAGGAGTTCAAGGTGCGGGGTGGGACTCCGGGGTGAGGGCTCTGGGGTGGGGCTGGGATGAGGCATTTGGGATGCAGGAGGGGGCTACAGAAGGGTTCAGAGGGTAGGAGGGAGATCAGGGCTGGGGCAGGGTGTTGGGGTACAGGGGAGGGTGGCAGGGCTCCAGCTGGGGGTGCGGGCTCTTGGGTGAGACCGGGGATGAGGGGTTTGGGGTATAAGAGTTGACTCTGGGCTGGGATCTATGGGTTAGGAGGGCTGGAGGGGATCAGGGTTGTGGCAGGGGATTGGTGTGCAGGGTGGCTCAGGGGTGCAGGCTCCAGGCGATCCCTATTGCAAGCAACTCCTGCAAGCATGTTCCCCCTCTGGCTCCAAGGCGTGGCCAGGTGGTTCTGTGCATTGCCCCGTCCGCAGGCGCCACCCCTGCAGCTCCCATTGGCTGGGAACTGCAACCAAAGGAAGCTGCAGGAGCAGCACCTGTGGATGGGGCAGCGTGCAGAGCCGCTTGGCCACGCCTCCGCGTACTATGTAGGACCTGAAGGGGGGTCAAGCCGGAGCGGGGGATCATGCAGGCTGCTTACTGGGAGCCATGCAGAGCGGGGCAAGCCCCTGACACAGCTCCTGGGCTGAAGCGGGGCAACCCCCTGACTCCGCTCCCAGCAGGAGCTGAGGGCTGGATTAAATAGTCTGATGGGCTGGATGTGGCCCCTGGGCTATAGTTTGCCCACCCCTGCTGTAAGTGGTCTCAGTGCCACTAGAGGGGGACAGAGCACCACACTCAGGACGGGTGTGGGTTACAATTGCTGACAACTTTGTCAGCAACAAGTGCAGCTGAACTGGTGCTGAAAGGGGTTTGAGCTTGGAAATATCAAAATAGAACAGGAGTGAATTCTTAGTGAGCAAATTAATTGACTCATTGATTCAATTATGTCACAGTATTTTAAAAATGGAATATTCAAGAAATATGTTTTCATTAGTTGCCCAGCTGTTGCAGTGAATATTGTCGTATTGAATTTCACTTTTAAGTTGGAGTGAATATTTGTGAATAATTTTTTTGTACTGATCACACAGTTCTATTCTGAAGTGTCAATTTTTTGTTTGTGCAGCTTATGGACCTCTAATTCCTGAGGACATAACTAGCATATGGCATTTTTTCATTGGTCTTTTATCTAATCTTTGACCTACGGTGATTACATCTGAGATACAAAGTTTACTGTAGGATGCCCTTTGTTTTCTGTGCATTGTACCTTTTCACATGTTTCTAATCTGTGTGCACAGTTCAGCAGTCATTCTCAGAGAACCTGAAGCTATAACAAAAGAGACACACACACTGTGTTCTGTGATGGAGACTTTAGCTTTGTTTATTCCTGTTGCTTTTCTTAGTCTAAAAACAAATTGAAAATTAATGGTTAGCTTTTTGTGAATGGAAACATAACAAGAAGGAAGTGTGGGAAATAACTTTTAAAAGTTGGAAAGTAGCTTTTCAGTAGAAAACCTGAAAGTGATATGTTTGCAGATATGGCTTGACCCTACATGGAACAGGACTGAATAATTTTACACAGAAGTGAAGGACAGGGTTAGACCTATTTCATTATAATTCAAGCAGCAGCAAGAGTTATAGATCCCAAAGGATTTTGTCAGTCTGATAAATGGAGTGTTAGTTAATAGTTATAAGATGCTAAGTCATCCCCAAACTATCTCCTTAAGCTCTTAACAGGTTTGTGTGTGAAAATTATTTTGAATTCAACAGTTTTACTGTTTTGAGCTACAGGATGGGCTTATTAAACAATTATCAAATAGCTATTGATAAATTAGGACAACACACAAGTAGTGATCAGTGTTTCTAAGCTTACATGTATACCAGTTCATGAAACTTTCACTCTGAAAAATGTTCTTTATCCAGCAGGTTTGTACAACTTTTTTGACATCTAAAGGATCCAATTAAGTACATCACAAAACAGATTATATATTTTCATTCAAACTTATGGTCAAATCTACACTACATCTTCCACCACTGCTGCCCTGGTGGGAATTACAGGTCCTATTTTTCCTAACGTAGCCAAGACTCATCATCACTTAAACTAGTTTTGGTACTGGGATGACCCCTGCTGAGGATAATTTCTTAGCAATTAATTAATTTCCTAGTAAAGATAACACTTTTCATTGTGAGTTTTCATCTAATCAAGAGTCACACTTATATTGGGATTAGTTGGAAATGCTGCTATGAGTTCTCCCACATAGCCAATAGAGGGTTCTACAATGCCTATTAGTGTTTTCCAAGAAAAGGAACACGTGAAGGGAGAGAACCATCTGTATCTGAGGGTGGAAGAGCAGTATGAGGCGTTGCTCTGGGAGCAAAAGCAGCCTTTGGGATGAAGGATGTGGCTGGCAGAGGGGCCAGCACCAGCAAGATAAGGTGGGAGCAAGCAGGAGTTGTGACGCTCATCTGCATCTCTACAGCAGGAGAACCATGCAACAATGCCATGTTCTATACGGACTGAGTTCTGCACAGTACTACAGACAAGTACTTAATTGCTCTTTTTGGAGAAGGGTGGACTAAAAAGAGTGCCTCACAACTCCAGTACTCTCCTCTATTGGAGCTGAATTAAGAATGTGGTTATCTGTATTATAACTGTTCAGGTTATTGTCTCTAGAGCATCTGCAGCCTTTATTTGCTGCCTGGTCCTAGTAAATAATCCTTCAATTGGAAACATGATGTGAGTGCTTCCTGGAAACTCATGAGACTCCAGAGGCTATAGGACTTATCGGTTGAAGTGTCTTCAGCGTTTACCTTTGATTTGCAGTATATAACACTGAGAAAGTTTGATATACCACAACACCCTAGTAAATCCATTAAGGGGAGACAATTGCAGTATGTTTCCAGCACTTTGTCCAGTCTATTTCTAATTAACTTAAGCAACGGGATTTGTACTATTTCTTTGAGAAACTACTGCACAATTTTAATGGGCCTCATTGTTCAGAAGTTTTCTTTCTCTCACCTTTTTCCTTTCCTCAGTTTAATCTACTACTTCTAGTTATTCTCCAGACAGTTTGTTCTCTCACTGATGTTAACATCTTTCAACACACTTATAGATGGCTATAATATCTTCCCTTTAGTCATCATCTGGCTGATGTAAAAATAATTAATTCTGTTAACCTTGCCTCATAAATCAGCCTTTCCAGTTCCTTAATTTTGTCTCTCCTTTGTATTACCTCCTATTTGTCAACAACATTCAGTTACTGAGGTGCCCAGAATTGTATTGTAACTGGAAACTAGATTGATTCTCACAGTGAAAACTAAAGGGTAGAGTCCTAAAACTGAGATTTTGTTCAGACAAAATAGGTAGTACTGTGTGTAGAATCTTACACTTAATAAGCACTGATGACTAAAGCTGGCTGAAACTCAGGATGTTTGTTTCATGAGAAATTTCAAGATTTCAAATTTTGATTTCATTCCCAATCATACGAAAACTAAATGTTCAAAATTTCTCTTAAAAAACTCAGTTCAGAAATACTGCCACATGGTGTTTCCGAAACAAAATATGCTCTTCATTGACATTTTCATCAGTTTTACTGGTGCAGCCACCAGGCATTCCAGGATCTAAGGCTCCAGAACAGCCCTACCATGTGGACTGCCTTTGGGTGACGACCATAGGGCTTCAAGCATCTCTGGCCGTTGTCTCCTTGGACCGCCCAACTTTCAGGGCATCTGGCTCATCAGGCTGGCTGCAGCAGTCAGAGAGCCAGCCAGCCTGAGAGTGTAGAAGCTCTCTATCCCCAGCTCAAGGTACTCTACATCATGGTGTTGTCCCAGAGCCACAAACCCTAAAAATCTGTCCCAGGACCTCCTGGCTTGTAACTTCATGGCAGGGAACCTAAAAGATCTGTGAGCCCTGGTTCACGTTGGGGTTCTCACAGCTTCCAGGTTCCCAGTTTCTGAGAACCTGCAGGGCTTCCAAACTCCTGCTTGCATGGAGGGAACCACATGTTAGCGCTGCCTTGGGAGATGTAGACCCTGGAAATCAAGGGTTCTGGGCAATCTGAATGGCATGAGGCTGCTCCAGAGCCATGGACCCTGGAAGCTCTGCGGTCCCCAAGGGAACTGTTAGGAAATTAGGCAGGTTTCCAATGGACTCCCATGCCTCTTATTCAATGAAAGTTTGTCAAAACCTGACTCACTTTTGTGAGACATTTTAGGTTTGAAGAACCAGCATTTTTTGACAAAATAATAATCCACTGGGCGGTGATAATAAAAATATTGCTTACTTAATTTGCCATACTTAAGTTAAAAAAAGTCTGTTTTCTATTAGATTACCTTATTTTAATCTATCCATGTGATATTTATAATATTTATTTATCTTCCATCCAAGGATTTCAATCTTATAATCATGAGTGAATTTGTCCTCACACAATCTCTATAACTTACATCAGGAGTTCTCAACCAGGCTCTGGGGACCCCTGGGAGGCTGCGAGCAGGTTTCGGGGGTACACTAAAATAAACCAGAGAGCAGGGCTAGTGTTAGACTCACTGTGGCCCAGAGCAGAAAGCCGAATCCCAAGCCCCGCTGCTCTGAGCTGAAGCCGAAATGTATGCAACTATGCTTCACGGTCCCCTTGTGGCGTGATGCCCTGGGCAATCGCTCTGCTTGCTACCCTCTAATACTGGCCCTGGCTATTAATTTACTGAAAAAAACAGTTGTGGCAGAAGTGGGCCATGGAATTTTCATAGCATGTTGGGGGGGGGTGGCCGGGGAGGAAGGCTCAGAAGGAAAAAGGTTGAGAACCCCTGACTTAGATCATCAGCATTATTATTTCTATTTCACAGATAAAGAAAATAATGCAATTCATTAAAAAATGTAACCGCACAGGACTCTTGTTTGTGAAGCATGTTAAGTTTCCCAAACACTTTGACAGGTTTCAGAGTAGCAGCCGTGTTAGTCTGTATTCGTGAAAAGAAAAGGAGTACTTGTGGCACCTTAGAGACTAACAAATTTATTTGAGCATAAGCTTTCATGAGCTACAGCTCACTTCAACGGATGCATTCCAATTGAACGGATACTTTCCAACCTCAGTCCCACAGCAACAATGAACCTAGTTTTCTTTAGTACTTGCTGGCTATTAGCATATTAGTCGTCATCATCACATCAGAGTATTAATATCATAAACTCCGGAAGAGAATCTCTGTTGTATGCCATTAAAATACTTCACTTACATATTAAGTAATTGACCACATGGTTCTATACATGTATGAATCAGTAATCAGTATGACACAGGTACCATTGCGGAGAGTGGACCAGATGATAGGTCTGGGGGGAGAAAGCAGAAGGAGACTCCGCTGGTTGGGAGGCATGAGATGCGATGTCCTGAGGTTGGGGGTTCCACGACCACCACTCCCAAGAGGAGAAGGCGGGTGGTGGTGGTCGGGGACTCTCTCCTCCGGGGGACTGAGTCATCTATCTGCCGCCCTGACCGGGAAAACCGAGAAGTCTGCTGCTTGCCAGGGGCTAAGATTCGTGATGTGACGGAGAGACTGCCGAGACTCATCAAGCCCTCGGATCGCTACCCCTTCCTGCTTCTCCACGTGGGCACCAATGATACTGCCAAGAATGACCTTGAGCGGATCACTGCGGACTACGTGGCTCTGGGAAGAAGGATAAAGGAGTTGGAGGCGCAAGTGGTGTTCTCGTCCATCCTCCCCGTGGAAGGAAAAGGCCTGGGTAGGGACCGTCGAATCGTGGAGGTCAACGAATGGCTACGCAGGTGGTGTCGGAGAGAAGGCTTTGGATTCTTTGACCATGGGATGGTGTTCCATGAAGGAGGAGTGCTGGGCAGAGACGGGCTCCATCTTACGAAGAGAGGGAAGAACATCTTTGCCAGCAGGCTGGCTAACCTAGTGAGGAGGGCTTTAAACTAGGTTCACCGGGGGAAGGAGACCAAAGCCCTGAGGTAAGTGGGAAAGCGGGATACCGGGAGGAAGCACAGGCAGGAATGTCTGTGAGGGGAGGGCTCCTGCCTCATACTGGGAATGAGGGGCGATCAACAGGTTATCTCAAGTGCTTATATACAAATGCACAAAGCCTTGGAAACAAGCAGGGAGAACTGGAGGTCCTGGTGATGTCAAGGAATTATGACGTGATTGGAATAACAGAGACTTGGTGGGATAACTCACATGACTGGAGTACAGTCATGGATGGTTATAAACTGTTCAGGAAGGACAGGCAGGGCAGAAAAGGTGGGGGAGTAGCACTGTATGTAAGGGAGCAGTATGACTGCTCAGAGCTCCGGTACGAAACTGTGGAAAAACCTGAGTGTCTCTGGATTAAGTTTAGAAGTGTGTGCAACAAGAGTGATGTCATGGTGGGAGTCTGCTATAGACCACCGGACCAGGGGGATGAGGTGGATGAGGCTTTCTTCCGGCAACTCACGGAAGCTACTAGATCGCATGCCCTGATTCTCATGGGTGACTTTAATTTTCCTGATATCTGCTGGGAGAGCAATACAGCGGTGCATAGACAATCCAGGAAGTTTTTGGAAAGCGTAGGGGACAATTTCCTGGTGCAAGTGCTAGGGGAGCCAACTAGGGGGAGCGCTTTTCTTGACCTGCTGCTCACAAACCGGGTAGAATTAGTGGGGGAAGCAAAAGTGGATGGGAATCTGGGAGGCAGTGACCATGAGTTGGTTGAGTTCAGGATCCTGACGCAGGGAAGAAAGGTAAGCAGCAGGATACGGACCCTGGACTTCAGGAAAGCAGACTTTGACTCCCTCAGGGAACAGATGGCCAGGATCCCCTGGGGGACTAACATGAAAGGGAAGGGAGTCCAGGAGAGCTGGCTGTATTTCAAGGAATCCCTGTTGAGGTTACAGGGACAAACCATCCCGATGAGTCGAAAGAATAGTAAATATGGCAGGCGACCAGCTTGGCTTAATGGTGAAATCTTAGCGGATCTTAAACATAAAAAAGAAGCTTACAAGAAGTGGAAGGTTGCACATATGACCAGGGAAGAGTATAAAAATATTGCTCGGGCATGTAGGAAAGATATCAGGAGGGCCAAATCGCACCTGGAGCTGCAGCTAGCAAGAGATGTCAAGAGTAACAAGAAGGGTTTCTTCAGGTATGTTGGCAACAAGAAGAAAGCCAAGGAAAGTGTGGGCCCCTTACTGAATGAGGGAGGCAAGCTAGTGACAGAGGATGTGGAAAAAGCTAATGTACTCAATGCTTTTTTTGCCTCTGTTTTCACTAACAAGGTCAGCTCCCAGACTGCTGTGCTGGGCATCACAAAATGGGGAAGAGATGGCCAGCCCTCTGTAGAGATAGAGGTGGTTAGGGACTATTTAGAAAAGCTGGACGTGCACAAGTCCATGGGGCCGGACGAATTGCATCCGAGAGTGCTGAGGGAATTGGCGGCTGTGATTGCAGAGCCCTTGGCCATTATCTTTGAAAACTCGTGGCGAACGGGGGAAGTCCCGGATGACTGGAAAAAGGCTAATGTAGTGCCCATCTTTAAAAAAGGGAAGAAGGAGGATCCTGGGAACTACAGGCCGGTCAGCCTCACCTCAGTCCCTGGAAAAATCATGGAGCAGGTCCTCAAAGAATCAATCCTGAAGCACTTAGAGGAGAGGAAAGTGATCAGGAACAGTCAGCATGGATTCACCAAGGGAAGGTCATGCCTGACTAATCTAATCGCCTTTTATGATGAGATTACTGGTTCTGTGGATGAAGGGAAAGCAGTGGATGTATTGTTTCTTGACTTTAGCAAAGCTTTTGACACGGTCTCCCACAGCATTCTTGTCAGCAAGTTAAGGAAGTATGGGCTGGATGAATGCACTATAAGGTGGGTAGAAAGCTGGCTAGATTGTCGGGCTCAACGGGTAGTGGTCAATGGCTCCATGTCTAGTTGGCAGCCGGTGTCAAGTGGAGTGCCCCAGGGGTCGGTCCTGGGGCCCGTTTTGTTCAATATCTTCATAAATGATCTGGAGGATGGTGTGGATTGCACTCTCAGCAAATTTGCGGATGATACTAAACTGGGAGGAGTGGTAGATACGCTGGAGGGGAGGGATAGGATACAGAAGGACCTAGACAAATTGGAAGATTGGGCCAAAAGAAATCTAATGAGGTTCAATAAGGATAAGTGCAGGGTCCTGCACTTAGGATGGAAGAATCCAATGCACCGCTACAGACTAGGGACCGAATGGCTCGGCAGCAGTTCTGCGGAAAAGGACCTAGGGGTGACAGTGGACGAGAAGCTGGATATGAGTCAGCAGTGTGCCCTTGTTGCCAAGAAGGCCAATGGCATTTTGGGATGTATAAGTAGGGGCATAGCGAGCAGATCGAGGGACGTGATCGTTCCCCTCTATTCGACACTGGTGAGGCCTCATCTGGAGTACTGTGTCCAGTTTTGGGCCCCACACTACAAGAAGGATGTGGATAAATTGGAAAGAGTACAGCGAAGGGCAACAAAAATGATTAGGGGTCTAGAGCACATGACTTACGAGGAGAGGCTGAGGGAGCTGGGATTGTTTAGTCTGCAGAAGAGAAGAATGAGGGGGGATTTGATAGCTGCTTTCAACTACCTGAAAGGGGGTTTCAAAGAGGATGGCTCTAGACTGTTCTCAATGGTAGCAGATGACAGAACGAGGAGTAATGGTCTCAAGTTGCAATGGGGGAGGTTTAGATTGGATATTAGGAAAAACTTTTTCACTAAGAGGGTGGTGAAACACTGGAATGCGTTACCTAGGGAGGTGGTAGAATCTCCTTCCTTAGAGGTTTTTAAGGTCAGGCTTGACAAAGCCCTGGCTAGGATGATTTAACTGGGACTTGGTCCTGCTTTGAGCAGGGGGTTGGACTAGATGACCTTCTGGGGTCCCTTCCAACCCTGATATTCTATGATTCTATGATTCTATGAGTCTTAAATAATTAACTGATAAACTGTGATAACTCTCCATTTTATTACTGATACCAGAGATTCTCACTTTGTGTCTCTCAACTAATTGGCTCAGAGAGAAATGATCATAATCTGGGTAAGCCCCCTTTCATGTTACTTACTCTGAAAACAATTATATGTTACTTTCAAAAGACCGTATTGAAAAACTCTATCTATTCACCTTTTCCCACTTAAATATTAATTAGGCTCAGTGAAAAGTGGCTATTTGTTTGACATATGATAATTAGAGAATCAAAGTTTCTATTGGATTGTTAAAAAGTAAAACCAGAAATCACTTCCCTGCTGTCAGTAAGTGTGATACTCTGGAGGGACCTTCCAGTTAGAGTAGGCTAACTTATTATACCAGCTGATTATTTTTGTGACAGGCTGCATTAGAAATAGCACAGTCCTTATTCCCAGGTCACTGACTTAAATAGCATCTTCTGTTTTATTCAGTATCATTATCTTTCCAATCCTCACAACTAAGTGAAAAAGCTTTAATAAACTGTAATTCTTTTCTGTAGACCCACCACTATAATCCGATTTCTTTTGGCAGTTAATAAATAACAGTGATTCTTTCCCAACATAGATCACCGGGTCTTACATTTTCCTTTTAACACAGTGAGTTAAGGTACATTTTTTTTCATAGCCTTTGAATTAATGGAAGCTTTTATTCTCCCTAGCTGAAATGGATTTTATTTGTATTTATGTCACAGTGATGTTCAAGTACCTTCTGTGGGTTTTAATTAAAATGATAGTGAAATTTATGCAAAATAGCAGAGCTGAGCTGACTTCTGGGATCTACAAAACCCACAGTGGAAGAGGGTCCCAAACTTAATGAGGGAATGTGAACACAGCAGCATGTTGTTTGGGGCTCCATTAATTGTACTTTATCTTTGGTACAAAAGGTGACTGGAAGAAGACTGAGTATGTAGAGATGACCGGTTTCAGAGTAGCAGCCGTATTAGTCTGTATTTGCAAAAAGAAAAGGAGTACTTGTGGCACCTTAGAGACTAACAAATTTATTTGAGCATAAGCTTTCGTGAGCTACAGCTTTTCCACCGAATGCATCCGATGAAGTGAGCTGTAGCTCACGAAAGCTTATGCTCAAATAAATTTGTTAGTCTCTAAGGCGTCACAAGTCCTCCTTTTCTTTTTGAGTGTGTAAAGACACTCCTTCATAACCTTGCTGAGAGCATCCAGATTCCTAAAGATGGCCTAGAGTTGTCAGTTTGATACCAAAATGCTTCAATAACAGTATAAAAGGTGCCTTACATATACACTACTGCACATCAGATCTTCCTTCAATGCAGGAACATGATTCCCATTAGTGTGAATAGGACTAATGGTCAGGAGGTGGGAGAAGGGCCCTCACATTTTAATTTAAAAGCATCTTTAGTGGCTTGTGGTTCTGAACCAACGATCCTGGGGCTTCTCCCTTTAGATTATGACATCATTTATATAAGTGCAGAATGTGAGGTTGTCATAATTGGTGACGCACATGGTAAAATTACTGAACTGCAAGCACTTGGAATGAGCTCTAACAGAATAGAGTATGTAACAGAATGACTTGGGTGTATTTTTATTGCCCTCCACAGCTAAGCCCACAGAGGACAAAAGTCTACTGGCTCCTAGATGTTACAGGGATGGAAACATAGAAATGCCTTAGATTTTTGTATTATTTTTGGCAAGAGTGTAATTAAGTATAGTACTCAAATGCATTTATCAAAATAGTCAAGCGCTGTGATTAATTTTTGACTAGATAGAATATATTCCCATGGTACTTTACAGGTCATATTAAAAGTTGAGAGACAACAAAATTTGTGTCATTTAGTTTAAGATTACACACAGTTAGGTGTTAATCATGGTGCCTGGACATTTTTATTCAGAGTTCCAAAATCTCCACACCCATTTTTGCTATAATTTTCTTGCCCAATTAATGTAAGCTAATTTATGCATCACGTGATATTCCACATGTCCATCTTCAAATCATAGACTTTTCTAATGAAATAGACTCATCACTTAACTTCTTAAACTTATTTTTTATTTTAATAGCAAATAAAAGTTTCTCTTGAGCAACTATTCCATTCCTCCCTTCCCCCCCCCCCCGAACTGGTTTTATTTTCTTATGTCCATAAGGGATGAGATGAGGGGAAACAGAAGTGAAGAGTTGTGTTTGGAAAAGAACGGACTGGTGGATAGACAGGGGGCACCTGGAAGGTATCTGATCTAGCAATACTTTCCATTTCATCCCTATGCAATTTACTTTTAGAATGTGGCCAAATTATAGTTACTCATTCCATAGAATAGACATCACAAGTTTGTTGAACGGCTGGGACAACATAGTAGATGAATCCCTGTTTCCTAGTTTCATCAACCTCTTTCAAACATGATGTGGTTCCCCTTTTTGATTGGTAGAAAGTCATATGTCCTGAGAATAAACACAATGGTTACATAACATCTTGTGAAGCTATGTGACAAGATAATTCATTTAGCTACCATTTTTTACTTTCAACAAATATTTTTAAAATACTTTGTAACATCCGTATATCCTAGTAAAGATAGAGGTCATCCAGAAGTGAAATGGCTGCATATACATGGAAGCTGTAGAAATAGCCATGTGAAACTGGCTGTCTGGTTTACAAAGAAATAATCCAAATATATGTTTGCTAGCAGTAACCAGACAGATTTTCCAAATGAAGAGTAACATACAGTTCTATCTCAGAGAATGAGAGGGAAAGTCCTCCACCTACTGTAGTTGTTTTCACTGTCTCCCTTGTTTCCTGAAGTGTCGGCAACTATACTAGGGCAGATGTGTAATATGGGAAGTTTTCCAGAGCAATCATTAAAAAACATGAGGTTCTCAGCATTAGCCTCTCTATGTACACTTTCTTTCCTCTCAAACTGCTACCAGCAACACTAAAGATGTGTACGCTGGATGGTGGGGAAGTCAGACCAAAAACACAGCCAAACACTGGTTTGCAATACACTAGTGGTCTTCCTTAACAGCTATAAGCAATCTTATTCTAGTGAAATTCTTCTGCTGATACAGCAGCAGCTTGAGTTTATGTGAACAGCCACACTCTGGGATGCAGATAAAGATCCGAAGATTGCCCTTTCTACCTCAAAACTGATGCAGAAGCAAGAATAGATTTTATGGCTGATGGTTGCAGTGGTGTCACTCTGCTTGTCTGTAACTGTCTCACCAGTTTCTCTGAGAAGATGTTCATGACAACGTAGCCTCCAGCATTCACAACATCCTAGAAAAGATTCTTGTTAATACAAATAGCATCTGTTCTGTGCCTGGAACAACTGGCAAGCCATGGTTCCAAAACGCAGCCTTCCCTTTAAAGTAATTAAATTCTGGAATATTAAGAAGAAAATGTTTTTAATTTAAAATCATGTCTTCAGTTACTTCAGATGAATAGGAGGAGCCAGTTCCTCAGCCCTCACTAAGCCCTTTGTGCCACTTCAGTTGCACAAAGTGCATTTAAAACTACCTTTAATTAGGCAGTTGAAGATTTGCTCAGTGTAAGAGAATCCTGTATCCTGTAATTACATCACCAGCTCCCCCACTTCAGTGAGAGTGGGAAGAGTAGCAATGCTGGAGCACTTAGCACTGTGACTGATTCTCTGCTGATGGAGTGGTCTTTTGGGGACCATTCTAGCTGATGCAATTTAGAGAGGTCCTTAGTCTTCTCTAAATTAGCATGAAGCCAAGGATTAGCAGAAGAATAAGGCTATTTTTGTCTTTCCACTAAAAGGCTCAATGCAAGTAAGGATCTAGCCAAAGGGGCTTACAGTAAACAAACTTAATATAATAACAGCTTAAATAACCAAATGTGCTGAATGGAACATGGTGCCAGTTGTGGCATTTTAAGCTGTTAAGACGATTCTTCATGCATCAAAACGTTTTTCTGATTTATTTGAAATTTTAAAAATCTCAACCAATTTTAAATGCAAATATTTAGTAAATGCTTTTTTAAAATTTGCTTCCAAATTTAAAGCAAGAAAAAGTAAGCTCAGTTCAACAGACAAGATTCACTACACTAAATGAGAGGTAAGAATTGTTAATATATTTCTTGCTCCACTCCATATTTTCTCAAGCAGATCAGTGCAGTGAATGGTGCTGTAAAACACAATACTATTTATTTCATTATGATCCTAATGAGCAACAATAAACCTCAGTCTCAGCAGGTTTTAAAATGTTTAATTATTACACTACAGTTATAAATGACAGTGATACTAATGCTGTCAAATACACATATAGAGTGTTGTTGCAGAAAGTTTAATTAGATAAGTACTGCCTTAGGTATTCAGAAAAACTGGCAGGGTCCATTGTTCTTTTTAAAATGTGCTTCTCCCACTGCTAGCTTTTGATTGTCCATAGTTTTTCCGCCTGAAATGATATACAGTACTACCATCTTAGGGCCAAATTTTCTGGTAGTGTAAATGGGCTCAGCTGCATTGACTTGAAAGGAAACTGCCCATTTACACCATCAGGGAATATGACTCTTGATTGGGAGGAAACATTCTATAAAGCGGGCACTTTATTTTCTACCACCATTATGGCACTTGCTGCTGTCTTGCATCTGAATACACTTTTTTTTAAAAAAATATTGCTTGTCCAATGTTATGGCATAGTACAACTTAAGTGTCACAACCAAAAAGTATGGGTGTGACATTCCGCTTATTTCACCAGCGTGTATGAAATGTGCCACTGACACACAATGCTGCAACCTTGTTTTGAAGGCTGAGGTGGAGTTGCACAGAGCCTTGTAAGTTTGTTTGTCTTTGTCTTCTACAGTGAGAAAAGGGAAGCCAGTAGAGAAACTCAAAGAAGGATGTGATATACTTAGATTACTAGGGGTGAAAGTCTGGCTCCACTGAAAGCAATCAAAAAATTCCCATGTCTTCACTCTATAGGTGACTAAGATCATTTTTGCAGCTTCATTATGGACTGGAATGGTCTACGAGGACTGACTTATGAAAAAAGTAAATTATTTAAATTTGTCTGAGCACCAACTCTGATGAGACATAGGTCAACAAATATTTAGAGGTCTACAAGGCCTGAAGGATATATTTTTGGATGGTACATATGGCTTTAAGCAGAAGTAATGGTTAGAAATTAAAAGAGGGAAAACTGAAGCTGAATACTGTACCACAAAATGTTCATGACAGCAAGACTGGGACCTATCTTGGTAGTGCAGTCTTGCATCTCTCATTGTCTTGCTTGCTGTCATCTCAAGATCAACATGGCTAGACTCAAGCTTATTTTTTATTATTTCCAGGCCAACTCTTGTGGCTCACTTCTCTGTTCTGGATAACAGCACCCTCCTGGTCGTTAAGGCCTTTAGCCCAGGGAAAATGATCTGAGATTCAGCCCCATCCTTCTCCTCCTCCAATACCCAGGCTGTGACCGAATCCTGTTTCTTCTTCCTTACTTCATCTAAAAAATCCTTGCCTTTTTACATGATACTGTAATGATGACAGACCTCGGTCATTGGCAGGCGGGATTGAACCGGCGATTTCTGGAGCTTAGTGCATGAGCCTCTACTACTTGAGCTAAAAGCCAACTGGAGTAGAGCAAACTCATTAATCTCTCCCTCTCTCTAAGTGGTCTCTGTGCCACTAGATGGGACAGAACAACACACCCAGAAGGTGTGTGGGTTACATACTTCCCCTAGCAGAGGAAGCATGTCCAAAGCTTCAGAGACTTCCCAGTTGAAATCCCTGACGAGTCCCCACTTGTAATGCCGGCAGACCCTGGTAGTTGGCAAACGGGATTGAACTGGGGATTTCTGGAGCTTAGTGCATGAGCCTCTACCGCATGAGCTAAAAGCGCTCTCTCTCACGCGCCTTGGTGCCACTAGATAGGACATAACACCACACCCAGAAGGTGTGTGGGTTACACTACCAGTGATTCATCAAATGCCATCTCCAAGTTCTGTGTGCCAAGATATTTCCTTTACTTTGTTTAAATCTTCTCTGAAAACTCAGTTCTATTGTATTTCAAACAAGGGGGTAGAGAGAGAAGAAGAGATCTGTAAGATCTTATCAAAGTGACTCTTATCCTGCCTTTCCTCAGTCTCCACATTTTTGTCTCTTTATTAGCCTCTCATTTTGTCATGTCAGGTTCAGGTTATACACTCTTTGGGTTTGGGACCTTGTTTTTACTTGTTTTTGTAAACATGCCTACCATATTTTGAAGTACTCAAAATAATTCATAATGATGATGGTAGTTTATTAAAATAAGCTGTTGAAGCCACATTGCTGGGAATATTCAGAAACAGTGTTGACAAAACACTTGTAAATGAGCAATAAGGACTAAGCAGGCACTGGCAGCAGAATAAATTATATGACCTTATAGGTATTTTCTGTTTCCACAAGAATGTATATAACAGCTGTACACAAAAATTGTCTTCAGTGGGCTATGGATCAGACCCATAGCCTGATGGGTAGAGTAGCCCAGAAGGGGTAAAAGGAGCTGTGGATGGGTCCTTAATTTTGTATGTTTGTTTCAGTGTTACAAGGAGTGTGTGGTTATGGCAATCACCAAAAATGTGTTATGAATTTATGGACAGTCCCAAACTAATTATAAAAGGGAATGTAAAAAGTAGGAAGACATGAGCATTCAGCACAAAATCAAGATGCTGAGAACAAAATTAATCAAACTAAAGGACACAAAGAGAAGAGATTCCTGAATTGCCTATATATCAATGCTAAGAGTCTAGGTGACAAACAAGAACTGGAATTGCTCATTTATGAGCATAAATTCAATCTAGTTGGTATTACTGAAATCTGGTATGTTATCCAGAGTTCTTTCAACCCAAAACTCTTGGTAACTTTTCTCTGTACGAGGTGGTGTCAGGAAATAAATTAGGGGAGACATGGCCATCCGACCGATAGATGGCTGGCACAAACAGGACAACATTAGTGCTTTCACTTAAAGTTAAACTTTACTTAGTCTCAAGCACTTATACATACATCTGCAACAGGTTAGTAAAACACCCCCAACTATTGATAATTACCAAAGCTGAGTGTGGCTCTCAAGTGGCACAGCGGTGGGAGAACACAAGATGCAACCAGAGGGAGAGTCCAGTCCTGCAGAGTCCCCCTTACCTCAAACTTTCCCCCTTATTTATACATTAGTAATAGAATAACATGTCCCTTAAAGAAAACTTGTTAAGCAAGCAGTTCCAATGGGCAAGCAAGAGGCTCCTTCTGATTATTGATTAACCAGATGTGGGTTTTTCCAGAGTTTGCAGCCTTGAGACCCCAATAGACATTCCTGGGGCACATCCTGCTCTTCTAAAATGCATGTATCAGCAACTTCAACACAATTCTTGTCAGGAAGGATGCGGTGTCAAGCTGCCCTTTCTCTGGCACCCAACCTCCCTTCCCCCCTCCCCCACGCCGGTCAAGCTGAGTTTGCTACATGGCCACTTTACGGCCTGCTGACTTGGTTGCTTTTAGCAATAAGCCATAGTGATTTCAGGCACTTTACTGGTTTGCTGTCCCCCCCCCATACAGGTGGAATGATTTGCACGATTGGAATATTAAAATCAATGGTTATAACCTATTTAGGAAGCATTGAGTGGGTAAAATAAGGGCATGATAGTCTGTCAAAAATGGCATTACCTGTTAACAAGTCACCGATACCTCCAAAGAAAATGATCTTAAATGCTTATGGCTTGTTGTTGTTGGAATCTCCCATTGCAGTCAACATACAAAAGTCAGTTTGTGTCAGTGCATAATCTTGTGCAAATGTAAACTGATAAAAGAGCCACAGCTGTGTCTGCACGTCAGGCAGATGTGGCCACATGTTTTTGCCACAGTCTGCTTTCTTTGATTATGCTTCTCTTTGGCTTTTTCTGTTCTGCTATTCTCGGCGGCTTTAGCCACAGACCAAGAGGTCTACTGCCATCCTGATCTGTTGGTGGCAGCAGCAGCAGCTTCCCATGTGTTTAGGTTAACTTGGCCAGCTTTTAGGTGAGCTTTGAGAGTATCCTTTTATTGCTTTTGTTGGCCTCCAACCGTATGTGCTCCCATTTTCAACTGTCCATGAAATAAGACTTTGGGAGTCATGTGTCATCTATACGTATGAGGTGACCAGCCCAGCGAAGTTGCACCTGTATGATTAGGGATTCAATACTAGTCATGCAGCACTAGTCCAGGACTTTCAATGTTTGGTATTCTGTCTGACCACTTGATGTTACAGATGAGATACAGACAGTGCATGTGAAAATGCTCTAATTGCTTTAAGTGCTATTATAGAGTGTCCATGTTTCACAGCCGTAGAAAAGAGTGACACAATTGCAGGATAGACCATAAACTTGGTGTGAAGTCAAATGCCTCTCACTTTCCACAGGCGCTGTCAAAATTGACCATAGGCAGAACAGGCTTAAGAAAAGAGCTGTATGATTTCTTTCTCGATCATGGCATTATTAAAGTGCTGCCAAGATAATAAAATTTTTCTACCGCATTAGGCAGTTTGTCATCAATTGCAATTTCAAATGCGGAATACATTTTTCATGGAGCAGGCTGGTACAGAACTTTGGTTAGCACATTTTCATAACAGATAAAGCACAAAACAGACCACAAAATCACACTGAGGAACAGGATGATGCCTTCTTACGCACCTATCTATAATGTGTAGGAAAAAACTGCGAGTTCATGTGGGACTTCAATTTGAGTGATATATGTTGGAGGTCTCATGCAGCCAGAATAAAAACATGCTTGGAATTTCTAAACATCCTTGGAATTTCTAAACATAATAGATGACAATTTCCTACCTTAAAAGGTGTTGCAGCCAACACAGGAGAATTCTTTTCTAGACCTTGTCCTAACAAATAAAGAGCAAATGATCACAGAACTAAAAATTAGTGGTAGCTTATTTACAAGTGATCATGTCTTGATCACATTTATAATGTGCAAACAGAATAAAGTCCGGACTAGTGATATATATACACACACACTTTAATACAAGTGTGGCCAACCTGAGCCTGAGAAGGAGCCAGAATTTACCAATGTACATTGCCAAAGAGCCACAGTAATAGGTCGGCAGCCCCCCATCAGCTCTGCCTTCCCCCCTGCCCCAGCTCCCAACACCACCCGCCCACCAGCAGCCCCTCCCCCTCCCTCACTCCCTGTACCTCCCAATCAGCTGTTTGGTAGCGTTTGGGGGGAGGGAGGAGCAAGGGCATGGCAGTCTCAGGGGAGGGCATGGGAAGGGGTGGAGTGGGGCAGTGCCTACGGCAGAGCCAGGGGTTGAGCAGTGAGCACCCCCCAGCACACTGGAAAGTTGGCACTTGTAGCTCCAGTCCCAGAGTTGGTGCCTATACAAGGAGCCACATATTAACCTCTGAAGAGCTGCATGTGGCTCCGGAGTCACACGTTGGCCACCCCTGCTTTAATAGGTCCAATTTCACAAAGCTGAAAACAATTATGAGCTAAATCAGCTTGTCAGGAGAATTTAATCAGAAAAATATGAATGATAATTGGAAATCATTTAAGAACACCTTAGTAGATGCCCAAAAAGCCGCAATCCCACAATTAAGGACGAAGGCTATGCTGGTTAAAAAATCCAACCTGGTTTAGCAGGGAAGTTAAGGAAGCTGTAAAAAATTTAAAATAATACTATATAACAAATGAAAGAGAAGGGAAGTTGAGAGTAATGAATATAAATCAGAAGTTAGGAATTGTAGAAAATTGGTAAGGAAAACCAAAAGACACAAGAAGAAATCTATGGCCAGCAGTGTTAAAGGCAATAAGGAGATTTTAAAAAATATATAAGGAACAAAAAGAATCCTGGCAATGTTTTTGGCCCATTATTGGATGGAAATGGTAGAATTTTTGGTGGTAATGCAGAAAAAGCCAGAAGAGTTCAATAAATATATCTGTTCTGTATCTGAGGGAAAAAATAGATGATATTATCTCATCATGTGGTGGTGATGATTCTCTTTTCATTCCACTAGTGTCTCTTGAGGATATTAAACAGTCAGACATTTTCAAATCAGCAGGTCCAGATAACTTGCATCCAGGAGTTTTACAAGAGCCGGTTGAGAGGCTCGCTGGACCGTTAATGTTGATTTTCAATAAGTCTTAGACTACTGGAGAAGTTCCAGAAGACTCGAACAAAGCTAATGGTTTGCCAATATTTAAAAAGGGTAAAGGGAATGACTCAGGTAATTATAGGCCTGTACTCCAGGAGCATCTAAGAAGAGTCACCACCCAAGAAATGTGTACACACCACTAAACAATTCAAAAATGAGATCATACAGTTAATGGCAACAAAAGTCAAACAGAAGATTGTGGCAGATCTGAAATTGGCAAGATATTACTCTGTTATTCTGGACTGCATACCTGACAACAGCCATATGAAACAAATGACTTTAATGGTGAGCTTTGTAACAACAACAACAGAACCTAGTGAAAATGTCCCTGCAATGGTGACTGTCAGAACATTTTCTATAATTTATTGACATGGATGATACTACAGGAGCTGGAATGAAAAATGTGCTTCTTAAAAAGCTGGAAGATACGGAAATTGCAGTAGCTGACATGAGAGGTCAGGGCTACGATAATGGTGCCAACATGAGAGAAAAGAACAGAAGAGTGCAGACACGGATCTGAGAGTTAAACCCTCAAACTTTTTTTTGTCCCACGCAGTTCTCATTCATTGGACTTGGTGGTCAGTGATGCAGCATCAGCTTCTAGTGAGACTGCTGAATTTTTTAATGTAATTCAAAGCATCTATGTATTTTTCTCTGCATCAACTCGTCGATGGCAAAGCAAAGTCATACCTACAGTCTTACCGGTCAGATGAGGGATTTCAAAATGTTCTGGATTTCAAAATGTTCTGAAGAGCGCACAGAAGTTGGTAGAGGAACTTCATACTGAAGCTATTTTCCCACTCATTCAAGAATACAAGAGTCACTGAAGAAGAAGACATTTCGATTACGAGGCACGGGATAATCCCATAAGAGACCCCAAACAACAATTCAAAGTTGAATTCTTTAACTAGGTGCTAGATTGTGCAATCCAGTCAGTTGAAGAACGTTTCATGCAGCTCAAGGAACACAGCAGTATATTTGGGATGTTGTATGATATTCCAAAACTCCTCACTATACCTGAAGAAGACCTACACCTGCAATGCAGGGCACTAGAGACAGTGTTGACACATGATGACATGCGCGATATTGATGCGAGTAATTTAGGTGATGAACTGAAAGCCCTTTCAAGATACATTTCAGCAGGATCAACTCCAAAGGCTGTTCTGGAATATATGTGCACAAATAAGATGATCACCCTCTTTCCAAATGCTTTTGTTGCTCTGCGCATACTTCTAACACTTCCTTTAACAGTTGCCAGTGGAGAATGCAGCTTGGAGAAGCTGCAGTTAATAAAAATACATCTACGCTCCACCTTGACACAGGAGAGGCTGGTCGGCCTTGCAACCATCTCAATAGAGCATGACCTGGCCCAGACTGTGGACCTTCAGGAAGCAGTTCAAATCTTTGCAACCTAGAAGGCATGGAAAGCACCACTTTGATTATTCAAACAGATAAAAAGTCCAGTGTTTACTATGCAGACAAGAAAAGTTACATTGGCTGTTCGGGTGTTTGAAAGTTAAGTGTTACTTAAAATTTTTGAACAAGGCATTTTAAGTTGTTAGTTCTCCTTTATTGGGGTAGGTAGCAGAGCAGTACCATGAGCGGAGTAGAACAGGAAGAAGGCAGAATTGAGACCTTTCATAGTTTTGGCCCAAGCGAGGGGGCATGGGAGCGTCATTTGAGCTCCCCACCTCAGATGCCAAAATGTTGTGGGCCGGCCCTGCTTGTAGGCATATCCTTCAAGGCTATTTGACCCAAAACTGCCAAAGTTGGGTGAAGGGACCTAAGGCCTGATCTACACACTGGTTTTGTTCTCATAGAACTATTTCAATTATTTGATTTTTTTTTAATGGAAATAGTTAAAGCAGTATTGTCCTTAATGTGGGCACAGTTATACGTGTACTGGAATAAGCTATACTGCTATAAGCACCATGAGGTTCATGCTGCTTTAATGATATCGGTGTAGTTACAGTGGTACAAATTGCATGTAGACAAGACCTTAGTGAACATGACAATCTGTCCCATACTGATTTTCTTTAATTCACCAGAACCTCACACAAGCAAATTATTCTCATTATGTTGGTCAGTACACTATAGTGTACTGTGTTAAAGTGCACCAGGGAACCTTTAGTCTGCAAGAGCAGGATCTACATGGACCAATTAATGCTAAGCATTTTAGTACACTGGAAATCACATCCCAGTAGTCCACAATACACCACCATGTAGACAAGTCCTAAGTCTGCTTTATTGTTTTGAACTGTCTTACTTTTATATAGTAATATGAGCCATAAGAAGTCATGCTGTAAATGTGACTCAGGTGTGATTTTTTTTTCCAAGAGGGGTGATTATTTTTCTAAAATGAGAGATTTTATTGGAGGCTGTTTTTTTTTCTTCTCTTACTTTCTTTCCAGGCCTTTTCTGATATTCATAATTTTGAATTAAAGCCTTTGTGGGAGATGTGTGTATGAGGACTGATTAATATTTTTGATGTGCTGACTTTTTTTGCAGATTTTAAATTCCAGAACTTCAGATGATGTAAAGCTGAAGTCAGTTGTGTCACACTGGTTTGCACTAGCTGATGGTCTGAGTCTTTATCATCATTTTCTGTTGATCATGACAAAAAATAAAACCCTGACTTTGTAGTGCTAATGAACACATAAGGACCTGATATTCCCCTCTCTGATCCCTGTAACTGCATTGACTCCAGTGGAATTATTCCTGGATTTATACCTGTATCAGTCAGAGGAGAATCAGGCCCATAATGACTGACGACATTAAAATAAGGTGGTTTTACTATGATCCCTTAAGGGCACACATGCATTTCTACAAAGTGGACATCTCTAGATCTAGCTGCTAAAGTATCCAGGGACACAGACTGTGCTGATGACTTCGTTTATAGAACCAGGTCAACTTTGTGATGATTTCCTTATTCTTTCACCCTGGTATCATTGATTCAGACCCCCCAGCTCAGGCTTATCAAAATTTCTGACACACACACACACACACACACACTCCACAAAACATACAAAAAAGTGAATGAACCCATGCACTTAATGAAGCCATGCACTAACACAAGAATAAAAGCAGAGAGTTATACTGCCATTAATCATAATGTCAGAATTAATGATTTCCTCCATTTGCACCAATATTTCATGCCTTTCATTGCATAGTAGCATCAGAATGTGTTTCAATTTGGTAATATATTCCAGGAGAGCTCATTATGGGCTGGAAGGGGGGTATTGTTCCATGACAGCACTATTCAGTTTAATTGCCTCCTCTCTGCAAGCAATACATGTAGTCATTATTTAAAATTATTTAAAATATATCAGGGAAAAATCCATGTGAACAACATAACCTAATTATAACATCTAGACAGCATTTCCTATTTCTGTCTCCTCTCACTAGGTGTTCTTTGAAGCTGAATACAATTGTAGCCCTCCATCATTTTCTACATTTGCATTTTTAAAATAAACAAATCATTCATTCCAATAGCCACTACATTTCAATCTTTGCTGGGAATGTGATGTTTATAACTCGATTGAGGCTGTGTCCCAAGCCCTCACTGAAAAGCAAGTACCAGTGCCACCCCAGGAAGAGCCTTTGGAAGGAAATTTTGATTTAAATTTCCTTCCCTGGTTCCTCCTTGCTCCAGGTAAGAAGAAAGTTTCTGCAGCCCTTCACAGGGTGTTATACGATATTACCCCCTGTGGCAGCCTTGTCCTCTCCAGGCCCTCTTTATCTCTATCCTGCCCACTTTGCTTGCCTTGTGGATCCTCCTCTCTCCCCTTGTACCCAGACTTACAGTCTGGACAAGTCCTATGTGGCAGTGCAGACAGATGAAGGGGCTCTTTCACTTCTGTTTGTTTTTATTTGCTTCCCTTCACGCATCCCAGGGAAGGATACCATAAGGCCTTTCATGGTTTGGGAGTTCTGAAACCATGATAAACAACTTGCCAGTCAGACTCAGGTGCTTCTTGGTTTGACTGTTGATGTTTGTACTAGTCTGTTAAATTGTAATATGCCAGTTCTCTTGGTCTTGATCATAACCCAATGGAAATACACCAATTGGCACATTCCAGGTATACTGCAGTCAAACAAATTCAAAATTTAAAATGCCAGCTTCACATTCTGGGCTGACTTTTGACCAATAAATGAAACCAGCAGAGTCTGCTACTGTCTCTTCCTCTTCCATTGGAATCCTCATCAAGATGGTAACACTGGGCGAAATTTAACCCTGTGCAGAGAGTCAGAGCATGCCCTATATGTACCACTGAAATCCTACCAAAATCCTTAAAATAAGTCTTAAATGGGAATTAAATGAGGCATAGTTCTTGTGAATTCCCCTCCCTCCCCCACCCCCAACATACAGCCCCACTTCCTTCTTCCACAAATACAGGCATGAATTTTACCCATTGTGAATAAAGTCTGTATGAATACTGGACCAGATACTCCATTTGAGTATCAATGGAAATCAATGGAGCTATGACAGTTTACCCCAGATGAGGAGCTGGCCTACTGTGTCACAGTGGGGAGAGAAAAGCTGGGCATGATGGCCCAGGGGTCAGAACAGTTTAGAGTTAAGGTTCCTTTTCCACACATCTCTTAGGTTTGGCAGCTTCTGTCTCCTCACTCAGACACACAACCCCTCCTCTAAGGGAGCATTCATTGGAAAGTGCAGGAGGAGAAGCTTATGATGTTTCTTAGATCTGTCCTCCTTCCATGGATTTTATTTAGTAGGGCACAATGTGGCTCAAGTGTGGCTATGGTATTACAAGGTCCCACCCACGCCTCTGTGAATCATATCAAAGCTGATCCTTACTTCTTCTGCAAAGGGTTTCAGTGGGATTAATGGAGAGATGAGAGGTTGATTGTAAAAAGTTGGGAATCTACTGAATACCAGGTAGCTTTTATTGATATTTTTTTAAGGACTATAACAAACACCAATTTTCTGGCAGTTAGAGGGTTCAGTAAATTCATATGGTGTTACATTTTTTGAAGGTTGCTGTCTTGGACATTTAATTTTGTGTTTGTAATGTGGGTTTATGATCCTGCAAACCAGATAAAGAAGTTGCCATAGTTCTATTTTTTCCCTTAAAAAACATACTAGTGGTTGTGTGATGGTTAAAAATTATGAGATTGTATTGGATTTTCCATTAGAAATCCATATTTTTTTAGGGGTTTACAACATGACTATATATTTTTGTTTGGAGATGAACCCTGAGACAATCTCGATGAATCTTTTATTACTATTTTTTTTTAGTGCTTTTAAAACTTGGGTATATTTTCAGTTGAAAATCTCCTTTCCCTGTGCATTTAAAAAATATGACTTTTCTAAGTTAAAATGGTGAAAAAATGAAGCAGAATATTAATATTGAGATCTTTTGGCCATTAATATACTTTAAAAATTAATTCATTTTAAATGAAAATTTTCAGGTCATGAGTCTTTAATGTGGACTATTCATTTTTCCTGTCTGAAAGAGAAAAATTCAAGAGAAGGGTTTTCTTTTTCTTTAAAGATTCACGTGCTGCATGTGGATGGCATATTCTGATCACTCCAATGGTTTAGAATATTTTCTAACTTGCAAATTTAAGTGCTGTAGCCACATGATATTCTGCATGCTATGCGAAAAATACACCGGGCTTTTACACACACTCTCTCTCTCTCTCTCTCTCAGACACACACACACACACACACACACACTCCCCCCCCAACAAATAGAACATTCAATTATTCATATCTATCTGACTGTCCTAATTGTTGTTTGAGTAATCATATTTTAAAGGAGTAGCACTCAGATGTGCAAAACCTGTTGTATGCCAAAACAAGAGAACAACATTCAGTGGACAATCCCGAAGGTGTAGTTATCTTTTTAAGTATGTAGATTAATATATCTGTATAAGAATCCATATATATCTATCCTATTATATTTTCAGTATGCCTATCGCTGTGGTATCTCAATTCAAAACACTGTGATTCAGATTCACGTTGAGTCTGTTTTTCTGCCTAATGTTTAGTTTTAGTAGGACCTAATCTAAAATTCACTGAAGGCAATAGGAGTTTTCCCACTGACTTCAGTGGACTTTGGCAACCACTCATATTGTACAATTTAGCTCTAAAACCTATTCAGTGAATTTGCAGATTTTAAGTTATGGAAGTCTTAGGCATGCAATGTTGTACATGTAAAAACAGTGTTGTTTCCAGAAGTGCAACTGAAGTACATGCTGGACGCAGCTGCACCTCTGAAATTTTTCACAACTTAGAGTTACAAACACCTTGGGAATGGAGGTTGTTCATAGAACAAGTAGAACTCGTTCTAAGTAGAACCTTAGAGTTACAAACACCTTGGGAATGGAGGTTGTTCATAACTCTGAAATGTTCGTAACTCTGAACATAATATTATGTTGGTTCTTTCAAAAGTTTGCAAGTGAACAATGACTTACTACAGCTTTGAAACTTTGCTATTCTAGTTCAAAAAAGAACTAGATAAGTTCATGGAGGATAGGTCCGTCAATGGCTGTTAGCCAGGATGGACAGGGATTGTGTCCCTAGCATCCTTTTGCCAGAAGCTGGGAATGGGCATTGGGTGGATCACTTGATGCTTACCTGTTCTGTTCATTTCTTCTGGGGCACCTGGCATTGGGCACTGTCAGAAGACAGGATACTGGGCTAGATGGACTTCTGGTCTGACCCAGTATGGCCATTCTTATGTTCTATACAGAAGAAAAATGCTGCTTTCCCTTTACGTTTTAGTAGTTAATGTTTAACACAGTACTGTACTGTATTTGCTGCTTTTTTTGTCTGTATTGCTGCCTGATTGCGTACTTCCAGTTCCAAATGAGGTGTGTGGTTGACAAATCAGTTAGTAACTCTAGCATTCATAACTCTGAGGTAATTCCTTAATGCATAGATCTTTTAGGTGACCATCTGAGGTATCACACTGCAGAAGGGCCAAACAAATTCTCAAGCAGGTTTATCATACTTCCCCTTCTTTCCCCATGGCTGTTGTCTCCAAAATAACACTGCTTTGACCATAACTGTGCATCCTGTGGCTAATTGGCAAGCAGTAGCCACTGAGCCATAGACTGTCAGCCAGCCAACTCTTAGCAGTTCACTCGGGAACTTAATTGTCATTTTCTGTCTGCTGCTGAGATGTGCCAGATACTGCAGAAACAGTCATGAATCTTACCAGGGCCAGCATCAGAGATGTTCTGGACAATAAGAGCTCAGGAGAGAAGGAAAAGTCTGAGGAGATCTGGAATAGGGGCACTGCAATAAAAAAGGTTTTAGGCCAGGTCTATGCTAGAGACCTATCTTGATATAATTATGTCGCTCAGCGTGTGAAAAATCCACACCTCAAGCGACGTAGTTATATCAACTTAACTCTTGTGTAGACAGTGTCATGTTGATAGGAGGGCCACTCCCATTGACATAGCTACTGCACTTGGGGAGGTGGATTAACTATGCCGATGAGAGATGCTCTCCTGTTGGCATAGTAGCATCTTCGCTAAAACACTACAGTGGTGCAGCTGTAGTGAAGACAAGCCCTTAGAAGAAGGAAAAATTAAACAGAGTTATCAAAAGAAAAAGGAGAGCCTGGCTAGATGAGCAGAAGAAATGGGGAAAGTTGGTATAGACAGCCCAATACTCTATCTCTGTGAGGATAGCCCTATAGAATCCAGTATTTCCTACTCTTTGCCACCTCTCTCTGCTACCAATGGCCTACACATGCCCAGAAATATTTCAGTACTGCTGCCTCCCAGTGCTGGAGCAGTTCCAGCCAAGGCAGGAGTCAGTACTGCACCCTGGAATACAATCAATTTACACTACACAGGCATGATATTATTGATGGGGCTTAGGTCCATGAATCCCTAATTACCAGCTGTGTGAGGTGAGAACAAACAAACAAAAAGGTAGAAAGGAGAGAACAAGTAGGGTAAAAATGAAGTGGGAAACAGGAGAGAGAATGGAATAAAGGAATGAAAAAGAAAATAGAGGAATAAAAATAACATGGTGCAGCTAGTAATTTTTTTTAATTAATTGTTGTCTGTTCTAGGGGTAGTGGGGAACCTTGACAAAAAGCATTCTTTGCATAGGATGCCCCATCCTTAGGGGCATCTCTTGACCCCTATTGTTTATTTAATGTATGTTGAAATTCTAGCCTTAAACTTAAATGCCAACATTAGAATGTAATTTGTTTTATTTTGGTGTTTGAGTTGAGTGTTTAGTCTACTCTGATGTATTTCATACTGCAAACCTTTGTAAACAGAACAAAATAGTATTGTAGTCAGTGAACTAATAATAATCCATAACTACTCTCTGCTCCCCCCAGAAAATGATAGGGATATTCACCAACAACAGCAAAATTGACAGATTTTGAAAACAATAACAGACAACAATACTAATCCCAGTTTAGGGCAAGATCCAACACCCACTATAGTTAATTGGAATATTTCCATAGACTTCATTGGGCTCTTAGCAGGTACATGACATTTTGCTCTAACACCCGGACACCTTCTTTGCTATATGTCATTGTGCTAATGTGTTGTGTACAGGACACACTGAAAAGAAATTCTTTCTTACCTTCAAGAAGGATACATTATATTGCCCTCTTCCTCATCCTTCTCCTCTTATACCCTTCTCAAGTTGTCATTGCTTCCTATTTCTTCTCATCACTTTAATGTAGGCCTCAATGAACAAACTCTTATTCACATGCTTTACTTCAGTAGGACTATACACAATGTGTAAGTAAGTATATGGATAACATTTTGCAAGTTTAGGGTGTTTAGGCTTTAAATTCTCCTGCTCAGGGAGACGGTCTGTATTTCTGTATTTTAAAGTCTCCAGCATGTTTTCTGTTACGTGAGTATGAAATAATAATAATAATAATCTGTAATGTATAGCCTTATTAATATCCTCTAAGGGACAATGGGAATTAAAGGTACTCAGCACCCTGCAGGATCAGGCCCTATATTGTGAATTTCTTTCTTCTCAGACACTATCTTAATGTTCTTTTTATATCTATTATGTTTCAGCGGGAGGTTTATATAGTGGGTTTTGTTTTCTGCTTTTAATAAATAGGAACAAAAGTAATTTTAATCCCATCTGTCCTTTTTTTTAAAATTGTGCCATGCCTGCGCTTATAAAAAACAGATGATGCTGAACTACTGTTCTTCCCTTTTTTCTAGACACTGTCAGTATTATTTCAAATTGGCAGCAAAATGATACCATAATTTAAAGCATTCATATGTTTTTATTCCTCTGAAGTATTCCAGGTCCATTTCTATTTATTAGAGTGGGATAGATTACTACTTGGATGATGATGGATTAACAACAGGTATATGAAGTTAGAAACTGCATGGATCATTAGGCTTCAGAGGTCTATTCCTCTTTTAAAGTGACCAGCACTATATAACTCATATTAGCAGGAACATTAAAAAAATGACCTAGACTTTAATGTTTCTTAATAGGCCATTATATCTTTTTTATATTGAAATTTATTAATAAAGACATTCCTTGATAATGTACAGAACACAATTAGTTAGAGCTTTTAAAACCAGGGTTTAGGTCAGCTTAACTATGGCACTCAAGAGTCTGAATTTTTTTGCACCTTTGAGTGACTTAGCTAGGTTGGCCTAAATTTTAAGTGTAGAGCAGGTCTAAGTGTGCAGAAAGAAGAGACCTCAGACTGCCCTTCCTGCTTGGTGGCTTCCTAAAGACACTATACTTTTTAAGTCCTTAAATCTGAAAGAAGCTTGCCTATTTTGCAAAACAGGAAACAGATTCCTGAGCAGGTGGCAAATTAAACAAAGCAAAGCAGCTGTTTTTCCATTTAGGCAGCGAATTTGCCTGTTTTTCAAATAGACTCACACATTTCATATACTCACTTTTATAAAAAATCAGACCTACTGTGTTGCCCAATCAACAAAATAAGCAGAATACAGTACTTGCCTTATCTCTCCACTTTCCTGGGCTTTTCATCTGTTTGGCTGCATAACCTAACTTTTTAACCAAAAATAAATTTTAAAATAGCCAGTTTTATTGCCTACTGCAGTAAACAACCAGTACTTTCTACCAGCTCTGTGAATGGGTGAAAACACCTGTTCAATTTATGAAACTAGGAATAATTGTGCTGACTTGTGAAAAGCTATTTAGTATTTTACTTTAAAAGTGTCTGCTCTTTTCAGAGAGATTCATCAATATCCCCCATGTAAATATAGGGTATACTTGCTAAGCATATCAAATCTTTCAAAACAAAAGACATTTTCTAAGTATATATGTCTTTATTCCTGTCTATATAGTTATGTATGAACTATAGATTAATAGACAGAAGCTCTATAAATGAGGTACATTCAGACACCAGTTATGTTTCCTGGGGAGTCCTGACCCCACTTCCATAGTTGTGGAGTTGACTAGTGTCATGATTACAAATCTAGCTATACATCTGTCCCCTCATTGGGCCTCACTGAGTGCACCCACTCAGATGTCAGGCCTTGTGCCTTCACCTCTCCTGAGGTGGAATCTCGCAATTCTTCTGTGTTAAACTGGGTCCTGGGTTACAGTGCCCTGTAGATCAACTGTGCTTACCTAGCCCGTCCAACTGGACTTGGTAACTGTGGTTCTTCCCTGGGGGAGTCTGTGGCCAACAGTAAATACAGTGACACCAAACTGCCTTCTTAAAACAAAGTATTGTTTAAACTCATCAGTGGGAACAAAGCAAAGCATAGGAGAAGAAGTTTTTAAAACAACCATCCCCCTCAAAAGCCTAGATCTCCAAGCAGGTGTCTGTGTTAGTCTGTTCCCCAGGGAACAGCTCATTGACAATTGTATTCCTTCCCTCCAGAATCCCTCATTTTAATTATTTAAGTGCTCTTAATCTGGATGCTCCCAACACTGGCAAAACAAGTCCTGTAACTTGGCTGGCAACTAGAAGTAACATCTTCACAGCTTAATGTGAAGCTCCCTGATGTGTTTACTGAGAGGCTGCTCATTTGGAGCCATTGTGTTTCCCTCTTACTTGTTTGCTAACATCCTTGCTACTAAACTAAACCATTATGTGTACAATAACTATTCCAATACCCCAATATACCATTCTGTAGCTATCCCAATAACCAGGTCACATATAGCATTCATAAATTATTGCAGATCATCCTTCACAACTAGACATAGTGGAGATGATAGATTTCCTCTGCATTTAAGCAGGGGACCAGATGCTGGTGGTATGCACGCCACAGAGCCCCTCTGAATGACAGTGTTTCCCCTTTTTGACCCAAGCAGCTAGCAAAAATTTTGGGATCTTGCAGGTTGTTCCATTTGGGAGTTGAAAGTGATGGCTGAAAAGAAAATGCTAGATTCCATCTTATTTATTTACAAGGAATGTACAAAGTCTAGCTTCTCTGAATGCAGAAGGAATGAAAACCAGGGGAAAGCTTCTTTGCTTACACAGCACCCCCAACCTAGATGCTTTCTCTGGGCTTCTCCCATGCTTACAGGCTGCTGCTTGACTTTCTTGGTGTCTCAGAGTCTCCTTCAGTTTCTTGTTTCCCTCCAGCACACACACACATCACTAGTCTTTTTTCTACACCCACAGACACATCCGCCCACCTGGTCACAAAAACCACCTAGTAAAACCCTCTGCCTGCACACTTCAATAAACTACTTATCAACAAACATTCCTAACACCCTTAGTCATAATACACTTCTTATCAAAAGGTATCCAAATTCTGAGTTCTCTTCCAGTGTCAGTTTGACTCTTTTCTTCCCTCCTCCCATTCTAATTAGCAAAAACTGCAAGTGTGCAGCTAGCATATGACCTCACCTCCAGAAGCCCTGCTTATTCAAATTAACCCTTAACTCTGTGGTGTTCTATTTGATTAATTCATGGTGGCTGAATGCGCACACTATGGTTGCCATTAGCTTGATCAACATCTGGGGTACACATACCCCTCAAATCTGGGGCAACACTGTACCCATTGAAAGAATGCCTCTGCAGTCAGGACAGAGCCTCCATTACAATCTTGTGGGCCCTCACTCCATGATTGTATGATTTATTGCTTGCTGTGTTGCTATGAGGATGTCTGCAAGACCACTCTCTTCATACTTTTTTCCTAATTACAGCTAGAAATGTCTGTGCTATGTGGAAACCACCCATTCTCAAGACTGTTTTCTGAAATTCCTCTGGGTAGGTCCACTGGATCTCTTTGGAATTACAATATACAGCCTCATTAAATGTCAACACATAATGTTGCCCAAGTATCCAAGATATCTTGCTGACATTCTACTCTACAGTGAAAACTCTAATCCATTCAGTATGTGATGCTGGAAGCACTGGACAGTATCCAACAGATGTTACTGTTGGTATGGTGATGACATCGTCACATTAAAAAGTTGTACATCCTGGTACTTGCTGAGAATTCTCCTTTTCAAACTCAACATCAAATAGCTTGTTTGGGCAGTATCTTAGAATTATCCATTGCAGATCAAGGTTGATGGCTTGTCAGCAGGACTCCACATCAATATACTGATTACTTTCTACTTTTCCCACAAGATTAGAGAATTGTACTTCAGTATGTTGTGGCCGAGTGGTTAAGGCAATAGACTAAAAATCCACTGGGGTCTCCCTGTGCAGGTTCGAATCCTGCCAACTACGAGCTGCCGATAATTTTGGGGGAAGGGATAGCTCAGTGGTTTGAGCATTGGCCTGCTAAACCCAGAGTTGTGAGTTCAAGTCTTGAGGGGGCCATTTAGGGATCTGGGGCAAAAATTGGGGATTGGTCCTGCTTTGAGCGGGGGTTGAACTAGATGACCTCCTGAGGTCCCTTCCAACCCTGATATTCTATGATTCTATGTCTTGCACATTGCAGAAATTTCAAGTCTTAGTCTTTGCAATGCTGTTTCCTCTGTTCGAACCTGAGCACTGTGCAAAATCTGCCTTCCAGAACCCAGGGGGTCTGACAGTGATACACTACCATAGACTAGCCGAAATGAAAACCTCTTTTGTACATGTTTTATAGCTGTAATACATGAAATACGTTTTTTTCCAGAAATCACACTGGATAAGCAGATCATAAATTACACATATAAACAAAACAACAAGCAGAGAACATATTTAAAGTAATTTTTCCATAACAAAATTGAATGAAATCAATATATAATTGTACACATGCGGAGAGATTATACTTTGACTTTTCAAGAAATATGAGACAGCAATATGACATGATTTACAAAAGCATCCATAATTCTAAAAGAATATGCATATCACATCCCCTCCCACAAAATCACTCTTGGGGTTAAGCCTTTCTCAAAAATATGTCAAACCTGTTCTGTGGAGGCTGGGGGGATGCTACAAATTTAAACAGGGTTTTCCATTTGGGCCAGCAGTTCTGAGATTGCAGTCATGGGCACATTTTGATTATTTAAAGTGCCAGCAAGATAAGTCCCATCTTCAGTTTTACAGATGGCTTTTACCTGAGTAGAGCTGAAGTCAAATATTTAGATTTAAGGCAAAAAAGGAGTAATTAATATTCAAAATATCAGAAGCCTGAACCATCATCATTGCTAATGCATATGAGAGCTAGCGACAGAAGTGCCTGTTATTCACAATGCCACTTACTTAGTGCAGTCTGCCCAGTGCTTCAAAATCAGTCTGTTCAGCTATAATGAGGAGGGACAGACAGTGACTGGTCAGATGCAGCATTAACTGGGATCAGAACCTGTACACTGGGAATGTAATGGAGTGGAAAACTAAGGTTATTCTGCAAATTGTAGACCTAGGCTTGCAGCTAATGCTCCCTCTCCAGGGTAGCTATTCAGTTAAAGCAGGCTTCATTAACACTGGAACACATCATTTGCATCTAATGGGGATTAATGACTCTTTAAAATTAAATATTATGGAATTTGCAGGCTTTTTGTTCAAGCCAACATCATCACATCAAAACTGCAAACTTAATTGAGTGTAGGGAATTAGGACAAAATATTGTATGTTACAGTCCCTTTTTTCCTGGAATTATGTACATTATAATTATTTGCCAATAAGTTCTTTGAATTAATGTCTTTCCTCTCCACTTGTGAAAATGGAAGACTTAGTTGGGGAAACTGATCAGAACTAGAGCATTCTTGTTCATTTCAGAAAGTGGTATGGGACTATTTATTGCACTGGTGGTGTTATTTGCTAGAAAAGCATCAGCTATCTGCTATCGGCTGCACAAATAAGAATGAAGATAAGATCCCTGCTGTTTATGCCAAATCTGCCAACTATAGGTTCTTGTACCTTCCTGGGAAGCTTCCAGTACTGGCCACTTTCTGAGACAAGATACTGGATGGACTCTGCATCTGATCCAGTATGGCAATACCTATATTCCAGAAGAAATCACCTTCTAAGCAGACACAATGAATAAATGTGAATGGGTCAGACAAAAAGCAGTGTGTTTGATCCACAATTCTTGTTGCTCTCCTATGGGTATTCTTCCCCCATTAAGGTTGCACAAAGTCACCCAAAGTGAGAACCTTGAAAGTTAAGATTCTAACAGTAGCATTAACTTAGCTACCTTGCATATGTGTAATTTTCTATCCCTGATTTTCTAGTTCAGTGTGTAGCTTAATATATTCTTACATTTGTAACAAAGTATATTCCATACAACATGCAATGCAGCCATGTTAATTTTTCTGTTGGACCTTTAACATGTGTATTTCCTGATCTTTGGTGACTTTAATCATGCAACCACAATTTTTTGCATGTAATCATACTATTCATTAAGAACATACACATATATATGTGAAAAGTGAATGTAGGTTTCAAACCTATCTGCTCCACTATCATGAACATTATGATACATCTAGAGTCACTACACAACAATGTATATGGGAACTGTCCAACTGAAACCTCAAGAAGATTTTAGGTAGAATGAAATTAGGCCAGGGCATCAGTCCCCATAAATCTATAAGACCTTTAATGATGTTGGCTCATCTTATCTAAAAGAGAGAATCTCCAGTGGCCCAGTGACCTCTGACAATGACTGGAATTCATTTCTGTGCAGACAGGCAGCACAAAGCCTATGTACCACTTAGCCACTAGAGTTTTAAAACCATAGCAAGTTAAATGGGATTTAAGTGGTGCATAAGGTCTTCTGCTGGCCCTCTGCACAGGACTGAATTTCAAGCAATGTGCCTGAGAGGGAAGAACGTGATATATGGAATAACTAGCATCACTTCTCTTTTACGCACCTACAATTTTCCTGGAACATTATCATCCATGTACTGTTCGAACATAAGTGTGTGAGATCTAACAAGACTGCAGAAGGAGGAGGAATGTCTTATAACCTGATGCAACAAATAAATGCAAGGACATGTGGTATGAGCTTTAAGTGCAGAAGGTCCACAATCCTAAAGCACTGTGCCTTTGCACTATCTCTTTGGATTCAAGGTATGCTGTTATATAGATGCATAGAGTCTGGTACACAGTCAGTAGTAAGCTTGAAAAACTGCATACTTTTGTAAGAAAACAGCAATTTACATTACATTACCTATTGGAAGATTGAGTGTCTTGAAGCAGTTGTTTAATGGTTGTTTTTAACATGAGAGAACAGTATGTGTTGCATATTGAAAAATTGCAAGCATCTTCTGGACTTTCCTAACAAACATTTAACTTTCATATAATACTGAAAGGAGTAAGCAATCAGTGCTACAGTCTAAGCATCTTGCAAAGTGGTAGTTTTGTGAGAAATTCTGCAGAAATACCCAGATTAAATTACAATGGTATTTATAAACTGTACATTGGGAGAAACAAGCTTTGGATTTTCTGGTTCCAAACTTAAGCAAAGCACTTTGAGCATGTTCTTTATTTTAAATATGAGTAATCCCATCCCTATTCAGCAAAGCACTTAAGTGTATGCTTAAATCCCACTGACTTCAGTCGGATTTAGATACTTGTTGAATGCTTAGCTCACTAGGGATGGGATTATTGATGTGCTTAAATTTAAACACATCTTTGCTGAAACAGGGATTTATCCTATGTGCATACACTTTATAGATCTGGATTAAAATGTAACACTGTGGAGTGCACTTATCTAATGCAATGCAAGTGCTGAGACATCTGAACTGATATTTAGATGTGTTATGGTTTAAAGAACGAGGAGTACTTGTGGCACCTTAGAGATTAACACATTTATTTGGGCATAAGCTTTCATGGGCTAAAACCCATTTCATCAGATGCATGGAGTGGAAAATACAGCAGGAAGATATATATCTACAGAGAACATGAAAAGATAGGGGTTGCCATACCAACTCTAACAAGACAAATTAATTAAATTGGGCTATTATCAGCAGGAGAAAAAAACTTTTTTAGTGATAATCAGGATGGCCCATTTCAAACAGTTGACAAGAAGGTGTGAGTAACAGCAGGGAGAAAAATTAGCATGGGAAAATAGTTTTTAGTTTGTGTAATGACCCATCTATTCCCAGTCTTTATTCAAGCCTAATTTGATGGTGTCTAGTTTGCAAATTAATTCCAGTTTCTTGTTGGAGTCTGTTTTTGAAGTTTTTTTGTTGAAGAATTGCCACTTTTAGGTCTGTAACTGAGTGTCCAGGGAGGTTGAGGTGTTCTCCGACTGGTTTTTAAATGTTATAATTCTTGACATCTGATTTGTGTCCATTTGTTCTTTGTTTGTTGTTTAACAAATTTTCCACAAGCTTGATATGTGGCATCTGAAATGAGTGGTGGCATTTCAGTATTGTATATGTTATGGCATATACATGTGAATTATTTGTTCAAAATTATATTCATATTGCCTCCTTGAAAATCACAACACTTTAATTGCACCTAAAATGCAGAGGTCATTGCAATTCTGTACATGAACACATTTTGCTTATTGTTAAGATTGCTTAGTCTGGAAGCTTTTTCAAACAGGGATTATCATATTATAAATAGGCTTGGCAGAATCATTTTTGTATACTTTTGAGGAATACCAGTGTTTATTTTTAAGCATTTTTTCTATTTTTATCTATTTACATTTTCACAGTTCTGGAAAATTATTGGGAAGCTCAGACAATATTTTAATGATAGCAGATGTTAAGATTCAAACTGTTAAAGCACTATAATTGTTAAAACACAATCTGTCAACATATTTCAAAATAAACAAAGTTCCTTAAATCAGACTCTAAGTTCTAAAGCAGCATTTTTCTTTCTTTGACTTTCTTTAAATTTAGATTATTATTGGTGGAAGTGTGTGTGTGTGTGTGTGTGTGTGTGTGTGTGTGTGTGTGTATGTGGTGAAACTGATGTTTAGTGACATTTAACAATAAAAATCTAATCCTTCTAACCCTAATTATAAGTGTTTGTATAGTGTCTAGCCCAGTGGGGTGGGTAGGCTCTGCTATAAAACAAATAGTTATTAGTATTTTTATAGGTTATTAGCCATAAACAACATTTTGTGTGGAAAAGTAAAAGACACAGAGTGGATCAATGTTCTTTATCTCATTTCACCTTTGTTTTTATTTGAGTTTCTTTATTTCAGTATAAATAGTAAAACTACTAGTTGATTTTTTTTAAGAATGGCATAAATGACTCATTTTATATATATATTAGGTACTTCCTAGAGAGAAGATACACTTTGGTGACTGCAAATTATTTTTTTCCGGGCTTTCATTTATTGATCAGTAGCTTAACATTTATCAGATGTAACATTGCCACTTTTTGGAGTAACATATTAGAGGTCAAACTAAAGCACCAAGTAATTTTTTTGTTAGTTTACACTTATAAGACTCTGATCTCTGCTGGATAATTATTTATCTTTTGCATCTGCTTTGGAGAACCAGGGTATGGCACTCTGGCATTCAGTGCTGCTGAACAAAATAATGATACAAAAAGTGCCACAATCACATCCTTTGTACATCAGAGCAGAGAATTTGATGGTGAGATGGGTGTTTCCTTCTCTCATTGTACCATCAGTGGCTTGATAGTCAGATTTCACAAATGTCTCCTCTTCCATTACTGAATGAAGGATGATAATGGCCAGTGATGTCAATGGGACTTCTTAAGCACATGCTAAAAATTAAGTACATTTGTAGGTGCTTTGCTGAATAGGAATAAGAGCTGGATGACAAATTTTAAATTTAAAAACATTGTCAGCATTTGCAAAACATAATTGGGAGAACTTTTCCGAATTTTTGTCCATCTCTAGATGAGATTTAGGATGTTTGTGTGTTTCTTTTATAAGGTTTATTTTTAATGACGTACTATACATAAATATATTGGCTCACTCTTGAAGAAAACAAAACAATTGCCTCTGTAATGGTAAAGTTCTTTTGCAGATCATATTTCTGGCTTGCAACGATACATAGCTTCAGAGTTAGTTTACAGGGTAATCCCTACTTAATGTTGTTCTTCCTGTACCATGCAGGAAAAATAGGCAAACAACTATTATGAAACAGGGTGAAATTCACCCCTTGCGTGGAGGCCTAGTAGAAGGCCCATGCACCACTTAAGTTCCATTTAAGTCTTCAGGGACTCAAGGCAGAAAAATCCTTATTAAAGTTCCCACTACCAAATATGGAAGGAGAGACTTTTCCATGGTTTAGTAGCATAAAGAGAAGTCCATCAGTAATGTGTAATAAAATAACAGGGATTGTTGCACTGAGACAAACATGAGAAACTGCCCATTATTGGCGCTTGCTTTTATTTATATTTATAATTTTACCTAAGCAGAGTTGTCTGCCAAGTTTTATTTCAATTCAGTAAGATATCACCCTACCACAGGGGCGGGCAAACATTTTGGCCTGGGGACCACATCAGGTTTTCAAAATTGTATGGAGGGTTGGTTAGGGGAGGCTGTGCCTCCCCAAACAGCCAGGTGTGGCTCGGCCTCCCGGCCCCTATCAGACCCCTGTCTGTCCCCTTATACCCCCCCACGACCTCTGCCCCATCCACCCCCCCGTCCCCTGACACCCCCAGACCCCCCACCCCTGATGGCTCCCCGCTGCCCCATCCAACCCCTCCTCTCCTTCCTGACGACCCCCCCGGGACCCCGCCCCCATTCAACCCCCCGTTCCCTGCCCCCTGACCACCACCCTGAACTCCCCTGCCCTCTATCCAACTCCCTGCCCCCTTACCGCACTGCCTGGAACACCAGTGGCTGGCAGTGCTACAGCCATGCCACCCAGAGCACCAGACCAGGTAGCCGTGCTGCCCTGCTGATGCCAGCCATGCCACCGTGCAGCACAGAGCACTGAGTCAGGCTGCGGCTCTGCAGCTGCGCTGCCTGGCAAGAGATCTCAGCCCCGCTACCCAGAGCATCGCGCCGGTGGCACAGTGAACTGAGGCTGCAGGGGAAAGGGAACAGCAGGGGAGGGGCTGGGGGCTAGCCTCCCGGACCAGGAGCTCAGGGCCCGGGCAGGAGAGTCCCGTGGGCCAGATGTGGCCCGCGGGCCATAGTTTGCCCACCTTGGTCTATTGTGAGTGCAAAATTTTCTAAAATGGAATCAAAGAATGATGTTCAAAGTCAAAAGACAGATATCTCACCAAGTCTAAATAATAACTTAGCAACTATATAATATGTTATACAATGGCAAAAATCCTGCTATTTTTGTTTGGTATGGACCTCTTCTTCCACAGAAAGCTAAACTTGTAGGGCAGATTAAAAAGGTTCAGTATGTGAGCCTGTAAAAGTATACCTGCAGCAGCCCACATTCGTACCCACAACTAAGCATGTATATTTCTAGAAAATGTGATGCTTTTTCAGTACAGCCAGAAGACAAGCATTTTTGCAGGCACAATTGGAGCGGTCTTCAAAAATTTGTTAGAATTTTGCCATTTTTACTGCTCTGCTGAGCCATGAAGGTGGAAGTGAGTGGGTGAAAATATGCATGTTATACTACACTATTCATGTTATACTGGTAGGTTTACACAAAATAACAGATATTTCCACTAGACCTGTGGCCTCAAATGCATTCTGTAGAGGTTTATTTTAGATTTTATCCTGTAAAAATAACATTGGGTATATGCTAGGGTTTCTCGGCCCATGGGTTGGGACCCAAAATTGGGTCACAAGAATGTTTCAAAGGGTCACATGGCAGCTCCTCTGGGTTCTGTCCCACAGGACAGACTGGGTTCACCTCCCTGCTCCAGGCACAGCAACCTTGGGGGTCCCAGCACCACTCAGGTTTGGCTGAGCCATCATAAAGACAGGAGCTTGGGTAGGCCAAATCTGAGTGAGTGACACTGCAACCCCCTGAGCCAGATCACAACTCCACTCACACAAATTTAGTCCAGTCATGGGGGCAGGGCCGGTCTGAGTGGCACAGCAACCCTGCAGGTTGCAACACCCAGAGCAGAGAGCCAAGGCCAGCCAGTCATACAGCACAGGAGTTGCCACTGTAGGGTGAGTGTCGGGCAGGATCCAACCAAAACCACCCCAGGGCCTCCACCCTTAGACTATTTATTGGGTCACAACAGGCCATAAAAATTTATAAGGAGGTCATGATCCCAAAAAGGTTAAGAACCACTGTTTTAAGTGACTGTCACCTTTATCTATCATAAGAATAAACACATTCTGGAGATACTTTCTAGTAAAGCAATAATTAGGTTGTATTTTTAGACTCCAAGTTTCTTTTGGACAGGGAATATTATTTGCTCTATGTTTCATAGTGTATCTAACCGATCAGGGCCCCAGTAAGATTTCTCTCTCTCTCCTTGTCTATAGTCTGGCTTCATCTTAGAAATTTGTATTAATTTATCTATTTACTTAGCTGAGTTTTTCTTTTATAAGTGAAATTACATTTATTCCTGTTTTCACCTTTAATGCTGTGACAGAAGAGGATTTCATCCCTTTTTCTCTTGGTCTCCTAGGAAATTGATCTCATGACCTTTAACATTTCAATGCACCGTTCCTGGTGGCGAGAGCATGGGCCAGGCTGCATACGGAGAGTGGTGCGCCCTTCAGCCCCTGGGATCCTAGACGATTACTCCTATGTCTCTGTGACAGGCTGCATCATTGACTTCCAGTATCTCGAGGTCATTCACAGCGCCATCCAAATATTACTGTCTGTAAGTTTCTATTTTCACAAATGCTATTTTCAGTTATCAGATTGTACCATTCCTACTCTTCTTTATTATGCAGGTCACATGCTATTGTTTCTGTTTACTGAGTGGATGGTTTCAGTAACTGACCAATAACAGTACAGATTTTACGTTGCATATTTGAGTATAAAACTTGCCATTTGAAATGTACACAGCTCTCCTATGCTGATATTTCATAACAGCCCTACATTGGGTTCATAGCCCTAATGCTGGCCCTTTCTATGGAAGTGAATTTCATCCATAGAAATTAATGCTATTCTTTAGAACATGTGCAGAAAGGGAACACTTCATCTAGCTCTGAATATAAATCTATTTTAGCTAGTAAATAGTTTCCTAATGCAAACAAAGAACAAGTGAAAAAGGGAAATTGTAGTAATTAGAGTACTACTATACCTTTTTTTCTGACATTCTGTATCCTTCTGTCGGAATCTGAGGTATCCAAACATTTTACCTTAGTGGGCCACTTATGGCAGTTACCGTATAATTACCTTACCAGCCTGAAACTGCACACCATTTAATATAGTAATATTATTGTGCCATCAAGAGAAGCCTATTATCTATCAGATACTGCAGATTGTTCTGCTACTGGACTGTGAACATTTGCACTATTGAATCTAAAGTGGCCATGGGGGAAGAGGGAGAACGGGACCTAATTTCTCAGAAGCAGTAGAATAGATTTTGTTTATTTAGTTGAAAATTGTTTGCAAAATATAATAATCATAGTTTTGTACAAGATCTTGGTATATGTGTGTAGGAGGGTATTGGAGTGGACAGCAATTGGTTACAGCTACTGAGCAAAAAAGAGAGAGAATCCTGTGAAATTGTTTATTGCAAAGTAGAATTAAAATGCCATATTTTAGAAAGAAAGAAAGAATTAAAACATTTTTTTTCTGGCAGCTAGTTCTAAAAGTGGATTGTGCCTTTCTGGAGCTTGCAATATGGTTAAATTTCATAACATTTTTATGTAGCAATAGTAGTACAATAAACCTTTTAATAATGTAACAAAAATCTTATTGGCATAACAAATTGTTTTATCATGCTAACTCTGGTCCAAATGAACAGGAAGGTAAACGCTTTTATTTGATAGGGAGTTAGATTATCTGTACCATGAAATCCCTCAAGGTGTAAATACTGCATACCAGTCCAGGTAGATCTTTCTGCTTTTTAATAGATCTTTTCAAAGATTCCTTTTACTTAAATATTTTAACTTGTATATAAAAAGCAACAGTTTTATATGCACAAGATGGTGCATCTATGACCATATTAGACCCTGCTTACATCACTCCTTTACCTCTAGTGCAGTCCAATCACCTGTGATGCTTGCTGTATATGCATTAGAGTAGTCATCATTAAAGAGTCATCCTCTGCAAACAGTTACTAGACCAGAGTCATTTAAGGTCTGAACCTGATGCTGAACATTCAATGATATCAATGGGAATTGCAAGTACTCAGCATCTCTCAGGATTACACTCTTTTCCCTATTCTAACTATAGGGAAATCCAGTCATATTTTAGAGTAGTGTGGTAACTGCTGTAAAGGCTGACTTTTAAAAGGGAAGCTTGGTAGCATTACACAACAATACATTATTCTATGTACAGTGCATGGAAAATTTCCTATTGATGAACACATCCTTATACACAGTGCCTTTAATTTTTAAAAAGTGAGGCATGTCCTCTATGCTGAGTGCCAGATTTTGCAGGGAACAAATGCTGGTTGCATAAGTGGTAGCAGCTTTGAGCATGTCTGTGGCCCATTAAACCGTTCTGGGGAGGCTATTTGTAGATAGATGTTCTTACACAAAACTGGAAATGCTAAATGGGGAGTGGGAACTGGCTTTCATAAGACAATCTCTGAAGTCCATAGAGAGTCTCTCATTTGACTTCAGTGCGCTCAGGATTAGACTCACAATGAGCCATTTTATATGGACATTAGGAAAAACTTTAGTTTTAGGTTGGACATTAGGAAAAACTTCCTAATTGTCAGGGTGGTTAAGCACTAGAATAAATTGCCTAGGGAGGTTGTGGAATCTCCATCATTGGGGATTTTTAAGAGCAGGTTGGACGAACACCTGTCAGGGTTGGCCTAGATAATACTTAGTCCTGCCTTGAGTGCAGGGGACTGGACTAGATGACCTCTCGAGGTCCCTTCCAGTTTTATGATTCAATAATTCTGTGATATATATATACACACACCAATCTAATATTTTAAAATGTTTCCTTATGCTTATGAACAGCCACCCGTGCTGCAGCTTTGGGGCTACTGTTCCTCAAGTTCGCTTGGACCTGGCTAGATTCACACTAGCTTGGCTATATCTACACACGCTGCACTCACAGCTCCCGACTGCAATGTGGACACACCCTGAATTAAACAATTCTGCTCCCCTAAAGTCAATGAGTGTTATACCACTGTCTTCAATGGGAGCAGAGTTAGGCCAGTGCAGAATGCTTTGGAAAATCCGACCTTTAACGTTCATAGACATGTCATCCAAGCACCTGCAGAGTTTAACAATTTTCATTAACTACTTAACTGAATATTTCAATGTTTTGTTGGTTCATCCATGAACATGCAATCATCTCTCTCAAAAAGATAATTATTTCCTCTTGTTTTATCACACAACTATCTGCTCTCATGGCCATTTTTCTTCTGAATGTATAAAACGTACTTCCATAAGAAAATGGTAAACAACATGGTCTGATTACATTAGTTCTGGAAATCTGTTGTTTCTCTCCCTCAGCAGTACATCATGGTAACCCAATGCAATTGCCTTACTTTATGAATTATTTCTGCATCCCTGCTTTCAGAGAATCTGTCAAACATTGATTTAACATTACAATGAATTATGACATTTGGTGGATTTCAATACTATTTCATCAAAGAGAAATGGAATTTAATTAGAAACCGTATTCTGCACAACAGCCATTAAAATGGAGGATCTGAGATTCATGTAAATAATTAATCAAAACAAACATGATTGTCAAGTTTGAGAGAGAGATTAAAAGCAAGACAATAAATGATACTGGAAAATAGTTGCTTAATGAAGTTCAGATTGTTGACAATGTCATCATCCTGAGCCATAGATTCAAACACATTTTAAGTTAATTTGAGTAGCTTTTCATGAGTGCCATGCATCAAGAATTCTCTTCTATACTCCATTTTAAAAACTCTAGACCGTCTTTTTCAACAGGGTTATAAAGAATTTTTTTCTCCTTCTCTTTAGACAAGCTAGAGCTGCTGGAATGATTATTGCAGCCCAGTTATCATTTGATATAACAAAAGGGCTAATGATATCAGTATATAACGTGATTCCTCTGAGGAACTACAGCAGTCCCTCTTTTTCCCATTAGTTATAGCTCTGTTATTTTTATAATTGGGATCAGAAAAGATGCTAGGAAGCACATCATCTACACTCAAAATCCCTTTAGAGAATGGTGCCATTGTTCAACCTGGAGCTAGGGTCTCTTTCCATTTCCCAGAATGACTCCTGACTGATTATGAAAGCCAATCAACATCAATATGTGAGAGTAAAACATGAGCTAACTGGACGTGAAGACCTATGGGAAATATATATGAATAAAATGTATTTCCCTTTTGATATTACATCACTTTGTGAATTTCAGTCATTACTTTTGTCATCTTTATTGTCTAGGTTGGAAACATTTACTGTGTCACTTTTCCATCATGAACAATTGTACCAGGGCATAGAAAAGCAAGTTAACAATGCTGAATCCTGACCCTACCTTCAACATTATACCAAAAGAGAGTATCAGTGAAAAGCATATGTGTAATAATAATAGTGAAAAAGACATGATTAATAGCCATCTGAATAGCCGTTTCAGTTGGCCTATGGGCTTCTCAAAGATTCATTAACAGCTTTAGAGTGTTCAACAGCTGATAACTTTTTTTCAGCCTGAGCAATTTTGCAGTAGAACTATAGGGCTGCACTAAGTAACTATAACTGCAAACAGAAGACTTTGTGAAACCTGTGACAGATGCATCAATTTCCTGAAATATCTTTGGGGGATCTTACTGTAGTAATTTTATGTATCATTTTGGGCCAGGGATTGTATGTAATTCCATGTGGGTGGGTGACCCGAGCTCCTAGAGGTACTAAAAAAACTGTGTGATGATTATGGCAAATCAGCCAAGTTGTAATCCCCCAGAGAGGCTCACCCTCCTGCAGAGTCTCACAGATATATAGATTCCCCAATGACCAACAGACAAAGAAAGGACTTTTGGATAAATAGCCTCATATGGGGCCTTCTTTCTGATCCAGCTAATGGACAGGACCTCCTGTCCAATGAGGCCCCAATCCTTCCTGTGAAAGGTTAAAAGGACTTTGGCCTACCAAGGCCCCATAAGACTTCTGACCCTAGGCTATGGCTCTTTGGCTTCTGACTCAGTGCTCACCTTTGGCTTCAGCTCCTGTTCCCTATCTGAACCAGGCTCTGACTTGCAGCTCTAACACTTGTCTCCTGACTTTGTACCTGCCCATTGGCCTCGAACACCATGCTGACCACCAGGCCAGACCACTCACATCCCCATCGCTGGCACCAGTCTTCCACAGACCCTGAAATAGTTGTGGTGCACACCGTCTTGTGCAGAACACCAGTTTGAGCAGCCTGGAATGGTCCTTGACCCAGGTAATAGTGGCTTATATCCAATCAACTTTTAAAAAAGGCAAAGTCCATAAACATAACATAAAAAAGCCCTATGGCCCTCAGAGTTTTTCCTTCTCTGTCCACCTCCCTTGTACTTCCAGAGGGTTCTAAGAGGCAACTTGGGGCTAGCTCCTGTGGTAGAGGTTTGTTGCTCCCTTGAAGTCCCAAGCTTTTCTGTCCCTTCTCATCCTGGTCCTCCCTCTTTATACTTGGGCTTGCCCTCATTAGCTACAGCTGCTGGGAGCATGTCTCTCCACAATTTCTCACAGCTGAGCCAGAGCTCGGCTGGTTTTGCTATCTGAAGATGGAGGGGGTTTGGTGGGGGGTACGTATACCCCCATCACAGAGACAAAAATCCACTCATATCATCTGAATAAAACTAGTAAAATGGATTGTAGCTGTGACGTAAAAGAAGTGAGAACAGTTGAAGTCTTGGGAGCAGAGTAACATAGCATAGTTATGTGGCACTGGTAGGATCTGACCAGACTGGCCATAGATTGGAATAATGTGAATGTTGGAGGAGGTGGGGCAGAGGTAGAGAGAGAAAGAAAGAGGCTATGTCTTCACTGCCAAAAACTATGTGTTTCTACAGTGAGATAACTAATATGCATTAGCTGTCTTGCTGTAAAATCCCAGTGAATGTAATACGGGATATTACTACCTGAGGTTAACCGTATACCTCTATTCATGACTGAGCTACATCACAGTAAAAATTACAGTGCCTGTCTCCACTCAGATTTTACAGCAAGATGGCTAATGCATGTTACTTGTAAAAACACACCCTATTTTGGCAGTGAAGACAAAGCCAGAGAGCAGGAATAAGTTCTGGCACTAAAGAGGGGTCAGCAGTAATTCATCTGGCAGGAAACCACCACTGATAGCTCAAAATGTATCACTTAGGGCTTGTCTACATGGGAAAGTTATTCCAGAACAAGGTAGAGTGAGAATTGAAAGCACTATAACTATTCCAGAATAGGTTTCAGAGGGGGTAGCCATGCTAGTCTGTATCAGCAAAAACAACGAGGAGTCCTTGTGGCACTTTAAAGACTAACAAATGTAATTGGGCATAAGCTTTCATGGGCTAAAACCCACTTCATCAGATGCATGGAGTGAAAAATACAGTAAGCAGAATATTGTTATAGAACATGAAAAGATGGGAGTTGCCTTACCAAGTGGGGGAATAGCTCCCCCGTGGACATTCTTAACCCAGAACAGGAGTGCCTTTTTCTGGTTTAGTTTAATCCACTTACAAAATGGATTAAACTGCATTGAAAAAAATTACTCCTATTCAGGAACAAGTATGGAGAGTTATTCTGGGATAGCTATAGTGGAAGAGTTATTCCAGAAGAGCTCTTCTGAACAATTACCTCATGTAAACAAACTTTTCAACAATGCAACGGTTTTTCATTGAACTGGAGTGAGAGACTTGAAATTATTCCTGAACCCAAGTCTCCACACTTAAATGTGAGTGAGCTCTATGGACAAAGCTGGAGGCTAACCTAATACCATAGTTCGTTTTGTTTTGTTTTCAGCAATGGATTTGTGCTGCCCTAGTACTCATCAAAATTATCTCCTCTGTATATTATAGTTGTCAACCATGTAACCATACTTTCATATACAGGGGGAAATATACACCGATTAAAACCTGTCTCTGTGGGAGCCTGCACAGACAGGACATTTTTCTTTTAATCATGCACTGCATTGACAGCCTAACTCTTCCATTACAATTTGTAGACTGAATGTGACCTGAGTGCAGAAAGGATTTTTTCCTAAACTATGGTCCCAGGTGATTTGCAACATTCTATATGTTATACTATTCAAACAGGAGACTATCGAGTTGGGGTTGCACTGTGTGCACATTTGCTGCATCTCAGACTTTTCAAACTTTGTTGTAGCACTTTGGTTTTGGCTGAGAAAGAAGGTGCATGTCCATGTGACCCCATTTCAGGGCAGCTCAATAAAAGGCATATGCAAGATTGTCTAGGAGCCTTGATTTGTGAAATTTACAATCCATAAAAAGGTCATATTCTGTAGCTGCCAGAAATAGCTTCAGAGGTTTTAATGGCTTAACTCCTTCCCAAACCTAATCCGTATGAAATATATTGGCCTGTCTTGGCTGAAGTTTTTCCACTGCCATATGCCCCAGAAAATCTAAATTAAAAAAAAAAAAACAAAAAACTTGTTTTATGCCAATTGTAGAAGGTGTCTCACATACCTGATGTAAGAGTGAACTTGCAAGGAGGGGCTAATTTGAGATATGCAGTTCCACCAACAAAGCAGAAGTTCTGTGTGTCACCGAGAACAATTCAGTGTGGATACCTAATGCATTGGCACACAGAATCCGTTTGGAGTCAGGGCAGGGATGGGCTACAGGTGGACCTACTGGATTCACTGCTACATATATTTACTGATCATTGCCTTATAGGGGGTTTGATCCTGTAAGGTGCTGAGCACTCTTGCCCTGATCCTACACTTACATTCGTGCTTGGCTTTAAGCAAATGAGTAGTCCTGTTGGGTGAAATCTCAGTCCTATTGAAATCAATGGTAAAACTTCCATTGACTTCCATGGAGCTAGTTTTCACCCATTAAATTCAATTAGATTGATCACACATTTAAAGTTAAACACATGCTTCAGTGCTTTTCTGAGTTGGGGGCCAGAATACTTAGCCCTTTGCAGGTCTGGGCCCATGAAGCCTGTGTCGAGGAACCAAGGGAGATATTGTAGAGAACTCAGAGCTGCAGAAGTGGCCACAGCATTGCTCTCCTGCTACGCCATGTCCTAGGAGAGCAGATAGCTTTCCCTGGCACCCCAAAAGTCCCCTTTTCTTCCTCTTCCTCACCTCCTCTTGCTCACAAAACAGATACTTGGGTTCCATGGTGGGGAAAGAATTTTCCCCTCACAGAACACAAGCATGTGAGGAAAGGCCCTCAGAGGTTGGCTGACAATGTAAGTACTTATGGGAGACTAAAAAAAGAACTGGGTATATGTTAGTTCATGTCAGTCACAGATAAACCATTGCCCAAATGGTGATATTTTGCAGTCATTATGTTTGCAGGTTCCTGTTGAATTTGTCTTTGTTTTGATCTGTTTTTTGCCCTCAATAGTTGGCAAGTGTGCTTAGAATCTGGGAGAGGCACCTTTTCTAACTTGCTTTTCCAAATCTAAAGAAATCAATAAATATATAAAATAAACCACATATTGTAGAAAAGAAATTTCCAAGGTCTGGCTAAGCACAAACATGGAGGGCAGTGGCTGAGAATATGGCCATGAGGAAGTGTGTGCCAATGTGTATGTGTGTTCAGAATGGCTTGAGATTGAGTGATTGATGCCTGTGTCATTTCTTTGACATGGTTTGACCATGATTGGAAAAAGGAAGATTTTTATGCATACCAAAGATTTTTTGGCAGAGACTGTCAGGTGAATTACTTTCACTTTGCAGATTTGTCATGTGTAAGACTACGGTTATGTCATGGAGGTTATGTGAATCCTTGACTTCCATTGACCTTTGTGACATTTTCTGCCCTGGGGCTGGAGCTCCAAGCCAGCCCCACCCTTGCAGCTCCCAGCCCCCAACCTGGTGGGGGGACCCTGCAGCTGCCCAGCTGCAGCAGGCAGTGGGGACTCCCCACAGCTGCCCAGCTGCACCCGCGGCAAGCAGCTGGAGGACCCTCCAGCTACCAGCTGCCCCAGGTGAGGGGACCCCACAGCAGCCCATAGCTGGAGCAAACCCTGACTTGAAAAGGAAGAAAGTTACAGAGAATTGTATTGCTCCTGAATACTGTTCAAGCAATCTGACATGAGTCTGAACCAAATAGAGAACCTAATAAGTCAACTGTTCTGAAAAACAGTCCCAGCAGCTAGAACTCTGCCCAAGTCTACACAACATAAGAGTTTTTGAGAAATTATTCAAACTGATTTGGAACACCTTAGGGAGCTAGCTATTGATGTTATTTGTATTTGTACTTCTCATAAACTTCCAGATGCCACTATGTAAATTCAGTGATAATCATTGTGAATGACAGCAGAAAGACTGATAATTAATCATCCATTTAAAGGAACATTACCATTTTCCATTTTTATCTGTGTTTAGTGTCATTTGTTTGTATCATTCTTTTGTATTAGCTTATAATGCATGTAACACATTCACATACTGTAACACGCACACACCCCAAACACACAAAAACACACAGACATTTTTACAAATAGAGATAAATATACAAAAAAAAGACATATCCTGAAGACCTTACCCAGTGTCTCCTGAGTATTTACTCAAGCAAAACACTTTAATTGTTGAATTTTTGCCAGACTGAGGACTTCTGAAAATGGGCCTCATCCAAAGCCCAGTGAAGTCAAGGTAAAGACCTCCATTGACCTCAGTAGCCTTTGGATCAAATAATTCTCTGACAGATTTTAATTTACACAGAGAAGTTGGTGATGAATACAGATGTAGCAGAAAGTTTGCCTGATCAATGTTACATTAATTCAATTTGGAACATTTATGTGACAAGGTATGTAGGAGAAGGATGGTCCAGTGGTTAGAGTATTAGTCTGGACCTTGGGATTATGTGTACATGAGCAGGGGAATTACACCCCTAGCTCATAGTGTAAATATAGCCTTAGTCTTTCTATGCCTGAGTTCCCCATCTGTAAAATGGGCTAATAGTACTTCCCTACCCTTTCCAGGAATATTGTGAGGTTAAATGTATTTAAAGACTGTGAAGCACTCGGACACAATGGTAATGGGGCCATAGAAGTATTATTGATAGATGTTATTTATTTGAATCTCTACTTCAAAATTAACAGGACTAACAATGAGGTATTGCCATTGTCACAGTTCTGCTTTTGTATAATACTTTCTCAGTGACAGTTTAAATGGATAACTAGTGGTATGAAATATCTAAGGTTTCTTCTTAATAGAGCTTAAACATCATGAAAGATATTAGATTGCACCCTTGTACGATCGCTGTTCAATGACAAAATAAATTGGAACAAGATGCAATTTACTGTGTGGGATTGAATACAATCATTAGAATGATTACTATCCTTAGGTTTAATTATGTTTTCAGTATGCCATCCTTACAGATGCCTAATGGGCTCAATAAACAAATGCATGATCTAATTAAAAAAAATAATATAGGAAAATCTAAAAAAAAAAAACCACCTAGATGAAAATTAGAACTTGTACAGCTGAAAAAAAATCTACAGGGAGTTTAAATTGCCCTAATTTGAATCTATATTATCTGACAAATTGCCTTATATACTCTGCAAAGGCCTATACTCTAAGTTGTCCAAGGTAACAAAAGTCCAGTGCAGCGTGTTATGTAAGATTGTTTATAAAAGTCAGCAGAAGTTGGAGACAAATAAACTGGTAAAACGGGATTACGTTAAAAGAATTGAGATAAGGTTAGGGTGACCAGATGTCCCGATTTTTTAGGGACAGTCCCGATATTTGGGGCTTTTTCTTATATAGACACCTATTGCCCCCTGTCCCAACTTTTCACACTTGCTATCTAGTCACCCTAGAGGGTATCAACGAGACTCCTAGTAAAATTTGATAGGAGATGAAAAATTAAAGAAATCATAGGAAATGTTTATAGATGAAATCATCAAAATGTGTTTTGACTGATTAGTGCTAATGGGATGAGGCTGCCATCTCTTCTTGGACATTTAGCTGAGGATCATGAAGGATATGTTTGCCCCACATTTAAACCCCTGTGAGGGGGAAGGGTCCCAGAGCCCAGACTCCAGCCTGAACCCAAACATCTACCAACAATTTTTAGCCCTGCAGCCTGAGCCTTGCATGCCCAACTCAGGCAATCTGGGCCAGCTGTGGCTGGGCTGCAGATCTTTTATTCCAATGTAGAGGTACTATAAGTGGGAATGAGTGGGACATCTGGACTGGAAGGAGCTAGGTTTACCATCATGGCGGCTACCCTTACCATCTCCTGGGGCTAGGATTCACCATGACACCATTGAGCCTTCATCGTCCTGATTCTGAAAGATGTTCTGACGAGACTGCACCAGAGAGAGGGAACTGATGACACCAGCACATCCACTGGCTTTGGCTAAACCCTGAAGAGCACCTGGAATGTGAAACTTTGGTTCCTGCTGTACCACCTCCCTCATGTGTCCATTTCCTTACCTCACTTATTTCTTCTTTCCTACCTTTCTCCTTTGCCTTCTGTGTAATAAGAGTCTGGCTTAGCTGGCCAAGATTGCATCTTTTGCAACTCTGCTGTGAGTTTGTGACCAGTTAGGCAGCAAAAAGCAATGCCCTGAAGAGCCCGATGCTGGTACCAGTTTGCCACAGCCACTCCGAGGCTGATCAGACCATGTGCTTTCCCTGCATTTCTCCAGCAGTGAGACTGCAAGTAAGAGTCAGCACCAGAAACAGAAGCTGCATTTTCCATCTTTATTGTTCTTTTCTGTCCCTTTTGTGTGTATTTGTTTTCAGGGGACCAGGTTTGGACTTCAACAATGAACTACACTGCAGGCTGGCTCCAAGTTGTATCACATGCCCAACGCCACCTAATGTGCACACTCAAAACCCTTAACCCTGTTTAAGGGTGTGTTGGACCCAAGCTAGTGTGCTTGGCCAAGGGAATGGGGCAGCGTGCATGTTGAGCTGTGACCCCCACACCTGCCCACAATGCTATGTGAAGACAGCAAAATTGTGTGTGCCTGGGCTCTTATTTAGTTAGTACTCCAATGCCATTCCTACAATTCCCCATGTCAGTATCTTCCAATATTTTTATCTACTCACTTACTACCAGAAGCTCCCTGCCAGTTTAAAAATCTTTGCTCATTATTTAATCTTTTATTTCCATAGGGCCAGTTCCAGTTTTTGCACAGCTCAGTCCAGCTCTGCCAAACAGCCTACAAAATGCCTATCACCCAGCTGGCTAGATGACGAGCACACCAGGAGCACACCAATCCCCTAATGTACCAAAGGCATGTCGGGTGTATCACGACTTGTACGCAAGCACTGTAGGTCCTTCAGCAGCTAGGCCTTGTTGGCACCAGCACTGGTGGGTCCCAATAACCGCAGAGACACATGGTTAAGAGAAAGGTTGCAAATACCCTAGATACAGAGGCTTAAACGGTTACAATTCAAAGTGAGCAATAGCTGTAAATGTTTGGAACCCTAGGACCTAGTGCCTGGAGTGCCCTCTCCAGTCCAGTTTCTATTCAAGCAAATAGGAGCTTGCAGTTTGCCAAGGCAGGTTCAGTTAGTGTCCCTCTGCACTGGCTCCCTGCCCAGCAGCTGCTGCTCCCCCACAATCCCACATAGACCTGCAGCCAGTTGTAATGACCAGCAGTCACAGCCTGTTCCACACGCCACTCTTCATGCAGTTCCTGGGGGTTCCTCTCTGCATTCAATTTCTCTGCAGTTCCTGCCAGGCCATGTGGCTGCTGCTTTCCAACTTCCTGGTTCAGGACCTTTTCCCCTTACTTAGCCTGGGGGAAAGAAGTGCAGAGGGGAAGAGGCTGATGGGAGTTATAGCCCCCAGTTTAGCAGCTCCATACCACTTCCATAGGAGCACCAGAAATTGGTTTTGTTAATAACTTTGTTTGGTTGTACAATACGTTGGTGTGTGGGAGCTTGCGAAAGGAGGAAGAGTCAGGAAGTTATGTCTGAAGCTTTTAATAAAATATCGAAATCTTATAGTCACACAAAATCTATACCAAACCAACCATCAGGCTGTATTGCTGATATGTACAACAGTACAAAACTTACTGCATTACAACCCCTCATCACAGGCCACCATCACAGCAGCACATCTCAACCGCATCAACCTGCATGGCCAGCAAGTGGGCACACAAGACGTCCCTCATTTCCCTTGGCTACCCGGTCCCAGAGCCAGTGATAAATGCACTTTCTGATTGTCTGTACCAGGTCTGCAAACCACTGGTGTCTTGAGAGCACTCCATGCAGAAATATCCTTTGTTAGCCTCTCAGATGTTGTGTAGGTCACAGCATGCCAGAATAACATGATGGCACACTTGCATCCAAAAAATTACGTTAGCATCTTGCCCCGTTCAGCCTGCCAAATGTGCACTCCACCACCATCCTGCAACTGCTAAGCGTGCAATTAAACCTTCTTCTGCCAGGTCCTCTGAGATGGGAGTATGGCTTCATTAGCCATGGCTGGAGAGGGGATGTAGTTGTCCCCAAAATAAAAATGCCACTCATACCCTGTTGATAACCAGGTCCCTTTAAGGGATTAAAGGATCCCTGCTTCTCCAGATCTCTTCAGCACCCTGGCATCAAGCTCCTTTTTCCATACACCTCACTGGTGTTCATGAACCTGATTCCATGACCAACCAAGAATTGGAGAACAATGGATTAGTACCTTTGTGGTTGACATATTCACTTGATCTTTTTCCTATCATCTTCCATAGATGGCCTCAGAGCAGTCTGGGAACTCCATTCTCTGGAAGCCAGCTACTATTGCATACACATTTTTATGCTCACCACCAATATTAATCATCTCACAAATCTCCACCACCACATCACTGACAGTTGACTTTCCAACACCAAACTGGGCCACAGAAATATTGAATCATACAAATGTGGGGCTGGAAGGAATCTTGAGAATTCATTTAGTCTATCCCCCATGCTGTAGCAGACCAAGTTTACCTAGACCATTCCTCACAAGGTGTTTGTCCAACCTTTTCTTAAAAAGCCTCCAGTGACTGGGATTCCCCAACCTCCCTTGGTAACTTATCCCAGTACTTAACTATCCTTATAGTTGGTAAAGTTTTTAATAACATCTAACCTAAATCTCCTTTCCTGCAGATTAAGCAAATTATTTCTTGTCCTATCTTCAGCAGACATGGAGAACAGTTGATCAGCATGCTCTTTATAACATCCCTTATGATATTTGACAACTGTGAGCAACCCCACCTCCATCTTCTTTTTTCACGTCTACACATATCCAGATTTTTTCAACCTTTCCTCATAGGTGAAGTTTTCTGAAATTTTTATTATTTCTGTTGCTGTCCTCTGTCCTCTCTCCAATTTTTCCATCTCTTTCCTAAAGTGGGGTATCCAGAATTGGACAAAATACTCCAGATGAGGCCTCACCAGTGCTAAGTAGAACAGGACAGTTACCTCCCAGGTCTTGCAAATGACAATCCTGATACACTAATACACCCAAGAATGATATTAGTCTTGTTTGCAGTTGCATCATATTGTTTGCCCATATTCAATTTGTGATCCACTATAACCCCCAGATCCTTGGCTGACATACTACTTCCTAGCCAGTTATTCCCCATTTTGTATTTGTGCATTTGAGTTTTTGTTCCTAAGTGTAGTACTTTGCACTTGTCTTTATTAACTTTCATCTTGTTGTTTTCAGACCAATTCTCCAGTTTGTCAAGGTTGTTTTGAATTCTAATCCTGTCCTCCAAAGTGCTTGCAGCCTCTCTCGGTTTTCTGTCATCTGCAGATTTTATAAGCATACTCTCCACTCCGTTGTCCAAGTCATTAATGAAAATGTTAAATAATACCAGACCAGGACAGAACCCTGTCCAACTGTAGTAGATATAGCCTTCCTGTTTGACAGTGAACCATTGATAACTACTCTTTTTGAGTATGGTTTTTCAATCAGTTGTGCACCTACCTTATAGTAGTTTCATCTAGACTGCATTTCCCTAGTTTGCTTATGAGAATGTCATGGGGGACTATGTCAGAAACCTTACTAAAATCAAGATATATTACATCTACTGCTTCTCCCTATCTAGTAGGCCAGGAACACTATCAAAGAAGGAAAGTAGGATGGTTTGGCATTATTTGTTCTTGACAAATCCATACTGGTTATTCCTGATAACCCCATTATCCTCTAGGTGGTTACAAATTGATTGTTTAATAGTTTTCCCATTATCTTTCCAGGTATCAAAGTTAGGATGATTGGTCTATAATTTCCTGGATCCTCTTTGTTCTCCTTTTAAAAGTTGTATTTACCCTTCTCCAGTCCTCTGTGACCTCACCCATCCTCCATGAGTTTTTGAAGATTATTACTAAAGGTTCTGAGATTGCTTCAGCTATTCCTTAGGCCTGGTCTACAATAAAAACTTAGGCTGACCCAGCTACATCACTCAGGGATGTAAAAAATCATATGCCTGAGCGACGTAGTTAAGCCGACCTAACACCTGCTATAGACAGTGCTAGGTTGATGGGAGAGTTCTTCTGTTGACCTAGCTACCGCCTCTTGAAGAGGTGGATTAACATGCCAATAGGAGAATCCCTCCCATAGGTGTAGGTAGCATTTACACTGAAGTGCCACAGCAGCACAAGTGCAGCATTGTAGCTGTGCCCCATAGCGTTTCAACGATAGATAAACCCTTGCGTACCCTATGGTGAATTTCATCTGGCCTTGCCAACTTGACTATATCTAACTTATCCAGATATTCTTTAACCTGTTCTTTCACTATTCTGGCTAGTGTTTCTCCCCCTTTGTTGATAATATTAATTGTGTAAAGCACAATTAACCTTTTAATTGAAGACTGAAGCAAGACAGGCATCAAACACCTCAGCCTTCTTGTTTTTGTTCATATTAGCTTCTCTTCCCCACTAAGTAGTGGACCTACAATTTCCTATGTCTTTCTCTTAAGAACATAAGAATGGCTGTATTCGGTCAGACCAATGATCCATTTAGCCCAGTATTCTGTCTTCCAGCAGTATCCAGTGCTAGAAGCTTCAGAGGGAATGAACAGAACAGGACAATTTATTGAGTGATCCATCCCCTGTTGTCCAGTCCCAGCTTCTGGCAGTCAAAGGGCCTGGAGCATGTGCTAATAGTATTGATGGTCCTATCCTCCATGAATTTATCTAATTCTTTTTTTTAACACAGCTGTAATTTTGGTCTTCACAACATCACATGACAACAAGTTCCACAGGCGACTGTGTGTTGTGTGAAGAAGTACTTCCTTATGTTTGTTTTAAACCTATTGCCTATTAATTTCATTGGCTGACCCCTAGTTGGTGTGTTATGTGAAGGGGTAAATAACACGTCCTTATTCACTTTCTCCACAACATTTGTGATTTTATAGCCCTCTATCAAATCGCCCCTTAGTCATCTCATTTCTAAGATGAATGGTCCCAGTATTTTTAATCTCTCTTTGTATGGAAGCTGTTCCATACCACTAATCATTTTGTTGCCCTTCTCTTTCCCAATTCTAATATATCTTTTTTGAGATGAGGCTACAGAACTACATGCAGTATTCAAGGTGTGGGTATACCATGAATTTATATATTGGCATTATAGTATTTTCCATCTTATCTATCCCTTTCCTAATGGCTTCTAACATTGACTGCCACTGCACATTGAGCAGATGTTTTCAAAGAACTATTCGTGATGACTCCAAGCTCTCTTTCTTGAGTGGTAACAGCTATTTTGTATAGATAGTTGGGATTATGTTTTCCAATGTGCATTACTTTGCATTTATCAACATTTTTATCTGCATATGAATTTTATCTGCCATTTTGTTGCCTAGTCACCCAGTTTTGTGCTATCCCTTTGTAACTCGTCGTTGTCAGCTTTGCACTTAACTATTTTAAGTAATTCTTTATCATCTGTAAACTTTGCCACCTCACTGTTCACCGCCATTTTCAGATCATTTATGAATATACTAACAGCACTGGCCTAACTATAGATCCTTGGGGAACCCTACTATTTGCCTCTCTCCGCTGTGTAAACTGACCATTTATTCCTACCCTTTGTTTCCTATCTTTTAACTGGTTACTGATCTAGGAGAGGACCTTCCCTCTTATCCCATGGCTGCTTACTTTGTTTAATGGCCTTTGGTGTGGGGGCCTTGTCAAAGGTTTTCTGAAAGTCTTGTTCCTCATGTATTTACAGAAGCTCTTCTATTGCCATTTATGTCTCTTGCTAGATGTAACTCATTTTGCTCCTTAGCCTTTCTGATTTTGTCCCTACATGTTTGTGCTGTTCTTTTGTACTTCTCCTTAGCAATTTGTCCATGTTTCCGCTTTTTGTAGGATTCCTTTTTGATTCTCAGGTGATTAAAGAGCTCCTGATGGTGCCATATTGGCTTCTTTAGTATTCTTCCTGTTTGCCCTTCCCAGAAGTATATTTTGCTGTTGTGTCTTTAATATTGACTGTTTGAGAAACTGCCATCTCTCCTGAATTCCTTTTTCTGTTAGTATTTTTCCAACGGGACCTTACCTGCCACTTCTCTGAGTCTGTTAAAAATCAGCTTTTCTGAAATCAATTGTCTTTATTCTGCTGTTCTCTTTGAGCAGCTCTCTACCCAGAGGGCTCCCACAAAAGTTACACAAGGAGCACAGAGGCATCAGTGGACATTTCTGCTTCTGTTTGAGACAGAGGGGGGTGACAGCTGTTTATTCTGTTGTAATACCTGGTTGAATAATCATGCGTTTGCATTTATTTATGAGCCTTTCAAAATTCCTTTCTGCTTTTCTGACTGATGGAGTTGTTTACCAGATGTTGGGGCAGGGGTTCTTAAGGATTCGAGATTTACCTTCCTCAAGCTTTTGTAAACAGAAAATACAAATAATACAGAGATTTCCCATGTGCTCTGGTGTTTTTTCATTATATTGTGTTGACAGTCTCACATTTATAACCTTACCTGCATTGGCGCTTGCTGCTGGTGTTTGCTTGCCCCTCAGTTCATAGGTGCCGCCTGAAAATGTTAAATTAGCGAGCTTTCTTTATTGGTGGAGTTTCGTCCATTCACTTTTGCAAAGACAGTCTGCATTCACACCAATGTAAATCAGGATTAACTCAATTGAGGTATGTGGTGTGAGTGGCGAATCAGGCCCTGGTTGCTCAGTAGTAAAGATATGGAATGTGTATAGAGAGTGAGGAATAATAGAGAGGGTTGCACAGATACTCTGGCTCCTAGGACTTTAATTAATTCCTAGCCAGTAATGTTTATTAAATGAGAGATTGTAATAATAACAAGTGGCACATTTCTCATCCCTTTTTAATTTTGTTGTTGAGTAGGAAGGCTGCCCTTTTGTGGGAAAGAGCATGATCACAGATTGCTGCCCTGCCCTGCTACTGAATACTGGGCAGCACTATGAACCTCTGACACAGAAAGGATGGAACCGCAGGAGTGTACCACTCGAGTATAACTTCTCCAATTAACAGCCATTGTGTGAGAATGATGAGATTTATAAAGAGACCATCATTTTAATGCTCTGTTTATTTGCTTTTGCATTTGATATACTTTGGCTGTGAGTGAGATGGAGATGCACTTGACTTATACACATTCACATATCACTTGGTTCACTCTTAAGAGCAAGAGTTCTCAACCTTTTGGGGTTGTAGGTTTCCCTTGAGATAGCTCTGCACCAGGGCTTCTCATGTCTGTGTCCATTGATGCCTCTGTGCTTCCTTTGAACTCCTGTGGGAATGCTATGGATAGAGAACTGTTCATAGAGAACAGAAAACGAAGACATATATACTGCATAAAAGGAGACACCAGCCATTCTCTGCTCCTTGGCTTCACCCTGCAAAAAGGGCATTTTTGCACCAGAAGCAGAAATTTCACTATTACTACCACTCTTTTCTTCCATTTCTGCTGGTCTATCCAGTTGTTACACCCACTTCCATCCTCCAATTTTATGGGGACATTCAGAGACAAGAGCAGGGAAAAGGCCTGTTTAAGAGTCTCCCCTTGCTTTTTTTTACCACCCCTATGCTGCCGGCTAAGTGGCACTGGCACATGCATTCAAAACTCATGCCCCAGTGCAGGGATCTGCCTCATAGATTAGAACTACTGATCAACAGAGAAAGAATTTCTGTAGATTGATTATTTTTCTCCAGTGAGCTACTGAAGCACCTAAGCATAACCAGTGCAAGAAGCAAAAAAGCATCTGCAAGCACTAGAAAATGAGTGAGGAGGTTGGGCTGGAAGCAGAGACTCTTGAGAATGAAAGTACATCTGCACAGGCTGTCTTTCTCCCTCTCTTTCATCTCCTGTTTTTCAGCTTCCCATTTGTAGCTGAAATCAGAATTTCGATCTATTGCTGAGATGATGATTTTTCTGATAAAAGGGGAGTCTTCCTATAGCAATTGCATAGTGGGGGGAAGGGGGGCTGACTAAAATACATTGAGATGGGATACATTTAAAGCACAGCCAGAATGTTTACACCCTCAGAAATAATGGACCTTGCCAATTGTTCCAATCATAGCTCTGTTAAATCAAGCTCCAAAAATCTCAACTGTCCCGTATCTGGCCCCTCTATTTTCCTTTGCTCTTAATATAATGAAAGTCTCTAAAAAACAAGTGCAGACTTTTTTTGAATCCCCAGTAAAATTGTCTTTGTGCAGTGGTTTTACTTTGTGCTGGCATTTTTTACTGGGGAAAAAATTATATCAACATATGTGAATAAAACTAGACATATATCGATTTTGTCCTTGTATAATAAATGTATGTAACTATAGCTGTACAATAAAAAGGTTTTGCATTACAGAATACAGATATTTCTAACCTGTAAATTGCCAGGTCTCTGGATAAATGTAACACAATATTCCGGAGTCAAAGTCATAGGTGCTCCAAAAAGCAATAGCCGAAAGTTTAAAAAGAAAACCTGACTTGTAACTGCATTTTGTCAAATAGGTTACATAAATATGGTAGTTGGGCTGTTTTACATCCAAATGCATTTGATTATTCAATATACAATGGGCTGAGTAATCCTATAAATATTTATGAGTGAGCTACAGAGCCTGGCATAGGCTTTTCTCTATCTTCCAGCACATGGAGGTTTTACAATGTGCACCATGTCAGTATAAAATAAAACTTAATGTTTTGGTTACTACTTAATAAATTCAACTGCATGGCTCTGAACCATATACGCATATTCTCTAGACAGTTTGTCATAGACAATTTTGTTTAGGCCAATTCACGAGAAGCCAATCTGTGATCACCTAATTCCCAAAGCAGCTATTGGCGGCATATGTCTGGGGAGGGGTGAGATCTAAAACAAGCTGCTCTGCACTTTGACCTGAGGCAAGATGATTTGGAATTCACAGATTAATAGATTTTGAATGGCTCAGAATGCGCAGCAATCCTCGGTGGAAGAGAAAGGAGCTGAAGAACCCAAACAGACCAGAAAATTACATAAGAGATCATCAGTGTGACTTGTACAAGTACAGTGGCTTTAAGGATGCTGCTGCCACCTACTGAGTGAGTGTTAAATTCTGTAGGTTTCACAGTAGCAGCCATGTTAGTCTGTATTCGCAAAAAGAAAAGGAGTACTTGTGGCACCGTAGAGACTAACAAATTTATTTGAGCATAAGCTTTCATGAGCTACAGCTCAGAAGTGAAGCTCTGATTCATCATACTATAAGAGCAGACATGAAATGAATGAAAAAATAGCATTCTGCTTTTTTTGTAAAATAGCTGTCTTCCAAAAGCTGTACTCCCTTCACATGGCTTACTGTTGTCCATTCTCCCCTTTCATATCCTTCCCTCTGGCCCCCACAAACCAGGGCTCTCTTTAGTTATCGAGTTATCTGTTTAATCTAGGACCCAATACTGTGAGATACTGAGCCCCTTCATGGGAGTGGGAGGCTACTTACTCTCAACTCCAACAGATTTCAGCAGCTGAGGGCACTCAGCATCCAGGGAGATACCTAGAATTCGGTAGGATAGGACTCTTAGACTATAAGCTCCTTTTCATTTTGCAGTATTGTAGGCAGCACAGGTACTTGTTAAGGTTACGTGACACTTCCCATTATAAGACCCTGTTTTTAGTTGCTTATGACTTTGCCAAATTTAAACTGTCTGAAATTTTTCATGTTGGGTGTCTGCCTCAAGCTGAATTTTTTGGGGGGCTGGGGGATTTCAGTTTAACTGGTTCAGACTATTCCAATAATGGAATTAGGGAAAATATATTGTTTTGACCCTGTTTAAAAATATCTTACATTCATATTATTGAGAAGTTCTAGCACCTTCATGCTTTGGATCGAGGGCTTGAAATTTGTCAAGGGCATTGTTGTAGTGTCAAGGATGTGCCTTCTGCCATCCCTGTGAAAATCTGCCTAAATCTGTTATGTTATAAGCCTCCAAAAAAAATCTATGTTTCCACCTATCCAGTAGAGACTTGTTAGTGTTTGGCAGCTAACTTCTCTGTAGATTCTGTCTACACTGAGCATGTGTTATCCCCTCACAGTTCCCTTGTGTGACCAGACTGTGCATGCACCATCCCCACATACAGATTGATTATGTTTCCCCCAGAGCTGCAGGGAATGAGGAGAACTTTCCCTACAATTGATCCTCTCCACTCCTTTTGGCTCTCTCTTCTACAATTTCAGTGCTTACCTAATGGTGACCAGGCATCTTGGAGGGAAAGGAGTAAACAGCTTGACTAGGAATAAAGAATGTCTGGGGATGGGATAGAGATGCAGGGGAGAAAGTGGCAGGCACTCAGGAGAGGGAGAATAGCATCTTGGGAGGCTTGGACGGTGGATGGAGACAGGAGGTGGGAAGAGGTGCAGAAGGGCAAGAACCAGGGATGGGAGAAGAATAGGAGCTGAGGAGAGGGGACTGGACAGGAGGCAGGGTGTGGAAGTATGAGAGAGAGCAGCAGTGGGTAGTATGGGCAAGAAGTGGAGGAGATAGCAGCAGAGGTGAGGGACAGGGTCAGAGTCAGGAGCTATGGATGGGAACAGAGGGGATGGGGAGACCTTGGGCCAGGGGCAGAAATGTTTGTAACTTCTAGAACATTTATAACCACTATATCCCTACTGAGCATGGAATAAAACCCTGAATGAGCCAGGAGGCCTGTGGGGAAAAAAAATTTGTATGTGATCATGTAATTAAAGACTATCATAATGCATATGCACAAAGGGGCCAAATTAAAGTTGCACAGGCAACCTTCATTCTGGCATTTCCTAACTTCTGAGTGCTTGACTTCACAACCTTACCGCTCTTTTGATTTAGTCTTGGGGATGAATTAATGTATATAATTATCATCTACACCAAAGCTGCTAAACAGATAATATTCTGATCTATTTCTTTCTTTCATTGTATGTAAAAATGCCTCTTCCTGCCCTCAAGTGCAGGAACAATTTATATAACGAACATAAGTTTTTAAATGCTGACAAACTTCACCATATTGAATTCATTCAGATACATTGTGGTTGCTTAGAACTGCAGCAAGCTCTTTGCCAGGGTTTTCAGGTCTTAAAAACAAGCTCTTCTAGGTTATCTGTGAAAATCCATGCTAAGGCCAGTTGTCCTTGTGTCTGACTTATCAAGATTTAGGCTCAAAAGGAAAATACATATTGTTATAGCTTCCTTGTAAGGCTCCTTTATGATAATGGTTTCCACATAAAGGTTTATGTATAAGAACAGCTTGCACAAAAAGGAGGGTTGATGCCCAAGTCCACCAGTACATGCAGTCTTGGGGAGCAGCCTTGTACTAACTGTTTCCCAGGTAAAAGGTATGTGGACTGAGGGAGGAAAAGAGATCATTTGTTAAGCAGCAGGACTTGTGTGAGACTCAGGAGAGAGACAGAGGCTCAAAGACATCTGTGTCTGGGGACAAGGCATCATTGCCTTAAATGAGGTTTCTGCAAATGAGTTTTTGTGTGCCGTCTGTTACCAGCTTTTTTCAGGGAAAGAGGAATTGTCTGCATTCTGTAAATAACCAAATTACACTATGAAAATTCCTGATTCTGCTCCAAACAGGAATCTGCCAAGCAAAGCCCTGAAATTTGCTACTACTCTGCAAAGGGGCAACAATACACCGTATAGATCATAGGCCTAATTACTGGGTTGAGTTGAGCTGTGTTTGTCACAAGACAAAAGAGAAGGACAAAAGCCAACACCTCATACATCTCCCCTAACCAGTAGGGGCTGACTCAGCTGCCATTATACATTGAAATGATTCAACCATCAGTGAAATGTCTGAAAAGTGAAAGTCATGTAGATGTCAAAGAAATATTTTGAAAAAGGAACCCTGGGGGCCTCAGTCCTTTGGGTAGCATTCTGCTGTTCTCAAGGTCCCACCTTATTATGTGGAGGGTTCCAGGTGTGTTTTACCGCCACCAGTCAGCAGCAGATTGCCATGTGCATGTAGTGCAATCGCACAGCAGCTCTGAACAGCCCCCCTGCTCTAACTACAGCAAGCAGAATTTATTAACTGTATCCCTCTGGTCACGCCGTGTTTCCGGCTGGCTCTATGTTTTAAGGCTAAGAATTTCAAAAGTGGGTGTCTAGAGTTAGGCTCCTAAATTGATATTCAGGCATCTAAATAAGTGGCTTGCTAGTTGGCTTAGGGGCCTTGCACTCAACTCCACAGCTTTTCTGTTTGTAGTTCTGTAGCTGTCTATAGATGAGAGAAGCTGTTGATGGTAACGATTAACATCTTCCATCATAACACCTGCTTCTCATCTCTGCCCATCTTCCCTGTAGAATTTAAAATGTTGAAACCCAGAATGATTTATCTCCCAGACAGAAAGAAGAGAAATACAAATGGTGTGGGGAATGGGGGTAGACAGAACCCTTAGCATGGAGGAACAAGTGAACAGGGTGCACACAGCTCCTGGTACATGGCAGAGGGGAGAATGGGGGATATACAGAGTCACTGGTATGCAGGGGGGATGTGGGGCACACAGCCTCTAGCATGGGGGAACAATGCGGGACCCTGGTATGGAGGAAGAGGGGAATAGGGGCACAAAGAGACCCTGACAAGTGTGGAATAAGGGTCTCTCAAAGACCCTTGCATGAGGGAAGGGGCTGGGGGTTACAGAGAGTTCCTGAAATAGAGGGGTATGTGAGCTTGTGCTGGAGAATGGAGGAATGGTGTGTGCAATGAACTCAGCCTACAGTCGCAACAAAACATGTGATTCTCTAGTTTAAAAAATTCTAAGCACTCAGTGACTTCCATCACTATCAGTGGGAGGTGTTGGGTTCTCCACACTTCTAAAAATCAGCTCCCTTATCACAGTCCGTGAATGTGCACACAGGAACCTTGGGTGGAATTTTCAAAAGCATCCAAGTGACTTGGCGACACAAATCTCAGTGGCCGGGATTTTCAAAGTGGCACAAAGGAGCTAGCCGCCCAATTTCCATTGATTTTCAGCAGGATTTGTGCTCATAAGTTACTTAGGTATTTTTGAATATCCTGCTCTTTAACTATAGGCACTCTTCTTTTGAAAATCTTGGACTAATCTAAGCCTGACACAGACAGCAGTAAATACAAAAGCTGCAAAAAGCAAGTTTGGAAGTTTCATTTCCAGTGCACCTCTCTCTTCAGCTATAACAGTCACTACTACACACCTTCACAGTATCAGTACCTACAGTACTATACATGTCTAATGAAGCCTGAGATTTCTGAGTTACATAATATCTAGAACAGGGTGTGTGCCGAGTCTTTCAGAAGTGGTGTGCTGCGTCTTCATTTATTCACTCTAATTTAAGGTTTCACATGCAAGTAATACATTTTAATGTTTTTAGAAGATCTCTTTCTATAAGTCTATAATATATAACTAAACTATTGTTGTATGTAAAGTAAATAAGGTTTTTAAAATGTTTAAGAAGCTTCATTTAAAATTATATTAAAATGCAGATCTTATCAGTTTAGTGTGATCCTTGCCCTTGCTTTTCCTTGCTGAATTTTCCAATGTCTGGCACGTATTTGGATACTTTAAGCTGCACACAGGCTTCTGAGTGATCAGTTGTTAACCAGCTCTGAGAAGGAGAGAGGACAGATTTCATGTGTGAAAATACCTGTTCACACAGATATGTGGATCCAAATGCTGAAAGCATTGCAAATGCAATTTTCTTCGAACAGTTATATTTCACTGGTAGGGACGTCCAGCAGGTCAGAATAGAGGTTCCATGTTCTCACTCGGTAGCTTCAAGTGCACTCTGCAGATCTCCAAACTTTGATGCCCACAATTCTGAGCTTTTTAACTGAATGAGCTGCATTTCGAAATTTTCAACACCCATCCACTTAAATACAGACAAATCCAAATCTCTTTCACTGAACTTTTCAGATTTAATTAGAAAAGAAAGCATTGGACCAAATCACTGGAAATCTTGAAATCTGTCAGAAAATTCTGATTCCAGTTCTTGCATGTACATTCTAATCTGAGTGTCAAATGCAGTGCGCTCTTTCACGTGGCGTGATAGTGATGTAAGCAGCAAATCAGGACTTAAAAATATCCCAGTACAGTGCTGCTTTTTTAAAGTGAGGGTACTGAGCTGTGCCCCTTCTTACCTCTGTCTGCACCCCTCACAACCCCAGGCTGAGGCCAGTGGGCCACAGCTGGGGGTGGTTGCAGAGCCCTGGGCTGGCAGCCGGGACCCCAGGCCAGCAGCGGCCTGAGCGGGGCCGGCGGACGGAACCCCAGCTGTCAGGGGGCCAGCAGCCAGTATCCCAGGCCAGCAGTGGAGCCCCCTGGACTGGTGGCCAGGATCCGGGCAGTGTGAATGTCACTGAAAATCAGCTTGTGTGCCGCCTTTGGCACACGTGCCATATGTTGCCTACCCCGATCTACAATTCCCAGTGTGTTTTAACACAAGTGAAAGAATATCGCTAATTAAGCACCAACTACCAGAGACCGGTCTTCTCTTAACGTAATTATTCTATGGGTTTGTGTAGACTGTAGTTGACAGTGGGGCCTTTCACATCCATCCACATTCAAACAAATTTTTTGTCTCCTTTTTGGGGAAAAAGGGTCTGTAGAATTGTCAGCTGCGACTGGGGTGATGTGTGCTACAGAGGCGACTTGAATTTCACTTCTGTCTTGATTGTTCTTTTTTTCCTTTCCTATTTTTTCTATGTTCAATAGCTCCGCTGTGTCTGAAGGTCTGATTCTAAGAGGTACTGGTGGTCCTCAGCATGTCATAGCATCAGGCCCTTGATTTACACCTCTTAGAGCAATGACTGGTTTTGTATTTGTGTTCTGTGCAGAGCTGAGCACATTCTCAGGGCTTATCAAATAGAACACAACAATCTGAAAACAGGTAAAGACTTTCCCAGCCAGAAAGTAAAGTGTTCTGCATTGCAGTAATTGGTCTTCTAATGAGACAATCTGTGAGGTGCTGCCAGGTTGCCATTCTAAACACACTCTCTCTCATACTTCTTTGTGGCATGTAACTTGCTAGAAATATGCATTCAGATTTTATCTAGAGACATGCATCTGAGACCAAGTAGATTGTTTAAGAGATCTGAGATGTCGCATACATACAGTATGCTCGTCTGACCCGAGGCTACTGTCATGAAGGTGCAAGAAGGTTGCCTCAGTCCCATTCAAAGAATTTTCAGTGCTGTTTTAAGATGAATCTGTAATGGTACAATAGCTTCTTTAAACCCCAATTTCATGGAGAAGCTGAATTAGCTGGGATACAAAATGATTTATAACTGTACCCAGATGTCATTTGCATGAAACTGTCATTTTCTAACGGCATTCTGAGAGTCTCAACAAATATCCCTTCACTGCAACATTAATTGTGACTTGTCTGTGATATATGACTTACAGACAACTACTGGAAGATACATGGGCAGACAAAACATTACACACCTGTCACACAGCTGAAAACAGCATTTAGGCATGTACTACTTTTCAGCTCCCGGGCAAAGGTTTAAATGAGCAAAAGCCTTCACAGAAGGCATTAATCTGAGCAGGCAGTAAAAAGCAACTACTTTAGTACCTCATAAAAATAGTTTTAGATTGAGCAGCATTCAGTGAATTAAATATGCAGATTTTGAGTGTATAAGTATAGAACGCTGTGCCAAGGGATCATTACTTTAGCACATGCGCACACACACACACACACATGCGCGTACACACACACACAGCCTCTTATTAGCAAGTACATCATGGGGACAGAGGGTAACAATACTCTTAAGAACTTATTGTTCTGTTCTCCCTGAAGCTGGTTCTGGAACCGTGTGTGGGTTTTCTGAGATCATAGCTCATTCTCCAGTCAGTTGAGAGTTCAATGTAGGAAACAATACAATAATGTCAGTGGGACAGAGAAGAAAACCTTATGGATCTTTTTCTGTCTTTAACAGTTTTGATTCTCCAACCTGAGATGGTAAATCTGGGTGGAATCTAGAGCTGGGCAAACTGTTCATAGCAAACTATTTAATCAATTTCTTCCTTCATTTTTTCATGATTTGTTTCAGAATAGATGGTGAGTTTTGTAAATTTGTTTGTTACTCAAAATTATTCAGTCAAACACATTTTAGTCTATTCATTGCTTGTGAATTGTGTTTGATGAGTGTATTAATTACAAGCAACTTGATTCTCACTTGATGATCACCTGAGTTACGTGCTTTAGGTTCTGTTTCCTAACTGCATGGGCGTGACTGCATTAAAGAAGGAGATGGTGTCATCAAAATGTAGGTCCATTGATTCTCTCAGGGAGAGAATGGGAGCAGGTTTTTTATGGAGTAAAGAAGTGTTCAGCTGCCTAGAGTAGGGAAAACTTAGGAAGTTTTAAAGGTTTCTCTTCCTAGGCCACATGAGGCCACACTGAGGCTAGAAAAAGTAGACTGCTGGAATATTTCTGTATCTCACTTAGTTTAATTATTTTTGTTCCAGGGCTCTGGCCCTGGATTCCATCAATAATTTTTTTGCAGGTCTTTGCTGGTATTAAGCACTTTGTCCCAGTTTGTTAAGCAGTAGCAAGTCCATGCTTTGACTTTACTGCTCTCTAATTTTACAGTAATCTATTACCATTTACCACAGACATTGTTACAAATAAATTAGTAATTGGGGTAGAAGCATACATGTGCAATCCTAGTTTGGTCAAATCCATGTAATAATCTACTTGAGGGCTCTGTTGTAGGGCCAGGGCAACATTCCAATAGGTCTGTCCCTTCCTTATGTACATTAAGCAGAATATCCAGAAATATCCATCACTTCTACACACTGGCTGAGAAAAGCAGTCAATCTACTGTGGGACCCTTGTGAGTATAGAATTTGTCACAGACTGTTGTTGTCCAATCACAGGAGGATGCAGACGAGGTGTGTATATCTGAGGAGAAATGTTCATCTGTTGATGATGCAAGTAATAATGGCTTTTCTTCTGAGAGAAAAGATAGAGCTAGTGCAGACCCAAGATGTTTTCAGGCAGAATCCCCTGGAGGATAGAGAGGTGCCAAAAGAAGAGGAGGAAAACACATGATGGGAGATGATGGCTTTCATTTCTCTCATCCAAGTAAGAAAGGTCAACCCTTCTTGAGGGCTGTGGGCAAAGGAGCAGTCTTGGAGGCCTTTAGTGAATGACTACAGAGCAAATCTATATAGATATGCGGGGTAGGGTATCTCCAAAACAGCTGCCTTAGCCTCACAATTGTTAGCATCTCAGAATGTGGTGAATGAACCTTTACATAAATATGATATGCAGACATTTTTTCAAACTTGATGTACCAGCAAGAATTCTAGTTTTGTCATTTATGTTAAAGGGACCCACACCAGCCACAAAGAGGTTAATTTTAAGGCTATACCCTTAGAAAAGGCCATTTTTACATACTTTATATATTTGCATGTGGCAGGATTGTTTTGCAGCTAATGAAGTATGCAAAAGAAGCCAATCATCTTAAAGAGATAACCATGCAAATAATAATAATGCAAAGCCATTAGCAGACATCTCACTTTATTACACTATTTATTTCTAGTAAATATTTGTGCACCATTTATTTTACTAAAAGTCTAATCTAGCCTGAAGTCTTGTTTATTAGTAGAAGCAGGAAAGTTTCTATTGAATGCTGATTGCAGTTTGTATGGCACCACCTTCAAAATGCAAAACGCTAATATTTCATGGAGGGACAGAAATTTACTCTTACTGTATAGCACCTTAGTCCACCATTAAACCCATTAAAATAAATGGAGTTACACTACAGCCAAGGTGTTGCTAAATGTAAGCTGTAGTAGGGAGAGGGCCTGAAACATAAGCCCTTGTATTAGAGGTCTGATATGAGGCCTGAGGCCTAAACTAAAGTAGTGGTAAGAATTTGCTAATATAAAGCAAAGTTAAGTTGTGAGCAAGAGGCAGGCCCTGCTCACAGAATCTGGCAAGAACAGGGCTAATATTGCAGAAACACACATTCCTAAGTGGTGCTAGTCATAAGAATATATATGCAAACACATTCCAGATAGGTGGTACTAGAACACCTTGATACCAGCACATTCCCCAAATATAACGGGAACACTCTGACCCATCCTAAAGATAAGGTCAGGATGGCAGCATGAGGGATAGAAATTTTTTGATCAAACCAACATGTATAAGGTAATGGGTGGCACCCAAATACATCAGAGAGTGGCACCTGGATGTGTCAGAGGGGCAATACATAACTTGTTTGTATCGGTGTATAAAGAAGTACCTCAGAGGGAGTGTCTTTGGCTGGCCTAGGGGATAATGGAAAGTCCTGCCATTAACTGAACTAGTCCATTGCAATGGGCACACATGTGTTCATGTACCTGTAACCATTAAGCCAGGACATTAGAACTGTGCTTCATTGACAATATACCTGACCAACTGCCTTCACTATGAACCGAGTCTGTGGATTTATTGGGCAGTTTGATTGGAGCCTGCTGTACGGGCTATCTGGCCAGAGTCAGTAGAGCATGCAGAAAGAACACACACATGAACAAAACATCTGACCGTATAAGGGTGCTCAGTCTGGACCAGAGTCACACTTTAAGGTGATTCTCTATTTTTGCAAGATGTTAAAAAGTTATTGCCCTAATTTGTTCTATGGGCTAGATTGTGTAGCCTTTACTCCTACTGGTAGATAATGCTTTCTATGATTTCCTGATATTTCATTCTATTACATGTTGGAGTATGTTTGTCAGAGAACAGGTCAGGCTACGCCGTACCAATATAGCTCCTACCAAAATCCAGAGATCAGTCTCTCCTCTTGTTCTATGATTAATTAATTTAGATAGAAATAGGGAGAAAAATAAAAGAACCAAAATAACCATTGGATCAATGAACATACCTAATACATGAGGCAAAGTGCATCTCATGGACTTCCTCACATACTAGCTATCAGAACATCACTTGAAAGGCTGATGTTCCATTTGCACAGTGGTGGATTAGCCACTGGGCCAATGGGGTCCTTGCCCAGGGGCCCCAGCCAATTGGGGGCCCCCCAGAAAAATGGGTGTCACCATGCCCTACCCACTCCGTCTGCCTAGTGCTTCTGCTGGGAAGCTGGGTCAGGGCACGGGGGCTTCCCCCACTCCTCAGCAGGAGCGCTGGGCAGGCAGGGCAGGACAAGCCCCTGCACCTCAATTCCGCTCCCTGGCAGGCACCAGGCAGGCAGGGGAAGCCCCCAAGCTCTGACCCAGATCCCTGTCAGGAGTGCCGGGGGGTAGAGGAGGAGCGGGGGACAGCCCTGGATGGGTGGGAGGGGTCCCCACTTGCTCTGGCCTAGGGCCCCACAAACTTGTAATCCGCCTGTGCATTTGCACATCAGTGCTTAAGAGAAACCTGTATCAATAAAGGAGTTCAGAACATTAAGACTTCTCACAAGCTTGCAGTCTGATAAAGCAACTTTGTGTATGCTGTGTTGTTGTAGCCAGGATAATAGAGAGACAAGGTGGGTGAGGTAATATCTTTTATTGGACCAACTTCTGTTGTATTTAGCAGTGACACTCTGACTTAGTTTCCAAGACCTGAAGAAGAGCAAAAGCTTGTCTCTCTCACCAGCAAAAGTTGGTCCAATAAAATATATTACCTCACCCACCTTGTCTCTCTAAAGCAACTTCTTGTCTAGTTAATGACAAGTTAAGAAATTAAACCTGGGCTAACCAACAGGGACTGTCTTTTTTGTTCTGTGTTTGTACAGCACCAGCAATGGGGTTTTGATCCATGAGTGGGGCTGTAGGTGCTACAATAATACAAATAATATTTCTGTTATCCAGCCTAAATATAGTATGAAGATATACAAGGATTACTGGTCAATCAGGAGTGTTGCTTCTATGCTGATCTTAGCTCTAGACTTTGGATTTGAACAGGGTTCTGCCACATCTCAGATGAGTGCTCTGATTACTGGACTACGGAGAATCCTGGAAACTAGGAGTGGGTGACAGGGGATGGATCAGTTGATGATTACCTGTTCTGTTCATTCCCTCTGGGGCACCTGGCATTGGCCATTGTCAGAAGACAGGATACTGGGCTAGATGGACCTTTGGTCTGACCCAGTAGGGTTGTTCTTATGACTATCAAGTAGTCTGATGTGGATCTTCCTCAGTCTCTCCTATTGAAGTTGTTCCACTTTAATTCAATATTAACTGAGCTAGGAAAAGGGTGAGAATGACTCTATAGCCTATTGGTTTAAGGGACTCAACTGAGAGGGGGCAGATCCCTATTCAAATCCCTTCTCATCGAGCAGAGGGAGGATTTGAATCAGTGGTCCCAGGTATGTGATCTAACCATTGGTTTCAAGCTTAGAAGGGAGTGCCTCCTTGCTATTTGGTGTAAATCCGGATGACCTCTGAACATACCTATCAGATTAAGGCTCCAGCACATGAGCTAGGTGAAGGAGCGCCTATCTTCTCCCAATTTGTGGATCACTCTGGGTCTTAGGCAAGAAATAGGCTCCCAAATGCATAGAATGAAGGAGCAGTACAGATGCCCAAAGGCAGTAACATAGGTGGCAGTTGAATGGGAGTTTTGTGGATCACCATGGTTCCTAAAACTAGGATTTAGGCAACTAAATCTTGGTGTTAGGCATAAAGGGCCTAGATTTTTAAAAGGTATTTAAACACAAAGCAGGATTTTCCAAAGCACCTAGGCATTTAATTCCCATTGATTTCAATGGCTTTTAGGCAGCTAGATGCTTTTTGAAAAAGTGCCTAAATACCTTTAAACATCTGGCCCTAAGTACCTTCATGGATCTGAGCTTTTGATACTATCTGCTGTAACAAGAGATTACAACCAGGCGATGAGCAAGGTGCTAGGCAATTAAAATCAGTTTCATTCAGAAAACACTGAAGAGCTGCTCTGCTTTGGCAATCAAGCTTACTCACCATTATAACACTGTACTAACGAATGCCTTGAAGGCTTAAGCGTAGACTACTTGTGCCATTTAATAGGCATCATAAACAATGTCTAACTGAACACCTATATTCCTCAAATGAATCCACGGGGACTAGCGTCCAAGGAAGACCTTCACACTGGAAAGAGAATGGGAAATGATCCCAGTTTGAACTAAGCTAATTATAGCAGTGAAATCTTATCTCACATATGTATATTCTGTGCCTTATTATCTAGCTTTAAAATGCTTGTTCAGGTAGAAGGAATCAGATGATACTGCACCTTGCTGACCTGTTGTTTTAGTTTTATTATGATCAGAATACACATCAAGGTTGTATAGTCTGCATGTGAATATAATAGGAACATGCAAGGAACATGCATCAATAATGAAGAAAATAATATAAATAAATGAGGCTGAAATATGAAGGAATTCATTACATTGGAGTTTCATTTTCACAAAAGTAAAAGTTCATTAGAGAAGCAGGCTCCTGCAGGAAAGTTGCTGGTTGTACTATACAACACTTGCTGTCATTTTTTGTCCCACTGTTTAATCTGAATGTGCACCACGTGCCAACTTCTGCTCCCATTAAAGTCAATGGCAAAACTCACATTGACCTCAATGGGACCAATGTTTGAACCTCTGTCAAATCACTGGAAGCATTTTCCAGTAATATATGCATGCTTTCAGTAACTAAACTGTTATTCCATTATTCCCTGATGTCTGCTGCACTGGCTTCTTTGAACGGAACAAATATACAAGGATGAGCTTTTACAAACACAAATCAGAACGTGTTTATGGGAAATAAAATATATTATTTTCCAGCAATTGCAAGGCTGTAACAAAGTATGAGAAAGAGGGACCATCACCTTCCTAAAATCATCTCTAACTGTGTTTTGCAGCAGCAGCGAGTAATCACTTTTTAATTCATTTTACTACAAAGCATAGTCTGCTTTTATTGACACATTAAACTATGGGTTTACCTTTCGGGGTAAATTAACTGCTTTTGACTGGTCTGATTATGACCCGGTAGCTTGTGCATTGAAAAAGTTGGTTGCAAAATGAAAAAAAAAATTGAAAAATATTGTTTGCAATTTTTAATAATTTTAAAGTCAATTTTTATCATTTTCTGCTTTTGAAATAAGAAATACCTTTAAATGGATTTTTGTGAGTGTAGTCACATGAGTGGGCTTTTTAAATTCATATTTATAAAACATTATTTTTTGAAAATGTCTTTTTTTAAAAGCAAAAATGATAACTGATTAAAAATTGATACATTTCATAGTTTGTAGAAAACAATTTTTATGACAATGTTTGATGTAAAGAAGGTCGTTTCACTCAAAAGAAATGTCATTTGAAAAATGTCACCCAGCTCTATTAACAAATTAAACTTTATTGCCCTCTTCAAATCAATTGTGTCTTATATCAGTAACTACTGGTATTGCTAAATTTGTAAGGCTCTAAAATTTGCTACCCCTGTCTACTCTGGTGTAGCTGGAAAATTAAATTGTTGCTTCTATGTTGACCAAGATAACTAACAACCTTGAAATTACCTTACTGTAGCCAAAATGCCCAGGCCCAAACTCTCTAGTTATAAGAACAGCCATACAGGGTCAGACCAAAGGTCCATCTATCCCAGTATCCCATTTTCCAACAGCGGCCAATGCTACGTGCCCCAGAGGGAAGGAAAAGAACAGGTAATCATCAAGTGATCCATCCCCTGTTGCCCATTCCCAGCTTCTGGCAAACAGAGGCTAGACACCAACCCTGCCCATCCTGGTTAATAGCCATTGATGGACCTATCCTCCATGAATTTATCTGGTTCTTTTTTGAATCCTGTTATAGCCTTGGCCTTCACAACATCCTCTGGGAAGGAGTTCCACAGGTTGACTGTGCGTTTTGTGAAAAAAACACTTCCTTTTGTTTGTGTTAAGCCTGCTGCCTATTAATTTAATTTGGTGACTCCTAGTTCTTGTGTTATGAGAAGGAGTAAATAACATGTCCTTATTTATTTTCTCCACACCAGTCATGATTTTATAGACCTTTGTCATATCCCCCCTTAGTCATCTCTTTTCCAAGCTGAAAAGTCCCAGTCTTATTAATCTCTTTTCATATGGCAGCTGTTCCATACCCTTAATCATTATTGTTGCCCTTTTCTGAATCTTTCCAAGTCCAATATATCTTAGTTAATCTCCTAAATTTATATTTGGCTTCCTAAATAAGTGGCCTGAGTTTCAAAAGTGCTGAGCAGGAATTTCCATTGCCACGATTGAGAGTTGTTAAGTGCTCAGCACTTTTGAAAATTAGGCCACTAATTTAGGCTATCATTTTTTAAATCATTGCCTATGTATTTATTTATTTTTCATTTTCCCATGTATGTGAATCCCATTCATCATAAATAGGGATATTTATTTCTTTTCTCAACATTTCTTTCAGTTTGCTGAGATCTTTCTGGTATTTAGATCCAAGAGTCTAGGCCTGAGCTTATCAGTTCTGTGTAGAAAGGAACTACCATTCTATTCTGTGATATATTGCTTTTGCACATTCAGCTCAAAATCACACTGGCTTTTCTATTTCCAGTACAACTTCATATCTAATTTGCTACCCAATATCTCCCCTAGGTCCATTCCAGCATTATTACTTTCCAAATATTTCAGTGAGACTATCTACATTTCAGATTATTATTCCCCATCTTGTTTGCCTACGTTTTTCCAAATTGAATCTCATTTTGCTATTTCCTGTCCATCCTTCTACTGTCTTAGTTCTGGTATCAATCCTCTATTCACAGCACTCCCTAATTTAGCATGATCCACATATGTTTTGCATTTATCTGTTTTTCCACATCATTAATAAAGTTGTTTAAACTGGTCCAACCCAAGTCTCTGGTAAAATGTTAACAACCTTGTTGAATTCAATTAGAGGTATCTGCTGGCAGGGTATTCTCTGTGAGGGGTCCTATGCTATAGAACTTGCTCCTAGCAATCAGATCAGCAGAGAACAAAGTTGAAATTCCAGTTCCACTGAAGTCAATGGGAGTTTTCTTACTGACTTCAGTAGGGTCATAACTTCCCACCAGATTAGTTAACCTTCTGAGCACCTTCCAAAGACCATCTTTTTTCCTCCTTCTCTAAGGCTGTGCAGGAGGGTTTGAGCCAAACTGAATATATTTATGAAGTCTTTTGTTTGTTCTGTGATTTTTAATTTATGGGATAGTATGAATGAGTAAATAAATCCATTTTTATAGAGTGTACAGTCTACATGTTCTCAGATAGGAAAGATTAGAATAGAAGGTTTCATTTTAGAAAATATACAATCTAGAAAGAACTGTAAGAAAATATTCCAGGCTCTTAAAATATGCTGTTCAAATAATAATGAATTTTAATTTGGTTTGTAACTTTGGTCAATTAATCTTAAACCAGATAATGATAACATGACAGTCTTGCTTACAATGATAAAATCTGCATGGACACTGGCAACAGAAGAAATAAAGAGAAGGCCACATTCCATTTGATTAATTGAGGCACTGATGGATGTTCCCTCTGGAGAGAAGAGAATAAAAGGTGTAATTTTCTGACGGTGAAAGGCATTTCCCCCCAAAAATAGCCAAGGGACCTTCTTTTTTCCATTGCAACGAGACTTGGTTGATATTTGATTTCTAAGGAAATGCTGGCTAATAGTATAAGGCTTATTAAGTATTAGCTCCTTGTAAGCAACCTTGCTTGTAATGAATTAACATGCCTTTTTAATGAACCTACTCTTGTTTCATTCTTATGCAAGCCCTGTGACAGCTTGTTCATTTGAGCTTTTCTCTAAGTGTGCTTTGCACAGATAATAGTCCAGATTTTCAGGCACTGGCTTCCATTTTTGCAGATGCAAATAACTGTGGACACAGTTTTAGGAGTAAGAAAGTCTGAAAGAAAGGAAGGCTGAAGAAGAGGAGCAATGGATTGTCCAGTAAGACAGAAAAAGATAACCATGACATGATCCGGGCCTTTTGCAGTGGAGTGCCAGAGAGGAAAGTAGAATTTCGAACTGTCATAGAGGGAGAAGTTACACAATTCGTTGAAAACCTAGAAAGGAAGAGAAAAGGAGAGAGAATAGTCAAAGATAACCTCATTGTTGCAAATCTAAGTAACAGAGAAGACAGGGAGATTATCAACAGTGATTGAGAAAGAGGAGATAGGGAAGAGGGTGGAGAAGGAGAGATGTGCAAGTCTCTGCCATATTTAGCTTTAGAACGCATCAGGATGTTCCTGAGAAGATACTGGAAGAGATGTGAGCTTGGAATTAAATCACAAGTGGAGAGGTATGTTTGGAGCTCATCAGCATGGAGGTGATAAGAGAGACAATGGGAGCAGATAAGATCCCATATATGAGTGCTGAAATGGAAAAATATGGGAGAAAAAAAACCCAGGCTCTTGGGAACACAGACAGGAGGAAAGAGGAGATAAAAGACTCACTAAAGATAATACACTGAAGGAGTGGTCAAGGAGATAGGTGAAAGACCAGAAGAGGAGAAAGCTATGCAAGGCAAGAGAGTATCTCAAAAAGAAGTGGGTAATAGGTGATGTTAAACTCCAGAAAGCTTTACTCATGTGAGTAATTGTTACTCACCCTAGTAGTCTCATTGTTTGGAAGGTTCAGGCCCCTGGTTACTAGTGAAGTGCTCATAGGTCTAGAAACGAAATGTTGTTTATGAACACAAAGCTTCATCTGTAGCTATTGTCTGAACCAATTGATATTTCTAGAGAGATTTGACTTAACAGATGTTCCTGAAATTGATCGGCAGTGCCTTGGGGTCTTAGTTGTATTACCTGCTTACATTTCTCCATTGGGCTATTAAATAGAAAATCTATCATTAACTACAGGTATAATGACAGATTTATCTGGGATTATTGAAGGGCATACTGAATGGCAAACTACAGAATAAGTAGAGCTGTAATAATTTCACTTGAAATTGCCTATGTAGATTTCTAAGGGGAATATTGTACTTAGCCAGACTCAATGATAATGGCAATCCATATCCAGTGACACAAGTTATTAGGATTTTATGAAAGTCCTTGATAAAAATTGTATTGTTAGACTCCTCCATAAACTATAAGGTGGAGATTCCAGAGTTAGATATGGAATAGGTGCAAAAGTAGTTAAAACATCAAAAATATGGAATAAGGATGTGGAGATAAAGAAAACTTTTGCCTAATGAGATGATTTGGTTGCTTCCATCAGATGTTATTAAATTGCTTCATTATCCTTCATTACTGCACACTCACACAGTTGCTGTACCTAGTCTGGCCCTTACAATTAAAAATATATTTTTGACATGATTTTGAAAACTTGGACTCTTTCTGTCAATGCAGTTTTGTGCCTGTAGTTTATCAAGAGTGCATTTTACAAAATTGCCCCTGCAGAATTAGAGGCAGAGTTGATTTTCTTTTCAAAATAAGCTTTAGGGGTGGGGGAGGGTTGGTTGGTTGGTTAGTTTTTTAACGTTAATGCTGGTCAATCATTGTAAAATATCTTATAGCGAAAGAAAAGACAAAGCGCAAAGAAAAAGACAACCACAGACTTAAAAGGTATGGATTCAGCAGGCAACCTACCTGACTAAAGAGAAATCCTTACAAACTGTGGTTCTGTAAATGTTCTCTATCATTACAATATTCATTTCAAACTATATCACAGTACTAAAGGTTGTGCATTCATTGAAGAAATTTGAAAGAAAACAAATCTGGAACAGATGTTTGAATATTGAAAATCCTTTTTCTCTCTAAGGACTATGACAGTGAGAAATAGTCCCGTAGTCAAGGTTGAAGGAATGAGAAGGCAGGAGTCATTTAAACAAGAATTCAGTGGCATGATGGGAGGGTGAGGGATAGTAATGTACAGTGCCAGCAGAGAAAAAAACTGCTGCCTGATATTAATTGTTTCTGCTCAGTATTCCTCCCTTCATATCTCACATTAATTCCTCTATAAATCATTTGATAAAAGGAAAAGAATATAGGTGGAATTTTTAGTTTGAATTTAATACTTGAAAATACTCAGTTGCTATAAATTAAAATTTTATTTCAGTTTACAGTATGTATTATACTAAAAGTAAGATGCTATGCCTCCCATTGATTTCAGTGGGCTTTGCGTCAGGCCCCTAGTTAAGGGTGAATGTGCACTATAGCCACTACAGCAGCACAGTTATGGTACTGCAGCTGTGCTGCTGTAGTGTAGACACTTACTACAGTAATGGAAGGGGTCTGTCCGTCTCTGAAGTTAATCTATCCACTCAAGAGGCAGAAGCTAGATGGACATGAGAATGCTTTTATCAACCAAGCTACATTTACTGTGGGAGTTGGGTCGACCTAACTGCATCACACAGGGTGTGAAATTGTTCATATCTCTGAGCAATGTAGGTATGTTGACCTAAATTTTAAATGTAGATCAGGCGTAAGAGCACTGTAGCCTCAATTGTTTATATACATGCGAGACTGCCACAGAGCAATTGGTTTCAATTTTCATCTGAAAATTACAGGCTGAGGTCATCATGACTCATGATAACTCAGCAATGTGTAGCAAAGTTAATATGAGACCACTCTAGTTGATGTGATGCTCCTGTATGCCCAGTTAGGATATTATCCCAAAGAACAAGAACAATAAATAGTAAAGTGCCACCACTTTGTAATCATGTTAACATTTGCATCTCAAAACAAGTTGTCACAATTTAATTACTAACAAGAAGTAACTCAGAAACACTAATTCAGTGTGGAGTGGATCAGCAAGAGGTATTGTGCACAGTTTTCATTTTTTAAATAATAAGATAGAAATGACTCTCTTATTTGATAATATTTAGACCAAATAATTCTTATACTAATTATTGAATTTTGATATTTTTAAATAGCATATATGAAGATATAGAAAAGCATAAGTGAGTGCTTCAAATTTTAATGACTAGGGATTGTTGTTGTAGCTATGTCGTTCCCAGGATATTCGTAAGACAAGGTGGATGAGGTAATAACTTTTATGGACCAACTTCTGTTGGTGAGAGAGACAAGCTTTCAAGCTTACCTAGAGTGGAAGAAGAACTCTGTGTAACTCAAAAGCTTGTCTCTCTCACTAACAGAAGTTGGTTCAATAAAAGATATTACCTCACCCACTTTGTCTCTCTAATTACTAGGAATGGCACTTCTTTGTTGCAATTAGAAAAAAGGATATATTATTCTGTTCTTGTTTTGATAAATATAGTCCCCATCACTACCTCCTTTTGCCAGGAAACAGTGTTTGAGAAAATATAACCTTCCCATTACAAACACCTGCATTTCATATTAAATTCTAGTGTTCATGCTATCTCTCATGAAAAATACATAGGTTTATGAATCCTTATGCACCCACTTACTATTTGTCCACATGCCATACGTAAATATTCTCACTGCCCATGCTATATTTGTTCATAAAGAACATTCTCTCCAGGTTTCTCCATTGGGGATATTTCCTGAACACTAAATTCATGTTTTTAAAGGAATAAACAATGAAAACAAAAGTAAATATGAAGTAGAAAGCCTGTAAAACATAGCTTTTATGGTATTTGCTGAGGTTGTCAGGCTTCCAAAGATACAACTATCCATGTTTTTTGGAATTGTCCCAGCTTGCTGGCTTTCAGAGGGCATGTAACTAACTCTATAAGTGGGATGGTTAATAAAAATATAACAATTATCCTTTATTTGGTCTTTTGGGAGTAGATAGTAAACGAATCTCTACTCTAAAATGTCATTCTAAATTAATATTAGGACTTTTAGAGTGTGTGCCAGGAAATACATTACATAACTCTGGCACGATACCCTGTCTCTGGCCTTGAAAGAACACACTATAGTGCTATAGCTTGGAAGAGAAAACACATACCAGGAGGTAAGATTCTGAGTCTGATATTAAACCACAACTATTTACACTAATTGTAATTCCATTGGCTTCAGTGGAGCAGTTCCAGATTTACACTGGTTTGAGCAAGATCAGAATCAGGTTCTCTATCTTTTTTTAACACTTTTAAAGATATGAAAATTATGGAACCAAATTATCTACATCTGGAAACATTTGCTGTGATCAATTAACAAACCCAATTTTATTCTTATGCACTCCAATGTAATTCTTTTTCTGTGTAACTAAATATTGTTTAATGTTCTTTCTCATTTTCTCATGATATTCTTTCTGTTTCCTCAGAAAATGAAAAAAAATCAACATTTTAAAACCAAAAAGGATTATCTTAATCATAGAAATGGAAGATGCAAATTACTTATTCTGCTATCTGGTCTATCTCATTAGTGCAATCATGCTAAATATTTTTTACTGCATTGTCTAGTTTTAGATATTCTTTTTCCACATATACTGTATATTTGATCATGTCTAATCTGGGTTGAGGTGGATTAGGCACATTTGCTATTTTTGGACTATTTTGATACATTTATGATCTTGTGAAGAACAAGTCTCCCTTTGCATAGACTTTAGGCAATTTTGAGCTTTCTTACATTTGGTATTAACAAGAAAGTGAAAAAATGTAAATTTATAAAGGAGTAGAGTGGGATGGTTTGTAGAGATGTGATATAAAGAAACTGACATAAAAGCTCTTTTATCTAGTGTAATGCAGAACTTGTGAAACAAATTGAGCCTGTTAGTCACCATATGGCACTTTTAGTGCTCCATTTGTTGTCTTTATATTCTAAACCCAAGCGCTTACCAACCAAATTTCACCTTTCATAATGCCTTATTTACTTCATTACGTTAACTTCACAGTTCCATTTGACCATGGACACTGATTGGAAGAAAAAACAATTTATCTGAATAAGAACAAATGTTAATGTTAGAGGAGGCAACCACGATAAAATTAAACATCCGTTCCATTGCATTTTTTTAGTGATACCAAACACATTCCTGACCTATTTTTATCCTACAGATAAAACCAAATAGTAATCCCATACTGTATCCTGCAGAGATCCACTATTCACTCTAAGTGAGCTCAGCTGGAGTTAGTAAAGAAGGAGAACAAACATAAAGCTACTGCACTAAATCCAATCATAGTGGGTATGATGATGTGACTATGTTATAGATCACATAATTAGTGAGTTGAGGAAGATGGAGAGCAGATGGTGCCTGAAGACATTGAAATAAGTAAGAGTCTTTCCATTGAATTCATTGAGCTTTCAATCGGGTCCATGGAGGTATCACTTATGGAAGCATTTTCATGTATTTTCAGGGTTATTCCAAACCATGGACAAAGAAACACAGAATAATGTAATCATGAATCAGATATTAATTAAAAAAGGGGAAAATCTGAAGGTGGAAGAAAATTTGGGATCTTAAGACATCATACTTGCATAAAGAAAATCCTGTTAAGATAAGGAGTTAGTAGTGTAAAATCGTTGGCTTTTTCATAAGCCAGTCTTGTGAAGTTCTGTGTCTCTTCTGTGAGATGCTGATATTGAAGTAAATCTATCTAGGTTTCTATATCCCATAGTAACTGGGAGCCAAACATACTCCTCCTTCTCCTTGGGCCCCAAGCCAAAAAACATCAAAGCAAAGTAATAATGAACATGTGAAGAAAGGAGAATAGAAAATGATTGTATAAATATGTTCAGGAAAAGACAAAAAAAAAAGAAACAAACACAAGACATGTCTGCAGCTCTTACTTGGCAAAACAACCTAGACTTTAATGGAAATGTTGCCTTTACAAGAACTGCAATATAGGGTCCTAAAAAGGGGAAATGTACAATGAGCATAAAAGTGAGGAATCCAGAATGACTGCTCTGCTACAGCTTAAACCTGCACTGCTGAAGTAAATCACAGTTTTAACATTATCATTGAGAGGAAAATTGGGTCCTTATTGTTTACGAGTCTCATCTTGCCAGGTCCTCAATGCCCTTTAATTTGAGGGTTGGATCCCATGGAAAAAAAATCATACTGTCAATGGTTTTGTTTCTCTCAAATATAAATTAGTAGCAAACTAACCAAAATCTTAAATAGCTGTTTTTCTCTGTCAGTGAAAGATAGAACAGTAATAAGGAAATGGAGAAAGTTAGTTGACAAAGCAGGAAAATTATTTTTAGACATTATTGTTGGTCAGACCAAGCGCAAATTGTCAGCAAGGCAGTGAGCAGGTATCTGGCAAGATTATAGATGAAATTCTGGCCCCGTTGAAGGCAATGGCAAAACTCCCCACTGACTTCAATGGGGCAGTATTTTACCTTATATATATTTCACCTTGTACATAAAAACACTTTCCCCAGAATACTTAAAAACAAAAATGCCAAGATACCCAGCAGCTAAAACCTTAGAAATACCTAGGATTGGATTAGATAACAATGGCAAAAGAAGAAAAGGACAGGTCACAACAGCCTGCACACCCAAAACTGCAGATACATTTACTTACAAAGATAATAATAATAAGTAGGACTCTGCTCTAAACGTTTCTTTCCTGCACCATCTGCAATGGTTATCACAGACAAAGAATATGTTCTGTTTCTGCTAGCTCCCAAATTAGTCTTCTCTGTCTCCCATGTGTTTCTCTGTCCCATTCCCACAGGTCACCCCCATACCATATTGCTGCTCCTTCCCCACTTCCCCATGTGGTTCTTTGGCTGCCACTTTTATTGTGGCCAGCTTCACAGCAGCCATGAGAACTTTTAAATGAAGCTTTGGATCCATACAGAAGATAAAAGCTCCACAGTGGACCATGCAGTTTTTGTGTGCATCAGGGCCTTTAGATTACATCAAGCACATGGAAATCACTTAACATATCTAAATAAATCCTTACTCATCCCTTTCTCACTCCTAAACTAGGTAAAGGCACCAACTCTCATCCATTTCAACACTATAATAAAACTGAATTTCTAGACCAAACCAATTTGGAGATACGACAAGCAAAAACAAAACAACAACAAAAAAGGAAATATGCATCTTACATTTTTCACCTGCACTATCCCCAACATGTCATAGAATCATAGAACTGGAAGGGACCTTGGGAGGTCATCTCGTCCAGTCCTCTGCACTCGTGACAGGACTAATTATCTAGAGCATTCTTGACAGGTGTTTGTCTAACCTGCTCTTAAAAATCTCCAATGATTTTTTGGGTCCCGATTTTTCACACTTGCTATCTGGTCACCCTAATGTGAGGGTGGTATTTTGCATTTTAATGCATTTTGATTCAGCCCCATATAGAAGGTCTTAATGTTTAGCTTTTGAAGAACCCTAAGCCTTAAGAACACTAGGCTCTTTATTCATCATTCCCACAGTCAACTAATCTCTTTCCATCCATATAAGCAACTGACTAAAAGTCTTTTCATTTGACATAGAGAGGGAGCACTGTATAGTGACCAGGAAAAGTTATAGAAGATCTGAAATATATTTGATGCTGCACTCTGTTGAATTAGCTTTATGGGGCTCCTTGACCATATCAGGATATTCAGAACATAATTCTATATTTACCTCAATGGGACTGATTTGACTCTCAGGTTATGTCTGCATATGAGTTGGGATGTGTGATTCCCAGCACACATAAATGTACCTATGCTAACTCTACTCAATCTAGGTTGCTATAAACAGGAGTGGAGCTGGGATGCCAGCTTTGGCTAGCCACTTGAGTATGTTATAACTGCCAGGACACTCTGGGTATGTACACACAGGGCTAGCCCTAGACCAAATGGTGCCCCAGTGAGGAGCATCTTCAGCGCCCTCCCCATTTGTTTAACTTTTGAATACCTTATTTTTTATTGCATTTGTAGCCCATTTCACAACTTTGATGCACGATTGGCATGTGTTATTTATCCCTGTTTAATAAGACGATAAATTTGCCACTAGGATCTGTAAATCTGTATTTATTCATGCTATATATAAGCAAATAAAAAAATTCATTTCCTATAAGCTTATAGAAACTTTTTTTTAATTTTAAGAATAACTGAAATGTACTAACATCAAGAAATTGAACTGTGCACCAACATTGGGTGGACCAATATTAAATAGTGTTACAGTGGGTTAAAATTCTAAGGCTGTCACCTAAGTCCTTTAGTTCAAAAGGTCACTTTTCTCACCTTTGCCCTCGCAAAGTGAAACACAGCATCAGAGAGATCCAAAGATTGGCCAATGGCATTTTCAAGAGATAAAATAGCAAGTGATGTCAGTCTCTCATCGGTCATTGTTGATCAAAGATATGTTTTAATGAGCCTGAACTTCAAAAAGTTGCGCTCACCACTTGCAACTGTGACTGGGAGTGTGAGCAGAATACCCAAAGCTATCCACACATTAGGAACACTGTCCTTCAGCTCTGCATCATGAATGAATTGGAGAACTTGGAGTGAAGAGTGCTTCCCATGTGGCAAAATGTGATGGATGTTGTCCAATTCAACATAGAGGTCTTTATCATTTATGTCTGAACATTCCCCATGTTTTCAGCATCTAGTGAAGATCAGTACAATTGTTCGAGAGTGTTTTCTTGTCCACCGGCAGCTTATTAAGGTCATACAAAAAAACCCAGATCTTTTTATGGTGCTTCTTTTTTTCCAAACCTTTATTCGATGAACACTCAAACAGTGTCAACAAGTGAGCAAAACAACTTCCTCTTGAATTTTAATTCCAAGCTTCTCATCACATCATCTCTGCCCCCAGAACAAAACTGTCTCTTCTTTTGATGAATAAGTTTCCCACCATTTCTTTGCAGCAGTGATGGCATTTTCAAATCCATTGTCTCTGTAGGCCACAATGAAATCAAGGCAACTTCTCATCAAAGTAGTAGCAGTCACGATGTCCATCGACTGAGTTTTTAATGCTTTGCTTACTTGGAACAGGATATCCTGCCAAACTATAATTGAGACCAGAAATTTGAAGTCAGTGATCTGGTTTGCCAGGTGTTGTGCCTCATTTCAGATTCTGACCTTGGCTTTACTATACTGCACCAATTCCATCAGGGCATCATAAACTTCAGTCACTTGATACCTCACTGGCCTTATGCTGTGAAGGCGACTCTCCCAGCAAATGTCACTTAGCGGCTTCATGGTCAGATTTGTAACATTGTCCATGAGGATCTTCCCCCTGACAGTTGATGTTGAAAACAGGATGTATATCCTTGGAAGTACTCCAAAGAGAGATGATGAATCGAAAAAAGATGCTGCTGCATCTGACACAACTAGGTTGAGGCAAAGGCAGCCTCAAGGCATGAAGAAAGCTCTTGTATTCAGCACAAAGATCCTTGCCTGAATGCCACTGTTTCTTCCCTTCATGTTCATGCTGTAGCTGTAGCCATAGGCTTGGCCATGGCAGTCCTGAAGCTTTATTTTATTCTCATTCAAAACGTTCATAAAAAAGTTCTGTTGGGCTTTTTCCAGCAGAGCTGTCCACAGACCAGAAACAGATAGTGTTCCTTTACTTGGAGACAGCCATCCTCGTGGTCAACAAATCTGACTATAAATGACATCTTTTCACTGTGACTAATGTCAGGAGTGCAGTCCATTCCTGTGGCGTAGTACTTCACTTTGCCAAGTCTCATTAATATGTTATCAAGCTCCTACCTTGCCATAAGGTCAATAAATTCATTTTGAATTGTTTTGCTGCAGTAATGGTCCATAACTTCTTTACGAACTATTCAATGTAGGTGCTCATGCATGATGTTGTCATATTTCCCAAGGAGCTCTACGAAATTGAGGAAATTACCATTATGTTCAGTGAATAACTTAACCGATGACCCCCAGAAAGCCAAATTATTCTTTGTAAGGAAGAGGGCAATTGAGATTGAGCACGTTCCTCAAGCTGGGTTTCTACACTGATAATGCACTGGTTTTCTGCATTTATGCATTTATTCAGCTTTAGCTGAATGGCCAGGTGATTTTTCATGTTGCTTAAGCGCATCAGCTAACTTATGCCATTAATTGTACCCAGAATAAGCAATGATTTGTCATTCTTCTCAAATATTTTTCAACAAATACAGAACACTTTATCAGTTGATTTCAAGTAAAGTAGCCAATGCCAATTCAATTTCTCACCATACTCAGGCACTCTTTCATAGTGTGACTTTAAAAAGTATCACTTCTGCTCATTTACTGGAAACTTCATAGCCTCGATTTTGCCCAGCCTGTTCAAAATTGTACAATGAATATCAGCAGAGTTTAGGCCATAAAGGCCACTGGCCATAAAGGAGGATCTGAGGTATCAATTTGTGGTGTGCAATTTTTCTCACTGTTGTTTCTGGCATCATGCAAGGCTGATTCCTCTTTATCGTATCTCTCCTTTTCATGAAAACCAGATTTTTCTTTGTCATTACTCTCCTTTTCATGTGAACTACATTCTTTTTTATCATCACTCTCCTTTATGCCACCAGGAAAACTGGACAATTCTCCATTACTTTCCTCACATTTCCGTTCCTTACCTTTAGGTAAATCTGCTAATTCCTTAGTAATAGGACTTCCATCATTTACGCTGCACTCCTCAATTTCTTCAGCACTGGGACAATTACTACTGCCTAAAGCCCAGACTATGTTGTTCTGTTTCAGATATTTTCCCATCAAATTTGCCCCTTGCTGCAAACTAGATTGCAAATGAGCTTTTTGCTTCCTATACTGAGCTCCTGAAGACTTCTTCGTGGGCATCTTTTATTTTCTACAGGGGAAAACAGACAGTGTTAGGGACAGCAAAAGTCTGTTCCACAGTCTTAGAAAGTTATCAAACATTTCATATCAGAGGGTAGCCATGTTAGTCTGTATCCACAAAAACAATGAGGAGTACAGTGGCACCTTAAAGACTAACAGATTTATTTGGGCATAAGCTTTCATGGGTAAAAAACCCACTTCTTCGGATGCAGGGAGTGAAAATTACAGATGCAGGCATTATTATAAATGAAGAGAAGGGAGTTACCTTACAAGTGGAGAACCAGTGTTGACAGGGCCAATTCAGTCAGAATGGATGTAGTCCACTCCCAATAATTGATGAGGAGATATCAATACCGAGAGGGAAAGTTGCTTTTGTAGTGAACCAGCTACTTCCAGTCCCTTTTCAAGCCCAAATTAATGGTGTTAAATTTGCAAATGAATTTTAGTTCTGCAGTTTCTCTTTGAAGTCTATTTTTGAAGTTTTTTTGTTGAAGTATGGCTACTTTTAAATCTGTTATAGAATGTCCAGGGAGATTGAAGTGTTATCCTACTGGCTTTTGTACGTTACATTTCCTGTTGTCTGATTTGTGTCCTTTGATTCTTTTACATAGAGACTGTCCAGTTTGGCCAATATACATGGCAGAGGGGCATTACTGGCACATGATGGCATATATTACATTGGTAGATGTGCAGGTGAATGAAGCCCTGATGGTGTGGCTCATATGCTTGGGTTCTCTGATGGTGTCGCTAGAGTAGATATGGGGACAGAGTAGGCAACAAGGTTCGTTACAGGGATTGGTTCCTGGGTTAGTGTTTCTGTGGTGTGGTGTGTAGTTGCTGGTGAGTATTTGCTTAAGGTTGGGGGGCTGTCTGTAAGTGAGGACTGGCCTGCCTCCCAAGATCTTTGAGAGTGAGGGATTGTTTTCCAGGATACATTGGGGTCTGTACATGATGGCCAGTGGTATTCTGTTATTTTCCTTGTTGGGCATGTCCCGGTAGTAGGTGACTTCCGGGTACCTGTCGAGCTCTGTCAATCTGTTTCCTCACTTCCTCAGCTGGGTATTGTAGTTTTAAGAAGATAAAGATTTTGTAGGTGTTTGTCTCTGTCTGAGGGATTGGAGCAAATTTGGTAGTATCTTAGGGCTTGGCTGTAAACAATGGATCATGTGATGTGTCCTGGATGGAAACTAGAGGCATGTAGGTAAGTATAGCAGTCAGTAGGTTTCCAGTATAGGGCAGTGTTTATGTGATCATCACTTATTTGCACTGTAGTGTCCAGGAAGTGGATCTCTTGTGTGGACTGGTCCAGAGGTTGATGGTGGGGTGGAAATTGTTGAAATTCAGGTGGAATTCTTCAAGGGCCTCCTTCCCATGGTCCATATGATGAAGATGTCATCGATGTAGTGCAAGTAGAGGAATGGCGCTAGGGGACGAGAGCTGAGGAAGCATTGTTCTAAGTCAGCCATAAAAATGTTGGCATACTGTGGGTCATGAGGGTACCCATAACAGTGCCGCTGACTTGAAGGTATATGTTGTCCCCAAATCTGAAATGGTTGTGGGTGAGGACAAAGTCACAAAGCTCAGCCACATTTTGTGTTAATCCTGGCAAAAGAAGTAACAGTATTTCTTTTATATTGCTGCGTAGATAGGGATTAGATAGATACCTTTGTTGTCTCATTAAATATGTCCTTTATTAGTCACTACTTACACTCTTCAAGTCTTAAAACACGAGTACACTTTCACAATTACACAATAAAACAAGGTTCACAATATCGCAGCTGGACTCTCACTTCATTTCACTTCATTCTTATATCTCACGGACTCCCTGGTGACACTCCGCCCCTTATATACCTGTGAAGGCATGACTGACAACATTCTAGGAAGTTCGAGGAAAATTTAGCTCTCTGGAAGGTTCCATGAGATTCTACAAAGGTGCAGAACGTTCTAGAAGGTTAATGAAAAATTAATCCACATCTAGTACAGCTGAAACATTTTACTTCAAGCATTCTATTTTCCCTTTTGTTGTTAACAACAAAAACAGCACCCCAAGCCCAGCGTCCCACAAGTCTGGTACCCCAGGTGGTCGCCTACCCCTAAATCCAGCCGTGTGTACACGGGCAGCTAGCCTGAACTACCGCCTGTGCTATCCCAACTATACTGCTTTTTTTAGTGCCCTAGCTTGAGCAGAGCTAGTGTGGATACATCTTTGTGAGCTGGGAATCACACCTTCCAGCTCAAATGTAGATGTAGCCTCATTTTCAATAACCAATGCCTAAAGTTAGGTTCCTAACTTCATAGATAAGCATCTAACTCTCCTCCCTCACACACCTTTGAATCACTGGTGTAAACCTTCTGTGAGAGGTTTAGAATTTTTGGAAAGAAAATACAGTTATTTTGGGGGAGCTCTTACTTGTTAGCAGGGATCCAGTGAAACACACTTTCAACCTTAAATCTTTTTTATTACGTTTTCTGTTTGGAAATGTGCCTTTTTGCCTAGAGAATAAAATAAAGACACATAAGTACAATGTACCACTGTGCCAGGAACAAAGACTTGAAGCTACTATTTTAAGTAAACTTTTTAAAACTAAACACTATCCGATCTATTTTATAGAGAATCAGTCACCACAGTGTCTTGATAGGAGTATCTTTCTGTGAAAATTTGATATTATATATTAAATATGGATAAGGAGTTGATACATAGAGGCAATCAACAACCGGACTGTATACTCTGGCCTTCGTGCAGTAATTTAGCTCTTCATCTTAGATTAGGTTTATAAATGGAGTATCAATTTCTTTTTTTACTTATTAGTAAATTGTCACTGTGTGAACAGAGCTTTTGCTCTTTGCTTTCCAAACCCTAAGAGAAGGTTTTAACACTTAAAATGGCTTCCCTGGTCATTGAAGTAATTACAGTATAGTGCTGCTGTTCTCTTAACCTTTAGGTTGACCTTTTAAAATGTACTCTAATAAGTTTCTCTCCAGTCAAGTTAATTAAGAATTTAATATTTCCACCTGTTAAAATGCAGTAAAGTGTAGTTACTTTTGCTGCATCATGTTAATGATGTCACTAATTGAGATAATAATTGTCACAAAACGGGATCCTTCGTTTTGGTCTGAATTAATGGGATGAGTTTTACCTTTAGGAGAAATAGACCATGGGAAATGCAAACTGTACTAATGAGATAATTTGTTATTAATCAACCAGTAATGCAGAGGAGACCTGCAGGAAAAACAATTAGTTTGAGGCAATAGTGTTACTTTCATTTGTGGTATTGTTAGTAGGGACATAGAAACAATTAGTCAGATCACATGGCCAGTATTACTGGTTTGGAGGGTCTCTTCTGTGCAACACACCCATTACCCTGACTCCACTTACCCTCCATGGCACCATCCCTGCTCCTACCACGTACCCCCTGGATTTCTCTTTGCTGAGATCCTTGGCTAAGAAGAAGGCAGGAATAGGAAAGCAGAGTGGAATGGCCTTGCATCTACCCCCATTTCTAATTCACTGAAACACAATGCCTCCCAGAAATACTGCTTCAGATCAAAATTGGAGTCTGATTCTCCTCTGCCTTGCACCTTATGTAGGCATATACACTTGGGCAAAGGAAAGCTGAGTGGGTGTAAAACAACCCCAAATCATAATGAGATCTGCACATGGAAAAGGTCTGCGTAAGTACAAAATATTGGTATCAGGCCATTTTACAGTTAAGAAAATGGAGAGATGGGTGGGTTAAAAGTCTGATACTGCACACTGAAGGTTAGTGACAGTTTTTTCATTGATCTCAGTGATAGCAGGGTCATGGTTTAAGGTTCAGATCCTCAAAGATTTGTAGACACTGATTTCCCATTGAAATTAATGGGACTGATTTAAATGGAAGTTAGGCACCATGAGGATCTGGGCCTAAGTGATTTGCCAAGGAAGCAATATGAGATACTGTAGTGGGTTGGCCTGGACCTCTGAACTGAAAGATCTGGCTTAAACTTCTGGATCTAACACAGGAGTTCTCAAACTGGGGGTCAGGACCCCTCGGGGGGTCACAAGGTTCTTACATGGGGGGTTGCGAGCTGTCAGCCTTTACCCCAAACTCTGCTTTGCCTCCAGCATTTATAATGGTGTTAAATACATAAAAAGTGTTTTTAATTTATAAGGAGGCTTTCTATGTGAAAGGAGTCATCAATACAAAAGTTTGAGAACCACTGTTCTAACACCTATTTGCTGTGTGATCTTGGGCCTGTCACCTACACATCTCTCTGTGCCTCAGTTGCACCATCTGTAAAATGTGCCCACAGATGCATGCTTAGTGTTGATGAGCACTTTGCCATCTACGGATGGCAGTGCTATGTAAAAGCAAAGAACTAAGCAAAGGATTATTGGTGGTATCATTCGATTCTTTGGACGGATAATGAAACTGAGACCGACAAAGTCTGAGTGAAATGCCAAGGTAAGCCTGGAAGCCAAGAGGCCTTGGTTCTCATTCTTGGTCAGAGGCTCATTTACTGTGTGACACTGGAAAAACCACATTAGTCTCAGTTTTTCCCCAACTCTAAAATGGGGATATTGATAATACTGATAATCCCTCTTATGAGGATATTGCCCAGTTTTCTATAAGTAGTTATTATCCCTGCCTCTTGGAGGAGTAGAGAGTATTTATCAAGGGAGAACAACCATCCTTCCTTCTATTCTAGGTCTAGTACTCTCCACAGGGCCCAGGGATGGGGTGGGAAAGTATTACAATATGTCGGTAATGAGGATATTGGAGTGGGAAAGATTGGTACAAACACAATGTGTAGAGAAAAAAGCTGATTACAATAGTTGAGAAAGTGTCCACTATAGTTTGATTATGAATTTCTGTCTCACAATATGTCTAACTACTTTTTGTTTCAATTCTCTGGAACTTGGTATTCTTAGCTATGTTTTTTTCAGTGAGGTGACAAAACCAAACACAGTGCCTAAGTAAAGATGCACCGTTGTTTGATGCAAATGATGTTGTTTTAATATGTTCTCCACTGTTTTTTACCCATTGTTAAGGCTAAGATTTAGTCATGAGTATTTTTAGTAAAATATGGATAGGTCATGGGCAGAAATTCATGACCCCGTGACCTGTCCAAGACTTGTACTATATACCCCTGACTAAATATCAATCCTCTTCATGATAACTCCTAAGAATTTTTTCTTCAGAGAATCCAACTTATTCAAAGCCCATCAGTGTATGAAACGTCTAATTAGATTTTCAGTGTATCTGACAAGCCTAGCTGTGTGAATTCCAGATGAACCATCTGGAATCAGTTGATCTTGAAGTGAATTAAAATAGTATTTCAATAAACCTATATTTGAATGCTGCCATGTTTGTGATCCTGAAAACACCAGTCTCACGATCAGCCTTTTTTCAGTGAAGAAATGAGTTCTCCCTAAACAGCCGCACAATGTAATAGGTGGTGGTTTTCTTTTAAGGGTTATTTATTTAGCCTATTTAGGTACATACAATATTACCCATTCCTGGAACCAGCCAGAAAATAACCACAGACAAAGGGTGAACTTGAGCAGCACTGAGGCTTGATGTATTGCTTTCCTTATTGCTTCCTGTATTAGAAGGAGTTATACTCACACACACAACTCATTCATGCTGCCAGGTGCAGGTGCAGATGTTGGTTTTGGTGACTGAGGCTGGCCACAGCTGCCCAGAGATCAAACACGGGGCACCGAGAATCCCCGGAGTCCCTTTGGATCCGCGGGAGGGCTCTACTGCTTCTGGTCTGGTCCCAAGTTTAGTGTACTGTTACATTTCCTTGTTGCACCTTAGAGACTAACAAATTTATTTGTCTCTAAGGTGCCACAAGTACTCCTTTTCTTTTTGCGAATACAGACTAACACGGCTGCTACTCTGAAACATTTCCTTGTTGGTAACTTGTCCTGGCCATCCATCTCAAGATTTATACCTTCACCACGATAATACCATGGTTGCATAAAAGGCAATATTTGTTTCTTTACTTTGCCATTGGCTGTCACTCACACTATCTCACTCATTCCTTACATTAATTGATTGCATATTCATAAGTATGAATACAATTGGCAATATAGAGCAATGTAGCTTTAAGCAAGCATCTAACATCACTAGGGACTTCCATTGTTTGTGGCTTTGTAACAGCATAACAGGAAAGGTGTGCAAACTGCATTTGAAAGAGCAAATTGGGAGGTATGGGGAGGGAGGGGGCATGTCTGTCTACAAATATAATCTAATGTCCTGTACTTTTCTGCCTCTTCTGCCTCTTTGAAATAAAAAAAAAGTGCCAGCAAGTTATTGGTTCAAAGGAGATAGTCCATAGACTCCTTGCTAAACATTGGAGAGGAAGGGTTTATCCTACCCCAGATCAACAACAGCTTCCACTGCTGTCCTGCTTTTGCTAGGGAGGCCAACAGTTAAGGAAATGTGACTGGACTCAGATGGAATGAGTTACCCTATCCCAGAGGACTCTAAGTGATCTCAGGAAGCTCTCTCCCAAGGTTTGTCAGGCAGATAGACAGGTAGAGGCTAGAGTCTGCTTGGCTGTAAGAAGCACGTTTTGTTCTTCTCTAGAGAAATTCCTTTCCAGAAGCATTTTTTGATTCAATTTAGTTAAGCTCTAGCTATAGGAAGGCGAGTTCCTTTAGATCTATAAACCCTAATACCTGGGCCGGCTGTTCTTTTCCTGTTCTTGATTCACTGGACCTAGCATAACCCTGCTTTAAAAACAAAGAAATGAAAACTTCAGTTCTAAAAACATGTCAGAGTCATGGAAACTAAAGACAGAAAAGCTCTTTTAAGCCATCACCACGTGGGGTCTCCTCAATCCTACAGCTGGATATAGATAATTGTAAAATCCAGAAAATACGTTATTTACATATAACACAGATAAACACTTTCCTAATGGTGCCTCCTTCTGCAAAGGATTAAGTGGATAAATTAATTTGTGAAAGGTATAAAAAAACGACACAAGTAGCCTCTTATGCTATGTTCCTACTGTTTAAATACTTGTTTAGATCATACACAGCCACTCTTCACACCTTTCATTAAGCCAGTTAGCTAAACTGCAATCAAGCAGTGATTAAACATAACCCCTATATATCAAGACTTTTCCTAGTTCAATCAAGCCTCTGTTTGCCCAAACTAAAAAACTACTATAGTATTAAGGCCCCTTGTTCTTTCCCCTCAGCTCTAGTCCCTGTCTTCTTGCACTTGATAAATAAAAATACAAACTAAAAAGCATGATAAAGTACTCACACTGCTCTTTCCTTAATTATAATGCTAATTGCTAATCCTTGCCATACAGTTTAATACTATGCCTATTAAATTAAATTCATTGTCAGAACTTCTTTTAACATAGCAGAAAAATAAAACAAACAAAAAAATGATGCAAAGTTTACATAGGGAAAGTGTCCAAGACTTTAGTGTCTGCTGAAGTCCTTTACTCTTCACTGCTCCATCACTTCAGAAAGGGTTTGTTTTACTTAAACAAATGGAATTGGACTACAGTCATAGAGACTAATTTTTGTTAAATACAAAGCCCTTTATCTGTACAAAAACGCATTCTACATGCAAGTATTATTTTCTTAGAGCCTTCTTGGTACTGATTTTGAAAATGGAGGGTACATGGTAGTGGATTTGTTTATATTTCTGCTTAGAAAAACATACTGAAGCAATCAGTAGCATCTTTTCATGACATATTCTTCTTCATTCAGTGTGTAAGTTGTTTTCTTCTAAAATCTTGTTATTAATATACAAGAAGCCTTCCTTTGAACAAATTATCTTTCATAAGCAAGCCTTGTACTACAGTGAGAAGTATTTTCTCTGTTCTCTGGATCACTCTAACCAATTAGTTTCCTACACAGAGTGGACATTTTTAAAGACTGCATTAGTTTGACAATAATTGACAATATTATTGTTTATTATTTGTATTATGGTAATGCCTAGAAACTCCAGTCAAGAGGTCTAATTGTGCTGGTCACACTGTCCAGACAAATAGCAAAGTCTCTGCCCCAGAGAGCTCAAAATCTACGTGACAGGCTGTGACAAATGGACAAAAGAAAGAGAGAGTGGGGGTGTAACAAAGTGAACAGAGTCTAGCAGAAAAGAAATAGCAGACACCACTGCTGTTGATGGCAACAGTTTCTGCATCTTTTGTGACATATAAAGACAATACCAACAATAGATTGTAGAGGATTTTTCTGCAAATGTGCCGTCTTTACCTATTTTAACAATCTTGGATGTGATGTGTCTTTCAGTAGCCTTTTTTTATTCAATCTATAAAACATTTCCTACTCTGTATCTTGCTGCTAATTATTTTATTATACCAATGAGCCACTTTCATATAGTGCTTTTCATCCAAACATGTCAAACTGCTTTACAGCTTCACTACTATAAGTTTCTATTATGGAGACCATTCCACCCACCACTAGTAATTAGCCTGTCATGCATGGAGGACAGAACTGTTTAGTACAGGATGTGATTTTCTGCAACTGAAAATTGTTGAAACCACAGATAGGATTGAAGTAACCAGCTGGAATTAGGTCAAGAAACTGGGCTTCAACCCTTTACTCTTTAACGACCTTTAGTGTTCAGGACCTTCCTTTCATGTGCCTTCTGAAAGACAGCACAGTGCTCCCAATATACTAAGATATTGGTTTACTCTTGGTGCTTGTCACTAAGTAGGTATAGTAAATGATCAACACTACTTCCTGTTGCACCATGGGTTTCCTTGGGGCTTCTCCTGTCCAAATACTGACCAAGCCTCCTCAGCTTGCAAGATCTCACAAAATCACTGCCAGAAATGCTTATGACTTCAGTATAGGACACAGAGTCAGGATTTGGTTGAATTAAAAGATATTAAAATAACACCGTCCTAAAATCCTCTCTCTGTGTCTCAAACTGGCCTCTTTCTTATTGTGTGTCTCCTCTTCTACTATCCCATAACCAATCAGCATTGAGAATGACACATTTCTACTTCCTAGGAAGCAAAATAGCTAAAGGCTACAAAATTTGTCAGGTACAAATTTGTCAGGCACTTCTGATTCCCTTGGTCTTATATACCTCCTTGTGCTGAAAGGCTGGGTCCAGCTGCTCTGCCTCATGTTCCTCTCTTCCTGGGTGACTGAGAAATAAAGCATTTGTCAGAGAATTAAAATAAGAGATTTAAAAATAAGTCTTATTCCACAGCTTTCTAGGCCAGCTTCAAGGAAGAAACTTCCTTGAGAGCCATTCTGTCTCTTTCCCACACTTCCTGCAATGAGGCATAAAAAAAATAGGACATCTATCCTGCCTCCTATCAAAATGTCCAATCTTCAAGTGTAAAGTACAGCTATCTTCCTCTGATCCATAGGATGGGGGGCCTAAATTATCCCTCTCTCACTCGTTACACCTCTCTGTGGGTGCAGCCATTCTTGTGCCGTCTCCACAGCGTAGTGAAACTACAGGTATTCACTATTTCTGCCTCATCCCTGTCATTTCAACAGCAACCATCTGCACGGTGTCAGAATAGGAAGAGCTTCTACTGCCTGCTTTGCAGTCAAATGTCTTTTTTCCAGGCTTCAGAGTTCCATCCACTATAGACTGTAGGTGATTTTTATTACATCATCTTATCACCTTCACTCCCTCCTACTCAATTTTCTTTCATGGTCCTTAGGTGTTTTTTGTGCATCTATCTGACCGCAACTATGACAACAACACAGCTTATGGGAGAGAACATTATCCGTGCCCTTTAGAATAAGGTCTCCAAATTGGGATAGGTTCCTGACACTCTTCCTTCTCTTTTGAAGGTATTTTTTTCTCTCTGCAACAGTCACTGTGAAATTCCCCAAACAACCGTGTATGATTCAAACTGACTCTTTAGAACCAAGATTTATTAAATAGAGAGAGAATATAAAATTAAAACACAATGAATGCTTGGCACCTATTATTGCACCCCAGATAAATTAATTTAGATGAGGTACAATTGTGGTTCAGTTACAGTGACAAAAAAAGAATTTGCTTCTAGAAGCAGCTTTCTCCTCTCTCAGTCATATTAGCTACTCACACAGCCACCCTCAGTCAAGCCACATGGCATCTTAGAGACTGTTCTGGGCCAAGGTGCTCGAAGCACCACAGGCCTGGCAGGAGTACTCTGAGAAAAACGAGGCTTACACACAGCTGTGAGTTATTGGCTTTACTGAAGGTTAGTGACCCACCCGCAACGGGGACTCCAAGCGTTGCAGTCACAGAGGCGGGGAACCCAGCACACCGGAGCTCTGCCTGGGACAGAATCTAACGGAGGGGCAGACAGTCAGCGTTAATAAGCACTACACAAAAACAGCTCATGAATATAGAATTAGGTACTTCCCAAAGGGGGGCTTTCCGCTACCTGGAGAAGGGCCATGCAAAGTAGCTGTGTCCTTCAAGAACTATCTATATCCTGCAATAACACAGCAGCTGTGTCCTTCAAGAACTATCTCCTACAATAACAAAACAGCTATCTATGTCCCACAGTAACCTCTCGGCTCGAGAAAGTGAAAGTTCCCTAGCTAGGACGTAACAAAGTCTTCTGCAGTCCCTTACAGAGACCCTCCCCCTATGAGTGGTGGCTAGGGTTGCTACTTTTTTAATGGCTGGTAACTGGACTCTGAGGCCCTGCCTCTGCCCCACCTCCTCCCTTGAGCCACACTTCTTCTCTTGAAGCACTGCCCTGCCACACCTCTTCTCTCAAGGCTCCGTTCCTGCATGCCACAGGCAGCTGTGAGCCGCATGAGCAGCCTAGCCCCACAGGCAGGTTTTGCAGCTGTTCTGCCTCCTTCCTTGTGCTCGGGGTTGCCACAGATCAAAAAACTGGACATCAGGGCTTTTCAAATGGCACCCAGGCACATGAGTAGAAACCTGGATTGTCTGGGTGAAAACCAGACGGGTGGCAACCTTAGTGGTGGCCCTGTCTTTCAAGTTGCAAGTCCTGGTCTGGCTGTAATTTGTGATTTGTTAGACCTTGAAGGTGAGGTTACCATCTCAGGCTGAAGGTTACATTGGCATTTCAGCAACATCATATTTGAATTGGGGGAAATGGAATGCTCTTTGATTTGTACAAGGGTGTCATGAATTCATAGGGTCTGGTCTATGCCCCAGCCAGTAACCAGTCCCTGGGAATGACCCCTGTAGTGGGCTGGACCCCAAGGATCCACAGAAGTCTACAAAGGCAGGCCCTCAGCTTCCATGACTGAAACTGGGCCTTTAGGCACCAGCAACCCCTGTCTCTCTCCACAGCTCCTTGCAGTGAATTGAGCCAAGCCAGATTCCTCTGGGAGCTTTATTCCTACCCCTACAGGTCACAATACTCTCAGCAAGTATTTGCAGCAACACCAGGCAGCCTTTTCTAAACAAGGTAATAATTTATTAGTCACCTGGCCTACAGCATCTGAAAGTCCTTAGATTAGCATAGAGAAGCAAAGTTTAAGACAGTTCAGACTGGCCAATGCCAGGGCTCCCTTCAGGCATGCTGCAATAGAATACATCTTGGCCCTTTTGCCTTTGTCTTAGTCCTGGGTCAGACCCCGTGGCTGGCCTGAGTTAGCTGACTCAGGACTTGGGCTGTGGTGCTGTAAAATTGCTATTTAGACATTTAGGCTCAGGCTGGAGCCCTAGCTCTGGGACCTTGGGTCCACAACTTGGGCTCCAGCCTGAGCCTGAAAGTCTACAGCCCCACAGCCCAAGCCCTGTGAGCCTAAGTCAGCTGACCTGCAGTTGTGAGGATTGTCATTTATTTCAGTGTACATGTACCCTGTGAGCTCAACTCTTAACATAGCCACTTGACACTTTTCCCTTCATTCTCCAGGCCTTTTCTCTGCTTCCCTGCTGGTCATAGGTGTGAATGTCCCAGGCTTTGGGGTGTCCATTGTCTTCATTCACATGTATAGACTTTAATCAATTTATTAACGACTCTGGTCTCCATGCAGGCAACTGTGTGAGTCAAACACCTCATAACCGAGGAGTGCATAAGAATGAAAAAACTATGACCAAAATTCCCACATTCATCACATCATGGTTTTGGTAATTTATTTCTCCTAATATTCCCGCTACTCTCAATTTAGCTTTGGAAGGATTTCCCAACTTCCATGCTCAAAATCTAACAGTTCAAAGACCACTTTGATCTTGCCTGCACCTTAGGCAGCCTAAAGAACCAAGGTGATGGAATCCTGGTTTGCATATCACTCACTCCTGGCTAGAGGCTTGAGACAAAATTAAGCTCCATCTGCCTTCATAACAACCTTATTTACCATTTTTGTCCTGTTAAGAAGATAGTTTTATTTCTCTTAATTCCCTTTTACAACAGGGACTCCACAAGAAGTATGAATTATTATTGACGGATACAAAATAATCTATCACACTGCTCTAAAATAGTAATGAGAAAACTCGAGTCTTTTGACATTAGTAGTCATTTCATGTTGTAATTGAATCTGAAAAGCTCTGTTAAGATCTATATCATTTTACAGCAACTTACATTTCTTTTGATGGAAATGTTTTATAATTAGTTTAGATGGCAACAGTCTGAAAGATGATTTTTCATTTACATTTAATGTGAATGATGTGAACACATTGTTTGTCCTACTATGTGACTAGATGAATTTCCCATTAGCAGCTTACATGAAAAGGGATTGTGGTCACACTAGATTTTCTAATGGACTTGTCTCTACATCCAAAATACACTACAATTATAGGCATTCTCAGTGGAGAAGCCAAGGAATGAGTATGAATATGGAAAAGCCAAAGTAAGAACATGAATATGAACTCCTAGAGTTTTCCCTGCAGATTAGGGGGGAGGTTTTGGTGGGTCATTGTGGGGAACTTCAGACAGCTTTGGTCTATGGTTCAGTAGATAGAGCATGTCAGTTTCCAGGTTTCTCATCTGAGCACCTGACACAAACACTCAATTAACTTTATTAATAAAAATCAAAATTTGTATTGGACTTTCCCTAACACAATACCTACCGTGAAGTCTTGATGTTCACTTTCCACTACTCTTATGTTACAATGGACCATTAATCTGCTGATGCCCAAAATGGACACATGGTGTGACAAAGAATAAAAAAATAAAAAAGGATACAGGGATACTAATGGTGCAAGGGGTTTAAACAATGTCAGAATCTGTTCTGTAGCGTGAACAAACACTGGCTTCAATAATCCTCTGCATCCACACTCCAACTGATGCAGGGAAGAGAGGGGATCTCTAGGGAACCAATTCTGGGTCACTGTTCTTGAGCCAGCCCAGTTCTAGTGTCAGTTAGAGAAGTCTAGAGGCTGGACACAGTGAAACCTGGGCTCATTCTGATGTCTTGCAGTAAGGCACTACATATAAGTGGGGATCATCTATTGAAAATACTCTGTCTCCAGTTCCTGAGAATTTCACAGTAGATCACCTTCAACTTTAGATTGCTCAAAATTCCTCAGAATTTCCTGTTTAAATAAAACTATGCAAATATTAAGGAAATCCAAGAGGCTACTTTCCTTGTCTTTTAATAAGAAACGCTGTATTGGATTTTTGCTTGAATTTGTATAACCTCCATGGTTAGTTCTCACCCTTATAAACTTGCCAGTTGTCTTAGATAGATGATCATCTGTCTTCAATATTTATACAGCTGTTACCTATGTGTAAGAAATACCACAAATATTTATCTCTTTATCATCTAAAGCTGAAAATGGCAGGTTTTTAAAGCAACCAGGTAGATCAATAAAGGGATTGTTGTCTTTAAAATAAATGCCAAGTTGTAGCTGAGACTGTTAAGGGCTCATAAAAAAAATATGACCAATGGTAAAATTTTGTTTGAGTGTCTCAAATTGATTGAATAAAATAAAATATTTCACAAACCAGATACCAAAATTTTATAGCATTCTTCTTGTATTCAAAGTGGTGATGGCCTATTACCTTAAAACCAACCACAAATTGGTAGACAAGAGTTGGATATTATAATATTATGTCTGATTATTTATAGTTTGTAATTTCCCATTTTCAACCTGTAAAAAATAGTCAGCCACAAATATCTCCAATTGGAAGAAATATAGTCCATTTATCTTAGAATTTCATTAAGTAATGTATAATCTAGAAACAGCTGTGATATGTGAGTGTTTCTCACCCTGAATAAATATACTGTAAGTTTGAAAAATTAAACACTGGGGCATAAGTATTTTCACATTTTCTCTAGTGGAGGTGCACTGCACACAAATTGTGCATGGTGCTAAAAAGAAAATCTCAAAATGACTGATTTTCAGATTAAGTATTTGGCATTTTATTATATTAGGCTCAATACATGATCAATGCATTCCAAAGTTCATTACAATGACAGTTATCAGGAAGTCCTGGATTATGATTTGCTGAAAGTAGTCATGATGACCCAGCCTCATACTCAGAAAAGCTGCACTGGTCGCTTAATCTGAGATAAATAAAACACTGGGCAGAGCTGCACTGAACAGATATTGTAATATGTAAATCAAGCCTTCTAGAGCTAGTTTTTCCCTTTTTCTCCCATAGGGGGAAGTAGAGAGTTCTGTCCCTCTAAGCCTTTTATCTTACTAATGTAAAAACCCCTTAAAATAGTAATACATTGTCATGTGTTAATTCTGCAGACACAGAGCTGATGATCTTCTGGAGAGAAACTAGCAAGGGGGGAAAATTGCTAGGTAAGCTCAGCGTGGTTCACCACACACAGTGGTCATTCTGTTGAGGGACAATGGGGAATTTGTGTGGTTTAGGGACTGAGCAAGGAGTGTCATCTCTGAATTGCCCTGATAATATGGCTTCACGTGGAAGCATGTCACTGACCCCACAGTTCTAGGTGCATTTGCACTTTTCCTGGTACTCCTTTCACCAGTCAGAAGCCACGATGCCACTAGTTTGCCACCTGCACAGTAGCACCTTTTCTAAGGGGTGTAGAGGGCCTTAACAAGCATTCATGCTCTAATGGGCATCATGTATTATATGTACTCTCTGGCTCTTCTCCTGGCAACTCTACCTTGACTCCAGTGGGAAACTCATAGGGACTTGAATACCATGTGTATAGGGTTTGAAAGTATTTTTGAGAGCAATTGTGATGCAATGAAATTCGGGTGAAATGGATTTTGCTTTCAATCCTCTGGAGTGTCTACCCTTTTGAATAGCTAGTGAAATGGTCCAAAATAAGAAGAGGGAGTCCAGAAAATGCACAATAAAGGAAGCCTCTTCTTATTCTTTTCAAAAGCCTAGCTTTTTTACATCATAAGGCATATGGAAAGAGAGAGAGAAGGAATCCTCTACATGCAGGTAGTGAGAGTTCCTTTACATTCCATGAGTTGAGAGTGACTGTATAACTCATGAGTAGGCTTGGAAGGATTAGATTTTTAATGGTAAATGTTAATTTAACCATACACACACAAACCAACAAAAATATTTCCATCAATAATGATCAAAATTGATGGATAGCCAAAGTAAGAAAATGCTGCTTGAGAACTTCTTGGAGTTTGATTTAAGGATATTTCCTTTGTATGTTTTGACATCTGATGTTCACAATTCATGTTTTAATGGCTATACAGCTTTACCTTTTTAAATCTCAGTGTCTACGGTCATTAAATAATTATTTTCTGACCCCTCATCCCCTTGTCTGACCCACTCCTACATTTCCCACAACTGAGAAAATTTAAATTGATGAAAATAGAAAAAATGCTTTAAACCCATAATGTTGCCCAACTGTGAAAATTTAAATAGAAAAAATGCTGAAAAAAAATCGATATTATACATTAAAATTATAAAAAAACAATCTACCAGCCCTACTTCTGAGCAGCAGAAAGTGTGCACATAGCAGAAGACCCTATTGATTCTCTTGATTCTCTGCAATACTAATCTCCCTTAAAGGGCTGATTCAACATTGTGGTTGGACTGTGAGGTGAAGTCTTTATGGGAAGTATGGAACCAAGGGTGCACTACAGTGAGATCGGGCTCCAGGTATGAGGCATTACTGATAGTCAGAAGGAAACTGGACATGAAGCCGCTTGTGAGTTGCTATGAACTTAGCATAAGGCAATGATGTTCTGTAAGTCTATAAATTCTGCTGTTGAAAAGTGGTGTAAGAGATCACGCTGAGTTACATAGGACCTAGAGGCAGCCTCTGAAACTCATTAGGCAGTGCAGCTTGACAGAAAGCACTGCTTCATTGTAACTCTTGATAGCTTTTCTTCCCAGTGGGAACCAAGCACAAAGCCTTTCAGCACACAGTTTAACAGGGAATACCTGGGCAAACAGATAACACTGCTATTTTTAAAGAAGCCTTGTTTTTCACATCTCATGTCAGGCCACTTCACAAAGCACGCATATATTTTTCCATCTGTGTGGGCAGATGCTGTGTGAGGGATGTTGAAAAGAATTATGCCATATTATCCAACATGAGATAAAATACAGTGGACATTAGAAATTTATAATAATGCAAAATATTATATGAGAACTTTTAAAAATTAACATACAATCTTGGGAGACAGCCCTTGCTAACAGACAGCCCCCCAACCTGAAGCAAATACTCACCAGCAACTACACACCACACAACAGAACCACTAAACCAGGAACCTATCCTTGCAACAAAGCCCGTTGCCAACTCTGTCCACATATCTATTCAGAGGACACCATCATAGGGCCTAATTACATCAGCCACAATCAGAGGCTCGTTCACCTGCGCATCTACCAATGTGATATATGCCATCATGTGCCAGCAATGCCCCTCTGCCATGTACATTGGTCAAACTGGACAGTCTCTACATAAAAGAATAAATGGATACAAATCAGACGTCAAGAATTATAACATTCAAAAACCAGTCGGAGAACACTTCAATCTCTCTGGTCACTCGATTACAGACCTAAAAGTGGCAATGCTTCAACAAAAAAACTTCAGAAACAGACTCCAATGAGAGACTGTTGAATTGGAATTAATTTGCAAACTCGATACAATTAACTTAGGCTTGAATAGAGACTGGGAGTGGATGGGTCATTACTCAAAGTAAAACTATTTCCCCATGTTATTTCTCCCCCCCCCCCCACCCTACTCCCCACTGTTCCTCAGACGTTCTTGTTAACTGCTGGAAATGGCCCACCACAAAAGGTTTTCTTCCTCCCCCCCCCCCGCCCCTGCTGGTAATAGCTCATCTTAAGTGATCACTCTCCTTACAGCATGTATGATAAAAACCATTGTTTCATGTTCTCTGTGTATATAAATCTCCCCACTGTATTTTCCACTGAATGCATCTGATGAAGTGAGCTGTAGCTCACAAAAGCTTATGCTCAAATAAATTTGTTAGTCTCTAAGGTGCCACAAGTACTCCTTTTCTTAATACGTATATAGGATATATTTTATTATGCACACGTTTTAGGGTGTTACAGTTGCACACAGAGGCTGCCAAGCCACCCATCAAACATACAAATAACTCCACATTTTGGGTGATAATATTTGTTTTTGTCATAGGATAAGATTGAGTCCATATTTTTATATATATAAATCTGGCATTGATTGTATATATTTATGTGATAAATTGTAGCGGGTTATCAGATTAATATTCTGACAGGTGTAAGGAGGTTTGGGGATGGGGTGAAATAATCTAGCTAGAATTTCCTCTCTCTGTCTGCCTGAGGTTTTAATATAGCAGCATACCACTGTAATATCTGAGCACCGTTCATATAAAATCAATAGCAATAGCAAAGTTCCTACTGGACTTCATAGAGTCTCAGACACGTCTCCCTCTCTGAAGTCAAAATTCTCTTGGGGTAGAGTTTTTGGGTTGTTGTTTTTTGTTTGGTTGGTTTGGGGGTTTTTTAATTTTTTTGGGGGGGTTAAGAAGAGTTTAGTAGTAGAAGTACAAATCTTTTAAAAATAGTATGTAGTTGTTAAAGACTTACAGAAATAAGGAACCTCAGAGTTGGAGTGAAGCTTCCTCTCAGTGTTGAGTAAATGTGGCAGGTTTTCAAACAATTTGTGATCATTCATGCTGCCTTACATGAATTTCTATACTCTTGTGAACTTAAATCAGCTATTTAGTATTATTGGAACATATTTTTGTGTGTGATTTAATTACTACTAGAGCTAAGCTGGTGCATGTCTTTCAGGTAATGGAACTTCCTTTTGAAGTACATTTCTGTGCCTACATTTCCTGAAAATCCTATTTGAGTGTTTCACTAGGGGGCTAATAAGAGCTGCCTGGGTAAATGCAAAGATAAATCTTACTTCACAGTTCATTAGATCATAGAACATTTTCCAACATAAGTTGGTATGCTGCCTTGCACTTTCTTTTCTTTTTTTCTCTGAGACGTACTCTGAGGTTAGCATACTCATTGATAGTGTTAGCTTTGCATTTGCTTGCCACAATTTGCAAGCCATGCTTCTAATAATATCACCTAGAATTGCACTCTACTCTTGTGATCCAAGAACCTCTGGATGCCAACTGGCAGAGGACCCTTGGACATACAGGGGTACAGGGATCCTCTGGGTTCACCAAAAGAATGACACATAAGGTCTCTAATGAAATCCTGTGTCACATTCATCCTCATAACCATTGCAAGATATATGTATGGAGAATAGGTGAAGAATTGTGTATATATACTAAAAAATATGTTATCTGGGTTTGTAGTTAAAAACAGACACTCAAAGGTAGTGTGTCTTGAGACAAATTCCTCCAGGTGGGGTTGGGGTGGGGCACGGGGGTACCATTGTGTATTGTGTGTCATACAATAGGAGTCTATTAGCATTTTAAATCAAATGCTAATAAAGAGCTGGCAGAAACTTGAGAAAGAAACTAACAGGAAGAGGTTAACAGCAAAGAGGGGAAACCCTATCTTGAGGTGAACATCAAAGGGCTGTTCTGGAATATTTAAGAGTGCAAAGAGACACTCTGGCATCCTTCACCTAGGAAGTAAAAAGACAGTGAGTTTGCTTCACAAAAAAGGGGATCTCAACCAGGCATGGATGAAAATGCTGGAGAGAACTGTGGGTGAGATAGACTTCTTTAGACAGGAGGATAAACTTGTTAGTTATGTTTAGGCTTTAGAATACATTTTATGATGTTGTTTTCTAGGTAACAATTTGTTCACATCACTCACACTTGTTTTTATTTGAATCTCCATTCATTCTTCAATTTCCTTTTATTTTATAATTGAACTCAGTGCTGTGCATAATACAGGAGCAGTGGTCAAAGGTGAAACTGGTAAACTGTGGTACACTGTTCCTTTTGGAATAGAGGATCTGGCATTTCGGTGTATATCCAGCGATCAGGGACTGGATATCACGGGGGAAACTCTGAAGGGATACTGGGGATGGAGTGAATCTGTTGTCAACATTCAAGTTAGCCCAGAAGAGAGTGTTTGAGTGGCTGACAGGCTGGTTGTGTTAGGGAGCTAACACTCAGCTAGTACAGGCAAGACTCCCTTATACTAGAAGCAAGTGGTAACAAGGTAACTCACAGCCATGGGTTCCCCCAGATGAATCACAACTCTCTCAGCTATTAATAGCTGATGTATTTAAAAAGTACTATGAGGGAGTATAGGCTAGGGTTAAGGAAGGGGAACTAAAAGTCAGGTAAACTGAGGTATGTAGAAGTTAAGTCAGCATGAGTTGATGGCAGAGGTAAAATAGACTCCCTTTCTGTAAAGTGAGTGTTAGTACCTGCTTCACAGAGATGTAGTAAGTTTAGTTGGGGGGTGTTTACATGGTGCATTAACCTTGATAAAAGTTTCAGTAAAAAGAAATTATTATTGACTGAAGTGAATCTTTAGAAATGAAACTTAGTATGTCTGCCTATCTCCATAAATAAATAGAAATGATACCATTAAAGCATTCATTCCTTTTTGATGTACCATGGATGGAGAAGTTTTTATACTACAGAATAAATATCTACATATTGAACTGTTGGTATCGTATCATCAAATATCAGTGCTCTCGATAATTCCACTGTGAGCTGTGGAATATATTACTTCCAACAAAAAAGGAATGATAATCAAAATTACTCAAGGTGGGATCTGCAATGTGATGCTAGGTTTGTGGGGACCAGTTTTACAGCATCATGAGCTCAATACAGGAGTAACTGGATGAAGTTCTCAAGCGTGTGTTATGTAGGAGTTCAAATTAGCGGATGTAATGATCTCATCTGGCCTTAAAATCTCTTATCAGACTTTCCTTATCCAAGGAAAAGCAGGATTTTCTTTTTTTAAAAAAATAGCCCTGTGGAATAGCAAAGTAGGAAGAAATAAGTAGTAACTAGTAATTATACTTTAGCAAGAGACTGAATCTTTCTCACAGCTATTCCTTTGAGAGAATCCTCAATTCTAAACAAGCTGCAACAAATCTTGGCAGCATTCTCATAGACGGGCATGTCAAAGAAATTTAAATATAATTTTGACAGACGTTATTGATATGTTTATCAATTTAAATTTTCACTGTTGAGGGACATGATGGGGCAGACAATTATTTAATGACAGGAGATGTGGAGATTCAAAAATTAAAGCTTTATAACTGTTAAAACACAAATTGTCAACATCACACGTCAAAATATACAAAGTAAATATCCTCAAATCCAACTATATTAAGTTCTCAAGCAGCATTTTTCTTACTTTGCCGATCTGCAAATTTCAGTTGTTATCGATGGAAATATGTTTTCATCGATTTGTGTGTGCACAGTGAAATCGACGTTTACTTACATTTACCAATAAAAACCTAATCCGCCCAAGCCCCACTTCTGCATCCTGCCCTTTTCACTGGTAGGAAATAGCAGCTGCCACAGGGGAAAAGGCCATTTGGTTAATTGGGGCAATAAACCACCCGCAGATGGCAGTTATATGCTCATGCAGTTAAAGAAATTAAATTCTTAGCTCAAGTGCTGGTGGCCATAGTTATGATCTGGGTGTGGAGAAATTGGATCATCAATACAATTCTTCATTTACTGGGGAAACAAAAGGAATAGAGGAGTTAATAGCAACATGCACAGGACCTGCACTTAAAAATTCACAGCAGTTGATATGCACAGTATTTTCGGCAAGCAGTCCTCAACTCCCAGGACTACAGAGAGAATATGCAAGTGGAATTAACTACTTGCTGACAGAATGCCAGACATTCAAATTACCCCGCTGCCCCTTTTATATATAAAAATAAAAACACCTACCCACCTTAATGTCCTGTCACCCTACTTCTTAGACCTGTGCAAAGCCCATCTGAACACAGCTTCATTGTAGCTTACAGGGAGCTCTTTATCACAACTGTACATGGCAAAGCTAGACCAAGCTGACTGGGGATGGAGGTTTGGGTCACACTACTAAAACAGGGAGACAGTGCCCCTAAAGCCTGAATTTAACTCATGTCAAATTCAGTACATGTAAGAAAGGAAACAGCAGAATTAAAGATTTAGACAGGGTAATGTTCTTTAGGGGTATAATTCACAAGATGCTATTTCCATACACCACTCTGTTTTCTGTCCTGTATTTGTTCTGTTTGTTTTCTTTTATGCCTTTAGACTTGTAAAGGCTTCTGAGTAAGGCCCAGTAATCTGCATGGTACCATACATATAAGCAGTGCTATGTAAATGAATTTTAAGGGCATAAATTCAACTATTCATAGCTCAAGATATTTAAAATATACACAAAATTTCATCATGGCTATAGCAAGATTATCATGAATGACAAGTTTTGAGAGGAGATCTTGAATCTCTCATTGGATAATTAACAATAGTCATGGAGTAATAGTAGCATAAAATCAAGGCTCCAGCCCCAAATTTCTTTAGATTTAATATAAAGTTTGCTGTTATGTTGTGTAAATGTGTTTTTGGATGCACTTCATCACTCAGTTCTAGCATACAATCACATGCCTTTGAGAATTAATCTTTTTTCCTTCTTTATTTAAAATTATTTTATTTAAAATTTTGGAGTGGTTTAATAATGGCCCCTTTTCTTCAGTTAACTTTCCTGGTCACCTATTCTGGCCGTTTGGCAGTACGTGAAATTATAACCCCTGCTACTCTCAATGGTCTAGTCCCCAGTCCTATCTGCCCTTGTATTTAACTGATTCGTTGATGGACACACACGTACACATGTGCACTCGCGTTCTCTCTCTCCCTCTCACTCACACACACACAGAGTACATTCCCTTCCTTCTACGTGTCTACATATATTTTTAATAGGAAAAAATCCATTTGGTAATAAAAAAAATATTTCACATTTGGTTTTCAAGTCAGTAAAGGCAGAGCAGCACACAGTGTGACAGCTCTTGTCATAAATCCACAGAGTCTGGAGTCCATGTGAGTCTAAATCTATTTCAAAGAGCATTTTAGGGGGATTTTCAAGATCTTAAATAAATAAAAAGGCTTTACTGCTCTCTTCGGAGCTCATTACAAAGCATGAATGGTAAAATAAGTTGATTGGTAGGATGACACATGAAAACTGACCATTTCTCTGTTCTTTATGCAGAGTTTGTTGGATCCCAGTAGAAAAGATTCAGAAAATATCTTATTTCTGCCAATATTAATCAAGATAAAATCCAGACTAATGTAATATAATACAGTTTTAACTGCTTACTGCAATATGTTTCTCTTCAAGGTTTATCACTTCACTATTTCCATTTTGGAAGCTGCCTGTACAGAGAGACCATCAGGCTGTGACACCTTTTTTTTAAAAAAAAAGTTTGTCACAAAATATAAAAACAAGTGTAAATTAAACCCCTCGCTTTTGTTTCCTGAGATTGTGAGCTCCTAGGAGCAAGGCTTTTTTACAGATTGTAGATTTGTACAGTACCCAGAACAATGAGGTTCTATTCCAGACTGGGGTCTCTAAGCACTACTGTAATATATATAATAAATAGTCATGACTAGGAAAGTCCCATTCTGTGTATTTGTATCAGGATTGATTTAAACAGAAGTGTGCTCACTTTGAGCTAAGTTGTGTCTAACCTTGGGAACAGATGAACAAAATTCCCCAAACTTTTACACTTAACCAGGGGCCAGACACTGCCTCAGTCCTTGTGCCTGCGGCATAGAAGAACTGGTTTAATGCCAGTGGGGTCCTAGAAAACCTACTGGGGAGCAGAGGAGCAAGACTAAGTCCATAGCTACATCTGCCTTCTGCACTTGCCAGGAAGCAGGGAAGAGAGCACACATTGCACCTGGTTAAAAAGCACAGCAGACACCGCTGCTCTGAGAATACCATCCAGTGCTTCTGAAAGAATTAAGCCTACATCTTTGCTACTTCCTCACATCTTACATGTGTGCACAGCACACACACACACAATGGTTTAAAACTATACTCTGGCTTTTTGCTCTTAAGTGATGATGACAAACAAAAGCAGGATCATAGAATCCTAGAATATCAGGATTGGAAGGAACCTCAGGAGGTCATCTAGTCCAATCCCCAACTAAATCATCCCAGCCAGGGCTTTGTCAAGCCTGATCTTAAAAACTTCTAAGGAAGGAGATTCCGCCACCTCCCTAGGTAACGTATTCCAGTGTTTCGCCACCCTCCTAGTGAAAAAGTTTTTCCTAATATCCAACCTAAACCTCCCCCACTGCAACTTGAGACCATTACTATCATCTGCTACCACCGAGAGCAGTCTAGATCCATCCTCTTTGGAACCCCCTTTCAGGTAGTTGAAAACAACTATCAAATCCCCCTCATTCTTCTCTTTCGCAGACTAAACAATACCAATTCCCTCCGCCTCTCCTCATAAGTCATGTGTTCCAGTCCCCTAATCATTTTCGTTGCCCTCCGCTGGACGTTTTCCAATTTTTCCACATCCTTCTTGTAGTGTGGGGCCCAAAACTGGACACAGTACTCCAGATGAGGCCTCACCAATGTCGAATAGAGGGGAACGATCACGTCCCTCGATCTGCTGGCAATGCCCCTACTTATACATCCCAAAACGCCATTGGCTTCTTGGCAACAAGGGCACATTGTTGACTCATATCCAGCTTTTTGTCCACTGTAACCCCTAGGTCCTTTTCTGCAGAACTGCTGCCTAGCCATTCGGTCCCTAGTCTGTAGCGGTGCTTGGGTTCTTCTGTCCTAAGTGCAGGACTCTGCACTTGTCCTTGTTCAACCTCATCAGATTTCTTTTGGCCCAATCCTCTAATTTGTCTAGGTCCCTCTGTATCCTATCCCTACCCTCCAGCGTATCTACCTCTCCTCCCAGTTTAGTGTCATCTGCAAACTTGCTGAGGGTGCAATCCACACCATCCTCCAGATCATTAATGAAGATATGGAACAAAACGGGCCTGAGGACCAACCCTTGGGGCACTCCACTTGATACTGGCTGCCAACTAGACATGGAGCCATTGATCACTACCCGTTGAGCCCGATGATCTAGCCAGCTTTCTATCCACCTTATATTCCATTCATCCAGCCCATACTTCTTTAACTTACTAGCAAGAATACTTTCATGTAATGTTTGTTATCATACCAAAATGGAGACATGTGATGGAGTGCCACCTTGAACTGGGGTACTGTAGAGCCCCCCGACCCACCAGCCTGGGCTCCCTTTTACACTGTACTCTTGTGACAAGCTGACAATCTCTCTCCAGACTCCAGTCTGCACTTTCACCAGCACACATACAGGTAGGGACACACCCAGCTGCAGTTACATGCAGATGCTCTGACCAACTACTGCATGGGAAGGCTCCAGCTAGGTCACCTCCCATTTCCTAAGGCACACACCCCTTCTGGAGTATAAATCCAAAATTATACCATTTTATGCTGCACAAGAAACTGTACAGCATAAGTTCATGAAATTCACCCCATCCCTCAACATGGAGAGGAATATACAACAGTTTTCTGCTCCGAGTTATGAGTCCCACACACTGGGTTTTAGATAATGCAAAAACAAGTTTATTAACTACAAAAGATAAATTTTAAGAGATTATAAGGGATAGCAAACAGATCAAAGTAGATGTCTGTGGCACTAGCGGGCTCAGGAATTATTTTACTGGGTAAAACACAAATCCACTGACAAGTGAATTGATAAAAATGCACAGTGGCAATGTTTATTGGATAAACAAAGTTACGTGGTGGCTGGGGAATAGAGCGAACGGTTTGCCCATAGGCAATTCAAATTATACAACCTCTTAGGCAAAGGGGCAGAAGGGGGAGTTACAGACTTAAAGGTGATAGGAAAAGTTACATACATGCCACACATCCGAGCCAACTGACCAGCAGTGCAGACGCCAATCGCATGGGCATAGGATAAGTTACAATGAACACTACATGACAAGGGCCGGCGCTAACTGGAGGATTATCTCGGCTGAGGGATGATCAGTCTCCTTGGCATACACACAGAAAATCCCCCCGTTTCGCTTGTTGGCTGCTGTATTTTATGGGGCTTTGTTGGGGTCGTGTCATTTTGCTATAGGTCGCTTAGCTTTTCCGCCTTCCGGGTTCCAGGTTGGGGCCCTCTTACGTCAGCAAGTCTGCTTTTGGTTCTCTGCACATGACACCTTTGATTTATGCACTTGACACGCTTTTTTGCCTCCTGGGTCCCGGGTTGGCACCCTTTATGTTAGCGGGTCTGCACACAGCTCCTTTTGGTGTACATGACAAGAAGCTGCTGTAAGATGGGGGCAATTTGTTGTTTCTTGTGGTGGGCCGACAATTGGCCAGCCCGGTTGTTTACCTTGGGTTGTGACAGTAGATTATCTAGCAAATAAACAAATGCAATCTAAGCTTAATATACTGCATAGATTGGATATGAACAGCAATTTCTCACCCTAAATGATGATATAAGCAGGCTGCACTTGCTTACAGCTTGGAATTGTCAGGTGTTCCATTCACAATTTAAAAATTCCTTTAGCCTGGGTCCAACATTTCCCCCAATTCAGTCTTTGTTCCTCAGGTGTTTCCAGGAGTCTCCTTGGGTGTGGGAAAGTCAATAAAGTCACTCCCCTGCCTTATATAGCTTTTGCATAGGGCGAGAACCCTTTGTTTCAAAGCTTGGTTCCTACACCAGTCAGTGGAAAAATACTAACATCCCAAGATAGAGTCCAGCACCAGATGACCTGGTCACAAGTCCCTGTGGTGTCACAGAAGCCATAACTTGGAGGCTGTCTGTAGCGTCCTCAGGAAGGCTTACTGGGTGGGAAATAAGCTTCTTCTAAGGCCTCTTGTTCTCTCTAAATGGCCCTTCCCAACCGCTACCTAGTCTGAGATCATCTTGTCTGGGGCATTCCCCGGTGTAAACACATTTGAGATCCAGATACATAGTCAATATACCTAACTTCAGATACAAAAATGATACATGCACACAAATAGGATAATCATATTCAACAAATCATAACCTTTTCAATGATATCTCTCATGACCTATCTTGCATAAAATGCATCATAACTCTGTCATAATCACATAATAATATCACTATGAAGAATATGGGGTGCAGTGTCACAAGACTATTGCTGAGCAACAGAGTTTGAATTTGAATAATTAAGACATAACTAGATTATTTTTAATAGTGTAATGAAAGTCAAATCTGGGCCTACAATGGCTGCTGGTGTCCTTGAAAGACTTGTGCTTCTTCATTAAACTCATCAAATACAGACAGACAATCAAGTCAGATGATTCTTGACTAATGGTTTTTAGAGCTGAAGCAAGCCATTCTCCAAAGGACTGAACCTTGCCCTGTAAACTCCAGAAAACTCTCTTTAAATTTAAGAGGATAGAATGAATATTTATTCACCTGGAAGGAAAATCAAGGCAGATTATAGAGAGTAGCACGATCAGCAGACGTGGGAGTAGAACTGAGATACGGGAAGAGATATCATTGTAGGGTATGGAGTTTAGCATTAAACAGGGAAAAAGAGAAACATCTCCCAGTAAGTGAAGATTCTGTTTGCCAAATACACACTCCAAAGGATCAGAGGTAATATAGGAGGTAGATGGATGATGCCAGCTGAGGTCCATTCATTTCATATGGCGCAGTAAAGAAAACCCATCTCCAATGAGATTAAAAACTGGGATTATAAGAAATGGGCAAAAAAAGTTTGCCCAAAGGATAATAAAGCACAAATTTGGCATTTTCATTTTCATACAGTTCTTATTTGAGGGATCTTGAAAGTCTGACTTGATTATTGTGACTCTGCTGGTGGCTTAATTAAATTTGGCTAAACCCAGTTACTTGGTATTAGATTTTTGGAAACCTGCATGTAGTGGCTAAACTGGGATAAACATATTAATCCTTGAGATTAATCCAGTAATTTAGCTGCTATCTTAAATATCTGGTATATAGTGACATATTTCCTTTGATCCAATGGAATTGCAGTATGCAAAATATGTAGAGAAATAATCACATGCTACATGTATGGACTAGAAGTTTTCAAATTGCTGATGACAAAGCAAGTTGGGATTGATTTAAATTGAAGTGATTTAAATCACTGGTTGTCCGGCTATACTGAAAGAAAGACAGGAGTCATTTGATATGAATTTAATCATGCCGCAACTTTATTATTAGATGTCTGGGACTACCCGGTAGATAAAAGTGTACAGTGTAGCTAACCCCATGTTTATTCCATAATTAACTCAAGGGCTTCTGTCAGCTCCCCATCTTTTTACATCCAGGTCCCCCCTGCCAATCCATTGCTGGGTAATTACCATCCACACACACCCCCTCATGGGAGGGTTAAGGTAGGCTATAAGAAAGGGGGGCTGGCTCCCTACTGTACCAATCATAGGAATTCCCAATCACCACCCCCATTCTGTTCCTTTAATGAATACCTTTGTAAATTTTGTGAATTTTTTTGTGAATTTACCTTTGTAAATCCATTTCTAATCCATTTTTCTGGTCACTGCATACCTTCCCTATGGAGTACCTGCACTGGACATCCGCCACAAGGAGGAATCCACAATTAGCTTTGCTGCCTCTCCATGTAAAAGGGAGCTTCACGGACAGGCCTGTCCCCTTTTAAATCCTTCATCCCATCTGGTTCCCAGGGGATGAGTCAGTGTTGCCAGGCTGGCCCCTTGTCTCCTTTTCAGCAGTTTTTTTCTCTTCTCCCCGCCCGCAGCAATAAAGCACTGTTTCTTTCATTTGGCCAGCCAGACAAATCCCGCCCCCCGGCCCCTCCACAATAAAGGTGAGATGTGGACATATTAATCAATATTTAAATCAGAAAGCAGGAAATGTGGATTTAAACAATCATTTATAATTTTGTTTTGTATCTGTACTTTAGTTATTTTCCTAAATAAAGGCTGGTTCTCATTGGTTGGCAGCCATTAAAACATGTTGATTTGCAACTAAATATAGCCATTACATTAAATATTGTACTTTTGGGGGGCTAATCAGGAGGATATAGTATATCTATGCATATTTATTTAAGCAATTAGATAGCGTAACATATATTTTTTAGATTCTTCATTTTTACATTTTTATTATGTTAGAAAATGAATGATGCATTTCTTATTTAGAAGGTGGTTCATTTTTTTACTCATGAGTTGTCAAGTTGCATTTGAATGGTAATTAGAATTCAATTAAAATACATAAACTCAGCATTTAAAATGGCATGTATTAGGTTAATATAAGTACCTTAAATGTGCTGGGTGTATGAGAAACAAAAGGTATGTTTATCAAAACTTGTTTTGCATTTAAAGCTAACTGATTATTAAACCAATGAAATATTATCTGTATTGATTGAATTGAACTGATTGTTTCTGGCCACCATATACTTCAAGATTTTAGAACCAATAGATCTCATCCTCTCATTTCTAGTTGTTATTCATAGATTAAAAGAGGAAAACAAGCTTTCCTGCTTTTTCAGATCCCAATTGGTTTCTCAACTTTGAATGAATTAGTCATTGACCTCTGAACTACTTGAATAAATTGAAATGAAGAAAATATTCTCTCTCCACCTGCTGGCAAAATCTGGTGTCGCACTTTATCAAACTCTGGTTCCAGGTACTTAAACTGTGACTTCCATCAGTTCAGTGGTTTGACTCTCATTAAAACTTTGACAGTAAACATGTATTGCTTGAAATTTATTATTTTTTATTTAATATAAATTATTGTAATAGATTATAGTTAGGTTCAAGCCTTAACATAAATTTGACATTCTGATGGTCTAATTTTAAATAGATTTTTAAAAGAAAAATATATATAATTTAATTTAAATTTTAAAAATCCAATTTAAATAAAAAAATCCAATGTTTTAATTTTTAAAATCATCATCAATTTTTAGCCAATATTTTGATTAAGTGATTAACAAAGGACCTAAAACTAACTGTTAATATAAGCGTGTGCTACAAACCAACAATACTTTGTAGGCCTATAAGTATTTATCTTACTTTAGAATCCAATCAAGATCATGGCCCTATTGTGCTAGGTGGTATTAAAACACTTAGACAGACATGATTCCTGCCCCAGAGACTTAAGTCTAAAGACCTGGTCCAGTGCCCATTGGTGTCAATTGAAAGAATTGCATTAACTGCATAGGATGATGAATTAGGCTCTACAAGTCTGATCCTGAGCCATCAGCAACACGGATCAAAATACCTTTAAAAATTTGGCCCTTCCAATCTCACTACTTCAACATACACCATAAAACTTTATTGAAATTCAAGATAAGAATAATTATCCTTTAGGTAATTTGCATTGGCTTTTCTTTTGTTAACAGGGAACACAGGTTTCACTTTATCATTTGGTGCCAGGCAAATAGCCAAAAGGGACTATTTCAGTTAAGATATTGAGAAACCAAGTAGTGCAAACCAATCAGCCCAATGCAAATTGGTGATTAACATGACAGCTAGATGGGCTTGCGTGACTATAACATTATTAATTAAACAGCAGTTGGGTTAATCAAGATAACAAAAGTAATTTGTTGGAATAAATATTTTATTAGTGTGGCCGTCAATAAAGAGAAAAGATATGTTTTCATTAATTCATTTGTAATAATATTCAGATTTTGTCTGGTATAAACTATTTAAGGATCTGGGTCTAATGGCTGCATAGTGGTGTGTTTCCACCTTATCACTTCCTATTAATTATACTGTAAATTTAAGTTACCTGATTGTAATTACTGGCATATCATTTATCAACTGAACTTTAGTGTCCACTGGTGACCAACTGAACCTTATAGTAGAATATTAAGAAGTTCTTTAGTTGTATAGGACTTTCTTTTTAAACAATATGCATTCTTTCATTCAATCAGTAGGAAGATGTTCATTAAAGGGTAGGGGGTTATGATGTATGCCACCAGATCTTTCCTGTCCCCCCCAAAGTATGCTTGTACTACGTACTTTGGTAAGATATAAATAAAGAGATTGCCTACTCCCACTCATGATAAAGAATCAGACATTTAATGCTCTGTGAAGAAGTTATTTTAAATGTAGTCCCTAAACAACACATAACATGAAATTGGGATTTCTATCAGGATGAGGGAGGTTTTAAAGCTAGATCATAGATTTATACAAAAACATAGGTTGTCACAGTTCAGGGCAACTACACCTGTATTCCCCCTTTGTGTCAACCAAGGGCACATACTTTAGGCTTCTGGCTCCCATCAGTTCCCTCTCCCGAGTGAAGTCCTTCATTTCTCCCTGCTGACTGGGGATTTTAAAATTATACTGTCTTTCACTGTGATATCTCCAGCAAGTCAGGTGGTCTAAAAAGGCCACTGTCTGCACTTTGCTTCTTCTCCAAGGGCTTTGACCAGTGGTCCCCCCTTTCCCCCCCCCAGTTATAAGTTACCATACAGCTCCTTCTAAATAAGCACATTTTTTCTTAATTTTTAGTTTTATGTTTTAGGCCTACAGCTGAGCTCAGTCTGCACTCAGGAAAGTCTTTACCATTGGGAACTTGATCTCCAGCATTGCATTACATAGTCAATTTGGTTCTTTGTCATATTGTCAGGTGACCTCCACATTTATAAATGTCTAGGATGTTGGGTGAAGATGGTGTTTGTAATAACTTGGGATTCCTGCCAAGACCTTTTCCACTTGATTTATCCAGAACACCTCATCCAGTTCTTGGAGAACACTTCATCCAGTTCTTTGGGATCTAAAAACTCAGTTTGACTCCAATATGTCAGTGAGATTACTTTATTAAGAACATAAGAACAGCCATACTAGGTCAGACCAAAGACTCTAAAATTTGCTATGAAGTGTACTCTAGTTTAGATGGAAAATTAAACTGTTGTTTCTATTTTGACCAAGATAACAACCTTGAAATTACCTTACTGTAGCCAAAACGCCCAGACCCAAACTCTCTAGTCATAAGAACATAAGAACAGCCATACTGGGTCAGACCAAAGGTCCATCTATCCCAGTATCCTGTCTTCCGACAGTGGCCAATGCAATGGACCTAGAGGGAATGAACAGAACAGGTAATCATCAAGTGATCCATCTCCAGTCGCCCATTCCCACCTTCTGGCAAAGAGAGGCTAGGACACTATCCCTGCCCATCCTGGTTAATAGCCATTGATGAACCTATCCTCCATGAATTTATCTAGTTCTTTTTTAACTCTGTTATAGTCTTGGCCTTCACAATATCCTTTGGCAAGGAGTTCCACAAGTTAACTGTGTGTTCTGGGAAAAAACACTTCCTTTTTTTTGTTTTAAATCTGTTGCTTATTAATTTCATTTGGTGACCCCTAGTTCCTGTGTTATGAGAAGGAGTAAATAACACTTCCTTATTTACTTTCCCCACACCAGTCATGATGTTATAGAGCTCTGTCATATCCCCCCTTAGTCATCTCTTTTCCAAGCTAAAAAGTCCCAGTCTTATTAATCTCTCCTCATATGGCAGCTGTTCCATATACCCCTAATCATTTTTGTTGCCCTTTTCTGAACCCTTTCCAATTCCAATATATCTTTTTTGAGATGTGGCAGCCACATCTGCATGCAAGATGTGGGCGTACCATGGATTTATATAGAGGCAATATAATATTTTCTGTCTTATTATCTATTCCTTTCTTAATGATTCCCAACATTCTGTTGGCCTTTTTGACTGCCACTGCACATTGAGTGGATGTTTTCAGAGAACTATCCACAATGACTCCAAGATCTCTTTCTTGAGTGCTAACAGCTAATTTAGACCCCATCATTTTATATGTATAGAGGGGATTATGTTTTCCAGTGTGCATTACTTTGCATTTATCAACATTGAATTTCATCTGCCATTTTGTTGCCCAGTGACTCCGTTCTGAGAGATCCTTTTGTAGTTCTTCGCAGTCTGCTTGGGACTTAACTATCTTGAGTAGTTCTGTCTCATCTGCAAATTTTGCCACCTCACTCTTTACCCCTTTTTCCAGATCATTTATGAATATATTGAATAAGACTGGGCCCAGTACAGACCCCTGGGGACACCACTATTTACCTCTGTCCATTCTGAAAACTGACCATTTATTCCTACACTTTGTTTCCTATCTTTCAACCAGTTACCAATCCATGAAAGGACATTCCATCTTATCCCATGACAGCTTACTTCGCTTAAGAGCTTTTGGTGAGGGATCTTGTCAAAGGCTTTCTGAAAATCTAATTACACTATATCCACTGGATCCCCCTTGTCCGCATGTTTGTTGACCCCCTTGAAGAGTAGTAATCTAGTAGATTAGTGCGGCATGATTTCACTTTACAAAAAACATGTTAACTTTTCCCCAACAAATTATGTTCATCTCTGTGTCTGACAATTTTATTCTTTACTATAGTTTCTTACCAGCCTGTAATTGTCGAGATCACCTCTGGAGCCCTTTTTAAAAATTGGCATCACATTAGCAGTCCTGCAGTCATTTGGTACAGAAGCTAATTTAAATGATAGGTTACATACCACAGTTAGTAGTTCTGAAATTTTACATTTGAGTTCCTTCAAAGCTCTTGGGTGAACACCATCTGGTCCTCGTGACTTATTACTGTTTAGTTTAACAATTTGTTCCTAAACCTCCTCTAATGACACCTCAGTCTGGGACAGTTCCTCAGATTTGTCACCTAAAAGGTTTGGAAATCTCCCTCATATCCTCAGCCATGAAGAATGATGCAAAAAATTAATTTAATTTTTCCATAATGGCCCTCTTGTGTTTGAGAACTCCTTTAGCATCTCAATCATCCATTGGCCCCACTGGTTGTTTAGCAGGCTACCTGCTTCTAATGTACTTTTAAAAAATGTTGCTTTTACTTTTTGAGTCTTTGGCTACTTGTTCTTCAAATTCTTTTTTGGCCTTCCACATTATGTTTTTATACTTCATTTGCTGGAGTTTATGCTCCTTTCTATTTTCCTCACTAGGATTTAACTTCCACTTTTTAAAGGATGCCTTTTTGTGTCTCATTGCTTCTTTTATGTTGTTGCTTAGCCATGGTGGCACTTTTTTGGTTCTCTTACTATGTTTTTTAATTTGGGGTATACATTTAAGTTGAGCCTCTATTATGATGTCTTTAAAAAGTTTCCATGCAGCTTGCAGGGATTTCACTTTTGGCACTGTACCTTTTAATTTCTGTTTCACTAACGTCCTCATTTTTATGTAGTCCCCCTTTCTGAAATTAAATGCTACATTTTGGGGCTGGTGTGGTGTTTTCCCTGCCACAGGGATTTTAAACTTAATTTTATTATGGTCACTATTACCAAGCGGTCCAGCTATATTCACCCTTTGGACCAGGTCTTGTGCTTCATTGAGGACTAAATCAAGAATTGCCTCTCCTCTTATGTGTTCCAGAACTAGCTGCTCCAAGAAGCAGTCATTTAAAGTGTCAAGAAACTTTATCTCTACATCCCATCCTAAGGTGACATGTACCCAGTCAGTATGGAGATATTTGAAATCCCCCATTATTATTGATTTTTTAATTTTAATAGCCTCTCTAATCTCCCTGAGCATTTCATCCTGGTCAGGTGGTTGGTAATATATCCCCTGCTATATTCTTATTATTAGAGCATGGAATTACTATCCATAGATAGAAAAGGAGTACTTGTGGCACCTTAGAGACTAACAAATTTGTTAGTCTCTAAGGTGCCACAAGTACTCCTATTCTTTTTGCGAATACAGACTAACACGGCTGCTACTCTGAAACCTATCCATAGATATTGTATAGTACAGTTTGATTCATTTAAGATTTTTACTTCATTTGATTCTACATTTTCTTTCACATGTAGAGCCACTCCCCCACCAGAACAACCTGTTTTGTCGTTGCGATATATTTTGTACCCTGGTATTACTGTGTCCCATTGATTAAATTCCACCAATGTGATGCCTATTATATCAATATCCTCATTTAATATGAGGGACTCTAGTTCACCCACCTTATCATTTAGACTTATAGCATTTATATATAAGCACTTTAAAAACTTGTCACTTTTTAGCTGTCTGCCATTACATGATGTAATTGAATGGGACTCTTTTTCATTTGACTGTTTCTCATCAGATACTACCCATATTTTATCATCTTCCATCCTCTCCTCCTTACTAGGGCATAGAGAATCTCCATTAAAAGATCCTCCCCTAAGAAATGTCTCTGTCCTAACCGCATGCTCCTCCACACCTGTCAGCTTTCTCCCAGCCCTTAGTTTAAAAACTGCTCTACAACCTTTTTCATTTTAAGTTCCAGCATTACATTAGGCATGTAACAGCCCTATGCCCTCACTGGCCGGGCCCAGATGCAGAAGTTTTTGGTATGGGTGATGCCACCATTCCAAATCATATCGCACACTACACAGTTTGTATGCATTTTTCCTAGCTACTAACATCTATGTTTCTTGAATCTTATTGGTTTGAACATTGTATGATTATGTAAGAACCAATCATTTTGCAGAACATATAAGGATCAATCGCTTATGTCCTCACCTTATGTATGTTTCAAGCTTAATAGTTCAGGGTATTCCCACTTACCTCAACTAGCCTGAAAACGCCATCTTCAGCACATAGCCTGTCATGACCTTGTTTACAGTTTAGCTTTGCACTCAAATCAAGCTATCTTCAATTTACTCATGCCCAGCAAGACCTATACCTACAATGACTTGGTGATTATGGAAGAAGAATTCAACTAACCATCTTCCTCTTGCATTTTGTTAGCCCAAACCATTATTTCCCATTAGTTCTTTCTGAGAGCTTGCAGCTCCAACTTCTGCATTCAAATTTCCAAATTACAAGGGTGATATCTTTATTTGGTGTTTCAGTGAGAGTTTCTTCAAGTCATTCATAGAAGTCATTAATCATTTCATTGTAAACTGCTGTTTTAGGGGCATATACCTGTATGATTGACATATCAACTGGCTTCTTCTGAAGGCCAATTTTAATGATTCTGTCACTGATTGGATTATATCCAGACACACATTCTGATGTCTCCTTGGATAAGATAAATGTAATCCCACTGTTTCTCCTGGGGGAAGTATAGTGCCTGATGATAGCACCAAGAACAAGAATGACCTGAGCCTTCATAAATGAATCATCAGAGTAGGAACATAAAATATGAGGAGCATGTATGAAGGGAAGCTTGCCATTGTGACCAAAGAATTGGAGAGGTGTAAGATAGAACTTTGTGGAATCTCAAAGCTTTGTTGGAAGGATAGGGATCATTTCATGACAATGGATGGATACATAACATATTATTCTCTCTGATAACTTGGTCCCAAAAATGTTTAGGTCAAAGTTTATACCCTGAAATGCACCTGAAAAATATTGACAGCAGAGTAACATGTTTCCTATGAGAAGTTCTTCTAAGCAAGTAACAAACGACCTTCTGCAGCAACTGAAATTTCCAAGTGGCATAATGTTACTGTTCTGATGCTTATAGCCAATGAACACTAGTCAGTCAGGGCCTGTGGTCTTCAAGAGTCACCCCCACATACATAGCACTGCAGTAATCCAATCAGCAGATGACAATGGCATGGATAACGAGTAGAAGAGTTTTCATTAGTGTTAGGATATAGATATTCAGGCCTGTCTGTAAAGGTCTATACTCTAAGAATTTAGGTGGATTCTTATCACTTAGCTAGTTCTAGAGGTATAAAAGAAAGAATCAAAATCACTGTCTACCAGAGGAAGGGCCTTCTCTCACTGTGACAGTCTGAGGCCCTGTTCTTAGGCTAAGATCTCTGGCTAAGCAGCAAAGACAGCCATAAGCTGGGAAGTGAACGGTCACCTCCTCACATTCCAAACTAGTCACACTGAAATAAGGTACTATTGGGCTGTTAGCCCTGGTCTACACTAGGCATTGAGGTCGAATTTAGCAGCTTTAAATCGATGTAACCTGCACCCGTCCACATGACGAAGCCCTTTTTTTTTACTTAAAGAGCTCTTAAAATCGATTTCCTTACTCCACCCACGACAAGGGGATTAGCGCTGAAATCAGTTTTGCTGGGTCGAATTTGGGGTACCGTGGACGCAATTAGATGGTATTGGCATCCGGGAGCTAACCCAGAGTGCTCCATTGTGACCGCTCTGGACAGCACTCTCAACTTAGATGCACTGACCAGGTAGACAGGAAAAGGCCGGCGAACTTTTGAATTTCAATTTCCTGTTTGGCCAGTGTGGCAAGCTGCAGGTGACCATTCAGAGCTCATCAGCAGAGGTGACCATGCAGAGTTCATCAGCAGAGGTGACCATGATGGAGTCCCAAAATCGCAAAAGAGCACCAGCATGTACCGAACGGGAGGTACGGGATCTGATCACTGTATGGGGAGAGGAATCCGTGCTATCAGAACTACGTTCCAGTTTTCGAAATGCCAAAACATTTGTGAAAATCTCCCAGGGCATGAAGGACAGAGGCCATAACAGGGACCCGAAGCAGTGCTGCGTGAAACTTAAGGAGCTGAGGCAAGCCTACCAGAAAACCAGAGAGGCGAACGGCCGCTCCGGGTCAGATCCCCAAACATGCCGCTTCTATGATGAGCTGCATGCCCTTTTAGGGGGTTGTTTGACTCCTTCAATGGAGATGGAGGCAACACAGAAGCAGATTTTGGGAACAAGGAAGACGATGATGATGGGGTTGTAGATAGCTCACAGCAAACAAGTGGAGAAACTGGTTTTCCCGACAGCCAGGAACTGTTTCTCACCCTGGACCTGGAGCCAGTACCCCCTGAACCCACCCAAGGCTGCCTCCCGGACCCGCCAGGTGGAGAAGGGACCTCTTCTCTTAAAAGGTACCTTTTAAAATACTATACAAGGTTTACAAGCCAGCAAGTTTAGTGATTAATTTGCCCTGGCATTCGTGGCTTTCGTGGATATACTCCCAAAGCCTTTGCAAAAGGTTTCTGGGGAGGGCAGCCTTATTCCATCCACTATGGTAGGACACTTTACCATTCCAGGCCAGTAGCACATACTCGGGAATCGTAGAACAAAGCATTGCAGTGTATGTTTGCTGGCGTTCAAACAACATCCGTTCTTTATCTCTCTGTGTTATCCTCAGGAGAGTGATATCATTCATGGTCACCTGGTTGAAATAGGGTGCTTTTCTTAAGGGGCATTTAGAGGTGCCTGTTCCTGCTGGGCTGTTTGCCTATGGCTGAACAGAAATGTTCCCCGCTGTTAGCCGTGCGGTGGGGGGAGGCAAAATGCGACCTTGTAACGAAAGCACATGTGCTATGTATGTAATGTTAACAGCAAGGTTTACTGTGAAAGAGTGTACCCATTGTTCTATAAAATATGTCTTTTCAAATACCACTGTCCCTTTTTTTTTCTCCACCAGCTGCATGTGTTTCAAGGATCACAGGATCTTCTCCTTCCCAGAGGCTAGCAAAGATTAGAAGGCGAAAAAAATGCACTCGCTATGAAATGTTCTCTGAGCTCATGCTGTCCTCCCACACTGACAGAGCACAGACGAATACATGGAGGCAGACAATGTCAGAGTGCAGGAAAGCACAAAATGACCAGGAGGAGAGGTGGCGGGCTGAAGAGAGTAAGTGGCGGGCTGAAGAGAGGGCTGAAGCTGAAAGGTAGCGGCAGCGTGATGAGAGGAATCAGGATTCAATGCTGAGGCTGCTGGAGGATCAAACTAATATGCTCCAGCATATGGTTGAGCTGCAGGAAAGGCAGCAGGAGCACAGACCGCCGCTACAGCCCCTGTGTAACCAACCACCCTCCTCCCCAAGTTCCATAGCCTCCTCACCCAGACGCCCAAGAATGCGGTGGGGGGGCCTTCGGCCACCCAGCCACTCAACCCCAGAGGATTGCCCAAGTGGCTGGCATTCAATAAGTTTTAAACTTTTAAAGTGCTGTGTGGCCTTGTCCTTCCCTCCTCCACCACTCCTCCTGGGCTACCTTGGTAATTATCCCCCTATTTGTGTGATGAATTAATAAAGAATGCATGAATGTGAAGCAACAATGACTTTATTGCCTCTGCAAGCGGTGATTGAAGGGAGGTGGGGAGGGTGGTTAGCTTACAGGGAAGTAGAGCGAACCAAGGGGTGGGGGGTTTCATCAAGGAGAAACAAACAGAACTTTCACACCGTAGCCTGGCCAGTCATGAAACTGGTTTTCAAAGCTTCTCTGATGCTCACCGCACCCTCCTGTGCTCTTCTAACTGCCCTGGTGTCTGGCTGTGCGTAACCAGAGCCAGGCGATTTGCCTCAACCTCCCACCCCACCATAAACGTCTCCCCCTTACTCTCACCGATATTGTGGAGAGCACAGCAAGCGGTAATAACAGTGGGAATATTGGTTTCGCTGAGGTCTAACCGAGTCAGTAAACTGCGCCAGTGCTCTTTTAAACATCCAAATACACATTCTACCACCATTCTGCACTTGCTCAGCCTGTAGTTGAACAGCTCCTGACTACTCTCCAGGCTGCCTATGTATGGCTTCATGAGCCATGGCATTAAGGGGTAGGCTGGGTCCCCAAGGATAACTATAGGCATTTCAACATCCCCAACAGTTATTTTCTGGTCTGGGAAGAAAGTCCCTTCCTGCAGCTTTTGAAACAGACCAAATTTCCTGAAGATGCGAGCGTCATGTACCTTTCCCGGCCATCCCACATTGATGTTGGTGAAACGTCCCTGGTGATCCACCAGTGCTTGCAGCACTATTGAAAAGTACCCCTTGCGGTTTATGTACTCGCTGGTTTGGTGCTCCGGTGCCAAGATAGGGATATGGGTTCCGTCTATGGCCCCACCACAGTTAGGGAATCCCATTGCAGCAAAGCCATCCACTATGACCTGCACATTTCCCAGGGTCACTACTCTTGATATCAGCAGATCTTTGATTGCGTTGGCTACTTGCATCACAGCAGCCCCCACAGTAGATTTGCCCACTCCAAATTCATTCCCAACTGACCAGTAGCTGTCTGGTGTTGCAAGCTTCCACAGGGCTATTGCCATTCGCTTCTCAACTGTGAGGGCTGCTCTCATCTTGGTATTCTTGCGTGTCAGGGCAGGGGAAAGCAAGTCACAAAGTTCCATAAAAGTGCCCTTACACATGCGAAAGTTTCGCAGCCACTGGGAATCGTTCCAGACCTGCAACACTATGCGGTCCCACCAGTCTGTGCTTGTTTCCCGAGCCCGGAATCAGTGTTCCACCGCATGAGCCTGCCTCATTAGCACCATGATGCCCACACTGGCAGGGCCCATGCTTTGAGAGAAGTCTGTGTCCATGTCCTCATCACTCTCGTCACCGCGCTGATGTCGCCTACTCGCCCGGTTTCGCTTTGCCAGGTTCTGGTGCTGCATATACTGCTGGATAATGTGTGGTGTTTAATGTGCTCCTAATTGCCAAAGTGATCTGAGTGGGCTCCATGCTTGCCGTGGTATGGCGTCTGCACAGAAAAAAGGCGTAGAACGATTGTCTGCTGTTGCCCTGACGGAGGGAGGGGCGACTGACAACATGGCTTACAGGGTTGGCTTACAGGGAATTAAAATCAACAAAGGGGGTGGCTTTGCGAGAAACTGAATGGCCACCTCAAGGATAGAACTCAAAACCTCAAGGATAGAACTCAAAACTGGGTTTAGCAGGCCATCGATTTCACAGAGGGAGGGAGGGAGGAGAAAATGAATACAAAACAAATCTGGTCTATTTCTTGTTTTGAGCCACTTCATCTATCTTTATACATCTTGTTGGCAGCAGACTGTGCAGTACGACCGCTAGCCATCGTCACCTCCTGGGTGCTCGGCAGAAGACGGTGCAGTATGACAACTGGCCATCATCTTCTGCTGGCTGCAAATTAAAAGACAGTGCACTGCTGGTAGGACTCAATCGCCATGAGACAAAACAAGGGAATTGACCTGGCTGAGTCACTCCCATGTTTGCCCAGGCACCCAGTTAAAAGAGTACCCAGGACTACGTCGATGACGGCTACCGGTCATACTGCACTGTCTGCTGCCAAAAGGCAATAAACTGCTGCTGTGTAGCAATGCAGTACCACGTCCGCCAGCACCCAGGAGACATATGGTGACAGTTAGCTGAGCGGGCTCCATGCTTGCCGTAGTATGGCATCTGCACAGGTAACTCAAGAAAAAAGGCACAAAACGATTGTTTGCCCTTGCTTTTACAGAGGGAGGGAGGGAACGGGGGCCTGATGATATGTACCCAGAACCACTCGCAACAATGTTTTAGCCCCATCAGGCACTGGGATTTCTACCCAGAATTCAAATGGGCAGTGGAGACTGCGGAAACTGTGGGATAGCTACCCACAGTGCAAAGCTCTGGAAGTCGACGGTTGCCTCAGTACTGTGGACACAGTCCGCCGACTACATGCACTTAGAGCATTTGTGTGGGGACACACAGACTTGACTGTATAAAAACGCTTTCTACAAAACCGACTTCTATAAATTCGACCTAATTTCGTAGTGTAGACATACCCTTAGGAATACAATCCTGTGCTGATAATGCCTATTGCCTCCAGAGAAAGGGAAGTGCCTAGAAGATGTAAAAGGAAACTTAGTTTGATATATCCTGTCTGGCAAGAACTCACATATCAATAGACACAGCTGGGAAACCCTTATGTCTTTATAGATGTAGTTGTGAAATCCTCACTTCTGCATTGTTTTGTCATTATAGTTCCCACTTTGCTATTGTTTATTTGCATGGTCTCTGTCTGGTTCTGTGATTGTTTCTGTCTGCTGTATAATTAATTTTGCTGGGTGTAAACTAATTAAGATGGTGGGATATAACTGGTTAACTAATCATGTTACAATATGTTAGTATTGATTAGTTAAATTTCAGTAAAATGATTGGTTAAGGTATAGCTAAGTAAAACTCAAGTTTTACTATATCGTCTGCAGTCAATCAGGAAGTGGGTGGGTGGGGGGAAAGGGAATGGGGGGTGGGGAATTGGAATCATGTTTTGCTAAGGGGGGGAATGGGAACAGGGACACAGGTAGGGCTCTGTGGTGTCAGAGCTGGGAAGGGGGACACTAAGGAAGGAAACCGGAATCATGCTTGCTGGAAGTTTACCCCAATAAACATCGAATTGTTTGCACCTTTGGATTTTGGGTATTGTTGCTCTCTCTTCATGCGAGAAGGAACAGGGAAGTAAGTGGGTGGAGGAATAAGCCCCCTAACAATTAGAACTGATTGTATAATACCAAAAAATGCTCTGTTATTTGTAGTGTCATATTATTCACTGTTCTTGACAACTGGACATCACAGCTTATTTATGTAAATGTCTTCAAATCATATAAGTTTCACAATTTTTCCCACAAATGATTATTCCTCTGGACATGTGTACAGGAAATGCATGCTGTTGAGCATCCTTTAGTAATTATTCTCTTATTCAAACAATTTTTGGGTGCAGAAATAAAACCAAATGACTTAGGTGAACACATCACACAACACAAATAATGAATAGCCAACAGTCAAAGGGAAGTTCATGAGCACACGATATGCTGAAATTTGTACAGCACAACCAGAGGTTTCCAGACATGGAGGAAATTGTAGTGTAGGCTCCACTGCACACCCATTATCATCACCTGCACCTTCTGAATTCATCATCTCTAGTTAATTTCCTGAGAATTTTAAATGTGTAGTTGTTTCTTTTTTTTTGTAGAATAACTTATAAATAACAAAACAAAATAGCTGTACTCTCCAGCAGCACAGTGCCCTTCCACACCCATTATCATCATCTGCACCTTCTGAATTCCCATTGCTAATTAATTTCCAGAAGAACTTTAAATGTGTAGGTGTTTCTTTTTCTTGTAGAATAACTTATTATAAAAGACAAAACAAAATTGCTAGACTCTCCAGCAGTACACTGCCCTTACACACCATACAGAAACCTTGGTTCATTACTGACTCAGTGGAATGCAGTGTTTGAGATGTGGAGTTTGACTTAGACATGGTCTGATATGGAGTTTAAGAAATATGGGAGCAGTGATTGTGGGCATGGTGAGTGGAAAATCTTGGAATCAATGGGTATGCTGCAAGGACAGACTGCACTTCCCTGAGACCACTTCTAGTCATGCAGGGCTAGCAATATCATCAATATACTGCTTTTAAGGTGCTTATGGCAATCTAAAGTTTTTCTGAGACTGTTATAGAACACTGCTTCCCCTGTGTGCAAGGGAAAAAAACAAACAAACAATTAAATAAAGGGTTTTGGGGAGGCTTTTAAGGCTAAAGTAATTATCCAGTAGCACAAAATACATAACTTTGATGACCCTCATCTATGACAGTAGCAAAGTGACTTAGTACACTAAGTGCTTAATGCTTTTGTGCATTAACCCTCTGTTTTCTGAAGTTGAAAGACAATGACCAGGTTTGGATCTGAGCTCAAAATGTGTATCACTGTATGTTTTCTTGGAGGGGTGTGAGGTGGGGGGGAATAGAGAGAGGAGAGAGAACCTCAGGGCATTTCTGTGTCTTTTACATGGTGCAAACTGAGGAGACAGTTTATTAGCAGTGCTGTGGCTGTGTACAAAACTTGACTTCTTATATTGCTGCTTTTGCTAAGCAGGTGTCAGTATAATACACTCTGTACCCCTTATACAGCAGTTTGAAAGTGCCAGTAATGGTTTTGTATCATGAACTCTTATATAATTGGGAGCCAGCCACGCTTACTGTCGCTTGAACATAACATCATACCCGAGAGCTTTCCTTTAGATAATAGCATATTTTAGGCATAAAAACCTATCTTTAATATGGCAAAAAAATTAATATAGCAAATTAGGTCACAAATATTACCCTGATTTTACCAGTCATGTAGTGTACAATGTGTGTTCTACCATTGGGCCAACTGAATCTCTAGATATGAGAGATGATGGCAGAAAAACAAGCTGTTTTTCTGGATTAAATGTTGTTTGAAGATTGTACTGAAATTGCTTTAATGCTTTAAAAAACATCCACAAGTAGTGCCTACAGTATTAATACTATAAATGAGATGCTAAGGGTCAGATTTAATGACCCATGTGAAGGCTTACAACAGGCTTCAGTAACAGCTCAAGGAGTTTCCTACAGGGTTGGTGAAGAGATAAAAGTAGAGCCCATGCCTCTCTTATATGTATCATGAGCCCTGCAATCATAGGACTGGAAGGGACCTCGAGAGGTCATCTAGTCCAATCCCCTGCGTGAGCCCTCTGGAGGCTTCAAGGAGGAGAAGGATGGTGATGTAGAAATTTCAAGTGCCTAGTTAAATTTGTGTCAAGTGGTTTCACAAATTCAATAGGACACTTTATGCAACACTAACTGAAGCTGTAGTAACTTAATTATGTATTTACTTAACATACAGTAAGTACAGTGTCCTTTTCAAATATGAATCAAATGGGCAATGGCCCCTTCAATTCCAGTCTGCCTTGGTAGTTAGTGTTCATGTGAATGGAATCATGTGTGCAAAAGAGACAGAGAACACTCCTAAAATTGCAGTTACTAGTTAAAAATAATGGTTCAGATTCTTCCAATCAGTAGTACTTGTGCAACCATATAGATAATCAGTGGGGTTGCTTTAGTTAAATGAAGTTAGAATAAGGCTCTGCATAAGCAAAGGTATGTACAATGTGTCTTTGTATGATCATGTGCTGAAATCTGCTTCTAAATTAAGAAAATGAAAGAAAAACGTTTTGAAATACAATCTTGGCAGCTGTATTTATTGAGTATTATAACGCATTTTCTAACTAACAAATTATTTTCCTCTTATTTTCATGCAGTTGATTGGTTTTGTGTATGCCTGTTACGTGATCAGTGTTTTCATGGAAGAAGAGGACAGCTGTAAGTACTGATACACATCTACTCATCTCTGTAGCTACAGTGTCCGGGGTGAGACTTAGTCTTGCAATAGCCAGCTATAAAGACAAAGAACCAAATATGCAAAATGTAGCCTTCATTTGCACGTGGACAATTTTGTTTCTGCAAACACTCGCCTGATGATAGAATCATTGTGTGCAAAACCTTCTTAGATGGATTTTGTGAACTACCACAGCCACATTAAAGCCATATTGCTCAAAAATATCTGAGCAAGAGTGTGTACACCCAAGGTTTGGTGTATGTAAATACAACTTGGATTGAGGCCTCTTTGAAAATTTGTCCTGAAGACATTTAACCTTGGGAGTACACACTGTTACAACAGTGAAGTTAATGGTAGGCTACTCGACAAGTCACATTGGCAATGTACAATATGGCAATCATTACACTGCAGTGGACACACACACAGAGTGCTGTTACAGCCAATTAGACACTTGAAATGCAGCTCTCACATTTTAAGTTTGCCTTTAACAAGAAAAATAAAACTAAGTAGTTTGCAAAGTTAGGAAGGAGGGAAGACCCTATAAAATAAGTATTGATCAAAAGCCAGTAAAGGAACTCTTCAAAAACCTGAATATGATCAAAACAGTCAGTCCAGCTGATGTGTGTGGCTCTCAGAGTTCCCAGGACTGTGAGTCAGCTTCTTACCCCCTGCCTCTAGTGGAAGCTGGATGTCAGCTCCCTAGCACCACCAGCATTTCAGCCACTCAAGCACTCTCCTCTGGGCTTATGCCAGCCCTTCCATTGCAGGTTAACAATCGGTGCACCCCAATCCCTGAGTCCCTTTGAATTGTTCCCCTGTGATATTTAACCCCTGATGCTGGATACTCACAGAAATTCCAGATCCTCTACACCCAAAGGTGTGCAGGGTACCCCAGTTTCCCCTTAAACCAACGCTCCTGTAAACCACACAGGACTTGTGAGCACTTAGGATAAAGCAAATGTAGGTTTATTTAAGAAAGACTAAAGATTTAACTAGAAACAAGAGAGCGGTGGAAACAATGGTTATGATACAAAATAAAATATAAAATGTGAACCTAGGTTTACAATTATCAATAGTTGCCTTTCTTATCTAACATAGTAGATTTTGTCCCAATGTTTAGTCTAAGATGTAGTTGTCTGGTTTCTCAAAAACAAAACTAAATAATCCAAACGTTCACCCCCCTCTGCCGGGAGTTTTCCTCAGTGAATGGATTGAAAGTGTCTTTCATAACACTCTTTAATACTGAAAACAGTCTTTTGTTTCTAGTTGCAGGCAGGGTGAATCCCTGCTTTGTTCCAGAGTTCCTTTTTATCATTAAGTGGCTTTAATTGTCTGTCATTGATTTATGGTTTTGCATTCACTTTTCTGGGATGTGGCAAGGGTGGACAATAGAATCTTGCATTTACCTCACCAGCTGACTAGGGAGAGGTGACAACTTGCTCTTGCTTGGATGGGTTATCGTCAAAACACATTACCGCCTGGTGACTAATTTCAACTTCAAGTCCATAAAGCATACTTTCAATATAAATATATTATTCCTTAAATGTTACCCAGACATACATCTCACAATCATTCTGAGTATTGACAAGTTACAAGCTTTCTGTAGCTATCTTACATGTTGCTCTTTATGGATAAATATCCTGTGGACATGTTTGTGTATTGAGTTTTTCAAGTCTGAGGTGAGAACTGTTTGCAAAGAACAGGGGACCCTTTGCCAAAGAGTCTCTGAGTCATAGCATTTCTAAGGATATTATAGGAATTAGCTAACAAACTTTCTGTACACCACATAACAGTCTTCATTATTTTATAAGCCCTAGAGAAACACAATGATACTGGAAGCGTGAATAAAAGCAAATGTGATACCAGCCTTTAAAAAAAGGAAGGAAGAGTGGTCTCGGCACTTGTTTTCTCATACACAAATACTTACATAGTCTAACTTCACCCTTTAGGAAAATAATGTAGTGAATGTCAAGAGAAAAATCACTAGACAGCTAGAGGGTAAATAATAAGCAACAAACATGTTAGAAAGACTAAATCTTGACAAACTTGGTTGCTTTCTTCAAAGAACTACAAGAAATTCATTTGGATTTTAGGAAAGCATGTGATAATGTCTCACAAAATCATATTGAAAATTGTAATTCAAATTGACTGATGGAAACTGCCATATTTTGCTTGAAACCTGTGTGAAGGACCATAAAGGAATTGTTATTACATAGTATAAACAGTACTATATTTCACTGAAGGGAACTCTCTAGTGGGGTACAACATGCATGAGTATAAGGCCAAGTCTACTTAACATCTTCTTTTAGGTCTGGAATGCAGAGGAAATAGCAATACTAAGTTGGGAAGAGATGCAAATTTCAGAGAGACAGATATAATATAGAGAGGCCCGAGAAAAATTAGAAATATGGACAGAGACTAACATAGTGAGTTAGAAATATGAAAGTTGGGGTCAGTAACCTGAAACACATGTTTTGAATGTTAAGGAGAACCCTAGATAGCACTAATTCTTAAAGACATTTAGAGATAGTAATGGCCAGCAAATTAGTAATGAGTGTGCAGTGCAGTGTGACAGAAAAAAAGCCATTGTGTTTTGAGGTTCATAAACAGAGTTCTTGCTTAATGGATCATTGTGGATGGGAGTGGGGAGATAATAATTGTCCTTATATATATGGCTCTGGTAGGACTACACCTGGAACATTACAGATCTGGGTATTTTATTACCAGAAACATAGCAACAAATTTCATAGACTAGAAACATCAAATGATTAGGGCTGGTGGATGCACTGATTAGAAAGCAAGTGCCATCAGCTGTTTTATGAATAAGATGCTTCACACACTTGCACCTTTGAAGACTGCTCTTTACTTTTTAAGTAAGTCGTTTTCTGTTCTCAATGTTGCTCAATCCTAAATAATAGTGTGCTTCATAAGACAAATGTTTTAGTGACGTACATAAAGAAATACACAGTTCTCTCTTGCCAGAAAATAGACCATACTGTTGGAAAATGTAATCACCTGCTAAAAATGCTATACCATTTGTATTCAGCACCTGACAACAGGTTTATAGTCAAGTGCATTAGCCTTGAGCCTACTTCACAAAACTCATTGACATCAGCAAAATAAGGATTTAATTCTGGGCTGCTCTTGCAGGCTGCTGAGTATTCCATGGTGTGTTACGTCAATTCCCTTTGACATAATGGAGAATTGAGGGTGTGTCAGTTTCAGGGTAACTGTGCCTGTATTCCCTCTTTGTGGTCCCTCAAGGGCACATGCTTAAAAGTTTCCAGCTCCCAGCTATCACCTCTCTTGGGTGGAGACCCACATCTCTCTCTCCCTCCTGACCAGGGTTTTTTAAGGCTGCACAGTTCCTAGCCTACACTGTGATAGCAAGCCAGACTGCCTAAAAAGGCCAGCATCTGTACTTTGCTTTCTCTCTGAAGGCTATGAACAGTGTAGTTACCAATAATTGCATGTCACCACACTGCTCTTTCTAAGCAAGGATATTTATTCTTAAGATGAAAGCATTACAGAGAAAACATCAAAACACTAAAAGAACCTGATGTATGCTAAAAAGCTTTCCAGAGATCGCCCCAACTCTAACCTCAGCATCTGGTAGGTGTCAGTCCTTCAAAACCCACAACTGGATTTTTCCCATGGCTATAGGTTCACAACTGTCTCAGATTCAGAACCAGAACACAAGTTGGGCAGTTCAGCCATTTTTTATACAGCTTGGACCTCTGATCACCAGCTTCCGGAACAGGTAATCAGTAGACAATCACCCTCTTCTCAGGGTGTAAGTTCAAAAGGCTGGATTGTTTCATAATCAGAGGTAGGAAATTTGCATTAACCTCTCCCTAGGTATCCCCCAGGAAATCCTCTTACCTCTTACTATGCCCAGAAATTCTAGTCTTCTCTGGCACATTTTCAGTATAGTCCTTTGAACTCCCAGGTCTCCCATCTGTCATATTTCCCACCACCACCACCACACCCACACACCCAAAAGAGGTTATGTACAGTCCCAACCCACAATGATACATAAATCACTCATTTAATATAATAGACCCCAAAAATATTTAATTTAATGCGGTCTCCCAAGGATATGGCAAGACACTGCCATATCTATCATAGAGGCCACTCAATACTTCCCAGGCTCAGATCCTAACACATTTAATTAGGGGGCAAAATACAGCAAGTGATACAGAACACAAAATACAGCAAGTGATACAGAATAGCCTGGTGCATGTTTTTTAGAACTTTAGAGAGGTCACGTACCTGAAGTCAGTTTTTACTTGTCTTCACTATATACCAATGACAAACAATGTTTTGTTGCTGGATGCAAATTGCAATTTTACATATCCAGTGAAGGTTTATTTTCATTTAGCTCTCCATCCTTCATTGGGATTGGTATGTTTTGGCCTTTTCTCTTGTTCAGTTATACATTTTCCAAATTCTCTTGGGCGTAGGCTAAAATTTTACTAGATTTTAGATTTTCTCAGTCACCGTAACTGCATAACAGGTTTTCTTTCTCTGATGTACTTTTCAATACTAAGGACTAAATTCTCACTGAGAATTTGGTTCTATTTATTTGAAAAGGGGTCAAGACACTTTCACGCGTACAAAGATCTTTGTTATGGTATTGCATGCTAACAAAAAAACAAAGCAAAAAAAACCCAAGCAAACACTGAGAGGCACTATATGTAAGTCTAAGATAGATGCATCTTAAGAAGGGAATTCAATATACAAAATATTTTAGTCACCCAAAAGTTTGGACAATGTGTCAGTGTGGCTGAATTTATGATTATTATTTTATTTTTTTGCCAAGCCTGTGGAAAAAGTCTTTCAGACACTTAAGAATAACAGAAACAAAATTAAAACATTTACTTTTACTTATTAATATGCATTTTAATGCTTCTCGTTCAAATGATTGGTAAGATGAGCCGGTCCTGTTGTAGATGAGAATGAGATCTTTTCCACTGTTTTATAATATATTTTTAAGATGATAATCTCAAGAAACAAGATTTAAAAATCATTTTTCAGTTCAAACCATCAAGGATCTTGGAATTATGAGGGTGATATTTTTCTATTAGTATTTAAAAATCTCAGAATCTAGCAGAAGGCTAAACATTGCTGATGGGTATCAAAAAAGCTTGACGTCCAGTTGAGATAAGCTCCCCAACATTTGGATACATATCCACACTTTTTCAAAAACCATTCAGATCTGCAAAATTGAGCTACAAATCTCGGAGAACAGGCACTGTTGCATCATAGACTTGAATTTGACACAACAGCCTTTTCATTGCACTTTGTTGCTTTTGCTCTTGGCTGGAACCAAGCTACTATTCTGAATTGAAAAAGAATTTTAAACAAAGTGAATTAAATATGCTTTGTGGCTTTTTAATTTAGAGTAAAGGTTTGGATTGGTTCCTATTTTTGTGGAATCAGTTCCCCCATCACTAGTAGTTCTACTGTTTAGGACATTGATACTCTCATTTACTTCCTGTCAGAATTTGTTTTCTGTAGAAGTAGCCCAGAGACGGAGTCTTCATTGATACTTAGAATATAAGGTCTTCTTTCAGCAGCTCTCATTGGTTTGTGGAAACAGTTTGACTTTAAGAAGTGTCACTGTTTTGCCAAAGATGTCTTTCAAATTTCAAAATCTTCCCATAATCTTCCCTGATTAAACTCTAGCAGGAATATAGAGAATTTTAGAATTTCTTCTTCACCTTTGACTTATCCTGTCAATCGGAGTCTATGGCACTTGTTCTTCATCTGCAAGTGTTCTTATCAAGTGCATCTTCCAAGCTGATACCAGCCTTCTTCATATCCTCCAGTGTATCAAACCACCATTTTGGGCGTCTTCCTTATGGTCTTTGTCTCGTAACGTCTAGCTCTTGTACTCTCTACCCCACATATCATTTTACATGACCCAGCCATTTCAGTCAATACTCCCTAGGCTTTTCCATGATGGGGGGCTACCTGCATCATGACTTACCATTTCATTATGTAGCCTATCAGCTCTCATCTTGCCCAGTATCCACCTGAACATTCTCATTTTGACAGCATGAAAGAGTTCTTCTCTCTTCCTCATTGACCAGCATTACAACCCACACATCATAGCTAGTCTAATCATAGAATGATAGAATCACAGAACTGGAAGGGACCTCAAGAGGTCATCTAGTCCAGTCCTCTGCACTCAAGGCAGGACTAAGTATTATCTAGACCATCCCTGACAGGTGTTTGTTCAACCTGCTCTTAAAAATCCCCAATGATGGAGATTCCACAACCTCCCTAGGCAATTTATTCCAGTGCTTAACCACTCTGACAGTTAGAAGGTTTTTCCTAATGTCCAACCTAAACTGCCCTTGCTGCAATTTAAGCCCATTGCTTGTTGTCCTATCCTCCGAGGTTAAGAAGAACAATTTTTCTCCCTCCTCCTTGTAACAATCTTTTATGTACTTGAAAATTGTTATCATGTTCCCTCTCAGTCTTCTCTTCTCCAGACTAAACAAACCCAGTTTTTTCAATCTTCTCTCATAAGTCATGTTTTCTAGACCTTTAATCATTTTTGTTGCTCTTCTCTGGACTTTCTCCAAATTGTCCACATCTTTCCTGAAATGTGGCGCTAAGGTGACCAGATGTCCCAATTTTATAGGGACAATCCCAATGTTTGGGTCTTTTTCTTATACAGGCTCCTATTACCACCCACCCAATGTCCCAATTTTTCACTCTTGCTGTCTGGTCACCCTATGTGGCACCCAGAACTGGACACACTACTCCAGCCAAGCCTAACCAGCGTGGATTACTTCTTGTGTCTTGCTTAAAACACTCCTGCTAATACATCCCAGAATGATGTTTGCTTTTTTTGCAACAGCGTTACACTGTTGACTCATATTTAGCTTGTGATCCACTATGACTCTCAGATCTCTTTCCGCAGTACTCCTTCCTAGGCAGTCATTTCCCAGTTTGTATGTGTGCAACTAATTGTTCCTTCCTAAATGGAGTACTTTGCATTTGTCCTTATTGAATTTCATCCTATTTACTTCAGACCATTTCTCCAGTTTGTCCAGTCATTTTGAATTTTAATCCTATCCTCCAAAGCAGTTGCAACCCCTCCCAGCTTGGTATCATCCGCAAACTTTATAAGTTTCAGAGTAGCAGCCGTGTTAGTCTGTATTCGCAAAAAGAAAAGGAGTACTTGTGGCACCTTAGAGACTAACAAATTTATTAGAGCATAAGCTTTCGTGAGCTACAGCTCACTTCATCCGATGAATGCATCCAATGAAGTGAACTGTAGCTCACGAAAGCTTATGCTCTAATAAATTTGTTAGTCTCTAAGGTGCCACAAGTACTCCTTTTCTTTTTGCGAAACTTTATAAGTGTACTCTCTATGCCATTATCTAAATCACTGATGAAGATATTGAACAAAACCGGATACAGAACCGATCCCTGCAGGACCCATGCCCTTCCAGCATGACTGTGAATCACTGATAACTACTCTCTAGGAACGATTTTCCAACCAGTTATGCAACCACCTTATAGTTGCTCCATCTAAGTTGTATTTCCCTAGTTTGTTTATGAGAAGGTCATGTAAGACAGTATCAAAAGCCTTACTAAAGTTAAGATATACCACATCTACCACTTCCCACCCCATTCCCCCCCATCCACAAGGCCTGTTAACCTGTCAAAGAAAGCTATCAGGTTGGTTTGACATGATTTGTCCTTGACAAATCCATGCTGACTGTTATTTATCACCTTATTATCTTCTAGGTGTTTGCAAATTGATTGTTTAATTATTTGCTTCATTATCTTTCCGGGTACAGAAGTTAAACTGACTGGTCTGTAATTCCCTGGGTTGTCCTTATTTCCCTTTTTATAGATAGGCATGATATTTGCCCTTTTCCAGTCTTCTGGAATGTCTCCCATCTTCCATGACTTTTCAAAGATAATTGCTAATGGCTCAGATATCTCCTCAGTCAGCTACTTGAGTATTCTAGGATGCATTTCATCAGGCCCTGGTGATTTGAAGACATCTACTTGTCATAGTCTTATACTCTTTGTTCTTTAATTAACTTGGCATGTTCTTTTAGCACAGAGAATTTCCATCAACTCTCTCCGTTTGCCTCAAGAGTTCTTCTTACGACTCCGAACATGCTCATCAACATTCCTGTCATGGCTCCACTCTAACCTGAAGTATTTGAATTGTTGCACAGACTTTAACTCAATCTCATCTAGCTTTACTAGCTTCTCCTTGTCCCTCTCAATGAAGCAGAGCATGTGTTTCCTCTTTTGTCAACTGATTCATCCACTATTTTCTTCTAATGCAGCCCTCCATCATTCTAGGTCCCTGTGAGGCGGTGCATCAGCACAACAGCATCCACCCTCCCCCCGTCCAAGCGTGCTGTAGCCCTTGAACTCACATAGCCTAGCAGAGCAGTCAGTCTGTTCCCAGTGCCCAGGAGGCTGAAAACGCCCTGTTTACTCCCAAGTCCATCAGGAGATCAGGAGGGAAAACAAGGGCCACCCTCTCCAGTGGGTTCCAGTTCAGGGCCCTCGAGCTAGATAAGCAGCTCCCCTAGATCTCTGCAGGCTCTCCAGCCTGTGGATCAGTTCACCCCCTTCTGGGCTGTTTTCTGTGGGTGGCTCTTTAGTAATTTTCTGGCAGGAGCTTCTTTCTCCAGCCTGCTCACTTTTTGGTAGCCACCCTGCCCTTCTGCTTGCCAGCCCCTTTATCCTTTCAGCTGCTATGAGGCTGCTGAGCTAGTGTGGGGTATGGACACCCCATAACAGTTCCTTTCCAGGTTGTATTTATCATCATGGCACAACATAATGTGAAATTAGCGAAAAGCATGCTGCATGGAGCCTCTCCCCTGATCACCTGTGGCAAGGTGTCCATTTACAATCATAAATAGGAATGGGCTTAAGGCTGATTTTTGATGCAGGAGTACACTCACAGTGAATGATTCACTGTAGCCACAGCTGCTTCTCACTAATGTTGTGCTACCCTCATACATATCCATGATAATGTGAATATATGTCTATGGCAAACTGAGTGACTGCAGGCATCACCATATCAATTCACTAAGAACTCTGTCATAAGCCTGCTCTAGGTCCACAAACACTAAATACAATTGCTTTCATTTCTCTCTATACTTCTCCTGCAATATTCAGGCTGCAAACATGGCATCCCTTGATGACCTTCCTGGCATAAATCCAGATTGGTTGTTACTTACTTGCTGCTCCATTTCCTCACAGCATCTTTTTTCAATAATTCTTTCCAGCCATTTCATTGGGTGACTCATTAACCCTCCCTGATGTTCATGGATCTCAACCCTTTCCACTTTGCCTCTTGTATTCAGGCAAAGTGCACTCTCCTTCTATTCAGTCGCTCAGCTACTTCTCTTGATTTCCCAGTCATGTTCCTGCATTCAGGGAAGCCAGACATAGTTCTTGGACTCATTTCTTTAACCTTTGTACACTTTCCACAAACATCAGGTGAACCAGTTGCACTTTGCTTTCAAGGAATACCCTAGCACTGTATTGATATACTCCCTGAGGATAAAGACCCACAGAATATGTGTGATTGGCACAACATTTATAAGCTGGCTGGCCATGCCTGACATTCTTGAGATCAGAGTTCCTTCTCCTAAGTGGATGGCCTGCCCTGGCTAACAAGACCCATCTGCCTGGAGAATATTTTTGAAATTTTATATGGCATAAAAAGGACCAAGATAAGTACAGCTACTTGGTGTAGTCCACCCTAGCTGTTCCAAATATCATACAATAGTATCAAGCCAGCCAGCTCAGAGCAATAGCGAATTGGACATGCTCTAATCTATCCAAACACTGGGTCTTTGTCGAATAAGAAAACTGATGCAGTGTAAAATATTGCTAGGTTACCATGGATTAATAAAAAATCATGTCCTCTAGAAGTGTGCACATAGCCTCTGGCAAAGGCTGTTCTATGGGTTTGTGTGAAAGGGAACACTCATCACCAGTGCTGCCTAGTAGACAGGCAGGTCTGTGGCAGGTTGTCTCCCTCCCTGGCATTCCCCCTTTTCCATTACAGTTTTGTCTTGTGAGTCTATCCTTTCTTTTGTGACTCAGCCCTCCAGCCAGGTCACACATTCCTATCCACCTCTTCTGCAGTACACAAAAGAAAGTCCAATACCAGGGAAGTCTTTTGGTGCCTGCAAAGGTGTCAGGGCTTTCTCCTTAATTCAGGGACTTGCGGTCTGGACTCTTGAGTATTCAGGGTCTTCCCCAGCTGGATTCCCTGCCAAAAGAATGGCTTCTATTGTTGTCCTGTCTTTTGGAGTTGTAAGGGGAGCTAAGGGCCCATCCTCTGCACTAGGCTCCAATCCACAGCCCAAGAGTGGGCAGCTAAGTTTTGCACATTGGGATGCTAAGCAGCAGCGTCCCTGGATCTCTTCTTACCTAAAGTCCCATTTTCCCCCATAGAGTAAATTAAAGAATGAAAAACAAAGTTCCTGGCCTTCATAAACAGTCACCAGTCTCTCTTTTGCAGGCTTTGTTAAGTCTGTGTTGTCAGGTCTCAGGCAACAAGAAAGAACTCCCTCTGAGCAGCTCCGCCTCCAGCTTGTGCAGACTTTGCTGGTGTGGCAGGGCAGGGGTGCTTGGGCCCAGAGCTGTTCCTTAACTCCTTTGCCCCTTGTTCTCTAGTGTAGGATAGAACTAGAGATAAGAATCTCTTTTCCTTCACCAATTACATCCATTTCAAATAAACCAGATTTTCACACAAATCACAAATGAGAGAGTTTTAAAGATTGGGTGAGCCATGGAATACATATGGTCGGCCAGCTCTTTGCCAAAGAAGTTTTTCTAACTTATTTAGAAATCAAAACCAACCCACCCTCCCATGGTATCAGTATCTTCAAGATAGGCATTTTGTTTCTCAACTTTCTAGAAAATTTGTATTATATACAGAAATCTAATTTTTATAGAATCGATGGCTTCTGGTCAATGAGGAAACAAACAACAACAACAAACTATAACTAAGTTATATCAGCTTTAGCAGACAACTTTTCTAACAAAGAAATGCCCATATTTGATGTGGTGGGAAAAGGATTTGGATAGACCAATTACCCCAGAAGAATGGGTTTTAAGATGAAGAAGAGTCCCTGCAATCTCAATCTGTTGCATGACAAAAGAAAATGTCTTTAAGAAACTCTGTTAATGGTTCCTTACACCATTTTGATTAAAATATAAATATATTGATATAGATTGAATGGGATAAATGTTGGAAAAATTGCAGTGAAATAGGTGATTTTAAACATTTTAATACATGTGTGCAGCATCTCTCCTCTCTTTGGAAGCTTTGGTTAATGTATAATATTTCAGCATTTGGGCAGAAAATAAACTCTGAATTATTTGAGATTCAGACTCTCCCTAATTAAATATTCTCAGAATTATTCTGGGCACAAAGTTAAGCCTAGTTCTTGGACTGAAACCTGTCAGGCAGGCTTAAACATTAATAACTGATTTCTACTTGGTTGCTAAGCATTGCTTAAATGGATTTTGAGGCTAGCACTTCAGCTGATGGACACTTTCTGAAGGGTAATAAATGCTTGAGGAAACATTTATTTCCAGCTATTGCTCTTCTTACTTGTGTTTCAGACTGTAGTTAACTTTTACGCAGAAGGAAGATGATTGCAGGTCAAAGAGAATGAAAAGGAAGACATGTAAAAGGCGTATTGCTGTAGTGGGGTTAATCCTTCCATCATTCATCCTAATGAAAAAGTCTATTTATATCACTTCCTTTCATTTTTTTCTTCCTTTGTAGATCTATCAATCTACATGAGCCTTTTGGAGAGACTAAAAGATGTGAAATCTGTAATCATAAAAACCTGTCACTATCCTGTTTGTAAATCATTTTCGCTTAAAAAATGGACTGAGAAGCTTGTTACCAGCTTGTCAGAGTTGCTGAATATTTTTTAAAAAAGGGAGTCTGGAGGCAAAGCAAAATAATTATTTTTAAAACATGATTAACCTTTATAAACATTTTGTAGACTTTCTTAGTAGAACAACTGATAACATTTTATTACCACTAAATGCTAGGTTGTAAATATAACATCAGTATATGTCTAAAAGGGGTAGCTCTGAACTGTGTGTGCATCTCATGGCAGTGGGAATTCAGTTGCATGTAAACAAAATGAGTCAGGAAAAGGATGTGAAGTAGGAGGAACGGAGTTGCCACAAAACCTTCAGTTGTGATTCAGTATTTGTTACACAGGCAACACCGAGAACCAAATGGTTAACCAAAGGAAGTTGAAATCTCTCCTGTGTCTGAGCAGAACTACAGGAAGCTTTCATTGTCCAAGAGGTGAAGGCATTATCCAGACAGCAACACCACAAAACCAAAGTTAATAACTGAGTAGTCGAATGTTTTATGCCTGTCCCCTCTATATCAAGGCTGTTGTCAGAGCTAACATATTTTGAGAGCTGAATATGCTTATTTTTTCTCCCTGGAGGCTCTTTTTTAATGAAAACGTTTCATTATACTGTAATCTCTAATAAAGAAATAGCCAGGTGGCATTGCTAGACAAGTCTATTAATTAACACATAATATATTAGTACCCACACTAAAAAAACTATAACGTTGTGCTCTATGAAATATAACATTTCATTTATGCCCACCTTTGAACATCTGTACTGATCAGTCAAATGAGCAAGAGGTTTATTTCCTGACATTGTTTAATATTTACAGTTATACAGTGGGTGATAAACTCCCTATGAATCCACTCTCTTTTGTGGGAGGCAATAAAGAAGTAGCAATGAATTCCCAAGGACTTGGCAACATTTAGCAGTAGACATAATTCTACTATATACATAATTCTAACATTGTACTATCGTACAGGGGCTACCCCGTGAATTTTTCACTTGGAACACAAAATTGAACCCCCTTATGTCCAGCCCCCACCCCGCCCAGGGCTCCCTGCCACCCTTCCCCTGGTTGGTTTCCCCATGTGGGCACACACTGCAGCTCCCAGTCTTGAGGCTGTGGCTGAGCAAGTCCTGCAAGCAGAGCAGAAGGGACATGTGCATCTGGAAGAGGGACAAAGCTGGGTAGGTCCCCAGGATGGAGACCTGGTATAGGAGCCAGCCCTATGGCAGGGGAGAGGAGGAGCAGCATAGGTCACCCCACTGCCCACTCAGGTTTGGCCCCACAGTCTCTCCATCATGACGAGGGTTGGGTGGCAAGACCAATATTTAGTGAGTAGGGTTGCACCCTTGTGCCAGGGGGTCACAGCACTGCTCAGGAAGGGCTGCAGAGCCAAACCTGAGTGGCATTGCAACTTGCATGTACCAGGTTGCACTGCCACTCACTCAATTTTGACCCACCCTGATGGAGGGCTACGGGTCCAAACCTTAGTGAGCAGTGAGGTGGCCAGTGCTGCTTCTGCTTATTGCTGCCATGGTGCCATCACCTGCACAAGGGCTATCCCAGGGGTCCAGCCTGGCCTTGTCCTGCTCCTAGCAGCCTGAGCATTGAGCACTCCTGCCAAAAGTGTGAACCATGTGTAACGTATTTACGGCTGCGGGCATTGTTGAATGGAAATTCACCACTCAGCTGATGGGACAATCTTTATCAAATCAAATCTTTATCACCCAGAAGTAGTGATCAATTACAAGTGGAAAGCACTTTGGAATCCCTATCCTTTGTTATACTCACTATATATAACTTTCTGTTATCTTCCCTTATACATATGTATTAACCTCTAATTTGCCTATTAACTCGCCTCCTCTGTCAATACAGGTTTTGTGCTTGCTCAAATCAGTCTTTTCTGGTTGCGTGGTTACTTTTCTCTTCAGCATGCCTTGCAAACTTGATTACTTTGCCATTTCTTACACCTGTGCAATTCAACTTATGCTAAGTAAACCTAAGCAGGCTTCATCAGGCCTGAGCATGTTTTCACTCCTAACACTCCCCACTATGAAGCTATAGAATCCTTTCTAAGGCATCATCCAGGCCTGTATTTCATATACATCTCTGCTTCTCCTCAATTGCTTAATCAAGATCCAAACCTGCCAAATCAAAACAATTTACACAAATATTAATATGCCTTGCACAATTACAAAGCCCGTTGATATCATGCATCCACAGATGTTCCCCGATATAGTACGCTAACTCCCACCACAGAGCATTTCCCCAGTGTGTCTATATTGCTCTGAATACTTCAACTGTCCTGTTTTCAAGTCAACAAATGTTCTGTGCGCCTACTCGTTAAGGCTTTCACATTTAAATACAATGACGGTATGATTCAGTTTAACTGTACCACAGTGTTTAGGGATGCACTAATCAGAGGGACATCAGCTGATACATTGTTGATCTGATGTTGGGGAACTGGATAAATTATCTTGTCCTCTATTCAGGTGATCTGCCTGGGACTAAGTAGAACATTGCCAATCATAACAACATGTTTGAGTCCCATATAGAAAGTGTCCGGCCTACAAAGTTACACAATATTTGCCTCTCCAGCCTTTGCAACCTTGGCTTGACCTTATCCCCATTGCCTCAGCTGAACTGTGCCATTTTGGATTTCATCATCCAAGGTGAACCCATATGCCAGCAATGCACTTTGCTGTACATCACAATGACATAACCAGGTACCTCTTGCAACAACATAAGTTATGTGTGGCTTTCTAGAACTCCCCCCACATCCATCCCTACACACACACATACTCCTGTTCTTACCAGCATCTGAAGATGGGTGACAAATTCTTTTAAGATGCAACTCGCCATGGTTGGTTCCAATGTCCCTATGAAATGGGCACTCTATATACTTAATGCCTGACTTAACCTGAAGCCACGAGCACCCCTGGCACCATACAATGGATCCACGTCTCATTGACTTCACATCTTTTCTCACTATAATAAACATCTGAGTAGCACTCGACCCTGCACCAATCTATCTGTCATGAACTGTGCACTTATTTGGAATCCGCTATTACATCATCATACCAACTGGAAGACTTCATATGGTTGAATCCTTTTGAAATGCAGTCCTCTAGACTTATGTTTTAATAGAAGAGGATTTTCACCATAAATCAAAATAGTTACCATATTGGCATTATACAGGGATGACCAAGAAAAAGGCTGACTGCCTTTCAGCTGCATTATGTATGACAAGAACCATAAGTATCACAAGACAATAAACATCCTAATTAAACGTATTGAAAGCAGGAGGCTTCTGAAACTTTCAGAACAGTGGCCAGCAGTTCCTAACTTAAACAATCATTAGGAATCTGTGAGATGCTGTTAGTATTATAATGACAGGCAATGAGGAGAAACACAATGTGTCGCTAATGGCTAGTACTTCAATATGCTTGACTGACCATCACAATAGAACGATAATAGGCTTTACTAGCTGGCACTGAGACAATATTGTTGCTGCCTGATTTAAAGCATTCCCCTGGGTTTGGAGTGTTTTTATAAGACAGCAGTGACTAGCTGTATTTTAGGAGACTTATATGGATACTTGTATCTTTCTGAGCTGTCTGTGCCAGAAACCTCCAAAGATTAACAATTGGGTCAGCCAAGAGCATGATGTGCTGTTGAAAATGGAGGCAGGATGAAATCACAGCCCCGGTTTGTCCCCAAGGAGTGCCTTGAGCTGTGACCAAGCGTGGGTGGATTTCTCTGACAACGAATGAAATGCTTTTTTTGTTCCATGGATTCTACAGTTATTGTCTGTCTGGAGATGAAGTGTCTAATCTGTCAGTTCTCAAATGTGGTCTCAGGAGCTCCAGGGGCCCACGGAGCATCTGCTGGTGCTCTGTGAAGAATTGGCTGGTAATATGGTGCTGGCTGCTCCCCCTTGTTTTCAAGTGTTAAATCACATTAAAGACAGTTGAAAATATATAAATATTTTGGTAATATCACTTTTCCATTTAAGCCGTTGCTGTAGTTGCAAATGTTATATGATTGTGAATGGCAGGAGAGATGAAACATGAGATCATGAATGCAGAGGAGTCCATGAGACACACTGTCTTTTGAGAGATGGGTCACCACGTGAAAATTTTTGAGACAACTTTTCTGGAGCTAATCAATGACAACTTTTCTGGAGCTAGTTTTCAAGCCACAGATCTGGTAGATTATTTTTCCTAGTAATCTGGCACCACTGATGAGGCATTGTGTATTCAGCTGGAAGCTGATTGTTTAGATTCATACCCCACATATTTCCTGTGCCACTTTTGCCCTCCTTTACCAGCGCCATCTTGCTAATACAAAGGATGAATCTTCTATGTTGATCTTGAAATTCCTTTGATGCCCTCCCGCCCATCAGTAAACCCTAGTACATGATGCTTATGTATCACAGGATGAACTTGAAATCTAAAATTGCTCCTAGACTAAGCTAACACAATGCATTCTGAAGTAAATAATGAAGACAAACACAACAAGGGCCATTCTGCTCCTTAAATATCCCTACACGTTACTTTATTATTTACACTGAAGAAGTATGCAGTAGTCTCAACCAGCATCAGGATCCAGTTTGGCAGGTGTTGTGGAAACATGTGGATTGATAAATTCCCAGTATTCAGTAGCAAAATCTATGGGAGCTACACAAAATAAAAACCTGTTTAATACTATCAGCACTAAAGACAGGAAGTGAAATCCTGGCCCTGCTGAAGTCAATGGTAAAACTCACATTGATTTCAATGGAGACTGTATTTGACTCTCTTATTCTACTTCAGAATAATGGACCTGTACTATGACTCACCCCTTCAAAAATATCATGACAAGTCAAAAACTGAGAAAAGAAATCTATTTTAGCCTCTGCCCTGCAGGTCAACAGGCAGATTGAATAGAGTAGTCTTCATCTCTGGTTCTAAACTGTCATGCAGTATTGCTGTGCACTGTTAAACAATTGCTAGGTTCTGTCCCAGTAGTGACGAGGAGATGGTACCCAGACGTGCTATAAAAGTGATCCCTGTATAAAAGTGTGGTGTGGAAGATCCTCACACCAGCCAGGAAGGAGTTAAAGAGCTCCTCTGTGCAAAATCAGAGCAGCTGTGAAGCTTGTGAAGCCTTGAGATGGGCAGGTCCTTAGAATGGAGAATCTCTACTCAGTGCACAGCAGCACTCTGAAGGAGCAGAGCTACAACTCAGAGCTCCTTGGTCCCTGGAAGCAAGGGTTTCTGACCAGGAAATGGCTTGAAAACCTAGGTCTCCCTGGCCTGCTCAGAGATTAGATGGGCTGACATTTTTCTCTTTTTTTTCCCCTCTCTTTGGCTCCTTGAAGACCTAGCACTCTGCTTTTTGTGGCCTGTGGCAGCACAATGAGTTTTTGTTTGGACTACTTTAACTTCTTCCCACAAGGGTGAGACACTCTGAACATCTAGAGGACTGTGCCCCAGGCTCTAAAACAGGAACAGTGCCCACCCTTTCCCCCAGGGGGTGCTAGAGAGGTATTGCCTGCTACAATGAGGCTATAGTGTCTTTAATAGTCACATGCACAATAAGGAGCAGGGTGCAGATATAGGATATAGCACGGTGCCATATTTCAGAGGGGAGCCTTGACTCTGGGATGTGTTCCATGGCAAAAAGGAATCATTCAGTTAGAAGAAGCACGCAAGTTGGTAGCCCATTCCAGATCATTATGTGTATATAGGTAGATTGTGGTCAATGACAGGGAGAATGGCAACATTGAAAAGACCCATACACACACACACACACGTTCTAGAAGCTCATCAAGAGAGCACAAGCTACAGGAAAAAGTGAATCAAAAGACTTGGGAATCAAAAGCCTGGTTTATTTTTGCCAATACCATTCTTGCCTGTGGTAAATTATTTATGTATGTCTTCACTGCAGGCCTTTACTCAGGTGTTGGCCCTAAAACCCCTACCATCCATACTGGTTTAAAGTGATTCTTTAAACCAGACTAGTTGACCCAGCTGTGGGATGGGTTAGAGCTCAGGTGCCCCTTTCAGTAGGGCTAGTAACCCACCCACTTTGCAGTGAGGAAGCACAGTGAATCACTGGAGTGCTTGTGGTTGTCCAGTGCCTTCCCACAATTCCCTCTGCATGCCCAGAAGGACACACAAGCTCTCCCACAATTCACTGGGAAATAATCATAAAGCAGCTCAACTTACTGCAGCACAAAGAATCATGAGTCATGTTCCCAGAATCCCTAGCAACACACACAGGTGAGTACACACCAGGGAGGACACAGATTTAATATGGGTAGGACTTTGTGCTGTGGCTGCTCACACCCAGGCTAGGCTAACCTAGGTGTTCTGTTGTAGGTGCCAATCACGCAAGCTACCTCTGCAGAGATACCCTTTGTATTCAGAGTAATTCTCATTCTTTCTTGTGAAACATTAGGACAGTTAGAAAAATATGTTGTGATGCAGAATTTAGCATTTGTTAATGTTTTCTTGCTCCTCTAAGAGTAAAGTGTCACAATGAATTACAGTTTCAACCATCAGAATATCTAGTGATACAGAAATACAGACCCTAGCCTCTAATCACCATTCTGGATGCTGAAAATACACACAAACATGCCCACGCACACATTTCCCTTAGGATTAAATTAGTTTACTGATGTAAAAATAAAAATGTGAGTCTTTTCAGTTAATTGCTTCCTCATACTATGCAAATTTAATTCCTGTTCATTGGTTTTGCTATTGATCAATATATATCTATATCTATATCTATATATATATATATCCCTTCCCTTCAAATATGAATGCAATTTCCTTGGCCCGGGATTGTGCCTTCCTTTAAGTGTCCAAGGGGACACTAATATAATACATAATATTCCTATTCAGGTTAAACAGTGCCTATAGTTAGTGTTCATGTATAGTTTATTAAATATGTCTCCTTGTTTCCCATGTCCACGCATTCCTTCCCCATCCCCAAATACTCTATTCAGCAAGCTTAACATACTGATTTGATTCCAGCTTCCACTTAGCTAATTTAATATTGATCTTGTTGTAGTCTCCACCTACCACCTCCTTGGCCTTTCTGTTTAAATTAAATCTACACTTAAATGGATGTTATCCCAAACCTCAGCTCTCAGCACCTTAACTTTTCTGTTTAAATTGTATCTATTGTTAAATCAATCTTACTCCAGCTTCCATCTCCTGATCTTTTCACTTGACATCACATCTAGGCCTAAGTGGTGCCTGTTCACATCCAGAGCTTCCCCTTGCTTTTCCATTAAAGTTGAATCTGTTTTTAAATCTGTATTTCCTCATCCACTCCTGATCTTTGTACTTTTTCACTTCTAAGTGGCAGCTCCCTTGAGTCTGTTTTCCTTTGTGGAACTTGTACAGTAACTTATCAGAATCCCACCCATCAGTGCAAATCCCGTCTCTCAAAATCTTAATTTTTCTTCCTTTTATGCAGACAGGTTCTTCCAATTTCCAGTCCTCAGTTTAAATCACATCTATTTCAGTGTTACTGTTCTACAAGTGACAGTTTTTGCTATCTGGCATCGGGCTTAAGAACTCTAATTTAATAATAGCTTTCAGTACTGCTTTTAATATTTGATGTGTGGGTCTGGATTGAAAGGTAATTGCATGTTGTGAGGCCATGTGGAGAGCTGAATAGATTATAGAGTCAATTAATCAGGTCTTACACCTAAATTATTCTGATTACACACTGGTAAAGGATCTTGGGATTCAGTAATTTGAATGGTTTCAGTTTAGATGAATTTTTCCATTGCTTCCTTTTATGAATAGCTCTGCATGTTTGATTCATTTAAAAAGCTCATGCATGAATTAGCAATTTAGAATTCTGAGCCTGCAGCTGTAGGCCCCCTGCCCTGTTAAGGAAACCAAGAAATGTAGAGGACAATCTAGCTTAGTTTTAATAAAGAGGAAGTTTCTCATCTTTTTCCTTACTAAGATAACCTTGAAAGTGTGAATCAATCCATACAGGTCCCTGGGCTGAGAGCAGAGTCATTCAATTTTCCAAAAGATCACAGATTATTCACAATTCCTTTGCAGCCCCCCAGGACTATGCTTTGGAGTACAGAAAAAAACATACCCATGAGTCCCTAGTTTCATGGAAAGATGCGGGATCAAGATCAGTTATAGGTCCTAGTGCACCAAGCTATATCAAGCTCCCTCTCAGTCAACTTCTCTGCAGAGCAGCTTGTATGGCCACTGGTCCCAAGGAGCAGTGGCTCAATAGCATGAGAGGTAGCATGGTATATTGGACTAAGCAAGGGACTGAGGGGAAGGGAGATCAGGTGAGTAAGGGTCAGGTGCTGGAGGGGGATGATGATTTTTTTGGTGGGGCAATAAGGGTGCTGGTGGCAAAACTGGCAAAATCTTCAACTGGACTTGGAAATCTGAATCTCATAGGCAGCTTTGAAAATCTCAGTGCTAAATGCCACAAATGAGAAAAGAAACCATTACATATTTCTGAGAAAACTGGCAAGTTGTTCTGGAAAAGAAAGACCTAGGTTTTTTATACTAATATTAGTATTTAGTTAATATTAAATTAAAACAATCAAATGAAAACAAAAGAAATATTTATAGAAAACAGGGACATCACAAAGTATTGTTAGGATGGCTACAATGATAGGACAAGAGAAAGGAGAAGACAAATACGATATATTTAAAATAAGTGAGATTTGAGCAAATTTCTTAGATACAAGTTAACACACCACCTGCCCTGAAAGATATTCCTGTTATAGTAAATGCTTGTTTATGAGTGGTTTCTGTTAGAAGGTTCTAGTAAAAGAACTTTCTTCCACTGAATGACTTCTCCATTTGTGATCTGGGTTTTCTTCTGCAGCTTAACTTAAAGGGATGAGCTATGTCCACTATTCTACACATCCAAAATATTTGGTAAAGCATCATCATTCATGTATTTAATGTTGAAAATATATTGCTCTGGGAGATTCAGCTGTACTGTTACTTAATGTGTATTGGAACTTGATCATAAGAGAAGAATTAACTTGAGAAAATTACCTGACATAGCAATTCGGACTGTGGTAAAACAAAACAATAGCACTTGAGACAATCTTGGCTAAAAAGTAACAAGGAAGGTAGAGAAGTATAATTAGTACAATGATGAAAATTCAGATCATACTGACAAATAACTGAAGCAAGAAGATGATACAAGTACTAAAATCAAAAGGCAAGAAACAGCCTTCTGGGTCCCTCGCAGCATAAAAAACAAGCTTAGAGGAGCAAAATACCTAACTTACAAATTGGCATTGACCTGTAAATGGGATAGATCTGTTCCAGTCAATCTTACCATCTGTACTAAACATTTTAAAAGGGCACCAGGCTTTGTGGCCTCAAAACCAGCAGAGAGATAAAGGTGCACTAATAGAGAACACATATCCCTCATCAGCCTGCAGCAAAAGATCAAAGCGCATCTTCAAAAAGCAGACTCCTAGTTTTGTCTCCCCTGAAGCCAGCCTGGAATTTATCATTAAGATCCTGTGTTCTGAGGTGTGACTGAAGCTGTAATGCAACAACCTTTATATATAACAGTCTCCTTTACTGTTTGAACTAGTGGAGCTGTCCTTTTAGCAGACCAGTGCAACACCAGTATTGTTAGAGCTGCAGGGCATCATTTCTGTTCTCAGTATCATATGAATGTGGTTGGTGGATGACTGTGAGGGTCTATGTTTTTGTATCCACATCCATGCCTGGACTTTTTTTCTCAATTTAACATGCACATTTGCATTGTAGCAATCTCATTATGAGGAAATGCAGAAATCCCAGAGCATTATAAGCAAAGCAGTTAGATCAGGAAGTAAGCAAAAAAGACAAATTCAGTAGTTAGCCAAAACTAGTTCCATCAAGTATTCTTCTTTCCAAGTATCTTACCAGTTAAAATTAGGGAGTAGAAGTTAAAATAGCTGGCAGATATAACTCACACTTCAGTCACAGGCACCACTATATAGTTAGCCTGCCTCATGCCCTATTTTCAACTAATACTGTCTCACCACTATTACCATGATTTTCAAAAGCACACAACTTTCATTGTTTAGAACTGCTTTAAATAGAATTGTCAGCTTTTTACATAAATCAATGACAATCAATGCATTTGTCAGTTTATTTCAGTCTTCAGAGGTGAATTTTTTAAAATTATTTTTACGATAAAACTTTAAAAAAAGAAAAAGAAGGAATTCCAAATATAATCAAGAAAAATATATAACTTGTAATATTTTGTTTGGAAAGTACTTGTGCAAAGCAATGCTACTATGTGGCATAAGTTATAGTCAAATATGTAGAAAAGGATCGGACTCCAACGCCCGTGTTGACTTGCCCTGATAAAATGAGTATGAATCAAAATTCTAATTACAGGGAGAGAGAACTGTAATAATGAAAACCAAAATGGAAACTAGAGAGGGCAAAATAACCTCGGTAAACCCAAGATGTCAGAGTGGAATTCATAGATGGCAGAGTATAGTCTGATAGGATTGGTAAATAAAAGTAATTAAACTTTGTATTCATCATTACAAATAATAAAATGTAGCTATTTACTTAAATCTAAAGAAAAAGTTTCACATGCATGTCAAGTTAGAAGCTAGGAAGGACAACAGACACAGCCCCCTCAAAAGACCATACCTTTCTGAACTCTCATTAAATATAAGAGGCTCTTAAAATTTACAGGTGCTTTGGTTACAGACTTCGTACATAATGGAAACATCAAGAGACAGATAATATAGAAAGAGTAATACTCTTTCAAGAGATTTTTATATGTCATCTCAGTTGAAGAGAGATCCTTAAAGACTAGAAAGCAATCAACATAAAAGCTTAATTTAAGAAAATACTTTGTGAAATTGCACAGCATGTGGTTTAATTTCAATAATGGAGTGAAGCGTTAAGTAGCTTTTTAAAATATGGCTAGAGAACATTTTGCAAAGCACACTTTTATGAGATTAAGGAGGGCCAAAGTGGTCCAGTGAAGGAAAGTTTGAGCCTCACTAACATGGTAACTTCTTTGATGCTCCTTATATCTTATTCTTGTACCCTGTCCCATTCAGTAGTGAAGATCATAGTTAAAATGACTCTAGTCTTAGTGTCCTCCAAGTGTACTCAAGACAGAACATTTCTTCAGTGTAGTCATGCAAAGAAACACCATCCGAATAGTATTCAAGTGTCAAAATATGAACACCCAAAATTAGGAAGCAAAGTTTAAATATGGGCTCTATCTGTCCTGCCCAAGACTACAGAGGCAATCCAATATCAGAGCAAGGAATATGACTCTGGAAAGCCTTTTAAACCCTGAAATCTCTCCCTCCAATCCCAAGTAATCAAAACCATTTTAAAAAGTTGTTTCTAATAATTTTCTGTCCCCTGTTCTTTCCTTGCCCCTTTTGTCTCACCTGGTACTTTTTGGGGACAGCGAAACAATCATATATTCCTATTGATGTTGCCTCTGATCTTCCTTCTTTACACCTCCCTACTGAACTATTTCCACTTGTAATAGGGAGGCAGTTTCTAGGCTCCTTCAGAGACATGCAGGGTTTTTCTGTGAAACCCCCTCAACTCAGGTGCTAGAGCCGAGTATAAAGATGCAAAATAATTACTGTTGGCCCATGCTGGTAAGTGGATCTGGTTAGCTCAACCCAGGATATAAGAGTGGAGTGTCTCTTGAGGGCAGAGGGAACTGCGGGGGAGGGAGGAGTTGCTCAAGGGAAATCCTACTTGCAAAGAAAGCTTAGGCTGAGGTTTATACTTAGTTGGTGTCAGAATTACAAATAATTCAGACCTGAAAATGGAGGTAAATTTGAACCTTATACATGAGTCTATCACACCAATTTTATACTCATGTAACTGTATTGGCTTCTTCTTCCTAACAGAGCCTCTTGAGGTCCCTTATTGAATTTGGGTTCTTTTCCTAGCCAGAGTCCACTACCTATCCAGTCATGGTGACCAACTTTCTACTAAGTATATCTTGCACAATTCATATGCTCTTTCATGAATGAACACCATTGCATTAACACACACATTCATAAAATCATAATTCAAACAAATTCCAAATAATGCAACAAAACACACTACACAGAACTATGGATAAGCAAAATTATACTTTATGTAAATGACACCTGCCAGTAGCTTCTCTAAAGGGGCAAGCAGAGAGTAACATTACTTTAAGCCATCAATCTGTGGGGCTTAAACAAGTATAAAGGATCTTCTTGATCTTACCTTCTCCAAAGTCATTTCAGGCTGAACTACTCAACATGGTGTTAATGTGAAGATCCTGCAAGAGCACAGTATGTATTTTGCATATGGATGTTCTGCTTACACCTCCATGTTCAGCCACACCTAAAACTTGGTAACTTTGAAAGGAAATATTGGTAATATAACAATGGCCTGACAAGCTATGGCAGCTATATAGAATCATAGAATTGTAGGACTGGAAGGGACCTCAAAAGATCTTTTAGTACAGTCCCCTGCACTCATCCTGCAGAGATCCTGAAAACAGCAGGTTACTGTTATGGGCTATGGCCAAAGAAACTATGTTTTGTAGGATAATAATCTTTTCAGACCCCTTTTCTTATCCTTCTATGATTTCCTCCCAAACCTGAAAAGAAATTTTAGTTTCAGCACGAGGGAGAAAGCAGTGAATTAATAGCAATAAAACATATATGGATGTCCACTAACCAGCAAAGAATAGATCTTAACATTATTAATGACAGCAGGAGCACCTCCTTGGGCCCGCAGTATTTTACACTCTTCTCGCTGAGGGAGATTGACAGCCATTCCCCCCTAGTACAGCCCACGAGTAAGTGAACATCATTTTAATAGACTGCCCATAGTAGCAGTCAAAGCAGTTTTGCAGCTTTCAAGCTCAGCACGAATGAAATCTTAAAGAATGTTTCAAACTGGCCATTAAGCATCCGGCACAACCACAAAACTGAGGCAACACAAGGAGAGAGCAATTCCCTGGAAATATGGATCATGTTTTGCAGCCATCTGCAGATAAAATAACTAGTTTCCTCTATAACCAGCAATTATCTGCAGGGTGCTGAAAATTCTCTCCCTAGTTTTCTAAGTGTATCTCCGCAAGAAAGTAGTTAATGACTGGACTCCATGCAGTGTTCTTTTCTAGTGACTGAATATCACTACTGCTAAACTGTTTTTTTTAATGCATAGGATATATGACTGCATAGAAAATCAAATGATATTTCCATAGAACTTCCATATTCATGATGTAAGTGGCTCTCTGGATTAAAGCGTATTATAATAGTCTTATGGATCCATAGCAGGTATTGCCTATAATTCATTAACCAGGCAAGAGATAAGTAAATCAGTTATTCATTGCCATCTGTACGTTTGTTTGTTTTTCTTGGGGGGGGTTCTACATAAAAGCTCACTGACGCAGAAGCAAAGGGTTTTGTTTGATAGACGTTTGACTCCTACAGCCAAACCTGAGTTGTCTCTTGTAGCTGGCTGGTACACAGAAATATTTCTTTTCTCAGGCTGAGAATAGAAGCTCAGATATCTTCATAGTTAATGGCTATCTCTTCTTTGCTGTTTCCATCCTGGGAATCAGCTGAGACCTAAGTAAAAAAAAGCAGGTGAGATCAAATTTCTAAAAAATTATTATATGAAAAATAATTATAATTAAATAACTGAAAATTAATCTTTTATAGAGAAACTACATAAAGAGGAATTATAATCTGAAAAATTGTCATCCAGATCTATGTAAAACACAGCTTATAAGGGAAAAATGACATTTTCCTTTGTTGTCTCATGTGATAGACCTGTTTCTTGTTTTGAGAGCTATCTTAATATGATTCAAAGTCAAGTCCATTCATATTTATAGGAGAAGGCTTTTGTAAGATCATGTATGTATGGCTATGAATAGCAAAGAGAAACATTCAGCTAGATATTCATCTCATATCAACTCCTAGTTAATATCTGATATCTCCAAATTTGCATGACATGTGATACATTATTTCATATGTCAGGCAAAGACTGGCAATCAGTGTTGGCAATCAGTAATATTCATTAGCCTCATTTTCTACACAAAAGTATATTAGGGAAAGATTAGCTGGTTTATGTTCTCCTTTTGCTTATGGATGGAGATTGTTTGTGATTGGTGAGAGAGGAATTGTGTGTGATTCTGAAGAGGTGAATTATCCAAAAGAAATGTATTTCCTAAGTTCACGTTTCCTTCCTAGGAAGCTGTAGTGTTTGAATATGAAAAATATTTTGTTTAGCAAGATATGCTTATAGAGTTATGGCACCTCACCCATCACATGACCTCAATGAGTAATAATCCTTCTCAGGGGGTTGAGAAGGCCAGGCTGGAAGACCACAAGGAGATTGTTACTTTGAACATAATTTCTTCTGAGAGGTCAGTTGGTAGTTGTGTACTATGTTTGACTCCTACACAAGAAATAGCTGAAAATGTCGACAAACAAAAGGCTTTTAAAAGATACATCCCACTGCTGCTGTCTTTCACTCTGGATGTTTGTATTGTATTTTGTTATAAGAGTCTGAATAAAGGTTGAAAAGTAAAACAAATGCCGTACAGTGGAAGAGTGGCAGACACACTTTGGCTGGCACACTGACTGTCTTAGCTTTTTTCAATATGATGTGATGCTCAATTAGCTGTGAGACAATGGCCTAGTGGCTAAGGCACTAGACTGAAACTCAGTATATCTGGGTTTAGTTCCCAGATAATTAGGGCCCTACCAAATTCACGGTCCATTTTGGTCAATTTCGTGGTCATAGGATTTTTAAAATCATAAATTTCATGATTTCAGCTATTTAACTCTGAAATTTCACCATTTTCATTGTAGAGTCCTGACCCAAAAAGGAATTGTTTGGGGGACTGCAAAGTTATTGGCGGGGGGGCTTGGCGGTACTGCTACCCTTACTTCTGCGCTGCTGCAGGCAGCAGTGCTGCCTTCAGAGCTGGGCACCTGGAGAGCGGCAGCTGCTGGCTGGGAGCCCAGCTCTGAAGGCAGAGCCGCCGCCAGCTGCAGCATGGAAGTAAGGATGGCATTGTGTGGTATTGCCACCCTTACTTCTGTGCTGCTGCCTGCAGAGTTGGGCCCTCAGTCAGCAGCCGCCATTCTCCAGCCGCCCAGCTCTGAAGGCAGCAGCACAGAAGTAAGAGTGGCATGGTATGGCATCACCACCCTTAGTTCTGTACTGCTGCTGGCTGGGACCTGTCTTGAGACTGGGCACCCAGCCAAAAGCCTCTGCTCTCTCAGCTCTGAACGCAGCACAGAAATAAGGGTGGCAATACCATACCATGCCCCCCCTAAAATAACCTTGCGACCCCCCACTGCAACTCCCTTTGGGGTCAGGATCCCCAATTTGAGAAACGCTGGTCTCCACTGTGAAATGCGTATAATATAGGGTAAAAGCACACAAAAGACAGATTGCACAGGGGAGACGTGTACCAGATCCGATCCGTGATGCATTTTTCATGACTGTGAATTTGGTAGGGCTCTATAGATAAGCTAATAAGGCCCAGATTTTTAAAGTATTTAGGTGTAGTGCCCTCAGCATTGAAACTCCTCACTGATTTAGAACCCTAAATCTCATTTAAAAAGGAATGTAGGAGTTTAGGTGTCTAAATCCCATTGATTGTCAGTGGGATTAAGGCTTCTAAGTCCTTAAAACCCTTTTGAAAATGAGATGCAAGTGTTTAAATCAGTTAGGTATTGCAATGCTGAGTGCCTCAATGCCTAAATACCTTTAAAAATCTGGTCCCAGCTTCCTAAATTCAATGGGAAAGCCCACTGAAGGCAAAGGGAGTCTTCCCATGGATTTCAGTGGGCTTTAGATCAGCCCTTAATCTCAGTTCCTCATCTATAAAACAGAAATAACAGTGCCTTCTCTGTCTGTCTTATCCTTGGTGTACACAACAGAGTTATGTCAACACAAGGCAGCTTATGTGGATCTAACTCTGTAAGTGTCTACACTAAAATGTAGCTCCCATCGATGTAACTCACCCAGTACATTGACTTAACAACTCCATCTCCAGACAGGCATAGCACTTTGGTTGATGTGGTTAAGGTGACACAGTGTCTGTATAGACACTGTGTTACTCACATTGCATGTTGGTTGTCAGTCCCATGTGGGGCTGACAGCTGGAGCCCCTCCACCGGGGCTGACAGCTGGAGCCCTGCTTTACTATGTGTCTGTACAGTGCTTAGCACAGAGGGTTCTGATTTTATTAGGACCTATAGATGCTACAGAAATACAAATAATAGTAAAAAGAAAAGGAGTACCCGTGGCACCTTAGAGACTAACAAATTTATTAGAGCATAAGCTTTCGTGAGCTACAGCTCACTTCATCTAGTGATTGATTGAAGAATCCTCATGTGAATTGAGCACATCAGCACTGGGGATTGAAAAGGCAATTCCAGACAAGAACACACTCTTCCTATCACACACAAATTCAGAACAAAGAAATGTTTTCCCTGAAGCAGTTGAGCTGTACCTTTCTTGCTGTTTTCCTGCTACTGGATGCCCAGAGTAGTCTTGATATAGCTGAATCTCCACCCTCTGAACTCAGTGATGAGAAATAGGAAAAAATGTGGCTTGGCGTAGGTGTTGGAACTAAAGAACCGGGGTAAGAACGAAGAGCTAGAAGACACAAACATAATTATTTCAACGAGAACTCATTTATAAATGACCACAAGAAGTGGAATTAGTGATCTCTCAAATGCAGATATTCTTCCATTATTTCTGATGTAGAAATCTTGAAAGAAAAGGCGAGATGCTTTCTCACAAGATCACCTGCCCGAAGAGGGTTGTTCAGAGACGCCTCTGCCGCCTTTTGATCTTCACTCATCACTTTAGTGCCACAAATAAAGGGACAAACTCCTCTGCCTGTCTCACATATGTAACTTCCATTGATTTATATATGTTTAACTGCAAGCAGAAATTGGCTCACAGGGTCCAAAACCTTCACTTCTTTCCCCACCCCACCCACACAGACACACTTCCATAGGGTTTTGATCTGAGCAAGAACTGCTTGATCAAATCCCCTGGCAATAAAAGACCACATTACCACAATGTGGCTTCCACTTGCACACCGCAAACACTACCATCCCCTTTGGAAGCATGCAGGCACTAGAGTGCACAGCCTTTGGGTCCATGATAGACTAATGTCTCCCTGCACAGAATTAAACAGACACAAAAGGAGGTTGGGTTAAGGCCCCTCTGGAAACGAATCTCACAATATTTTTCATTTACATGTATGTTTCTTCTCTGTGTGTATGTTCTTTATTGCTATTATTATTTATTATTCAGATCGTTTTTCCATTTTTAATTCTGTTTGTGTGTTTTTGTTTCCATTTATTCATTTCTGGAACTGTTGTATTTTCAGTTGATTTCATAGGTGGACTTGACACATACTGCTATCGGCAACACCCTCTGGAACATGTTGAGTTAAAGCCTGTAAAGCCTGTAAGTAAGGTTTCAGTCATACGGACAATATTAATCCTTCTAACTGGACTGAAAGCTACCCTGCTGCTCAAATAGTTTTGACATGAGATTACTAATGATTTCATTATAATTTACCACTAAACATGCTAAAAAACTCTACGCTTTTACATCCGCCAAAGCAACGATGAGTGGATTTTTCTCATTTTATTATGACTTATTTGTTTTTACACTATGTAGCTTTGGGATTGGCATCAGTGGGTTCAGAAACATTGAAGGGAAGAAATTCTTCTCTGCCAGCTGTGAAACAGGAATAGTGTAGGTATATTGCTGCTACTGCCGCAGTGCCTAGGCCTTAATGCAATGACCCTTAAAGGAGAGGCAGAAACTCTTATTTTTGTCCAGATTTGGCTGTTTACCGAATGTGTTTCATAGTCTAATCTGTAGAAAATGACTTGCTGAGCCAATGCAAGTTCACCAAGATAAATCCATGGAGCATCACTAAAACTCAATTATCTTTTCACCACAAGTGATTTGCTTCCACAATTAAAATGCCATTGTTTCCATATTTTATTCAAATAAAATATTCTCTAGTACATAAAAGACACACTTCCAAAATGTTCCTTTTGGGGTTTTTTTTTTGTTGTTTTTATTTTTTTGTATTTGGGGTAAATTTATGCACTAGCAGATGTTAGCAATGCATCAGTTTGGCAGAAGCTCAGATACCTTCAGATGAGGGACACTTCAAAGTACATTTGCAAAATAGATCACTTGAAAATTCTTGTCAGGTGTTTTTAAATTGCTGTCCTGATCCTGTGTGTCATGAAATTCACATCAGAATCTTTCATGCATAGTAAGATGAAGCCAAAGTGCAGCTGACTAACTGAACTTAATGTGACACAATTTACTGTGTTTTAGCCAGCTGGTAAGAGAATTAAAGGTTACATTTTTAAAACTATGTATTTAGAACGTTTTCACAAGTTTACAAATTCTTGCCATAGAAATAACTGAAACAAAACAATCATTATAACTGTTAGTTTTTGTTTAGAGATGCATTATACAGGTATATAGTTATCAGACCTTTCTAATTAACAGGGTATCACCATGTTATAGAGTGAGTATCATTACAACACTTATGTTGTTTCTAGTGATTTTATTAAATTGAGCAAAATCACTATATATACATATTTAACAGACCAGGTATGTCTATCAAATATTCATATTCAAAAAAATAGATAGGTGTGCTGTCTTTTCTGCAGGTGAATGTACTTTGTCTGAGTACTGAATAAAAGGTAACCAAATATCTAAATATCTCTCTGTCCTCTGTCTTTTTAAGATTGTTTTTGTTTTCCTGGTGTATGTGTTGGGGGATTGGAAAGAGATCTAGGGGGAGACTGTTAATTTAAAGAGAACTGTTACTAACACAGTGTTTGGGTTGGACATTTGCTCCCTGAAATCTGAATTGAGTTTTCATTACTCTTAGAATGTTGTCAACTATAAATGTTCACTTATGTGCACCAGCATTTGGTTGTAGAAATGTACATGAGCAATAATGTTTCAATCTTTTTTAACGTTACAGAGAGACTATATAGTATGGAATTATGAAAGCCCCAAAAGAATAAGAAACAATTGCAATTTAATAGTGTGGGAGTGGAAGAAGTTAAGACAAATTAATAAGGCAAAGTACTGATCCATTTATGATCATATTGCTAGGATCTGCATTTACAAAAGTATTCCACTAAGAAGGTGTCTACACATGGAGTCATTCTGGAATAACTATTCAGGATTAGCTACTCTGGAATAACTATTCCTGACTAACTCCAAAGATGGACTCTCTTTTCTGGTATAAGAGTGCCTTTTTCCGGTATAGCTTAATCCATTTCGGATTAATCTAAACTCAAACAAGGTATTCTTATTCCTGAATAAGGGTATCCGTGCTTGAAGTTAGTCAGGAATAGCTTTTGTGCTTTAAATTCACACTCTACCTTGAAATAACTTTTAAGTGCAGATAAGCCATAAAGTAATGCTTTTGTTGCACTGTGACATGAGAGGAATGGCAGGGGCATGGGTTTATTAAGTACACTGATTTATTAAGTACCTTGCTACACTTGCAGATGTAGAGCGCTGTGAGTTAAACCAGCCCTTGGAGCGCAGTATGGAAAGCGCTGCAGTGTGTCCACACTGACAGCTGCAGTCGTGCTGGTGTGGCCACATTTGTGGCACTTGCAGTGGCATTGGGAGCGGTGCATTATGGGCAGCTATCCCACAGAGCACCTCTTCCCATTCTTGTGCTGTGGCTTGTGGGAAGGGGCGGGGAAGTGCATGGCATTCTGGGTCCTGTCCCAATGCCTTATGATGCATTGGTTTGCATCTCAGCAATCCCTGTGCTTCCATCCACATTTGGCGCCATCTTTCAACGTTTTTGTACTGCGTACGCTCTCTTTCCTTTTGGTCTGCGGGAATGGATCCTGAAGTGCTGAGGAATATGCTGATGAGTCTCGCCAGCTCTTCATGTTTGGCAGTCGAGTTACTTCTTAAGCTACAAACTGACAGTGAGGAGTCTGACGATGATATCGACTCGAGTAACGCATATGACATGAGATTGCTTGTGGCATTCATGGACATGCTCACCACTGTGGAACACTGCTTTGGGGCTCGGGAAACAAGCACTGAGTGGTGGGATCACATTGTCTTGCAAGTCTGGGATGATGATAAGTGGCTGCAGAACTTTCAGATGAGAAAAGCCACTTTCATGGGACTGTGTGAGAAGCTCGCCCCATCCTGTGGCACAAGGACATGAGATTGAGAGCTGCCCTGATGGTGGAGAAGTGGGTGGCTATTGCAATCTGGAATCTGGCAACACCTGACAGCTACCAATCGGTTGCTAACCAGTTTGGAGTGGGAAAGTCGACCGTTGGAATCGTGTTGATGCAAGTTTGCAGGGCCATTAATCGCATCCTGCTCAGAAGACTCTGGGTAACGTGCATGACATTGTGCCTGGCTTTGCACAAATGGGTTTCCCTAACTGCAGAGGGGCAATAGATGGGACACATATTCCAATTCTAGCACCAGCCCACCTAGCCTCTGAGTACATTAATTCGAAGGGGTATTTCTCTGTGATTCTCCAGGCGCTTGTGGATCACCATGGGCATTTCATTGACATTAACACAGGCTGGCCCGGAAAGGTATACGATGCACGCATCTTTCAGAACAGTGGCCTGTTCAGGAAGCTGCAAGCTGGGACTTTTTTCCTAGACCAGAAGGTCACCGTAGGGGAAGTCGAAATGCCCATTGTGATCCATGGAGACCCCAGTTACCTTTTAATGCCATGGCTCATGAAACCCAACACAGGGAGCCTTGACAGCAGCAAGGAGTGGTTCAACACCAGGCTGAGTTGGTGTAGAAAGACTGCGGAGTGTGCATTTGGCCATTTAAAGGGCTGCTGGTGCTCTCTGTATGGAAAGCTGGACCTGGCCGATGACAATATCCCCGCGGTTATATCCATGTGCTGTACCCTTCATAACATTTGTGAAGGGAAGGATGAAAGATTCACTCAGGAATGGAACTTGGAGGTTCAACACCTGGAGGCTGAATTTGAACAGCCGGAGAGCAGGGCTATTAGGGGGGCCCAGTGCGGGGCTTCAAGGATTAGGGATGCCTTGAGGGACCAATTTGAGGCAGAAAGCCACCAGTAATGGTTGGTGCCCTGCAGTGGTTCCAATGTTAGTAGGAATCTATGCTTGCTACACTGACTTGCAGTGCCCGATGCTTTCCTGGGCTAACATACCTTTTACTTAATGCAAAAATAAAGAATGTTTTCAAAGCCAAAAAAGCCATTTATTTAAAAATGCTTGAGAAACAGAAAGGGCAATGGGGTGGGATGGGGAATGGTTCAATCACAGATTTGCATATGTCCTGTTCTCATACTCAGCCTTCCTGTCTAGGGTGTTGTGCAATAAGTGACTGGCTAAAATGCATGGTGATGGGGGTTGAGTGAAGTGGGTAAGGGTCGTAGTTTGCAGGACTGGGTGGTGAAGCTACAGGTGTTGGAGGCAGCTGGTGGTGATAAGAACCTGGATGTTGGGGAAAGTGGGTTGGAGGTGACATGGGGGCACAAGGGAAAGAGTTTTGGGACAAGGGCTGCAGGGAGGGGCGGGCACGGTAGTGCTCCGCCTGCCTGGCTAGGAGCACCTGTATTGAGTCCGCTTGGTGTTCCATGATGCTTATCAGCTGCTCTGTGTTTTGGTGCTGGCTCCGCATTCTGCTTGCGGATTCTCCTTTCGCTCTCCCTCCACTCCTGCCCTTTTTGATTTTTGTTAAGGGACTGTTGCATGACTTCATGCAGCATGTCTTCTTTGCTTTTATGTGGCCTCTTATTAATTCTTTGGAGTCTTTCGGCCAGTGATAACATGGACAGCTGAGATCTCCAGGTTGCATCTGTAAAGGCAAAATGCAACACTTAACAGAGCCAGCATTGTTCACACCAGACAAAGCAATGATTCGCCCTTACTTAAAGATGTCTGCAATCTAACGATGGCAGAATTTGCCCATCCCAAAGCGAGTGCACATAACCCACAGGAGCCCCAAAATGGTGAGTAAGCAGAGGATCAAGGGGGACTGATTGTTTCATGGCCGAACTGTCCTCTGGGGTTCTGTGTCTTGGGGAGAGCCAACAGCTGCAGGGGGCCTGTACACTGAATACTGTCCCCACATTTTCCATAGGAGTTCATCCTCGAAGATATCTCACTGCCGAGGGTGACCTGGGAAGCAAGGGAGGGTCTTCTACTACAATACGGCTTCTGCCCTGGCCCATATGCAGCTTGCCTGTGTGCAGCAATGGTCCCCCCGCCCCTCACGGCATAGTGGCACGGACATGTTAGCCTGACAGGGACAAGGAGTACAGTGGCACTCCCAAGGAACCTGTGCAAGGGCATTGCACTGCTTCTGAATGAGACCTTTGAAGAGATTACTGAGGCTGATTACCGCAATGTGAGAGACACATCAACGCCCTATTCCTCATCTAGGCATGCATGCAGCCCTAACCCTCCTCGCCCCAAGAGCTCACACTGAATAACTTACTTCCCAAAATAAAAGCCGCTTACTGGGCATGTCCTCTGGTGTTTGTCCTTCCCCAAGCACCAGCTGCAACTGGATACCTTCCTCCTGGCTTGAGAACAGCTCCTGGCTGCATGCATCTAGGGATGCCAGGGTGTCTTCCTCCACCTCAGCACCCTCGCTTCCGCTTTCCTCGTCCTCCTCCTGCCTTGATGAACTTGGCTCTGAAGTGTCCATGGTGGTACTCAGAGTGGAGGTGGGGTTCCCCCCAGTATCATGTCCAGCTCTTTGTAGAAACAGCAGGTCGTGGGGGCAGCACCGGAGTGGCGGTTTGCCTCACGGGCTTTGCAATAGGCATTCCACAGCTCCTTCATTTTAACCCTGCACTGCAGTGCGTCCCGGTCATGGCCCCTTTCCCTTGATCCCTTGATACCTGCCTGAAGGTATCATAATTCCTATGGCTGGAGCGCTGCTGGGACTGGACAGCTTCCTCCCCGCAAACACTGATGAGGTCCAGCACCTCGCCATTGCTCCATACTGGGGATCACCTGGCGCATGGAGGCATGGTCACTGGAAAGATTCGCTGAGAGAACTCCATGCCTGGCTGAACAAACAGGATGGGGATTTTCAAAATTCCCAGAGAATTTAAAGGGCGAATCTGATGGTTGATCACCTGAGGGCAGGGCAGAATTCAAAGTGAGGACCAGAGTGGCTAGAACAGGCACTGTGGGACACTTCTGGAGGCCAGTCAGAGCGCATTAACAGGCCAGGGCATCTACAGTGGCACCACGGTGCTCGAGCCAGGGCGCATCAAGTGTTATGCCTCTTACGGAAGTGGATAAGCAGGAGTGCTCCAGCTGTGGAGTCAGGGCGCTCTACATGCCTTGCCAGTGTGGATGCATCATGAGTTAGGGCGCACAGGGCTGCTTTAATGCTCTCTAATTCGCAAGTGTAGCCATGCCCTGAGGTTTGGTTTGCACTTAAAAGTTAGGTCAGCAGACCTAGGTAGCTCTGAGGTGTGAAGACCAACATAGCTGTGACAACCTAACCTCAAATGTATATGCAGTTATGTCAATAGAAGGCTTCTGTTGACATAGCTATTGTCATTCACAGAAGTGGTTCCTACACCAATGAAAGCATCTCTTCCATCATTGTAGGCTATCTCTGCACTACAGTTATGTTGGCACATCGCCTTGTTGGTATATTCTCCATAGTATAGACATAACTCATTGAGATATTGGAGACCAAGAACATAGACTGGGTATCCAGTGGGAAGAAAGTCATAGCTGCTATATTTACATTTCTGTTTTAAATGCTCTTTGCCTTTTTAATCTATGGAGTTGCATCAATGTTGATTTTAAAGACCACCACTAATTTTCCTGAAAGGTTAGAGGAAAAATTGTGATGTCCAATATTTTATTAACCAGTGCACTATTACTGAAAAAAATGAAATGAAGGGGTAAATTTTTCAGAAAAGGTGGTTTCCTTTTTGATTGTCTGCAAAATTTGCAACTACAATTGAATTATTGTTATTCCTTGACTTTAGCAAAGCTTTTGATATGGTCTCCCACAGTATTCTTGCCAGCAAGTTAAAGAAATATGGGCTGGATGAATGGACTATAAGGTGGATAGAAAGCTGGCTAGATCATCGGGCTCAACAGGTAGTGATCAATGGCTCCATGTCTAGTTGGCAGCTGGTATCAAGCGGAGTGCCCCAAGGGTTGGTCCTGGGTCCGGTTTTGTTCAATATCTTCATTAATGATCGGAGGATGGTGTGGATTGCACCCTCAGCAAGTTTGCAGATGACACTAAACTGGGAGGAGTGGTAGATACACTGGAGGGTAGGGATAGGATACAGAGGGACCTAGAAAAATTAGAGGATTGGGCCAAAAGAAATCTGATAAGGTTCAACAAGGACAAGTGCAGAGTCCTGCACTTAGGACAGAAGAATCTTATGCACTGCTACAGACTAGGGACCGAGTGGCTAGGCAGCAGTTCTGCAGAAAAGGATCTTGGGGTTATAGTGGATGAGAAGCTAGATATGAGTCAACAGTGTGCCCTTGTTGCCAAGAAGGCTAACGGCATTTTGGGCTTTATAAGTAGGAGCATTGCCAGCAGATCAAGGGATACGATCATTCCCCTCTATTTGGCATTGGTGAGGCCCCATCTGGAGTACTGTGTCAAGTTTTGCGCCCCACTCTACAAGAAGGATGTGGAAAAATTGGAAAGAGTCCAGCGGAGGACAACACAAATGATTAGCAGGGGGTTGGCCTAGATGACCTCCTGAAGTCCCTTCCAACCCTGATATTCTATGATTCCATGAATTAGGGGTAAAAATTTGAGAATGTTCACATCAAATTACCTGTTTCCAAGCTCAGATCAGGTAGGGACACTTGAATGAAGATTTGTACTCAGAATTCACTTTGTTGATAGGCAAATTTTGTGGACATAAATTGCATCTGCTAAATGGGAGACCCCCCCATTCTTTCCAGGTCCTGCTTGGGTTAACTTGTGAGACCTAACAAGATCATAGCTGGCAGCCCTGCAGCTGTGGAGTATAAATCAATAATAAACATATTCAGTGATATTGTGGTTTTACATAATGACAAAGTACAAATAGGATCTTTGCTTAAACAAGGGGGGAAGAAGAATGTCATGATCAAGGTAAATTTGAATTAAAAGCCAAGTTGCAGGAGACAATTTGGATAGTCACTAAACTGTGCTATCCATTGGTTTGCAAATGCTTATCTGTCTGCAGTGCATCAACCAGCCTGCTTGTTGTCTTTCAGTAAATTGCTATCTATATCAATTGTAGATGGTCCAGGAATACCACAGTCCCCTTGAGGAATGGGCCTTTCAGTATCCAAACTGTGAAAAACTCCATGCCTTTTCACTTGGAAGTTGGGGATGAACGAGAAAGATACTTGTTAACTTTTATTAAGGCTCTTAATCCATTTATATGTCTTTTACTGTCTTCATCATTTTACATTTGGTTAAGAAAGTATTGTAGAATTACCCGCTCTTCCTTCTGTGATGGGTAGTAAAATACCAGGGAATAGGTAGGTTCCTAAACTTTTATGAATCAGTTTGATCAACTCCTACTGAACAGAATATCACAACCTCTTCTCTATTTGTGAATTGTCCTGCTCAGTACCTGGGAGTCACATTATAAGACTTCCATGGATTCTGAGAGATTAACAAAGCATAGCACTTCAAACATGCAAAGTTCTATGGTCTTATCAAAACTGTGAAAGAGAGATCTTTAGTCAGCTGTGGATAATTCATTTTCTTGTATATGCATAGGCCATATTATAGTATCTGTCTAGGGCTAACATAATTATTAATGATTAGCAAGTCTAAGAATAGTTGTCCTTTTCACCCCTGAAGAGATGCTAAAGTTAAATGCCTTCTCCTAGGAAGCATTTCTTTGTGCACACATAAATGAGCATAGCTGGTCAGTTTGTTGTTTGTTTGTTTGCCTGGCACTCTATAATACAGACACATTCTTTGCCCTGAGGTGGCTGCAGTCTAGATGAAGATGTGCAGAAGTAAAGGAGGAGACAACACAGAGATGAAATAAGGAAAAAAATGGACGAGGGAGGGAGAGGAAAATATGAATGCATTCTCTTTGGAAGCAAAGGGGTAAACAGGTTATAAAGGGGATCATCAGGCTGAAGGGACATTACATTTTCACAGTTCTAGGGCAGCATTAAGCTCTAGGTTAAGTTAGTTGGGTGAGGAGACAGAAAGTTTTGGTAAGGGGCTAGGGAAGGTAGTATATTTAAAATAAAAAAAACCCAAAGCTTTACCTGCCCCCATAATCATAACTCTCTATTTTGCTGTGTGGATAAGACCCCTGACTATGCTCATGTAACAAGGTTAGCTGGCCTTCCTCCTTCACAACTCTCTGTGCATCAGGACTGTCACACCTGCTTCTGACACTACACTGTGTGCACATCCTCCAGGCACTGTGAATCAATATGAAATAACCACACGAATGGTCCTAGAATACAGTGATTGAAAACATGGTCAGAGGGATGGTATGTGCGAATTCACAAACTTAACTGACATATGGCTGTGAACCAAAGTCGTATGTGGATCCAGTTCAAATGTATTTGCCATAACCAGTCAGATGAGAGTGTCATGAGCCAGAATACAAAAATGTGATTCATTTAATATAATGAAGCCGAGGGAAATCCATCATTCTGACAGCTTCTGACACCTTACCGGCAGCAGTGCCTTCCCCAGCTTCTGTCACCATCATGGTACACACACACACCCTTTAACCAAAGGAGAGAATGTGGGGGGAGGGAGTCTCTTCAAAACTGCCACAATGCTTCCTAAGCATGCGTCCATGCAGTCAGTATTTTCTCTGTTCCTAGGAGCCTATTCAATTGTGACCTTATACTTGGTCACCATCAACATAGGAAATGAACACCCAGAGGTCTGTTATCATCTTGTTGATAGATTAGTAATTCATATCTCTTTACAGGTCAAACTAAGTAATGAACATTGACTCAGCACTGTCAACTGCTGCTGTTGCCGAAGAAACAGACTTCAGAAGAAAAGACCAACTTTGTGAACCGTTGTCACAGAAGAGACATGTCCTATATTTCTCACAGAGTGTGTGGATTGCTCTTCTCACATGTGACTGAATCCTTCAGTCGCAGCCTCAGTATCATTATCAGCATTGCCATTAGATGGATACTTGTAGATGATCTTGGATTTTTTAAATTATTTACTTATATGGACACTTGTAAATTGTTTTCTTTTTTTAATTTTGTTTTTTACAATACCTAGTGTTAAGGCATGAAAACAAATCAACCTGTGAAAATTATGAGAGAAGAATGTGTGTTTCTCAAGAAACTCAGTATTTCTGGACTGATACAATCATACTGTGCCTGGCAAAGGTAGTATTGGTAAATGATAATATGACTCCAGAATACATGTCAAGGGTCAGACACCTATAGTGTAATATGGACTGTCAATAATGTATTAGACATTCACAAAGTCTGCACCTAACGTTGGTTGAGCTACTGTAAGTAGTAGAAACTGATCAATAATTCTTCTTTTCCAATACCAATATGCTTGTCTAAATATTCTAATTCATATATGGTTTCTTCTCCCCCTTTTTGTCTCCTCCCCTGCACCCACAAACAGTAGTTGTCTGTGAGTTGAAGAGAAGTGAAATGGATGTTCTCTATTGATGTCAGTCTCCAAGAACCCTTAAAAGCAGGGCTCTTTTAGATGTCTGTAATTTGCACATTTTTTTTTACTCTTTTCCCCTCTTCCCAGAAGAAGCCAAGCATGAATGTACAATATAGGCACCATCAACAGCCTTAGGAGTGTCTGGGGTGAATTTTGTTCTTCATTTAAAAGTAAACAAGAAGATCTGGATATGAAAATGTGTATAAAAGTTTGTAAAGTTTTCTGTAAATACTTATCGAAAAAGGACATGTATGTAACTGTGCAGCATTTTGTTTTATATTCAGTCACCACCGGTATAAAAACAAAAGTCATACACAAAAGCTATTTTCTGTGGGGAGTTGGCAGTCTTTTTAGCAAGACTTTTTTCATAATTTCTTTTTTATTAATTAATATTTAAAATATTGCATATGAAAGAAGCCCGAGAGAGTGAAGTGCTCTGTCTCTCCATGGAACCAGAACTCCCTCGGAGGCAGCATCACAAGCTTCCTCAGAAAGGTCTGCCAATCAGCCTCAAGTTTTGGAAGAAAAACCTGTAGGGCTGTGAGAGCACTTCCATCTTTGTGCTTACTCAGTTTGTTACTTCTTTGATGAAACTGTCAGGAGGGATGGTATTTGTGATGTGCACACCTGCACTTGTCCATTAGGTACTGGACTGAGGTCACCAGGTTCTTTCATATAAGCCACAAAGAGTCTTCAGATGCTAATGACTTTTGGTCCATCATCAATGGGCTGAGGCATACAGCCCCTCAACTAATTGTCTTATGTGAAGCTTACTTCATTTGATTTTTCTGTTATTGACAGATTACAACTAGACTAAAGCTTGCCTTGGTTCTTTACATTGGAAACTATGTTAGTGCTATTTACCAACAAGAACCTAATCAAAAAGTCAGCAAACACAATGCTGTCCATCATTTTTAGATTGTTGAGCCCCAAAGGTCTTGTGGTGCTTGCCCCTTTTTCACATTCAGCTCAACCAAAGATCACACTGTCTTTTGTGAAGAAATAGATCTTGCCATAATTTCACATAGGCTACTTTTTTCTGAAACTATATACGAAACAACTGCCAAGCCAAGAACAAGCAAGAACGACAGTGCAATAAAATCACTCGTCAGTATTTTCTGTGACTAGGTAGTACAGGACAATATGCAGCGCTAGAAGTCAAATAGTGCCAAAAAAGAGGATACTTTGTGCAAAAGATAATACCACACTTCTCTGAGTCTCTGTGTTCCTCTGTTGTTTCCTGTTGCACCCTGATGCCAGATATTTGGTCTGCCCTGTCTTGAAGTCCTAGTCTTCTGAGAATGTCAAAATGGGTAATTTGTCACAAAACTAATATGAGAACACTGTCATTTTTGAGACACCACAGCTGGACCTCAGAAGACCAAACTGCAGAACAGTTAATATTTATAAATCACTTATATTTGACAAAATGCCCCTTGGTAGAGTTTATTGTTTGAGTGTGTACCGGTGCGCATGATTTAGTTTCTTATACATACAACCTTACATAACAACTATAAGCATATGATACAGCTAACAGATGCCTACAGCTTTCTGTTATCTATGTCAGTGCACTTCAGAGTCGAGGATTTTTTTGAAAAAGTTTTGTTAAAACTTGTCTACGTGCCTGAATACTCCACTTTTCCCCTGCTCTGTACACACAGGGGTGTTCAGCATATATTCCTGCAGTTCCTCCCTGCGGCCGGAGCCTTTGCCCATCCCAGGGAGCAGTGGGAGCTGCTTTTGCTGCAGTGTTTAGCTACACATACCCAAATGCCACCAGCAGCGCCGTCAAGGCCACACCTTTGACTGCAGTGTAGACATACCCTCCAGTCGCAACATTTATCTCCTACCCTAAGTGAAGGGGAAAGCTGGTCATCTCAAATACCAACAGTGAATTTTTAATGGCAAGCACTGTATGCTTCTCTGAGCCAGGCTGTTTAATTTCCTTTCACTTTAGATTTATCTGATTTAAAAAAACCAACCCAGCAATCTATCAAGGCCCTATAACAGTGTTTGACAGTGGCAAACAAAAATTGACATCCTAAACTAATTGGCTTGCCTCCTTCTAGAATCAGTCTCATTTAGTTTAATTATAATAAATTACAAGCTGGGAGCTGTTTTTTGCAGTGAATAAGTTTTCTTCCAACACAGCAAAACACTCAATATTTACATACCCCGTTTCTATATACCTTCTGTGAGAAACCACTTCAGCTCTTATCCAGCATATAAAACCTTCAGCCAGAAACCACTTGTTTAAAAGTCTTCACTCCAGATCATTTGCAGTGTTGTTATAATTGTGATAGTCCCAAAATATTAGAAAGACAAGGTGGGCAAGGTAATATCTTTTATTGGACCAACTTTTGTTGGTGAAAAAGAGTTCTGTGTAGCTCAAAAGCTTGTCTCTTTCACAGGGAAGATACTACCTCACCCACGTTGTCTCCAGACCCTCATTTATCATTTACGTATTTGGGGTTAAACCCTGCAAAGTTCTCAGCACTCTCAAATCTCATTGAAGTCAATGGAAGTTAATGGCAGTCAGCCATTCATGTCTTCCTTGTGCATGTCTTTGCTATAATTTACCACCTGTTGGCTAACCTTTTTATCTACCTTAATAATAATAATTAGTATTTATTTGCAGATAAACTCCAATTATCAATAACTTAAACATTTTGAAAGATCTAAAATTCAGAAATATCTCCTGAAATCAGAATTTTATTTTTCCAAAATTCTGATCTTCTGATGTATCCCCCCATAGTATATTAATCATTGTAGTGCTTCACATGTTCAAATTGTTTAACAAATTAGTCTCCTCAACAGCCTTTTGAGACAGGTATGTATGTAGTAGTAGCCTCATTTTACAGATGGGAAAGTTCAGTGTATGTTTCAAATGCATTTATCTGTGAAAAAGACACCTATCCAGATGAAATAGCATTTAAATATATTTCCACCACATTTGCTTTTTCAGTTCTTTCGTCCTTCAAATACTCAGTAGTTCTCTGATATATCTAAATTACTATATAATCTATATCTGTATTGTGATATTTATCTGGAGGAGGGTGCCAATAACCCTGTTATGATGCTGAGAAATATAGCCATGTAAAATGATTCCATTGCACATAGTGCTCATTAGTAAGACTGACTATTTGCAATGAAACCAAAGACAGCGTGCAGAGCAGACAAACTGGACAGCCTGCCTCCTGTTTTCTTCCCACATTTCAGAGTGAGACAGATAGAGGAGTAACAGAAAGCAAAGGATCTGGGCTGGAAAAAACAGTAGTAAATGATCAAATTTCAGGTGTAATTCCAGTGAAGTCACAAGGGTTATAAAGGGATGAATTTGGCCCTGGGCATCTTGTCTGCCTTCTAACTGTATAGATATTTGTATTGATTGTTATTTGACAGCCTTTTCTAAGGTATGCTCTTTACCTCACTGTTTGGCTGACTGTTTACAAATGATTGTACTTTTCACTGTAATTTCTGTTTCTTGAATGTCCATTATGTGTAATGTTTATGTTTACAGGGGTCTTTATTTTTAAACGAATGAAACATCTGGATCTAATCCCTACTCCCCAACTTTCCCTTGCATCTGCTCATCAGTTTCGCTTAGCATAACAGGAGAGCATGTGAAGTGCTTCCTTGTAGGTCTTCAGGGAATAATTGCCATTGCATGTCTGTTGCCGTTCAAGACTAGCACCATAATTGAAAGCGAGTACCACTAAATAACAGCTATGTCCCAAACACTGCTGAGAAGCCACTGATGTTCTCATTCTATTGCTAGCACCACAAAGAATTATTGAACAGTGTAACTGACATCACAATGCATGAGCTGTTTTTCCACAGTTCCCTAGTTACTTAATTCCAATCGTACAAAGGCATGTTTTCAAAATGCTTTTGGACACACGTGTCCCAGGTTAAACCCACTGAAGTTGTTAGAGTTACACCTGATATTAATTTGGCTCAAAGACACTACCTTTAACCTATTCCCAGTTGTTACAGGAAAATAGTGTACCCAATCAATTCATGTGATATCATGTTGATGGAGGGGTGACAGCATTTCCTAGCATGTGACATGCTTGAAGTGAAAGGCATGTTATATGTAAGCCAATCAGTTCATATGGGGTATAAATCAGTGCAAATGTTGGCTCATAGTGTTAAGTAAAATAAAGGATATATTTTGTTTATTGCTACAGAGTGATTACATGAAATCACCTGTGCTGCAGTATCTGTAGCCAAAAGCAATGCACGGCAGTGAAGAATTCAGTCCTGTGGCAAATTCAGCCAACAACTCATTTAAGCAACCACGCTATGATATTAGTAACATACTAAAAACCTAAGTGATTTTCTACCATCTGTACACTCCCTTGATCCTCAGGTCTGCCACAGCCCCCAGCATAAATCAGAGCAGACTTAGTTGCCCTAAGAGTTTAGACCCTATGTCAGTGGGGCCGGGGGGGGGGGAGGGGAGGCGGGGTCTGGCTCAGGTTTCTTCTGCACTCAGGGAATCTTCAGCTGATGCTTTGAGGGAGCTTTAATTTCTCCTTGTACCACTCTAGTATGGTATGCTCCAGCAGTGCAAAGGGGACTTAAAAATGGATGAGGACCTTTACCGATGACCAGTAAAAAAAATGACATGCATGGCTTAGTGTAATCTAGTCACTAGTTTCTAGAGCTAGGTGCCATCACCAGTGAGTAACCTCACAGGATGTCCTTGAATGCTGAATTTTATGTTTGGAGTCTCTGAGACCCTGGCCTTGTTTATTCCAGCTAGCCAAAGGCATAAGCTGCTCTCAGGAAATGAGTTTCTGACACACTGATGATGGTAAAATATAACTTTGGTGTTCCAGCTAAAGTTGTCCCTATTCTGGTTAAACCCCACTTCAATCCCATTTTTAATCTCATCAGGAGCTCACCAGGAGCCTGCTGCATAAGATTGTTTGCTGCATTTAATGAAATACACACACAAAATTGAATCTTTAAAATTGTTGTTGGTTATGGTGTGTGTGTTTTTTAACACGGCTTTGTTCCAAGAATTTCAATGGCGAAGTAATGACTCTAAATTATAATATGGAAAGGTATATGAGCGACAGAATGACAGTTTGCTTGCTGTTACACTGTACTAACTGTGCCATCTCCTGGCTAATACCAGAAGTACCTAGTGCATTGTGTATGTATTCTGCTGAAAGTGGGGAAAATAAAAGTAACACATCTTTCTAGTTACACCTGCTGAAATAATGCAGACAGGTGCTGTCAGCTCACAACACATGGTGGAAGCTTTTGTTTTTGCACTGCCTGCTTAAAGCAGAAATACAACAAAATGTGTATTGCTCATTTTGACAATGGAACTTGTTGAGTTTTATAGTAAATATATTGTCAATGTGATGTTTTCTTCCAGTCAGAATTTATACTGTCCTATAAAAATATTCACTGTGGAGTACGTTCACTATGTGTATCTTGCTTTATAGGAAATTCGGAGCTGCTAGGTCTCCATTAATTGGAAGCATATAGTCTTATTAATTCCAAGTACTACCTGGCACTACTTCTTCCATTTCAGTAATGGGAAATACTCTGGATTTACAGTGATGTAACTTCGACTAGATTCCAGCCATGTATGTGTATAATATATACACATATGTTATACTCACATTTTAATGTGACCTAAAAGTTTTATGGCTAGAAATACTTAGAACATATTTTTACTTCTCTAAGTAACCGTTGAGTCTAGGTACAGGTCACAGTACACAAGCAGTAGCTGGATTATTCTTTTCCATTATGATAAATTGTACATTGTACTAGAAAGTGGTTACCAGCTGAACTGACGAGCTGTGTGTGGTGCAGTATGTTTACTAATACTTAGTTTCTCAGAGCTGAATGAAAAACCCTGTGGCAAAAATGTTTGTTAAGAACAGTGGTATGACCCTGGGAGGTGAGAAACGCACTCACAAACACCTTAGAAGTCAGTGGTTTTTCCTTTACTGTCTTACGTAATGTACGTTCAGATTCAAGCTGCTTATAGCACAAAGGTTTAAGGCCCTCCTAGCTGGGCAGGATCCTTTATGTTCCATCCTGATTATGTTTCAGAGTAGCAGCCATGTTAGTCTGTATTCTCAAAAAGAAAAGAATGTGGCTATTGTGGGTTTATTTCATTTTGTGTTTTAGTGTGGGGCTCATGAGTGATATTTTTTAAATGAGAAACAGTCCCCACTTGTTTACACCAATTTTAAATGAGGTCAAATGTGGGGTTTAAATTATTTGATACCGTCCATTTAGAGAGGGCTGGGGCTATTTTTCTAAAACAATCTCATTGTATCTATTTGTTTTAGTAATTCAAAAGTAGATCAGAACTCTTTCCCCTTTATCTTTGAGTAGTAATCTGCAATACAAAGCCATTGATGTGTTTGGGACATCTCTTCCTCATTTCTTTGAGTTGTCAGAAACATCAAATTCCCAAAGGATGATTTACCAACCAACTACATTAAGTGCAAAGAGAGACAGAAATTTCTTCTTCTTTCATGTTAAGAACTGATTATTTATTAAGAGTGAAACACAATATATTCATTGGGCTGAAGGCAAATGTGCCATTTTTAAACACATAATGTGGAAATGTGCAATCACTACTAATGCTGCTTCTTTAGATTTGTTTAATAACCAGCTCATGGGGGGAGCAAGGATAATAAAACTTTTTGAGTCAGAATCTTCAGGGGGAGGGGAGGTGAAGGAGGGACAAAAAGATATACCCATGTATTCTTTTCCCATTTCCAGTTTCAGAGCAGACATTACATTCACCTAGATAGAAATGTAGTTGAATAATGTACTGCAAGACCAGTTTTCATACCTTTTGAGATTAATTCTATTCATACAGCAGATCCATTATATGCCTCTCATTCTGCTCTGTGTGACACATAATTATGCATAACATTACTCAGGCTATTGGAAATGGAATCTCCATAATAAATACAATTTCTGCTTCCAAATTAAATGGAGCTGATTTCTTGGAGTCAGCTGGTATAGGGCTGTCAAAATCTATTCTCTGAAGAAGCTTGTGTCAGTTATAATGATGTTTAAAAAGGCTCTGATGAAGACCTGAATGAGTCAAAACATTAGCAGTTAATGGTGCCTAGATCTGTCTTTGTCATTCTGGAGATGAATAAATAAAAGGAGAGTGGACTTGGTGAATGGGGACTTCTTACAGTACTTCAATAGAGCAATTACCTTACTTTACAAAGTGTCATTAGAAATAGAGTAGAAAATTCAGCCTTCTTGGGTTTAGAGATAGCATTAGGTACTGTATTCGTTGTATTAGGCATTGTATTAGTTGCAGAAATATTAAGGACAAAAACAGTGTGTTGTATTTATGAAGCAGCAGCAGCATTGTCTAATGGTTAGAGCACAATCTAGGGACCTAGAATCTAATCATGGCTCTGAGACTGACTCACTGTATGATCTTAAGTTGTTTAAGCTTTCTGTACGTCATTCCTCCTCTGGAAAATGAGAATAATACCATCTACACATTTGCCTCGCAAAGCTGGGTTCTCATAATAAGCAGCTTATCCACACTCTACATATATAATGCAGCATACTTATTAGCCTATTAAATGTAGACTATTCATTACTATTATATATTTGTATAGTGCTGTATTTTGCATATTACTTTCCAGGATTTTTTAAAATGGTCTTCTCAAGGTTCCTTCCCCACTCTGAACTCTAGGGTACAGGTGTGGGGACCTGCATGAAAACCCCCTAAGCTTATTTTTACCAGCTTAGGTTAAAACTTCCCCAAGGTACAAACTATTTTACCTTTTGCCCTTGGACTTTTTTGCTGCCACCCCCAAGCATCTAACAGATATATAACAGAGAAAGAGCCTGCTTGGAAACGTCTTTCCCCCCAAAATCCTCCCCAAACCCTACACCCCTTTTCCTGGGGAAGGCTTGATAAAAATCCTCACCAATTTGCATAGATGAACACAGACCCAAACCCTTGGATCTTAAGAACAATGAAAAAGCAATCAGATTCTTAAAAGAAGAATTTTAATTGAAAAAAAAAAGTAAAAGAATCACCTCTGTAAAATCAGGATGATAAATACCTTACAGGGTAATTAGATTCAAAACATAGAGAATCCCTTTAGGCAAAACCTTAAGTTACAAAAAGACACAAAAACAGGAATCTACATTCCATTCAGCACAGCTATTTTCTCAGCCATTTAAAGAAAACAGAATCTAACGCATATCTAGCTAGATTACTTACTAAGTTCTAAGATTCCATTCCTGTTCTGTTCCCGGCAAAAGCATCACACAGACAGAGAGAGCCTTTGTTTCTCCCCCCCTCCAACTTTGAAAATATCTTGACTCCTCATTGGTCATTGTGGTCAGGTGCCAGAAGGGTTATCCTAGCTTCTTAACCCTTTACAGGTGAAAGGGTTTTTCCTCTGGCCAGGAGGGATTTTAAAGGTGTTTACCCTTCCCTTTATATTTATGACAGGTCTGTAGCCCAAAGAGTTTACAGTCTAAAGACCTGATTGTGAAATTCCATGAGATCTGAATAAGAAGCAGCATATAGCTGCACTGACATTGGAAAAGCCAGACCAAATTGTGCCCCCGAGACTTACTATTCAGTCCCTGCTTCTCCCTTGCTCCAGGACGGAGGTAATCTGTGCTACTGCTGTACCTCACTTCCCCCTCTACGCCAGCCCAGCTCAGCTGTGCTGCCTGAGATATTGCGGTGAACAGGAACATTTACAATGAAAGGGAGTAATATCTATTAGAGTTATTTGAGGGGGTCAATAAGCATATGGACAAGGGTGCCTTAGTGACTATATTTCAGAGTAGCAGCCATGTTAGTCTGTATCCACAAAAAGAACAGGAGGACTTCTGGCACCTTAGAGACTCTCAAATTTATTTGAGCATAAGCTTTCATGAGCTGCAGCTCACTTCATCGGATGCATTCAGTGGAAAATACAGACTATAGGGTACTCAGATTTTCAGAAAGGCTTTGAAAAGGTCCCTCACCAAAGGTTGCTAAGCAGAGTAAGCAGTCACGGGATAAGGAGGAAGTGCCTTTCATGGATCAGTGACTGGTTAAAAGACAGGAAAACGAAGGACAGGTATACATTCAATGGGGAGAAGTAAATAGCGGGTCCCTTAAGCAGCTATACTTTGCTGTTAACATATTCGTAAATGATCTGGAGAAGGGGGTAAACTGTGAGGTGGAAAAGTTTGCAGATGACACAAAATTACTTAAGATAGTTACATTCAAAGTTGACAATGATGAGTTACAAAGGATGACTGGGCAACAAAATGGCAGATGAAATACAGTGTTGATAAATGCACAGTAATGCACATTAGAAAACATAATCCCAGCTAAACATGCAAAATTATTGGGGTCTAAAGTAGCTATTACCATTCAAGAAAGAGATCTTAGAGTCATCATGCATAGTTTTCTGAAAACATCTACTCAGTGTGCAGTGGCAGTCAAAAAAGCTAACAGAACATTAGAAACCATTAGGAAAGGGATAGAAAATAAGACAGAAAATATCATAATGCCACTATATAAATCCATGATATGCCCACACCTGGAATACTTTGTGCAGTCCTGGTCACCTCAAAAATATAGAGTAGAATTGGAAAAAGTACAGAGAAGGGCAACAAAAATTATGAGTGGTATGGAACAGCTTCCACATGAGGAGAGATTAAAAAGACTGGGACTGTTCTTCTTAGAAAAGAGACTATTAAAATGGGATATGATAGAAGTATATAAAATCATGGCTGGCATGGAGAAAATGAATAAGGACGTGTTATTTACCCCTTCACATAACACAAGAACTAAGGGTCACCCAATGAAATTAATAGGCATCAGGTTTAAAACCCACATAAGGAAGTACCTTTTCACACAATGCACTGACAACCTGTGGAACTCATTACCAGGTGGTGATGTGAATGCCAAAAAATTCAACTGGGCTCAAAAATAATTAGATAAGTTGATGGAGGATAGGTCTATCCATGGCTATTAGCCAAAATAGTCAGGAATGCAACTCCATGCTTTGGGTGTCTCTAAACCATCAACTACGAGAAGCTGGGTCTGGATGATGTGATGAATCACTTAATAATTGTCTTGGTCTGTTCATTCCCTCTGAAGTATCTGGCACCAGCCACTGTCGGAAGACAGGATACTGAGCTAGATGAACCATTGGTCTGATCAGGTAGGGCCACTTCGTTCTTAGGGAAGGGAGAGAGATAATATGACTCACATTGTTATATAATAGGAGAGTCATATAAGTTCTGATTCTTTTAAGCAGAGGCTGAAATAGGGCAAGAGGGGAGATGGCCTGGAACCAGCCACCAGATGTGGAAAAGAAGGTGAAAGAAGTGGGGTTTGAAAAGAGATTTGAAGGCTGCAAGTAAGGACATGTGGCCCACAGGAGGGGGAATGCCCTTCCACGTACTGGAACCAATGGGGCAAAGGCACAAGACAAGGAATAGGGCAAAGCAGGAAGAGCACCAGGGCAAGCTGGGGAGCACCACCAGATGATAAAATGAGCTGCTGACGGCAGGGGAAGAACCAGGCAGGTTGAAAAATGAGAACAGGAAACTTGATCTGTAAAAAAAACTGTATCACCTCCCACCTTCCTATTGTCTTGCTCCTTCTAGGTGTGCTGTGAGGGACTGTCCTGGGGAAGGTGTATCACTTGCTCTGATTTGTCTTTTATTCTGAGAGCACAAAGGAGAAAATATTTATTAAACACAGTGTTCTCAAAGATTCTGTCACTTCCTTCACACACAACTCTTTGGACTATATTTGTACTGTATTGTTTCGCTTTCTTTTTCTTAGTGTATTGTTTTAGATCTGTATTGGATGGGTTTACTTGAAAGATAAATAAAGGACTTGCACTACCCGGAATTCTGTCACTGGGGGGTCTTCTCTGTGCTTTCTCAACTGGATGAGCTACTTATACATAGCACCAGTTCAAGAACTAAAAATAGCAGGCTCTTATTTAAAGGATTGTGGTTTCTCTGTCTCTTTCCTTCCCTCAAAGTGACTGCACTCAGATAAACTCCATGAAGTGGCTGGGAACTGGCACAAATGCCAACATATTCCTCTTCACTTGTAATTGAAAGTGCAGTTGTTGCCTTTGTCGTCAACAAACCCTGAATGCAGCCTAAGAACACAGCTGTGAAATCTGACATGATGTTCTCCGGCCTCCACTTTCACTTTGCCAGATCATCACTGAAAAACTGATTAAAAGTGCACCACACTGAGCAACAATGGATGATATACTAGTTGCTAATGCTGCATGCACTGCCAGTGCCTCCAGCAAAAGCTCTGGGCTACATTTGTTTACTATATTTTCTTTCCTTCCTTTTGTGATTAAAAAAGTAGGGGATTAAAGATTTTGCTGATACAGATCTAAAACAACACACTCCCACAGAGAAAGAGAAACAATAAATAAACACACAGTACTAAGGCAACTGGACTGATCCTGTGCCCTTTGAAGTAAATGACAAAACCACCCATGGTAATAGGGATCAGTAATAATACCACATTGAAGGGTTGATACAATGCCCAGTGAAGTCAGCAATGCCCATGTGAGTTCAATGTGTGCAGTGGCCTCAGTTCAGCAGTCCATGCCTATTGACTTTAAATGGGATTTATGCATTAAATGCTTTGCTGAACTGGGCCTGTGTCAAGGCAAGAAATATAGTTCATGAAATGCTTAAGTGCTCCTCTCTCTACATGCCAGCTGAAAATTCTAGTAGCTTTCCAGTGCCCCTTGGTGTAATATCCAGAGGACCACAGTGAATTAAATGCTTGTCTTTTTCCTGTTTTATTCTGCTGCTAGGAGATTAAGGGGTCACTAATGGCAAGTACTTAAAATAAAATGAAATAATTCTTCACACTGGTCCAAATCTTTATCCTATTGAAGCCTATGGCACAATTCTTATTGACTTTAATGGGTCAGGATTTGGTCTGCATCAGTTCACAAAGTCAAATACTGTAGCTGGAATTCTGAAGGGAGTAGATAAGTGTGTGCCCTATAACAGCATTTGTCGCTTGTTAACGCTATTACACTCAGCCCAAGGTCTATGATAGGAAGAGGAACAAAGACAGATGGCGAAAGGGAGAAGAGCGAGATAAATACAAGTAAACTAAAATACCTAAGCAACACATACCTGAAGTGCCCCAAAAGCAAAGTAGAGACTGAACTGAGTCTCAGAGAGTAATGATTCCATCCCTGATTCCCACTTTGCTCCAAGGAGAGATGTAATAGCTGTCAGCCCTTTCTTTATCTTATGTCCCTCCCTCCCCTGCCCAGCTGTATCTGGAAAGCCATGACCTTTTCCTAAATAAATAAATAAGAAATTATGATAACACTTGCTACAGTAATATAAAATTAACCAAACCCCATGCTTCAGAGTGTCATTTGACCTCTGCAGAGGATGAGAAGGAATTTGCCAGGACCAGCAAATTCCTGATTCATAAAGCTAAAAGAAAATCAGTAATTAGGTCTTAACACTCATTCATTCTCTACCTTTTAGGCACCACACATAGTGTAGGGTCAAATGACTGAAACCACTATTAGTTTGGTCAAATGAACAAAAATAAGAGCCAGCCAGTTAGCCATATGCCTAAAGTCACTCTCTGCATTAAGCAACTAAAGGAAAAAAATGGTTTTGTAGTTGGCTGCGCACATTAAAACTTGTGTTCTGTACAGTGATGTTAACTTCTTGTACGGCATTTCTGTATTTCTTCTTATTACTATATTATTTGTATTACATCAGCTGACCCGGCCCGACGCAACCTGCTACTTACTGTACAAACATACTGAGAGCTTACCGTCAGCCAGACAAAGAGTAGAAGGGGAAACAGAGCGAAAATCATGGAATTGCCCAAAATCATGAAGCGAGTCACTAAAGCAGCCAGAAATAAACCCCAGGTCTTCTGACTCCCAGTGCAGTCAGTGATGCTGCCTCCCCAGTTAAATTCAATACACACAGTCTCCTCTCATATCCCTCTTGATCTTGGCAATGTGAGCTCAGCTGATGACATTGTCACAGTTAAGGACATCTGTATCTCCATTTCCTATCTATGGTCCAGCAAGGGCACTCACTCTAGGCACCTCATCGTTCTCCCTCCTGACCGTGGTATTGCCAGGCTGCACAGCTTTCTGCCTACCCTGTGATATTGCCAAAAAAAAAAAAAAAAACAGACAGCCTAAGCAAGGCTGCTTCATTTCTCCCCTTTGAGACTGTACATCATGTCATTGCCACAAATAAGTTACCACACAGCTCTTTCTGAGCAAGCACATTTATTCTTAACTTTAAAGCACTGCAGCGAAAAACAATAAAAGAACCTATACGCTAGTCAATAAGCTTACAAACACTCACCCCCTGATGCCAGCCAGGGCTCTGGTTGGTGATCAGTCCTTCAAAGCCCACGCAATGTTTTGTGGCATACGAAGTGGGAGTGGGCTAACACAATTTTTAGATACCACAAAGTTGGGAGGAATTGCCAATACAGAGATGGACTGCAATATCATATAAAAGATTTGGATGACCTTGAGAACTGGAGTAATAGAAATGGGATGAAATTTAATAGTGCAAAGTGCAAGGTCATGCATTTAGGGCCTAAGAGTTTTTGCTAGAAGCTGGCGCTTTACCAGCTGGACGAGACAGAGGCGGAAAAAGTCCTGAGTCTATTGTTCAATCACCGGGTGACTAATAGCCTCTGATGTGACGTGGTCATGAAAAAGACTAATGTAATCCTAGAAAGTATTAGGCGAGGTATTTCCAGTGGAGATAGGGAACTGTTATCCCCATCATATAAGGCACTGGGGAGTCCTAATTTGGCATACTGTGTGCAAGTCTTGAATCCCATGTTGAAAAAAAGATGAATTCAAACTGGAAAAGGTGAAGTGAAGGGCTGCTAGGATGATCAGAGGAATGGAGAACCTGCCTTATGTAAGGAGACTTAAAGCTTGACTGATTTAGTCTAACAAAATGAAGATGGAGGGAGTGGGGATATGATTGCTCTCTTTAAAAACATAAGAGGGCTAAACACCAGGTAGGAAGAAGAATTGTTAAGGGCCAATGCTGGCAAAAAAATAAATGGATATAAACTGGCCATCTACAAGTTTAGGGTTCAATTAGATTAAAGTTGCTAGCCATCAGCGGCATGCTGGTCTGGAGCAGCTTTCCAAGTGGAGTAGGGGAAGCAAAAATTGTAACTTGTTCCAAGACTCAGGCTGATAAGTTTATGGAGGGAATGGTATGATGAGATTGCAAATAATGGCATGTGACCCATCCACGACTGCTATTAGTAAATATCTCCAACAGCCAGAGATGGGACACTAGATGGGGAGGACTCTGAGTTGCTACAGAGAATTCTTTCCCAGATGTTTGTATGGTGGGTCTGGCCCACATTCTCAGGGTCTATTCAATCACCATATTGGGGTCAGGAAGGAATTTTTCCCCAGGTCAGATTGGCAGAGACTCTGGGGAGTTTTCACCCTCCTCTGAAGCATGGGGCTCAGGTCACTTTTGGTTTGTACCAAAGTAAATGGTGGATTCTCTGGAACCTGACATCTTTAAAGTATGATTTGAGGACTTCAGTAACTCAGCCAAAGGATATGCACCTGCTACAGGAGTGGGTGGATGAGGTTCTGTGGCCTGCAGTGTGCAGGAGGTCAGACTAGATGATCATGATGGTCCCTTCTGGCCTTAAAGTTATGAGGCAAAGTTCAACACAGCTTCAGCTCAAAAAAGCCTCCAAATGTTATGGGGCCTCAGTGTGCCAAACATCTTCAAGACCTTCCCTAATTATTGAGCCCCCTCTTGGACCACAAGTCCTGTCCACTTGTTGGATCAGAAAAAAGTTTTAACTCTAACTTTGTCTGCTGGTCCCTGGAGAATCGAGTTTGAACCAGTATATGTGAGCCTCTCTTCTGCTGGTGGTAGCTCTCTGGAGGTATTACAGTCTGAGTAAATTTACCCAACCAGCTGACACTGTTCTTAGTTCTTAGTTTCTGGAGGGCTGTGGTCCCCCTCCCATATGTAAATACATACAATCCCTCAGTAGTTCATAAATATTTGCATTTTTAATACACTGAACGCCTAAAGTACATAAACTTCATTCAATACGGTTTGACCAGGATATTACAGACTGTCATAGCTGTCACAGACATTTCTTCAGTACCAAGGCTGCTCTAAAGTCTGCCAGCTGACCAAGGGCCACATCACTTGCTAGGGATTGTCCAACTGCAGTAGTAAGCTCAGTGCAAGGAGGCAAGAACAAACTGGAGAGAAGCTGGCCTGGAGTATGTTGTGTATGAATCAAAAACTGAGGCTTAGCTCCAGTGATGACTTTATAAAGACATTGGCTAAAACTGAAAGAAAAAAGAATATTAATCAGAAATTTCTAGAAAGGACCCAGATTTTCCTACTGGTATTTTCATGAGCAAATTTCCATATTTGATAGAATCAAGTAAAAATGCTTTACAGATGCATAATACAGCAGGGAAAAATGAGTCTGTGAGAACAGCAGATGGCTTGAATACATCTGAGGAGCTTTTTAATATTAAACAAATAAATGAAGATTGGAGAAGACTGTCTCTCAAGCATCTTGTTAGATGGTTAATCAGGCAGAAGAGCCATCCCAAATTTTAATTGCCTCAGGTTTTTTTTAGCACTCCTATCTAATTTTAAATTGCCTAAATGATGCACTTTAGTTTTTCTGTCTACTTTAGAAGCCTCAGTAGCTAGATGATAATTTAGCAATAAATTCTACAGTGACTACAGAATGAGGCAATATCAAAAACACTGGTAGCAGTTACGCTATGGGATGGTGTTTCTTTTTAATTATTTTCAAATAATTAATCATCCATCAGGCTGAGTCATATTCTGCAATATGCCTTATATTACAGCCATGAGTAAAAAATATTCCTTGAATACACGGCAAGCTCATTAAGAGAATAAGCTGTGATACAACAGTAAAGGTGAAACTAATGATGTCTGCTAGTAATCTGAAGATTACAGTACAACTAATATAAGTGTACATGAAAAATGCAGGGTCACCCTTTCAGTTCCTCTGTGCTGAACAAAGCCACCAACTTCAACTTTTAAGGTAGTTTTTCCCAAAATAGCTTTTCTCATTGTAAACCCCAAGCCTGAAGGAATTGAGCAGGCACTCTCTAATTCATCAACCTGATGATTAATCCCAGTAAGGCTCAGCCTAGTGCAATGAACAGCACTAAGTAAGCTGATATTTGTGACTTCAGAATGTACACTCCAGATTGGTCAGCAAAGAAGCTTCTTGGGTGAATAGTCAATTCTAATGAAATGCATGGAAGACTTACTGCCATGCTTTTATGGACAGAAGCAGTCCATAACCAGGTTGGATGTCCAAATAGAAAAGGACAGTTCAGGGGTCACGTTATAGAAACCTGACAGTTCAGCTTCTTTACAGTTTGGCTGAGACTGAAGACAGCGAAAAGGGGGTTAAAAGCTATGAAGGAGGGAGGTACTGAAGGTCAGCAATGCTGACAAACACCTAGTAGTGGGAGAGGAAGAACAACATTATTCTTGGCTGCAAAGTGTAATTTCTAATTAAAACCACAGCCAGATGTACACTTCACTCTGGCGATGAGGGCGGGGGAAGAATGAGCTGTGTTTGGTTCATTGTTGCTAGGCAGATGCACAATTAGCATACAGTTCAGAAGTTTCTGGAATTGGGTATGGTAGTTTTGGGTATGCTCAGTAGGTTCCCAGTAGCTGGACTCAGACTTCATGAAAGCAGGGAGTCAGGCAGTTGGTTTACGAAAGACCATGTGCACTGTGTGGGTTGGAAGAAGTTGAGCCCCCCGGAGCAGAAAGCTGGCTGTTTTTCCCTTAACTCTGAAGCATTTTGCAGCAGATTAATGATATTGTTAACCTTTCAACAGGGAAGTCCTGGCCATGTTAATTATAGAAAAGGGAAATTGGGAGGGAAAATTAATTTAGCTTATTTTAATTGCATACTGTGCATGTTTGATGTCAGCCAAGCTGTCTTAGTTAAAAGTGTCTCACCTAGTATGATTCACTAACTTTTCTCTTATTTAAATGTGATGATGGGGAATAAGTCACTTATATTTTGCGCTTCTCAGTTTATATTTTTCTTGTAACAGGGTTTTTTTTATTTATATACTTAAACTAAGTGGCTGGTGACTTAATTAGTTAAAAATGATCTCAACAGAGGAGGAGGAAGAGTCTGCATAGATTCCAGTCAGAGATTTCTACAAGCAAATGGAGGGAAGATTTGTTGCAGTGCTTTTGACTCAGCAGACTATAGATTTTAGTGATCAAAGACTGTAACTGAGACTCAGCTGAACTCAATGGAAGCTTTTGGGGTCTCCGAGTTACTTCTCACTGTGTTTTTTTGAGAGGACTGAACTGTTTAGATTTAATTTGTTTTCTTTGTTTGTATTTATGTACAGCTGAAGATAATGTGGAGTATAAAGTAGCCAAGTTATGCTGCAGAAAGTAAGTTATTAATTATTATTAGTGTTGTTTCTTTATCTTTATAAAGTTGGTACTTAAGAATTAAGTTCATTCCTTTTGTTCTTTTTGGAATTGAATGTGGGGAGGTTGACCCTGTGCAATCCTTGCTGAAAATCCTTACTGACTGATTTCTGGGTCTGTAGGTGCTTTTCTATGGGAGTTGGGTTATTTTAGGCACTGGAGAAGGGCAGAGAAGTAAACTCTGGCCCACCCAAGGTTACAGCTACACAGGCATAAATTTCAACAGATATTTAAATAGACAGAAAAAAGACCATTGTAGTCATTGCCTGTTTAAGCATCACCATAATTCCTCCTAATATGACATAGACAGCTATAGCTAGAATGCTATGTCTACACACGTACACTTATATAATATTATACAGTGAATAGTCTATTTCAGATTTAAGTTTACTCTGTACACTTTGTAGGGAAAAAAGTTTCTCATAAACTGTGGTGGAATTCTAGAACCCATGAATATGTGCCATTGCAACATTTGTAGTACTATGGGCAATGAATACTTTAATGAAACACAGAACTATGAAACATAGAAAAGGTCCACATAGAGTACCTGAAAGAAGTTCTTAAATAATTATGAGCACTATTCTTCACTCTACGTGCACAATGTCTTCTTTAGCCTTAGTGAGAGTTAAGCATCCACATCAAAGGTGAAAGAAGCCCTATCTATTTACTCCAATGATTTTGCCTTTTCTGGGGCTCTCTTCCATTCTTTAAAGAAATAATTTAGTTACTGGTGTAACCCACTGGACCCAGTGCTGTAACATCCCTTCGCCCTCCTCCTGAAAGCTGAGCCATTCCACTTCAATTCAGCAATTTCAAAAGGAAACCACCCATAAAAGAAAAAAAAAGGAAAGGATTTCCTGTTCCACCAGGATTTCCTTTCCTGACAAGACTCTGGTCAGTTTCACACTGACTTCAGTGAGATTTCAAACAGTAAAATCCAAGCAATTCTGAAATGGCCAACTGAGAGAACTTGGTTTTTCTCTTACATCTGCCAGTTTGTTCAACCACAAAGGAGGAAGTCAAGTAAAGAATAATTAAGGCTGAACAGCTGGCAATATTTCCTAAGTGTGTGGATTATAAATTGTGAAACAGTCTCACTAAGGACGTGATGGAAGCCACGTCGCTCAAGTAATTTAAAACTAGACTGAGCATTTGTGTATATTGTTATGAGAGTGTGTGTAATTCTGTTTATTGTTGTTATTGTCTCCTTTCAGTTCCTGGTGACCAGGCTAAGGGAGCAGACGGTTGTGATGGTTTAGAAACACCAACAAAGCACTGAGGGAAAGAATGGAACGGTGGAGGGGATTGATTAGACTGGCCAAAGCCATGAAGGCTCAACTGGTCTCCAGCCCCTTCTCAAACTGTTCAAGTGAGAACTATGTAAAGCTAGAGGCTCAGTCAGGAGTAATTATTGTCTGGACTGGTGTTACCTGAATTTATATAAGATTTAATCCTTTTTAAGTGAAATTGCAATTAAAATATACTATATTTTTCAAAAACACTAGAATGTTTTCCCCTTAAAGTGGGTTTAAAAACAATAGTTCTCATGCTACAGCTGCAGTGTAACAGTCTCACTTCTCTTTCAACCAAGCCACTGTTTAAAATGAGTCCAGCTTCACTGCTTACTTGACTCAGCTCTCTTGGTGTAAAAATCAAATTGATCATGCAGAGGAGGGAGATGGCCTATTCAAAAATCTCAGCCTCTCACTTATTCCTTAGGGGATCCCCTCCTTGCCCTCAAAAAGATACAATTGTTGATAGTTAAAGAATATGAGACACAAAGAAGAGCACAAAATCAAGTTTATACTAGAGTTTTTGTCCTCAGGTGCAGGGCAAAATCTTACCTCAGGCAGGTGCACTGGAGATGAAGAGGACACAGGCAGCCTCTCCTGTCCCCCATTGTTCTCTGCCCAAAATAAGCACCCAGTGCTCGCTACATCTCCACTTGTGCTTCGCTACCTCAGGGATGTGGAATCTGGTGGTTTAGGGATATGGCTCCTCTGTGCATAAACTTCTGTTGGCAGCAGGCACTTGAGGAGGAGCAATTGACACAGCACCTTTCTGAAGGCTCAAGCAGTCCAGACTCCGGATTAGTCCAGCAACAGTCAGGATTTGCTTCCCCAGGGAGAAGACCAGCAGCCAGATCTCAACCCTGTAGATCTGTGGAGATTCACTGATGGCCAGGTCATCATGCCAGCTTATGGCTTCCTTGCTACTCTACCTGATTCCTGGACAGCATGGCTCCACTACAGTTGTGTTGCTGAGATTTATTGGATTAGTGGACCTCTAAAAAGGACATGTAGTGTGCTGACGGGGGGGAGGGGGGTGTAGAATGGGCTGGCAGAGACATAATGCAGTCTCAGCCAGAGGTCTGGGGCATCCTGGAAAGTGCAATTCCAGTTTCAGGGGATCTGCCAAAATAAACCAGAGAGCAGGACTAGCGTTAGACTCACTGGGGCCCACGGCTGAAAGCAGCTTAACTTTGCAGGGCCCCCTGTGGTGTGGGGCCCTGGGCAATTGCCCTTCTTGCTACCCCCTAACGCCGGCCCTGGCTTTTAAGCTACTGGATATGCAGAAACACAGTTGGTGTGGCACACGTGGACCATGGACTGTTTATAGCATGTTGGGGGGCGGGGGGCGCTCAGAAAAAAAAAGATTAAGACCCTCTGGTCTAGGCTATATCAGCTTTACAGTGGAGTTTTTGCTAGGATCTGATGAGTGCCCCTCCCCATTCCCAAAGACTCTCCTCAGCCCTATGCACAGAGCCCGAATCCATAGAGGCTGCTCCAAGGGGTCTAGTGTAATGTGAATAGTTTTATGAGGAGAGCTGATACCATATTCTCCCACTGGGAGAAGGGAAAAATAGGCCCAAATCAACAGAAATAATTCTCTGTCCCAAATTATATTTTGCTTAGCTTGACTATTTTAAATGATTAAACCTTTGGTAAGGCAGCTCTTTTTATGGATAACTAAGCCATATTCAGCCCTGTGAGTTTGCCTTTAAACTATTATTTGTAGTGGGGCCCTGTGATGGGGAGGTAGACCCCATCCCTCGGCTAGCAGAAAGAGTTCATCCTTTTGGCCTAGGAAGGGCCACAGATGGGTGCAATCAGTGCAGACACTCAGGAGGGAACATGTGACTGCCTGGGAGGACTGTTTAAAGCCATGCTCTAGGCTACCCTGAGAGAGATTAGGGTCTAGAAAGACCGTGGCATTTTGGTTTCCATGGAGACGGGCAGGAGGAGACTGTCTCGGAAGAGAGCCGTGGCCAAGGGCCTGGGTTGAGCTTGGGGAGAGCTCAATGGGCTGGGACAAGAGTGCAGGAGTAGTGAGCGACCTGGCTAGTGAGACGGTGGAAAGCCTGATGCAAGAATGACTGTGAACCTCTGGGAAAGAACTGGAAAAAGCTAGTGAACAGGAGCAAGGCTAAAAAGGACTTAAGGAAACTGGTTACAAGAACGAGGGGTTGAATATACTTTTGTTCCATAACAGTGGAAAGGAAACATTGAGAAATTCAACATTGTGTTTTCAGCTTCATGGAGTTGGTCCCTGAAAAAGGGAAACTGAGGCATGGCACTGAACGCAGAAGGGAAGATATGACACTTAGAGATCCCAGCTGAGGTGGAGGAGTATTATAGAACGTCCTACACATAGGGCTTGCCTTCACTACCAGGGAGATCGATGCTGCTAAAATTGATGCAGCGTGTATTGATTCAGCAGGTATAGTGAAGACCCACTAAATCAACAGCAGAGCACTCTCCCGTCAACTCTGGCACTCCAGCTCCCCGAGAAGAGTAAGGTAAGTCAACTGGAGTGCGTCTCCTGTCGACAAAGTGTAGTGAAGACACCACGGTAAGTCAACCTAAGCTACGTCAACTCCAGCTACGTTAGTCAGGAGCATAGGTTGACTTACCCCAGTAGTAGAGACAAACCTGTAGTAAGAGAAAGCTGCTATCCCAAATATCTTGCAGTCTAAATTCATGAGAGAGACAGAGGGGGAGAATGGGGATAACACTTCCTTAATACAGATGAGAAACAGACAGAGATTAAGTGACTTGCCCTAGGGCACACAAGAATTTTGTGGCAGAGATGGGAGTTGCACTCAGGAGATCCGAGTTCCAGACCAGTACCTTACCTCTAACCCTGTCCTTTCTCTCTTTCTAGCTCAATTTGTGTGTTTTTTCTAACTTTTTGCTTCACACACGGACTTTACAATTTATTTTTGCTTTACAAATATGGTATAAAATTGTATAATATATGAAATCCAGTTTCTGCTACATAAAACACAGTGAAACGTCATATACTCCATAGAACCTTAAAAATGGGAAGCTTCTATTGTTCCCCAGAAGTGCATATTCTCATGCTAATTTTATTCATCCAATTGCATTTAATGATCTAATGCTATGATTACTCTTGCTTAGAAATTACTGTGTTACAGCCTTTTGTATTTGCTTTCTTTTTTCACATAGAGAACGCTTTGGGTGTGAATAAAAAATGGTTTTATTGTTCTTCCAACAACTACAAAGGAAAAGGAAATTGACTTTTTAAAATTAAGTTTGGCGCAAACTCCTGCTTTATACAGCACTTTCAAATGTTGATGAATATTTTCATGCAGGGTGGGAGAATGTGCTGGAAACACAGCTCCTTCCCGGTATATATCTGTGTGCCCTTTCCCTTCCCAATCGCCTTCCGGTTGCTCTGTGCAGAAGATGGAAACATGTCACCCTATATGTTAAGTAATGTGTTAAATTCTCAACTAGACATGCCAAATGCCTAATATACACTGAATCCACAATCTTATTCAGTCCCTCTTGTACTTAAACAACATACCATAGTACTATAATTATCCTATTCAAACACTAATCTTTGGTGTGAACCAGAAAGTTCTTCTCAAATTTCAAAATGGTCCAATACAAAACACACTACACATGTTAAAACCATTTATAAAAATATTGCTTTCAAAGGCATTCAAATATGTGTAATAGACAGAATTGCAGTGGTGATGGTAAGATCAATTTTCAAAATAGTGGGCCAGATTCTGTTCTCCATTAGTCATCTCCTCCAGACAGCTGTATCGAGCCCTATGTCTCTGCCCTCTCTCTGCCTCCCACAGATATTCTGAAATGTTTTAACTATATTTCAATAATGCAAATAATGAGGTCTTTAAAATTGATCTATTAAAACATGCACTAAATAATTAAGAACCTACATTACAGATTAGAAGTTTTATATTAAAAACATATTTGTGGGGGGGAGGGGCGTGCTAGCTACTTTTGAAGTCTTGCGGGTTGTTTCCGTTAGGAGGAGAAATTGATGGAAACCTGTTTATTTACAAATGTGCACAAAGTGGTCTTTCCCTGAAAACAATAGGCATCAAATATGAGGAGGCAATTTCTTTGCTAACAGTTCCTAGCCTCTTTCCAACTAGCTCTATGTCCAAAAAAGCGCTCTCTGGCATTCTCTCTCAGCCACATGACCAGTGCTTCTTTTGTTCTCTCCAGATCAGTATCAATCTGCCCATGCCCCTGCATCAATTCTGAAACACACTAACTGTACTTCAATAATGCATCACTTGCCCCATAACCTCAGCCGTGCAGAACACAATGCCATCCACAGCCTCAGAAACAACTCTGACATCATAATAAAAAAGGCTGACAAAGGAGGTGCTGTCGTCATCATGAATAGGTCGGAGTATGAACAAGAGGCTACTAGGCAGCAGCTCTCCAACACCACTTTCTACAAGCCATTACCCTCTGATCCCACTGAGAGTTACCAAAAGAAACTACAGCATTTGCTCAAGAAACTCCCTGAAAAAGCACAAGAACAAATCCGCACAGACACACCCCTAGAACCCCGACCTGGGGTATTCTATCTGCTACCCAAGATTCATAAACCTGGAAATCCTGGACTCCCCATCATCTCAGGCATTGGTACCCTGACAGCAGGATTGTCTGGCTATGTAGACTCCCTCCTCAGGCCCTACGTTACCAGCACTCCCAGCTATCTTCGAGACACCACTGACTTCCTGAGGAAACTACAATCCATTGGTGATCTTCCTAAAAACACCATCTTAGCCACTATGGATGTAGAAGCCCTCTACACCAACATTCCACACAAAGATGGACTACAAGCCGTCAGGAACAGTATCCCCGATAATGTCATGGCTAACCTGGTGGCTGAACTTTGTGACTTTGTCCTCACCCATAACTATTTCACATTTGGGGACAATGTATACCTTCAAATCAGCGGCACTGCGATGGGTACCCGCATGGCCCCACAGTATGCCAACATTTTTATGGCTGACTTAGAACAACGCTTCCTCAGCTCTCGTCTCCTAATGCCCCTACTCTATTTGCGCTACATTGATGACATCTTCATCATCTGGACCCATGGAAAAGAAGCCCTTGAGGAATTCCACCATGATTGATCTCTATCATGCATTCCTACAACTACAATACCCACCTGCTGAAGTGAAGAAACAGATTGACAGAGTCAGAAGAGTACCCAGAAGTCACCTACTACAGGACAGGCCCAACAAAGAAAATAACAGAACGCCACTAGCCATCACCTTCAGCCCCCAACTAAAACCTCTCCAATGCATCATCAAGGATCTACAACCTATCCTGAAGGATGACCCATCACTCTCACAGATCTGGGGAGACAGGCCAGTCCTTGCTTACAGACAGTCCCCCAACCTGAAGCAAATGCTCACCAGCAACCACACCCCACACAACAGAACCACTAACCCAGGAACCTAGCCTTGCAACAAAGCCCGTTGCCAACTCTGTCCACATATCTATTCAGGGGACACCATCATAGGGCCTAATCACATCAGCCACACTATCAGAGGCTCATTCACCTGCGCATCTACCAATGTGATATATGCCATCATGTGCCAGCAATGCCCCTCTGCCATGTACATTGGTCAAACTGGACAGTCTCTACGTAAAAGAAACAATGGACACAAATCAGACATCAAGAATTATAACGTTCAAAAACCAGTTGGAGAACACTTCAATCTCTCCGGTCACTCGATTACAGACCTGAGGGTGGCTATCCTTCAACAAAAAAGCTTCAAAAACAGACTCCAATGAGAGACTGCTGAATTGGAATTAATTTGCAAACTGGATACAATTAACTTAGGCTTGAATAGAGACTGGGAATGGATGAGCCATTACACAAAGTAAAACTATTTCCCCATGTTATTTCTCCCCACCCACCCCCACCCCACCCCCACTGTTCCTCAGATGTTCTTGTTAACTGCTGGAAATAGCCTACCTTGCTTGTCACCATGAAAGGTTTTCCTCCTTCCCCCCGCCCGCTGCTGGTGATGGCTCATCTTAAGTGATCACTCTCCTTACAGTGTGTATGATAAAACCCATTGTTTCATGTTCTCTGTGTGTGTATATAAATCTCCCCTCTGTATTTTCCACCAAATGCATCCGATGAAGTGAGCTGTAGCTCACGAAAGCTTATGCTCAAATAAATTTGTTAGTCTCTAAGGTGCCACAAGTACTCCTTTTCTTTTTGCAAATAGTAAGGTATTTAAAACTGAGCTATTATATACATTAACTAAGTAATTAAGAACCAACCCTATAGATTGGAAGATTTATATTTTAAAAAATTATTTTTCTTTTCCTGAGCCGTTAGCCATTTCAAGGTCTTGCAGATTGTTTCCATTAGGAAGAGAAATTGTTGATAGAATCTGGGATTTCTTAGATGAAATCCTGTTTATTTACAAAGAATGTGCACAAAGTCTTATTTCTGTGAACACAAGGAATCAAACAACAGGAGACAGTTTCTTTGCTCATAGTTCTAGCCTCTTTCCAGTTAGCACTCTCTTGGCTTTCTCTCAGGGCTATCTTACCAGTGCTTCTCTTCTTGTCTCCTGGTTTTCTACTGCCTCTGGACGATTCTGCCTCACAGACACCCACAGCTCCACCAAAATATACACAGCCCCTATGCCTGCAATCCCTAGTCAAAAGCCCTCAGACCTCAAGAATCAGCCCCTACTCCATCCTTACCATACTGATCTGTGATTTGGGTAGTCACTTTTATTGTTTCAACTATCACTAAACAAAGGGGCATTTAATTCCTCTTTATTTAGCCTGAATGACAGGCAGCTATCATTTTCATCAGCTTCAACGAGGTTTGTGACTGCCCATAAAGAGACACTCTTTGGGAATCACACAAACTCCACCATAACTGTATTAATTTTTCAGCGCTGTGATTGATTATTAGAAACAAGTTCTCTGCCCTGCTCTGCCAGAGAGCTGAAAAGAGAGCAGAGACTGATGGAAGACCCCAACTCGAATTACCATAGGTGTGGGACAGTCCCCATCAGAAGGGCAGCCAGAATAGTCTGTACCACCCTCTTCTGTCCCTGTCATGGGTAAGCAAAAGGGAGTGGCTAGAAAGCGATGCATTTTGGCAATCCTCAGCTGTCAGATGGTCTCTGGAGACCACAGCCAACTGGTGCAGGTTAGACCAGCCTCTGGACTGTTCTGTTTTGTGATTGCATCAAGATTGGGCTTGGAGTGAAGCAGCCAGGACTCTTTTATAATTTTTTTTTTTAATAGTCTGTGTACACCTCTCAAGGAAGATACAAAACTGCTTGTGTAAACTTTATTTCAAGTATTAAAAGAAATCATTTAATACAATCAGTTCAATGAAGTGCTACTTTATAAAGGAGAACAAAACAGCAAGGAAATAAACTTCCAAACTCATGAATAAATACACTGATCTCACTCATATTACACACACACACCCTACCCTTTGCATTTGCACACTTTGGCCCTGGTCACAACCAGTAAAGTTAACAGAAATTCCACTTGCAGGATTGGTCTCCACTATATTGGGGCTAAATCATGCATTTCTTACATAGACAAACTGGGTATAGGGTATGTCTACACTACAAAGGCTACAGTGGCACAGCTACAGCGCTGTAGGCTAGACACTTACTACAGCAACAGAAGGGGCTTTTCTGTCACTGTAGTAAATCAACCCCCTCAAGAGGTGGTAGGTCCATGGAAGAATTCTACAGTGCAGGTAAGGTCAACTTAAACAGATCGCATGGCACATGAAATTTTTCACAGCCTTGAGCAATGAAGCTATATCAATGTAAGTTTTAGGTGTAGAAAAGCCCTATTAGGCAAAACTCCTGGGGATGCTTAAGTAAGAATTGCAGGATTTGGTCATTAGTCTGTAAGCAGTTTAGCTGCTATGCCTGTATGTAGATACAGAGTCCGACTGTCTTTGGAAACTGGTGTAACTCAAGAATCAGCAGTAACTCTGTTGAAAACACAGCTATGCTAATGTCATTTCTCACACTGGTAAGCCAGGACTCAGGAGTCACGCTATTGAAATCAAGACTATATTAGTGCAAAACTGGGATAAGAGGAGAATCAGGCTCATAATATTCTATATAAAAGAGTCCAGGATTGTCACTCAGTCTGTATGTCACTCTGAAGCCTAGAATGTCTGTTGAGTCAATGTGAAGTGATAGAAACAGCTACAAGCAGGGCTGAAAGCACTTTTTGTTTAGAATATCAACAGGTTGAATCATCACTGGGATTAGTTCTTGATTACCATCCAATTTTTAAGTTGTCAGCCACATGTCTTTATAAATTACACCCGTGTGACAGCATGGGCTTTCAGCTACTAGTAGATACATAATACAACACAAAATTGTATTGTGCTGAATTGGGGTAGTCAAGCACTTACAGAAGTGATCTAAAATGTCCTAGGCTAATTAAGCTTTGCACAGTTTGACTGTAATAGTACCTAGAAATAATGAAATACAAATGCTGAATTTTATAACCAAAATACAACACGCTTACGAGTGCACTGGGCTGGATTCTTGAGAGTAGTTACAGATCAAAATTTTTGCTTTATAGAACATTAATGAATGTATTTCCAGTTCTTTCTGTTAGGCCTGCTACAAGTTAGCCCTTATCTGGTCATGAATAGTGAGTAAGAAGTCTTCCACCCTCTTGAATGCCCTGATAAATTATGCACCCGTAATGCAGATGTGGTGCTGGAACTGCTGTGTGTTACTAACTTCCAATTCTAGAGACCTGAGGTTAAAACGCTATTCCCACTGATTTCAGTGGGAGGTTTGGGCCTGTGGAAGAAAAGGGAAATGAAATGGATTGCCTCATCTTCGTCCTATTTTGACACATCACAAAAACTACTGTACAAACTTTTCAGTAATTGAGAAGAGCTACTTCAAGTAAATGTGTTGCAAGGCAAAGCAAAAGGAAAAAGTACAGTAAATGCAGCTGCCTAATAATTACAATCATTGCATTGTATCAGCAGTAAAAGTTTTTGCTGACTGTATCCCTGTTAGTCACATTGCTGAAAGGCATTACATCAAAATGTATTTTAAAAAGGGATGAAATCCTGTCCCAACTAAAGTCAATGGCAAAATACCCCTTAATTTCACCAGGGTCAGGATTTCACCAAAAGTCAAATTATACATTATATCATCATTAAAAACTCTAGGCAGTCATATTCTTTCAAAAAGCAAACTAATTCAGGGCCTATCCAAAATCTTTCCACTGACTTCAGTGTGCTTTGGAACAGATTCTTCAGGAATAAGTGAAGCTGAACAAGGGAGCAGGAGATAAATCAATGTTTTAACTGTGCCCTCCAAAACAGACTTACTTTAACTGATGTGTGCAGTGCCTAAATAATACTGCACCTTCACTATGTAAATCCTACAAGGTACAGATGATACTGCATACACTTCTTTATGCCCGTTTGCAATAATGTTTCCCTGTTATTTTGTCACGTTTCTAAAGGACAAACAATTTTTTCTACCAAGAGTTTGGTTACACAAGCACACATCTGTCAAGCTCAAGATCAAAAGATTATTTCATCTTTTAATTGTATTGTAATCTGACCAAGAGAAGAAAATTATGATAAATCAAATCTTTTATTTACCCAGCTGTTATCACAGAGCCCACAACGTTTTGTAGAAGTCATTTCTTTCAAATATATGGCCAAAAGTATTGCTCAGTTTTTTTAAATAAACCAAATTTGTTTCAAATTTATAAGTGCAATCAAGTTGCGGTCTCTGGAGGTAAAATGTATTTCTCTGTAGCAGGTATTAAAATGAGATCCAGGACCATTATAATGTAATTGAATTGAAATCTGTCAGATTAATAGGCCAATTCTACAGAGGTAACATAGGATAAATCACTGTAAAGTAAACTAAGCATTTTGGCTTTCTGCCACTTGCAATGCACAACATGAGTTTAATTATGAAACTTGCAACAAATAAATTTATTTACAGATAGCTATCCTGTACTATGGGATAGATGTTCAATCAAAAAAATAGACTTGCTCAAATGGAGAAAATGTACCAGTAAAAACAGGGGTATAATTGTAAATCAATGTTTTGGTCTCTTCACCCGTATTAGGAAAATGGTGCAGGCTCTTCCGGGCTGTAAAACATTTTAAAAGAACAGATTACTTCACTGTCATCATCCATGATAGTATCTTTCTTGGTGAAATCACTTATTCTATATAGGATTATAGTAAGCAGTACTGTAATAATTTAAATTTGTGGGGAATATTATGGAGCTAGCTTTTCCAAAGATACTGGTAATAGGGATACTATATCATCATGGAAGAATGTTAGTTTTTAAGAGCAATCGCTGCTTCCAAAAACTTGATTCTTGCAGCCCTGGAGACCCATACAACACCAGAACTAATACACTGCAATACTAGACTATTAGATATTAAAATGTTGGGAAAAATTGTATTTGCAAGGAAAACAAAATCCTACTAATTCAGTTTTTTCCATCTGGAACTAGGCATACGTTAAAATTAACATGAAGTCATAACAAATATCATTGATGAAAAGTATTTTGTTTCAGCAGACTGGACTGGTTGTTAAATACTCATAGAAGCCGAGTATAAGTCTCCACTGGTCAGCAAATATTTTGCGTTTCTTTCCCCACATTTTATTTTTATGGTTAGGAGAAAATAGGCACGATGGATTCTGATATATGTAAAAAATGTTCAGGAGGCAGTGTTGGCCTACACAGCATTGTTGTCAATCTGTTCTGAGGACCCTTCCTGGGCTGCAGAGATTTTTTTAGCCAGCTGGAGTAATGGCTGTAGAGATATACTGAGAGGATTAACTACTGTACCTTAAGGGACTAACACAGAAGAGTTTGTGGCATGGCACAAGAGACAGAGTAACACAGCTAGACACTGCAAGAGGAAAGTGTATTGGTCTTTCTCTGAGCCTGGAGACCGTTTCCTACTTACTTTTGTCAATCCCTCTACTGTAATTACCCCAAATAAAACAAAAAACTCAGAAAGCTTCTGGAAATAAAATCTTCCATTCATTATCTCATTCTACCTACTTTGCCCAAGGCAGAGTGAGACTGGGATGTGAATAAGAGCTTTGAGTTCACCTAGAGTGCAGCCTTAACAATTCTAAAGGTTCATCAGTTTTTGGTGTCTGCTCAAACGTTTATATCAAATTAAAAATCGACACTCTCCTCCTGGCAAATTACTCTCTACTAAAAGAGAGTATGCTTCCATCAGAATGCTTGGCTTTTGTTGTTACTTTTGCTTAACCATTCTATTTACAATGTCCCTCATTTTAATAAGCCTTTATAGCTTGCATAGTATGTGCTCTTAGATCATAGGTATAGTATTTTGACACTTTGAAAGGGGCCTTTTTCCCTCTCAAAGAATATTCTACTGTTTTATCTCTCTGAAACTAAATTTTATGAATATAAATGAAAAAAGAACTATTTACCTTCATTCACTAAGAAGTCAGCTACGTAATATGCAACTTTCATAGCTGATGCAGAATGTGGTATGCCTGATGAGTTCTTCCATTCAAAAGGATTTTTCTCTGGATGCCACTGGACACCATAAATTGGGTATTTATGTGCTGTGTAAACAAATTTTCCATCAATGCATGTAACATTTAGGCCTTCACTTAAATTATGGCATGCACAATTTTATTACAATGAACACATTATTAGAGATCTCACTATATCTCACATATAATTCATGACTTCTATAATGGGACCAAAAAGCCTTAAACAGCTTGTAAAATGTATTCCCACCTAAAACTTCACATACAAGATTTCAGCCCAAGACAATAATGTTTATGTTTAAAAAATAGTTTGGTCAATTTACATTATAAGAAATTAAAAGTTATAGTGAGATGCTAAATGAAAAATTCTATGCAAACAAATTTCTGCAGGTCACTGTTCACCATTGTAATCTGATTGCTTTAGCTGCAATATTTAAAAAAAAATGAAAAATAAATGATTTCATTATAAAAAATAAGAGTACTAAAAGTAGTGTTATTAATTGCAGTTATGATCTAACTTCAGTACCATACACTTACTGTATAGCTTCTAGCAGAAAAATGACAAAATCCTCTCTCTAACATATTCTAATGCAGTGGTGGGCAACCTGCGGCCCACAGGCAGCCCGTCAGGGTAATCTGCTGGCGGCCCACGAGACAGTTTTTTCACATTGACCGTCCGTGGGCATGGCCGCCCGCAGCTCCCACGGTTTGCCATTCCTGGGCTGCTGCTTCCTGCGGTTCCTATTGGCTAGGAACAGCGAACCGCGGCCACTGGGAGCTGCGGGCAGCCGTGTCTGCGGACGGTCAATGTAAACAAACTGTCTCGCGGCTCGCCGGGGATTACCCAGATGGGCCGCATGCAGCCCATGGGCTGCAGGTTGCCCACTACTGCTCTAATGAATCAAAACAGATGTTTCTGGACTTAAATATGCCAGGTAAAGGCACAGGTTATGCAGGAATCTTTTGGAAGACAGCAATTACCAGAAGTGTGGCCAAAGAAATGGGGGATACTGTTGGCACGTCACTAGCATAAATGGCTCTCCCTGTACTAGAGGCATGGATAAAGAGAGCAACATGGAGAGGCAGTATCTGTAGACAGCCAGCAGTGGAAGTGAAGACTATACATGTTTCCACTGAGGAGGGGTTTAAATTACAGAAACTGGAGTGGTGTTTCCATGTCTTGTCCCATAGATCTGAAAATATTTCATTTGGTAAAGTGTGCTAACATATCTAGGTGTGGAGTAGTGGAGTGAAAGAGAGAACAATCATACTCTGAAAAATGCATATCTGAAGTGCAGAGGTATAAGTTATCTTCGACAAAACATATTCTAATCAACCAGAAGGCAGGCAGTGCAGACACTTAACTCCTTATCCTAACATTAAAATTAGTAACACCACCGCCGCACTCACTGAGGTCTTTCACACAAAAAACAAGCAAACCCTCCCCCCTTCCCTCCCAAAAAATAACCCCACAAAACCCTATCACGGTTTACATGTTACACTGATAACTACCTTCCATTGTCGATATAAACTCCACGTCTGCATGGGTGTTAGTTGTCAGAATCTTATAGAAATTGCGTAGCTTCTCATTCTGTGTGAAATTCTGCATTAAAAAGTGACAGAAAAAATGTTTTATTTCTAGATTTAACAGAGTAAACTCATTTTGGTTCACTAAATCAAATGATCAAATACCTGCATGGAGAGGCTCCAGTGATGAAAGTGTGCTGTCAAAGACTCAGTGGCAAGTTTTCGCAACAAGAAGTCTGGAAAATTCTTGAACATCCTGCTGTCTTGTGCAGCTTGTACGGAAAAGACAAAGGAATATTCTCACTACCAGGCTGTCATAGGAACATCATTATTAGGATGGGGATAAATGTGATGAAGTACTGGCTGAATTCATTTTAATTCCTTTTGATTCTGTTCTTTCATTGAATTTTACTAATCAATAATACAATACAAACATGCCCCAGGGATAAATCTATAATACAGCTATGGCAGAGTGAAGTCTAGCAATTCTCCCTAGGCCATATGCTGCAGCCCTGACCCACTAAGGGCCCCATTCTGCCTCCTTTGCTCACACTCATTAGAACCATGTTCTACCATTAATTTCAATGGTGTGGTGAGGTACTACTCTGTGTAGTTAGGAATGGCAGAATTTTTCAAAATAAGGCAAGGCAACAGAATTTAGTCCATTGATTAATTACTGCAATCAATGGAAGAAATCCTGCTTATTGCTACTAGAGAAAACATAAAAAGCATCATTCAGAGCCAGCTTCTGCCACTCTTATGCTGAGTTGCATCTCATTTTGCAAGTAGTCCCACTGATTTCAATACTATGTATCAGGGATCGGCAATCTTTGACATGCAGCCCACCAGGGTAAGCCCCCTGGCAGGCCGGGCCCATTTGTTTATAGGCTGCGTCTGCAGGTTCAGCTGATCGCGGCTCCCACTGGCTGCCGTTCGCCATCCCAGGCCAATGGGGGCTGTGGGAAGGGTGGCCAGCACATCCCTCAGCCTGCACCATTTCCTGCTGCCCCCACTGGTCTGGAGCGGTAAACCGTGGCCAGTGGGAGCCGCGAACGGCTGAACCTGCAGACGTGGCAGGTAATCAAACAAGCCTGGCCCGCTGGACTTACCCTGATGGGCTGCGGGCCAAAGGCTGCCGATCCCTGCTATATATTATAGTATACAAGGATCCAGAGCTCATTACAGAGTTAGGGGACTGGATCAAAATTATGGATCTAGGACCAAATTTTCCCAAAGTTCATAGCTTTTCAGATCCATAATTTTGGTCAGGCCTTTCTCTATTTACCCATGACCTGCAAATAGTTTGCTCTCAAACCTCTAATTTTTCAGTCATAGAATTTTATTGGCTTTCTTACAGAAGTAACAATATCAATATTATAAAAACATTTCAAATCTTCAACCATAAATATTGGTTTATTACAAGAAAAAAAAATCTGTGAATCCAAATGACATTAGCAGTGTAACAGGATTGTTCACCTGTAGTAAAGTTCAGTGGGAAAGCAATATCCTCAGTATTAGTCCAAGTCAATAAAATCTCCCCGCTGGTGAGGTATGTAAGCTCTTCATATCCCAGACATGTTCCCCATACAGGAAAATAGTCTCCTTTATCATTAGCCTTTAAAATAAGAAACAAAAAAATGAAGAAATGGATCAACACATACAGTAATTTACGTACAAGTTAAAAAACTGGAAATTCCCTTTACTTCTATAGGACTTTTTCTGTAACATCTAGCCCTTGTACATGCTTGACATTTGCATAGCCAGCAATTTTATGCCCTGGGTTCCTGTAGGAGAAATTTGGACATAAGAACGGCCACACTGGGTCAGACCAAAGGTCCATCCAGCCCAGTATCCTGTCCACCGACAGTGGCCAATGCCAGGTGCCCCAGAGGGACTGAATCTAACAGGTAATGATCTAGTGATCTCTCTCCTGCTATCCATCTCCACCCTCTGACAGACAGAGGCTAGGGACACTATTCCTTACCCATCCTGGCTAATAGCCATTAATGGACTTAAACTGGATAAATTCATGGAGGTTCTTTTAAATCCTGTTAAAGTCCTAGCCTTCAGAACCTCCTCAGGCAAGGAGTTCCACAGGTTGACTGTGCACTGAGTGAAGAACTTCCTTTTATTTGTTTTAAGCCTGCTGCCCATTAATTTCATTTGGTGGCCCCTAGTTCTTATATTATGGGAACAAGTAAATAACTTCTCTTTATTCACTTTCTCCACACCACTCGTGATTTTATATATCTCTACCATATCCCCCCCAGTCTCCTCTTTTCCAAGCTGAAAAGTCCTCGCCTCTTTAATCGCTCCTCATACGGGACCCATTCCAAACCCCTAATCATTTTAGTTGCCCTTTTCTGAAACTTTTCTAATGCCAGTATATCTTTTTTGAGATGAGAAGACCACATCTGTATGCAGTATTCAAGATGTGGGTGTACCATGGATTTATATAAGGGCAATAAGATATTCTCCGTCTTATTCTCTATCCCTTTTTTAATGATTCCTAACATCCCATTCGCTTTTTTTGACTGCCACTGCTCACTGTGTGGACTTCTTCAGAGAACTATCCACAATGACTCCAAGATCTTTCTCCTGATTAGTTGTAGCTAAATTAGCCCCCATCATATTATATGTATAGTTGGGGTTATTTTTTCCAATGTGCATTACTTTACATTTATCCACATTAAATTTCATTTGCCATTTTGTTGCCCTATCACTTAGTTTTGTGAGATCTTTTTGAAGTTCTTCACAGTCTGCTTTTGTCTTGACTATCTTGAGCAGTTTAGTATCTGCAAACTTTGCCACCTCACTGTTTATCCCTTTCTCTAGATCATTTATGAATAAGTTGAATAGGATTGGTCCTTGGACTGACCCTTGGGGAACACCACTAGTTACCCCTCTCCATTCTGAAAATTTACCATTTATTCCTACCCTTTGTTCCCTGTCTTTTAACCAGTTCTCAATCCATGAAAGGATATTCCCTCTTATCCCACGAAAACTTAATTTATGTAAGAGCCTTTGGTGAGGGACCTTGTCAAAGGCTTTGTGGAAATCTAAGTACACTATGTCCACTGGATCCTCCTTGTCCACATGTTTGTTGACACCCTCAAAGAACTCTAATAGATTAGTAAGACATGATCTCCCTTTACGGAAACCACGTTGACTTTTGCGCAACAATTTATGTTCTTCTATGTGTCTGACAATTTTATTCTTTACTGTTGTTTCAACTAATTTGCCCAGTACTGACGTGAGACTTACCCGTCTGTAATTGCCAGGATCACCTCTAGAGCCCTTCTTAAATATTGGTGTTACATTAGCTATCTTCCAGTCATTAGGTACAGTAGCTGATTTAAAGGACAGGTTACAAACCATAGTTAATAGTTCCGCAATTTCACATTTGAGTTCTTTCAAAACTCTTGGATGAATGCCATCTGGTTCCGGAGACTTGTTACTGTTAAGTTTCTCAATTAATTCCAAAATCTCCTCTAGTTGCACTTCAATCTGTGACAATTCCTCAGATTTGTCACCTACAAAAAGATGGCTCAGGTTTGGGAATCTCCCTCACATCTTCAGCTGTGAAGACTGAAGCAAAGAATTCATTTAGTTTCTCTACGATGACTTTATTGTCTTTAAGTGCTCCTTTTGTATCTCGATCATCCAGGGGCCCCATTTGTTGTTTAGCAGGCTTCCTGCTTCTGATGTACTTAAAAAACATTTTGTTATTATCATTTGAGTTTTTGTTCTTCAAACTCCTTTTTGGCTTTTCTTATTACATTTTTACATTTAATTTTACAATTAATTTTACATTTAATTTTTATGCTCCTTTCTATTTACCTCACTAGGATTTGACTTCCACTTTTAAAAAGATGCCTTTTTATCTCTCACTGCTTCTTTTACATGGTTGTTAAGCCACCGTGGCTCTTTTTTAGTTCTTTTACTGTGTTTTTTAATTTGGGGTATACGTTTAAGCTGAGCTTCTATTACGGTGTCTTTGAAAAGCGTCCATGCAGTTTGCAGGGATTTCACTCTAGTCACTATACCTTTTAATTTCTGTTTAACTAACCTCCTCATTTTTGCATAGTTCCCCTTTCTGAAATCAAATGCCACAGTGTTGGGCTGTCGAGGTGTTCTTCCCACAACAGGAATGTTAAATGTTATTATATTATGGTCACTATTTCCAAGTGGTCCTGTTACAGTTACCTCTTGAACCAGATCCTGCGCTCCATTCAGAACTAGATCGAGCGTTACCTCTCCCCTTGTGGATTCCTGTACCAGCTGCTCCAAGAAGCAGCCATTTAAAGTATCGAGAAATTTTGTCTCTGCATTTCATCCTGAGGTGACATACTGAAATCCCCCACTATTATTGAGTTTTTTATTTTGATAGCCTCTCTAATCTCCCTTAGCATTTCATTGTCACTATCACTGTCCTGATCAGGTGTTCGATAATAGATCCCTACTGTTATATTCTTATTAGAGCATGGAATTACTATCCAGAGAGATTCTATGGAACATGTGGATTCATTTAAGATTTTTATTTCATTTGATTCTACATTTTCTTTCACATATAGTGCCCCCCGCCCCTCCCCGGCATGACCTGTTCTGTCCTTCCGATATATTTTGTACCCTGGAATTATTGTGTCCCACTGATTGTCCTCACTCCACCAGGCTTCTGTGATGCCTGTTATATCAATATCCTCCTTTAACACGAGGCACTCTAGTTCACCCATCTTATTATTTAAACTTCTAGCATTTGTGTACAGCACTTTAAAAACCTGTCACTGTTTATTTGTCTGCCCTTTTCTGATGAATCAGATTCTTTATGTGAATATTTCTCATCTGAACTGGCCCATACTTTATCCTCTTCCATCCTCTCCTCTGACTAAAACCTAGAGAATCTCTATCAATAGATTCTCCTCTAAGAGAAGTCTCTGTCCGATCCACGTGCGCCTGTGCAGCAATCAGCTTTCCCCCATTTCTAAGTTTAAAGCTCTGCAACCTTTTTAATGTTAAACAACACAAAACAGAAAAAGTGTCAGTGTTATCTTAAAAACAATGAAACCAATGTGAAACTTGAGTTAAAGGCAAAATTAGGAGGAGAAGGAAAGAAGAGCTAAGGAAAAGCAGAATGAAACCTTCAACTTAAAGAAGCACATAAAGCTCTAAAGAGAGACAATCCGGACAGCAATCAGGTGGCATTTCTATACCATAAGCATGGTTTAAAAGCTCCGTTGCACCAGAACATTATTTTTTTGTGATGGCTGAGTGCATTTTCTTAATTTCTTTCTAAAACAAATTTCTGAGTTGTGACCCAACTTGAGAAGTTATTACTCAAAAGCTATTTTTCTGGAAAGATCTAAGTAACTGAAACTCGGGGCTTAGAAAGAAAGTGCCACCTCCACCTTAACTATATCCCTGATACTGTGACTGTAAAAACACACAGATATTTACTCCTATAGTAAACTACTAAGCTTTACAAAGAAGCTCCAAAAGCATTACAGTATCTTTCTAGCCATCTGCAATGTAAGTGCTAGATAAGTGAGGCTTGCTACTCCTCTCACTTACTCTGATGCAAATGAGGAGTAACTAATGTCAAAGGAGTTACATCAGTTTAAGTGAAATTATAATCCAGCCATTAACATATACTCCCCTTACTTTTGCTGAGCCTAAAAATGCAGCCTAGAGATTAACCACATATTTAACAGCATTAAAGTCTGTAATTTATAATTTATAAGCTGAGGAAAAAATCTTCGATAAAATCCTTGCCTAACTTAAGTCAATAGCAAAACTCCCATTGACTCCCATAGGATTTCACCCCTTGTGTGTACATGTAACTTAAAAACAGTCACACCAAGTAACTCTTTATTTTGAATTTGATGAGGGAAAGTGGGAAGAGACACTGATGTGAATTTAAAAGAACAACAGAAATTCCAATCATCTTCATACATGCAAACATCACCTTGACTTCTATAACTCACATTGCACTTATAAAATGTATCAGTATTTTATAGTGCTAATTAAATCTCAAAGGATGCAGTTCAGAGCACACAATTTCAGGAGTAAAACAGAGAAAAGCATGCCAGGAAAGGACATCTATAAAGAACTGGAAATTACTTTATAAATTTTCAATTATCTTGATTACATACAGCAAGACAAATAAGATTTTTCCTCAAACTCTGTATATGAAGCGATGACAAGCAATTTACTGAGTTGCTGTGAAATGTTTGTGCAATTTCATCATACTGTTTACTGTAATGGTGCCCCCACTAGACGTTGTGGCCCCAATCCTCCACACTTACTTACATGCTTAACTTAATGCATTGTGCGTAGTTTAATTGAGGTAAATGGGACTACTTATACTGCATAAAGGTAAGCACGTCTTTGCAATATCAGGGGCTATGATACCCAGATGACAATGCCCATGAATAAAGATGGGTGCTCAAGGTGAAACACTTTAAAGGGGCCTGATTTTCAGAAAGTGCTAAGCACTCATCCAGACCCCTGAAAATCTTGGCCTCAGTTAGTATTGAGCATAACATATGAGCACCACCTCTGCTTCCTAAAAAATACACAATCTTTCTTAGTATCTAGTGTAAGTGTTGGCAATAAGGTGATTAAGCTAAATTTTACAAGTAATGTTGTACAAATAAAGAAATTAACAGTTGACTTCACTTAAATTATTTAGCGATGGGCCTCAAACCTTAAAGTTCAGATTCTAATTTTCTGGAGGTGTTCATTTGAGACCTGCATCTAATGCTATTAGATGATTTGTTAAACACACATACCAGTAGTCAGTTGATTATTAACAGGCCAACAGGAATATACTGCACTTCAGTTGCAGATGTCCAAATATAAGTCTCCCATGATTTTGGTCCCTGAACACTGACAATAACCAGAACAGTTTTTCCTTTAAGTAGTTACCTTTAGTGCCTTGTTGTAAAATATCCTAGCAATCCTGGAATATTCTGAAGTCTTAAGATCAACACCACCTCCTGGGAAAAGCACCCTGAAAAACAACAAAATATTATTATATGTAAATAACTATAGGTCTAGGCATAATACAATATGTAAACATGGATGGGGCGATAAGAACCCTGAGACCTAAACTCACTGGAGGCAAACACCAAACCATATGCTCACAATGTCTATGTGCTACAGTAAATTCAAATACTTAAAAAAAAAAAACAGGGGGGGGGGTTGCTGCTGAGAGTAACTAAAGATAATATTTTCAGAGTGAGAAGAACCTGAAGCTAAAACATACAAGCCTTCCAAGATAAAAGGCCATAATTAGCATTCTGATCCGAAGCTTCCATATTATGATTCAATGAATGCCGTTACTTTCTTTTACTGATATTATTCATTATTTATATAAAGTCAGCTTCTCACAGTCCTTACTTAACAGAACAGAGCAGCAAGATAGGGGATGGTCCACCCTTACTCACTTGTGCAGCCCTCCTCATATTGTGACTCTGATCACAGATGAGTTGGAATGAAAGGTAAACAGCAGTTACTTGAACACTACTCCCGTTTGCAAGTATTTGGGTGGCAAGAGGATAAAGAGTGGGAAAAGACTTGACTCTGTCCCCTCCAATAGCCAGCCAGATAGGCCCATTTGCTCAGGGCAGAAGATGAAGTTACAGTAGAACCTCAGAATTACAAACACCAGAGTTACGAACTGATCAGTCAGTCAATCACACACCTCATTTGAAACCGTAAATACATAATCAGTTAGCAGCAGAGACAACAAAAACAATAAAACAGTAAATATAGTACAGTACTGTGTTAAATGTAAACTACTAAAAATATAAAGGGAAAGTTTAAAAAAAGAGGTTTAACAAAGTAAAGAAACTGTTTGTGTTTGTTTCATTTAAATTAAGATGGTTAAAAGCAGCATTTTTCTTCCACATAGTGAAGCTTCAAAACTGTATTAAGTCAATGTCCAGTTGTAAACTTTTGAAAGAACAACCATAGCATTTTGTTCAGAGTTACTAACATTTCAGAGTCACGAACAATCTCCAATCCAAGGCATTTATAACTCTAAGGTTCTACTGCACCATCTAGCCCAAAATGCAAGTGTGTTTGGCATTCTACAGAACATAAAGACATTGTCCTTCTCACAAAGAGTCTAATCTAAGGACCTAGCAGTGCCACCTTTATTCACATTGAGTCACATCTTACTCCACAAGAAATCCCATGGAAACTATTCATGGAGTAAAATATCATTCAACCTAAGTAACGGTGGCAGAATCAGGCCCTCAGCTGAAACAATATCATAAGGGGTGAACTGAGTGGAGCAAGGAACCTGGGAGAAAAAGTTTCAAGAAGAAAGTGCGGGAGTAAGAGGGGAAGACAGGAAGAAGGGTAGAGGAACCATGGAGAGAACTGGAAGAGGAGACGGAGAAGGAGTAAGGAGGGAAACAGTGAGTAGGCAAGCAGCAAGGGCTGTGAAATAGCTTTGACAAAATGAAGGCCATCACTGAAAGGGGATATAGACAACATGAGAAAAGTGAAAGTGGGCTGCTGGCTTCCATTCAAATGCTGCTCCTATCAGCCTGCTCATAGGCAGAAAGGGGTGTCAAAATAAGTACAGCTGTCAAGCGATTAAAAAAAATCAGATTAATCTCGTGATTGCTCACACTGCTAAACAATAATAGAATACCATTTATTTAAATATTTTTGGATGTTTTCTACATTTTCAAGTATACAGATTTCAATTATAACAGAATACAAAGTGTACAGTGCTCACTTTATATTTATTTTTATTACAAATATTTGCACTGTAAAAAAAATGTATTTTTTTCAATTCACCTCATACAAGTACTGTAGTGTAATCTCTTTATCATAATAGTTGAACTTACAAATGTAAAATTACAAAGAAACTGCATTCAAAAATAAAGCAATGTAAAACTTTAGAGCCTACAAGTCCAATCAGTCCTACTTCTTGTTCAGCCAATCACTCAGACAAACAAGTTTGTTTAAATTTGCAGACGATAACGCTGCCCGCTTCTTGTTTACAATGTCACCTGAAAGAGAGAGCAGGGAATCGCATGGCACTGTTGTAGCCAGTGTTGCAAGATATTTACATGTCAGATGTGCTAAAGCTTCATATATCAGGGGGTAGCCGTGTTACTTTGTATCCACAAAAACAACAAGGAGTCCGGTGGCACCTTAAAGACTAACAGATTTATTTGGGCATAAGCTGTCATGGGTAAAAAACTACTTCTTCAATTGCATCTGAAGAAGTGGTTTTTTACCCACGAAAGTTTATGCCCAAATAAATCTGTTAGTCTTTAAGGTGTCACCAGACTCCTTGTTGTTTTTAAAGCTTCATATGTTGATGCTGCAACTGGGGGAGGGTCGGACACAGCCCCAGCCACTCCTTGCAGGGGAAAGGGAAGTCCCGTCTTCTCCTGCCTCCAGCCCAGCCAGGATTAACAGCTGATGCTGGCTCAGGATAGGAGCCACTGGCTTGGGTGTCCCCAGCCCTGCAGTGATTTACCTCTCTGACGGCTGCATGAAACAATGAACCTGCGCAGCTAGGGACTGGTACGTGATTACTCTTGCAGATTCCCTTTGCTTCCCTATCAGAAAAGCCATTTTTCTGGGGGGAAGCAAAGAAATCTGCGGGGAACATGAATTCTGTCAATGCGCAGTGCTGCAGATTTCCTCCAGGAGTAATATGTCCCTTCATCTTTAATCACCATTCTAGAGGACATATGTCCATGCTGATGACAGGTTCTGCTTGATAACGATCCAAAGCAATGCGGACCACTGCATATTCATTTTCATCATCTCAGTCAGATGCCACCAGCAGAAGGTTGATTTTCTTTTTTGGTGGTTTGGGTTCTGTAGTTTCCCTCATCAGAGCGTTACTCTGTTAAGACTTCTGAAAGCATGTTCCACACCTCATCCCTCTCAGGTTTTGGAAGGCACTTGAGATTCTTGAACCTTGGGTTGAGTGCGGTAGCTATCTTTAGAAAGTCCACATTGGTACCTTTTATGCATTTTGTCAAATTTGCAGTGAAAGTGTTCTAAAAACAATCATCATCATCTGAGACTGCTATAACATGAAATATATGGCAGAATGTGAGTAAAACACAGAGCAGGAGACATACAATTCTCCCCCAAGGAATCCAGTCACAAATTTAATTAACACCTTATTTTTTTTAACAAGTGTCATCAGCATGGAAGCATGTCCTCTAGATTGATTGCTGAAGTATGAAGGGGCATACGAATCTTTAGCGCATCTGGCACAAATATCTTGCGACACCGCCTACAACAGTGCCATGCGAATGCATGTTCTTTCAGGTGATATAATTAAGAAGTGGGCAGCATTGTCTCCTGTAAATGTAAACAAACTTGTTTCTCTTAGTGATTGGCCGAACAAGAAGTAGGATTGAGTGGACTTGTAGGCTCTAAAGTTTTATGTTGTATAGAGTGCAGTTATGGAACAAAAAAAAGTTGCACTCTCATGATAAAGAGATTGTACTACAGCACTTGTCTGAAATTAACTGAAAAATACTATTTCTTTTATCATTTTTACAGTGCAAATATTTGTAATAAAAATATAAAAAGTGAGCACTGTACATTTTGTATTCTGTGTTGTCATTGAAATCAATATATCTGAAAATGTAGAAAAACATCCAAAATATATAACAAATTTCAATTGGTATTCTATTGTTTAACAGTGCAGTTAAAACTGTGATTAATCACAATTAATTTTTTTTAATCACGATTAATGCACACACCTGCAAGAAAGAAGATTACATTTGCATTCCCTACTTAGAAAAATGAAGTATCTGAGTCTGGAATCACTAAAGCCAAAACCAAGCACTTAACAGTAAAACAACAGTGGCTTTGATAACATCTGTTTTAGAGAGACATTGTGTTAATGGACATTTCAACAGGAAACTGATGCTCAAAGCTTACCCATTAATAGACTGGAAAATCTTATCATACTCTTCTTCTGAACGATTTAGTCTGAAATCCCAACAAAGATAGTTACAGGTATGTCTAAAACGTCATCACATTTTACTATTAAAATACCAAAGATACTTAATACAAGCCATCTGCAATGGGCATGGAAAGTTTATAAAAACATGTATGAAAACTAAGGAAGGGAGTAATTCTAGGTCACTAGAGGCCAAAATCTGCCCCCCCCTCACTGCTATCAATGGTAGTTTACTCTTCTAGTAGTCTATGAAGAGTGTGCGACTACAAAACATGGAATAACTGGCTAGGTGGCAGCAGTGTAAAAAAGGAGCTGAGGGTTACAGTGGACCAGAAATTGAATATGAGTCAACAATGTGATGCAGCTACAAAAAGCTAATATTCTGACGTGTATTAATAGGAGTGTCATATGTAAGTCACAGGAGGTAATTGTCCTGCCTACTCAATGCTGGTGAGACCTCAGCTGGAGTACTGGGTCCAGTTCTGGGTGCCACACTTTAGGAGAGATACGGACAAATTGGTAAGAGTCCAAAGGACAGCAACAAAAATGATAGAAGGTTTAGAAAACCTGACCTATGAGGTTAGAAAAACTGAGTATGTCTACTACTGAGAAAAGAAGACTGAGTGGGGTGATCTAATAACAGTTTTCAAATATGCTAACGACTGTTATAGAGGACAATTGTTCTCCATGGCCACTGAAGGCAAAACAAGAAAGGACTGGCCTTAATCTACAGCAAGCAAGATTTAGGTTAGATATTAGGGAAAACTTTCTAACTATAAGGATAGTTAAGTGCTGAAATAGGCTTCCAACGGAGGTTGTGAAATCCCCATAATTGCAGGTTTTTAAGAACAGGTTGAATACACACCTGTCAGGGATGGTCTAGGTTTACCTGGTCCTGCCTCCGTGAGGGTGTGTGTGTGTGTGGTGGGGGGGGGGACTAGATGACCTCTTGAGGACGCTTCCAACCTTAAATTTCATAAATGGAATCTTACTCTTCAGGGAGTCAGACTGGGCGAGCTCAGGCCTCCTAGAGCAGGGGTGGGGAACCTCCAGCCCGCTGCTTCATTTTATCCGGCCCACAGCAAGTCCCCATGCCACAGGCCAGAAGCCCTGAGCCTCGGCAGCCACCCGCAGGGCCGGAGCCGTGAGCGCCGGCTCGCCCCCTTGTGGGGGGAGGGTTGCCAGGCCATTAAACGTCTGGTCGCCTCCGTGCAGCTCCCGGAAGCAACTGACATGTCCCTGAAGCCCCTAGGAGCAGGGGCAATTGGGGAAACTTTGCACGCTGCCCCTGCTCCCAGCACTGTTCTGCAGGTCCCATTGGCTGGGAACCGAGGCTAATGGGGCTATGGAGGCGGGCCTGCAGGCTCAGGCACAGCTCCCTGGCCCCTCCACCTAGGGGCCGGGACATGGCTAGGATGATTTAAGCCCTGGCTAGGATGATTTAACTGGGACTTGGTCCTGCTTTGAGCAGGGGGTTGGACTAGATGACCTTCTGGGGTCCCTTCCAACCCTGATATTCTATGATTCTATGATTCTATGGTGGCTGCTTCTGGGAGCAGTGCGGAGCCTACCTTAGTCCCTCTGCACCACCAACTGGGAGCCGCCTAAGGTAAGCGCTGCCCAGCGGAGTCCGCAACCCAAACCCTCTGCCCCAGGCCGGAACCCCCTCCTGCACCCTAACTCCTTCCCAGAGCCTGCCCTCCCACCCCAACCCCTTGCCCCAACCCTGAGCCCACTCCCACACTCCAAACCCCTTGGCCCTGGCCCAGGGCCCTCTCCTGCACCCCAAACCCCTCATCCCCAGCCCCACCCCAGAGCCCGCACCCCTGCCCCAGCCCAGAGCCTGGTCCCGCACTCTGAAGCCTTCATTTCTGGCCCCACCCTGGAGCCTAGAGGAAGCCCTGAGCCTCCACCCTCCCTCCCCTGCGAGGCTGTATGGCCCGTGACTGTTTTTTTCTGTGGGTCAGTGGCCCCTGATAGAAAAAAGGTTCCCCACCCCTGCGCTAGAGCCATGAACGTATGTGACAGTCTGCATGCAGATCTCACCCTTTTCACATAGAAGTGGGGACTCCACCAACTTCTTTATCCTATCTCCACACCTGTCAGCCTCAAAGAATTTAGAAAAGACAATATAGTCTGCGTGGCCCCTTACATCAATCCATGGGGCTTTGGGAACAACCCCTGCTGGTGTGTTTCCTTTGGAGCATGGTGTCAGAGCTGGTGCAGAGGTATAGGGCAGCCATGTGAGTATATGATTAAGAGTGATTTATAAACATGAGATCCTATTCCATTCTCACACTGACTTTATGGTTCACTGACTTCAGAATAGTTACTCCTGATTTACACATGTGTCAGCAAGGTCAGAATTGCCCCACCTGTTAAACACACCCTCTGACTATCACCTGCCACACTCAGTCCTAGCTTTCTCAATTTGCCCCATCCACCTTTTTAGCTAAGAGCCAGTCTCTGTGAACAAGGAGCATGTTTTGCCACAGGTTCTCAGACCAAAGTCCCAGGGAGATTCAGAAAGCTGGGGAAGACCAATTGGATCATCAAAACATTGGCTATGAAGAGTGATTACATGCAGGTTTGACACTTGGTTGTGTTCTTGTTTTGTAGCAGCATCCAACCACTATTTTAATTCCTACTAACATCGTATTTGCTGTTATAGTTTTACATTTTACTGTTGGCCATGAAGTGCTCTTTCTGGCAGCCTATTGCCTGAATAAAGCAGAATGTTACTCTGATCCAGAACCTGGAATATTTGCAAAACACAGAGCTCTTTGTGGTAGTAGTTAGTGAGCCAGCATATGAGAGGATCAGATCTGAACACTTCAAGCACTAGTGGCAGTCTCCCTCCATACCCTGAGTCCTAGCTATATTTATGTACATGTGGCAATATATGGCGCTGAAGGCAATAGCATGTATTTTGAAACTTCACAGATCATAGCTAGCAATTGGTACATATATTAAGTCTGAAGATGAAGAAACACTTTTAACACACTGCATTGGGAGGCACCAGCTTGCTGCGAGTCTAGCCTCCATTCCTAGAGATCTTGCAAAGTGCTGTGCACCTTCTTTAGTCTGTGAGGAATTGAAAGTATAAAGTGAGTCAGCACTTATGCATTAAAGCACCTTTCAAGATTAGGCACTTATGCAGTACAAAAGGCCTGGAATTACCACCCACCTGTAACTATATGAGAGCCTACCTTATTGGCACAACTCGTGCACCAGCAGATTCTAGGAACTTCACATATGAAGCAGCAATGTAGGAACTTCCAAATCTACTGAAACTTGTAAAGTCACACTCCTGTGCCAATATCCCTACAGTGTCCAGAAAACAGAGAGGATTGCTACTACACAAATCACAGTAGTTACAGTCCAGAAGAAGGCAAATTAAATCAAGACTCTCATTCTTTTCACTAACTGATTTGATTCATATACTACATTGAGTAGTATTATACTTAATGATTTACCACGAAGTATGAGAAAATTGGAATAATAAGCAAACAAGCTTGCTTAGTAATGGGGTATCAAATGAAACCATTTTAACAGTTTGATTTTAAATTCCCTGCCTTATTTGATTAGTTCCACAACTTCTTATAAACACATTTTCTATATTTAATTTGTTTAGAGCATAACTAAAATATCTTTATTTATCAAAGCACTTTAAAGACAAGGTCCAAGTTCCAAAGAGTTTAAAATCAAATCCCTGACCCTGCAGCCTAATCTATAGTTGGACCACTGGCCCCACACAGTGAATCAAGAGGATTACATAAGAGTTCACAAAAAGAAAAGGAGTACTTGTGGCACCTTAGAGACTAACAAATCTATTTGCATAAGCTTTCGTGAGCTACAGCTCACTTCATCGGATGCATTCAGATGTTCAGTCTCATCCACACAGATTGGACTGCAATATTGGGACCATAGTTATATGCATCAGAGTTGAGATGACAGGCAACACAGGTTATTTACTTTACATCTAATGTTGCAGGCTTTTTTTTGTGGTGGCAGGCGGTGTTTTAGAATTTTCCATTTTCACCTTCTTATGGATTATTTATATTTTCAAACACATCAGAAATACTAAAAACCGTATCTTAAACATTAGCCATACAAAAACCTACAATAAGGTCCATTTGTAATTCTAAAACTAATACCATTTTAGGCCCTAATCCTTCAGACACTTACTCTTGCACTTAACTTTAAGCATATGAGTAGTCCCATTAAAATCACAAGTTCTTAACTTGAAGCACATACATTGTATGTCTGCAGGATTGGGGACTTAGACAATACCTTTTCATGAGGATTTACACAAAGATATTTGGACATTTTCTAAATGTCCATTATGCAGCACATAGCCAGACCAGAACACTGCATTAGAACTTTTCTAGACTGTTGTGTAGCTGTGCCACATGACTCACTGTATCACACATTCTGGAAACAGCGAAAGTGAAAAAAACCTAGTTTCCTGACTAATTGCTTACTATTTTTACTTTACACATGGAAAGCAAAGAGCTGGTAACAAACAAACCAGCTCTGGAAAAGGAAACTTTTTTTTTTTTAAACAAAATCAACACTTGTTCTTACTTCAAGAGGGAGCAGAGGGGCTTTTCTGAAAAAGTTGAGAGGGCGGGTGGGGGGGAGGGGACTCCCGAGTATCCATGTGCCTCGGTCCCGCACCCGTAAGATGGAGATAACTGTACTTCCTTAGCTCTCAGGTGTTCTGAAGATGAATACTCCAATAGGGCCAGTCTACGCGAGAAGCGCTACATCAGTGCAGCTGCACATCTAGTGAAGATGCTCTATGCCAACGGGAGAGCACTCTCTCCTCAGCATAATTACTCCACCTCCATGTGAGGCAGAAGGTTGTCAGGCGAGCCTCTCCTGCTGACATACCGCTTGCGTGGCCAGCGCTGAGGTCGCTGTAACTTACATTGCTCAGGGGGGTGGCTTGGTCCCACCCCTGAGTGACATACGTGATATTGACTTAAGTGATAGTGCAGACCTACCCTAAAACAGGTTTCAGAGTAGCAGCTGTGTTAGTCCGTATTCGCAAAAAGAAAAGGAGTACTTGTGGCACCTTAGAGACTAACAAATGTATTTGTTAGTCTCTAAGGTGCCACAAGTACTCCTTTTCTTTCTGCCCTAAAACAGTTTCTCAATGACAGGTCCAGCGCTGGTCCCTGATATCTCCCTGATAGTTTAGGAAGGCAGCAAGCCAGCCCCTGGTATCAAAAGGGTTGAGAAACCCTGCTCTAAAAGATTAGGAAGTGCTCAGATCCTACCGCAGTGGGAGTATATCGGTATATAGATAGATAGGAGTATATACAGTGGATAGATACAGTCAAATAGTCTTACGCCTGATGAGTCAGTGCAGGCTACGTTGTTATTGCTGAGGCTGACACTATCCTAACAGGTGAGACGGGTCGGCGGCGAGAGGATGGCCCCTTGTTGACACAATGAAGCTTTGTACTCAGGATGTCAACACCGCCCTCCCCACAGAGGTGGCAGACCTGGATGGGGGGGAAGGAGGGGAGTTTTGGAGGAAGGAGAAGGTATTTTTACCTTATTTTAATGCTTTCCCCCAATTGACCCTCTCGTGTTAACATCTGCCCTAACCACCCTCTGCTCCCTCCTCTCTACGGGGGGGGGGTGTGTGGCTCCCCCCCCGCGAACACGGGGGCACGGCTCCCCCCCCCGAACACGGGGGCACGGCTCCCCCCCCCCCGAACACGGGGGCACACCTCTCGCACGCAGGGGCTGTCATGGTGCCCGCCGCGCCCCGGCTCCCTGCCCCTGCGCTTCTTACCAATGATGGGCCTCCCGTTGCTGCCCCCCCGGCGGCTCCCCGACACCACGGAGGCCAGAGCATTGGCGCAGAGGAGGAGGAAGAGGAGGAGGCGGACGCCCGGCGGGCAGCGCGGCCCGGGACAGCGCAGCATGGCTCCCTCGTCGCCGCCCGGCCCAGCACTGGCTCGGCGGCGCCCCGAGCGCGCCGCCCTTCCTGCGGGGTGGGCCCCGCCTTCCCCGGGCTGCACCCTGGGAAACGTAGTTCCGCTGCGGGGCTCCGCCGGAGGAAGGGGCTCTGCGGGGCGGGGCCACATGGCTTCCCCCACGTGCCCGAAAGCCCGGGGCCAGGCAGTCAGAGCCCCCGGGGCAAGCCGGGCAGCCCCAGCGGCTGGTGGGAGGAGCTGGAGGCAGGGGAGGAGCAGGCGTAAACACGAGAGCAGAGAGCCTGAGGGGTACCAATGCCTGGGCTACCCCACCCCTCCCCGGTGTGCTGCGACCGACGGACTGTCCTGGGCCAGGGGCATCGCTGGCTCGCTCTGTTACTCTGGGAGGAAAAGCGGGTAATACTCATTTTATCAAAGGCTCCCTCACTTCCTGCATACACAACTCTTTGGACCACATTGGTACTGTATTATTTCTCTGGCCCTTTCTTCATGTAGAGTTGTAGATCTGTGTGGAAGGGGTTTGCACTATCAGGAACTCGGACCGGGAATACAGCACTAAGGCGTCTTTGTGCTTTCTCAACCGGTGAGCTCTTTAAACTTAGCTCCAGTTCAAGAACTAAACTTAGCAGGCTCTTATTTAAAGGATTGTGGTTTCTCTGTGTCTCTTTCCTCCCGTCAAAGTGAGTGCATTCAGATAAACTCCATGAAGTGGCTGAAAACTGGCCCAAACGCCAACATATTGCTCTTCGGTTGTAGTTGAAAGTGCGGTTGTTGTCTTTGTTGTCAACCGACCCTGAATGCAGCCTAAGAACACAGCTGTGAAAGCTGACATGCTGTTCCCTGGCCTCCACTTTCACTTTGCCAGGTCATCTCTGAAAAACTGATTAAATGGGCACCACACTGAGTGATAGTACATAATATACTAGCTGCTGCTGCTGCATGCAGTGCCAGTGCCTCCAGTAAAGCTCTGGGCTACATTTGTTTACTATTTTTTTCTTTCCTTCCTTTTGTGTTTTTAAAAAAAATTTTGCCAATACAGATCTAAAACAACACACTCACAGAGAAAGAGAAACAATAAATAAACAGGTTTCAGAGTAGCAGCCGTGTTAGTCTGTATTCGCAAAAAGAAAAGGAGTACTTAGAATCATAGAATCATAGAATATCAGGGTTGGAAGGGACCCCAGAAGGTCATCTAGTCCAACCCCCTGCTCAAAGCAGGACCAAGTCCCAGTTAAATCATCCCAGCCAGGGCTAACAAATTTGTTAGTCTCTAAGGTGCCACAAGTACTCCTTTTCTTTTTAATAAATAAACACACAGTACTAAGGCAATTGGACTGATCCTGTGCCCTTTGAAGTAAATGTCAAAAATCAGCCATGATAATAGGGATCAGTAATGATACCACACTGAAGGGTTAATACAATGCCCAGCTAAGTCAGCAATGCCCATGTGAATTCAATAGGTACTGTTGTCAGATGTTCAGCTGTGTGTGTGTGTTTTCCCTATGTGCTATCCCATCTCTGAGCAGACAGCTGGCACGGCAGACCTCAAGCAAACTTCTTAATGACCACAAAATCCGTTAAGGTGTGAAGGTGCTTGGTCCAGTTTATTGTCAACAAAGCACAGTCCTAGCTCCCCAGATCAATGTCTACAGTTACATTAGCACATGTATGCCTGTGACAATGGATGCAGCTCAGTCAATGGCGGGAGTTTCCATTTCCCCCTCGGCTGACCAAAGACACTCTCTGTGAGATACCTCTTTATGCACAGATACAAACAAGTTACGTATTACTCCTGACATATCTAGGTGCCACTCTCTGATGTATTTGGGTGCCACCCATTACCTTGTACATGTTGGTTTGATCAAAACATCTCTATCCATCATGCTGTCATCCTGATCTTATCTTTAGGATGGGTCAGCATGTTCCTGTTATTTGGGGGGAAAGTGCTGGTATCAAGGTGTTCTAGTACCATCTTTCTGGAATGTGTTTGCATATATATTCATATGCCTAGCACTACAGGAACGCCTCACTTAACATTGTCCTGGTTAACGTTGTTTCATCTATTAGGAAACAAGCTCATTTAAAGTTGTGCAATGCTCCCTTATAATGTCGTTTGTCAGATGCCTGCTTTGTCCACTGTTTGCAGGATTCTCTGGAAGAGCAGCCACTCCTTGGGGGGATTAGAACCAGGGGGGCTGGCAGCCCCCCTCCCATCAGCTCCCCTAAATTCCCTGTAAGGTATGTGGCTCAGCAGCTGCCCAGCAGCAGTTCAGGTGGCCCTTCCCCTACTGCTGTGCTGCTCCTGCCCTGCCCTCTGCCTTGGAGCTGCCCCCAGGAGCTTCCTGCTTGCTGTGGGGGAGGGGTGCTGATATCAGGATGTCCCCCTGCTCCTGCCACCCCCCATACCCCCTCTCCACAAAGTGGAGGAGGGGACAGGGCTCAGGGACAGAAAGGAAGGAGCTTGCTGGAAGCTGTTGCTTCCTGTCTGAACTGGCTGATCTGCTTAAAAGGGCGATGTACTTGCATGGGCAATGCACGTCTCTCTCTCTCACTCATGCACGCACACTCCAGCACTTTGGAAAGTCAGCACCTGTGCAGCCGTGCATGTGCTGTCAGGAGGAGAGAATGGTGTGCTCCAGCTGGATAGGGTGGGCTCATCATCATATTCAGTTTTTACAGGGAAGTGTTTGTAGCTACTGCCCTGCATCTATTGTGTTTGCTCCCTCCTGCCTCAGTCCATGCTGCCTTGTAGAGTACGAGGCTACATTAACAACAGCGTATTAATCCTTGAGGGCTCGGCCGAGTGCTAGTTTATCATTTAGCAGCAAGGCATTCCCTGGGAAATATTTCACCCTCTTACTCCACCCTCTCAACCAAGCTTCACAATCATTCATTGCTGTCTACAATATTAAACTGTTTGTTTAAAATTGTTTAAAACTTATACTGTATATATATATCATGACTTTTGTCTGGAAAAAAAATTTCCCTGGCACCTAACTCCTATTTACATAAATTCTTATGGGGAAATTCGTTTAATTAACATTGAAATTAACATCCTTTCACATAAAGTTGTATTTTTCAGGAACGTAACTACAACGGTAAGTGAGAAGCTACTGTACTTAGGAATGTGTGTTTCTGCAGTATTAGCCCTGTTCTTGCCAGATTCTGTGAGCAGAGTTTGCCTCTTGCTTTAAATAACTTTGCTTTATATCAGCCCAGGCTTCAGGCCTGATACAAGACCTCTGATACATGGGCTTATGTTTCAGCCCCTCTTCCTCCTACAGGTATAATGGCCTCAATTCAGCAGTCTATGCCTATTGACTTTAAATGGGACTTATGAATATATTTTCAAAATGCTTTGCTGAATTGGGCCTGTTTCAAGGCCAGAAACATAATTCATGAAACTCTCAAATGTTCCTCTCTCCACATCTCAGCCAAAAATTCTATATGTCACTTTCCAGTACCCCTGCGTATAATATCCAGAGGACTACCGTGAATTAAACTCATCTTTTTCCTGTTTTATTCTGCTGCTAGGAGATTAAGGGGTCACTAATGGCAAGTATTTAAAATAAAATGAAATAATTCTTCAAACTAGTCCATATCTTTATCCTATTGAAGCCTAAGGCACAATTCTCATTGACTTTAATGGGATCAAGATGTGGCCTGCAGCCATACGTAATCAGTTCACAAAGTCAAATACTGTAGCTGGAATTCCAAAGGGAGTTGATAATTGTGTGCCCTATAACAGCATTTGTCGCTTGTTAATGCTATTACACTCAGCCCAATGTCTATGATATGGAAGGAAGAAGCAGAAGGAAGGGTTGTACCAGAGACAGATGGAAAAAGGGAGAAGAGAGAAATAAATATAAATACACTCAAGTATCTATGGAGCCAAAAAGGCATGGCCATCGTCACCCCAGCTGCTCAGTATGTTGTATCTCCTTTCCCCACCTTTCATCTGTCATTTTAAATCTCTTTAGGTTGTAAGATTTTGGGGACAGGGACTGCCTCCCCTCTGTATCTGCATAGCACGTTTTGGGTGCTACTGTAATGTAAGGACTTGATTGTGGAGTCACTCCAAGCTTTAAGTAAAAAACAGCACTTACCTGAGGTGCCCCAGGAGCAAATCAGAGACTGAACTGAGTCTCAGGGAGTCATGATTCAATCCTTGATTCCCACTTTGCTCCAGGGAGAGATGTAATCTGTGGAAGCACTTTCCCTGACATGTATTAGGTCCCCCTTCATGCCAGCTCAGCAGTGCTGGCAGAGAGATTGGGGCTGAGGTATAGTCTTTCTCCCAACCTGCATGGAAGGGGGAGTAGCAGTGACTCATGATGCAAGTAACCTACATAGGCATGTAGTGGTGTCTTATGCATCCTTACTCAGGTGCATATGGAGAGCCATAATCTTCCCCAAATAAATAAATGAATAGGAAATTATAATATTTGCTACAGTAAAACAGAGGTAACCAAGCCCCATGCTTCAGAGTGTCAGCTGATCTCCCCAGAGGATGAGAATCAATTTTCCAGGGTCGATAATGCACGATTACTATGGGGCAGTATTACAGTAAAGTGTATTTTGTTTTGTGTTTTACTTTTTTCAGCAGCTTCGTTTATAGGTCACTGGTGGAAGTGGGTTACCGGACATGAGGGCCTCTTGGTCCCATCAACTTTATCGTTGACAAATGCTATGTTTCTATTTAATATTGGAATTTTATTCCTGTCCTGATTCATAAAGGTTTAAAGAAATCAGTAATTGGGACTTAACATTCATTCTTTCTCTACCTTTTAAACATTGCACATAGTATATGGTCAAATGACTGAAACTACTGTGGGTTTGGTCAAATCAACCAAAATAAGAGCCAGGAAATTAGCCAAATGCCTAAAGTCATTCACTGCATTAAGTAAATAAGGGCGGGGGGAATCATTTTGTGGTTGGACACTCACGTTTAAACTTGCATTCTCTAGAGAGCTGTTAGCTTCTCTTATGGCATTTATGTATTTCTTGTTATTACTATATGCTCTTTGTATTACAGCAGTTGACCTGCCATGTCCCAACATACTTCTTACTGTACTAATATACTGAGAGCTATTAGTAAATATTAATCATTATGATTCTTTTCTATATTGACATCTCATGATTTCTTGGCCAAAAAAAATCCCAGAATCGTTTGTTGTGTTAGCCAAAAGTATTGTTAAATCCCAATGTTAAAGAGTGTTTTCTTTTGGACTAATGAATGTTTGTAATCATAATAGGCTGGTGCTCAATTATTAGTGATGTTTTTACTGAACTTTAGCTGACCCTAGTGAGTTATCAATAAGCTGCATTTTAGCTGGACCTTAGTTGTTATAAAATAATGGATTGTGTGTTCTTCTACTCTGACTCTCAACCCTTAGGAAAATGTGTCCAGGTGGCCAGAAAGGAACCGTTTGTAATTAATAAATGCAGGTGTTTTCTGTGATTAAAAAGATAATGATCTACCGAGAGATGCTTTTAGTTTATCAGAAATGACTGTCACAGATGCTTGCTGTCATAAATTCACTGTAACTGATAAAATATTAGTAATTAACAAAATGGACAGGAAACATTTGGTATAGCAGATGTGTTCTATAATCGATATAACAGCAAATCATGTATTGATTAATGTCTAAGAATTAAGAGTTTATTGTGATTACAGATGTCCCAGTAGTAATAAAATAGCTACAGATGTCATTGGCTTATTTGATTAGGTAAAGTTAGATTTTTCAAAATAAGATCAAAGCATGAGAGAGAACGATTTTAAAGGATTTTCCATGTCCTACACCAGTATATAAGATGTAATTCTGTGAGCTAGTTAGAACACTGCAGTGCAGTGAATTTCCCCAGACTGGTTTGGTATGTATACATTTCCTTTCTGTACTTTGCTGTGTTAATCTTTGACTAATAACCTCTGATTAAATAATTCCAGTTGAGCCAATTATCTGACGTCTTGCACTGTTGTTATTGTTATTAAATTCAAAACACACAACAGAGCTTACCATCTAAATAGATAAGATAGACAAAAGGTGGGAGAAGCAAGAGAGCTACAGAAAGGGGAAGTAACGGTGCCCAAAGTCATGAAGCAGGTCAGTGGAACAGCCAGAAATAAACCCCAGGTCTCCTGACTCCAAGTCCAATCAATGATGCTGCCTCCCCAGTTAAATTCAGCACATTCTCTCTCCTGCCATGCCCACCTTGATCTTGGCAATGTGAGCTCAGCTGCAGACATCACACATTTCTTCAGTTCCAAGGCTCCTCTGAAGTCAGCCCGCTGACCAAGGGCCCCATCACTAGCTAGGGACTGCCGGAGTGCAGTAGTAAGCTCAGTGCAAAGAAGCATGATAAATTGGAGAGAAGCTGGCCTGGAGACTGTTATTGTGACTGTGCCTATGCTGTGTATGACTCAAAAGCTGAATCATGGTCTAAGGCTTAGATACAGTGGTGACATTATAACGACATTGGCTAAAACTAAAAATAAAAAGAAGATTTGTCCCCTAATCAGAAATTTCTAAAACAGACCCAGATTTTATTGCCAATATTTTTAATGAACATATTTCCATTCTGGATAGCATCAAGTAAAATGCTTTGCACATGCATAATACGGCAGGGATCAGTGAGTCTGTGAGAACAGCAGATGGCTTATATACATCTGAGGAGTTTTTAAATATTAAACAAATAAATGAAGGTTGGAGAGGAGTGTCACACATACATCTTGTTGGGTGGTTAATCGGGCAGAAGAGACATCCCAAATTTTAATTGTCTCCATTTAATTTAATATTGCCTAAATGAAGCACTTTCGTTTTTTTCTTGTCTACTTTCGAAGCCTCTGTATCTAGATTATAGTTTATCAAAAAGTTCAACCATAAGTACACAATGAAGAAACTATCAAAAACACTGGCGGTAGTTAAACTATGAGATGGTATTTATTTTTAATTTCTTTTCATATAATTAATCATCCATCTGTCTGGATCGTAATCCTCAATGTACCTTATATTACAGCCATGTGTAAAAAATATGCCTTGAATTCATGGCAAGCTAAACGTATAAGCTGTGATACAACAGAAAAGGTGTAGCTAGTAATGTTTGCTAGTGAAGTTTGCAATGCAGTCCATGTAAGCTTAACTGAAAAATGCAGAATTACCCCTTCAGTTACTGCCCACCGGGCACCTGTCCATATTGCTGAGTTCCTCTGTGCTGAACAAAGCCATCAACTCCCATTTTAAAGTAGTTTTTCCCAAGTAGCTATTTCTCAGTGTAAGCCCCAGGCCAGAAGGAATTGAGCAGGCACTCTTCAACCTGATGATGAGTAATCCCAGTAAGGCTCAGCCTAGTGCCAGGCATAGCACTACTAAGCAGGCTGATATCTGTGACTTCAGAATGTCTGCTCCAGACTTGTCAGCAACGAAGCCTCTCGGCTGAATATTCAGTTCTAATGAAGTGCATGGAAGACTTGTCCTTGCTCCTGCCAGGCTTTTATGGACAGAAGTGGTGGCAATGTCCAAACAGAAAAACACAGTTAAGAGGTCACGCTACAGAAATCTAATAGTTCGACTTCTTTACAGGTTGGTGGGGGCTGAAGATAGTGAAATGAAGAAGGGGGTTGACATCTGTGAAGGAGGGGGGTGCTGAAGTTTCAAACCTTGACAAACCCTCAAGCAGTGGGAGAATAATACATTATTCTTGGCTGCAAAATGTAATTTTAAATTAAAACCACAGCTTGACATACCCTCCCCTATTGCTACACAGGTATAAACTTCAGCTTCTATTTAAATAAATAGGAGACCATTATAATCATTGCCTGTTTGAGCATCATCATAATTCCTTCATACTTGACATAGAAAACTATATTGTATGTAGTATTGTTGTAGCTGTGTTGGTCCCAGATATTAGAGAGACAAGGTGGCAGGGTGGTGCTGGGGGGCTTATGGGTGCTATATCCACCCCAAAATTTACCTTAGCACCCCCGTATCCACACCTTCCAACGCAAAGGTGAAAAGGGCTGAAGCCAAGCTGGGGCTAGAGCCATGCCCGGTCTCCAGCACAGGGCCCGCTGCCCCACAGCAGGGGGCCAGCAGCTGAGCCCCACTGTGGCATGCAGTGTGTTCCTGGTAGAAGTTCAGGGATGGGATGAATAAACCACATGGGAAAGAGAAGGTGCAAGCATTCAGGATCGGTGAGTTGGGAGGTGGGGGAAGTTGGGAGTCTCTCTGCGCATGGCAGGCAGGTTAGGGAAGGGGGGTTGAGGAGAGGAGTTGGGTGGCAGGTTGGGGGGATTATGGGAGGGGAGCTGGGTGGGGCAATTGGGGGGTTAGGCGAGGGGGGCTTGGGAGGGTTAAGGAGGCGAGCTGGGGGGGGATTCCCAGGCTCCAGCCCCAGCTGAAGCTGCAGGTCAGGGGTGCACAGCCGCAGCTCCAGCCACAGCCATGGGGGAAGTGCACAGCCCCGGCTCCGGCTGCAGCTGCGAGGGGGATGCACAGCCCTGGCTCTGGCCGAAGCCATGGACTGGGGAATCACAGCTCCAGCTCTGCCACTGACAGCTGAAGCTGAAGTCACAGAGGTCCGGAAAAGTCACGGAATCTGTGACTTCCATGACTTCTGTAACTAAATTGTATCCTTATAAATAAGCCACAAAAGGCTTGAAAGTTTTGAATATGTTTATGTATACATATGTAAGATAGGGAGATCTTAATATATGCATATATATTACGATATATGCATGTATATTAATATATGCACGTATATTACCTAGCCTTCCTACAATAATTTTATTTGAGAAAACCAAAGTTAATATTTTTTGTAAACTCAAAACAAATTCAAAACTTCAAACAGTTGTCTGAAAGTGTTTTAATGCTAATATTTCATCTATTTGACATTTTATCCATGTATTTTCTCCAAGTCTCAGATGTAATTTATTACATCTTTCTTGGAAGCTATTTTTTGGTTATAAACTGGTTGGATATTTTTAGTGCATTAAATGAAAAATAAAATAAAATGGCCAACTGAAAAAACTTTTTTTTTCTGTATCTTACATCAGTGAGTTCATTTAATCCCAACGAATTAAATTGAGCTAAAAAAAATTTAGGCTGGACAACTGGCAACATTTCCTAATTCTGTGGGTTAGTAAATTGTGAAACAGTGTCACAAAGGAAGTGGTGGAGGCCGCATTGCTAAAGTGCTTAAAATTAGATTGAGCACTTGTGTATACTGGGTTATAACAGTTCTCTATATTTGTACATATTTAAATAGTTGCTAAATATGGTCCCAGTAGATGGTGGTCAAGAATGCAGACCATATTTCCTTGGTTTTGCAGGATCAATAAACTTTTTGTTGTATGTAATTCTGTTTTTGTTCTATTTTTTCATGGCTGGGTGCTGTTGTCTTCCTTTGGTTCCTGCTGAGCAGAGCAAGCTAAGGGCTTGTCTTCACTAAGGGCTAAGTTGGCACTGCTGAGATCGATGCAGCAAGTATCGATTTAGCAGGTCTGGTGAAGACAGGATAAGTCAATTGGAGAATACTCTCCCATCCACTTTGGTACTCAGCTCCCCAAGCCCCGGTCTACATTAGGCGTTGAGGTCGAATTTAGCAGCATTAAATCGATGTAACCCTGCACCTGTCCACATGACAAAGCCCTTTTTTCCGACTTAAAGGGCTCTTAAAATCGATTTCCGTACTCCACCCCCAACAAGGGGATTAGTGCTGCAATCGGTTTTGCCTGGTCGAATTTGGGGTATTGTGGACGCAATTAGATGGTGTTGGCCTCCAGGAGCTATCCCAGAGTGCTCCATTGTGACCGCTCTGGACAGCACTCTCAACTCAGATGCACTGAACAGATAGACAGGAAAAGGCCCACGAACTTTTGAATTTCAATTTGTTTGGCCAGCGTGGCAAGCTGCAGGTGACCATGCAGAGCTCATCAGCAGAGGTGACCATGCAGAGCTCATCAGCAGAGGTGACCATGATGGAGTCCCAGAATCGCAAAAGAGCTCCAGCATGGACCGAACGGGAGGTACGGGATCTGATCGCAGTATGGGGAGAGGAATCCGTGCTATCAGAACTACGTTCCAGTTTTCGAAATGCCAAAACATTTGTTAAAATCTCCCAGGGCATGAAGGACAGAGGCCATAACAGGAACCCGAAGCAGTGCCGCGTAAAACTTAAGGAGCTGAGGCAAGCCTACCAGAAAACCAGAGAGGCGAACGGCCGCTCTGGGTCAGAGCCCCAAACATGCCACTTCTATGATGAGCTGCATGCCCTTTTAGGGGGTTGTTTGACTCCTTCAATGGAGATGGAGGCAACACAGAAGCAGATTTTGGGAACGAGGAAGACGATGATGATGGGGTTGTAGATAGCTCACAGCAAACAAGCGGAGAAACCGGTTTTCCCGACAGCCAGGAACTGTTTCTCACCCTGGACCTGGAGCCAGTACCCCCCGAACCCACCCAAGGCTGCCTCCCGGACCCGCCAGGTGGAGAAGGGACCTCTTCTCTTAAAAGGTACCTTTTAAAATACTATAAAAGGTTTAAAAGCCAGCATGTTTAGTGATTAATTTGCCCTGGCATTCGTGGCTCTCGTGGATATACTCCCAAAGCCTTTGCAAAAGGTTTCTGGGGAGGGCAGCCTTATTCCATCCACTATGGTAGGACACTTTACCATTCCAGGCCAGTAGCACGTACTCGGGAATCGTAGAACAAAGCATTGCAGTGTATGTTTGCTGGCGTTCAAACAACATCCGTTCTTTATCTCTCTGTGTTATCCTCAGGAGAGTGATATCATTCATGGTCACCTGGTTGAAATAGGGTGCTTTTCTTAAGGGGACATTCAGAGGTGCCCGTTCCTGCTGGGCTGTTTGCCTATGGCTGAACAGAAATATTCCCCGCTGTTAGCCATGCGGTGGGGGGAGGCAAAATGCGACCTTGTAACGAAAGCACATGTGCTATGTTTGTAATGTTAACAGCAAGGTTTACCATGAAAGAGTATACCCATTGTTCTATAAAATGTGTCTTTTTAAATACCACTATCCCTTTTTTTTTCTCCACCAGCTGCATGTGTTTCAAGGATCACAGGATCTTCTCCTTCCCAGAGGCTAGCGAAGATTAGAAGGCAAAAAAACCGCACTCGCGATGAAATGTTCTCTGAGCTCATGCTGTCCTTCCACACTGACAGAGCACAGACGAATACATGGAGGCAGACAATGTCAGAGTACAGGAATGCACAAAATGACCAGGAGGAGAGGTGGTGGGCTGAAGAGAGGGCTGAAGCTGAAAAGTGGCAGCAGCGTGATGAGAGGAGGCAGGATTCAATGCTGAGGCTGCTGGAGGATCAAACTAATATGCCCCAGCGTATGGTTGAGCTGCAGGAAAGGCAGCAGGAGCACAGACCGCCTCTACAGCCCCTGTGTAACCAACCTCCCTCCTCTCCAAGTTCCATAGCCTCCTCACCCAGACGCCCAAGAATGCGGTGGGGGGGCCTCCGGCCACCCAGCCACTCCACCCCAGAGCATTGCCCAAGTAACAGAAGGCTGGCATTCAATAAGTTTTAAACTTTTAAAGTGCTGTGTGGCCTTGTCCTTCCCTCCTCCACCACCCCTCCGGGGCTACCTTGGTAATTATCCCCCTATTTGTGTGATGAATTAATAAAAAATGCATGAATGTGAAGCAACAATGACTTTATTGCCTCTGTAAGCGATGATCGAAGGGAGGTGGGGAGGGTGGTTAGCTTACAGGGAAGTAGAGCGAACCAAGGGGCCTTGTTTCATCAAGGAGAAACAAACAGAACTTTCACACCGTAGCCTGGCCAGTCATGAAACTGGTTTTCAAAGCTTCCCTGATGCACACCGCACCCTCCTGTGCTCTTCTAACTGCCCTGGTGTCTGGCTGTGCGTAACCAGCAGCCAGGCGATTTGCCTCAATCTCCCACCCCGCCATAAACATCTCCCCCTTACTCTCACAGATATTGTGGAGCGCACAGCAAGCAGTAATAACAGTGGGAATATTGGTTTCGCTGAGGTCTAACCGAGTCAGTAAACTGCGCCAGTGCGCTTTTAAATGTCCAAATGCACATTCTACCACCATTCTGCACTTGCTCAGCCTGTAGTTGAACAGCTCCTGACTACTCTCCAGGCTGCCTATGTATGGATTCATGAGCCATGGCATTAAGGGGTAGGCTGGGTCCCCAAGGATAACTATAGGCATTTCAACATCCCCAACGGTTATTTTCTGGTCTGGAAAGAAAATCCCTTTCTGCAGCTTTTGAAACAGACCAGAATTCCTGAAGATGCGAGCGTCATGTACCTTTCCCGGCCATCCCACATTGATGTTGCTGAAATGTCCTTGTGATCCACCAGTGCTTGCAGCACTATTGAAAAGTATCCCTTGCGGTTTATGTACTCGCTGGCTTGGTGCTCCGGTGCCAAGATAGGGACATGGGTTCCGTCTTTGGCTCCACCACAGTTAGGGAATCCCATTGCAGCAAAGCCATCCACTATGACCTGCACATTTCCCAGGGTCACTACCCTTGATATTAGCAGATCTTTGATTGCGTTGGCTACTTGCATCATAGCAGCCCCCACAGTAGATTTGCCCACTCCAAATTGATTCCTGACTGACCAGTAGCTGTCTGGCGTTGCAAGCTTCCACAGGGCTATTGCCACTCGCCATTGGCGTCTGTACAGAAAAAAGGTGCGGAACGATTGTCTGCTGTTGCCCTGACAGAGGAAGGGGTGACTGACGACATGGCTTACAGGGTTGGCTTACAGGGAATTAAAATCAACAAAGGGGGTGGCTTTGCGAGAAACTGAATGGCCGCCTCAAGGATAGAACTCAAAACCTCAAGAATAGAACACAAAACGGGGTTTAGCAGGCCGTTGATTTCACAGAGGGAGGGAGGGAGGAGAAAATGAATACAAAACAAATCTGGTCTATTTCCTGTTTTGAGCCATTTCATCTATCTTTATACATCTTGCTGGCAGCAGACTGTGCAGTACGACCGCTAGCCATCATCACCTCCTGGGTGCTTGGCAGAAGATGGTGCAGTATGACTGCTGGCCATCATCTTCTGCTGGCTGCAGATTAAAAGACAATGCACTGCCGGTAGGACTGAATCACCATGAGACGAAACAAGGGAAACGACCTGGCTGAGTCACTCCCAGGCGCCCAGGCGCCCGGTTAAAAGAGCACCCAGGACTACGTCGACGACAGCTACCAGTCATACTGCACTGTCTGCTGCCAAAAGGAAATAAACTGCTGCTGTGTAGCAATGCAGTACCATGTCCGCCAGCACCCAGGAGACATACGGTGACGGTTAGCTGAGCGGGCTCCATGCTTGCCATGGTATGGCGTCTGCACAGGTAACTCAAGAAAAAAGGCGCAAAACGATTGTCTGCCCTTGCTTTTACGGAGAGAGGAACGGGAGCCTGACGATATGTACCCAGAACCACCCGCAACAATGTTTTAGCGCCATCAGGCACTGGGATTTCTACCCAGAATTCAAATAGGCGGTGGAGATTGTGGGAACTGTGGGATAGCTACCCACAGTGAAAGCTCCGGAAGTCGACGGTTGCCTCAGTACTGTGGACACAGTCCGCCGACTACATGCACTTAGAGCATTTGTGTGGGGACACACAGACTCAACTGTATAAAAACGCTTTCTACAAAACCGACTTCTATAAATTCGACCTAATTTCGTAGTGTAGACATACCCCAAGAGGTGGAAGCTATGTTGATAGGAGAGTGTCTCCTGTTGACATAGCGTGGTGTAAACACTGCTGTAAGTCGATCTAAGCTATGTTGAATTAAGTTACATATCTTACGTAACTTAACTAGTGTAACTTAGATTGACTTACCTCATTAGTGTAGACCAGGCTACTAAGGGAGAAGACTGTTGTGATGTTAAACACACTAACAAAGCACTGAGGGAAAGAATGGAAAGGTGGACGAGATTGATTAGATTGGCAGAAGCCAAAGAGGCTCATAAACTGGTCTCCAGCCCCTTTTCAAATTGTTCAAGTGAGAGCTGTGTAAAGCTGGAGGCTTCCAGAAAAAAAATTGTTTGCTCAGGAATAGTGATTGGATTGATGTTACCTGAATATATATGAGATGATTCAATCAATGTTTAAATGAATTTTAAATAAATTATATTATTTTTTTCAAATATAATAGAATTTTTCTCCCTTTACTGCACTAAAGTGGATCTAAAAACAACAGTTTTCATGCTACAGCTGTAGTGTAACAATCCCACTTCTCCTTCAGCCAAGCCACTATTAAAAATGAGTCGAGCTTCATTATTAGTTTGACTCAGCTCTCTTGGTGCAAAAATCAAATTGAGTTGATCATGGAGATAAAGGAGATGACTGAGATTTTCATAGAATCATAGAAATGTGGAGCTGGAAGCAACCTTGAGTGGTCAGAAAGTCCAACCTCCTGAACTGAGGCAGGCCCCAGAAAACCTAGGTCATTCCTAGGTGTTTGTCCAACCCGCTCTTAAAAATCTCCAGTGGTGGGGAATCCACAACCTCCCTTGGAAAGCCTATTCCAGCTTTAGCTATCCTTATAGTTGAAAGATTTTCCTAATATTTATCCTAAATTGCCTATTACTTCTTATCCTACCTTCAGTGGATATAGAGAACAATTTTTCACAGTCCTCTTTATAATAGCCTTTATATATTAAGAGACTGTTATGAGGTCCCCCCTCAGTCTTCTTTCCTCAAGGTTAAACACACCCAGTTTTGTTTAACTTCTCCTCATAGGTCTTTTATAATTTTTATTGCTCTCACCTGGGCCCTCTCCAATTTACCCCTATCTTTCCTAAAGTATGGGAACCAGAACTGGACACTACTCTTCCTGAAGTCTCCAAGTTCTTCCTTGGGGGATATCTCCACACCCACACCAAAAAGATATGATTGTTGATAGTTAGGAATATGAAAGAAAAAGTAGGGCAGTAAATCAAATTTCTGCTAGAGTTTTGTCCCCAGCTGCAGGGCAGAATCTTACCTCAGGAAAAAGTACTGGAGATGAAGAGGGAACAGGCAGCTTCTCCTGTCCTCCAGGGAGCCCAGAATACCCACTCAGGGCTCCCTAGAGCACTAAATAAGGTCCCATACAGAATGTCCACTGTTGTTCCACTGACTCATGGAGGTCGCTCTTCTGTACATAAACGTCAGATGTCAGCAAGCACTTGAGGAGGAGCTGTTGACACTGCACCTCATGTAGACTAGACTCCAGATTACTCCATCATAAATCATGGTTTTCTCTGTTTGGGAGCAGCTCAGCAGCCTGACCTCAACATTGTAGATCTCTGGCGCTTCATTGCAGGCCAGGTAATCATGCCAGCAAATGGCTTCCTTGCTGCCCTAACTGGCTCTCTGATAACATGACTCCAGTACAGCTCTGCTGCTGGAATTTATTCCACTGGTGGACGTCTGTGAAGGACACTGGGAGAAATGAAAAATAGGCCCATATCAACAGAAATAAATCTCCATTCAAAATTATGTTTTGCTTAGCTTGACTATTTTAAATGATTAAACTTTTGGTAAGGCAGCTCTTTTTATGGATAACTAGGCCATATTCGGCCCTGTGAGTTCGCCTTTACACTATTATTTGTAGTGGGGCCCTGTGATGGGGAGGTAGACCCAAGTTCATCCTTTTTGCCTAGGAAGGGCCACAGATGGGTGCAATCAGTGCAGACACTCAGGAGGGAGCATGTGACTGTAGAACATGTGACTGCCTGTGGGGACTGTATAAAGCCACACTCTAGGCTACCCTAAGACAAGATAGAATCAGGAATGATCTTGGCATTTTGGTTTCCATGGAGACTGGCAGGAGGACAGTTGTCTTGGGAAAGAGCTGTAGCTAAGGGTCTGGGGTGAGCTTGGGGAGAGCTAAATGGGTTGTAGTGAGTTGGGGCAGGAATGCAGGAGGTCAGTAACAAGATAGGGGAAAACCTGATACAAGTGTGACCGTGATCCCGTGGAGAAGGGCTAGAAAGAGCTATTGAGCCTCGAGCAGGACAAAAGGGACTTGAGGAATCTGGAGCCAAGCACAAGGAGTTGTATATACTTCTGTTTCATAACAGTGGAGGGGAAACTTTATTGCGAAATGCGAAATGTTGCGTTTCCAGCTTCATGGAGCTGGGCTGAGGAAAAAAAGAGAAACTGACGCGTGGCACCAAACCCAGAGGGGAAATTATGGCGATGCACTTACAGGCCCCAAGTGAGGTGGTGGGGAAGCACTGTGCAGTATCCTGCATGAACACTTAGTAAGAGAAACCTCCTGCCCCAAAGAGCTTCCAATCTAAACACACAAGAGAGACAAAAGGGGAGGAAGGGGATAACACTTCCTTTTTACAGACAAGGAACTAAGATGGAGAGAGATTGAAGGCTTCCCTACATGAACAATTAGACTGCAGCAAGCTGAGGCATGAATCTATTCCATGCCAACTATCCGTGTGCAACCTGCTGATGAATGTTAACATTTTGTTAATGTGCTTTCATCTAGTCCCCTTTCAGAGAGGACTACATCATGGCATTTGAACAAATTGTTAATATACATCAGCATGGTGTACATGGACAGTTAGACCATAGCAGGCTAGTGCAGAGCAGATTCACACCAGCTTGACATTGTCCAATTGTTCATGTAAACAAGGCCGAAGTGACTTGCCCAAGGCGGCACAGGAATTTTGTAGCAGAGCTGGGAGTTCGACTCAGGAGATCTGAGTTCCATCCCTGTGCTTTCCTCTCAGGAAAAAGGAAAATTTCCTCCATTCCTCCCTCATTATAGCTCACTTTTTGTGTTTTTTTCTTTTTTCAAACACACAAGGTATACTTTTTTTTCCTTTTGGCTTTAGAAAAATGATAAGAAATGAATCATCATATATAATCTGTGACATCCAGTTCTCTGATATCATACCAAGCTGCATAAAACTCAATGAAATACAGTGAGACTTCATCTACTATGTAGAATTAAAGAAGGGAAGCTTCTTTTATTCCCAAAGGTGCATATTCCCATGCTAATTTTACTCAATCCAATCATTTTAAAATACGAGATGCTATAATTACCCCTATTTAGAAATTTATGTGTACATATATTTGCTTTAGTTTTTCACCTTTCGGTGGGAATGAAAAGGTGGTTGGTTGGGTTTTGGGGAGGAGGGTTCTGTTTTTTGTATTGCTTTTCCAAAGACTGAAAAGGAAAAGGGAAGTTTTTTAAAACTCTTAAATTGGAGCTTAAACTCTTGGTTTAAGAGCATTGTTAAATTTGATAGATGTTTTATGCAGTTTGAAACTTCTTGGATGAAAATGTTCTTGCAGTTTTTAGCTGCATAAGGACTTGCAAAGAAAACTAGCTCCAGACATGTATTTTGTGTTGTGGAACAGAACTGAGTTGGGCGATAAAATACAGAAAACCAAAGCAAAATCTACACCTCAGGAAGGTGCTGTGTGTGCTCTATCCACCACTTAGCAAGCAGATAACTGCTGGAGCAGAAAACGAGATCTGAGACCAAAAACATAAAGATCTTTATTAATCAAAATGAACAGCTAGAATTGTACCTGGAACTGAATTGGAACCCAGTGCAATTTGTGAAGCACAGATGTAAAGGATCTAGGTTAGGGTTTGCTGTAGCATGCCCTCATCATAGTGTTTCAGCATTTATATTCTATTTAAGAAATATTCAAATCAAAGATAATTTTGGCTGGAATTTTCAAAATCTCCCTTATGAATCCCACACCAAGTTACTCCTAACTAGTAGCAAGGAGGAAAACAAGGAGAACATATAGCTAAACACTTTAGAAGCAGGATGAGAATTGTATTTAAGACTGCGTCTACTGAGATACACCCACTGTCTACCTTCACCCCACTCTGTTGTCACTCTGTATGCTTGAGAACCAGGGAGAAGGTATACTTGAAGCTGGAGCCATCCCCGCAGTGCAGAGGACATTGTGTCAAGCTGAACTTTACTAGCACTCAGAAATGGCCTCCACTCGCACACTGTACACCCAGCTGCATCAGTATTTCCCACATAAGGACATGTTATCTTCAGTCCCCTAGAGTTGTGACCAAGGGGTTTTCACACAGAGTGGCTTCTGTAGTCCCTGAGGACAGGGGTGGAAAATGTTGGGGGAACACTACTCCTCCTATGGTATGTCCAAACCCTTTCCTCCCACTTCTCCTTTCCGTTGCTCTGTGCCGGGGATGGGAGTATGTCACTCTGCATAGTTAATAAATACAATTTAAGTCTCAACTAGAAATGCCAAAAGTCTAATATATATCTAATTATTACTTCCTATTTCATTCATTTCCCTCCTAGTTAAGTAAATACCACAGTATTATAACTATCCTATTCAAACACTTGACATTTTTGGTGTTAACCAGAAAGCGATATTCAAACTTCAAAACGATCTAATGATACAAACTATACATCTGCTTAAGAAATTGCAAGCTAAATAAACTGGTCCTCTTAGGCCACCTAGTGTTAACATTGTAGTAGCACAAAGTTAAAACCATTTATAAAATCTTGCTTACAAAGGTGTTGAAATATATGTAATAGACAGAATTAAGGAGTTGATGGAAAGAAGATAGATTTTCAAAATAGTGGGCCACTTTCTGATCTCAGTTACAGCTGTCTGAATGAGATCAGTATCTGCCCATCCCCTGCACCAATTCTGAAACACATTTTAACTATACTTCAATAATGCAAATGGTGAGGTCTTTAAAACTGAGCTATTATATACATGTGCTATGTAATTAAGAACTAGCCTTATAGATTGGAAGATTTATAGAGCATGCTCTACAGCTCACACCCCCTTAGTCTGGACTGCACTGCCATGTAGACAAGCCCTAAGAGACATTGCTAGGAGTTCTGCCTGAGTAAGAACTGTAGGATTTTGTCCTTAGTGTGTAAGTAGTTTAGCTATGGTGCTTGTATGAAGATATAGGGCCCGATACTCAGGAGTAATTTTATCAAAATCAGGATTATACTACAGTAATGTAAAACTGGGGTAAGAAGAGAATCAGGCTCACAGTATTCTATATAAGAGTCCAGAATTGTCACTCTGTGCATCACTCTCAAGTTTAGAGTGTCTGGTGAGTCAATGTGAAACAAGGGAAACAGCTACAAGCATGGTTGAGAGCTCTTTTTGTTGAGAATATCACCAGGCTGAGCCTTCACTGGGATTCATGGTCTGTTACCATCCAATTTTTAAGTTCTCAGCCACATGATTTTATGAATTACACCCGTGTGATAGCATAGGCTTTCGGCTACTAGTTGATATATAATACAGCACAGAAATGCATTGTGCTAAACTGAAGTAGTCAAGCACTTGCAGAAGTAACCTACAATGTCCCATGTCAACTAAGCTTTCCTGAGTTTAAGTGTAATAGTACCCAGAAATAGTGAAATGCAAACACTGAATTTGACTTCACCAGCCAATCCAAACCCATGCTTCTGAGAGCACTGGGCTGGATTCTTGATAGTAGTTAGAGATGCAGTTTTTGCTTTATAGAATATTAATGAATGCATCTCCAGTCATTTTTTGTTAAGGGTTAAATTATAGCCAGCCAATGTGGCTGTGAGGTCATGAGTAGTGAGTAAGGAGTTTTCCACCCTCTTGAATGACCTGAGAAATGCAGCACCTGTGCTACAAACATGTTGCCTGGAAGTACTGTGTGTTACTAACTTTCAATTCTGGAGACCTTAGGTTCAAAACCTGAATTCCTCACTCACACAAAATGACTTCAGTGGAACATTGTACCCATGAGGAAGATGGCTGCCTAGTCCCAGCCCTATTCTAATATTTACTTTCCTAGAGAGTTTAAATTAATACCCTGGATAAACTTCAAATTGTTGACTATCTTCTCCAATGAAAAAATGAGAGGCAACAAAAGACCTAAGCCAGAATCGCCTAAGCAGCTGAAGGAGGAGCCTGCAAAGCCACAGGAGAACCTAGCTCAGGAGACTGCGGCACTGAAAGAAGTCCTAGCGAACTCAATCTCAAAAAGGATTCGTGGCCTCTCTCAGGATGTATATGATATAAAACCCCAGATATAAATCCCAGGCGGCTCACTTGGAAAATGAGCTACACAAAACTGCCATTGAAACCAGGAAAATTAGAAAAGAAACTGCCTCCTATATATTTGTCTCTGATGCCCATAGGTTATGTTCTCACTTATTTAGCTGTTTAATCACTTAATGATTGATGCCCTGCATGACCCGTCTATGGATCTAGGTCTTGTGTGTGTTTGCTTTTGGTTTGTTTTCTCCAGGTTTTGCAAATAGTAAACATTGATTTTTGTTATTTATATGGTATTTCCACCTTGTCCACATATTTATACATGTTTTGTTTCATTATGTGTTTAGATTATATATAAAATCAATAAAGTTTCAAAAACATAACAAAATTACTTCAATGGCAGGTTTGGGCCTGTAGAGGGAAAAGGAAAAGGAAATTGATTGCCCCATCTTTGTCCCATTTTGACACATCACAGAACTACTGAACAAACTTTTCAAGAATCAAGAAGACTCATTTCAATTCAAGTAATGTGTTGGAAGGCAAAGCAAAAGGAAACAGTATAGTAAATGCAGCTGCCTAACAATTACAAGCATTACATCATATCAGCATTAAAAAATTGGTCTTTTTTTTTGTCATTCATCTCTGCAGTATGGATCCCAGCTAGTAACTTTTCTGAAAGGCATCACATCAGAATGTTTAAAAACAAGAGGTGAAATCCTGGTGAAGTCAATAGCAAAACTCCCCTTAATTTCGGAGGGATCAGGATTTCACCCAACAGTGATAGAAAAAGCCTAATTATACATAATAGCATTACTGAGAACACTAGGCAGTCATATTCTTTTTAAATTCAGGGCCTGAGCCAAAATCTGTCCACTGACTTCAGTGAGCTTTGGATCAGGTGCTTAAGAAAGATGTGAGACTGAATTTGAAGGAGGGAGCAGAAGGTGAATCAATGTTTTATCTCTCTGCTCCAAATGGATTTACATTAACTGATGTGTGTAGTCCCCAAATTATTCTGCACCTTCACTATTATATAAATTCTAGAAGGTATAGGCTCCTCAGAAACAGATGCCTAATGTATAGCAGATATCATTTTACAAATGGCATTTTTTTATGCCAGTTTGCAATGATGTTTTTTGTTGTCGTGTTTCTAAAGGACAAATCATTTTCTCAGCCACAAGCCACACCTCTGTCAAGCTCAAGATCAAAATAGTGTTTCATTATGTTGATACCAATGAGTTCAATTCTTTTATTGATAAGACATTACTTAGACTGAATCAGTTTATTAATCAAAAATAGATAAATCAGCACAATACAGAAAGTTAATACATCACTGGTCTGGAGAGCAGTCTTGTAACATTCAGTTTGTCCCAAAGTATTAGCTCCCTTTGACTTATATTTATGCCCCACTTGTTTACAACAGATAGAAAATCCTCAAATCCACTGTATTAACAAAGTCTTATATCTCTTTTCTCATTTTGCAAGACATAAAGACATCTGTACCAAACAGATCCAGTTCATATAACTATCTGTACCTGGAAGATGGTGCTTATTTCACAAGCCCTCAACAGAATGTACATCTCATTTTCTGACAGACTCTACCGATACAAAGAACAGAACTACATGTACAAAAACAGGGACTGCAAGAGTTTAACTGCTAATATACTGCCACAATAAGCTGAACATGAGTATAGTTCACAGTTCTAAACTTAGCACAAGTATAAAGCATTCCAAAAATATATGATATACATTCCTTGTTTCTTATTAGTAACTTTCTTATTTTAGTTACACAACACACCTTATCCAATTACCCATATAATTAGAGTAATAAAGCAGTATATACATTTGGGTTAATATGTCGGTGAGAATTGACATCAGAGTCCTTAATACAAATCCATTCTTTATTTGGTAAAACTACCACTGTAACATGGCACTATAGCTTCTCAGACAATAATTTTCTGCTTCACCTTTGGTCAAGCTATAGAGCATTGTGGGGCTCTGGTTCAGTTCTGTTATCAATTCTTGACATTTTCCAAAAGAACAGAATTATGCTAAAAGATCTGATTAAACAACACACATGCTATCACAGAGCTAGTGTTCTGAAGAAGTAAACTTATTTCTTTCAAATATATGACAAGAGTATTGTTCATTTTTTTGGCACTGATTAATAAACCTGATTCTTTTCTAATTTATAAGCACAATCAAGATTCCATCCCTGGAGGTAAAATGTATTTCCCTGTAAGCAATATTAAAATGTGATCTCGGGCAATTATTATGTCACTGAATGAAAATTTGTCAGATTAATGGACCAATTCTACAGAGGTAACATAGGATAAATCACTGTAAGGTAAGCTAAGCATTCTGGTGTTCTGCCACTTGCAATGCATAACGTGAGTTTAATTATGAAACTTGCAACAAATAATTCTATTTACAGATCGCTATCCTGCCCAATGGAATGGATGTTCAATCAAAAAAATAGATTAGCTGAAATATAGAAAATGCACTACTAAAAACGGGCATAATTATAAATCAATGCTTCGGTTTCTTCATTCTTACTTGGAAATGGTGCAGGCTCTTCCAGGGTTTGAAGACATTTTAAAAGTACAAATTACTTCACTGTCATTTTCTATGGTAGTATCTTGCTTGGTGAAGTCAGTTATTCTATATGCAATTATAGCAAACAGTGGTATAAAAATTTAATAATAAATAACAACAATAATATCATCATAATTTAAATTGGTGGTGGAAATTGTGGAGCTACCTTTTCCAAAGGATACTGGTAATAAAGATACTTTATTATCATGGAAGGCTACATTCGTTTTTAAAAGCAATGACTGTTACTAAAAATTTGATTCTTGCAGCACTGGAGACATCTGCAAAACCAGAACTAATACACTGCAATTCTATCCTATCAGAAATTGCAAAGTTGGGGAGTCATGTGGTACCCATGACAAAGGTGGCTACCTAGTCTCAGACCTCTTCATTCCCTACATACCAATTCATCTCTAATAATTACTTTCTTGGCAAATTGGCAGTAAGTTTCTGTCATCAAAGTTGAAATTGATCCCCTGAATAAACTTTGAACTGTTGACTATGGATTCCAATGAAAAGGCAAAAAAAGACCTGAGCCTGCATCACCTAAGCAGCTGAAAGTGGAGACCGCAAGGCCTCAGCAGAACCTAACTCAGGATATCACGGTGCCAAAGGAATTCCTCACAACTGGATTTAATGTCAAAAGACATTTGTGGTCTCTCTAAGAATGTATGTGATATAAAATCCCAAATGACTGACTTGGAAAATGAGCTACAAAAGGAAATTAAAGAAGAAACTGCCTCCTTAAACTTAGACTAGACAAAGTGGAAGAAAAATAGGATGATTTAGAAAACAGATCTCAAATAAACAACTTTTGCCTCTTGGGCATAGTTGAGGGTTTAGAGGGGAAGAATATTATCAGCTTTTTTCAGAAGCAGCTCTCTGACATAAATTGGATCCCCAGCTGCTCCCATTAGATATTGAAAGGGCTCATCAAATGCCTGATACTACAAGTCAGGATTCTGGCAAGCCCAGACTCATCGTCTTCAAGCTACTGAAGTTCAATGATAAAGTAACATTAATGAAAGCTGCCAGAAAACCTAAAACCTTTATGTACAAAGGCCACAATTTTTCTCTTTTTCCTGCCTTCTCAGCAAAGTTTAGCAAAAAAAGGTTTACATTCAGTGCACAGGTGCCGACTTTCATTTTCCTGGGTGGGTGTTCCACCCCAAGGCCCTGCCCCCACTCCACCACTCCTGCCAGCACCTACCCCTGCCACCGAGCAGCTGATCAGCGGGTGGATAGTGGGTGCTGAGCACCACCTTTTTTTCCCCATGGTGCTCTAGCTCCGGAGCACCCACAGACTCAGCACCTATAATTCAATAGCATAAAGCAAATCCTGAGGGGGACCAACCTCAGATACAGCATCAAATACCCATCCAGTTTCACTATAGATTTAGAAGGTTCCACAGTATTTTGCATAACCCCTCTGAAGCTTCACGGACAAACTATTTTCCCATGTTATCCCCCCACCCCCCACTGTTCCTCAGACGTTCTTGTCAACTGCTGGAAATGGCCCACTTTGATTATCACCACAAAAGGTTTTCTTCCTTCCCCCCACCCCCTACCTGCTGGTAATAGCTCATCTTAAGTGATCACTCTCCTTACAGTGTGTATGGTAATACCCATTGTTTCATGTTCTCTGTGTGTGTATATAAATCTCCCCACTGTATTTTCCACCGAATGCATCTGATGAAGTGAGCTGAAGCTCACGAAAGCTTATGCTCAAATAAATTTATTAGTCTCTAAGGTGCCACAAGTACTTCTTTTCTTTTTGCGAATACAGACTAATACACGGCTGCTACTCTGAAACAGACACTTCAAAGACTGAGACCAGATTTGACCAAAAATAGCAGAATGTTTGTTTCATCCTGAAAAGCAAACCTCAAGAAGTTTAAAAATTAGTTTGTTTTCCTATGTATCCTCGTATATATATAGTAATATTCACTTATATCATTTTCCAGCTCCTAGCAGATAACCAGCTAGACTGAACTCTTCTGTTGATCTGAACTGAGCAATAAGAACAAGGGAATAATGCTGCAGTGCATAGACTAACCATTTAACACTAAGCTGAGGTTTATAGCACCATCTGCTGACTGAAGTATTATCTGCACTAACCATCGCAACTTGCACCGCTAGACATAATCTCTTCACTAGCTCTGCCTCTCATGGATTGTGTTACGGTGACCACAAGTTCTTTGGAATAGGCAACACTCCTTGCATGTAAATTACACTATAACCTTAAATAGCACTAGTTATTATTCAATTTGTGCAGAGCATTGGACATACTGTGAATATAATTTTATCTTGCATTTTTCATTTTTAGATTTCATACTAATTTATATTTGATTCACCAGATCAGTTGTAAATGTAGATGTGATGAGTTTGTTTATATGTATATGCATACAGTGGAGCCTCAGAGTTATGAACACGTTGGGAACGGAGGTTGTTTATAACTCTGAAATGTTCGTAACTCTGAACAAAATGCTATGGTTGTTCTTTCAAAAGTTTACAGTTGATCATTGATTTAATTCAGCTTTTAAACTTTATTATGCAGAAGAAAAATGCTGCTTTTCCTTTATATTTTTAGTAGTTTACGTTTAACACAGTACTGTACTGTATTTGTTTTTTTGTTTTGTTTTGTTTAGGTCTCTGCGGCTGCCGGATTGTGCACTTCCATTTGCAAATGGGGTGTGTGGTTGACTGCTCAGTTCATAACTCTGCTGTTCATAACTCTGAGGTTCTACTGTACATAGTAGAGAGGCTGAGGGAACTGTGCTTGTTTAGTCTGCAGAAGAGAAGAGTTGTGGAGTGGGATTTGATAGCAGCCTTCAACTGAGTGAAGTAGGGTTCCAGAGAGGATGGAGCTAGGCTGTTCTCAGTGGTGGCAGATGACAGAACAAGGAGCAATGGTCTGAAGTTGCAGTGGGGGAGGTCTAGGTTGGATATTAGGAAACACTGTTTCACTAGGAGGGTGGTGAAGCATTGGAATGGTTTACCTATGGAGGTGGTGGAATCTCCATCCTTAGAAGTTTTTAAGCCCTGGCTTGACAAAGCCCTGGCTGGGATGATTTAGTTGGTGTTGGTCCTGCTTTGAGCAAGGGGTTGGACTAGATGACCTCCTCAGGTCTCTTCCAGCCCTAATCTTCTATGATTCTATGATTCTATATGTATACATAAAATCTGTAGGTAGGAATATATTATACATATTCTAGAATGCCCAATAGTATATACAGGGTTATATTTGACTTAAAATATATTTGTATTTAGAAATGTTTAGACTATTATTAAATAATATAGGGAGGGGAGAAGAGGATGGAACTGAAGCCATCAGAGGTCTGAACATGCCCACACTGGCTTGTTTTAAGTCTGGGGGGTTGGTTTGTTTATTTTGGCTTCATTTTCCCAAAGGTTTTACAGTTTTACAATTCCATCTTGTGCGTGTTTTTATATATGTTATGTGTTTATATTTTATATAAAACAATAACAATATAGGTTTTTTTAAAAAGAAATTGTGAAGTTGGGAAAGATTGTATTTGCAAGGAAAACAAAATACTTCTGAGAGAGACAAGGTGGGTGAGATAATATCTTTTATTGGACCTACTTCTGTTGGTGAAAGTGGCAAACTTTCAAACTACACAAAATGCTTCTTCAGATGTCTAAATATCCACCTGTGACACTCTGAGTATCTTTCCCAGGCCAGAAAAAGAGCTTTCTATAGCTCAAAAGCTTGTCTCGCATCCCAACAGACCTAAATCCAATAAAAGACATTACCTCACCTACCTTGTCTCTCTAATATCCTGGGGCCAATATGGCTGAAACAACACTGCAAACAAAAATCCTACCAGTTCAGTTTTTCACTTCTGGGAGCATGCTCAGGTTAAAATTAACAACGTTGTAAGAAATACCATTGATCAAAAGTCAATTATGTTCCAGCAGAATGGATTGGCTGTTAAATGTTCATAGATTCTGTGTCTCTGTCAATCATAAGAAGCTATACTGGGTCAAACCAATTGTTCATCTAGCCCAGTGTGCTCTCTCCATACGGACCAGTACCAGAGATTTAGGGTGGGAGGCGTACAGAAAAGACCAGTTGGAATGATCCATCCCTGTCTTCTCCACTTGGTTTTCTGGTAGTCAGAAGTTTAGGGTTACCTTGAGCATAAGGTTGCATCCCTGATCATCTTGGATAATAGCCATTCATGGACCTATCCTCCCTGAACACATCTAGTGCTTTTTTGAACCCAGTTTACTTTTAGCTATCACAGCATCTCATGGCAATGAGTTTCACAGGGTAGTTCTGTGTTATGAGAAAAGTACTTTCTCTTGTTTGTATTAAACCTGCTCCCTATTAAACAAATATTTTGTGTTTCTCACTCTACATTTTATTTTTATGGTAGGAAAGAAATAGGCAGGAGGGATTCTGACCTTTGCAAACTATGTAAAGAGTGTTCAGGAGGCAGTGTTGGCCTATAGCATTGTAGTCAACCTTGTCTGAAGACCCCTTCCCGGGCTGTGAAGCTTTTTCAGCCAAATGGAGTAAGGGCTGTAGAGAGAGGCTGTGAGGATTAAGTTCTGTACCTTAAGAGACTAACACAGAAGAATTTGTAATGTGGCTAGGCTGGACTGCCTTGTTGCACTTCAGGAGGAAAATGCATTGGTCTTTCTCTGAGCCTGGAGACAGTTTCCTACTTAATTTTGTCCATCCCTCTGCTGGATCTGCTGTAATTACCCCCAAATAAAACAAACTGAGGAAGTTTCTGGAAATAATGAATAGGAGATTTTATCTCATTCTACCTACTTTGCACAAGGTAGAATGAGATTTGGATGTGAATAAAAGCTTTCAGTTCTCCTAGAGTGCAGCCTTAACAATTCTAAAGTTTCATTGGTTGTTGGTGTCTGCTCAAGAATTTATCTCAAGTTAAAAATCGACACTCTCCTTCTGGCAAATTATTCTCTACTGAAAGAATTTGTCTGCTTCCATCAGAATGCTTGGCTTTTGTTGTTATTTTTACTTAACCATTCTATTTAGTGTCCCTTCTTTTAATAAGCCTTGAAGCTTGCATAGTATGTGCTCACAGATTAATCAAAGGTATAGTATTTTGACACTTGAAAAGGGACCTTTCCCCGCACCAGAGAACATTCTACTTCTTTATCCTTTTGAAACTGAATTTTGTATATATAAATGGGAAAAAACTTACCTTCATTAACTAAGAAGTCTACTATGTAATATGTTACTTTCACAGCTGATGGGGAATGTGGTATGTCTGAGATGTTCTTCCATTCAAAAGGACTTTTTTCTGGATGCCACTGGACACCATAAATATGGGATTTATATGCTGCCATAAACAAATTTTCCATCAGTGCACATACTAGGTCTTCACTTAAGTCATTGCATGCACAATTTTATTACAATGAATACATTACTACAGATCTCACTAATAATAGTGGCTTCTCTAACAGGAACACAAAGCCTTAAGCAGCAAGTTGGATCTCTGTTGTGAAAATTTATTCCTACCCAAAAGGTTTCAGGCCAAGAACAATATTTATTTAAGTTTAAAAAAATAATTTGGCCAGTTATATAGTATGAGAACTTAAAGTTACAATTAAAATTAAGTATATTTTTAAAAGAAAAAGGGTTTCATTCTATATAAACAAGTTTCTGCAGGTTATTGTTCCCCCTTCGTAATCTGATTGTTTTAGTTGCAGTATTAAAAAACTGAAAAAAGAATGGTGTCATTTAAAAAAATGAGTGAGTGCTAGGAGTTTTGTTAACCGCACAGTAGTTACTATCCAGCTCCAGTACTAGTCTAGAATGTACATACACCGTACATTTAGCCTACTGCATAGCTTCTAGAAGAACAATGACTAAATCCTCTCTCTAGCATTCTCTAGTGAATCAAGACATATGCTTCTGGAGTTAAACATCCAGATAAAGGCACTGGTAATGCAGGAGTCCCTTGGAAGACAGCAATTACCAGCTTTCCCTGCGCTGCAGGCACAGATAAACAGAGCAGCATGGAGAGGCAGTATCAGTAGACAGCCAGCAGCAGAAGTCCAGAGTAAACACATTGCACTAAGGAGGGGTTTAAACTACAAAAATGGAAGTGGTGCTTCCATGTCTTGTCCCTCAGCACTGAAAATATTCTATTGATAAAGTGTGCTGACAAATCTGGTGTGGAGCAATTGGGTGACAGAGGGAACACGTATACTCAGAGACACGCACATCAAAAACCAAGTGCGAAGACGTAAGTTATCTCTAGAGTCCAGACTGAACACATTCCAATCAACTGAAAGGCAGGCAGTGCTGACACTCCTCTGATTATCCTAACATTAAATTTGTATTATGAACTAGTAACACCACTACCACGCTCACTGAGATCTTCCACAATAATAATAATTACAATCACAGTTTACATTGGAAACTGATCGCTACCTTCCATTGTGGATGCAAACTCTATCTTTCCATCTGTGTTAGTTGTCAGAACCTTATAGAAGTTGGTTAGTTTCTCATTCTTTCTGAAATTCTGCTGCAAACAAATGACAGAAAAAAATTGTTATATTTATAGATTTAGAAGAATAAACTCATTTGAATTCACTACATCAAATAATCAAATACCTTCATGGAGATACTCCACTTGTGAAAGTGTGCAGTCAAAGGCTCAGTGGCAAGTTTTTGCAACAAGTCATCTGGAAAATTCTGGAACATCCTGCTGTCTTTTGCAGCTTGTACAAAAAAAGAAAGGAATATTCTGACTATTTTATTATCAGTGGAACATCATTAATAGGATGGGGATACATGTGATAAAGTACTGGCTGAATTAATTTCAAATCCTTTTGATTCTGTTCTTTCATTAGACTTTATTAATCAAGAAAACCCCTGAAGTATACTCACATGTGTGTAATACAGCTCCAGCAGACTTCAGCCTTGCAATTCTCACCAGGCCATATGCTGAAGACCTGATCTATTGAGGTCCTGATTCTGCCACCTTTGTTCACACTGATTAGAACCCTATTCTACCATTAATTTCAGTGGGACTACCTACAAGATAAGATATTACTCTATGTAATTAAGAAAGTCAGAATTTGTCTAAATAAAGCAAGGCAATAGCATTTACTCCATTAATTATTGGCAATCAATTGGAGAAATCCTGCTCATTGCTGCAAGATAAAAAGCCATAGAAAGGATCATTCAGAGTCAGATTCTGCTACCCATATGCTGACTTGCATCTCATTCTGGAGGCAGACCAACTGCTTTCAATGCTATGTGTTATGCCACCAAGAAGAACAGGACTGCCATTTATGATTAGAAGTGAGCCAACCTGTGAAGTTCTAATGCAAATGTCTCCAACACTTGGAGGTGTTTGGATCCAAACATTTTATTCAGCTCATTACAGAGTTGGGGGACTAGACCTAAATTTTGGATCTCGGACGAAACTTCCCCAAAGTTCATGGCTGTTCAGAGCCACAATTTTGATTTTGGCCTCTCTGTATATACTTGTGGCCTGCAAATAGTTTGCTCTCAGACCTCTTATTTTATATTCATAGAATTCTATTGATAGAACAATATCAACATAATAAAAACATTAGTCTCACCTGTTCTAAATCTTCAACCTTAAATGTTGGTTCATTACAAGTAAAACATTAAAAGGGGAGAGAGAAGCTCGAAAATGATTCCTGTGAAACCAAATGATATTTGTAGTGTTCACCTGTGGTAAAGTTCAATGGAAGTGAAATATTCTCAGTTTTCGGTTTAACCAGTAAGTTCTTCCCACTGGTGAGATATGTAAGCTCTTGATGTCCCAGACATGTTCCCCAGACAGAAAAATCATCTCCTTTATCATTAGTCTTTAAAATAAGAAGCAAAAAAAGTCAAGAAGTATGTCAACACATAAAGTAATTTAGGTACACATTAATATGCACTGGACATTTCTAGGGTATTGGATTATCTCGGGATAATCTTGTGAGTGGCCTGGACATGAGAACCATGAAATGAGGACATTCCTACTATGAGGCAAGCACAACATTATGCATTAACAAATTGTACATCCTTTTATTTCTATGGGGGACAGGGAGTTCTGCAACATCTAGCCCTTTTATGTGCTTGACGCTTGCATAGCCAGCAATTTTGTGCTCTAGGTTCCTGGAGGAGAAATTCTGACTTTAAACAACATAAAATAGAAAGTGGTACTGTTACCTTAAAAACAATGAAACTGATGTGAAATCTGAGCTAAGGGCAAAACTGGGGTAAGGAAGAAAGAAAGAATAGCTAATAAAAAGCAGAATGAAACTAATTTTTGTAACTTAAAGAAGCACATTTGGCTCTGAATATTCACAGAGAGATCTGGACAGTGAGAAGGTGGCATTTTTACACAGTAGTTTTTCTGATCACACACAGGTTTTAAAAGCTCTGTTGTCTCCAGAACGTTAAGGTGCTACCTCCATCTTAACTATATCACTGACACTGTGACCCTAAAAGCTCACAACCTTGCTCCTACAGTAAAATGTTGAAATATTGAATATCTATGCAAAGAAGCTCCAACAGTATCACAGTATATTTTGAGCTAGGCTTGGAAGGATTAGATATTAGATACATATTAGTAAAAGTCAATTTCACCATACATACACAAACCCATGAAAAAATATTTCCATCAACGATAACTGAAATGTACAAATAAGCAAAGTAAGGAAAATGCTGCTTCAGAATTTATGAGAGTTTCATTAAGGGTATTTACTTTTGTATATTTGGACATGTGATCATGACAATTTATATTTAAATGGTATAAAGCTTTAAACATGTTGAATTTCAGCATCTACTGTCATTAAATAATTATCTGACCCACCCTGTTTTCTCACCCTCCCCATAATTTCCTGCAACTGTGAAAATTTAAATTGATAAAAATCTAAAAAAATGCTTTAAAATAAACATCAATATTATCTGTAAAAATATTTAAAAACTTAAAACAAATTATGGCAAGCCTATTAATAGTCATCTGCTATGTAAATACTAGATGTGTAAAGCTTGCTGCTCCTTTCACTTACTCTGGTGCATGTGAGGAATGAAGGATGTCAAAAGAGTTTAAGTGAAACCATAATCAAGCCCTTAACATGTACTCCCCTTATATTCACTGTCCCTAAAAATGAGCCTAGATGATAATCACATATTTAACATCTAAAGACTGATTTTTTTTTCTAATGTAGCTGAGAAAAGTGTAAGGCAAAACTCCCATTGGCTTCAAATGGACTAGGATTTCACCCCTTGCGTGTACATGTAATTTAAAAACACAGTCACACCAAGTAATCTCTTATTTTGAATTTGACAAGGAAAAGTGGGAAGAGACATGGACATGAATTTAAAAGAACAGTAGAAATTCCAGTCATCGTCATATGTGCAAACATGCTCTTGACTGTCTCGGCCCGCCAGGGACTTACCCTGACAGGCCACATGCCAAAGGTTGCCAATCCCTGGTGTAGACCATGTTTAAAAAGATCTTCTCTCAGACTCTGTATCTAAAGTATGACACAAACAATTTATTGAGTTGCTGTGAAATGTTCATATTTCATGATCACTACTGTTTACTGTATGGTCCCCCCATCAGACTCTATGGCCCTTGCATGCTTACTCACATGTTTAACTTAACACGTTGTGCATAGTTTCATTGAGGTAAATGGGACTACTCACACTACAGAAAGGTAAGCAAGTCTTTGCAATATCAGAGTCTATGATAACCAGATTGAAATGCCCAAGAAAAAAGATGGCGGGGAGAAAACAAACTGCATAGAAAAGTGACTTGTGCCCTCAGATACGTGTATACATCAGACCAAACACACATTGTACTGACCCCCAGTTATTTCACAGTGGCCACCTGTGCAATGAGAAAGACCCAGAGCACCGACAATCATACACAACACTATCCAGGGTGAAGCACCTACCATTTTGAAATAATCTCTATAAACCAATACCAGTGAGAAAATATCACTGTGTTTTCCTTGGCTGCTGTATGCTATATTCTGCACAGCAGGGTATATAGGAATACTGATTGCAAGCTAATGTTCCCTGATGCTGCATCAGTTTATGCATTGTACATATTATGCTTTAGGGCTGATCCCATTTTTTTTTAAATTAGACTTTGCTACAGTGGTTTTCATTGAAATTTTTAATTTGGATGAAAAAAATGCATAACAATCGCTTTTTTGACCAGCTCCACTATAAAGGTTCCCACCAAAAGAGAGAGAGACTGACCTCTCTAGAGGTAAAAGATTAGTAAAATGGAGAGATTCACTGCCGCCAGGACCTTGGATGATCACACTTCTACTTCAAGATAGGCCAAGTGGGACACAACTAACCTTTGAAAAAACTGACTCTTAGAAAATGAGAATTAATTATTTATCTTCAGTGATGAATCAGAGCATCACTAGCATATTCCAAAAGAAACAGCCTCACTATAAATTATGTTATCCATATAAATCTAGATAATTCTCTGTAAAGAGCTTTTTTCTACCCGGCTGCCTTACTGTGCGATGAATCAAGCTCACTTCTAAGGTATTGTGTACTGATTTGCAGTTACTGTGGGTCAAATTCAAAGGAAATTTGTAAAATGTGTGACTCACATTAACTTACACTTCCCCTCCCCCCCACACACTAAAACACACTTAGATCTATTGAAATCTATTTGCCCATGTGTAAGAATAAGGGAATTTGATTGGGTGGGTGCCAAAAGAAGTTGTAAATAACACCACTTTAAAGGTCTCTTTAGACTCCCTTTAATGCTATATAATGATATGACTTGAGCAAACTGTATATGTACAGAATTAATGCATTTAACATTTAAATATTCCCTGTTTTTGGATGGTATTATTATTATTTACTATTTTTATTGCACCAGTGCCTAGAGGCCCCAGTCAAGAATACAGGCTTCATTGTGCTAGGCTCTGTATACACATGTAAACAAGACTGTCCCAACTCCCAGAGATCAGAGTCTAGGTATTGATAAAATCTAAGAGGAGGAAACAGATAGGAAAAAGGATGAAACAGTAAAATTCACACAGGTAGAGTAAACAGCAGGCCCAGCTTGCCATCTGCATTGCTATGTATCATGCACCTAAACTTCTACTCCAGGCACCTCTCCTTTTCCTATGGGCTATAGTTTGAAATTCACAGCTGACTTCTTGCTAACTGATCTATTCTGTTTTTTCCAGTCCCTTTCTTGCAGCATCAACTTGTATGTCTTAGCCACTTCTTCTCATTGCAGCATATTTATGAGGCTATTTCCTTCATCATAGCTCATATCTGCCTTCATTATGCATAACGGAAGAGAGGCAAAATATCTGTATTGCTAGGATAGATTTGTACAGTTAAATATGTTGGGGAAAGTGTGTTAACTACAGTTAGCAAAGAGTGTAGCCAAGATTTTCAGAAGCGACCCATTATTTTGAGGTCCTGACTTTTTGAGTGCTCAACCTGAAACACTAAAAAGGGCATGATTTTCGGAAAGTTCTGAGCACTCACCAAACCCCTGAAAATCTTAGCCTGATTTAGTGTTGAGCAGAACATCTGAGCACTTCTTCTTCATAAAAAATACACTGGATACCAAGAAAGTTTGTGTAAGTGTTGGCAATAAGGGTGACTAAACTAAATTTTACAAATAATGTTGTACAAATAAAGAAATTAACAATTGACTTCACTTAAATTATTTAGCGATGGGCCTCAAACCTTAAAGTTCAGATTCTAATTTTCTGAAGTTTGGAGGTGTTCAGTTCAGACCTGCATCTAGAGCTATTAGATGATTTGTTACACACACATACCAACAGTCAGCTGCTTATTAACAGGCTAACAGGAATATACTGCACTCAAGTTGGAGACTGTCCAAATATAAGCCTCCCATGATTTTGGTCCCTGAACACTGACAATAACCAGAACAGTTTTTCCTTTAAGTGGTTACCTTTAGTGCCTTCTTGTAAAATATCCTAGCAAACCTAGAATATTCTGAAGTCTTAAGACTAACACCACCTCCTGGGAAAAGTACCCTGAAAAACAATAAAGTATTATTACATGTAAATAACTACAGGTCCAGGCATAATATAATGGGTAAACATGGACAAGACTGATAAGAACCCTGAGACCTAAACTCACTGGAGGCAAACACCAAACCATATGATCACAATGTCTATGTCCTACAGTAAATTCCAACACTTCAAAAAAGAGGTGGGGCCTGCTGATAATAATTAAAGATAATATTTTCAGAGTGAGAAGAACCTGAAGCTAAAACATACAAGCCTTACAAGATAAAAGGCCATATATAGCATTCTGATCCATAGCTTCCATATACGATTCAATGGATGCAGATACTTTCTTTTACAGAGTCAGATTCTCACAGCCCTTACTTAACAGAGCAGGGCAGCAAGATTGGGTCTGGCCCACCCTTACTCACTTGTGCAGCCCTCCTCAGATTGCAACTCTGATGACAGATGAGTGGGGATGAAAAGTAAGCAGCAGCTACTTGACCACTACTCCCCTTTGCAAGTAGGTGGGTGTTGAGGGGGAAAGAGTGAGAATAGACTTGGCTCTGTCCTCTCCAATAGCCAGCCAGATATGTTGGCCAAGTTGACAGCAGAGTCTTCACAAAAAGGAGTGAAATAAGTTACTCCCTCCCCATGTGAGCAAGGAAGGACTTGTCACTCTGAGTTACAGGTCATCCTGGTGCTGGACAGCTATGTGCCACCTCTCACTCAAGGTGTGTTTGGCATTCTACAGAACATAAAGACATGGTCCTTGTCACAAACAGTCTGCAATCTAAGAACCTAGCACTGCCACCTTTACTTACATTGAGTCACAGTTTATTTCATGAGTAATCCCAATGAAACTATTCATGGAGTAAGGTGGCATGAGTAAGGGTGGCAGAATCAGGCCCTCTGTTGACACACTATCATAAGGGTTGAGTTGGATGGAGCAAGGAACAAGGCAGAAGAAGTTTCAAGGAGGAAGTGTGGGAGGAAGAGGGTGAGACAGTAGAAGAAGCATGGAGAGGGTTGGAAGAGGAGAAGAGAAGGAGTAAGGCGGGGAACAGTGAGTTGCAAACTGCAGGGGCTGTGAAATAGCTTTGGCAAAATGAAGGCCATCACTGAAAGGAGGTATGGACAACATGATGAGCTGCTGGCTTCCATTCAAATGCTGCTCCTATCACCCTGCACACAGGCAGAAAGGGGTGCCAAGTGAAGTACTTGCAGCTATGCAGCTATCTGATAGATACACATTTCTAAGGAATGGACACAAATTATTTCCTCTTTTAGCAGGGGTGTGTGCATGTGCAGTACTTAGCACACATCTGCAAGAAAGAGGAAGATTAGACACGCATTCCCTACTTAGGAAAATGAAGTATCTGAGTCTGGAATCACAAAGGGTAAAACCAAGAACTTAACAGTAAAACAACAGTGGCTCTGATAACATGAAGCCTTTCTAAAATATATGTTAATGAACATTTCAATAGGAGACTGATGCACAAAACTTACCCATTAATAGACTGGAAAATTTCATCATACTCTTCTTCTGAAAGAGTTAGTCTGAAATCCCCACAAAGATAGTTACAGGATCAATCTGAAACTTCACCACATTTTACCATTAAAATACCAAAGATACTTAATACAAACCATCTAAAATGAGCATGAAAGTATATAAGATGTATGTCTGAAAAGTAAAGAAAAGAGTAATTCTAGGTCATTAAAGGCAAAATCTGCCACCCTCACTGCTATGAATGGTACCTTACTTTTCAGGTAGTATATGACAAGTGAACAACTACAAAATGTGAAATACTGGCTAGGCAGTGGGACTGCTAAAAAGGACCAGAGGGTTACAATGGACCACAAAATGAATACGAGTCAACAATGGGATGCAGTTGCAAAAAAGCCTATACATTCTTGGGTGTATTAAGTGGAATGTCATATGTAAGACACAGGAGGTAATTGTCCCAGTCTACTTGCAATGGGGTGAGGCCTCAGCAGAATGACTATGTCTAGTTCGGGGCACCACACAGGAGAGATATGGACAAATTAGGGAGAATCCAAAGGAGAGCAACCAAAACCATAAAAGGTTTAGAAAAAGCTGAACAATCAGGACAGATTAAAAAAATCTGGGGATGTCTAGTCTTGAGAAAATAAGACTAAAGAGAGATCTACCAACAGTCTTCAAATATGCTAAAGTCTGTTATAAGAGGAGAGTGATCAATTGCTCTGCGTGGCCGCTAAAGGTAGGACAAGAAGTATTAGGCTCAATCTGAAGTAAGGGAGATTTAAGTTAGATATTAGGGTAAACTTTCTAACTGTAAGGATAGTTAAGTTCTGGAATAGGCTTCCCTGGGGAACTTGTGGAATCCCCATAATTGGAGGTTTTTAAGAACAGGTTGGATAAACACGCATCAGTGATGATCTAGGTTTACCTAATCCTGCCTCAGCACACAGGGCTGAACTAGATGACCTCTCGAGGTCCCTTCCAGCCTTAAATTTCTATGATTCCATGGATGGTGCCTTATTCTTTAGGGAGTCTCACTGGGCCAGTTCATGCCCCATTGAGCCATACATGGACAGGACTGTCTGCATACAGAGCTCACTCTTTTCACACAGAAGTGGGGACTGCGCCAACTTCCTATCTCCACACCAATAAGCCTCAAAGAACTTAGTCAGAAAAGACAATATAGTCTCCCTGGCCCCTCCCTCCAACCCAGGAGGCTTTGGGAACAATGCTGAAATAAATTTGTTAGTCACTAAGGTGCCACAAGTACTCCTTTTCTTTTTGCGGATACAGACTAACACAACTGCTACTCTGATCCCTGGTAGTGTGTCTCCACTGGAGTCATGGTGCCAGAGATGATGCAGAGGCATAGGGCTCTCATGTGGATGACTCTGCCTTCCCATGGATCTGTTAGGATCTTCCAGATCCCTAGGGATTCATCAGATTTGAGGGAGGGACCTATAACAAAAGAGTGGGATGAAGTGGCGGATTTAGAGTTAGTGGGCCCTGTGCGCAGCTTCATTTTTCGGGGCCCTCCCTTGGGACCCAGCCAAGAAAAAGAACATCCTCTCTTATCTCCCCCCCATTTTTCATTTTTTTCCCTTCATCCTCCTCCTATATTATAAGTACTAGGAAGTAAATGAAAATAAAGTGAAAATAAATAAATACCTTGATTGGGGCAGGGGTTGGGTGCAGGAGGGGGTGTGGGGATTGGGATTTCACACAGAGCTTGGGTGCGGGGTACAGGCTCCGGGCTGGGGCAGGAGGTTGGGGTGCAGGAAGGTTCAGAGGGGCGGTGCTTACCTTGGGTGCTGCAGCTCTTAAAGTGACCGGCACACTCCTTTGGCAGTGGTTCCTAGGCCGGGGGGATGCGGGGGTCTCTGTGCGCCGCTGCCCACAGGCGCTGCCCCCACAGCTCCCATTGGCTGCAGTTCCCAGCCAATAAGAGCTGTGGAGTTGGTGCTTAGGGTTGGGGTAACGAGCAGAGGCACTCCACCCCCAGGGGCTGCAGGGACATGCCAGCCACTTCCAGGAGCAGTGCGGCGTGACAGAGGGAGGCATTGCGGGCAGGGAGCCGCCTTAGCCCTGCTGCGGGCACATTTCTGCACGCCCCTTGGGAGGAGGGGGGCAGGGGGTCTCCGTGCGCTGCCTGGGGCAGGGGCAGCATGCGGAGCCGCCTCCCCCCACCGGGGAATGCAGAGATATGCCAGCAGCTTCCGGGAGTGGCATGGGGCCACCAGCCACCATGGAATACAGGCAGCCTGCCTGCCTGAGCTCTGCTGCACCACCAGCCGGGACTCAGGAGCAGGTTGTCAGATGAGATTTGTCCTGCATTTTGTGGGGCCCCTGTCACTGGGGGCCCCATGCCACAGCACTGTCTGTTTCATGGTAAATCCGCCCCTGGTGGGATGACCTCTTCAAGGAGATCCTTGTAGTGATTTCATCCCCCAGCTGAATTTGCTGGAGGCCGGGCACCACGGGCCCATACAGCTCCCCACCCCTGAGCACAGAGCGGCCATATTAGCATATCAGTAAAGTCTTCTGTAAGATTAGATGATCAATAGTACTGCTCAGGCCGTTTCATCAACATAAAGAGTGCTCTTAAAAGGTAGTTGTGTTGTTGTCCATGTCAATGAACAGAATCATTTTAAAATTACAAAACCAACATGGAAATAAGAAACTTTGTTTCCTCTCCTCCTAGTGCACAATTTTTCTTGTTGTCCTGGACACCTTTGATCTGTAGTCTCAGTTTTAAAATATTTTAACCTTCAACTTGTGGTCAAAAGAATTTTTCATTATACTTTTTTGTCAGAGATTCAGCTTAGATCATGATACAATAATATCCTCAGAGAAAGGAACTTTTGAAAGATATTACTTCTTGATTATAGGCAAATAGAATAATTACCATAGTTGGCACCTTGTACAATGCACAGCTACACAACTCAGATTCTAAACTATTGGGGAAAAATGTTTTTCTAGTGAGAATTGGAAGCTGATGCTCCTTAGTATATTGCTTTAATTTTAGTTCTTTGGAAAGAAACTCCATCAAGAAATTGTTTGAATTAATTGAAAGTTCAGTGCTTTCCTATGAACACAAAACTTTGTATTGTAGCTATTTTACCTGGCAGAGACACAATCTATTCTCAATTATAAATATGCAGCCCTGTTCACTTCATTTGGGTCGCATGCTTGTAAACAAAGAGGTATGGGGCTTTGATTTTGTTTAACACTAGAGTGCTGAACTAGAATTGTAACCATTCAGTTAAAAAAACCACCCCAAACTCATGTTAAATGGTGTTGTGAATGCATTACAGGTATTGGCACCTCTGCTGTGGTGTGGCTGTGATTTACTTTCTTCATGGGACTCTTATTTGGTTTTTAATGGTTACGCCTATTGTATCACAACAGAGTGAACTGTACTTAGGAGTCATTTGATTTGGGTCTTACCTCAACAGTGAGTTTTGTAAGGTGGGTGGAAGGGCTATTATTTTACACCCACAGAAGGAAGAGGGGGCACTTTGAATTGTAAAGGACACATATTTTCTTCCACAGTGATTGAAGCAGGAGTACCTCTTTAAAGTACTAACTTTCTATAAAATGCTGATGCAAATATAGTTAGCTGCTGACTGTCAGCACACTGTAATGTAAATAGTTTTTGTAATTTTGTACATGTTATAATACGTTTATATTAAAAAAGAAGTAAACTTAATATAACATTCTAGGTGGATCATGCAGTCTTTTTGGTCTGTGTCCTTCTCAACTTTTTATTAAGAAAAATTTTCAATTAGTACGTTACTCTTTATGTCAAACATTGCTTATTATTTAATCAGGATCAGGTTAATATTCAAAGTACCTGGCTAAAGATTCTGGCTTGCTGGCTGGAGAGTCCTCTGAGTATGCCAAAATGGGTGACCAAATTTCAGAATCCTCTTTTTGACGCTTCTCTTATGTACATACTTTGTGTGAAAGCTTTTGCATTACAAAGACAGTCTGTATTTTGCAATACCACATTTCCCGAGGAGATGTCACACTTTTCCAGTAATGTTCAATACAAAGTCTTGCTGCTAACAGTAAAAAAGGAAATTAATTTGTTGCTCTCGTTGAAATGTATAACCTCTCCTGGAGCATTAAGGAAGCAGGTCACCTCTAGGAAGCTGGCATTTTGCGATAAGATGAATCTCTTTAATAATTTCCTCCCAAAACCAAAATTGGAATGAATCTTATGCAAGATATGCTATGTAAGGTATCAGTGGAAAAATTATGATTTGCTAAATATGATAAGCTTTTTTATATGTATGTCATCTTTGTATTGTGAGTTATAAATGTGTGGTATATTGATGTCTCAAGCTTGTGCTGTGTTTCTGGGTGACACCTCTAGACCGATTAGCATCAGCACTATGCAGACTGTGTGAGGCCCATCAAGGGCAATCAGCTGTACAATGAACCTGTTGAGAGAAGCAGGGGCTACACTTTTGAGTCAAAAGGAAAGGAGTACTTGTGGCACCTTAGAGACTAACAAATTTATTAGAGCATAAGCAGCAGGACATATAGGAACATGCCTATGGACCGGGGTTTCCAAATTCTTTTCCATGCCTATCTGCTGTAAATTTGTGTTTGGGACAAAGGAAGTACAACCCATATTGCAGAGAATATAAAAAGGCAGCTGTATCACTTCCATTTTGTCTTTAATCCTGCATCTCACAGTAACTTCTCTACAAACCCATATCTGATACAGCGTTGCAGCTGGTACTAGCTAAAAAGAAAAGGCCTTTCTTGGATTCCAAGCTTGTGAAAGAGTGCATGTTGGAACTGCTGGAAGAGCTTTTTGCCAGAGATAAAAACAAAGATGACATTGTGAACCGTGTGAAGCAAGTTCCCCTGTCTGATTTCACAGCAATAAGAAGATTGGAGGTAATTTATGGGGATTGTTTGTCGGCACTGTTTTCTGATTTAAAAAATGCCAAATATAAGTCTCTTGTAGTGGACAAATCAAATGATTTAAGTGATACTGCCCAGCTATCACTGTTTGTTAGATTTTATGATGGTGACATTTTCAAGGAAGAATTTTTGTTCTTAATACCATTAGAAACCTACACCACCGGAGAGGTCATTTTTGAAAAGGTAAAAAGCTTTTTTGAAAAAAATGGCTTAGATCTGCAGAAAACAAATTTGCTTGTTACAGACGGGGGTCCCTCTATGACAGGAAAAGAAAAGGGCTTTGCTTCATGTTTGGCTGTGATACACCCTTCATCAAATATACTTCACTGCACCATTCACTAGACTGTCCTATGCAGTAAGTTGTCTGGGGACTTGAAAAAACAATGGGTATTGTGAGGAAATTAATGAACTACACATGCTCAAATTATAGCTTGCAACACCATCTTTTTAAAGCTCTTTTAACAAGAAATTTCAGCCAAATACAGTGACCTGTTGCAGCACAGTGACATTCGCTGGTTAAGTAGGGAGCATAATGTTAAAGAGGTTTTTTGCACTTCAAAAAGAAATAATAGAATTTCTTTCAAACTACAAGATGCACAAAGCTTGCAAGGTCTTGGAATTTATGAATGATGTCCTCTCTATGTCACAGGTAGCTTTTCTGTGTGATATTACTGGTCACTTGAATTCCCTCAACTTGCAGCTCCAAGGCCGTGCAAGCAGTATCGGGGATCTGTTTGAAAAAAACCATGCCTTTCAGACAGTCTTCACAGGAAAGATATTGCACTTCTCCACATTACGCGTTGTTGGTAGAGGTGAAACTTCTATGAAAATGATGCAAGAATTCCTAAACAATTAAGGCTCCAGAGCTCAGAGGTCTTGGAAGCAAAATTCAGAGAAGTGGGACTTTGTGATTTCTGGACTCAATATGTTGACCAATTTCAGAATAGCCAGAATCTACCTTTCTATCTTTTAAAGATGTTTGGATCAACATACCTCTGTGGATCTGGGTTTTCTACCATGGGCATTATAAAAAACCAACACCTCAATTGTCTGATAGATGAGCATCTTCACCGGTGCATGTGCCTTGCCTTGAGCTCCTACAAAACGCTCTTCATAAAGCTTGCCAGGGATCATCACTGTCACCTCTCCCATTAGAGATTATCACAAACACAGGTAATAATGTTGATTTTTATACTTTGTTAAAAGATAGAAACTATAATACTTATGTGGCAATCAAGGTCTTTATTAAGTGGCAACTGAAGTTTGTTTATTTTGTCAGCCTTCTTCACAAATGGCCCGCCTCTTGTCATAAAATTCTCAACTTGGCCTACAGGTAGATCTAATTGAGTGTCACTGCTTTACATCGGTTTCATAGTAACAGCCATGTTAGTCTGTATTCGCAAAAAGAAAAGGAGTACTTGTGGCACCTTAGAGACTAACAAATTTATTAGAGCATAAGCTTTCGTGAGCTACTGCTTTACATCCTCTGCCTTGACTGCTACATACAAGCAAAATTTCACTCTTTCCTAAGTATAGAAAATGCACATTTCAGCTTGCCTTCCACCACTGTCATGTCTCTGCTCCATCCTCTTCCTCCATGACCTCTCAGTTGCTTTTGGTACCCTTGATCATACACTCCTCCTTTAAATCTTGTCTTCTCTCAGTCTCCTATAGATAGAGACAGAGGGACAGACACACCACACCTGAATGGCGCTGTGACTCCATGTGCTAAGTGTGCCAATCAAATTTGGCTCCTCACTCCTCAGTTTCCATCTACAGAGGGAAGCACGTGTCAAGCTTGAGTGATGCTGTAACCACATGCACCAGGTTGTAACGTACAGAGTGGAGAGTTGGGCCCATCCCTCCACGACAGAAGCCACTGCTGTGAGGTGAGCATGGGGTGGGTTTGTCATGGACTTGATTCCAATTCATTATACCATGAACACCATGACCTCCAAGCTAAAGTTATAGCCATAATCATAGCATCTGTATCGCATGTCCCAGCTGCAAAGAATATAGTAAAGTACTTGGTTAAGACGTGTGGTCTGGGTAACCACGACTGCAAAAAAGGTAAAGAAGCAGGATATAAAAACCCACAGAATTGCAATCAACTTGAAACAGAATGTAAACTGAAAATCTGTCCTCCAAACTAGGTAAAGTATTAGCTCATTCTGTACAGTGATGATCTATCTTATAAACACCAGTTGAGTAGAGTTCTCTGATGTTTCATTAATCAATAATCCAAATAGAACCATAATACCAGTAATAAAACAGGTTTCAGAGTAGCAGCCGTGTTAGTCTGTATTCGCAAAAAGAAAAGGAGTACTTGTGGCACCTTAGAGACTAACAAATTTATTAGAGCATAAGCTTTCGTGAGCTACAGCTCACTTCATCGGATGCATCCAATGCAAAACAATGAACCAGCTATGCCATTAGGACAGGGCGGGGCAAACTACAGCTGGGAACGGGGCGGGGGTGGCATCTGGCCCTCCAGACATTTTAATCCAACCCTTGAGCTCCTGCTGGGTAGCGGGGTCCAGGGTTTGCCCCGCTTCAGCCAGGGAGCAGGGTTGGGGACTTGCCCCGCTCTGTGCATCTCCCAGAAGCAGTGGCATGTCCCCCTGCGGCTCCGCATGCTGCCCACGCCCTAAGTGGTGCCCCTGCAGCTCCCATTGGCCGAGAACCACAACCAATGGGAGCTGTAGGGCTGGCACCTGCAGACAGGGCAGCATGCAGAGCCACCTGGCCGCGCCTCTGCTTTGGAGCCAGAGGTGGGACTTGCCACTGCTTCTGGGAGCTGCTTGAGATAAGCGCTGTCCAGAGCCTGCACCCCTGACCTCCTCCTGCACCCTAATCTCCTGCCCCAACCCAGATCCCCCTCCTGCCCTCCAAACCCCTTGGTCCCAACCCAGAGCACCCTCTTGCACCCCCAGCCCCTCATCCCTAGCTGGAGCCCTCACCTTCCCCTGCACCCCATTCCCTGCCCCAGCCCAGAGTCCCTCCTACACCCTGAACTCCTCATTTCTGGCCCCACCCTAGAGCCTGCACCCCCAGCTGGAGCTCTCACCCTCTCCCAAACCCCAATTTTGTGAGCATTCATGGCCTGCCATACAATTTCCATATTCAGATGTGGCCCTCAGGCCAAAAAGTTTGCCTACCCCTGCATTAGGATGAACATTTCTCAGCACTTTCCAGATAAAAGACTAAGTCTGTGTTTCTTGCTCGACTTCTTTTAATGATTTTCATCTACCACAATGTCAGTGACCTTTCCCTAGACAGGGAATATTAATATTCCTGGAATGGGTTAAATCAGAGAAACCCCCTTGGGAATTGCCAACTGATGTGCTGAGACTACCTCTAAGCCCGTTTTCCCTGGCAGCTTAGGACTTCAGAACCCTGCCTCGTTGTGCCAGACACACTAGATTGCTACAAACACAGACCCAGGTCTGAACCACATCCCCCACAAGCTGCAGACTTAACTGAAAACAGTTTAAGAAGTGCTCCTGTCTCCACCACTTAGGTACCCAGCTCCCAATGGGGTCCAAACCCCAAATAAATCTGTTTTACCCTGTATAAAGCTTATACAGGGTAAACTCATAAATTGTTCGCCCTCTATAACACTGATAGAGATATATGCACAGTTGTTTGCCCCCCCAGCTGTTAATACATACTCTGGGTTAATTAATAAGTAAAAAGTGATTTTATTAAATACAAAAAGTAGGATTTAAGTGGTTCCAAGTAATAACAGACTGAATAAAGTGAATTACCAAGCAAAATAAAATAAAACATGCAAATCTAAACCTAATACAGTAAGAAAGTGATTACAGATGAAATCTCACTCTCAGAGATGTTCCAATAAGCTTCTTTTACAGACTAGCCTCCTTCAATCACTCACACTCCTGTGGTTACTATCCTTTGTTCCAGTTGCTTTCAAGTATCCTTTTGGGGGTGGAAAGGCTACCTTTACTTGGATGAAGACAAAATGGAAGGGTCTATCAGGACTTTATATAGTTTCTCTCTTGTGGGAGGAAACCCCTCCCTCCCCCTGTGCAGAGTCCCCTCTACAAGATGGAGTTTTAGAGTCAACTGGGCAAGTCACGTGTCCATGCATGACTTAGTACTCTACAGGTATGTTCCCAGGAAAGGTCAGATGTGGACTGGCGTCTATCAAAGTCTATTGTCAGATTAAGTGTTTCTTGATTGGGCACTTACTGAGAATAATCTTTTTTCAAGAAGCTGACCAAATGCTTCACTGAGGCTACTTAAAATTAAACAAGTACACAGCCAATATTCATAACTTCAAATACAAAAATGATACATGCATACAAATAGGATGAATATATTCAGTAGATCATAACCTTTGCAGAGATATGTTACATGGCATATGTAGCATAAAACATACTCCAGTTATGTCATATTTACATTCATAAGCATATTTCTATAAAGTATTATGGGGTGCAACGTCACAATTCCATCTCTTTTTCCATGTTTGAAGTCAATCTTTTGGTGGTGGATCACTAGCCTGTTCATAAGGAATTGTACACAAGCTCCTCTAAATTTGGAGTATGGAGTTAATCCAAGATACGGATCCCCGCTACACTTGCTGCTATGAGCTTCTTCGCATGAAGCTTCAGTAGAAAGAGACAAGCAGGAGTTTAAAGGCAGAGCTGTAGGCGCCTCCTCTTGTTGTGCCAAAACCAACCTGAATAACCTATTCTGGATACTCTGTGGACAGCTTGGCATTGGTATCTGAGAATCTCTGAGGTTTTTGCCCAGGGCTGCAGAGTCAGCCTACAGTAGCTCTTCTATGCTTGCTAGCTGTGGATTTAGGTGAGACTGTCCAAACCAATGGATAAGTTGCTTTAGGAATGAAGTGATCTGAAAGAGTACAGCTGAACAGCCAGAATTTCCCACATGGGAAGTGGAGAGGTGAACAGGCCCTAAAATTATATTAAATAATCTTCCCTTGAGGGAAGGGGATAGTCTATATGCCTGCAGAAATTAGTGTACTTTGCCACTAACTGGAGTTAGGGAGCTGATGTGCATGTGTCAGTGGAGTGGCCAGGTAGATTGAAGTCCCTTGCAGAGCAATAGCTAGGGCACTTTTGAAAATCCCATCCTAGAGCTTTAATGAAGGCAGACTCCTGGTCTGAGCAACAGTCAGGTGGGAAGTCCAGAAACAATATTAAGCAGTTTGCAGATGGAGCCAACAGGGCCTGGCCTGCCACAGGTTGTCATGATTGAAGAAGGGACTTTGAGTGGCTGTCAGAGCACCTTGCTTTAAATACAAAACAATGAAAGACAAACCTTATTTGTAAGGGACCTGAATGACTTCACTTGGGGTGCAAAAGTTCTGTTTTCTTGATGCCATTTGAAGGGGCAGTTGAATGGACGATAACTGAAGACAGCTTTATTCCTCAGTTAATATATTACAGTAGTTTGAGGGGACTATTCGGTTTTCCATATGCATTTTGCTAGAAGCTGTATTGACAGCCTACTTGTGTTGTTAACATTGCAAGCAGTAGCTAGAAAGAGAAGCTACTTGGGAAAGGAATGCTTACGCTATTCCATAATAAGTCCTGAGCATTTAAAAAACAGACAAATAAGTGGAGGGGTTGTAGGAAAAGGTGAACATACTTGCACATGTAGTAGTTGTGTCCAGGTAGATGGTTTTGGGAGGAAATTATTAAAGAGATTCATCTTATCGCAAAGTGCCAGCTTCCCAGAGCTGACCTGCTTCCTTAATGCTCCAGGAGAGGCTCTACATTTCAAATAGAGCAACAAATTAATTTCCTTTTAAGCCAGAATATTTAGCCAGGTACTTTGAATATTAACCTGATCCTGATTAAATAATAAGCAACGTTGGACATAAAGATTAACGTACTAATTGTAATTTTTTCTTAATAAAAAGTTGAGACAGACCAAAAAGACTGCATGATCCATCTAGAATGTTATATTAAGTTTACTTCTTTTTTAATATAAACGTATTATAACATGTACAAAATTACAAAAACAATTTACATTACAGTGTGCTGACACTCAGTAGCAAACTATATTTGCATCAGCATTTTATAGAAAGTTAGTACTTTAAAGAGGTACTCCTGCTTCAATCACTGGGGAAGAAAACGTGTCCTTTGCAATTCAAAATGCCCCCTCTTCCTTCTGTGGGTGTAAAATAATAGCCCTTCAACCCACCTTACAAAACTCACTGTTGAGGTAAGACCCAAATCAAATGACTCCTAAGTACAGTTCACTCTGTTGTGATACAATAGGCGTAACCATTAAAAACCAAATAAGAGTCCCATGAAGAAAGTAAATCACAGCCACACCACAGCAGAGGTGCCAATACCTGTAATGCATTCAAAACACCATTTAACATAAGTTTGGGGTGGTTTTTAAACTGAATGGTTACAATTTTAGTTCAGCACTCTAGTGTTAAACAAAACCAAAGCCCCACACCTCTTAAAGCCAAATCTTTCGTTTACAAGCATGCAACTCAAATGAAGTAAACAGGGCTGCATATTTATAACTGAGAATAGATTGTGTCTCTGCCAGGTAAAATAGCTACAATACAAAGTTTTGTGTTCATAGGAAAGCACTGAACTTTCAATTAATTCAAACAATTTCTTGATGGAGTTTCTTTCCAAAGAACTAAAATTAAAGCAATATACTAAGGAGCATCAGCTTCCAATTCTCACTAGAAAAATATTTTTCCCCAGTAGTTTAGAATCTGAGTTGTGTAGCTGTGCACTGTATAAGGTGCCAACTATGGTAATTATTCTATTTCCCTTTGAACAAGAAGAAATATCTTTCAAAAGTTCCTTTCTCTGAGAATATTATATCATGCTTTAAGCTGAATTTCTGACAAGAAAGTATAATGAAAAATTTTTTGGACTATAATTTGAAGGTTAAAATATTTTAAAACAGACTATAGATCAAAGGTGTCCAGGACAACAAGAAAAACCGTGCACATGGGGGTGAGGAAACAGTTTCTTATTTCTTTGTAGTTTTAAAGTAAGTCTGTTCATTGGCATTGACCACACCATAACTACCATTTAAGAGTGCTCTTGCTGCTGATGAAATGGCCTGAGCATTACCATTGATCATCTAATCTTACAGAAGACTTTACTGATATGTTAATATGGCACTCTTAGTTTCTCCTTCCTCTTCATTTTAAATAGCAAGTTTGTACAAATATCAAATCTACTGATGATTCCAAGAGAAGCAAATTAAACATTTTTGAGTCAACTTTACAAAAGACATTGTTCTTATAAATGCTTTTAACATTAGGGTCCATCAGGAATCATTAAGAGCTGTTTAATACATATGTCAAACAATTCCTGCCTTGTCAAAAAGCCGTAAGAAATAAGAGCTGGGAAGTTAGTCTGCTAAAAAACCAAACAAAATCAAAGTACATTCATTGTTTAAATCCTTTCAGTTTAAATAATGTTACTGATGTGTAACACAGGTAAGTACAATATCTCGTTTTATTAAAAAGATACAATTTGTATCTGGTTGTGTCCCTTTAAGAACCGCTTTTAGTAAAGACATCGGGAAAGTTTTCAATTGCCTATAATAGCTGAAGAGGCATCAGGGTCAATATCAAATACATTTAAGTAAAAAATTTCTGACAGTGCTTAGCAAAACGTCCAGGCATAGGAGATGTTAAATACCCTTAGCATCTCTTGGAATAAAAAGGAAGGTGCTTGGCATCTAACAGCAGCAGTATTCAGTGAGAATACTAAAACCACATGACACCTTTATTTCTATGGTCAAGTCCATGAAGCGAGACCTACTTTCTTCCCCTCAAACATCCCAGTCCTGGGTGTTTCTAAGCACCCTTTACCTCTACAGGACTTCACAGTAGGAGTTAAGGGTGTTTGGCACTTCACAGGAGCTGCCTTGTAACTTATCTAAACAGAACACTTGTTGCCAGGGGAAGAAAAATTATTTTTCAAAGTTAAGGTAATCCATTTGCCCCCCTTCTCTTTGTGATTCATATGGTCTTTTAATAGTTTCCAATTTGAATATCCCTTTACAATGTTAGCAGCTTACTATCTTAAATGCCAATATGGATATGTTCTGCTCATAGCAGCCGCTGGCACAGCAATGTGCCACCACTGCTGACCAGTCTTCATCCAAAGTGCAAGCTCAGCTATGCGAATTGACTGGAAATCCAGTCCCATTCCCTGCTAACATTAGGCTTAAGAAAAAAATCACTACTTTGTACAAATGTGCTTCCAAGCCAAATGACTAACTCCAAAACAGACTTGCCCTGCAGCTCTCAAAATCATTTCGCTCTTTATGTCAGTGCATCAACTTGAGCAGCTACAATGCAAGAGCTGAGCATATGGTTTGTATTGAGTCCTCACAGACTGGAGTTCCATGAGAACATATCGAGAGGAGTATTGTTCTCTGAAGTATCCTACATGCAGCACTATCCAGCCTTTGGGCACATATATAATCTGTTACAAACAGTATTGCATATTATCCCTCTAAATATCAAACTCATGAATCTCTCCTTTAGTTCTGAGATGCAACTCTAATTGAGATGTAATTCTACTTGATTTCCTCTCCAAGCAAATATAAAAATGCAGCAAATGGGGCATTTCTTCCTCAACAATGATCTACCAGAAGTTTTACACAGGTCCCTTTAAAGTAATGACAAATCTATATAAAAAAATTTCTGATTGAAGTTCATTCTGGCTTGCAATCATAATACTAGGAATTAACTGTAGCTCTGTTTTATTGAATTGCCTCAGTACCAAGAGGTTACTTTTTAAATGGTTGCTTCACTGGAAAACCAGAGAAATACTCTGAAGGTAATCTGCAGATTCCATTATGAAGTCAGTCCACTCTTGGGAAAGGTCTTCAATGGAAACATCCTCCCCACCATATTCCTGTGGGAGAATGCTGGCTGGGAAGTGTTGCGTCAGACTCTGTATGTAATTACTCCCATGCATATACACCTGAAACAAGAAAAGCTGTTTAAAAATGGCTTTCCAGTTTTCATAATACACACATACATTTACTTCCATCTGAATCCCACAACGGTTAGTGAAGACATTGGAAAGGCAAGAACCTCAGGTGTGGAAACTGAAGCACAAGCTAGATTTCACTAACACACTGTATCTTCACTTCTTTTAATGTACATTCACTGCCACACTGTGCAAATAAGATTCACTATACTCTCCTAAAGCTCCCAAACTCACAGCTATTCGCTGCTTAGTTCAGGATGAAATGCAACTTGTGTTTTATGCTGCTACAAATGTAGAAACCAAGATCTAGTTTACACAATTTAACTATTTCAGGTAGGGGTATACAATGCATACCCCAGCTACGCTGTGCTTAGACCAGCCCTAAGGGTCTGATCATGCAAGGTACTGTGCCCTCTCACTTCCCATTCAGTATGTTAAGGGCTATTATAAAAAGGACTGATCAATTTTTCTCCATGTCCACTGAAGGTAGGAGGAAAAAGTAACGGGCTTAATCCACAGCAAGGGAAATTTAGGTTAGATGTTAGCCTAAAACTTTAGCTATAAGGGTAGCTGCACTCTGGAAGAGGCTTCCAAGGGAGGTTGAGGAATCCCCATTATTTGAGGTTTTTAACAACAGGTTGGGCAAACACCTGTCAGAGATTGTCTAGGTTTACTTATTCCTGTGTAAGGACTTGACAGGGGACTGGACTTGATGACTTCTTGAGGTCCCCTCCATCCCTGAATTTCTATAATTCTATGATATTAACATTTATTTCTAGTTTTACAACATTTAAGATAAAACATTTCTAAATGGGGTAATTATTTCAACCACCTCAAAGGCTTTTTCTGTGGTTAGAAACATCAGATGCAGAGCCTGTACTTCTAAGAATATCAGTAGAACTGCTTTGTTGTTGTTTCTCCAGTGCCTCATTACAGCCGTTTTGAAGTCTCACGCACTACTTCCTGCCAAATGCTTGTTTCATTTCCAGTCTCTATTCTTAACATTTAAACAGGCTTTTCTGCATATGACACAAAGACTTATTGTATCAAAGCACAATAAAATGAACATGTGATTAAGTACCTTTGTGCTCAGGGCTTTTTGAGCAAGATCTGAGACACAGAGTGAGAAAGGTTTCAGAGTAGCAGCCGTGTTAGTCTGTATTCGCAAAAAGAAAAGGAGTACTTGTGGCACCTTAGAGACTAACAAATTTATTAGAACATAAGCTTTCGTGAGCTACAGCTCACTTCATCGGAAAGCAACGCCTCCTTTTGAAGCTAATGGGAAGCCAGTCCAGCTAGTCCAGGGGTGGCCAAACGTTGCGGCCCGAGGGCCACATCGGGGAAGAGAGATTGTATGGCGGGCTATAAATGCTCACAAAATTGGGGATGGGATGTGGGAGGGGGTGAGGCTGAGGATGAAGAGTTTGGGGTGTAGGAGGGTGCTCTGGGCTGGGACCAAGGGGTTCGGAGGGTGGAAGGGGGGATCAGGGCTGGGGCAGGAGTGCGGGATGGGGTTCAGGCTCTTGGGTGGGGCTGGGGATGAGAGATTTGGGGTGCAGGAGGGTGCTCCGGGCTGGGATTGAGGGATTTGGAGAGCAGGAGGTGGATCAGGGCTGGGGCAGGGTTTGGGGAGAGGTTCAGGGGGTGCAGGCTCCGAGCAGCACTTACCCTCAAGTGGCTCCCAGAAGCAGTGGCATATCCTTTCTCCGCCTCCTATGCAATGGTGCAGCCAGGTGGCTCTACTCGCTGCTCCATCGATAGGCAATGCCCCTACAGTTCCCATTGGAGCGCGTAGGAGTCGGAGCAGTGCCATGCCACGGCTTCCGGGAGCTGCATGGTGCAGCCCCTGATCCAGCACCCCAGCCAGAGCGGCCCCGTCCGGAGTAGGGCTGAGCCGCGTGGTGCGGCCCACGACCCAGCACCCCAGTCGGAGCGGGGCCAAGCCACGTGGTGCAGCCCCGTCCCACCGCCCCGGCTGGAGCAGGGCCGAGCAGCGTGGTGCGGCTCATGGGCCAGCTTAAAACAGCTCGCAGGCCAGATCCGGCCTGTGGGCCGTAGTTTTCCCACACCTGAGCTAGTCACTTCCCAGACTCCCTGGCCTGGTCTAGCCCTAACTATTGACCCCAGGCTGCTTTTGTTCCACTTCGTCAGCTCTGAAGTTTTCTCTGTTCTCTCATTCGCTCTTTTCTCCTCTTCCTCAGCTTAGTCCTGCCGTTAACCAGAGTCACTCCTACCTACTTTGCCTGGAATAATTGCCACACAGCTTGCCATGCAAGAGCAATCCTGCTGGAATGCTTGATGTGCCACTACACCCAAATACAAAAGGGATTTTAGATTAAGTAAACAACAATTATGAATTCATTTAAAGTCACGCAAAAGCTATTTTAAAAAACTTTGCATCAGTTGAAATTTGAACCTTTAGAATGACCCATAAGTCTGTGTTCAGGTTATGGTATAGGCTCTTTGGAGCAAGACTAGTGTCTTCCGTTATATTTGGAGAGGAGCAGTGTCAGTGCCCATTGAGTAATAATTATCGTTTGAAGCAAATTCAGGAGATCTGGGTTTTATGCTCAGCTCTACTGCACACCTGGTGTACGACACTGGGCAACTGATTTAACCTCTTGGTACTCCAGTGTTCCTTATCTGGAGAAATGGTGGCAAGACTAACCTCACCAGTGTGTTGTAATTCTGAAATATTTAATATTTGTACAATGCTTAAAGATTCCCCTAGTGAAAGTTCTACAGAAGTGGAAAGTATAAAACTGATTTATCCTACTTAATGCTCAGGCACTGCAGGACCCAGATCCAAATGGAAATTGTTATTGTAGAAGAAAAGAAATATGTATTTATGTTCACTCACCCGTTCCTTTATTTTGTCAGTGAGAAAGGGCTTAATTAGAGCAAAGACCGGGTGGAAGAATAAAGGCTCATTAATCAAGTGGATGCCACGAACTTTTAATGGAAAGGAATCCTGCAAACATATAAACAAAAATAACCACAGAGTTTGAGAACCCCTGCACTAGAGGGAGAAGAGCCTCCATTCATGCCCCATTTCATTGCTACAGCTCTGCTGACTACAATTTTTCTACTTCTTCCAGAGGTGAACTGGAGATACCGATCATAAATGTTTTTTTCCATGAATATCACTCTAGCCTTTCTTTTCTTATGTTGGATAGGGCCAGATTGATGGGCTCTTATCTGAATTAAAAAATAGCTTGCTAAATCTAACTGTTTTTAGGAACTTTTTGAAACAGTGGGATAAAAACTTAAGCATCAGATTCTAATCTTGTAAAATGTATGCAATGAGCACTGCTATGTAATCTCACCAAAATCTGCTTTTGCCAATATCTGTGGGAACAGATTTTTCAAGATCCACAGCTATGGGCACTGCACAGTTCAGATTAGACTATAGTCCATAACAATTAAATTCTCTTGCTAGCTAATGAGGCTTGGGACTGGAAGCTAAGAAACAGCTTGTCTTCTTAGTTCTTTCTGGGTCCAGAGAAGCAGGACTTTGTACATTCCTTGTAAATAAACAAGATTGCAACAAAGAGAATACCAGACTTTATAAATTTTTGCTTCCAACTGGAACATTCCCAGCACCCTGAAATTGGACTAACTACTTGGGTTAAAAAGAGGCAATACTATTATTTTGATGCTATTTTTCCCTTTCTACATTGCAATTAACCCCTCTGTGTGTATCCTCATATTTGTTCATGCAGTGCAAGATCGTATTTTTACAAGAGATATAACAGTAAAGTTTAAAAAAATAGGAGCTGAAAGTTAGGATCCTAAATCTAAATGTTCCTAAATATGGATTTAGGAAATTAACTTTTTTAAATCTTGGCCCATAACATGTTACTTTAAAATGTCACAATGACAAAAAGGGACCTGAATTGCCTGAACTGCCAAGGAAGAGCAGAAGAAACCTGTGTGTGAAAAATGTCAATCCAACTTAGAAAATGATTAGAGGAATAGATAGAAAATTGCAATAAATAAGTTTATAAATTTTAAGAAGCACTACTCACAATTTATAGTTTTGATTTATTTTCTTTGCTGCCTTATTTGTAATACTTTTAAATGTTTGAAAAACAAAGGGTAAACACGAAAGTAGACGCCTCACATCCAAAGAATTTCTGGGAGGCATGGGGGTACTAGATCCAAATCCCTAGATTTAACCAGGCACCCTCTTTCCCCACCCCCAAAACAAGTTCTAAAGATACCAGGGACCTGTCTACTGGTTCAGATACAGCTGAAATCTCTCAAGAACAGCCATTCTAGTGAGATTTTTCCCAAGATGGTAGAATCATCGTAAGAGTAACCAACCATGTGAGAATTCCCCCACTTAAGATGGCAGATGCTCTGTGAGGCTTGGTTTCAAGAAATTCTCAGGCAGAAATATTATGAGAAAATCTGAGATTGATCTTTTGGTGCAGCAATGACCTAACTCTGATTAAGCCTCAAACCCAAACCCTTGCTAGTCTGAAGCCAGCCATTATCTAGTTGGCTCATCTCTGTAATATTAGCTATTGGCTTTATTATTTTTATTGAGTTCTTATGGGAGTTTACTGACTTTTTAAATATGTAACTAGAATCCGGAGGATATTCACTACTTGATTACGGCAAATTAAATAATGTTTAGATTTAAATCGTTTAAGTGTGTCTCACTTCTAATAGCTCTAAATAGCACTATTTTGTTCTTTCAAGCAGTGTTACCATGACAAGGTCCTACACAAAAGGAAAGCGTGCCATAATTTAGAGTAGAAACATTTTGACTATTGCAATAAAGAAACTAAAATTAAGCATCAAACCTACTGTGAGCACAGCAGCAATCCTCTTGGCCACTGTTGGGCTGATTTGAAATGCATGAGCAAATAGCCACCCTTGAAGATCAAAGATAGCCTTGACTCCATTCCGTTGTGTCTCTCTCTCTTTTACAATGAGCTCTGATGTGATAAGGCTTACACGAAACACATCATATGCTGTAAACATCTTTGGATCCCATCGTCCTGAAGAACAAATAGACTGTAGTGCATTACCACACAGATATTCTGTATACATATATTCCCGCTGGCTATTGTTTCTAATGCACTCCTTAAATACAAAATGAGTAAACAGCAATATGGAGTGTGAAGTCATCTCCTTTTCCTCCTTCAAGCCCTCTCCTGTTCTGCAATAAGTAATTTTGTCAGTACAGAAACTATTTACTCTACTCTACACCCCTCTGGCTCCTCTTCTACCCTGCACGATCACTCCACTCTCTGAAATTCATTTCTACCACCAGTAGGAACCTGCCGAGAAGTTTTCAGAAAAGAATCTTGCAATGTTTGCTTCAAGAATCCTCTAGCTTTGGCAGTGACAGTAGTAATTAAATTGGAAAGTCACTGGCCAAAGCTCCACAATACAATATCTAGGAGGGAATTCCTTAGGATTCACCTCAACCAATACGTGTTAAAAATGAAAAATTGCCTTGTCTACACTAAGATTTGAACATATTTTAGCTAACACATTAAAAATACACCTTTTTTCCTAGTGAAGACAAGGTTTGTGTTACTCGTCTCTAGCAAAGTCTGGCCCTGATTCTTGTCGGGGTTTTCTAGGAACCACTGTAATAGAATTAATTAATTAATTATGGTGGGGTGCTAAATACAATAATTAACACGGCAGACAGATATTACACACACACACACACACACACACACACACACACACACCCCCCAGCAAATGAACACTACTTTATCCAGGTATGTTAAATGAGATAAAATATTCATAGGTAAATAGTGAAAAATTAAAGAGGTTTCTGGCTATCACTAGAGTTTCCACTTAATCAAGTGCTTTTGGAGTTCTCCCACCTGAGTACTTCTCTGCAATATACAGTTATATAGTATGAAGGTGGTGCTTTACTAGCACACCTATATCCACAGGGGAGGGAAATAAACTATACCAGTTTAAGGGATTGTACTGTTTAATTATTTTGATAGAAAAAAATCACACCCATAACCAAGAGAGTTTACCAGTACACAAAACAATGTGTAGGCAATGCCTAGGCCATAGAATTGTTACTTACCAATTCTATAAATAAGAACTTTGCTGCCACGTGGGTCCCTTGATCTCAGGACTCCATGGTAACCAGCATGCAGGAGATTGAGAATAGAGCAAGGCTGTAAATTTGCACTTAATTCTGGGCACTCAGCTCTCCACTTGTGATAGTTCTTCAATAACTGGGGACAAGAGAAGCATTCTTGTCAGAGGAATATCAGTAGAAATGGGAAGCAAAATCCAGTCAAAAGTGTCTTGGACACATGGGTCCAAGTTACAGAATTAACATGTTAGAGCAAAAAGAAAAGGAGTACTTGTGGCACCTTAGAGACTAACAAATTTATTTGAGCATAAGCTTTCGTGAGCTACAGCTCACTTCATCGGATGCATTTGGTGGAAAAAACAGAGGAGAGATTTATACACACACACACACACACACACACACAGAGAGAACATGAAACAATGGGTTTATCATACACACTGTAAGGAGAGTGATCACTTAAGATAAGCCATCACCAACAGCAGGGGGGGGAAAGGAGGAAAACCTTCCATGGTGACAAGCAGGTAGGCTAATTCCAGCAGTTAACAAGAATATCAGAGGAACAGTGGGGGGTGGGGTGGGGGGGAGAAATACCATGGGGAAATAGTTTTACTTTGTGTAATGACTCATCCATTCCCAGTCTCTATTCAAGCCTAAGTTAATTGTATCCAGTTTGCAAAATTAATTCCAATTCAGCAGTCTCTCGTTGGAGTCTGTTTTTGAAGCTTTTTTGTTGAAGTATAGCCACTCTTAGGTCTGTAATCGAGTGACTAGAGAGATTGAAGTGTTCTCCAACTGGTTTTTGAATGTTATAATTCTTGACGTCTGATTTGTGTCCATTCATTCTTTTACGTAGAGACTGTCCAGTTTGGCCAATGTACATGGCAGAGGGGCATTGCTGGCACATGATGGCATATATCACATTGGTAGATGCGCAGGTGAAGGAGCCTCTGATAGTGTGGCCGATGTGATTAGGCCCTATGATGGTATCCCCTGAATAGATATGTGGACAGAGTTGGCAACGGGCTTTGTTGCAAGGATAGATTCCTGGGTTAGTGGTTCTGTTGTGTGGTGTGTGGTTGCTGGTGAGTATTTGCTTCAGATTGGGGGGCTGTCCTTGCAACAAAGCCCGTTGCCAACTCTGTCCACATATCTATTCAGGGGATACCATCATAGGGCCTAATCACATCAGCCACACTATCAGAGGCTCGTTCACCTGCGCATCTACCAATGTGATATATGCCATCATGTGCCAGCAATGCCCCTCTGCCATGTACATTGGCCAAACTGGACAGTCTCTACGTAAAAGAATGAATGGACACAAATCAGACGTCAAGAATTATAACATTCAAAAACCAGTTGGAGAACACTTCAATCTCTCTGGTCACTCGATCACAGACCTAAGAGTGGCTATACTTCAACAAAAAAGCTTCAAAAACAGACTCCAATGAGAGACTGCTGAATTGGAATTAATTTGCAAACTGGATACAATTAACTTAGGCTTGAATAGAGACTGGGAATGGATGAGTCATTACACAAAGTAAAACTATTTCCCCATGGTATTTCTCCCCCCTACCCCACCCCCCACTGTTCCTCTGATATTCTTGTTAACTGCTGGAATTAGCCTACTTGCTTGTCACCATGGAAGGTTTTCCTCCTTTCCCCCCCCTGCTGTTGGTGATGGCTTATCTTAAGTGATCACTCTCCTTACAGGTTTCAGAGTAGCAGCCGTGTTAGTCTGTATTCGCAAAAAGAAAAGGAGTACTTGTGGCACCTTAGAGACTAACAAATTTATTAGAGCATAAGCTTTGCATCCGATGAAGTGAGCTGTAGCTCACGAAAGCTTATGCTCTAATAAATTTGTTAGTCTCTAAGGTGCCACAAGTACTCCTTTTCTTTTTACTCTCCTTACAGTGTGTATGATAAACCCATTGTTTCATGTTCTCTGTGTGTGTATATATAAATCTCTCCTCTGTTTTTTCCACCAAATGCATCCGATGAAGTGAGCTGTAGCTCACAAAAGCTTATGCTCTAATAAATTTGTTAGTCTCTAAGGTGCCACAAGTACTCCTTTTCTTTTTGCGAATACAGACTAACACGGCTGCTACTCTGAAACCCATGTTAGAGCAGTAGTTCTCAAACTGGGGTTTGGGACCCCGCACCAGGTCACAAGGTTATTACATGTGGGGGTCGCAAGCTGTCAGCCACCACCCCAAACCCTGTTTTGCCTCCAGCATTTATAATGGTGTTAAATATATGAAAGTGGTTTTAAATTTATTAAGGGGGAGGTCACACTCAGGGGCTATGTGAAAGGGGTCATCAATATAAAAGTTTGAGAACCACTGTGTTAGAACTTCCATCATTCCAATGCTTCCTTATTTTATTTTTACTTTCAACAAATGAATTTTAGGAGCAAGGAGATTGCCAGACTGGATCACACCAATAGACCAGAATTATTTCCGACAGTGGCTGGCCAGTACCAGATGTTTCAGAGGAAGAAGCAACAAAGCCTAAAATAGTTGCCTAACTGCCCATTGGTTAGATGAAATATCAGGCAATAAGCTTTTTTTTTTTTTTGGAAGGGGGAAAAGGGAGGAACCTTTGCCAATGTAACTTGAACAGAAGCTTCCACTGAGTGATCCACAATGATGCTAAGTTGCTCTCTGCCCTGAGTTATTACAGTGAATTTAGAACCCAATCCATTTGTTAATGGCATATAATCACCATTCAGTGCCACATAGTAGACAGAAAATACTGGCAATAGGATATTTTACTACACAAAATATATAGAAATGGGCTTCTAAACTGAATCCTCCTTGTATTATTTAACTTGATGCCGTGTCAGGCTCATACAGGGGCATGTTGAACTAAGTAGAGACTTACACATCTCATAAGAGGAATTCCCAAACAAAAGGGCATTAAGCCATCTAATTGGACACAAACTTTTATTAATAATTCCACTGGACTGATCATTGTACCATCGCAAGAGACGTGACCAGTGGCACATCCACAGCACATTTTCAAAGACAAAAAGGTTTCTTCATGTAAGATATTGGGAACAAGGTTGATTAGATTATTGATCAATGAGATGTCAGATAATAAAAACACAATTGGGCTGAATTAAGTGAAGATAGATCAACACAAATAGAGAAAGGCAAAGGTTAATAGTACTCACCCTTCTGGGGACAACTGCTGTTCCAAACTGATTACAACTCTGTTTTATATCCCACTTTGCAAATATTTTATTTGCCTATTACATTTTGCAGTTGTTTCCATACTTATCTTATCTAATCACATATTAACGACAAATGTGACGTTAACATTTCCTGTACACCTGCAAGACGATTTCTGGCTACTGTACATTTCCATTCTATATGCAATACAATACTCATCTGAAAGCAATTTCCCATTATTTCTCTATGCGAAGATTTACAGAAGTCTGGTTCAAGTTTGGTACCTAACTCAGTTCCCCAATTATGCCAGGTTTGGTACCTAACTCAGTTCCTCCAGTTATGTTTGTTTATAACATGTCTACTTATTCATTCCTTTTGTGTTGCGTCAGTTACAATTTCACCTCTTGTTGTTCAAGCAACAGAACCAATTCCATTTTATCTAATAAGCACATATCTTCTTACTTGTCACACTTGCTAGCACATACGGAGTTAAAAGTACCCTATGTAGCTACAAAAGAAAATATAGGATCTGAAAACGGGTAAAAAGAAAAGGAGTACTTGTGGCACCTTAGAGACTAACAAATTTATTTGAGCATAAGCTTTCGTGAGCTACAGCTCACTTCATCGGATGCTGTAGCTCACGAAAGCTTATGCTCAAATAAATTTGTTAGTCTCTAAGGTGCCACAAGTACTCCTTTTCTTTTTGCAAATACAGACTAACCCGGCTGCTACTCTGAAATCTGAAAATGGGTGACACCCTAAATATATTATCATTCCTTTTAGGGCATGTTCTACACAAGTTCAATATGCTCAAAGCCATGTGTAACTTTTAGTTGCCCTTGACATAACTCTGAGAAACGCTGGAAGCTCAATGCCTACATGGCAACAAAGAGTATCAAATAATGATGCAATGGATGTCTCTTTCTGATTTCCCATAAGAGACATGCTTTTTGAAAGTGAAAATAATGGAGGTCGGTCATTGCCAAAACAATAGAGATCATGTCTGTTTAAGAAACATAAATACTGTTGTTCAGATGGAGGCAAAACAGATTTGGGCAGCATTATACACTGGAACTGTAGAATGATACAAAAGAGCTATGCGCAGAAGTGATATGAAAAAGTTCTGAAGAAGAGTTACTTAGCTAAAAAGTGCTGCCTTTTGAGGTTAGATGCTGCTGGAGAAAACTGAATTACCCATAATATCATGATTTCCTTTAGAGAATAAAGCTGATGGTACAGTAGTTCTGATTTCCAAATCTGATCAGATATTTTCCTCTTAGAATAAAAATTCATTATAATAAAACTCACCTGCTTGAAAATCTGGACTTTACTTGCCACTAAGAGAAAAGCGCTGCTGTGGAAAGGAGCCATTGGTTTCACCGAGTACCACCACTTCCCTCACTTTATTTCTGATACTGTGAAGAGGTGAGCAGGAATGGAAGTGCTTCTGGTTACTCCAGGAGTTGAGAGTTCTACTATGACTGTGTCATTAATTTGATTGGTGATCTTAACCAAGTAACTTAAACCTTTGGTTAAGATTTTCAAAAAAATAAAAGCTCAGAAGTTAGGCTCCTTTGAAAATCTCAGTTCAGAAGCCTAAGAGAGTTTCAATGGAAGTCGGGGCCTAATTTCACAAATAACTGAAGAAAAACAAGGATAGCCAGCTTTAAATCCTAATGGTAGCAAAGATAGGGCCTTACAGAACTATTACTATTTTTTTAATTTTGTTATTAGTGCTCTCAGACCAGCAAGACAATTCTAATCATCAGCACGTTTTCAAAGACATCAAACATTTTCTCCACAGCAAAGTAACATTGTGCCTGAAGCGACTGGATCTCTCTAGTTACCCTATTTTTCAAGAGCCCAAGTAACATAGCTAGAAATAAATAGTTACCAGTTCTAATAACTAATAAAGTAGAACAAAGTATCAGCTTTCCAACTTCTCAATTCTATGCAAGGCTCTTTCTATTCTAACCAGTTTTTCCAGAGTCTTGAATTGCAGACTAAGAGTCAAAGTGAAATCTAATCCTCTTCCGCTGTAATCACATGGCAAGCTAAGGATGGATATTTACTGTGACTACTGACCTCTTACCCATTCCTCTACTTTTAAGTTCCTCTTGTCTTTTTTAAAAAAGTGTATTTTCGCAGCATATTTTTCCCAGCTCTCCTTGCATAAAGTTGTAGGCTATTTGAAGGGTGTCTTAAATAAATGGTCAAGAAGGAAACTGGTTGAAAAGACCCAATGTGTGTCAGCTCTATCTGTAAAACAGATAGGAAGAGATGGAGAGATATACTGATTACCAGTCATATACATCTCCACTCTTCACATACCCTATAATGATTTATTTAGTAGTGGCTTAAGACCTCAACCAGGCTAGAGCCCCATCTATTTTGAACACTGTATAAAAGGTGGTAAATAATCATTCCTTAACCAAACAATTCACAATCAACCCAGTTTTGCCTGTTAAGAGTTTTAATTAAGTATATAAATTAGCTCTTAGTCTAGGCTAATAATTCATAGAGAGTTTTCTGAGGGGTGTTTTTTTTTTTAAATGTTCTTGGTATGCAAGAATATAATCTATTGGTAATTGATAGAGCAGGGGTCGGCAACCTTTCAGAAGTGGTGTGCTGAGTCTTCATATATCCACTCTAATTTAAGGTTTTGCATGCCAGTAATAAATTTTAACATTTTTAGAAGGTCTTTTTCTATAAATCTATAATATAACAAAACTATAGTTGTATTTAAAGTAAATAAGGTTTTTTCAATGTTTAAGAAGCTTCATTTAAAATTAAATTAAAATGCAGAGGCCCCCCGGACTGGTGGCCAGGACCCAGGCAGTGAGAGTGCCACTGAAAATCAGCTCGCATGCTCCCTTTGGCACGCACGCCATAGGTTGCCTACCCCTGCGATAGAATAATGTGATTAGAAGTTCACTGTGTTGGTAAACAGCAGTCCAGAACTTGATATTATTTTACTTCATGTTTACCTCCTTACAAACAACACTGATTGGCACAAAGTGTTCAGGATTGCATAACCAGACAGCATGAACTGGCAACACTTTGTATTTTTTCTGTTGTCCTTCATACATACAAGTTGAATCAGCAGCAAAACATTTACCGTGCCAAAAAACAAACCAAAAAAACCCCTTCCCAAAAATCTATAGTATTGGTTTCTGGCCTTTTCCTCTATTAGGAGTTGTGCACCCATTTTCAATAATTAATTATTCTATGAAAAGAAAACCACTGTACATAGCTAATGAGTTCTGCTCCATGAGAGACTCAAACTTGGAAAAGCAGGGTGCTGCTGGTTAGGGTTGCCGAATTTTTAATCGCACAAAACCGAACACACCTGCCCCACCCCTTCCCCAAGGCCCTGTCCCCACTCGCTCCATTCCCCCTTCCTCCATCACTTGCTCTCCCCAACTCTCACTCACTTTCACTGGGATGGGGCAGGAGGTTGGGATGCGGGAAGGGGGTGAGGTCTCTGGGCTGGGGGTATGGGCTCTAGGTGGGGCCAGAAATGAGGGGTTCAGGGTGTGGGAGAGGGCTCCGGGCTGGGGCAGGAGTGAGAGTGAGGACTCCCGCTGGGGGGTGAAGGAAGGGGCTCCAGGCTGAAACAGTGGGTTGGAGTGCAGGGGAAGGGATACAGCCTCAGGCTTAGTACTCTGGGGTAGGGCCAGGGATGAGGGGTTTGGGGTGCAGGAGGGGGCTGGGGCAGGCGGTTGGGTGCGGTGCGGGCTCTGGGAAGGAGTTTGGGTGCGGGAAGGGACTCTGGGCTGGAGCAGGAGGTTGGGGTGCGGGAGAGAGTTCGGTGTCTCGCGACTTCCAGGAAGTTGCCGCCAGGTCCCTGCAGCCCCTAGACACATGGGCGGCCAGGAGGAGCCACGTGCTGCCCTCGCACCCGAAGGCGCCACTCGCGCAGCTCCCATTGGTCAAGGTTCCCATGCGTCTAGGGGCTGCAGGGACCTGGCAGCCGCTTCCGAAATCCGCACAGAGCTAAGGCAGGCAAGGAGCCTGCCTTAGCCCGAGGCCCCCCTGCACCCACTGACCGGATTTTTAATGGCCTGGTTGGCAGTGCCAACCGGAGCCGCCAGGGTCCCTTTTCCATTGGGCGGTCCAGTGGAAAACCAGATGCCTGGCAATCCTACTGCTGGTAGAAATCAAGATGTGTGCAAAAACAATTCTGTCCATCAGCTAGTCAATCTCCCTACCAGTTCCAATACCATGTTCCTGCCAGTTCATGCTTTTAGCCACAGCAGCCAGCAGCTGGGATTTAAAATCAGCAGTGTTTGTACCTGAAATGTTAATAAGGGAGACCAAATGACACCTGGCCTGAACATTTGCCTATAAATCACTAAAGATAGTTTAAAAAAAATTAATTATACCATCTCGAGATACAGCCTGCCATTATATGGTGTCAGATGCTATTTTCATCTATTTCTACCAAAAGGTAACAACTCATAGCTAAAAATTGCCAAGCTCTCAGTTCTATTACCTTTACTCACAGTGACTATCATCTTATTCTGTAAGTAGTCCCATTGATTTTAACTACTATTGATTTTAACTATGAACTACTCACTGTGTGAAAGGGGTGCAAAACTGAGCCTAAATGTTTGAAATATTTATTTCCTGTTCTAAAACTGAAGTGTGAGCTTAGCATTAAAGGACTTTCTGGATTATCTCCAGCAGGCATTTAAGGCTCAATCCTGCAAATTTTGCTCAAGTAAATTAATCCTTATTCTACTGAGTAGTTCCACTGAAGTTGCATAGAACTGCTTGCATGTTTAAAGATTACTCATGTGAATAAGGCCTGCAAAAATCAGACTATTCTCAGTGAACAAGCTCTGAAGAACAGATCTCTGTTATCTTTAAAATAAATCTCTAGTTTAACATGGCATAAATTTGCTCAGGGTCTCATGTACAAGGATTACTTGCTGATAGTTTTGAAGGGAATATATCTGTTCTGCTAAGGGAGTCAAGGGAAGGTGTACTGAGTTTATATATTGGCTATAAAGAGCTGTAGGAGTCAATATGGGTATAAGAGAGCTAAGCAATCTGAAAATACGGGGTTCCCATCTGGTTTGTAGGAAAAACAAATCGGATGATCATGATAGATGTAATGGTAATGTTCTAATCATTCAGGATTGTGGAACAGTTATTGTATGGGGAAAAAAATTCAATACATAATTATATTAGTTTATTAATTGAATAAGCAACTGTATGTCTGTTTGGCAACTGATGATGGATGTAAATTAAGTTGGTAAGTGGAATAAATTTAAACAGAAACATAATCCAATGTCTGTGGAACCAATCATTTCATCATGAGTGTCTTCATGCCAGGGACACAGTCCAGGATTTCTGGATGTCAAAGAGTGAGGAAGTTATTGATTAATCTCAGAGAGTGTGAATTCAGTGTCTGACCTAGAAATGATTTAAAGAAAACAATGCATTTATAAATGAAAAATGACTGAATTCAACTTTTCCTGATCAATAATTATGAAAGCATATTGCCAAAGGCACAAATCAGAACTAGGCCTCCATTGTGGTAGAAACTATGCATACACAGGCCATAAGAAGAAACAATCCCTCCCCAGAAGAATTTACAATCTAAAAATAATAATGAAAGATCCAGAAAAGAAAATAAAAAGGAATGGTATTTCTTTAATTTCTTCAGATCAGATCACACATACTGGGCTTATTTCTTTGTCACATAGTTATTACTCGAAACCAACAGTATGCTCATCCCTGGACAAAATAGAGGAAGTCTCTGTCCCTGCCCTAAGGAGCATACATTCTAAAATAGACAATACATACAAATACAATAAAATAGACAGGCCTACGGTAACGTACTGGTGAATCTGAAGATGGTGGTGTCTCAAAATTGCTTTTGTAAAGGTAACACTTATTTCACGGGTGGATTGGTGCCAGGCTATGAAGAGTATGTCTTAAGGAGGGAGTAGAATGTGGTCAGTTGACATATCTGAAGAACGACAGTTTTAGACCACCTGGAAGAAGGTGTAAAAAGAGGAGTGGATTAAATAAACTTTAGCCCTGACTATAGTAGGAAAAGGACCTATTGCCAGCCTTCCTGAACGGATATGGAGATCAGTTTAGCTATTTGTGTAGTCCTACCATAACTGTTTTCAACATCTTTATGGAAAGCGTTATACAGATGCTTCTGTAAGGCAATAGAAAAATTGTGTCCCAGCTACTGCGCACTAGCAGTTGGCCACTTTCAACTCCAGTTAGAGATGGAGGAGACAATTGTCAGCAGTGGGTCATTTTCCTAGTGTGAATGGATCTAATGGAAGCACTTAGACAAGAGGCTTGGGCAGAGCAGAAAGAACAAGATGGAGGGCAGGAAGATAAGGGCAGAACCACAGCAAGGGCTCATGCAGAGCCTTCAAAGTGAGGAAAATTTTGAAATCAATGAGAACAGCAAGAGGAAGTTAGTGAAGGGAAACAATAAGGTTGTAATTAACTCTTGCAAAGAACAAAACAAGTGGCTTATTTTCCATAAGGTATGTTAACATATAGAAAGCAGAACACCATCTTGAACTAAGTTGCGGCATGCCTAGCTCCTTTTATGTGCCATGAAATTTGGTGACTGTGAAGGAAGAATGCCTAAAATGGGCAGCCGACTTTGAACTGTAGTAATCATATTCTGTATTGTAGTGCTGCAATATAAATAATGAACTGAAAGCTGAAAAGTTTAGGAATGTTACATTTGGAGCCCTATTGTGCGCAGGATTACCTCAGAACACAACATGGTTACTATCTGCTATTTCTCAAGCAAGCTTAGGAAAGTGTCCAACATGGCAGCGATTATATTATTTCAATCAAAAGTCCAGCTGTGGAGAATGACAGTTTTCATACATTTGTTATTGATCCAGTAAGCATTTAGGAGAAAACTAACTGCATTCCATTGTTTTGGATCCATACATCACCGGTAAATAAAATAGATGCTGCGATTTGTAACATTATTAAGACTTAGTCTCAGGCTTCATAGATCTCAGTAACCACTGTGGTGAGAAAAACTTAAAAGGAGAGGATTTAATAACAGGATCCTAAAGCACTGAGAGCCCAGAACCCTGCCAATGTTTTAATGTCCTGATCTCACAAATACTTGAAGAAGGAAGATACCCTGCCCCTTATAGCCTTTAGGCTATGGAAAGGGTATTCACCCAGGATGTGAGAGACTCCTCAGCCAAATCCCCCCTCATCCTAGAAAGAGAAGGATTTTGAACAGCAATCTGCCACCTCTCAGGTGAGTGCTCTAACCATTAGACCATAGAATATTCTGATATAGGTGTCCCTAGTTGTTCCATTTTAAACAAACAAGTGAATATTATTATTAATTGGGCCAGTGAGAGCCTTAGAATGACTCTTTAGACCACTAGTTAGGGCACTCAGCTAAGAGATGGCAGATCCCTGTTCAAATCTGCTCTCCCCCTCTTGAGCCCTCCCTATCCAGAAGGCTCAAGATTGAGGGAATTCCTCCCCACACCCTGGGTGAGTTTTTTGGGTCCCACACGCAACTTGAGTGGCTGAATGCCTGCCCTCTCCTGGTTCGTGGACCACAAGGAGAGCTAGATGCCTCCCTGCAGCCCAGATTTAGGCACCTATCATGAGGGAGGGGCAGGACTTAGCACACTCTGGTTGGTGTCTCCCATTGGCTAGCTTAGGCAGCTCCACGCTTAACATGCTGGCTTTGTGGATTGCAGTCTAAGGCACCTAATCTTTGCCCAGGCTCTGTACAGGGAGCTTAGACACCTAATTCAGGCTTTATGGATCGCAGCGTTGTTCCTGTGACTTTTCTAGGCACCTAAAAATTTGGTGCTGTGACACTCAGTATTGCAACACCCAAGTCCCTCCGTGGATCCCACAGACAAGGTGTACCATTTGAACACTAAAATATATCCAGGTAAGAGTTAATGCGCTCACCTGTGCCTCAGTTTCCCCATCTGTAAATTGGGGACAGTGATACTGACCTCTTCCGTAAAGCAGTCTGAGACATACTAATGAAAACCCACTGTAAGAGCTAAGTATTGGTGTTATTATTGCAGTATTAACATCTGATCCCTGCCTGCATTTCCCTCAAGGTGGACTAGCTGCGGGCACTAGCCAGCCTGGGGCAGGGGCTGTGGTGGGGGGCTCTGGGTTCTGGGGCACGCGGAAGGGGCAGGGCCTCTTGTGGAAGGGACGGGGGCTAGCCTCTCCCAGCCAGCGGTTCACGCACCTCCTATGAACCCCTTGAAAGGAACCAGGAGGGATACCCTATGAGTCAGAAGTAAAGCATATGGTATGCCTGTGGACCGAGAACTCTAAAGCTTCCATGCCATGTGCTTGGCAGCTGGTGTTTGGAACAAAGGAAATACAAGCTGCATGGCAAGACTATAAAAGGCAGCTGCATCTTTTGTCTTCAATCCTGCTTCTTACCTCTGGAGTAAGTGTTCTACATACTGAACCTCTGAACAAATGACTGAATGAACCATCTAAGCTGTAGATGTGTTCCAGAGGGACTGTCAAGCCAGCAAACTCACCAATACTGCTAAGAACATGATATGTGGACTTTTAAGTCTTTGTATGTATCTGATTGCTTTGACCATTTAATAATCTCTTCTTGTTCTCTTTTTCATTTATAATAAACCTTTAGTTTTAGATGCTAAAGGATTGGCTGGCAGCCTGGTATTTTGCGTAAGATCGAAACTCATATTGACCTATTGACCCTTTGGGGTCAGAAGAACATTTTGTATATGTGAGCAGAGTTTTAAAATAACCTCACCTTACTGCACCTATGTGCTGAATGAGAGCTAGAGTATTGGAATGCAATAAAGAGAGCTGTGTGATTTCTTTTTTTGCTTCTTGATAACCAGTGTGGGGGAATCAGGAGCACAGTTTGTGACCGGTTGAAGAGTTTAACTTTAGTGTTAACCACTGGTTTTGGGAGTGTCTACTCTCCCTTATGCAGCCTGCCCTGACCTTGGCGTTTCCAGTGAGGACTACCCCAGCACCCTGTATCACACTGTGTATGGAAGAAATCAGGGGGAAGATAAACTTGGGGCTCTCAGTGATAGACAGGCTGGACAGCACACACTTGAGGTGGAATGGACAAGTGATAAGAATGGGAGAAGAGTGACCAGCAAGGAAAGCACAGGAGGATGAGGATAGCAAGACAGGACATGGAAGACTGAGGATATAATGGAAAGACTCCATCAAGAGAAATTTAAAGAGAAAAAGAACTGGAACTACAAGACGTGTGATGAGCCCATATGGTCCACCAGGAATGGAGAAGAATTATGTGCACCTCCGACACAATGTAAATAGAAAAAGGAGTTGAGAAAGAAAGAAAAGAATGTTTTGTAATAACTCTGCAGGACCACATATGAAATAGTTGGTGTCAGGCTTAATGGAATGCACCTCTGGATTTTTAACATCTCTAATCCTTGATATGGGTTTTTCCACCAAAAATTAAATGCTTCAGGGCTGGGTTTTCTCTGATTAAAAAATAGCAGCAGCCTAACACTCCTGAGCAACCCTACAATAGCCAGCGAGCACAGAGCATGGAAGAATAATTGATATAAAATGTTTGTTCCAAGTTTCCAGTGAGTTATTATAAACCGTTATTTTAAAAATACACCATTTTGCCAATGTCTAACTGATCATCCTTCCTTTAGTAATATTTCCATAACGTGTTAGGCCCAAATTTTCAGACATGCCCAGTGTGACAATGTGAGATATGTCTGAACTGAATTATGACTCCCATTTTGCGTTGACTACCATTTTTGTATTAGACAGGCGATCTCCAGTCTCAGTCACTGAGACTGAGATCCAGTGTCAGAGGCTCTGTGATCAACCAGTCAATCACAATAGGGTTGCCAACCCTCTTAGAGCCAAACCAGGAGATCAGCCGCTAGCAATCCAGTGGCACAGTGGGGCTCAGGCAGGCTCCCTGCCAGCTCTGGTCCTGCACCACGGAAGCAGCGGGCATGTCTGGCAGCAGCTGCTGTGGGGGGAAGGGCAGGGGATCTCCACGCGCTGCCATCGCCTGCGGACACCTCCCACGCAGTTCCCATTGGCCAGGAACGGGGCAGCCATTGGGAGCTGCAGGGATGGTGCCTGCAGGTGAGGGCAGCGCATGGAGCTACCTGCTCCCACGGGAGCTGCTGCTGGACTTGCTGGCCAATTCCAGGAGCAACATGAGGCCAGGGCAGGCACGGGCCTGGCCGCTGCTTCCCACAGCTCCCATTGGCCAGGAGCAGCAAACCACAGCCACTGGGAGCTGTGGGTGGCCGTGCAAATGTATACAAACGGTCTGTTGGTCGGCCAGCGGCTTGCCCTGATGGACCACATGCGGCCCGCGGGCTGCCCACCATGGTTCCAAAGGCTCAAAACCCAGAAGACAGATAGAATGCAAAATATTAAAGATTTTAGCAGGCTTGTCTCATGACTTTTGAACACGCAGAGTTGGCCATACTGATTCTCTGATATATTAATAAGTGAAAAATCATAGCCTAAGGCAATATTACAGCTGGGAAATATAAATATAAGGTTTGCTGGGTAACATTAACTCATCCACATCAATTTCAATTAAAATACAACACATATTGAATGCAGGTAAGTTAATATTTCCCTGAGAAATTTTTACCAGTTTGTTACCAGTTTTACCAGAACTTGTTACCAGTTTTTAAAAAAAAAACTTTTAAGTAACTACCACATAAACAACCAGGAAAATGGTGAAACTCACTATATACTGAATGAATTCAAATGCACTAAATGAACAAAGTCAGAAAGAGAGGAAAATATGTTTTTTCTAATCTCTTTGTGTTATAGTAACTCGAGGTGTTACCTATCAGACAAGAATGTGACTTTTAATGTTAATGGCATCCTTTTAAGGGTTTCACTTTCTGATGTTAGGGTATTTAAATCTGTACTCAACGCTGCATAAGTAAGATTACAGAAAGTTAATAGTCATATTGTGCACTTCTCTGGCATCAGGCTGGATATGTGCATCCAGCTCCTGCTTTGTGGAGTTAGAATGTGCTGTAGCTACCAAAACCGCTGCTCCAGTCCAATCCCTCCTAAATGCTACAGCCATTTCCTTTACTCCTACTTTACTCAGTTATTACGCCACCTGATCCTGCACCTAGGAGTAGTCCCATTGACTTTACCAGGGTTCCCTGTGGCCACATGAGTCTATCCAGCCCACACAGAGCTCTTGGCAGGAGCAGGGTCTATACCTTAGTTTGGGGTTTGTCTTTATTTTTCCTGGAACGCAGCGGCCCCAATTTCTCCCTTAAACTGAGGTGTGTGGTTTCATGGGCTGTCTCTCCCTTACCCCACGAGGGATTAGTGTCCGTATTGTCATTACTTATAGCATGCCTACACAAGCTATTAGGCACTTGACAGACAGACCAACAGTTTAGCCCCGACGGGCTCACGCTGCAGACAAGCCGGCACTGCCCGGGCGTCTGGCACTGCTCTCCCCACACCTGGGAGCGATCTCACACAGCAACCGGGGCATGCACCTTCCGGCTCCCTGCAGGATCGTCCGAGGGCGGCGGTCGAACCGGCAGCGCCGAGCCCCTGCAGGGGACAGAGGGAAAGGGCCGGCTGCAGCCTCAGGGAGACCAGCTGGCCTCGGGCCCCGCGCCCAGCCCGTCCTTACCTTCCAAGCCAGGGCCAGGTCGAAGTCCCGGGCTCGCAGGAACCTGAGCAGGAAGGAGTCGGTGAGAGCGAGCGGCCAGCGCTGGCTGCGGTCAGCCGCGGCCAGGCGCCGCAGCTCCGCCGCGGCGGCTCCCACCAGCGGGGACTGGTCGGGCAGCTCGTTAAGGGTCCCCGGCGGGGCGGGCGGCTTCTCCTGAGACATGCGGGCTGTGGAGCCAGGGCCCCGCGGCGACGGCTGCTGCGCAGTGCAAGGCAGGCGAGCGGCGGCCAAATGCCCCCCGCGCCGCACGGGGCGGCCACGAGTCCAGAGGCAGAGCGAGTCAGGGACGCGGGAGCGCCCCCGCGAGCCCCGCCAGGTCAGGGCCTGCTGACGCCAGGAGGAGGGTTGTCATGGGGCCGGGGGCGAGTATCTGGACGCCAGTGGCGCGTTAGTCCCTGGGCCAACGCGCCCGTGCCCGGGGGGGGGGTCTGGAGAAACGGGCGCCGCGCCCCGCCCCCCCGGCGCTCCTGCCGAGGAGCGGGGAGCTTGCGCGCGCCGGGCAGGGCGAAGCGGGACCCGCCCCCAATCCCAAATTTCCTTTCTGTGCAAGGTGCGGCCTTCGTGCGGCCCCGCAAGCCACCGCCCGCCCCAGCTTTGCAGATCATCCTTCAATAAGGAACTGTGGTTTCAATAACGCACATAAATAACAAGAGACCTCTCAAGTCATGCGTCATGTCCCGCAAAAGTTGGGCTGTTCTGGAAAGCCTTGAACATGCCACTCTCTGACCGCAAACTTTTTTTTCCGTGCAAAGCACAGTCCTGTCTCCCTACACCCATCTTCCATTTTTGTAACTTGAATAATAAGCAACTGGGTTTGTAGACTGGCTACAAAAAGGACGGATGAAGGGATCAAAATGTATAAATATTATACACACCTTTTCCATTTTACAATTATACATGCTATCTATATTAAGATACCAAAAAAAAAAAAACCCCAAAAAACCACACCCCTTTGTTGTCAAGCTGTTAAGTTTTCTACACACTTAACATACCTGAGGCTATGGGTTCTCAAACTTCATTGCACGGTGACTCCCTTCTGACAACAAAAATTACTACACAACCCCAGGAAGAGGGACCAAAGCCGGAGCCTGCCTCAGCCCTGCCATCTTGGGATCAAAAGCCCGAGATCCACCACCCTGGGCAGGGGGCCCAAAGCTCAAGGGTCTCATCCCTGAGCAGGGAGCCTATAACCTGAGCCCCACCACCAAGGGCCCTGAGCAGTGGGGCTTGGGCTTCGGCTTTGGCCCCAGGCCCCAGCCAGTCTAATGCCAGCCTTGGAGACCCCATTAAAATGGAGTTATGACCCATTTGGGGGTCCCGACCCACAGTTTGAGAACCCCTGCCAGGTGCAAAATTACAAAAAACAAGGAAATGAAAAGTTAAATCCTCTAATCTGTTCCTCGTCCCACACTCCTACTACTGTCAAAACTAACAATACAGACCATGCTCTGTAACCTTAACTCTTCCCCCAGAGATGCCAGACTTTTATCACTACTCTTATTGGCCCTTGTGCACCAGAATATTTTATCTGCTATCACCTGCACCAGAGATTTCTGTGCATGACAGCAAGTAAGCTGGAAAACCAAGGTGCATTTTGGCTGTTCTATCAAAAAAATTAATTGTATTATTTTAAATACCTTTCATTGCCTATGTAGAAAAGGTTTTAGGAGCATTTCCCTTCACCTGCTCCCTCTGTAGCTCTTTTCCATGTAATGTGAATGTAGCATTAATATTTAAAATAATATTTCAAACATTGATTAGTTCAGTAGAGGACATCAAAGAGCTTGGCCAGAAAAGTAAGAATTTATTAAAGCAAAAATTCTGACATTACAGATGTAAAGGTGTTAGAATAATCTACAATATTGGAAACCATTTAGTATGTTTCCACAAGCTTGGGAAAGCTCAGAGCTGACATTTCTATGATGGCATTTTTGAATTCTAAAGCAAAGGAAATGGAGATATTTCACAGAAGAGATGTTCTCCAAATATCACCTAAAGAAAAGTGGCCTCCGTCACGCTGCTGATGTATGGGTATGTTGCATGAACTACTTATTTTGAAAATTGCTGGATGTGAGATGCTGTCATAGGTTAAATGTTAAGTGAAATTATATAGTGAGGTACGTTATGGGATGAGGACCAAAAAGAACACATACCACTAGGTGGATGGAGACACAGAGTATGTTTACACTGCATCTGGGAGTTAGCTTCCCTGCCTAGGTCCACAGTCTTATGCTGGTGGGGCTTGCACTAGTAAGCTAAAAAAAAAGCTGTGTAGACATTGCGATTTAGGCTGGAGCTCAAGATGTCAAATCCATCCCCACCCAAGCTTGAGAGCTCAAGTTCCAGCCTGAGTCGCAATGTCTACACAGCTATTTGTAGTGTGCTAACCGGGTAGCATGTAGACATACCCACAGAGACTTGGACTTCTGGACAGAAGCTCCACTCATACTCCTCACTTGGAAATTTGGGAGGTTGAATTTGAAGGAGAAGAAGCTCTGCTGGGCTCTTATAATCTTAAACTGTCTCTGCTAGAGTAAGAAGTAGGACGGTCACTAGATGTTTCTGTTTTGCTTGTGTTATGTTTACTCGGTTAGATAAAAGTTTAGTGTTTGGTCAAACCCAGGAGTCAGAGGCATAGTCAGTCGGTGGGTTTTAAAGAGATCCAAAGGGCCTTCAAAATACAGTAACGAAAAGCAGCCAAGAGCACCTGACATTTACAGGCAGGTGTCCTGAGAAGAAAGTTAGAGAGGTAAAAAGGCTCCACTTGTCAGTTGTAGCCACTGACACTGGTGTTGAATAAGGTGTGGTGCCCCGTAAGGGGGAAGTTGTGACAACAGGTATCACAGCAGGGCAAAGGATAATAGTTGATTAAACTCGTCATAACAAATATTTGTACATTAGTTAAAAAAAACTGAACAAATCTTAGCCATCTTTCCTGTTCTTAAATTGTCTAAAGAAGAGAGTTTCTTTAGATCTTCTTTATTCATAATTTTTTATCTAATAATGTCTGAGAAAATATTGCAGCTGGATTTGCAACAAATGAATGAATTGGATTTGATTGCTTTTTTGGGTTTATGTGTGTTTACTCAGAAAGACCAGGCAAAGTGGAAGTACAGGTCTAATATTTGGCAGGAAGCTCAGAAAGGTAGCAATAGTGTATTTTGTCATTTATGTATGTTGAACCCCCCTGTTGCTTATTTAAGAACAATTTGAAAAAGGAAAGGGTGGGAGGCTGTGACATATGTGAATAATTGTTCAGAAATAAATCTTTAGGTCAGGCAGTAGCACATCCTAAACGTTTCATAACGGTTTAATGCTTGCATAAATGTGTCACATGGGGTGACATGACTTATTTTATTATTTATACCAGGTCAGCCCCAGTTGCTTATTCATGAACCACTCCCAAAATGTAAGTGGGGAGGAGATGGAAGAAACTAAGCTTTGGATCGGGGAATGGCATAACCAGGTCTCTTCACCACAGTCTAAATTTGGCAGGGATGTGTCACTTGGGGTGACTGAAAAGTTTCTTGTCATTTATGTGGGTTGAAACCACAGTTCCTTATTGAAGATCACTTGCAAAATGTGGGGAGAGTGGTGAAGCACATTGAGGTTGTGTGACACATTTTGCATAGAAATAAATCTACAGGTCAGGGTGTGACATGCTCTCTGGAGTCTTCAGAATGGTCCAATAGTTGCACAGATGTTTCATTTTAGGTGTGATCCAAAAGGTACTTTTGTCATTTACATATCATCAAATATATTACTTTTTCAAATTAAGAGGCAATTCCATCACGTGAGACTGGGGTCTTGCTTGCATCTCAGAAAAGTGTATCATTAAAAGCATGACTATATAGTGTTTAAAAGCTCAATCTAGGGTTTGGTTTGAGATTTCTAAAAATTAAATTTACACCAATTAATTATTTTTATTATTATTTGGGCCCTTGAATAAGAAACCAACCAATAAGGATCCTAGCCTCATGGGATCCTGGACTTATTGAAGTCAATTGTAGGGATTTCACTCTCTGTGTTTGCACAGTACCTAGTGCAGTTGCATCCTAATCAGAACTATTAAGCATTGCTTCAATACAAATCACAAATAGAAACCAGAATAATGAGGTACAGGAAGGGTTAGCAAGCACAAGAGGTGAAAATTAGAGGTATGTCCAAAGCAAAGCCTTTAAATCAAGAAAGTAAGAAGAGCAGAAAACTCCATGAAGTCCAATGGGGACTTCTCCATGTTACATGGGAAGTACTGGCTGCTGGGCATGGTATAAAACCCAAGATAGAATTAGCAGATGTTAATTGAGCCTCAGACACTTACGTACATGCTGAATGTTAAGCACACGTGTCTACAGAATCAGGCTTAAGAGTTTAATTTTCAAAGGTGCAGCTGCAGTCATTGGGAGTGGCAGGTGTTCAATGTCTCTGAAAATCAACTAACTGCCTTACCTAACTTGCCACAGTGGCTCAGTGCTAGAGCTAGCGAAGAATGTTTGACTCATAGGTCCTAGAGTTTTGCCCAGCAGCTTACATTTGACTAAAATCAATGAAGTTGTTGAGATAGGAGAGCAAGGAGGAATATTATGGGGGGAGGGGTGATGCAGAGAGTCTTTTTGTATGGCTTGCTTTGGAGGGGGGTATTCATCTTTCAAGAAAACATTTACGTTGTTGGCTTGTTTTTGTTATTGATCACACCACTAAAAAGATGCTGAACTTTCAAACGTAGCATGTTCTCAAAGATGGATAAATTGCTTGGAAAAATATTTTACCAGTTTACATACAAAAGGTATAAAGCTAAGTGCTGGTAAAATGGTACATCTCACTGAAGGTTTTTCCATTATTACTGGAGCCCTTTGTCAATAAGCAGCTGGGTTTGCTCCAGAGAGTTATCACGGTTAAGCTTCAGTGTAGCAATGAGCTTGGTATAAGAAGACTTCTGCATCGACACAGAGCCTCTACTGAAGTAAAGAGCTTACTGTCAAATCATGGGGGCTCCTATAGGGTTCAGTATCTTCCATGCAGAGCTCTTTGCAGGATCACAGCCTTACTTGTGAAGAAAAAATACATTGTCTATCATCATATCCTATAAGCTAAGCAAGATTGAGTTGAGAGTTGATTACAGTATTGCCAAGAAATATTTAGTGCTGCAGGAAGAAAATGTAAATAGGTATAATTCTTCCACTGAATCAGTACCATACTAATGCTTCAGTATGGTGTTTGGGTGTTGTGCTGCTGGAGGTGCCATCTTTCAGCTGACACCTAAACCTCAAGTTCAAGTAATCTCTGGTCATTAAAGGGCAAGGGTCAGTGCAAGCCTCTTCCAAGATGTGAGAAGGGCTAGTCGTAAAATCCTGCCACAGAGCCCAGTTCCTTTCTGTGGCCCCATGCCTTGCTCCTCAGGTGAGTACTAGCTTTACCTCCTCCTCTCGTCCCCCCCGCCAAGGCATTGCCTTATGGCCAGGTCAGATGCCAGAAGCTGGAGCCAGGCAGTGCAGGGTGGCTGCTGTGCTAGCAGTGGCTGGTGCCATGATGCAGGTATCTGTAGTGCTCCCCCATCTCCTGCTGTTGCCTCGGGCTGTGGCTGCTCCTCAGCTCCCCACTGCCCTTTGACTGTTCTCAGCTGGTAATGGCTGCCTGGGTGTAGGGACCCAGCTCTGGGGCCGACAGAACCCTAGGGAAGGTGACACCGTGGGAGCTGGGGCCCAGGAGCCCGGGCTGGAGCAGGTGAGTCTAGGGTGCTGTGGGGAGCCCTGGACCCTCCACCTGCCCTGGATGGCATGCCCCAGTGGGTGGGCACATGGGCCAAGGGCTTCTCTTGGGGCCCCCCACCCAGGCTTACTCCAGCACTGCTACTGGCAGGGGCACTGCCTTCAGAGCAGCCCAGCCAGCAGCCACTGCTCTCTCCACTCTGCCTTTACATTTCCAAGTGTTCTACTTCCTGTGTGACTCCACCAGTGGTAGACTGGTCACTGGCACTTTTTAATGACCATACAGTGGTGCTGGAACAATTTTTATAGTGGGGGCACTGAAAGTGGAAACCATATGTTTGGGTTGTTATTACTACTTCAAGCCAGGGAATGTGGCAGCACCCCTAGTTCCAGCACCTATGTGACCACATCATCTAACCTTGCCGTGTTCCTTAACCCACAGGCCATTGGCTTTAAAACTTCAACAAATTTTACTATTTCACTGGGCCTTGAAGCTTAACATACTTTCTGGAGGAGAAAATGAATGACTCAACAGATTGGTAAAAGACTCTTAAAAATCTTTCACTATGTGATAGTTAAGTGACGTCAACTACAGGTAGGGCATAGTGTTGACCTTATCTAGCTACATTGTGGTAAAAATGACAGAGCCTTTTTCCCTTAGGATTTTGTAACAAGATAGCTAATGCACATTAATTATCTCTATGTGAGAGGCTGGACAAGGTCTTTTTTGACAAAGAGTAAAGTCACCCAAAAATGCAGTTCTGTGGATATCATAACTATTTGCAAATTCAGATCAAATTCAGCAGAGAGTTTCAGCCCAATCAAAAATGCGGAAAACTTTTTAAAAAAAGTTGAAATGTTTTATTTTGATATTGTTGAAACAAACCATTTTGTTTCAAAATGTGGTTTTTAAAATATCCATTAGAATCAACTTGATTGGTTATTTATTTATTTTTCTTTGTTTGTTTTTTTCTGCTTAAGCCAGAAAAATCAAAAAGCTGGGTTTTGCTTTGAAATGATGACTTTTTTTTTTTTGGTTCAGCTATCAAACTGGAAAAAAAAAGTTATTTGCTCAGCTGTGTAAAAAGCACACCTCCCTCCCTCCCCACCCACCCCCAGTGAAGAAATAATCTAAGTCTCTGATTAAAATCTAGTCTAGATCAGTTGTTGTGGCCTTTATGTAAAATGAATTGGTGGTTTCAGTCCAGTTCCTAGTGGATGGGTGAACCTATTGTAAGGGGACTGTTGCCCCCAACTAACATTAAGTGGGGGTGTTTTAGTTGGCTAGCTCCCAGTACTAAAAAGGGAAGGGTCTATGGGAAATCAGGACCCTGAGACTGATAGTCCCCAGGAACAATGGGGAGACGCCAGTGCTCCAGGTCAGCCTGAATGAAGGGGCAGGCAGGCTAATCAGGGAATCAAGAGGCCAGAGAGGTCCTGTTCTCCGTGTGAGCTGGATTTGCCTGGGTCAGACAGAGTGGGGCCAAGCTAAGGAGAAAGCTGGGGCCCAAGCTAAGCTGGGGAGCAGAGCTGTGCCAGATCCAGAGGGACCAGAAAAGCAGCCCAGAGAGAGCAGACCCTGTCCTGGGAACAGAGCTGCAGCCCCAAAGCCAGAGGCACACCCAGAGAGAACAGACTTGGCCTGGGAGCAGAGCTGCAGCAACCAGAGCCAGAGAGGCCGGAAAAGCAGCCCAGGAAGCTGGAGGCAGAGCAGCAGAGACAGAGTGGTGGAGCTGGGGCTGGAGCAGTCCAGAGCTGGCTGCGGTGAGCAGCTGGTGAGAACGAGGGGGACCCTGGGCAGCAGGCCCAGCACAGGGAAATGCCTCAGCCAAGAGACTCTGCAGGCCAGGCTTGGATCATAACCCTGGCATGGCGGGGGCAACACTGGGAAGAAGGGTCCTACCACTTGGAGCCTGAGAGTGTGTGGCCACCACCAGAGCAAGTGTCCAACCCACAGCATCCCTGCAGCACAGCCAGGGCCTGAGAAGAAGGCCTGGGACTTACAAGAAACAGACTGTGAACTGCCCTGACATTCCAGAGACACTGTTTGTGATGTTCCCTACCACAGAGCGGGTTGATATGTTTCCTTTAACCTTTCCCATTTTTCCTTATTCTTTTTAAAATTAATTGTTGATTTAAATAACTTGCATTTGCTTTAACTTGTATGTAATGGTCAGTGGGTCAGAGAAGTGCTCAGTGCAGAGAGAGTACCCCAGAGTGGGGACACCCTAGCCCCTGTCCTAGGTGACCACAGCAGGGTTGGGGGTCAAATCCCCCCAGGAATCGTGGGCCCAGCCTTGCTGGGGTTACAAGGACTCTGGCAGACAGGAGAGTGGAAGGGGAATCCTCAAGGGCAGGGAGACCACTGGGTAAAGGAAGTGGGAGCGAGGACTCAGATCCTTTTGCTAGCCCACTTCACCGGGGTAGTGCAGAAGCCAGGAAAGTTCCCCACCATTGCCGGACTATTCCCCCACTTACACTATTACAGAAACCATTAGTTGGCAGTCTCAGTGAAGGACTGAATCAGAAGAGAAACTAAAGCCCTGACCATACCGTTTATTGCAAGAAAGTGCAGCAATCCAGCCACATCTAGTCTTATTTCTCAGTTCTAGAGGCTGTCCTTCCAATTGAGGGCTGAGACAAGCTGGTGAGGCAATGTGGGAAAACTTGCACAGCTGCTATCTGTTCTATAAAAGACATCAGGCTCCAATTTCATAGGTGCCAACTCCGTGGGTGCTCAACGGCTGAAAAATATTAGTGGGTGCAGCCACCTCCCCTCCAACCCCCTGCCAGTCAACTCCTCCTCCTCTCCACCAGGGCCTCCTGCCTGCCACAATCAGTTGTTTTGCAGTGGGTGCTAGGAGGGAGGAGGAGGAGCTTAGATGGGGCAAGCTCAGAGGAGGGAGCGAAAATGTGTGAGAAGAGGTGGGGCGGGGCTTGGGAGAAGGGGCAGGGCTTGGGGCAGGGCTGGGGTTTGAGCCGCCCCCTGGGGTCCGGAGGAAGCTGGCACCTCATTTGTACCTTTCATACAAAACAAATTCCTTTGGTGGCTATCCTGCAGTCAGTTCCTTTGTTTAGTTTTTATCTAATTAATATAATAGGGTTTTCATTCAAGAGCTATGTTTTTCAGAAAACATGGGTAGTGATGGAAAGTAAGACAGACTAAGCAACAACCTCTCAGCAAGTTTTTCATTATCCTTTGCATCTGTGCATTGCACAACTCATGTTTAAGACTGCGTGCTCAATATGACTCTCTTTAATGTACAGCCCTGTGACCCATGCTCAGAACTCTGCTGCTTTTACAGCTTGTCAAGATTTTCACTGTGCAAGCCCACAAACAATAAAGATGGTAACTCAGGTTTTCTGGGGCTGACAGCAACTGAAAAACCACGAGCAAAATAAACAAACAAGCAGAATCAGGTGGGTGAATTTGTATATTTATGGACATTCATTTGCTTTGAGTTTAATCATGTCACCTTTACCTTTGGTATTATTGCTTCTGCTGCTGTGGTGCAAGACTTGCAGTTGCAAATTCCAATAGTGTTTGATTTTAAAGTCAACAGCTGATACAGCATGCAATTTCTGTGGGGCTCAAGGCATTTTTTTTCTGTTTTTCTGTTTTTCACTGCTTTTTTCTGTTTTTCACTGCTTTTGTCCCTGATTTGGTAGCATTTTACACCCATCCCATTCAGTTATAAATAAAGACAGAAAGTGGAAGGCAATGGACAATCAGGCCCTAACAAAGTATGGATTAACCAGGTTTGAAATGTGCAATGTTTCCTTTCCTTTTCAGCAAACACTAATTGTTTATCTATCGTTACAAGTAGATCACATGGTTGTAAACTAATGCAACATATTAATTTGTTCCTGTTTGCTATCTGGAATATAGTCTGCAGGAGAATAAAAGGCAAGATCCCTGTTGTACCCATCTCCACCTCCCAATTTGCATACATTTGATGGAGGAGATTGCATTTTATTTCCTCATGTTATGTTCTGCAAGATAAAAACAACTTCAGTTTAGTGTGCTGAACAACCACTGTTGAACCTTGATAGGCCAATGGTACATAGATCCAACACAACTATAAGTACACATGTTGTGATGCGTTTTTGGAAGAGTAAACTTCAGAGGACCTACAGTTATGTCTCTCAAAAACATTGTTTCATATGTATCTGTGAGGGCATGCAGGTTACCCCAGTGCACCCCCTTTTGGTAACTAGTACCCCAGGTGAGTCTCCCTTCACCCTGCTTATAAACAAGTCCAGACAGATCCTTTTAATCAAAGAGCACCCCGTTTCCAAGAGTCTCATTTATTAACAAGAGCCCTAAACATAAATTTGAGTTTACTCAGGGACACCAAGGGACATTCATCAACTCTGGCTTCATCCAACATGCAGTCTCCAGCTCCTTCCTTCCAGAGACTCTTCTTTCCTGTGCCTATAAAGAGGCTCTACTTCTGGAACCCTTCAGTCCCTTCTCTGGGTTATATCTTTCAGTCCTTCCTTAGGCAGGAATCACCAGCTGTCCTGTCAGGAACTGGGATGTAGTTAGTTAGTCCCCTCACTGTCTCCTTAAACAGGAGTCTCTTCAGTTCTCTTCTCTGATGCTGTTTATCAGATTTTATGATTTTCCTTAAGGAGCCATCATCTCTTCTCTCTGGAGCTGAGTTGTGTTTTAGCCAGCAGTAAAGAGCTTTGCCAACTTCTCCCGCAGCTGGCCCACTTTTCCTTTATCTGACTTCAGGCTGCCTAGCAGGTTAGCCTTTCCCTGCTGGTGTCTACTCTGCTCTAAGAGAGGAGGCAGCCTTTATGCTAGTCCCCTTTTTTCCAGCTCATCCCTAATTGGTTGGATGTGAGGGGACCCTTTCACTGTTCTCTGTGCCAGGCTCCTGGCAGAAAGAAACCATGACAGAATTTCCTCCCAAACCCATTCTGGGACCGCTTCCTCTCTCCCAGGTCCTTATCTATATAAAATCAGACCTTTCAACCTCTTAAAGAGTCATCCTACATGCCAGGGTGGGTTGACCATTAGGCACCACTACCCTTAAGGGACAGACTACCCCATTACATATCAGAATAAATAAACACTGAATTACTGCACTCAGACATAATTTTGCAATGATAGGACCTAATCCTATTCCCATTGAAATCAGTGAGAATAGGAATAGGCCTATTGTTTGGAAAAGCAGTGCTTTCATTATCATCAGCTTGTTTTTATTTCTCAACCTGGGGGTCATGGCCACTTTGTTCTTATCATATTGATACGTGGGAGGGGGCCTGAGCTAGAACCAAGCTACGAGGAAAGGGAATTCAGGGGGCTTCTGAAGTGGAAAAACTTGAGAACCATTGCCCTAACAATATCACTATTTAAACAATCAAATCAACATTGCTGCTGGTCAGCTGGTTCCAGCAAAAGATTATAGGGTTCATGTTTAAGTGCCTCATCTCCAGCTCAAATTAATTTTACATATGTTTGTATTTCCAGCCAATGATTAATGAATACTATTGATTGGAAACAAACATAGTGCATGATGGGATCAATGATATTTTAAGCAATAGGATCGATTCATCTTGTGATCCAGATGATCCACAGTAAAAATAATAAAATTTAAATGTCAGATAAAATATTTACATGGCAAATGATGGGTTGGGAAGATTAGATCAGATGTTTTCAGAGAACTGTCTATGAGTATAGTATCAAGCGAACTTTGTTCATATGAGGCCTCATGCTGTGAAGTTCTGAGCACCTTCAACACCCGCTGAAGTCATTGGGGTTTGAGAGCTCTAAACATAGAGCAGTGCTGTATGGGGGATAGCGAGGTCCACAGGCCTAGTCATGCAATTCCCATTTGTCTACCTCTGATTCTGCATTGATGTGACCTTGGGAAAGTCACACAGATACTGAAGTCTTTATGTTAAAACTGCACCTCCAAAGGTAACTGCATATGCATTTTGCGTTCTAATCTCTGGTTTCCATATCAGAAAATTTGGTTCCTCTATTCTTCTAGCTGCACATGCATAAAATTGGTATTTTTTTATTTTATCAGTAAAGAGCTTGTCTGGTTTACTTCAATTTCTTATTTGTAGTATTCTCATGCTTCAAATGAGTCATCTTATGGTGAACGTCCACAGCAGTCAAGTAGAGACAGTATTAATGGGGGAGAATTCAGTGAATCAGATTGTAAATGATTTATTGAAAAACACAACCTGATCCTTCTTCATCAGTCAGGGGATACTTTAAAGACTGTCTTACAGTAAATACCAATTAATGACAAGGAGAGTGATGTGCAATGTGGGATGTTCTCAGTGAGACACATGAGCTTGCTTGCTCATTTCCTTGCCTCCTTATCCTAGGAACACAGGAGACTGTGGTCCAGATCCTCAGCTGTAGCCAAGAAGAGCATAGGGCCAATAGTTTGTTAATAAATGTAACATAGGTGTAATACTTGGAGGCTGATCCTCAAATACATATTATTCCCACTGATGTCCTATTGACTTCCTAGGAGTTTCATGCAGTACTTACAGGTTTCAGAGTAGCAGCCGTGTTAGTCTGTATTCGCAAAAAGAAAAGACTAAATTTGTTAGTCTCTAAGGAGCCACAAGTACTCCTTTTCTTTATGCAGTATTAGAGTCCTCGTATGCAGATCTGGTTCATATACTAAAGCTCTTTGTTTTTATTTTAACTATTTGTGACATTTCAAGTATTCCTTTTACAACACTTGGAGCTGAGGTAATTTTTTTTGAACAAATATATTTTAAGGGTTATTTTACCCTGTGAAATAACCTGAAAAGTAAAACTTGTGTTAAATGATTCAGTGAATGAATAGGAGTACTTGTGGCACCTTAGAGACTAACAAATTTATTAGAGCATAAGCTTTCGTGAGCTACAGCTCGCTTCATCGGATGCATTTGGAATGAATGTTTTATTTGTAGTAAAAGAGATGTGTAAAACATGCCTGAGTGTTTATACTGTATAATTAAAGTTCCCAGTGTACTAAGCAAACACACTACAATGTTCAACACCAAGAAGAGGTTCCATATTTATTTCCCACAGAGCAGGTTTATTTTTTCTACATTTTATTTCCCTAGGTTCAGCTTTAGAATTTATGGTGTCCTCAAAAATTATAGTCTCTATTTTGGGGTGAGATGTGAGGAGAGTTTTCAACAGGGATTTTCAGTGACAGAATGAACCCTTAGGACTTCATTTCAAAGAAAAGATGAAGTGGAATGCATTATTAAGAGGAAAGTATATGGAGCCAGAGGACAGAACTTTGCTTCTGAAATGCATCATATAATTACATTTCAGGGGAATCCAGAGCCTGCTATTACTGAAAAGCCTACATAAAGTGACATCATACATTTTCTTGGCTGTGGCTAGGTAGGAGCTCAAATTGTATATTTGATGGGATTTAGGTGACCAAGATCACAAGAGTAAATTATCAGCACACATGGGGGGGAAGCAGCCACAGGTGCACAATCCTGACCAGAGCCATGGGGGAGTGGCGTGCACAGCCCTAGGAAGCTGCGACGGGCATATGGCCCCTGCTGCAGCCCCTGTCATAAGCCACGGGGCGGGGGCTCATGGCCCCGGCAGAAGCCACGGGACAGGGGCACAAGACCCTGGCTCCAGCCCCTGGCAAAAGCTACAGGGCAGGGGGGCATGATCCCAGTTCCACTCCTGCCTGCGCAGCTGACTCAGCCCAGCTGACTGTCACCTTACCTCCCAGCAGGGTCAGCCATTGCAGTCAGGGAAGGAGTCAGGGCGTGGGGGAGTGAGTGTCTGGGAGGTCTTTTGGGGGAGGGTGCTGGCAGGGGGGAAGATGTGTGTGTGTCAGGGCACTGGGCAGTTGGGGTCTGTGTGGGGCATTGTGTAGTTGTGGTGGGGCTGTGGGGAAGAGCAATGGGTAGTGGGGGGGAAATCTGTGTGTGTTGGGGAACTAGGGAGTGGGGGGTTCTGTGGGGAGCAGTTGTGGGTGGGGAGGTGCTGGGCAGGGGTGGTGGGGTGCAGGCACTGTTCATTTGTGGTAGAGGGTTTAACCGTGTCTCTGTGGTCACAACGGAGAATACCAAATTCAGGACAAACTGCTGAAAAATAGGGCAGACACACCCCAAAACTTGTGGTTATTCTCCCATGAGATATACCAAACCAGCAACAAAAGTAAACTTCTGTCTCACCACACTGGATAACAAGAAGTCATAAAAGCAGTTTCCTTAGGTATTCCAGTCTTTGTGTCACCCCAAAAACACTAGACTTAAAGATGAGTGGTTCTTAAAATCAATTTCATCAAACAAAAAAGGTTCTTCTGATCCCAAAGGATCAGCCAAAGACCCAGGTCAATATACAACTCAGAACTTACCCAATAACCACGCTGTTGTCAATCCTTTAGTATCTAAAATCTAAAGGTTTATTTACAAAAAGAAAGAGAGAAAGGTGAGAGTTAAAATTGGTTAAAGGAATCAAATACATACAATAACTGCAAAGTTTTTGATTCAGGCTTGTAGTAATGATGGACTAAACTGCTGGCTTAAGTCAAGTCTCTGTGTAGTAGTAGAATTTTATGTTTGTATTTTGTCTAATTTAAAATGAAGAATAAATGAGATAATAATGTAGCATGTATGGATGTATGATTTGATCATATTCTGCCAGCCATCCTTTTTGAATGGCAAAAAGGAATGGCCTAATAGGCCATTTGATAAAAATGCATCAACCAGAATCTTTGTCTGTGCTAATTTCAAAGGCAGTGACAGACCTTAAAGGGTCACCAATTTAGCATTTTAGAATAAGTAAAAGAACGCAATGATTGTTTTTCTTTTGCTTTGCAATTTGATGTTCCTGTTCAAAATGTTCTGTGTAAATTAATTTTGTTTTGTGTGTAAATTAGGAATGTATGTGTTAAGAGAGAAGTGTAAAGGCCATCACTGAGCTAGACGTATGAGGGAGGAACCAGAAACAGACACCAGGGCGCCAGCAGGCTGCAACATGCGCCTATTGAAATGTCAGAGGAGAGCAAATTAACAACTCTAAAAATGAGATAGGCACCTATCAATGGGGATAAAATAGCTGTAATAAAAAATAAGGACAATTTAAAAAAACAAGCACTTGTCAAACAACAATTTATTACAGCATGATGTTGCAAAACTTATTGGTCCCAATGAAGAAAAATCACTATATAAACAGGGTGCCTTGCCATGAATCTTTGGGTTCATCCTGCCAAGACTTCCCCAGAACATCGTGTTGCGACTGACGGAACCCGGCTCCTCCCTACCGGTGATCAGCCTAGCTAGCCACTAAGTTGATCCAAACTCTGGACTGGTAACTATAACATCAACTGGTGGGACTATGTGTGTCTGGGAGGTGGTGGTGTAATTGAATGCATATGCTAATTGTTGTATCTTCAGTAAATGTGGCGCATTGCATTTTCCTCTAAAAAAGATCCCATGTGCTTCTTATAAGCATAACATCTGGTTGCTTCCAAATCATTGGAAGGTCCTCAGTCCCTTGATTACACCAATGGGAGCATTCTAAGTTCATAGTCCAGAAGTTTGAGCAGGCAAGAGACTTGAGCAGGAAAGAGGCAAAATGGAGATGTTCCCAGCACCTTTTATAGCTTCTACCATGTGGAGGGTGCCCCCCATAAGGCTTTATGGAAATATGATTATGAATATATATATATGACATAACTGGAATATGTTTTATGCTACATATGCCATGTATATGCCATGTTATGAATATTGACTGTGTACTGGCTTGATTTCTAAGTAACCTTAGTAGAGCATTTGGTCAGTTCCTTGAGAAAGGAATGTGCAAATTAGGCACCCAATCAAGAAACACTTAAAGGGCAATGACTCTTGTAAGGCTCCAATCCACATAAAAAGTCTAACTGAGGACGTTCAAGGAAGCACGTGAACCATGGCTGCCTGTAAATTCTGAGTCATGCATGGATGTGTGACTTGTCCATGTGAGTCCAAAACTCCATCTTGGAGCTGGTCTTTGCATAGGAGAGAGGAAGGGGTCTCCACCCACAAGAGAAAGTCTATTTAAACCCATGGGAGACCCTTCCATTTTGTCTTGAGCTGGCCAAAGAGAGAGCCTCTCCACCCCCAAGGATAATTGAAAGAAACTGCAACAAAGGACAGTAACTACAGCGGGTGTGAGTGATTGCTGGACCCAGACTAGAAGGAGACTAGTCTGTAAAAGAAAACTTACTGGAACTGATTAGATTTCATCTGTGTTCAGTTTTATTACTATACTAGACTTAGACTTGTGTGTTTTATTTTATTTTGCTTGGTAATTCACTTTATTCTGTCTGTTACTACTTGGAACCACTTAAATCCTAATTTCTGTATTTAATAAGATCCCTTTTTACTTATTAATTAACCCAGAGTATGTATTAATACTGGGTGTGGGGGGGGCACAAAGAGCTGTGCATATCTCTCAGTGTTATAGAGAACAATTTATGAGTTTACCCTGTATAAACTTTATACAGGGTAAAATGGATTTATTTGGGATTTGGACCCCACTAGGAGTTGGGCATCTGAGTGTTAAAGACAGGAACACTTCCTAAGTTGCTTTCAGTTAAGTCTGCAGCTTTGGGGCACGTGGTTCAGACCGTGGATCTGTGTTGGAGCAGACTGGTGTATCTGGCTCAGTAAGACAGGGTGCTGGAGTCCCAAACTGGCAGGGAAAGCAGGGTAGAAGTAGTCTTGGCACATCAGTTGGCAACCCCATGGGGATTTCTGTGATCCAAGCTGTCACAGAAGGAAATCCATTGTTTCAAACAAAGCTTTCAGCATAGCGAGTTAAAAATTACAGGTAGCAAGATGGAGTTTGGAATCACATGGGCAAGTCACATATCCATGCATGATTTTGCTTAGTCACAGCAAGAAAGTCCATTAAGTGTAGATGTGCATCTCCCATGGTCCATTGTGAGTTAAGTGTTCCTTGATGACCTACTTAATTTGAATAGGCCCTTCAAGGTGTGCAGGCTAAATATCTTGGGGCATTACCGCTGCAAACATATTTGAAATACAGGTATAGAGCCAATACTCACAACTTCTATTACAAAAATGATACATGCCATACAAATAGCATAATCATATTCAGCAAATCATAACCTTTCCATAGACACCTTATTTGACATAATTTGTACAAGTTTTGTTGCAACTATATAACAGTGGTAGCAACAATAATCTACATGGTCATATTTAATCAGATAATGGCACAGGGGGGTTGTGCGGGGCATTGGGGATAGCGGGTCCAGGGGGCACTGGGCATAGCAAGTCTGGGGGGTGTTGGCACATGAGCTATGTGGCGCAGCATGGGCCTGCCCCAAACACGAAGTGGCATGCTCACAGCACAAGGTCAGGTGAACCAATGTGAGTCTGGCCATGCCACGCATGCCCCATTGCGTCTGGTCAGCCCCTCCGCCCGTCATGAGACTCCTCACTGGAGGACTGGGGCAAGGGGCGGAGGTGTGGGGGTGGGGTCCAGGCGGCTCTTACTTGGTGCAGCTCCCTGGAAGCAGCCGTCGGGTCCCTCTGGCTCCTAGGGTCAGGGGCAGCCATGGGGTCTGTGCATGCTGCGCCCGCCATGAGCTCCGGCTTCACAGCTCCCATTGGCTTGGAACCACAGCCAATGGGAACTGTGGGGTTGGGACCTGCAGGCATGAGGAACGCACACAGCCCCTGGCCACCCCGACCCTAGCAGGCAGAGGGACCTCTGGGGGCTGGGGCGGGGTCCAAGCAGCACTTACCTGGGGCTGGCAGGTTCCTCTGGCTCTTAGGGTCGGGGCAGCCAGGGGGCTCTGCTCATGTCCATAGGCCCCTTCCCCACAGCTCCCATTGGCTGCAGTTCCCAGCCAATGGGAGCTGCGGAGCTGGCGCTCCTGGCAGGGGCAGCATGCAGAGACCCCCCCTGGCCGACCCTCCACCTAGGGGCCACAGAGTCCTGCCGGCTGCTTCCCATGAACTCGAAGCCAGGTAGGGAGCCTGCCAGCTAGGGTGATTGGTCCAGCCCCGCACCAAAAATCAGGACAAATGGCATCCTGACCGTACATCGGTTGGGAAGTGGGACAAACAGCTAAATATAGTGACAGTTCAGATTTTATCGGAATGTCTGGTCACCCTGATGGGATTGAACTGCAGAGACAAAGGCCTGCCACTGAGAATGCCATTCACCAGCCTCTGTCAAACTTTCTAGCATAGTCACAGAGGCAGGGGGAGGCAGAAAGGGAGGCAGTTTTTGTGATAGCTAGAGTGCAAATCATTTCAGTGTCACTGTGAGGCACTGCACCTCAAAATAGGACTCCAAAACCCTCATATTCACCATGGCTATATGATTAGGATATGCCTTGTGAGGAAAGTTATAATCTGTTGAGCATTATTGTTCTGTCAAAACAAATCTGTATCGTCATTGACTATGAAGTTATGAGATTTTGCGATATGATTGTTACTGAAATGTTGTGCGTCAGGGAAATGCCCACAGACTAGCTCTTCAGTAGTCAAGTGTTAAGCAACCACCATAGGCCATTCACCAGCAGGTGAGTTGTAAACAGGAGATTTACAATTCACATGAAAGACAGTTGCTGGAGCATGTATATCATGGGGCTGCCAACCCCCATGACACAGCAAGGATCTTTCCAGCACCTGGAGCAGAGTATAAAATAAGGGACAATGACATCACCACTTCACCTCTCCTCTCCCACCTACACTGAAGGCAACAAGTTTTTTTGAAAGACAAAGAAACATTTGAACTGAGGGGAGTGATCCTAACTGGAAAAGCTTCCCAGTTACCCAAAAATCTACAGCAGTCTGTGCTAAGAGAAATGTTATTGCTTCAGATTTGAGTTAGCCTGATTAAAGTTCAGGAAAGAGCTTGCAGTTTTTATCTTTTATTTCCTTTTGTAACCAATTTTGAACTTCTATGCTTATACCACTCATAATCACTTAAAATCTATCTTTCTGTAATTAATAAACGTATTTGAATCTTTTATCTAAGCCACTGTGGTTTTGGTTGAAGTTTGGGGAATTTACTCAGGTAACAAAGGCTGGGTCATATTCATACCCTGTGATGCTATGATGAACTAATTAATGAGCTTACTCTGATCTGATCAGAGCTTACTTTGCGGGCCTTGAGCAGTGTAAAACACACATTTCTGGGGTGACGGTGGGACTAGGGATACGTGGTGTCATCCTATATGTTGTTCAAGAGTGGTTGGGCATAGCACTCTGGTATTTATCTGGGCGTGACTTGCATGCTAGAGGTTGGGGTGAGTGGACAGAGTGGCAGCTCACACAGCAAAACAGGGCATAGTGCACACCAGATTGGAGAATTAAGGGGCCACAATGATCCAACAGTCCAGATTGTACCCTGGGGGATGTCACAGTCACCAAATATCGACACCAGGGCCATAACTAGGGCAGGGCAAGAGGGGCAGCTGCTCAGGGCGCAAAGCCAACAAGGGTGCAGGATCAGGCCCAGCAGCGTCAGGCAGAACCCTGGGTGCTCAGTGCCCCCAATCCCTGCAAGATTTCAGGCTCAGTGACCCCAGCCAGAGAAGGCTCTGCTGGGCACTAGGACTGCTGCAGCAGTGGCGGCAGGCGGGCAGGGCTCTGAGGGCCACCTTAGCAGTAATGCAGAAACAGGATGAAAAGCTGCATAGCTGTTTCCTAAGCTGGAGGTAGGAAACCAGCTGCACTGAGTGCCTGGGATGTGCTGCGCAGAGAGGGGGTGCAGGGAGAAGCTGCACATCCCCCTTGCTTGGGGTTAAAATCTGCTGCCTGCTGATCACAGAGGTGCAAAGGGGGGCAAATCAGAGCAGGGGATGGGCAGTGTCTGACCAGGGGTTGGCAACTGACTGGCAGGGGGTCAAACAGCTGGGGGTAGGGGTAGGAAAAGGGCTGAGGAGCAAAACTAGGGACAGGGAGGGGTAGGAGTCGAGGTTAAGCCCAGGGACAGGGGCGTGTACAGGAATAAAAATTTGACAGCTTTTGGAGGGGCATGTTCTGTGCCCCAGCTGCAACCCAGAGGATCTCACTCAAGGGCTGGAGGAGTTCTGTGCCCCTGCCGATTATCATAGGGGCTGTGCCCTGCTTGCTCCCCCTTGTGCATGCCCCTGCCCGGGGTGAGGTACTGCCTGACGGTGGCAGAGGGGGTAACAGTTATCCGATGGGCTGAGTCACCTGCCATGTTTGTAAAAATGGGGTGTGGGGCAGAGGGGCTCTTTTATTTCCCCTCTCACAGGAGTGTAGATCACAGCACGATTCCCTGGGCTGTGTTCTCAAAGGCACAGGGCATCCCAAGGCCTAGACATGGCAGCTTTTCTCTATTTTATATAACATACTGAGGTGGTACAGGAGACTTCATTCAGTAAACTATTTTACATACAGCCCCCAAAAACTGTGTCTCACCCTTTTTGAGTGTTTTAGAGTCCCTTATCAGTTTATATGTCTGCATAAAGTCTCATAGCAGTTCATAAATGTATCTGCTGCTGATTCTCTGAATTGCACTCCCTTTCTTGTAATCCATTTTAAATATAGTTTTGCTCTTCAAATAGTTTACTTTTTAAAATGTTATTTTACTCCTATTACTTTTAGCACTTCATCACTTATCTTTGTCAACATTGTCCAGATGGATGTCAATGTGCTATTTAATTGATATTTTAATAGCAAATAATCATTACAAATATTTATAAGTAAATAGTTGCTAGTAGTTTTAGCAATGACATCTATTTCTAGTAAATCACTTCCTATATTTTACTAAAAAGAAAAGGAGTACTTGTGGCACCTTAGAGACTAACAAATTTATTAGAGCATAAGCTTTCGTGAGCTACAGCTCACTTCATCGGATGCATTTGGTGGAAAAAACAGAGGAGAGATTTATATACACACACAGAGAACATGAAACAATGGGTTTATCATACACACTGTAAGGAGAGTGATCACTTAAGATAAGCCATCACCAGCAGCGGGGGGGGGGGGGGGAGGAGGAAAACCTTTCATGGTGACAAGCAAGGTAGGCTAATTCCAGCAGTTAACAAGAATATCAGAGGAACAGTGGGGGGTGGGGTGGGGGGGAGAAATACCATGGGGAAATAGTTTTACTTTGTGTAATGACTCATCCATTCCCAGTCTCTATTCAAGCCTAAGTTAATTGTATCCAGTTTGCAAATTAATTCCAATTCAGCAGTCTCTCGTTGGAGTCTGTTTTTGAAGCTTTTTTGTTGAAGGATAGCCACTCTTAGGTCTGTGATCGAGTGACCAGAGAGATTGAAGTGTTCTCCAACTGGTTTCTGAATGTTATAATTCTTGACATCTGATTTGTGTCCATTTATTCTTTTGCGTAGAGACTGTCCAGTTTGGCCAATGTACATGGCAGAGGGGCATTGCTGGCACATGATGGCATATATCACATTGGTAGATGCGCAGGTGAACGAGCCTCTGATAGTGTGGCTGAAGTGATAGGATTCTGGGTGGACTCCTCCTGAAGATCGAAACAGCAGCCTGGATTTCTACATAGAGTGCTTCCGCCGACGTGCACGAGCTGAAATTGTGGAAAAGCAGCATCGCTTACCCCATAACCTCAGCCATGCAGAACATAGTGCCATCCACAGCCTCAGAAACAACTCTGACATCACAATCAAAAAGGCTGACAAAGGAGGTGCTGTCATCATCATGAATAGGTCAGAGTATGAACAAGAGGCTACTAGGCAGCTCTCCAACACCACTTTCTACAAGCCATTACCCTCTGATCCCACTGAGAGTTACCAAAAGAAACTACAGCATTTGCTCAAGAAACTCCCTGAAAAAGCACAAGAACAAATCCGCACAGACACACCCCTAGAACCCCGACCTGGGGTATTCTATCTGCTACCCAAGATCCATAAACCTGGAAATCCTGGACGCCCCATCATCTCAGGCATTGGCACCCTGACAGCAGGATTGTCTGGCTATGTAGACTCCCTCCTCAGGCCCTTCGTTACCAGCACTCCCAGCTATCTTCGAGACACCACTGACTTCCTGAGGAAACTACAGTCCATTGGTGATCTTCCTAAAAACACCATCCTAGCCACTATGGATGTAGAAGCCCTCTACACCAACATTCCACACAAAGATGGACTACAAACCGTCAGGAACAGTATCCCCGATACTGTCATAGCTAACCTGGTGGCTGAACTTTGTGACTTTGTCCTCACCCATAACTATTTCACATTTGGGGACAATGTATACCTTCAAATCAGTGGCATTGCGATGGGTACCCGCATGGCCCCACAGTATGCCAACATTTTTATGGCTGACTTAGAACAACACTTCCTCAGCTCTCGTCCCCTAATGCCCCTACTCTACTTGCGCTACATTGATGACATCTTCATCATCTGGACCCATGGAAAAGAAGCCCTTGAGGAATTCCACCATGATTTCAACAATTTCCATCCCACCATCAACCTCAGCCTGGACCAGTCCACACAAGAGATCCACTTCCTGGACACTACGGTGCTACTAAGCGATGGTCACATAAACACCACCCGATATTGGAAACCTACTGACCGCTATTCCTACCTACATGCCTCTAGCTTTCATCCAGATCATACCACTCGATCCATTGTCTACAGCCAAGCGCTACGATATAACCGCATTTGCTCCAACCCCTCAGACAGAGACAAACACCTACAAGATCTCTATCATGCATTCCTACAACTACAATACCCACCTGCTGAAGTGAAGAAACAGATTGACAGAGCCAGAAGAGTACCCAGAAGTCACCTACTACAGGACAGGCCCAACAAAGAAAATAACAGAACGCCACTAGCCATCACCTTCAGCCCCCAACTAAAACCTCTCCAACGCATCATCAAGGATCTACAACCTATCCTGAAGGACGACCCATCACTCTCACAGATCTTGGGAGACAGGCCAGTCCTTGCTTACAGACAGCCCCCCAATCTGAAGCAAATACTCACCAGCAACCACACACCACACAACAGAACCACTAACCCAGGAACCTATCCTTGCAACAAAGCCCGTTGCCAACTCTGTCCACATATCTATTCAGGGGATACCATCATAGGGCCTAATCACATCAGCCACACTATCAGAGGCTCGTTCACCTGCGCATCTACCAATGTGATATATGCCATCATGTGCCAGCAATGCCCCTCTGCCATGTACATTGGCCAAACTGGACAGTCTCTACGCAAAAGAATAAATGGACACAAATCAGACGTCAAGAATTATAACATTCAAAAACCAGTTGGAGAACACTTCAATCTCTCTGGTCACTCGATCACAGACCTAAGAGTGGCTATCCTTCAACAAAAAAGCTTCAAAAACAGACTCCAACGAGAGACTGCTGAATTGGAATTAATTTGCAAACTGGATACAATTAACTTAGGCTTGAATAGAGACTGGGAATGGATGAGTCATTACACAAAGTAAAACTATTTCCCCATGGTATTTCTCCCCCCCACCCCACCCCCCACTGTTCCTCTGATATTCTTGTTAACTGCTGGAATTAGCCTACCTTGCTTGTCACCATGAAAGGTTTTCCTCCTTCCCCCCCTTTGCTGCTGGTGATGGCTTATCTTAAGTGATCACTCTCCTTACAGTGTGTATGATAAACCCATTGTTTCATGTTCTCTGTGTGTGTGTATAAATCTCTCCTCTGTTTTTTCCACCAAATGCATCCGATGAAGTGAGCTGTAGCTCACGAAAGCTTATGCTCTAATAAATTTGTTAGTCTCTAAGGTGCCACAAGTACTCCTTTTCTTTTTGCGAATACAGACTAACACGGCTGCTACTCTGAAACCTATATTTTTACTGTGATTCTTAATTTGGAATTTTTATTTTCTTTTTTTTATAGCACAAGTTTATTCTTTTGGATCCTGTGTTTTCCAAACTGACTGATTTTCTGGTCTGCTTCATTTTCATTTGATCTACCAATGGAGATTGGCTTTCTCAGCTTTTATTTTGCCTCTCAATCCATCCATTAGTGCTTTTTCACATGTCACTGCTTGTGTGTAGAACTTGGGTGCCAAATATTCACTAAGGGTAGTATACTATCTCCTATTAAATACTTCTCAAAGACAAACATCTACTTTAATTTTTACTAAACATAAGAACGGCCATACTGAGTCAGACCAATGGTCCGTCTAGCCCAGTATCTTGTCTTCTGACAGTGGCCAGTGCCAGGTGCTTCAGAAGGAATGAACAGAACAGGCAGTCATCGAGTGATCCATCCCCTCTCATCCACTCCCAGCTTCTGGCAGTCAGAGGCCAGGGACACGGACACCCAGAGCATGGGGTTGCATCTATTGATGGACCAGGAACTTATCTAATTCTTTTTTGAACCCAGTTTTAGTTTTGGCCTTCACAACATAATGAACACACATCTACAACCCCAAGACAACCACAAGAATTCAAAAATCATGAGCTATACACCCCCAAGACATGACAATTAAAAAAAGAAATAAATGATTTTGGGTTCTTTTATGTGCCTTTTTGTTCCTGAGCCCTTAGAGCCCAGTCCACAAAAGTAGGAGTTAACCCCGAGTGAATCTTGGCCTAGCCTCATACTTTTGCTGTTACCTCTCCCAAACAATTCATATACCTAAGGCCATATCTACACCACAAACTTATGTTAACTCAAGTTACGAAAGCATACAGTCGCTGCAGTTAAAATGTCACTTGGGCATGTGCTGACTTGGCTCCTTGTATTGATGATGAGTGCACTCACCAGGAGCACTTGTGTAGACTTAGGCCTTGTCTACACTGGCAAGTTTCTGCACAGTAAAGTAGCTTTCTGCACTGTAACTCCCGAGGTGTGCACACTGCCACCCACTTAGTGCACAGAAACTGTGCAGATGTAGCGCTCTAAAAAAACCACCTCAACGACAGGCATACAGCTTTCTGCGCTGGGGGTACAGTGCCACAGTGCCCGTGTAGACACCATGGCGATTATAGCGCTACAATTAGCCTCCGGGAGGTGTCCCACAATTCCTATTCTCACCTTTCTGTCGTCAGTTTGAACTCTACTGCCCTGCCCTCAAATGGACAACTGTCATCCCCACCCCATACATTCCTTTGCAAATTTGAAAGTCCCCTTCCTGTTCACTCGGTGATGCGTGCAGTGGTCTCAGCGCATCTTTCCAGGTGGCCATGCCTGCTCCGTGCACAAGGCGATCCTCCGCTTGGAGCAATGCTGAGCTGCTGGACCTCATCAGCATATGGGGAGAGGCGGCTGTGCAGTCCCAGCCATGCTCCAGCCATAGGAATTATGATGCCTACAGACAGATTTCACGATGCATGATAGAAAGGGGCCATGACCAGGAAACATTGCAGTGTAGGGTAAAAGTGAAGGAGCTGCAGAACTCCTATCACAAGGTGCATGAGGCAAATCACTGCTCCGGTGCTGCACCCATGAGCTGCTGGTTCTACAAAGAGCTGGACACGATACTTGGTGGCAACCCCACCTCCACTGCAAAGGCTCCACTGTGGATACTTCGTTGGCTTGCATGCCACTTGAGAGTGGACCGAGCCAGAAGGAGGAAATCTTGGACGAAGAGGGGGAGGGGGACACAGAGGCAGAGGACGACTCAGAGGCCAGAGATGCATGCAGCCAGGAGCTCTTTTCTACCCCAGAGGAGCCTAGCCAGAGTATGGTGAACCATGGGTATGGATCAACCACCTGTCACAATTTGCTACCTCTCACCTTTGTCACTGGCTGGTCTAGTGTTAGCAAATTGTGATGGATAGTTGAAGTCCTGTCACAATTTGCTATCACAGGACCAATGAGAAAGGAGAGGGATAGCACATTGTGATAGGGCATTATGATAGTGCTACATTGTCATTCTTTATAGTGAAAATTCTTAGGAAAGTGAGCAGTTAATGCCACTGGCTTGGTCCAAGCATAATGCAAAAGGTGTTGTATAAAATTCCACACATAGCTTTACTATGGTTGGTAGGAGGTGCACCCCACAGTTTGGAAACCTCTGTGTTGAATGGAAGGCAGAAACTGGGGCAGGGACACATGACCCTGCATGACCCCCCACGTATCGCCCCTAGGGATGTAAATATACTTGCTCACCCAAGCACTTAAAATGCTTAGTTACAGCTCTATTCAACACAGTTTGGTTTGATGGACATTTCTGCTCTCAAGAGAGGCTCTGGATTGGGACAGCAGAAATGCCATGATCAAGATCCACCAACCACAGTAAAGCTATGTGTGGAATTTTGTACAACACCTATTGCATTATGGTTGGACCAAGCCAGTGGTATTAATTGCTCACTTTCCTAAGAATTTTCAGTTTAAAGAATGACAATGTAGCACGTTTTCCCACTCTCAGATTTACTGCTATAACTGACCTGAACACTTTTATGGTGGTGATAGGAAGATATCGTACAGTGTTATGACCTTTGAAAAAGCAAAATAAAAATTGATTTCCATCACATAATATTTATCTTGTAATGATCTGGGCATTGTACATAGGAACCAGGCATTAGCGCCTGGTGTCAAGAAAAAGCAGTCTCATTCAATGTCATTAAGTGTAGCACTGTTCGCTGTGCTCTATAATCATTCTCTTAATAGCTAATCAAGCTGTTCCTCTACCACACCTTTGCTTCTGGAATGGAAAATGCTAAATTAAAAACCTGGTCTGTGCTGCCTCCTTTTGGTACTTTCTATATATGAAGTCACCAATTTTTTCAGATGAGCACTTGGCAGTTGGTTTTAATCCTGTTGAGTCCCCTGATTCTCTGCTTCTAGCTGAAAGATCATCTCATCTAATAGGCTTTATAATGAATGTGTTGACGAATGGCTACGCAGGTGGTGTCGGAGAGAAGGCTTTGGATTCTTTGACCATGGGATGGTGTTCCATGAAGGAGGAGTGCTGGGCAGAGACGGGCTCCATCTTACGAAGAGAGGGAAGAACATCTTTGCCAGCAGGCTGGCTAACCTAGTGAGGAGGGCTTTAAACTAGGTTCACCGGGGGAAGGAGACCAAAGCCCTGAGGTAAGTGGGAAAGCGGGATACCGGGAGGAAGCACAGGCAGGAAGGTCTGTGAGGGGAGGGCTCCTGCCTCATACTGGGAATGAGGGGCGATCAACAGGTTATCTCAAGTGCTTATATACAAATGCACAAAGCCTTGGAAACAAGCAGGGAGAACTGGAGGTCCTGGTGATGTCAAGGAATTATGACGTGATTGGAATAACAGAGACTTGGTGGGATAACTCACATGACTGGAGTACAGTCATGGATGGTTATAAACTGTTCAGGAAGGACAGGCAGGGCAGAAAAGGTGGGGGAGTAGCACTGTATGTAAGGGAGCAGTATGACTGCTCAGAGCTCCGGTACGAAACTGTGGAAAAACCTGAGTGTCTCTGGATTAAGTTTAGAAGTGTGTGCAACAAGAGTGATGTCATGGTGGGAGTCTGCTATAGACCACCGGACCAGGGGGATGAGGTGGATGAGGCTTTCTTCCGGCAACTCACGGAAGCTACTAGATCGCATGCCCTGATTCTCATGGGTGACTTTAATTTTCCTGATATCTGCTGGGAGAGCAATACAGCGGTGCATAGACAATCCAGGAAGTTTTTGGAAAGCGTAGGGGACAATTTCCTGGTGCAAGTGCTAGGGGAGCCAACTAGGGGGAGCGCTTTTCTTGACCTGCTGCTCACAAACCGGGTAGAATTAGTGGGGGAAGCAAAAGTGGATGGGAATCTGGGAGGCAGTGACCATGAGTTGGTTGAGTTCAGGATCCTGACGCAGGGAAGAAAGGTAAGCAGCAGGATACGGACCCTGGACTTCAGGAAAGCAGACTTTGACTCCCTCAGGGAACAGATGGCCAGGATCCCCTGGGGGACTAACATGAAAGGGAAGGGAGTCCAGGAGAGCTGGCTGTATTTCAAGGAATCCCTGTTGAGGTTACAGGGACAAACCATCCCGATGAGTCGAAAGAATAGTAAATATGGCAGGCGACCAGCTTGGCTTAATGGTGAAATCCTAGCGGATCTTAAACATAAAAAAGAAGCTTACAAGAAGTGGAAGGTTGGACATATGACCAGGGAAGAGTATAAAAATATTGCTCGGGCATGTAGGAAAGATATCAGGAGGGCCAAATCGCACCTGGAGCTGCAGCTAGCAAGAGATGTCAAGAGTAACAAGAAGGGTTTCTTCAGGTATGTTGGCAACAAGAAGAAAGCCAAGGAAAGTGTGGGCCCCTTACTGAATGAGGGAGGCAAGCTAGTGACAGAGGATGTGGAAAAAGCTAATGTACTCAATGCTTTTTTTGCCTCTGTTTTCACTAACAAGGTCAGCTCCCAGACTGCTGTGCTGGGCAACACAAAATGGGGAAGAGATGGCCAGCCCTCTGTAGAGATAGAGGTGGTTAGGGACTATTTAGAAAAGCTGGACGTGCACAAGTCCATGGGGCCGGACGAATTGCATCCGAGAGTGCTGAAGGAATTGGCGGCTGTGATTGCAGAGCCCTTGGCCATTATCTTTGAAAACTCGTGGCGAACGGGGGAAGTCCCGGATGACTGGAAAAAGGCTAATGTAGTGCCCATCTTTAAAAAAGGGAAGAAGGAGGATCCTGGGAACTACAGGCCGGTCAGCCTCACCTCAGTCCCTGGAAAAATCATGGAGCAGGTCCTCAAAGAATCAATCCTGAAGCACTTAGAGGAGAGGAAAGTGATCAGGAACAGTCAGCATGGATTCACCAAGGGAAGGTCATGCCTGACTAATCTAATCGCCTTTTATGATGAGATTACTGGTTCTGTGGATGAAGGGAAAGCAGTGGATGTATTGTTTCTTGACTTTAGCAAAGCTTTTGACACGGTCTCCCACAGCATTCTTGTCAGCAAGTTAAGGAAGTATGGGCTGGATGAATGCACTATAAGGTGGGTAGAAAGCTGGCTAGATTGTCGGGCTCAACGGGTAGTGATCAATGGCTCCATGTCTAGTTGGCAGCCGGTGTCAAGTAGAGTGCCCCAGGGGTCGGTCCTGGGGCCCGTTTTGTTCAATATCTTCATAAATGATCTGGAGGATGGTGTGGATTGCACTCTCAGCAAATTTGCGGATGATACTAAACTGGGAGGAGTGGTAGATACGCTGGAGGGGAGGGATAGGATACAGAAGGACCTAGACAAATTGGAGGATTGGGCCAAAAGAAATCTAATGAGGTTCAATAAGGATAAATGCAGGGTCCTGCACTTAGGATGGAAGAATCCAATGCACCGCTACAGACTAGGGACCGAATGGCTCGGCAGCAGTTCTGTGGAAAAGGACCTAGGGGTGACAGTGGACGAGAAGCTGGATATGAGTCAGCAGTGTGCCCTTGTTGCCAAGAAGGCCAATGGCATTTTGGGTTGTATAAGTAGGGGCATAGCGAGCAGATCGAGGGACGTGATCGTTCCCCTCTATTCGACACTGGTGAGGCCTCATCTGGAGTACTGTGTCCAGTTTTGGGCCCCACACTACAGGAAGGATGTGGATAAATTGGAAAGAGTACAACGAAGGGCAACGAAAATGATTAGGGGTCTAGAGCACATGACTTATGAGGAGAGGCTGAGGGAGCTGGGATTGTTTAGTCTGCAGAAGAGAAGAATGAGGGGGGATTTGATAGCTGCTTTCAACTACCTGAAAGGGGGTTTCAAAGAGGATGGCTCTAGACTGGTAGCAGATGACAGAACGAGGAGTAATGGTCTCAAGTTGCAATGGGGGAGGTTTAGATTGGATATTAGGAAAAACTTTTTCACTAAGAGGGTGGTGAAACACTGGAATGCGTTACCTAGGGAGGTGGTAGAATCTCCTTCCTTAGAGGTTTTTAAGGTCAGGCTTGACAAAGCCCTAGCTGGGATGATTTAACTGGGACTTGGTCCTGCTTTGAGCAGGGGGTTGGACTAGATGACCTTCTGGGGTCCCTTCCAACCCTGATATTCTATGATTCTATGATTCATGCATTATCACTGCCTTCTGCCTTCATGACACAGCTTGGACACAGAAGACACTGAGCTGCCTTTCTGGGATACCATGTTAGAGCTAGGATCATGGATATGAATTCCATTGCTTCCTGTTGATACCATATATGCCCTGCTGGCTGATGACTGATAACCCCAGATCAAGACGATGAATATACTAACATTGGAGGCAGAGAAATGTTATCCAATGCAAACTAAGAACAGGTTGCAATGCATCTCATCTTGGGTGGCACGTCATAGAACAGATTTAGCATGGGGAGTTTTGTACATAGTAGTTGCTGAAGTAAACCTTTCCATACAGCTGCTGCAATATATTCACCATTCAGATTGGCAAACAGGAGAGATCCAAAGAACAGCTACAGAACTTGCTAATACTGAAGAAATGATTATGTGGAGGCAATATGAGGAAACTCATCCCTCATGATTTAAAATAGATTTATTTATCAGAAGCGTGCTTATAAATGACTATTCCCTGTTGACCTGTTCAAAGTTAGTAAGTGATGAGTATAGTACTGATGCATACTCAGAAAGCTAAGGCATTATATGATGAATTATGATTTTTTTTTCAGAACATGTGGTAAGCAACTCATTTGCTCTTTCTTCTCATCTATCTGGAAAGCAATTTTGTACATGGTATAGTCCCCATTGGAGATATGAAGAATAAAAAAATCATTGAGAGACCAAGACTCAAAGGTTGATGGTGGGATTTTCAAAAGCCCTAAGTCACTTTCAGTGGGACTTGTGTTACTTAGGCCTACATCCCCAAAGGTGTTTAGGCACCTAACTCCCAAATTAGTGCCTAAACACCTGAAGGATCTAAGCCTTAAACATTTTTAAAAATCCCACCCAGGGCATTTAAAATTATAAGTGATGGAGACTGCCATAAGGACTTAAGTGTAAAATTTTTCAAAAGCACCTAAGGGATTTAGCATCCCAGTCCCTCAACGTAAGTGAATGGAAACCTAAAAGGCCTTTCCTATTCCTGAATCAGGTCCTGGCATTTCAAACCACTTTAAAATAACAAAGGGCAGTGGTGTTGTCAGCAATGCTTTTACACTGTGATTTATGCAGAGGGTCTAACTTTTCATTCCAAAGAGATTATATTATGATGTGCTGATCCACTGGGATGAAGAATGCATATAGAGAGTGCAATACTGGCCCCACTGAAGATACTGGGAATTTTTCCATTGACTTCAGAGGTCCCAGCATTTCACCCAGTCTTTCCAAATTGCCAGTTAAGTTATTTTTAAGAACAAGAAAATGAAATAGTTCTGAAATTTTTTAAATTAAGGCCAAAGTTTTTTAAAATGGGTGCCTTAAGCTAGGCTCTTGAATGCATCCACAGTTAGATGCGTAAATAAATGGTCTGATTTTCAAAAGTACTTGTATTCACCAGCTGCCATGCCATTGACTTTTGAAAATCAGGCCATTTGCTTAGGAGCCTAGGCCCCCATTTGTAGGTTTGTTTGTTTGTTTTTGAAAATCTTGGCTTAAAATTTTCTTTTAGTCTACTTTTGAATTCATTTAGAATAAATAGCAAGATTATGTTAAAGAACAGAGTGATTTCAGTGCAGAGCAAGCATTTACTGGCTGGCATCATTTGATGTTATCTCTTGTACTGCATCGGTCTCCAGCAGTGATTATTTTTTAATGTTTTCTCAGTAAAAGTAAGAGGAAGCCAAACAATCACCCTGGCAATCATTTCTGATTAATACCACTGGCTGGAGACTTAATGCAGTATTTGCTCATCTCTCAACACAGGAAAACCAAAGCTAATAAATAACCCTGATTGCATCACCCCGACTTGCAACCTTTAGGGACACCTTGTTTACTTGTACCTTTGTTCCACGATCTAGAATATGAAATAGTATTTGGGTCCATGAATGTTGTACAAACTTGTCACCAAGATTTATACTTGTTGGGTTTTTTAACTGCTGACTCATCTGATTTCATAAAAAGTGAATTATGCAGCTGTTACAGTCAGTTATTGATTTTTTTTAAAGATTCCTTAATTGAATTCAACTTAAAAAAACTAATGAAGGTGCCTTAAGTACTTACTTTCTGATTCTCAGAGCTCTGTTTCCCATCTTTGCAGCCTATAGTATGGCAATATTCAAGGAGATGTACTAGATGGTCTTATGTTTCCCTCTGACTTCTATAAACATTTTACTTCCTTTTAGATTGTGAAGCTAACGAGCAACCCACACTGGTCACACATGTCAGTCTGTTCCCTGACACATCCTCTTTGCCACCAGAGCACTGGAACTGGGTGTGATGGCAAGGAAATAAGAAAACGAAATGAGAATAGCAGAAGCCTCATGGAAGGGAAGGGAGAAGCTGAATTAATGAAATTGGCCCAACCCAGAAGGATTTCTTGTACTTCCTCTAAGGTTAGCACTAACTGACAGTCCAGTATAATTAGAATACTGTACATGTTCATACTGTAGTGTCTTTAAGCATTTCTCAGTTGAATATATCTGGTTGTGAAGAAATACCGTGTTTTCCCAATGGGAACTAGACTGAAATAGTTTTGGCTTCTAACAGATGTCTTCCCATCCCATATATACTTATTTTTAGAATACATAAATAATTATTTTTTCTAAAATAAGAAAAAATATGGTCTTAATGCAGACCCTTGGGGGGGGTCCATTATTAACTGCTCTCCTGTTGGAAAAGCAGCCATTCACTCCAGCTTTTCATTTTCCATCCCATATTCACTGTTTAAGTCATGCAAAAACCCAGTGGTTATTTATTTTCTTTGATAACCTTTTCCAAAGCTTGTCAGAAAACTGCATAAATTATGCCCACAGGGTCATCTTTATCTTCTACTTCATTAACTTTCTCAAAAGCCATCTAAAAAAGCACAGTTTTTCTCTCACAGAAGCTGTGTTGGTCTGGCCATCTATCAAGTTATACTTATTCAGTTCTATCCTTTATCTAGACTCTGCATCAGATTACTCAGTATCTGTACTTCTTTTTTACAATGCCATTCAAAGAAGTTGTTTCAGTATAGCCTAATATCTGTGATACATGGTGGAGTTGCACCAGGAACGAATATGGCACATTTAATAACCGTGACGGGGCAAGGCCAGATGGCTATAGAAAAGTAGTCTTATTGGGATCCGGGAAGTGGGCGGGCGAAGCCCGTCCACCGCTAAAGGATCCCCCCCAGCCTAAAAGGGGGATCCACAGGACCTAGATACCCAAAAAATTCCGGGGGACAACTAATAAAATAACAGGGACAGGAGTGTGGTCAAAGGGTCAAACGAAGGGAACCGGACGGGGACACCGAGCAGAGAACCCTGGACAGCGCCCACTGCTCCTCAAAGGCGTCAAGGGAGTCAGAGGACGCCGCCCAGAGGAACTCTGCCCGGATACGTGAACGGACCGAGGATCGGAAATAGGCCCCACAGTCACAGGAGACTCCATCGGCCAACCTCCTCACTCTGGTTTTGTAGATGGCCATTTTAGCTAGGGCCAGGAGGAGGTTGACCAGGAGATCCCGTGACTTTGTGGGGCCACGGATAGGGAGTGCATAAATGAGAAGGTGAGGGGAGAAGTGTAACCAAAAACGTAATAAAATATTGGTGAGGAGCCGGAATAGGGGCTGCAGCCTGGTATACTCCAGGTATACATGTGCCAGGGTATCCCTCACGCCGCAAAAGGGGCAGGTGTCTGGGATTGAAGTGAATCGCGCCAAGTACACGCCCATGCTCACGACTCCGTGAAGGAGCCGCCAGCTGACATCCCTGGCGGGCCTTGGCACTAAGGTGGAATATAGGCTGGCCCACCAGGGCTCCTCACCCTCCAAAGGTGGCAGGAGGTCCCGCCATTTTGTATCGGGGCGGGACACGAGGGTGCGGGCGTGAAGGGTGTGGAGCGCGAGCGTGTAGAGATGTTTTCTTGGCGTGGTTTGGAAGCAGACTGCAGCCGGCTTCTAGTGAAGGGGTGAAGGGGTCGGTTGGGGCAGGGGTCCAATTAAAAGGTCCGGTGGGCCTGGGGTAACAGGTGGGCGGGGCGTGCCCTCGTGCAGGACCCGGTCGAGATGAACCCAAACAGCGGGCGGCAAAGCGGCCTTCACCTCCTGAAGTATGCGCCGGGGAGTACAAGGTCTGGAAAGCCCCATGCGCTGAGCGAGCGTCAAGGGATCCAGCCAGTCTCCCCGGTCATAGTCCAGGAGGTCTCCGACTCTTGTGACCTCTGCCAGGATCAACCTCTGGCGCACCGAGCAGGACTCCGCCACCTGTACACGGAGTTGGGGGTTGTGTAGCAGGGGCTCTGCGAGGAGATCTGCCCCCTCGGTGGCCACCACGGACCTGGTCGTTGTAAAGAATTTCCAGGTCCGGAGGAGGTCCTGGTAGAAGACCGGCAGCCCGGAGAGGTCTCGCGGAAGACCTCTCGGATGGAGATAAAGGAGCTGCCGGTCGTATCGGAGCCCTCGGAAGCGGCGCAGGAAGGCGTGCACCAGTATGCTCCACGCCGGACTACCTGCACCATAAAGGAGCCTCTGCAGGGTCTGGAGGCGGAAGACATGGACCTGAGTGAGCAGACATTTTAGGCCCTGCCCTGCCTCCTCCACAGGTAGATGAAGAACCCCTGCAGGGACCCAGTGCAGTCCTTACCAAAAGAACTCCAGAATCAATGTCCGGAGGTTGGCCAGGAAACCCGGGGCCGGGACCAGGGTGTTGAGCCGGTACCAGAGCATGGACAGGACTAGTTGATTAAGCACTAACGCTCTCCCTCGAAGGGAGAGGCACCGGAGTAGTCCTGTCCATTTCCGGAGCCGCTCTATCACCCCGCCCTCTAAATTCTGCCAGTTCTCCGGCAGAGAGGGATGCGTGGCAGAAAGGTAAATGCCCAGATAGAGCAGCGGACCCGTGCTCCACCGGATGGCCTGAAGCGCGGGTGGGAGGGAACTCGCCTGCCGCCAGTCCCCTACCACCAAGCCAGAGCTCTTGACCCAGTTGACCCGCATGGAAGAGGCTGCCGAATAGATGGCCTGGCAAGCCTCCACCCATGCCAGGTCGCCCGGGTCCTGGACCACGAGGAGCACGTCAGCGTACGCTGACAGGACCAGCCACAGCTCTGGCTCCACAGCACCAACCCTGTCAACCTCCTTAGGAGGAGATAGAGGAAGGGCTCGACCGCCAGAGCGTACAGCTGGCCTGAGAGGGGACACCCCTGCCGTACTCCTCGCCCGAAGCTGACCGGTTCGGTCAGGGTCCAGTTGAGCCTGACCAAACACTCTGCGGAGGTGTACAGAACCCAGAGAAAACTCACAAACCTGGGTCCGAAGCCAAACGCTTGTAGAGTGCTCAAGAGATACCCGTGATCCACCCTGTCGAACGCCTTCTCCTGATCTAAGGACAGGAGGGCGAACGACAGACCATCCCTACACCCAAGTTCCAATAGGTCCCGGACCAGATATAGGTTGTCGAAGATGCTGCGGCCCGGGACGGTGTAGGTCTGGTCTGGGTGGACCACGTCCACCAGCATGGACCCTAGCCGCAGCGAGATGGCTTTTGCCACGACTTTGTAGTCCGTGTTGAGGAGCGAGACGGGACGCCAATTTTGTAAATCGCGGAGGTCCCCCTTCTTCGGCAATAAGGCCAGCACGGCTCGCCTGCACGAAAGAGGGAGGACCCCGCTCTGCAAAGACTCGGCCCAGATGGTGACTAGGTCTGGGCCCAGGACGTCCCAGAACACACGGTAGAACTCCACGGTCAGCCCGTCTATGTCCAGAGATTTATTGGTGGGCATTCGACGGAGGGCTTCCGAGAACTCGGCCAGAGTGAGAGGCAGCTCTAGCCAGTCTCGGTCGCCCGCGCTGACCGTCGGGAGCTCCTCCCAGAGCACTCTGCAAGCGTTAGGATCGGTCGGATACGGGGAGAAAAGGCTTGCGTAGAAGGTTCTCACCCTCCCGCACATCTCCACCGGATCCGTGAGGGGGGTGCCATCTTCTGCCAGTAGGCAGATGATATGTTTTTTAGCCCCCCTCTTTTTCTCCAGGGTGTAGAAGAAGCGGGAGCCGCGATCCATCTCCCGAAGGAGACGGATGCGGGATCGAACAAAGGCACCCCGGGCCTGATGGTCCTCGAGGGTCCGGAGCTCCTCCCGCTTCTCCCGGCACGCTCCGCAGAGGGGTGGATCCTCGGGGCTGGCGGCCAGACGCCTCTCCAGCTCTAAGACCTCCCATTCCAACTGCTCTATCGCCGCATCCCTCCGTCGGCTGGCGCCCCGGGTGTAGTCGCGGCAGAAGAGCCAGGCGCGCACCTTCCCTAGGTCCCACCACCGTCGCGCCGAGGGAAAGGCATGCCGCTGCCCTCGCCAGGCCAGCCAGAACTCCCGGAAGGACGCCATGAAGCCCACATCCTCCAGCAAGCTGTTGTTAAAATGCCAATAGGCCGGCCCCGGCCTCTCCGCGAAGAGGGAGGCTGTCTTGGTGGCTATATGATGGTCAGAAAATGGGGCCGGCCGGATGCTGGAGGAGTGGGCTCGTGGAAGATGAAAGCGTGATTAAATAAATGCGGTCCAACCGGGAGTGGCGCGACCGATGGGCCTCCACCCGGACAAAGGTGAACGTGGAAGTGTCATCCGGGTGGTGGTCGCACCAGACGTCCACCAGGGAGTGGTGTTCGACTATCTCCTGGAGGACGGCGACGGCGGCCGGGCTCTGCTCAGTCCCCGAGCGGTCCCGCTCCTCAGGGGTGATGTTGAAGTCCCCTCCCATGGCCAGGCACTCCTGAGGATCCAAGGTGCCGAGGAAGGCGGACGCCTGCTGATAGAATTGCAGCCGCTCCGGGCTCGCTGCCGGGGCATAGATATTGACGAGGTTGACTACCAGCCCCTCCATGCGGACCCGGAGGTGTAGCAGGCGGCCCGGCACAGCCTCGGCGTCCCCCAGCACCTCGGGCCGTAGGTCGGGGGAGAACAGGGTCGCCACTCCAGCCGTACGAACTGTAAGGTGGCTAAAGTAGACTCTGTCCCCCCAATCCAGCCGCCAGCTGTCTTCGGCGGTCGGATCCGTATGGGTCTCCTGCAGGAAAACCACAGAGTACCTCCCTTCCCGAAGGAAGGAGAGCACCTGGGACCTGCAGAGACCCATCCTACAGCTGCGGGTGTTCAATGTTGCGATGGTAAAGGGTGCCATGAGGAGGGCTGGGGGGGATCCTCGCCGGCAGGGATGCTCGCGGCTCCCGGCGGGCCGCGCAGCAGTCCGTGACCCACCCCGTAGGTTAGTAAGGAGTCATGGAAGAGATGGACCTGCTGGTAGACCGCGGTGCCCTGCCTCACGGTCCTTTTACCCTCCCCAATGAGGGCCCTTGCGGCCCGGAGGATTTGATTAAAGTCCCCCCATCGCTGGAGGGCAAGCTGTACTTTGTTGCGGGAGCCACGGACGTCTTCTAGAAACTCCCGCAACTGCTCTCACAGCGCATGGGGGGCTGGGGTTATGGTCTGGTTACTCCCCGACGGGGCCCTTGAAACAGCCCCGTGGCCCACCGAGACGGGCAGACAGGGTGCGGACCCCCGACGGGACTCCTGAATGCTGGGGCGATAGGGGGCGGCGGAGAAAGGATAGCAGCCCCTGGTAGATCGGGACGGGTAAACACAAAGTCCGCTCCCTGGGGGTCATCTGTTGGCAAGGGGAAGGAGACAGCCCCAGGGGTGGCAATAACATCTCGGGATGTGGATGGGATAGAGACAGGTGCAGGGGCAAGGTTAGAGGTGAGATTTTGGGTGGGGAGAGGGCTCTCAGTGATGCCAGGCGCAGGCTCTATGGTGGATTTGGCAGCCACGGCATCAGGGGGTGGATTCTCTTCTGTAGGGCCCTCTCCCGGGAAGGAGGTCGAATGCTCCTCACCAACAACGGTTGTCCCTGGTGGCTCAGGTCCCGGCCGCGTGGCACTGGCCGTCACCTCAACAGGTTCGGCGGCTCTCAGTGGGGTGCCATTTGCAGCCGGGTTTATGGAGGAGTCCAGGGGCCCCTCGGAGGTGGGAGCGGAAGCAACGGTTGGGGCGGCGGAGGATGGGGAAAGGGAGGCTGGAGTGAAGTCGCCTATATCGAGGCCTGCTGGCATAGGGTCGTCCTCCCCCTGGGTAACCGGGGTCAGACCCAGGGCCTCGATCTCCTCGTATATTGATGGAAGATCAGTTTCCTCCACCCCGGAATTCTCCCCGCTGCCACCTGACGCTACTGTTGCCTCGGGGCACACTGAGATTTCAGATGGAGCCTCGGGGGCCTTGGAGGAGAGGGACTCCCGTGGAGGGGAGACACTGCCTTCCAGTGCTGCCACGTCTTCCCCAGCCGGCACCGGTGGATGGAACACACCCGTGGGTAAAGCGGAAGGCTTGGCATCAGTGCCCCCTTTCCTGGTCTTGCAGGGGGCCTCTGTATCAGATGGGAGGAGCGGAGCTCGAGCCTTCCGCTTGCCCCGCTTCCCCTGGACTAGGGCCCAGCCCTCCGTGGCATCATCTCGGGGCTGGCTAGCAGGGGTTGTGTCAGGGGGTAGAAGCGATGGCTCAGGGACTCGAGGGGGTAACGGTGGAGCAGCACAAGGGAGGGAAGATTCCCCTTGGGGCTGGCCCTCTCCCATGCCCGGCAGTGTCCCTGCCGCACCCTCCTCCATAGGCCCCGCCAGATTGCAAGCAGCAGGGGCGGGGCTCTCCCGCTCGTCTGCGCATAGTTGGGGGGTGCCCCTTGGGCCCAAGCGGGAGCAATGATGGACTGGGAAGGAGGAGGGGTGGTTTCGGGCGCCGGGCAGCCAGGGGTGCCGGCGATGATGGGGCCAGTGCCCTGCCGGGGCTCGGGGGGTCCCGGATGCCCCTCCTTCCCGGGCCAGGGGGCAGTCCCTCCGGACATGCCCCTCGCCCGGCAGAGGTAGCACCGGGCCTTCCCCGTGGAATAATGCACCCGGTAATGGGCCCCCTGGTAGGGGACTAGGAAGGACCCCTCCAGCGCCTCTCCGTCACGCGCCGCCGGCGGCAGTTGAACCTGCACTTGCCGGCGGAACGAGAGGACGTGACGGAGGGCGGGGTCTTTGCAGCCCAACGGGAGAGGGCTGATGACAGAGATGGGCTTCCCCAAGGTAGAAAGGGCGGGTAACAGGGCGGCATTGGGGAGAAAGGGAGAGATGGAGGTCAGGACCAGGTGGACGCCCAGGTCCTCTAGCGGCTCCAAGGGGACAAAGACACCCCCTACTGCCAGGCCCTTCTCCACCGCCTCCTGGGCAGCGGCCTCTGATGTTAAGAAGAAGACGACCTTGCCATACATTTTGGAGGCTGCCACAATGGCCGTGGGCCCCACCACCCTCGCCAACGCCCGCACATAGGTCTCCACATGGGGTGAGGCGGGCACCAGGAGGCAACGGACGCCGTGCTTCCTGGTCATGGTGGGAAAGGGGCCCCGGCCGCTATAGATGGTAGTGGAGGCGGTGGGCAGGAGAGATGACATAGCGGCAGGCGGGGGGGCTGCCGCCACCTGGGCGTACGCCCTGGGGTCCGGGGGAGGGACACCCGCAGAGCTGGTGGAGGGAACAGCGGGGAGGGACGCCCCAGCCGGCGGTGGGGCCGGGGCATTGTGGGCAGCCCCTGCCATGGAGGGCCTGGTCTTCTTAGCAGGGCCCTTCCCTTTCTTCTTCCCCTGGCCCTTCCCGCCGGCTGGGGGGGCTCCCCCCGAATCTGAGGGGGTGAGAGACGTGGCAGCAGTGGAGGTCACCCCGGTGCCCGTCGCTGCTGGTGCCCCAGCGGGGGGCGGTGGCAGATGGTTCGGCAGCGGACGTAGAAACTTGGGGGGGTGACGGAGGGGTAGGCGGGGGAGGGAGAGCTCGGGCTGCCGGAGGGGTCCCACCCGTCTCATCCCCCGCCATCATGAGCAAGGAGGGAAGGGAGGACACTAGAAGGAGGAGGGGAGAGGGGAAGCAGGTCGACCACTCCTCCCCGCTAGGCTGCAGGCAGGGGAGGAGGGCGCCAAAAGGGATGGGCTGGACGGGGGGCAATCAGGGGTTAGGGGTCAGTCACCGACACAAGGTGGAATTCCGGCTCCTCTTGGTGCAGTAGGGTGGGGGGGATACAACAACATTCGGGGTGCAGTGAAAGGGGTTTAACCTAAAATGGGGAGTTGCACAAGCGCATGGGAGGAGGCATAGGCACAGGGAGCAAGGGGCTAAGCGGTCTGGAGGTAGAACAGGGAAACCAAGGGGCTAGCTTCAGAGGCTGGGGCGGGGCAAACAAACAAAGGCTGCAGAAGGAAATGGGCGGGGCAGGCAAACAAACTGAAGCTAGTAAGGGGGGCTGGGGCAAAAGAGGGGGCAAAGCTACAAGTGGCAAATGGGGCAGGTACTAAAGGGCAAAGCTGGGGGGTAGGCAGTCCGGAGGGGGGCACATGTGCCCACGTGCACTTGCACAAGTCTTTTTTAAGCTGGCTGCTGCTTCTGGCCCAAAGGGTGGAAATAGGGCGTGGCAAGCCAAGCAAGCAGCTGAGTCCAGAGGCAGGATCTGAGGCAGATGGTATACAGCCAGTGGGGGTGGTGGAGGGGGCAGTGGTGGTGGTAGTAGTGGTGGGGGTTGGGGGGACACACAGATGGTTTGGGGGGCAACTCCACACCACACCCCCTGTGTCCCTGGAAACACAGTCAAGACCCCCACCACAAGAGCACAGTTTGAAAATTACTCAGTCTTAGGCCCCCTCCATGGTGGTCTGCAAAGTCTCTAGGTGCTCCCCCACTGGTAGATGGTCCTCTTCTTCTCCTCCTCGGGCTTCAGCAGCTCCAGGCAGCAGACTCCACAGCAGCAGCAGCAGCTCCAGGAACTCCAGGTGGTGGTCCAGGCAGGCAGAAAGGACCCCTCTCAGGTGGTGGTGGTGGTATCCACAACAGCAGTGGCTGGGGTCCCTCACTCCTCCTCTCTGGGGAGTGGGCTAGCAGCCCCCCTCTCCCGGGGCTGCAGTTGCTATTGCAGAGCAATAGCAACACCTGAGAGTGGGGGGTCCTGCAGCCAAGTAGCAGAGAATGCAGGGTGTCTGGCCCAACCAGGGGAGCAGCTGGAGCAGCAGGGAGAGCTCAGGGCCCAGCAGCAGGAGTAGCAGCTTCCCACCTCCCTCCAAGCTAGAAGGCTGTGGGAGAGCAGTGGGGGAGAGAGATTCGCTCCAGGCTAAACAAATCCCTGGTACCAGGATCAGTGAAATGGCAGCTGCTCCAGGTCAATTAAGACACCTGGGGCCAATTAAGAACTTTCGAGAAGGCTAGGTTGATTGGGACACCTGAAGCCAATCAGGGGCTGGCTGAAACTAGTTAAAAGCTTCCCAGCCAGTCAGGTGGGTGTGCAGGTCAGGAGGTGTGGGAAGAAGTTGTGCGGTTGGAGAGGCTGAGTAGTACACACCATATCAGGCACAAGGAAGGAGGCCCTGAGGTAAGGGTGAAGTGGAGCTTGAGGAAGTGAGGGCTGCTGTTGGGGAAGTAGCCCAGGGAATAGTACATGTCATGTTTCTAAAAGGTCAGCTACCATAGCTGATACTATTAGGGTCCCTGGGCCGGAGCCTGGAATAAAGAGTGGGCCTGGGCTCCCCCTCGACCTTTGCCCCCTGATTAATCACTGAGACTGGGAGATAACAGAGACTGTGCAAGGAAGGATAACTTCTCCTCACCTCCCTTGCTGGCTTATGATTAAAATGGCTCAGTAGACTGTGACCCTTGTGTCTAGTGAGGGAACGGTTATGTGCAGGGTCACAGTGAGCCTCTGAGGCTAGCGAAATCCGCCAGGAAACGTGGGACCCATGGAGGCAAGGACAGAGCTTTGTCACATAATGAATAGCAACTCCTGTACATAGGGATGGGGAAACTTGTTGCTTATTGTGACTAACCAGGAAGAAAAATGGAAACGTCCTTAGTCTCTCTCCTCCTCTCCCACATCTTGTTTTTTTTCAACACTCAGAAAGTTACTCCTGGGGGGATTATGCACCCCTAGGGGGCGCAGGATTTATATGGTCCCATTTTTCTGTGCCCCTGGGCAGAAAAACTCAAAAAAAAAATCTGCCAGGGGACATGTGCCTGTTCCCTGGCAGCCCAGGCAGCACGTCTGTTCCAGCGTGCCTGGACCAGCTTCAGAGACGGGGGAGGAAGGCTGGGCGTGCATGCCTTGTGTAGTTCAACACCTTTGGGGGGTGCGGGGCTGGGCATACGTGCTGGGCATATCTCTTGTGACAGCAGCTTGCTGGCATGGACGGATAGGGCTTTTTATTATGCATGAGACAGGCTAGAGACAAAAATGTAGCAGCCTGCCTGAGTTAATTGATCTCATTCTCTGAGGCAAAAATGTAGCAGCCTGCTAACATTGTTAGTGTTTCTAGAGTTAGTTAACTGTTCCCATTCTCAGTCAATTCTCCCAGAACCATTAAAACCTGTGAAAGTTTTAAGGCCCCTACATTGCCAGAGTGATGTAAAGGAGCCTTATTATAAGTGACAGCAAGGGAATCCTCAGCTAGGAAGATCTATGTGCTTTCTCACTTTTTTCCTGTGCCAAAGTGGCACAGTGGGGTTAGATTACAGCTCAGGATTTATTTTACTTACCCATTTAATAAAAAAGACCTTGAGGGCAAATAAAATATTTTCCAAACAGTCAATAAAATGTCAGGACAATCAGAACCAAGCATTTCCCAAAGTACCCAGACAGGTTCAGGACAATAATTAGCAAAACTGTATGCCTTCCATGTGTGAAAGTCTGATTAATTTAAAATGACATTCTATTTTTTTTTCTATTTGGTGTTCTGTAATGTAATTTAAATGAAAATCCAGGATTATAACTGGAATGCAGGGTAATAGTTACCAAGTGTTTGTAAATTAACTTTCATGTGGTTAGGAAATGTTGAATAGTTATTGTGACTTTTTTTTTGTATTGTAGTTTAAATAAATTACCAAAACATTTGAAACTGGTGAGATTATATTGCATTATTTTGACAAATAAAGTATACAGAATATTGTAGAATTTTGCATTTTTTGGTGCAGAATCCCCTAAGGAGTAGAAAATAGTAAGTCAGCAAGGTTTATTTCTATAGTCTAGGAACTTACTCGCTGCTGTATTAGTTATTTTATTTCTTTTAGCAACAAACTAAGAGTGTAAGTTGGCTTACACCAATGAATGCTTGTGTTCACTTCTGTGAGTGAACTATACATGCAGCTTCTCCATGTTACTCAGTTGGGATTCTGTGGGATCTATAGCAATCAGTCTCTGAATTTCTAAAAGACTGCCACAGAAATTAAATGTAAGGCAAGTAAATTTTGCTAGCCCCCTTTTTGTCCCCTGGCTAACACAAACTTGAATTATATAGAATTCTTACTAGTCAAAGTAAATTGCAGCTGATGATAATAAGTGTGATTTGGGAGGCACAGGCAGGAGAAATAGCCTGGTCCAGGGGTGTCCCTTCTGAATTACCTATGTGGATTTGGAGAAGTGGTGTCTAGTGGGTCGGTCCAACCAACAGCTCCCTTCTCCTTGTAATGGCTCACAAATCTGAGACTGCTCCCCAAATACTCTGTCTCCCATAAACTCTTCTTCCCGTGTTAGAGGGATATAAACGCCCCCCGCCAAGGTAGAGGCATACATATTGCAGAGGTTAGGATTCTACCTGGGTGCTGCTCAGATGCTTTTGCTACAAATGTCACTACAGCAGTACTCCAGGAAACTGAAGTGATACTAGAAAAGAGCAAACTAGATCTTGAAATAATTAATAAATCCATCAAACCCAGTTGAGATTTTCGGTCACACAGACTTCAATTTTATCAAAGTGAAGTATATGGAACTCACACTTTAATGTTCATTTTTTTTATTATATTGTCACAACAGCAACATAAAATGAAGAAAGAAAACAGCTGCATACATATCATAGAAAGAAAACAGTTGTATACATTTTGGTCTGACTCAAAATGATAGAGAAAGCGAGAGGGTGGTTGGAAGATACTGAACCATCACTTAATATTGACTGAGATGAAGCCTTTATATAGTCTAATCCTGCATACAATATTGTTCCAAAAATGTATTACAGATATAATCAAATGCGTCCACTCTTTCCTGTAGCCTCTAACTCCCCTTTTCATGTGATGCCATCTGAGTTAATGATTCATTTCTTCTCTATAGGTGGTTATCTTTCTAAAGCCCTAAATAAACTTTTTTTTAGTCAAGATCAATATTCTCAGGCAATTTTTTCAAAGGCAATGTCATAAACATAAAAATGGGAACCTGAATGTTCCAGGCATTCTAGCATAATCAGAGTAACCTCTCATAAATGCATAATCTTAACTCAGAATTTACATACCTTTCTCTGCTTCCATATTTATATGTGGAAAAGAGTTTATGTGTTTCAGAGACCTTCAACACAAGCTCTTAATCCTAAATGACACAGTTTATATGACATCAGTACATGTGTCTACTCTGAGTTTAGATTTGCATGCTCTCCGGACTTTTATAACTCTCTATCTGAGGTCTGCCGCATTGCCAGCTTGGACAAATTTTTTCCTGCATACCCTTCCCCAACAGTAGTTCTAAAGGAGGAGGAGAAGCAGGAAGGGTATGCTTGTGTGAAGATGCTTTTGCCAACCTCTTGGCATAAGGCAGTGTGAAGACTGCTACCCATTTCTGCTATTCAGGGAGGAAATGGTGCTGGTGAAAGTTCTAATGGTGCTTGCTTTACCAAAACAGAGTGCAGAAGACTACACCATCACACACCTTGTGAATGGGGTTTTGAAGCTTCCACTGCTGCTGTAAAAGAACAGCATTCTGTTTCTGAGGGAACGCCAGTGAGACTACCCTGCTGATTCAAGAAGGATGGCATCTGATGCCTCTGACCTGGGAGCATGAAGCTAGGGGACAAATATTCTTTCTTCCTCTTCCACACCTAAATGGTAGATCGGAGGGGCACATTTCCTTGAGTCTTCCCAGCACTGGGAAATGCATTTTAAGAGTCATCTTCATAGTCATGTGTGTATTTGTGGGCTGAGGGTAAAATCCTGGCCCCACTGAAGTCAATGTGAGTTTTTTTCCATTGTCTTTAATGGGACCAGGATTTCACCCTTGAAGTAAAATCAGAAATGGAGCAATAGGACATATGGATCTTTAAAGGCTTAATTTTATTATTAATTATTATTTATTATTGAGCATCAAAAGTCAATTTACTGTTAATTATAAGTTTCTGAGTTAGGTCTGGTAATTCAAAACAAGCACAGAGTAGAGTAGCTTAGTTCAAGCACCACCTAGTGGATCTGTTTAAGAAAATAAAGAATTGATATAAAAAAATCTTGTCAGTTTACAAAGCCAATCATAACAGTGACCAGTTTCTTATCTCTAAATAGTATTATAATTAATTTATTGCTATCCTTAGCTAGTGTGATTGGTCCTGTACAACACATCAAGCCAGTCCTTGCAAATACTAGTAAAAGACCAATAATATGATTATTTTAGATGTTCAGTGCACCAAATATTTGCAATATTTCATACTGGACCTCAAAAGAAAATGTCCCCCTTCCCACTCAGTGTCCCAAACATTTAAAAAAATTATATGAAATGTAATGAGCAGTTTTGAATTAACCTAAAATTGTTCAATTAATGCAAACATCTATATGCAGGAAGCTAGCAAAAAAAGTTCTTTTAAAACTAGAGACAGCAAGAGATACTGAGATCTCTGGATTTTATTAATAAAAAAAAAAATAATAAAAGCATATAATACTCCTGGGGGAATTCTGTGCCACTGTGCATGCTCAGGAGTCATATCCCCTGCGGTTTTCTGTGCTTCCCTGCAGAAAAATGACTTTCTGATGGGGAAGCAAAGATAAGCCACAAGAGCAGTCGTGTGCCCCTCCCCAGCAGTGCAGGCACGTTGTTTTGTGTGCCCGGACTCCGGCAGAGAGATAAATCATTGTGGGGGGATGGGGCAGGGATGGGGACGCCCTGGCTGGTGGCTCCTACCTAGCACCAGGCTCAACTTCTCTTCCCCTGCAAGGAGTAACCAGAGTCAGATCAGACCCACCTCCAGAAACCTCTCCTGGCTGAAGGAAGCTCCACACCCCCACCCCCTCACTTCCTACCCCCCCATCACTCCTCAGCTGTGGGGAGAGGGGTCACTGTATGGGGAGCTGCTCCTCCATCCAGCCAAACCCTGTGCATCCTTTGTCATGAAGGTGTAGCTAATTACATAGTAGTAGTATTGTGTTTGACAGACTATGATTTAGGACAGGTAGGTATTTTTATTTTAGATTTGCATGCTCTGCAAATCTAAAGAGCAGCAATGACTAAATGATATGCCTGTTAAGTGTATGGTTACTTCTAAATTTGAATCACTAGTTTTCCTTCTTTATTTTGATTATTAATAGAGGAGATATTTGTGTCTGGGTGTGTGTGCTTAAAATTATTGTCACTTTAAAACAGAATTCAAGTTGTACTCCTATTATCCTTATCAAAATGGAAAAATCATATTTTTATGTCCATTTGCTCATAATATTCGCTTGTAAGTATGTAAATGCCAAAATCCCACCCAAAAAGTCTCTCTTTATTTAGTGGTTAAAAATGTTATTTTAATGATGATCTTGTGGGAGGCTCTGGATCTGTGTCACCAAATAGGTAAAGGTCATAAGATTTATGGCTAAAAAGCTAAGCCCCTTCCCTAGGTTTGTACTTATGTGCTATAGTCAAGTGACTCAAATAAAAATATCAAAAATCCTGAGTCATAAGCTATAGTCTCCCACACAGACAGGTCCAGAGAAACAGTTTCGTAGAGAAACTAAACCAGCTTTACAAAATTCTATGTACCCAGTATGATTAATTTTCCCCCATCATCATAATGATGAAAGGGTGGGTGGATAGATTTTGTGCATTGACTGGCATATTTTAATGACAGTTTTGATACATTTAGCCCATATTAAAATGATAAATCTCCCTACTCTATCTTCCGTGCTTTGCAGGCCAAATTCAGCCCCTGTGTCAGTGGTCACAGCTCCATTAATTTTGTGCACTGACACCAGGGCGTTCCTCTCTGCCCTCTTCTGAAAGAAGACTAGCCTGTTTAATGTGATATTGTACTGTTATGAGCTGGGTGAAACCCTTGTTAAAACTGATGAGTGAATGCACCCTTCACTTGAGAGAGTTGTAAGAACATTTAAGGGACCATACCTAAAACGACCACTAATAGAATATGCCCAGAAACTAGCATCAGTGGAGGGTTCCACTGGTTATTATGACTAAGTGTGCCTGCAGGAGGCAGAACAAAAACTGGGAGAGACAGACAAATAGCCAGAAGGAGCAGCTGGATGCATCATTTCTGACCCTGGAAGAAACCTGGGGAGAGGTTTTTAGATCAAGGTGCAGGCTGAAAGGAGTTCTTGGTGTTATAAGCAAAAGAAGATGTCTCCTGCTATGTGATTCCTGCTATGCTGTGTTTAGAGACACAGGACTTTGTACATTCCTTGGAAACAAACAAGATTGCATCAAAGAAATACCTGACTATCACCAATTTCTCCTCCTAACAGCAGAAAGAAAAGGAGTACTTGTGGCACCTTAGAGACTAACAAATTTAACAGGAACATCACCAGAGCACTGACCTTTGACTAGCCACTCAGGTCAAAAAGGGGAAACAGTCCCTTAAAGGACTTGTGTTGTACAATGAGACCTCCCAGTCCATGTCAAACTACAGAGGGACAAACACCTGCCATCTGTTCTGCAAGGATTGTGCTCCCAAGGACTCAGAAACTCTGGTTAGAATCCAGATCAGGATCTATTAGCAAAGCTTCAACTTCCCTGGGGGAAGGATGTGTACTTTCCAGCATGTTCTCCAATACAAGATTTGCCACAGTGCACTGCAGAGAAATTGGGTGGTAATGAGTCTAAGAGTGTTTCCCTGTTGAGCCAGAAGGGTTTGTACACTACATCACATACATTTTATCTTTACACACACACACACACACACACACACACACACACACACACACGTGTCTGCTTAAGTACCTGATGAGTGGAGTGAGTATAAATGTCTAGAGCAGGGGTGATCAACCCGTGGCTCCAGAGCCACATGCGGCTCTTCAGAAGTTAATATGCGGCTTCTGGTATAGGCACCGACTCTGGGGCTGGAGCTACAGGAGCCAACTTTCCAATGTGCCGTGGGGGGGGGGGGAGAGTTTGCTCATTGCTCAACCCCTGGCTCTGCCACAGGCCCTACCCACACTTGACTCCTTCCTGCCCCCTCCCCTGAGCCTTCCATGCCCTCGGTCCTCCCCCTCCCTCCCCCAGAGCTTCCTGCACTCCTCGAAACAGCTGATCAGGAGGTGTGGGGGAGGGCAGGGGAGGTGCTGATCGGTGGGGCTGCTGGTGGGTGGGAGGAGCGGGGAGCTGATGCAGGGTCTGCTGACGTATTACTGTGGCTCTTTAGCAATGTACACTGGTAAATTCTGGCTCCTTCTCAGGCTCAGGTTGGCCACCCCTGGCCTAGAGAATGATGGATAATATGAATATTTTCACGGACACACTCAAATAGGAAACATTTTTCTTGACCTATGTTTATTTATTTTGTTACTTAAATGACCAGTATTTCTAACATCTCCTTTTCCCTCTCAAAAAAGTAACCATGACCAAAAAAAAATAAAAATAAAAAATAAAAAATATTGCTTCTGGCCTGCGATTTATCTGATTTTTAGGCTGGAGTGAATTTTCATAGAGGTTTGACTGATATTACATACTTCTATAAATAAGGTATTATAAATCCCTAAAAGGAATTATGAGGTAATTGGGATGCAGCTTTAACAACAAGGTTCTAAATACTAGGCCTATAATTACAAAAAAGGTTTGACTTATTCAGGACTTTAATAGAATGCCCATCCGAAGTCAGAGCACCCGCACAGATAAGTGTCTATAAATAGGGATAAAGTGTGGGATGAGAAATTATTTTTTTTTCTTTTCAAGAATTAGTCACAGTAAACTAATTTGGAGCTTGCTTTAGAACTGATGTTCTTCCAGTTACCTGATAGGTTATTCTATATAGCACATCTAGTACAACATATGACCCCTGAATCTGACCACTAAAGTACCTAGCAAAGAAAGCCCTAAGAAAAAGACATGCATCAGGGACAGCAGCTTTTTAACAAGTTTTACAAGGTTATAAAACTGATCAAACTTTCCCAAATTTAGAAATCAGCTTAATGTAACACGAGGTGAAATAGATGCTGGGAACTGAGCCAACAACATTATTCTACCAAGGACTGTCCTTGTCAGACTCAAGGGCAAGAATGGACAAAGGAGGCACCAATGGAAAAAAATGGTAGCCTCTTACACACTGCAAATAATCAGTAATTATTTTGGGGGGGAAAATGTCCTACAAGTCAGTACTGTACCATGGCAACTGCCACAAAATAAAAGAGTGGTTTTTTGTCCAGATGTCAATATGAACCAAATGAAGGCAGAAAGAGAGACGCTATTACATTTAAGGCAACACTTAGGAAATGTTTTATGGCTATTTTTCGCCTGCCTGATTGTGCATGATGAGGAACTCCCCATCTATTAAGGGTAGAAACATTTATCTGCTCACTAATTTTTAACCCTTTTTCTGAAATAAAGCACCACAGTAAGTTTATAGATTAAGTAGCTAAATGGGACTGTTGTCTAGTTTGATGTAGCAATATCGATATAACTATGAGAATATCCTTCATTCAGAGGTCAGGGAAAAAGAGAGCTGATCATGAAATCTGACATCTGACATTGTTCATGAGTAACAAAGGAAATAATAAATTCAGGTCATGCTTCTCTGTGAGCTGGAACTGTCACCTTTAAGCTTTTTCTCAGGAAAACACATTACCACCTAAGGCTGGGATTTTCAAAGGAGCCTAAGGAGTTAGTGCCCAAATGGGACCAGACCGACCTACAATTACCCATAATTCCTCAAAACAAAATGTTACTGAAACAGGAATTGAAAGCCTGGGCTGCTGTGCAGGAATGCCAAATGTCACAGGCCAAACAGTATTAAAGAAGCTTTTGTGACTAAGAGGTACAACAAGTAGGCAAATAATGTAGTACACTACTCGCCTAAAATCAGATATCCACACTACAGGGGAAATTCAATCTAAGCTATGCAATTTGAATGACATGAATAGCGTAACTCAAATCAATGTAGCTTAGATCTACTTACCGCAGGGTCCACAGTATGAGAGGTCAATGGGAGATGCTCTCCCATCGACTCTCCCTACTCTTCTCGATCCCATGGAGTACAGGTGTTGACAGGAGAACGATCTGCGGTTAATTTAGCGGGTCTTCACTAGACCCGCTAAATCGACCGCTGATGCATTGATCGCTGCTCGTCGATCTCCCGGTAAGTGTAGACATGCCCCTAGAAGCCCAGCTGCAGGAGACGCAGGGCCAGAGGCATCCATATCTGAGAGTATGTGTGCCTACCCCACACAGGCACAGAAAGGATTAACCATGCCCTGCCCTCAGAAGGAGCAATGGAGGTAACTGGGGAAGTGGCTAGACAACAGGACTGTAATATGCACCCCCGGAAGTGGGAAACACATCTGGCAGACTATGTGAAGGGCTGAGATGCAAAGAGGACATTGAGCTTCCGGAAGCTGAGAGAGGCCATAGGTGGAAGCAGAAATGGAGTGACAGTGTGCAGACCACTGACAGGGATATCTACCTTACGCTAATCTCCAAAGTGACCAGGAGGAGGCACCAGTTTGGCAATGAGGACTACACCCTGTGTCACACCCCTTGATCCTGTCCCCTTCCATCCCACCTGAAAACCGCACAAAGAGCCTTCTAGGAGATTTAATGAAAACTAGGATGCTGTTAGACTCATAGATATTAAGGTCAGAAGGGACCATTATGATCATCTAGTCTGACCTCCTGCACAACGCAGGCCACAGAATCTCACCCACCCACACCTGCAATAACCCTCTCACCTATGTCTGAGCTATTGAAGTCCTCAAATCATGGTTTAGACTTCAAGATGCAGAGAATCCTCCAGCAAGTGACCCGTGCCGCATGCTACAGAGGAAGGCGATATATATATCTATAGCTCATGGATCAAATCCACTGCCCAGAAAATCAGAACTAGTTGATCACTGGTAAGGGGTCCCTCTCACATGTAGAAAAGAGGTCAAAAGGAGGGGAAGTTCACTAAGGAAAGAAGTTAAGTCTCCTAGGCCTTTCAGCAGGGCATATGTGCACAATTGCAAATACCTTCACAATTATGAATAGTGTCAGGCCTATAGAGGGCTTTTACCTATTTGTTGCAGGAGAATCCTATCACTCCTATGTCTAGTTTCTCCTCCACGCAAGGATTTAGAGGGTGTAATTTAGGTCCAGACCATTAAAGCTAAACCCATGGAAAGATGTAACACATTATTAAATATGACCTATTTTAATGAGTTTATTATTTTCCTATCTGGTTTACAGTGTAAAAGGCTTCCGTTTCCTTTTTCTAAGATTACTGAGGGAAGAAACATAGGAGCGCAAGATGATAGCAAGTTACAAATGTAGCATGGCAAATATCTAAATGCGGAGGATATACTAGAGCATATTTTGATGTAATTTAACTTAATTATTTATAGAGTACTATTTATTATCTCTTTAATAATTACTCTGTTCTGTGCACTCGGGAAGTACTGTTGCATCCCTTGTATTGAGTACATATATTGATTTTATTCATATATTTCTTTTTAAGAAGAAATTATCTGGCTACTGACAGTAATGTTTGTTTACTGTATGTGTATGTATAGTAGCTTTGGGAATTGGGATTTTCTAAGGGTAGGACAGTGATTTTTATGACAGGAAACTTTTATTCTATACAATATAGATGCTGTATCTTCTGTTCAGAATACTGACATTTGTCTGTAGCCTTCATAATTTTCACCAATATATTTAAGTCAACACATACTTAGGTCACTTGGCCTTTAAAGACTTAGGAAATTCTGCAACTTTGATATTCAGATCATGATCTGATTACAAAAAATACAGAAATGTCACTGACATATCACTTCAATGTCACTGCCTAGGGGGTGGGGCTTCTGACTAGGGGCCCTATAAAGGTAGCCAGCCAGTCGTGCAGCGGCACAGACAGCTGCAGCGGCACAGGAGCTAGCAAACAGAGCTCTAAACAGGGGAGTTTGAGTGGGAGTTTGTATTGTGGTGCTTGTTTGGGGTTTGCTTTTGCTGGGGGGTGTGTGGTCTTTTTGGTGTGGCTTGTGTTTCCCAGATTAACAGGATTTAGGTGGGAAGGAGATGACAGATACAGAGGCAGCTGTAGGAGTGACTCCTGCAGTGAAAGACACATTGAGGATGACTGGATGTGGATGCTGTGGTATGTACATGATCCTGGAGGGGGGTAAGAGTTTTTTCTGCATGAAATGCCGTCTGATAGAGCTGATGGAGGAAAAGATCCGAGGTTTGGAGATGCAGGTGGAAAGTCTGGTTGAGTTTAGGAAGGGGTTTGAGCAGATGATGGAGCAAAGATATGAGGTATCTGAAGGGAAAAGCTCAGACTCACGGATGGAAGCAGGGCTGGGGAATTTTGAGGGGAGACTGGATGAGGAAAGTGGTCAGTGGAAACATGTGACTCAAAGAACCAGGCAGAGAAAAAGACGGGCTAGTGAAGGAGAAATAGAGCTTAGGAACAGGTTTGCAGAGTTGGAAAATGAAGAAGGGGCTCAGCAGGTAGTCGCTGAAGGTGGAAAGGTAAGGAAGAAGAGAAGAGAGGCTAGCCCTATAGAAAAAGGGGAAGAGTCAAGGGAGACTACACCAAATATGAGCCCCAGGAGGATACAGGATGGGTTGAAGAAGATTGTAAGGGAAAATAGGAATGGAAAGAACTTGCAGCCAGAGAGAACAGGGGAGACACTGGAGAATAGCACTGTCACCAGGAAAAGACAGGTCTATGTGATCGGGGACTCTTTATTGAGAAGAATAGACAGGCCTGTAACTAGAGCTGATCCTGAGAATAGAAGGGTGTGCTGTCTTCCGGGTGCTAAGATACGGGATGTAGACCTGAGGTTGAAAAGGATCCTAAAGGGAGCGGGAAAGAATCCCCTAATTATCCTTCATGTGGGAACAAATGATACGGCTAGATTCTCGCTGGAAAGTATTAAGGGAGCCTATGCTAGGCTGGGGAAGACGCTTAAGGAAATTGAGGCTCAGGTGATCTTTAGCAGGATCCTTCCTGTTCCTAGAGAAGGGCAACAAAGGTCTGACAAGATTATGACTGTCAACAGATGGCTTAGGCAGTGGTGCTATAAGGAGGGCTTTGGGATGTATGACCACTGGGAGGCATTCATGGACAGAGGTCAGTTCTCTCGGGATGGACTTCATCTCAGTAGGGAAGGAAATAGACTTCTAGGATCGAGGCTGGCACAACTGAGAAAGAGAGCTTTAAACTAGGAATTGGGGGGAGATGGATGGGAGATGTCCAGAAAATCTCCACGCCAGATTTTAGCATTGAGAGGGAAGAAGATGAAGTAAGAATGGATACAGCCGTGGGTAGGAGAATGTATATAAGGAGTGAGGGTGGTGTGGATACTAGTCTAATAGGTTATACTGGATGTAGAATGACTGTGCCTAATAGGGTACAAAATGTGAGCGAGGCCAAACAGCAAAAATTAAGATGTTTGTACACCAATGCGAGGAATCTAGGTAACAAAATGGAGGAACTAGAGCTACTGGTGCAGGAAGTGAAACCAGATATTATAGGGATAACAGAAACATGGTGGAATAGTAGTCATGACTGGACTACAGGTATTGAAGGGTATGTGCTCTTTAGGAAAGACAGAAACAAAGGTAAAGGGGGTGGAGTAGCATTGTATATCGATGAGGTAGAATGTAAAGAAATAAGAAGCGATGCAATGGATAAGACAGAGTCTGTCTGGGCAAAAATTACATTGGGGAAGAAAACTAGTAAAGCCTCTCCTACGATAGTGCTTGGGGTGTGCTATAGACCTCCGGGATCTAATTTGGATATGGATACAGCCCTTTTTAATGTCTTTAATAAAGTAAATACTAATGGAAACTGTGTGATCATGGGAGACTTTAACTTCCCAGATATAGACTGGAGGATCAGTGCTAGTAATAATAATAGGGCTCAGATTTTCCTAGATGCGATAGCTGATGGATTCCTTCATCAAGTAGTTGCTGAACCGACTAGAGGGGATGCCATTTTAGATTTAATTTTGGTGAGTAGCGAGGACCTCAAGAAGAGATGGTTGTAGGGGACAATCTTGGCTCAAGTGATCATGAGCTAATTCAGTTCAAACTAAATGGAAGGATTAACAAAAATAAATCTGTAACTAGGGTTTTTGATTTCAAAAGGGCTGACTTTCAAAAATTAAGGAAATTAGTTAGGGAAGTGGATTGGACTGAAGAACTTATGGATCTAAAGGTAGAGGAGGCCTGGGATTACTTTAAATCAAAACTGCAGAAGCTATCGGAAGCCTGTATCCCAAGAAAGGGGAAAAAATTCATAGGAAGGAGTTCTAGACCAAGCTGGATGAGCAAGCATCTTAGAGAGGTGATTAAGAAGAAGCAGAAAGCATACAGGGAGTGGAAGATGGGAGGGATCAGCAAGGAAAGCTACCTAATTGAGGTCAGAACATGTAGGGATCAAGTGAGACAGGCTAAAAGTCAAGTAGAGTTGGACCTTGCAAAGGGAATTAAAACCAATAGTAAAAGGTTCTATAGCCATATAAATAAGAAGAAAACTAAAAAGGAAGAAGTGGGGCCGCTTAACACTGAGGATGGAGTGGAGGTTAAAGATAATCTAGGCATGGCCCAATATCTAAACAAATACTTTGCCTCAGTCTTTAATAAGGCTAAAGAGGATCTTGGGGATAATGGTAGCATGACAAATGGGAAGGAGGATATAGAGGTAGATATTACCATATCAGAGGTAGAAGCGAAACTGAAACAGCTTAATGGGACTAAATCAGGGGGCCCAGATAATCTTCATCCAAGAATATTAAAGGAATTGGCACCTGAAATTGCAAGCCCATTAGCAAGAATTTTTAATGAATCTGTAAACTCAGGAATAGTACCGAATGATTGGAGAATTGCTAATATAGTTCCTATTTTTAAGAAAGGAAAAAAAGTGATCCGGGTAACTACAGGCCAGTTAGTTTGACATCTGTAGTATGCAAGGTCCTGGAAAAAATTTTGAAGGAGAAATTAGTTAAGGACATTGAAGTCAATGGTAAATGGGACAAAATACAACATGGTTTTACAAAAGGTAGATCGTGCCAAACCAACCTAATCTCCTTTTTTGAAAAAGTAACAGATTTTTTAGATAAAGGAAATGCAGTGGATCTAATTTACCTAGATTTCAGTAAGGCATTTGATACCGTGCCACATGGGGAATTATTAGTTAAATTGGAGAAGATGGGGATCAATATGAACATCAAAAGGTGGATAAGGAATTGGTTAAAGGGGAGACTGCAACGGGTCCTACTGAAAGACGAACTGTCAGGTTGGAGGGAGGTTACCAGTGGAGTTCCTCAGGGATTGGTTTTGGGACCAATCTTATTTAATCTTTTTATTACTGACCTTGGCACAAAAAGTGGGAGTGTGCTAATAAAGTTTGCAGATGATACAAAGATGGGAGGTATTGCCAATTCGGAGAAGGATCGGGATATTATACAGGAGGATCTGGATGACCTTGTAAACTGGAGTAATAGTAATAGGATGAAATTTAATAGTGAGAAGTGTAAGGTTATGCATTTAGGGATTAATAACAAGAATTTTAGCTATAAGTTGGGGACGCATCAATTAGAAGTAACGGAAGAGGAGAAGGACCTTGGAGTATTGGTTGATCATAGGATGACTATGAGCTGCCAATGTGATATGGCTGTGAAAAAAGCTAATGCGGTTTTGGGATGCATCAGGAGAGGCATTTCCAGTAGGGATAAGGAGGTTTTAGTACCGTTATACAAGGCACTGGTGAGACCTCACCTAGAATACTGTGTGCAGTTCTGGTCTCCCATGTTTAAAAAGGATGAATTCAAACTGGAGCAGGTAGAGAGAAGGGCTACTAGGATGATCCGAGGAATGGAAAACTTGTCTTATGAAAAGAGACTTAAAGAGCTTGGCTTGTTTAGCCTAACTAAAAGAAGGTTGAGGGGAGATATGATTGCTCTCTATAAATATATCAGAGGGATAAATACAGGAGAGGGAGAGGAATTATTTAACCTCAGCACCAATGTGGACACAAGAACAAATGGGTATAAACTGGCCACCAGGAAGTTTAGACTTGAAATCAGACGAAGGTTTTTAACCATCAGAGGAGTGAAGTTTTGGAATAGCCTTCCAAGGGAAGCAGGGGGGGCAAAAGATCTATCTGGCTTTAAGATTCTACTCGATAAGTTTATGGAGGAGATGGTATGATGGGATAATGGGATTTTGGTAAGTAATTGATCTTTAAATATTCAGGGTAAATAGGCCAAATCCCCTGAGATGGGATATTAGATGGATGGGATCTGAGTTACTATAGAAAATTCTTTCCTGGGTATCTGGCTGGTGAATCTTGCCCATATGCTCAGGGTTTAGCTGATTGCCATATTTGGGGTCGGGAAGGAATTTTCCTCCAGGGCAGATTGGAGAGGCCCTGGAGGTTTTTCGCCTTCCTCTGTAGCATGGGGCATGGTTGACTTGAGGGAGGCTTCTCTGCTCCTTGAAGTCTTTGAACCATGATTTGAGGACTTCAATAGCTCAGACATGGGTGAGGTTTTTCATAGGAGTGGGTGGGTGAGATTCTGTGGCCTGCGCTGTGCAGGAGGTCGGACTAGATGATCAGAATGGTCCCTTCTGACCTTAGTATCTATGAATCTATGAATATGTACAGTAAATGCCAAATGATGAAAATCTCAGTGAAGAGCTGCTGAATTGTCAGTTGTAGTTCAAATATGACTTATTTACTTTTAGTTTTGAATGAGCTGCAGCTGAAACTACCCAAAAAAAAGGTGGGTTAAGGGAACTGTAGAATCATTCATGCATTGAGAAGTTCATATTTGAAATTTCTCAAATACCGAAGGTTAGTTTAAGGAAAAATAAGAAAAGAATTGTGACGATGCCTGCCATAAGGCGTTATGGAAATATGCTTATGAATGTATACATGACATAACTAGAATATGTTTTATGCAACATATGCCATGTAACAAATCTCTATAAAGGTTGTGATCTACCAAATCTATTAATCCTATTTGTATGCATCTATCATTTTTGTATTTGAAGTTATGAATATTGGCTGTGTACTGGCTTGATTTTTAAGTAATCTTTGTAAAGCATTTGGTCAGCTTCTTGAGAAAGGAATGTGCAAATTAAGTGCCCAGTCAAGAAGCACTTAAGGAACAATGGATCTAGGAATGCTCCAATCCACATAAGAAGTCTACTTGAGGATGTTCATGGAAGCATTTAAACCATGGCTGCTACCTGTAAGTTCTGAGTCATGCATGGACATGTGACTTGCCCATGTGACTCTAAAACTCCATCTTGTAGAAGGGACTCTGCATGGGAGAGGGAGGGGTTTCCACCCACAAGAGAGAAACTATATAAAACCCCTCCATTTTGTCTTCAGCTGGCTAAAGGTAGCCTCTCCACCCCCAAAAGGATACCTGAGAGAAACTGGAACAAAGGACAGTAACTACAGGGGGTGTGAGTGATTGCTGGACCAGACTAGAAGTAGACTAGTCTGTAAAAGGAAACTTACTGGGTGAGGTTTTTATCTGTATTCAGTTTTCTTAGACACAGACTTGAGTGTTCTATTTATTTTGCTTGGTAATTCACTTTGTTCTGTCTTACTATTTGGAACCACTTAAATCCTATTTTCTGAATTTAATAAAATCCCTTTTTACTTATTAATTAACCCAGAGTATGTATTAATACCTGGGGGGGACGGGGGCAAACAGCTGTCCATATCTCTCTATCAGTGTTATAGAGGGCGAACAATTTGAGTTTACCCTGTATAAGCTTTATACAGGGTAAAACGGATTTATTTGGGGTTTCAACCCCATTGGAAGTTGAGCATCTGAGTGTTAAAGACAGGTATACTTCCCAAGCTGCTTTCAATTAAGCCTACAGCTGTTAGGGGACATGGCTCAGACCTGGGTCTGGGTTTGCAGCAGGCTAGTGGGTCTGGCTTAAATCAGACAGGGCACTGAAGTCCTAAGCTGACAGGGCAGGAAAGCAGGAGCAGAAGTGGTCTTGGCACCATCTCTTAATTACATAGTTGCAATTTTTAAAAAATCCTGATAATTTCAGTCCTTTTTATACAGTCTTTTTCTATGAACTTGACAGTTGCCAGACTAGATGTCCTTGTTCCTTACAAATGTATCAAGAAGTATACCTCAGTTCAGAGCGTATTCTTCTCCTTGTTTCTATAGTGCACTGACATCTAATTTGAATGTCCACACAGTCAATGTACTCTCTGGCATGCATGTTTCAACTTTGACCAACAGAGAGAACCTATTGAGCTAAACATACCTCACATCACCATGTTCTTTGAAAACCTAACAACTATGTTCTAAAACCTAGCTGTTTTTAAAATACAGCACACGTTTTTTCTCTTGGAGTCTTTGTCTATTAGCACTGAAGGGAAAAATGTTTCTTGCGGCTAATTTAGACACCTTTTTACTCTGTAAGTTAAATCAGCCATTAAATTGGCTGACAGAAGTAACCAGAAGAATCCAAAAGGTTTCTGGAGGCCAAAGGTCTTGTGACACATGCACCGATCATGTCCCTGATCCACTGGGCACAATTTGTATATAAACACAATGGTAAGTTCAGCAAGTTTTAATAAATTGTCCCCTTCATCTCTCTCCATTTCCTCTTTGGGAGCCTCTAGAGCTGCACGGGGAATAATTCAGATCCCTAGCAAACAGTCCCAGAACTTGTAAAATGCCCCCAGCCCGCCAGTGCGTCTGCCACCAGGGACAGCTGGCTGACCGCCCCACTAGTGACAGGAATCAGCTGGCCCAAACCCCTTCAGAGGACACGCTTCGCATATGCGCATGCGGAGCCCGTGAGCTCCTGGAGGCTGCCCCTTAAAGCTCACAGCGAGCATGCGCATTGGAGTAAATGGAGACGCCTCCAACTCCCTTCCCGAGCGTTCCCTGGATTCTCCAGCAGCCTCCTTTCTTGTGCGCGTGCGCATCCTGGAGAGCTGGAGCGCGCAGTCGCTCTCGGCGCCACTTTTTCCTTCCCCTCCCCCTACGCCTCCCCCCGCCCCCGCTCTTTGAGTCCCTAGTATGGTGCGCGCGCGGGACCGTTTCCAGCCTCACGTGACATGGAGGCGGAGAGAGGAAGGGAAAGGTCAGTGGCGACGTCGGCGGAGCGGAAGGTCAGGGCGGGAGCGGAAGTGGGAGCCGGAGCCTGTCCGCCATTGTGGGGAAGCGGCGCCTAGAGCGGGGGGCGGGAAGCAGCGCTGCGTCCGGCCGGCTCCTTCCAGCGGGAACCCGATCGGCGGCGGCGAGCCCGGGCGGCAGCGGCGGCGACAATCAAGCGGCAGCGGGGAGAGCGGCGCGGTCCGTGTGTGCGGGAGTCACTCGAGGCCCAGGCGGAGCGAGGGGATCGCGGCTCCCCGTGAAGAATGTCAGCCACTAGCGTCGACCAGGTACGGGCCGTCGCGGCCTGGGCGCACGGCGGGAGGAGGAGGCGCCCCGGGCGGAAGGGCCTGCGCGGCCAGGCGGGTCGGAATCCGGCCGGGCCCTTTTCGCCGTCGGGCGGCCAGCGCGGCTTCCCGGGCCTCATCCTCGCGCTCAGCATCGTGGGATCCTCACCTCGATCCAGGCAGCCGCAGCCCCCTATTTATAGCCGCATCTGAGCCGCGCCAGTTTCCCTCCCCCGCTCCGAGCCTCCTTGCACCCCCCCATCCCAGGGCTGCTGCCTCCTGCTCCCCAACATCTTGTTTTTTGATGCGTCCTTCATTCCTCCTCCTCTGGGCCGCTGATTCCCCTTTATCCCTCTCTCTGGGCCCACGTCCTCTTTAGGAGTCTGTCTTCCCCCAATATCCCCAACGGTTCTTTGGATCTGGGTCTCTGCTATCCCCTTCGTCGGGTCACGGTTGAGCCTTCTCTTCTCCTGTACACCCAAAACTCCCTTTGGGTCTGTGGTGCTGCTTCCTTTCCCTCCTCTTGTCCTTAGTCCTCTTCTGTTCTTTCTTTCTGGGCCTCTGACTTCTCCCCTTTCTCAGAGTTCTCTCTTGCGTGATCTCCTCTTCCCCCATACACCCCCCTCCCTGGGTTTGTGCTTCCTTGTCTTCCACTCTTCCCTGCCCCCGGGGCCTCAGTTGTCCCCTTCTCTGCCTGTTCACTGGGCCTCTGTTGCATCTTTACCTCTTGCCCCCCATCCTCTTTAGGCCTTTGCCTCCTTCTTGGGCCTCTGCCACTCCCCAAAATGTTCTGCCCCTGCCACCTCCTCTCCCCTCTCAAATCCGGTCTGTGCCTCTTAGCATCTGTACTGTGTAGTGTACGTGCTCCATAATTCCTCTATCTGTGGGCTGCCATACTGCTTCTTAGCAGCGTATTTTTTTGGCTCTTCATTCCTATTTGGGAGTACCTTCTCTTTCTTTCATCCCATTCATTTTGGGGGCCAATATAAAAAGTGTCTTACTGAGCTACACACAAATTTTGGTCCATTTTTCCATAACAGTAGTGCCTATCTGTCAGTTTAAAAGGTCACATGCTGTAAACAAGTTTCTGTATTTGCAATAGCCGTAGTCTACTAAAAGGGAAGATGTTCTTGACATTTTATTTTACTTTTTGTTTTGTTTAATGCTTTTCTCTCACCTTGGACAATTTAAAAAAAAAATTTACCTTGCAGATTCAGTGTTGCAGCTTTTACGTTTCAAACACTACAAAGGAGTGGTTTTGATTAAAAATAACTGTGTGGTTTTCACTAGAGCTTCTTGAACATGGAGACATTTCTACTTGTCTTACATTTTATTAAAATCTATTTTTACCATATTTTAAGTTTTGGGTGTAATTTAAGTTGGCTGTTACTTTAAATGATAAAATCAGCAAACATAAACCATCATGAATGGAAAATTCAAGGATTTTAGTTTTTGCTAATTTCCCTATTAATATTTTTCCTTGTATTTTTTACCTTTTTATATACAGAGACCTAAAGGACAAGGAAATAAAGGTAAGATGATTCCTTTATTTATAATGTCTGAGGCCCTGATCCTGTAATATATGGAAAAAGATGTCCTCAACCAAGTATATAAAGTGAATGTAACCACAAGATATTCTAAAAATCCATTTTATCCAAGGTTGGCAATTTCCTTAGAAAAACTAATTTACGACAGGATGTTGGTAAATACCAGATTAACCCTGGTTTAGACCAGGAAATTGGGAAAAATAATTGCTTCAGTGGCCAGCAAGTGGAGAATGAATTTTTTCAAACTTTAGATACATCCATTCAAAATTGAGGGATAGGTTTGGTCTGTCCACTATATCAAAGTTGGTCCTGTGCTACAGAATGTTGCATGGCCAAATGGATCTGGACTGCTAGTCTGAAACTGCATGCTTCTGATTGCTTAATGCTTTACACTGCAGTATTGTCGTTTTTCATATAATCAAATGTTTTGGACTTTTGTTTATGTAATATTGAAAACTGAAATGCGAGTAATGACTTGCTTGAGAAAATACCAAATCAGACGTTCTAATGTTCACGGTTATACTGGCATGTATTAGTATTATGCTTACTGCAGTTTTACTTTTTATTTGTATGACTCTAAATTAATCGCAAAATCTACTGCTTTATGTAATCAGTTTGAATATGCAACTAAAACTAAATATATTGTGGTGTCTATTAAAGAAGCAGTGTTAAAAATAGATAATGCCTTATACTGGCACTAACTAGCTTTTCCTGAGACAGTAAAAACCATGATTTTATCTGGTAAAAACCACCTCTGGTAAATCCCATGCCACCCTGATTTATCACACCAACATGACTAGAAGTGGTGTGCTAAAAGTATTTTTCCAGTACTTTTAACATGATACATCACTGTAAAAATGCTTTAATATGCTTATCAAAGTAATAGTCATGAGTAATTAAGGGATAAGACATAGCTCTTTTCATTTAGCTATCTTTCAGTGAAAATGTTGGCATGATGTCCTTGAGTATACCTTAGGCATTTACACCAACCCTATTCATTGTTAATGTCTAATGAGGGTCATTTGATCTAAAGAACAATGATCATGTGTGTTCATTTAGTTTCTTACTCATAGCCATGAACAGAGCATATTACCACTTCTATTCTGAGAAATCTTCACTGGTATCTTGTTCATTTCAGAATCCAGTACAGAGTATTCCTTCTAGCAGTTATCCAGATTCGCTGTCTTCACTTCTTCCCTCTATCTGTTAGCACCTTACGTATGCTCTTTAAATTCCATACTCTTTTAGGTTTCAGAGTAGCAGCCGTGTTAGTCTGTATTCTCAAAAAGAAAAGGAGTACTTGTGGCACCTTAGAGACTAACAAATTTATTAGAGCATAAGCTTTCGTGAGCTACAGCTCACTTCATCCGATGAAGTGAGCTGTAGCTCACGAAAGCTTATGCTCTAATAAATTTGTTAGTCTCTAAGGTGCCACAAGTACTCCTTTTCTTTTTGAGCATACTCTTTTAGCTTATCCTCCCCCACAAAAACTCTACTCACTTTCCTTAACACTCCTCCTGCTAAAAGTATCTGGAAAAGCCTGTGCCTTTTCAGATCATATTTTATTATCTGAAACGTCTCTCGGTCCTGCAATTTATAACTTTTGTTTAATACAGTAATCTGATTTTATTCTGTGACACCCTCCCCTCACCCCCATCTCTCCAGTTTTCTCATGTTTGTTTATTTTCCTGGGAAATCAGCAGTTGTATCACATTAATAACACACATACAGAATGCAATCTATGATAGATCAAATCTGCGTTCACTGATATCTTCATGCATAGTGTAAGAAACATTTCTGATGGATGATACTCAAAAAAAAAAATCATTTTTATAGCAGTAAAATATTCTGTCATTAAACTATGAACATTATATTCTTTGTAAAGTGTTTGCTTGAAAACGATACCATCAAATTCATAATCATTTTTTAAAATGTCATATTTATTGCCATATTTATTACTAAAAATCATCCAACAGGAAGGTTTCATCATTTGTATCATTTGTGTACTACTTGAATTTCTTATTCACTGCATTTAATGAATCAAGTAGTAAACTTGTCACTGTTTTAAGATTTTGTTCTCAGTCTCGTCTTACATATAGGCTGTCCCCGGCCAGCATTAACCTTTCCTGCAGTTTCATCAACACAGCTCCTTACAGGTGCCTTCCCAACTTTGACCTCTCAAAGTGTTCCATCATAATCTCAGTCTTTGTGGTGAAACACTGAATGAACTTTACCTCCTAAATACTCTCTCCTTGGTTGTCAAAGCCCTGCACAGCTCCATTCCTTCCTCCATTTCTGTTCTCTCATGTCTTATTCTTTTGGCACTCATTGCACTCTTTTCAAGCCTGGCTTTTAACCACCTGCTTTTTTCCTTTTCTACTCTTGTCTTCCATGTTACCTCTGTACATGGCATTGCCTCTTCCTCTTTTATGCCTAGAGGTCTCTACCTTCAACTTTTTCCTACACTATTTCTAAGCTATTTAAAGGTGATCTCACAGAGATCTGCACCAATTTGATTTTCATCCAGTATTTTACTTGATCTGTATTGTCTGTACTTGAATTAGAATTTAAACATTTTGATGCATGGATTGCATGTAATTATTTAATGATGAAAATAGCTTAGTGAATTTTACTTTGATTTATGTGCACTAGCATAATTTTGTGATGGGTGCATTATGAACACTGCATAGTGTCAGGTTTTACTTAAGAGCTTTATTTGGATTCTTTAGGCCCAACATTTATGTTTTGGAAAAACTATGGGATCTAGACTGTTTTAGATTGCATCCTGTTTAAATACTTTAACTGTGTATAACTAGATGCTGATGAAAATGATTTATTTGTATTGCCGACCTACGGCACTAGGCACTGTGCAAACGTATAGTAAAAGACAATCCCTGCCCGAAATAGCTCAGTTTAATAAAACAAGATATGGCAGATGATAAAGGGAATGGGGAAGGAGGATGAAGGGAACAGTGATAGGAGTGCTTGGTTACATAGACTAGTTAATATACACAATTAGATGGTTTTGAGTCATTCAGAGACTTTACTTCATGTGCATAAATAAAGTAAATATTGGTAGTCCCTACTTGGCTATACATTAACAGTGGTAATCTGCTGGGGTCATGATAGGGTTCCTGTTTGAAGTGGTCTTTGAAGCAGGATAGAGTAGTGAGCTGACAGATTAGTTTGGGGATTATATATATTTCCATACATGGAAGAAAATGGGGAAAAAAGGGTAGTTGTGGGTGGCATCTTTGGCAGACGAGAAGGAAGTATGCAGTAAGGTATAAGTGGATAAGTAGGAACAGTAGTAAGATATTGTATGAGAGCCGTTAACATTAAAAATGTAAAATACCTTAAACAGTATTGTTAAAGTAACTAAATTATGTGATCTTGTGAGACTTCTCTTTTCTGACATGTTACTGACAATTATAAATTGAGGGAACACATACACTATGGCAACCAAAAGTAGAGATCTAGGAAGATCTATATGTAGCAGAGTAATAATATATAATTCGGGGTTTATGTGAAAGAGCCAAGAGTTTGTGTTGCTGCAAGAATTGAATGAATAAAACACGTTTCTCTGAAGGTTTTGTCTGTACAATGGTCAACTCTTGAACAATTACTGAGAGAGCTTGTTGATTGGAATAGGCTTCAACCCATAAAAAGGTGCCTTTTCTTATGAAAGTGTTTGTTTATTGCTTTTCCCAAAACACTTACATTAGAACATGGAGATTGAGAAGTATTAGACTTACAAAACATGCAGATGTTAGTACCTTCCTATCATATTCCACTGTATTATGTTTTCTTATCTGAAATAAAACTGTTAAATTTAACCATGAGGTCTCCAACTAGAATGAAGCATAGGAATGGAAGCTTAATAGGCATTTTTATTGAGTATTTTGCACACTAGTCAAGAAAAATCAGCTTCACTCTTTTAATGCTGTGACTGGGGGCCAGCTGAGGTCACTCAATTAGGGTGAACTGCAAAGAATGGGGCAGACAATCCCCATAAAGCCGGTGGATATTTCAATACTTACATTTACCAAGCCAACATAAAACAGCTTCTTCATTACCTTACTGGTTACTCAGAAGTCTGAACAACACAGTTCCCTTAAAGTGATCCAGCCTCAGGCCTCCATCAAGGTACCTAAGTCAAATATGGTGATTTCTGAAAGTATTATTTCATCATATAAAGGAAAAGGTTCTACCAAACCCAAAGGGTCGGACACATTACCTTCCAGTTTAATGACTGTTTCAGATCTTACCCAAATAAACCCTACAACCAATTCTTATTAACTAAACTAATATTTATTAAAAAAACAAGAGAGAGAGAGAATGGGTACAAGATCAATGTACATACAAATGCATGTGAGTTCATTTCATTGAGGTTTAGATTCATAGCAGAGATGGTGAGCTTTATAGTTGTGAAGAGTTCCTTTAGAATTCAGTTCAAAGGTTATAGTCCAATGTCCAAATCTCCTGTTCAGGACTTACCAGCATAACTAGGACCTCAGTCTTGTGACTCAAACTTCCTCTGATGCAGCTTAAGCAGATCTGAGATGACAAAATCAGGACCCAAGGAATTTTTATACAATTTCATGTCCTCTTTGACAAGTTGAGAGTTCCTCCGGGAACAAAAGGTAATTAGGATGACTTTGAATGAAGTCCATCACTGGTACTTAGCTATAGAATTAACATAAGGCAATTTGCTTGTTCCTCCACCTTTCACAGATTATTTGCTATACCTTTCAAAGGGAGATGCATACAAAGATATCCAGGGTTTACAATTCATTTTAATGCTAGGATATTCTTTTGATCTCTGGCTACCACTCTGCAACCTGAATGATCAGAATACAGCATAGACAGGGACTGTTGATTTACATTGTCAACCCTACTCATACATATTTAAGTACACAAAAACACAAACATTATCTCCCCACATGTCTTTTGAGGGTTGTTTATTTTGCAGGATGTTTAACCCTTTTCTAGCCATTCATCACAAATGCAAATTTCATTCTTACATTTTTGTGTCCATCACTTGTGAAAAAGGACACACGTGAATATTTTGCCTCAAATTTTCATTCAATGCAAAATGATAGTAAAGAGAACATACTGTAAATGTGATTAGTCAGTAGATTGACTAATTATTTACAGAAGTAGACAACAGAATTTTATTTTGAGGGTAGCATTAAGGTAATGACATTTTTTGGGAACTGTTGGTTACTTACCAGTTAATATTTTAAGCAAGGTGAAAGTGAAGTAGGCTCTGTTTGAAAAATACTGACTAAATGTGTGGTGCTGTATTATGTTTTTTTAATAATCCAGTTCAAGTTAAAGCGAAGAGCCTAAATAAAACATTTTCAAGGCTGGAATTCTTCATCACTAGGAAATTGACAGTGTGGCAATCCAGAACTATTTGGTCTCATTTTAGTTTTAGATTATAGATACCAACAGTAAGAAGGCAAGCACTTTTTAAAAATAAATCTGAGCTAGGAATTAACGGTTGGCCAAATCTGTTTTCAGTGGTTTGATTTATCCTTAATACCTCTGAAACCAATAAATGCCCTTTCTGTACATTCAGATGTTATACAGATGTTATAAGTGAATTACACCTAATAGAAGGATTCTGCTCTGGAGATGTGACTCATCTAATTTCTCCAACTATTTTTATAATGTGTTTTTTGAGGAATTTGTTTCTCAATATACTTTGTTTCTTATAAAGATTGTACCTGTTGTGCCTTCCATTTAGCTAGGATCAGGCAATGAATCCTTCCTTCTAAATGACATCAGCAACAGACTTGTGGATTACTATCCTTGTGTGTCAGCTGAACACAAGAAGGAATGAACTCTTTAGGTTTTCAAAATGTTCTCATTGTCTACAGACTTGGTTTAATCGGGAGTATGTCTATTTTAGATTTTTTGTTAGCTCATGATTCAAGCCATCTATTTTGGGGAAAATTCTATTAAATATTTGTTTTGCTTAAGGTTAATTTTTAAACTTAAATATTTCTACATTAGATAACTTATGCTTCACTTATCCCCTCCCATTTATAATGGTCATAAATATTTGGCTGCTGTATCATAATATATGTCTTTATAAACCATTATAGCATATGGGGTTTTGATGTTGACTCCCTTGAGTGTTGAAGAAATACAAGAGACAAACTTGTTAAGTTTTTATTTTGTAACTAGTGAAGATGTGCTCAGTGTTATTGCTGAAGCCCTGTTGTAGGATCTGAATTGTCAGTTCCTTTTGGAACTGTTAGAGTAGTTTGCTTTTGCTATATATTTTAACCCTAGCTATTGTTAAATTATTCCTGCTTCTTAGTCATCGTAGTTCAACTGACAGTATAGTTATTTGTCCCCAAGATGAGTCTTTTTTAGGGCTTTACTTACATAAAAACTATGAAAACTTTGCAAAATTATTGGGCACAGGCACCAGCTAGTTTGCAGGCTTAAACTTCGTAGCTTTCACTAAACATTACTTGTAAATCCTAGTTTCGTGGCTGTATATGCTCCTCGGAGGCTTTTGCCAAAAAGGGGGAAATCGTGGAAAACAGCTCTCCTTTCTGACTCCAGCTTGACAAAAATTCCTTTCTTTATGCTTGGAACTTCCTCTTTCATAGTGTACCACATGAAAACCTTAAAACACCTTTCTTTCACTAAGTCTGTAGATGGTAGATTATAGAAATAATGGCTTTTAGGAAAGCACCCACACAGCTTTCAGACTGGTCAGTTATCTGTTGTATTATTGTATGGCTTGTCTAATTTAGATCCATATTCTGTTTGCATGGAGCTCAGCCAAAACTGTGTCAAGACAATTTGAATCTGCTTGGAAAGTGGTATTGATATCATGAAGAGGGATACTTGCTCCAATTTCCATCTACTGGAGAGTGACTGTGTTAGATGTTAGGTAGCTGCAGTACCCTATCTGGGGAATGGGATGTAACTCTAGCCTTGGGTATAACATTGGAGAAGTTTCAGAGTAGCAGCCGTGTTAGTCTGTATTTGCAAAAAGAAAAGGAGTACTTGTGGCACCTTAGAGACTAACAAATTTATTTGAGCATAAGCTTTCCTGAGCTACAGCTCACTTCATCGGATGCATTTGGTGGAAAATACAGAGGGGAGATTGATATATACACATACAGAGAACATGAAACAATGGGTTTTATCATACACACTGTAAGGAGAAAGAAAAGGAGTACTTGTGGCACCTTAGAGACTAACGAATTTATTAGAGCATAAGCTTTCGTGAGCTGTAGCTCACGAAAGCTTATGCTCTAATAAATTTGTTAGTCTCTAAGGTGCCACAAGTACTCCTTTTCTTTTTGCGAATACAGACTAACACGGCTGCTACTCTGAAAACTGTAAGGAGAGTGATCACTTAAGATAAGCCATCACCAGCAGCGGGGGAGGAGGAGGAGGAAAACCTTTCATGGTGACAAGCAAGGTAGGCTATTTCCAGCAGTTAACAAGAATATCTGAGGAACAGTGGGGGGTGGGGTGGGGTGGGGGGGAGAAATACCATGGGGAAATAGTTTTACTTTGTGTAATGACTCATCCATTCCCAGTCTCTATTCAAGCCTAAGTTAATTGTATCCAGTTTGCAAATTTAATTCCAATTCAGCAGTCTCTCCTTGGAGTCTGTTTTTGAAGCTTTTTTGTTGAAGGATAGCCACTCTTAGGTCTGTAATCGAGTGACCAGAGAGATTGAAGTGTTCTCCAACTGGTTTTTGAATGTTATAATTCTTGACGTCTGATTTGTGTCCATTCATTCTTTTACGTAGAGACTGTCCAGTTTGACCAATGTACATGGCAGAGGGGCATTGCTGGCACATGATGGCATATATCACATTGGTAAATGTGCAGGTGAACGAGCCTCTGATGGTGTGGCTGATGTGATTAGGCCCTATGATGGTGTCCCCTGAATAGATATGTGGACAGAGTTGGCAACAGGCTTTGTTGCAAGGCTAGGTTTCTGGGTTAGTGGTTCTGTTGTATGGTGTGTGGTTGCTGGTGAGTATTTGCTTCAGATTGGGGGACTGTCTGTAAGCAAGGACTGGCCTGTCTCCCAAGATCTGTGGGAGTGATGGGTCGTCCTTCAGGATAGGTTGTAGATCCTTGATGATGCATTGGAGAGGTTTTAGTTGGGGGCTGAAGGTGATGGCTAGTGGCGTTCTGTTAATTTCTTTGTTGGGCCTGTCCTGTAGTAGGTGACTTATGGGTACTCTTCTGGTTCTGGAGAAGTGTTGTGCTTAAGTATCGTGCTTTGGTGTTGTGAAGCAAGCAGATATGCTATATAATGCAGCTGTGGGGTGTCATGGAAGGTCTGCCCACCTTTCACGTGGAAATCCCAAGTGATAGCTTGAAAAAGAGAGAGCAAGGAAAGTATTAGGCTCTAGACTTGTCTCCCATTGGAAGTGGTGGAAACTTCATAATATTTGTTCTCATTTTTTTAGTATTTTGTTTAGAAACATTTGGAATTTGTGAGGGAGAGACTGGGTGATATGATGGTCGTGTTTTTCCCCCTTCTGATTCTATGGTATCCCAATTGATCGAAGGAAGTGTGTTGGGAGGGAGGGAGGGTAACATCGCTTCAGGGACTCAACTCCTGCTTCTTTCTCCTCTCTCCTTGCAAGTGTTGTTGCAAGGTTGCAGGGGATAGAGGAGTAGGAGCCAAAGGGGGTGGGTAAGAAGCTCATTTGCATGAACTTCCCATCCACCTGTTGAGTCACTCACTTTACACTGTTCCAAGCTGTTGATGGCTGGAAGGAACTGGGAAATGTATTCATTCCTTCCAAGTAGTCGTGTGTGTTTCCCTAGAGGATTTTGCCCTTAGATTGTGAGCTTTCTGAGGTCATGGAACTTGCCTTCCTATGTCTTTGTATAATGTATAGCATAATTACTCAGTAAACAGTTTTTAAAACTGTTATACAAACTTGGTATGGCAAATTTCCTTGTACAGCGAAAGTAACATAGCTATATTAATAACCTCCAGATTTGTCCAAAAAAAAAAGTGGAAATAGCACAATGACCATAGTAGTATAAATGTGAAGCTCTGAGAAACAGGGCACTTCAACAGTTAAGCAATTTAATAGTGTTATAGACTGAACTGTGACACAATAGTTTTGGTTTGTTCTTCATTTGTACAGGTTTTCTGCAGACGACAATGCTGAATTCATTTGTTTGGGTTTTTTTCCCCTTATGACTGCAGGAAAAATGGTTTGCTCTGACACAGTCCTGCACTGTGAAATTATGCCAAATGAGTGCGTCTGCAGGTGCTTTATCACAGGAAAAAAGTGAATTGTAAACCATCAGACCTCTGTCATTCATGAAACATAAGTTTTTTCCTTTTCTAACAAGTATTTGTAAAGCTTGAGCTGAGCTATAAGACACTGTTGTTTCTTCATTGGATTACTTTCTAATGACAACTGTCATCTAAGCACTCATTAAAATGATGCGACAATGCAGTGTAGGATTAAATAGAAGAGAACCTGTCTGCCTGATTACTTGTAACAAGTACTTTATAACATATATAGTTGTTTAATGAAATGATTATCTTGAAATTAAATTTTACAAGCGAAACGTATTTGCAGTGCTTTTGTGAAGACTGTATGTATTTATCAGTCATCAAAATTTGTTACCTCATTTGATTCAATAGCCTACGCTTTAGATGGTGGTCTCTCACAAGGGGAAATATCATGTACTGGCTTTTAAACACTTATGAGATCTAAAATGTGACACAGTCCTGGTAATTGAATCAATACAAGATGCTCTGTTTCTCAAAAAAAAACCCAGGAGAACAGGCAGTTCACCATACAGATGACAATTTAGTAGGAATTAAGACTGAACTGGTTTTTGTTTTGAATTAAAATTACAACACAATAATTCTAAAAAAGTGCCTAATACAAGCTTGCTTTTCAGTTTCAGTACAAAACGGTTCGATTCATCAAAAGGATGCAGTAAATGATGATGACTTTGAGCCATATCTAAGTAGCCAGACAAATCAGGTGAGCATTCATTGCTATTTTGACGTATATTCAGAGTTTAATTGTCTAGCTAAGATTTTTTCATCTTACACTGAACTAAGAAAGTTTACTATGTATCTGCTTGCATATTTGAAATATAAATTAATGCTTAGCATGTAATGGGTCTACAGCATGTCCTCTTTTTAATAGCAACGTTCTTGTGATGTTTCAAGTAAAGGATGGAATTAAGTTTAATCAGTTCTATGTGTCTAACATAGATATGCATATGTATGCATTCTAGAATCAAAAATATACTTTTTTTGCCTTCTAACTTTAAGTGAGTTCAGTATGCCCCTGCTATATTGTTGAGATAATAGTTCCTGGGTTCCTAGGTAATAGTAATTGTATACACATGATTTCCACTGAAGTCAACGGGAGTTGTTAATACATGGTTGATAGCATAATCAAGGCCCCTGAAGTTTAATATTGCCTGTTGTGTAAGTTTTCTGCCAGTAAATGGATGACTTCACTTTCTGGAGCTGTGGATCCTCCATCTTTCATAATACTAAATTCAGTTTTTATTAAAACATTTAATTCAATAATTAAGATAAACCTGAAAATTCCAGGATACTCTTTTCGGGAGAGAGGAGGGAATGAAGGTTGTCAAAATGGCTTTGGGGATTTTCCTTGCCTGCCCATCTGCTTTGATGATACAACAGTGGGCTGTCTTTTGTGGGAGGAAGATGGGAAGTGCCATCTTTGCAAACCAATCAATGCCACTTGAGTCATCTGCAGGGAATCTTTAAAGTGACTTGAGCTATACCTTTCAAAAGGCTGAATGCTTTGCTTCCTGAGAACCTTTATTCCATAAGCCCTGGGTGCTAGGAGTGAACTCAGTATGCAAATTCTGCATTACTTCTCTAGAACATTGAATTGAATCATATGTTTGATGTTATCCACTCTTAAATATTGTGTGGCTGTTTTTATGAGATACATGAGTACTTTTTATAATCTCTTATCCTGCTGTCCTCCCATGAAGCACTGAAAATACTTTCATTTTAATAGTAATGAGAACCTCAGCAAGAAACAAATATGAGAAAACTGCAGTCATATTTACAAATTATGTTGTCTTATTTACTAATTTCTTGAGCTACTTTTTATTTTAAAAATATCTTACTTTAGTCCCTTTGCTGTTAAGAATGAATTTGATTTGGTGGTAGTATTTTGCATGCGCAGGTTTGAACTTTTTAATTTTAGATGGTCTACATAATGTAGATGTTTACTGATAAATATCCTTCTGTTTCTCTTTAGTTATAGCTAGCATGATTCTAATTCTAAGGATTGGATAAGGCCCGTGTTTGAAACTTTATTTTCTAAAACACAGTAAACTTAAAATAATTGTAAGCGTTTCTAATTTTAAGTGCAATAACACGTGACTAGGCCTTGGAATGTCCAATATTTGGATTCATGTTGAAATTCACACCTTGTCATAGTTTATTGCTTTCTTTTAAATGTGTTACTTAAAGCGTTAGTTGGTAAAACACTGAATATTCTGAGATTTCTTTTGTTAGCAGTTGGATTTTAGGAAAAATGTTAAATGGTTTTACGTATGTCTAAGTAATACTTAATATTATAAGGCCTATTGAGAATGGATTTTTATTTGAAGAAAGAGCTGCTTATAACAAATACAATTCGCAAAACTCACATCTTGTTGCATCAGTTGTATGTGCTTATGTTATAATAGTCTCTCAGCACTTGCATGAAGCATTTCCATCTCTACTGAAGATCTACTTCAAGTTAGTTGAATAGGTTCTTCTTCACGCTTGGGTATCTTTAATCTTGCTTAATGTATTAAGCACTACATTTCTCAAGTTCTTTATCAGTCTATAACTAGGTATGGCAGAATTCAGTTTTGTTTTTCAAATTGACAGATACCAGTGGGTTGTTTTTTTTAAGCATTTTTTTTTAGATATGGGATATTATTGGGAGGATCAGACCCTGGTAGGATCAGACTATTTAATGACACTAGATGTTGAGATTCAAAAAGTTAAAGCTTAATAATCATTAAAACAAACACTGTCAACATCACATGTCAAAATATACAAATATCCTTAAATCAAACTCTTAAATTCTCAAGCAGCATTTTTTTTTTCTTGGATTATTTGTAAATTTCTGTTATCAAACGGATTTTTTTTGTTGGCTTGTATGTACACAGTGAAATAAATGGTTACCGACATTTACCAATAAAAAAATCTCATCCTTCCATATCTATCTATATAAATAAAGGTTAACATCAACATACTCATGGTAGCCTTTAGGATGACAGTTAATACTCTGGTTGGTATTACGTACAGTAGAACCTCAGAGTTTTGAACCAACTGGTCAACCACCTCATTTGGAAATGGAAGAACGCAATCTGGCAGCAACAGAGACAGGGGAAAAAAGCAAATACAGTACAGTACTGGGTTAAACGTAAAGAACTAAAAAAATGAAAAGTTTAAAAAAAGATGGGACAAGGTACGGAAACTCTGCTTTTTTCATTTAAATTAAGATTAAAAGCATTTTTCTTCTGCATATTAAAGCTTCAAAGCTATATTAAATCAATGTTCAGTTGTAAACGTTTGTAAGAACAACTATGAAGTTTTGTTCAGAGTTATGAACAACATCCATTTCTGAGGTGTTCGTAACTCTGAGGTTTTACTGTATGCAATTTTTTACTAGAGGAAAAGGTGGATTTACACTAAAATCAACTTTGAAAAAAAGAGACTTGATACATGTGGAGCTCAAGGTCTTAGATATTCTCAGATAAAAATGTGGTTTGAGATTTCTGTAGCCTTAAAGGAAAAGTAAAAGGGAATACTGTAAACAGAGCATCAACATTTGTTGTCTGATGCCTGCCATATTCCCTTGAATTATGTTGATGATGGAAAGTTCCACTGCTGATTTTACTTATTTTCTTGCAGAGTAACAGCTATCCACCAATGTCAGACCCATACATGCCTAGTTATTATGCTCCATCCATTGGATTTCCATATTCTCTAAGTGAAGCAGCATGGTCCACTGCAGGTGACCCTCCAATGCCATACTTGACAACCTATGGACAGATGAGCAATGGTGAACATCACTATATACCTGATGGTGTGTTTAGTCAACCTGGGGCTTTAGGAAACACCCCTCCATTCCTTGGTCAGCATGGATTTAATTTTTTTCCTGGGAATGCAGATTTCTCTACATGGGGGACAAGTGGATCTCAGGGACAATCAACACAAAGCTCTGCTTATAGCAGCAGCTATGGCTATCCACCTAGCTCTCTTAGTAGAGCCATAGCAGATGGACAGGCTGGATTTGGCAATGATACTCTGAGCAAGGTGCCTGGGATTAGCAGCATTGAGCAAGGCATGACGGGATTGAAAATTGGTGGGGATATGACAGCTGCTGTGACAAAAACTGTAGGTTCAGCTCTGAGCAGTACAGGTATGACAAGCATTGCAGCAAATAGTGTGCCCCCAGTTAGCAGTTCAGCACCTAAACCAACCTCATGGGCTGCCATTGCTAGGAAGCCTGCTAAACCTCAGCCGAAACTCAAGCCTAAGGGTAATGTGGGAATTGGGGGCCCTGCTGTACCACCACCTCCTATAAAACACAACATGAACATTGGAACTTGGGATGACAAAGGGTCAGTGGTAAAAGCACCCCCTTCCCAGCCAATACTGCCTCCTCAGACTATAATTCAGCAGCCTCAGCCATTAATTCAACCACCACCATTGGTGCAAAGCCAACTGCCTCAACAGCAGTCTCAGCCACCACAACCACAGCAGCAACAAGGACCTCAGCAGCAGGCGCAGCCTCACCAGTTGCAGCAGCAACAGCAGCTGCAAAACCGCTGGGTAGCTCCTCGTAACAGGGGCATGGGCTTCAGCCAGAACAATGGAGGAGCTGGCAGCGAAAACTTTGGCTTAGGTGTTGTACCTGTCAGCTCTTCACCTGGTGTAGAGGTGCACCCAGTACTGGAGAAACTAAAGGCCATAAATAACTATAATCCCAAAGACTTTGATTGGAATCTGAAGAATGGACGTGTGTTTATAATCAAAAGCTATTCGGAGGACGATATACACCGCTCCATTAAATACTCTATCTGGTGTAGTACTGAACATGGTAATAAACGCTTGGATGCTGCTTACCGTTCCCTGAATGGAAAAGGTCCACTCTATTTACTCTTCAGTGTGAATGGCAGTGGACATTTTTGTGGAGTGGCTGAGATGAAGTCTGTTGTGGACTACAATGCATATGCTGGAGTCTGGTCTCAGGATAAGTGGAAGGGGAAGTTTGATGTTAAGTGGATCTTTGTCAAAGACGTTCCCAATAACCAGCTGCGGCACATTCGTTTGGAAAACAATGACAACAAACCGGTTACCAATTCGAGGGACACTCAAGAGGTACCCCTAGAAAAAGCTAAGCAAGTGCTTAAAATAATTGCTACTTTCAAGCATACCACCTCAATCTTTGATGACTTTGCACACTATGAAAAGCGTCAGGAGGAGGAGGAAGCCATGCGTAGGGTAAGAATCAAATTTCATTATAGTAATTTTTCCTGTAGTTTCTTTGTGGTTATTTTTGTAACTTAGTTATTTCTTACAACTCAGTGTGCAGTATACATTGAAACAGAAAGTAATGCTACTTTGTCCAAAGCTGGTTATAGTTCTTTGGTAGTTTGATGTAACTGACTCCTACTATTTAGATTGTTTTAATTCTTGTGGTTAAACCAAAATTATTTGTGGATTAACTTGAACAGAACAATCCTAACCTAAATTTATGTGTAAGAAGATGTTTTACTTATTGTTACAAAGTGAAAAAAACTTTCAGTGTAATATAACATTCCTAATGGAGTCTCGTTTTTAGTGCAATGTTAACAATTCTTTGACAACTTAGTGCCATATTGAAATTAGGTGTGCCACAATCAATTTAGGGCATTGAATTACAAGGGAAATAAAGGTATTTAATGCTGTAACAGATAATTCTCAAGTAAAATGTGGTCTATTTATTTATTTATTTATTTATTTATTTATTTTAGATCAAGATTCTAACAGAATACTAATCTGAAAATTTGTGCTTAGGTCAGTTTGTGTTGTCTGTCTTAGCTTTTAAAGTTTTAAAATGTGTAAGCAGCACAGTGATCACCTTTACAGTGTTAGAAATAGTGGCTCTTTAATAGCAGTGTTGTGTTGTCTGTAGAGCAAATATGTGCCTGCAACAATATAATTTCATTAGGAAAAAATTTCTAAAAATTGTGCTTTTTTTCATGGTGTTAGAATTTCAGAAAATTTTCTTGAAAAATATTAAATATAAATTTTTCCTCTTAAAGTTGCTTTATGGTGTTCACCTGCTTTGTCTTTTCTGTCTCCTCCCCCCCCCCCACCCTTTGTCCTACTAGGTATTTGTTTTTGCATTTTTAGGGAAGATTCTTTCCCCTGCATTTTTTTTTTTAATTTTTTTTTAATTTACTGCTGGTCCGCACAGTCCAGTTGTGCTAGACTTATTTCCTTTGGAAATACAAGTCTCTCTGTCAAAGCTGAGTAGTAGTTGGATTTATGGAAGGTTCATTTGATGGCTTGAAAAACTTACCAGATCGACTAGTCAGATCTACTAGCCTGTTAGCTCATGTGCTCAGATATTGCAGGGATGGGTGCAAGAATCTGGAAAGACTGTGAAGAGCTTGCATCAGTGAAGTCTGGGGACTTTGCTCTGGTTTGAAGCCTTAACTCTTTTTGCCACCATGTGCTGCTAGGCAAAATGAGGGTCCTGGAATTTATACCAAGGTATTCTCTGGACCTTGCTCAGGGGGGCTCAGTCTTTTGTATCTGTCCCTGCTACTAGGAGTTCTTGATGCATCACCTCATACTGGCTGTCTAGTACTCTTATCTTTTTGTCCACTTCAAGGGCTTCCTGGCAGCTGTGAAGGAGGATTTCCATTTAAATATGAAATTAATACCTTCCCCCTCTTCAGGGGCCTCCAAACTGCTGTCAGAAGAAGGCCTCTACTACAGTGCTTTGTACCTAACCTCTGTTATGTCTTCCTCTCTGGTGAATAAAAACAATTGTTTTTCTTTTGCTGCTTGTAGCTTTATCAATCAGTGTCATCTTGAAATTGACAGTTCCAGTGCTACCCATATGTTTTCTGAAATAGCAGTAGTCCAACTGTAGTCTTGTTAATTTCACTCTAGTTCTCCTTACCATAGCTGAATGATCGCAGAGGCACTGTAATAGTGTAAAGACGCACAAAAATGACACTGTATTGACTTACATTACATTCATATTTGGAACTATTATTTTACACCAAGAAGAGTACAAACTATTTTTTCATAATGAAAGTTTTTAACTTTAGCAAAAATTAATGGTTTAAGTCCCATCACTTGCTAGGACAAACTTCAAGTTAATTTTTCAAACCAGTTTACCTCCACTGCACTTTGCATTTGTGTTGCCTCCTCTCTAGGACTGCCTGCTGTAGGGATGGGCAACTTTAAGGTGATAGATGGCTACAAAACCATTAAAACCGTTCGACAAAATTTTTTGGAGGCCACATATTGCATAACTCAGAATGTTTGTTTGCTAAAATACAGCATGTTAACATAAAACGGGAGTTTTCCTAAATAGAAAAGACCCTTATCTCACAACGTTTAAATAAAACCCCCACCCAAAAACCCCCCACAGACAGATTAAACATAACTCTCTAACCCTTTTTTAGTGTGCTGAAAAGCACAGGATTGATAAACGAAAATAACAAAAACACGAATGTCAACGTTTTGTCTTTGCTGCTTCCAGTCTCTGTTTTGCTGCCTCATGGACACAGGCTCAGGGCTAAGAGCAGGAGCCTATGCGCCAGGTTGCAGTGCCACTTGAATTTGGCCCATCCACTCCTCCATTATACCTGAAGGGAAGGGGCTTAGCAGTTAGGCCAACTAGCTCTGTTTACTGCTTCCCCACTGACAGAGGTTCCCCCCAACCCACCGTTGGCCAGTCAGATTGGTTTCCATGTCCCACAGCCAAAGAGAAGGCAATAACCAGAGCGGGGTGGTGTGGGGCAGAGCCCCTCTCCTGTGTGAGTGATGAAGAGGTGATTGGGCCAGATGAGTGGCATTGCAACCTGACACGTGGGCTCCTGTTCCCAGGGTCTGCTCCCTTCCCCACAACACAGGTTCTATCTCTGTCCCATGCGACCCACCTCTGATTACTTCCCCAGTGGCCAAGGTGTGCTCTGACCGACCCACCCACTCACCAAACCTGGTTGACTTTCAGCTTCCAGACAGTCAGTAGGTCCACAGTAACTGGTTCTGGTTGACATTGGGCAGGGGTGAGGCCTGTAATGTAGAAGCAAATCTGAGCAGAGTGGCATGAGTCTTCGCTACATGCAGCAATTTTTACTAAAAATCTGCGCACTTCAGCAACCTAGCTCGGGGCTTGTCTACGCTTGAAACACTGCAGCAGCACAGATGAGGTGCTGCGGCAGCACCGCTATAGTGCTTCAGTGTAGACGCTATACTATGTAGAACCTCTCTCACAGGCATAGATAATTCACCTTTTTGAGAGGCAATAGTGAGGTCGATGGAAGAATTCTTCTATTAACCTATCACTGTCCACACTGGGTGTTAGATCAGCTTAACTATATTGGTCAGAGGAGTGCATTTTTCACACCCCTGAGTGATGCAGCTGGGTCAACCTAACTTTTTAGTCTAGACCTGGCCTCAGTCTTAAAAAAAAAAAAAAAAAATCATTCTGGGACTGCAACTCTGCCTATAATCAGGCCAAATAAAATGATCTGGTGGGCTGGATGCGTCCCCCTGGGTTGTTTGATGGGCCAGAGATGTATTTTTGTTTGAGATCAGTACATAGATATATTGCATGCCTCTGCAGTTGGCTGTCACTAGAAGGTGGTTTAAAGGTTGAGAGAAGATGGAGAAGGTGAGACAGCCTTTAAATGTTTAATTTTTAGTGTATATTAAATTTAAAGGGGGAGAAATGTGCATTTTACTAATTCCGTGAAACTTACTTAAATGGATTATCAAATGAGGTTAATACAGTGAAAATCCTGTCAGATTTATATATGTGTAGACTTATCATATCTTTAGGGCATTCTTTTACAGTTTCTGAAAGATTTATGACAGGTTTCAGAGTAGCAGCCGTGTTAGTCTGTATTCGCAAAAAGAAAAGGAGTACTTGTGGCACCTTAGAGACTAACAAATTTATTAGAGCATAAGCTTTCGTGAGCTACATGCATCCGATGAAGTGAGCTGTAGCTCACGAAAGCTTATGCTCTAATAAATTTGTTAGTCTCTAAGGTGCCACAAGTACTCCTTTTCTTTTTGAAAGATTTATGTTCTGTTTATCGAGAGGGGTTACCAAGTTTCTGAAGTTTTCGTTTTTTTTTCTTTTGGTGCCCTAATATACTTTTACTTTAGGGTATGTCTACACTTGTAGAGTTTTTGCGATGTAAGGGCTTGTCTATACCACGCAGCCTTGTCACTAAAAGTCAGTTTGTGTAAACGCTCTTTGTTGGTACTTTGTCAGCACTTTTGCCGACAAAATACTTCCAGCCCCGTGAGCGGCATTAGCTTTGTCGGCAGGAGAGCATGCCTTCCGACAAAACTGCGTTCACACTGTCACTTGCGTCTGCAAAACTTTTGTCTTTTGCTGGAGGGCTTTTTTAAATACCGGTGAAAGACAAAATATTTTGTCGACAACTTCTCAGTGTAGAGAAGCCCTAAGTTTCACCAGTGAAGTGCTGGTTTGTGTACTCAATTCCTCAGGGATCAGAAAGTGTTTACATTAGTAGCACTTCGCTGTCTAGAGCAGCTATCCCACAGTGCAGCGCTCTCCAGTTTGATGATGAGACTTGTGGGAAAGCAGGGAGGGTGGGGGGAAAGGGGGTGATTGTGGGGCATCCTGGGTCCCTGCACAGCCTCCTCTCCCCAAACACTGATAAGCTCCAGTAGCTCAGCATTGTTCCAGGCAGGGGATCTTTTGCTCCCTGGAGCAGGCATTATCACCTGACCAGATAAGTGAGCACTTGCCAAGAAAACAGGAAGGGGAGTTTGAGTTCCCTGGGCTTTACAGGGGGAGGGGTGGATGTCTGTTTACCTGGCATTAGAGCTGCTGGTCAGAGTGGTCACCTAGGCACTGTGGGATATCTTCCAAAGGCTAAAAACTGTGTAAACAGGAAGAACATGTCTTCACTTGCACATCACCACAAAAGCATCACTGGTAAGAGCTGTATGCCTCTTGTGGAGGTGGTTTTCTTTTTGCGATGAAACTTCTGAGTTGCCCTGCAAAAAGTCATTGGCAAGTGTAGACGTTTCCATGGTTTTTGCACAAAAAAGGGACTTTTTCCACTTTAAATGGCAAGTGTAGACATGCCCTTATTGTCTTTGCTTAAACTGATAATTTGAGAGTTACTACTTTGTGGGAGCATTTATCAAAGGAGCTAGTAATTCAAACATCAGTGCTTTAAGAGCTAAGGAAATTAAAAAGGTGAAGAGGGCATGGAGATACTTCAGGAATTCTTTCCCAGCTGTGTGGTTGGTGGGTCTTGCCCACATGCTCAGGGCTAACTGATCACCATATTTAGGGTCGGGAAAGAATTTTCCCTCAGGTCAGATTGGTAGAGACCCTGTGGGGTTTTCCATAATGACAGGTTTCAGAGTAGCAGCCGTGTTAGTATGTATTCGCAAAAAGAAAAGGAGTACTTGTGGCACCTTAGAGACTAACAAATTTATTTGAGCATTAGATTTCGTGAGCTACAGCTCACTTCATCGGATGCATTCAGTGGAAGTTTCCACTGAATGCATCCGATGAAGTGAGCTGTAGCTCACGAAAGCTTATACTCAAATAAATATGTTAATCTCTAAGGTGCCACAAGTACTCCTTTTCTTTTTGTGGGGTTTTCGTATTCCTCTGCAGCATGTGGCACAGGTCACTTGCAGGTTTAAACTAGTGTAAATGGTGGATTCTCTGTAATTTGAAGTCTTGAAATCATGATTTGAGAACTTCAGTAACTCAGTCAGAGGTTAGGCATCTATTACAGGCATGGGTGGGTGAGGTTCTGTGATCTGCAATGTTCAGGTCAGACTAGATCAAGGTAGTCATTTTTTGTCAAGGTTCAGACTCCAGAGAAAATAATAAAAAATAACAATAATAAGTACTAAGATTTAGGGGTCCTCTCAAAAGCATCTGGCGGTCTGGATTTGGTCTGCGGTCCGCCTATTTACTACCCCTGGACTAGATGATCATGGTAGTCCCTTCTGACCTTAGTCCATGGGTCTTAGTTATGGTGGTAAAAAGAAAAGGAGTACTTGTGGCACCTTAGAGACTAACAAATTTATTAGAGCATAAGCTTTCGTGAGCTACAGCTCACTTCATCGGATGCATTATGGTGGTGTTTTTCACTAATTACAGAAAGAAAACCATAAAATGTAGTGGAAAAATTTTGGATTGTTAGTACAGTGATGTTATGTATTTTCTCAACTTAAAATCCAAACCACGAAATTCTACAGTTTAATATAGACTGGATTCAGTTGTGTGATTATGCATATATTTCGTGTAATATTTTCCAAGTTGTTGGCTTTAATAGGAAAAATATAGTATCCATATGGCTCAAATACTGGCATATGTAATTCTAGTATGGTAAATAATTTAGTTGCATTTTCTTAATGGTATTTCTGTGACAGGCTAACTGAGAGAAAACTAACAGAGCTAAATATTTGTCATGATGCTTTTATAAAAAGTGTATGTAATATTTTGCATTCACTTTCACAGTCCTATAAAAGTGTTTTAGAGACATCTGACAATTTAATAACAAGTTTAGAACTGCATAACTATCCCACTAGGTCTTCATCGTACATGCATTTGAAGTATTGTTAAAATGGATTTAATGTATATTTAAAACATAGTAGGAAGTCTAATGAAAATATAACACTGGCTACCAAAAGATCCAAACTCTTGATCATTAACTTACCTGGGCAAATAGAATTTTGCCTTAAAATTGGTAGTTTATTTTTTTCTTTCTATGGCATAACTTTTATTTTTTGTTTTCATCTTTCAATTATAAATATATGATACAGTCCATTTCTTTTTAATTGGAGAACAGTTTCAGAAATGCAGTAATTTATATCTCTGAAACTGTGTGCTGTTTATAGATAATTGGATAATCCTTTTCTTTCTAGTGCCAGGCTAGATTTTTATTTTCATCATACCTAAATTGGTGTATTCAGTAATGCTGGAAGAACTACACATTATGGGTGTTATATGGGTTAAGTACATGCCTGTTTTCTATAGCAGCTGTGATAATTGCTTTGTTTCTTTTTAACAGTGTGTACTCTTCATAAAAAAGCTGTTTTTTGCTGTTCAAATATTAAATACATTAAATAGCAGTAGTCATTTGCAATTTCTTGAAGTTCAATTAGGATTTTATTGTGCATATGTAATAATAATTTTCTTTAGTCAATTATCTAAACAAAGCAAATTATTTATGGATATAATTACCTTTATAACTGTGACTGTTCCAACTAACTTATTTTAGAATAATTGGTTTTAAAAATTTAATCTAACAATTTGGGATGATCAATAATTAATTTCAAATAGGACTTGACTTTGTTCTATTAAAATATGACAGTATCCCTATTAAAGTGCATACAGTTTTATCTGACCAGGATGAAAGTAATCTTTTGAAATACCTATGTTTAGTAAAATTATTAAGTGATTATTTACCATCTCTAAATTCATTTGAATAAATCCCCTTTCGAAGTATTCCACTTTAGCCTTATTTGACATTATTTACTCCATTATGGGCAAGGTAGCAAACATTAAGGGTGGAAACAGATTTTGCTTTTAAATTTTACATATGTACAATAATCATTGTACGTGTGTACAATTTTTACAAAATTTTAATCTCGTTTCTCGTGATCTGTCAGCAGTAATGAGAAATCATCTGAGGTCTTGTTAATTATTAGTTTGTATTCAGTATTGTATAAAATCCTGTGCATTTATACAAACAATTCAGAAAATAGAACACCTGGGGACAGTCTTCCAACTGAAAGTGGTAAAGATGTTTCTAAAACTGGCAATTTTTGAGACGGGGACAAGTTTCAAAAAATTTAATTGCACCCTTTGAGAAGAGTTGTCATGTATTTTCTGTAGTGGCCATGTAAATACTCATCCGCAAATACAGAGATAGTAAAATAGAAATGATCTTTGCATAAAAAGGCACAACTGTTAAAATGAATACATTCTCTGAGCAATGTTTCTAAGTACTCTTAAGATCATGTCTCTCAAGTTTTTTCTTCCTAACGCTAAATTGGATAGTCCATCATGTGTCCTTTGTTTTCTAACGTCTGATAGTGGCTTTTACCCTGTAATCTTCTCTTGCTCTTCTTCCTTGCTACACAGTATAAAATCTGAGCTTTTTAAATAACTTTTGGGGGGAATACTAATTTCATTACCAGTGTGCAGTAGAAAACAGTGATATTGGATCTAAGTGATTATAGAATTTTAACAAAACAGGGTGGTAATACAGACACCCCCCGACTTACACAATCGTTCCATTCCGGAAAGCCTTGCGGAACTCGAATGTTGTGCAAGTCAGAAACGTATACCTGTATGTTACGCAGATATTTCCACACTTGAAAATCCTATTTCTGGCTTACGGAACTTTTTCCAGAGTAGCAGCCGTGTTAGTCTGTTGAAGTGAGCTGTAGCTCACGAAAGCTTATGCTCTAATAAATTTGTTAGTCTCTAAGGTGCCACAAGTACTCCGGAACTTTTTCCGTAAGTGTGAATTTGCATAAGTTGCATCTTGCATAACCCGGGGAGCATCTGTAAAATGAAATTGTTACAGTACTGCAAGTCAGAAAATACTGCATAAACACCAAATTTGGTTGAGGCTATGGAGGAGAAAGGGGCTTTTTAGTTCCCAACTAAAAGACTCCACTTCCAGTGTTCCATTCCAGGGGTCTGCTCCATTCAATAAAAGGAATTTCTTGGGGATTGCTTGCCTGCAGTTTCTCCAAAGGATATAGTCTTGCTGCTGTTTTCCCTTTTCCAGCTATTAAAGTAAGTGGCCACCTGCTCTATCAAGAATTCCTAGCATTGGCATTTTCCTTTACAGTCTGGACTGCCTTTCTGGAGGACAAGCAACAGCTGAGCAGTTGCTTGAGGAGTCCTCTGGGTGAAGTTAAATTTTTTTCTTGTGTTTCACTGGGAATGTTATTAAGAGTTTGCAGGAAGTTGGAAGCCTAATAGGGAAGCCAGGAACACAACTGGTTACTTATATTAATGTAGTGCCCAGACCTGCAGTCATTGTTGGGACACAATTGTTGTAGGTGGTTGTGACTGGGTCTTGGTGGGGAGCCAGCTGTGGTCACTCAATTATGGTGAACTGCAAAGAATGGGGCAGACACTCCCTTTAAAGTTGGAGGCTATTTCAATACTTAGATTCACCAACCCAGCATAAAACAGCTTCTTTATTACCTTACTGGTTACTCAGAAGTCCAAACAACACAGTTCCCTTGAAGTGATCCAACCTCAGGCCTCCATCCAGGTGCCCACATCAAATATTATGATAAATTTCTGTAAATCTTATTTCATCACATAAAAGAACAGGTTCTACCAATCCCAAGGATTGGACACATTATCTGCCAGGTTAATGAATGTTTCAGATCTTACCCAAATGCATGTTACAGCCAATTATTAACTAAACTAAAATTTATTAAAAAACGAGAGAGAGTACGATTAAAAGATCATTATACGTACAGACATGAGTTGAATTCATTAAGGTTCAGTTTCATAGCAGAGATGATGAGCTTTGTGGTTGCAAAGAGTTCCTTTATAATTCAGTTCATAGGTCATAGTCCAATGTCCAAGGCTATGTCTACACTGCCACTTTCAACGGTAAAACTTTTGTCATTCATGGGTGTGAAAAAACACCCCCTTGAGCAACAAAAGTTTTAGCGCTGAAAAGCACCAGTATAGACAGCATGGCTCCCGGTGATAAAGCTACTATCGCTCCTTCGGGGTGCTTTTTTTTTTTAATCACCAGGAAAGCTCTCCCCTGGCGATAAAGCATATCAACATTGCCCATGTCATAGCATTGCTGCGGCCACACTGTAACGTGGGTAGTGTAGACATACCCCAAATCTCATATACAGGGCATACCAGTATAACTGGGACCTCAGTCTTGCAACTCAAACTTCCCCTGATGAAGTCTAAGCAGATCTGAGATGACGAAATCAAGGCCCAAGAATCTTTTATATAATTTCATGTCTTCTTTGACAAGTTGAGATTTCCTCGGGGAACAAAAGATAATTAGGATGACTTTGAAGGAGTTCCATCATTGGTACTTAGCTGTACAAATTAACATAAGGCCATTTGTTTGTTCCTTCACCGTTCACAGTACAATTCATTTAAATATCAGAATACAGCATAGACAGAAACCGTTGATTACGTTGTTGACCCTGCTCATATATATGTAAATATACAAAAACACAAATATTGTCTCCCCACATGTCTTTTGAGGGTTATTTATTTTGCAGGATGCTTAACCCTTTCTAACCATGCGTCACAGTGCTCTATGTAGACAGGTCCATATATACCACTGAATCTGAAAATTCCCAGATGCAGGGTATTTGACCTGAAATGTAGCATATCAGAATTCGACATTTCTAGCCCAGATACTTAAATCTGAAAGAACAAGACTCTCACTTCCTCAATGATGTTACAACCTGTGGTTATGGTCAGAAGATAGCTGCACTTTAAGTAAAGAAGGGTAAAATAAAAAGTGACTTATTGGAGAAAAACACAGGTACGGAAGTTAACCTCAATCATATGAACAACTCTCTTAAAAACACGCACATACAGCATGCAACTGTTTTTCCTTTAACATTATCTGCTCCCTGCTGCATCCTCTTTTTCTCATAGTTCCACCTGTATTAAGAGCAGATGCTGGGTGAAATGTAAGTAGTTGTCTAGCTTTTGTCACTTGCAATGAATGAGTGGAAACAAGTTCTACACAGAGAGGTGTAGCCACAAGTGTCATTGTCCTCAACCAGAAATTTTCTCTCAGGAAAGGTAGCTTGCAGACATTCTTCAAACCTTTTAAGAATATAAAGGCTTCTGGTTCCTTCCAACAAGACACTACTTGCAAAAGGGGTTTAAAAACTCACCATATTGGTAAACTCAAAGAAGTTGCTAATATTTCCCATAAGATCACAAATCCAAATACTATATTCAGGCTTCGCAGCTCCAAATGGATGGGAAGGTCCAGCTGAACATTACCTAATCTTATCTAGCTGTACTTGTATTGCCCCAGTCTTCACTATGGCATTTGAGCAACTCAGATAGTGAAACAGAGGGATTATCCACTCTCGCACCCTAGCTTCAGGTTCACATGCAATGCAAAGAGACCATAAATCACATTTCTATCCACCAGATTACATCATTTCCACATATGTGGAAAACTGCTATACATAGTGGGAGATAAACATGGGACAAAACCAGTATTTATTTTAGTTTTCTACTTTAAAAATAAAACTCTACACTGAAGCAAATCATGAGAGATTTTGGTCTGCAAGAAGGTGCTTTAGAAAGTTTTTAGTGGGTCCGGAAAAAACCCTCTCTAACCAAAGCATTTTAGCTTTAGGCAGTAATATGAGACTACATTCTGGCACAATTTGGACTTGTGTAGTGATAGGAATAAAAACTTCATACACACAACTCCTAAAATAGCTGATTTACTATGAATATGGATTGTTTTAGTAAATCTAAGTTATTCTTGGGGCAGTAGGATATTTTCCAGGTAAGCATGTTGTAAGCAGGGGTTTTTTTTTTTTTTCTGATACTGCTGATTCTTCCAAGAAAGTTTTTCTAAGCAGGTCATCTGCACTAACTTGCCTATGCATGCAAAAAAATATAATCTAATTTTACATATCAGTGTACAGTAAGAAAATATACAGAACAAAGTTTTTAATCTAAACACTTGCATGCATAGTACAGAACAAATATATAAATTGGTATTGTACTTTATAATTGGAAAAGTATAAGTAAGTAGCTCCATAACTTTTACAACCTACAAATGTTTCAACTTTCCAGTATTCTAATTCAAGGAATACATTAGTGTAAAATTAAGCTTGTAGCATCTGTTCTGATTATTTTTTTATGAAAAAAAATTCCCAGCTGCTTCTGTGAAAAGACAGACATGATAGAAAGTCTTTTTTTCTTATAGATAACCTATATCTGTAATGAGTTAGATTTAAAGTATAAGGGTGAAAGTGTTCATAAGTAACTGGAAATGGTAAACCTTTTCTATGTATATACTTACACAGCCTCCACTGTAGTATCTGAGCTAACTCGTAACTCTTATGGAAGCATCATAGCTAAGGCTGTACCTGAAATATAACTAAAATACGGTATTTTGGAAAATTAGGTGGATTTCGATTTTGAAAAATGCTTTGGTTTCAAGCAAGCCATATCTCAAAAATGGCTTCTTACAAACTTTAGAATTTTATTCAGTGGTGCTTGACAAGATGCGTACTGCAGAGGATTGCTTTTGATTACATACTGTACATTGCTTTAGTTGAGTTCACAATGGATTTTTAGAGCTGAATTCCCAGAGGCCAGCTGTATGTGTTTAAACTTTGGTGGTGTGGTGGCTGTGCTGAATCTTGTCCATCAGCCAAACTTCTCAATTACAAGCTTTGCTTAAATTAAAACTTTTGGTAACATTGTTATCGTGAATACAATATGCTTATTGCACATCTGCAGTTACATCAGTCTCTATCAGAATAAATACTAATACTGTACATTTTCATGTTGATTTGTCTAATTGTATTCTAAATGACAATGAAGTATGTGCTATTTGAGAAATTCTTTCTGGACACTGTTTGGGAGGTCCTTCCTATTAAACACCATTGGCTGTGGCTGCTGCTTATTGCTTTTCCCAGCAGCAGAAGAATGAAATTGATTATTTTTATTTTACTGCTATGCCAGAGGGTTCTGATTTAGTATCAGTGAATCTGGCTGGGGTCTTATTAATTTTGCTCAGTTTCTGCATGGTGAAGATTTGAGCAACAGCAGATGCACATACACTAGCTATTTGCAGACTAGTAAAGCAACACTGCATCAGTTAACATTTGGATCACACCTGGAAAGTTATCTGTAGCTGTAGGGGTGTGGTGTCTTTTTTTTGTTTGTTTGTTTTTTTGTTTTTTTTAAGTGGAGTGTGTAGTACTGTAAATGAAAGATAAAACGATGCTGAAATTGATAGCTTAGGTCCCCTTACTAGAGAATGCTTCCAGCTTGTTAATGTTGCTTTGAATCTTTGGATATTTGCTTACAACCCAGGCTGAGATTTTTTTGTATACTACTTTAAGGGCAACAGAAAACATTGTATAGAGTGGGCAGCTGCAGTGCAAATTTTCCTGCATTAATATTGACCTTCTTCCTGACTTGGGAATGCCACCCACTTGGGTAGCAAGAATATATCGCTTCGCAGGTCAAGTTGGTGCTGTTTATTACTGTAGCTGAATAGTTCAGTTTGTTTATTTTAATACATCTTTCATGTAGTGCAAGGTATCTCATTACTTCACAATGAGAAGCCAGAATACAGCTAGTTTTAAGTGGTAATTTAAGTAGCAAATAAGCATGTTTGCACATTTATAAAAGATGCGAGAGAGGGAGGAGGCTAGGTGCTAAAGTGAAGAGGAAGGTTTTAAGGTAAAAATAGGAGGTATTCAGATACAGATGGTGTATCTGATTGTGACAACATAAATGACATTGTCTCCTGCTCTTTTTCACTTCTAACAGAAGCCTATAGAATTGAAGAGAAGAGGAAATGATGAAGTAATCAGAGTCCAGATAGAGGAATAGACTGGAGGAACATCCCTAAGGAGGGAGGTGGAAGTGACAAAGTTTTTAAATGGATTCTGAAATTGATAGGGAGCCAATTCAGGTAACAGAAATGGAGATTCAGGGTGTAACTTGGCTATGGTGTTCTGGACTGCTTGAAGTGTAGAAAGACTACAAAAAGGAATTGCAATAGCCAAGACAAGTGGTAAAGACATGGATACATTTATTTTGAAAAGCTGCTGTGTATGACAGTGTAATAATGGCTCTGTATGTAGTAGAGGTTAAGAGTTTTTTGTAGAGTACAACTGTATGTGTAAATTTTTATATTTCAGTTGCAAACTTAAGATTTACAGGGCCCTTTCTTCTAGTTTTGAGACAGCTACTCAATACTTCAGAAATATTTAGAATTCTGTTCTTAACACCCTCTTTAGTGGGAAAATTTCTCAACAGTTTTTAGAAAAAGCCTGCACATTCCACAGAGCTCAGAACTTCATTTTATTTCCCTCCTTATTGCTTGCTTAGGGCTGGGCTACACCGGGGGGGGGTTGAACTAACATACGCAACTTCATCTACGCTATTACGAGCGTAGTTCGTAAGTTCGACTTACCTGGCCGTCCTCACGGTGGCAAGTCAACCACAGCGGCTCTCCCGTCGACTCCGCTTACTCCTCCTGCCAAGGTGGAGTACAGGCGTCGATTCGGGGATCGATTTATCGCGTCTAGACAAGACTCAATAAATTGATTCCCCCATAGATCGACGATCACAACCTGCCAATCTGGCGGGTAGTGAAGACATACCGTTAGAGACTTTCTTTCACAGTATAAAGAACACCATTATAAATTGATACTGCTATGCCAGAGCTACATCCAACATGTTAAATCAACATGTGCCAATTTAGTTTTTGGATTTTAATGTCAGATTTTATGTGAACAAGTGTGAAATTAATCCTTTCTGCTTTGTGGCTTTACCTCATAAACTTGAGTTGATGCTACTGACTAACCCACTATCTAGGTGGTGTGAGACACTATTGAGGGCAAGATTAGCGAATAATCTCAGGGCTGGTATTCCCCACCTGTTTTAAACATCTGCTTTAACAATTGAAGGTTATTACAACTTTTGTTTCCTTTTGTTGTTGTGATAAGTTAAAAGCAGGAGCTGGTTTTGTTAGTGATTTGGCAAACCAAATTTGAGAGCCTGTTAATTAAGTCGGGGGAAAAAAACACAAACTTTAATGCACAACAAGCTGTTCTCTTAAATGTGGTTCTTATAATCCAGTAGGAGTGGTTGGAACTTAATTGTACCATTGTGTTTAAATTTTAGTCACAAGAAATGTCATTATTTTGTGGCAATACCAATCTATGGCATGGCTGCTGCAAGCACAGACTTTTGGGTTCATGCATGTGTTAGCTATTTCTGAAGGAATTTACATACACAGTTGTCTCCTCCTCTGTACCTCACTTACACAAGAAAACTTAGTCTTTGTCTACACTGGGAAGTGAAAGACAAAATGTTTGTTGTTCAGAGGTGTCAAAAAACACCCTCACCCCCCAAAAGACAAAAGCGCCGGTGTGAACAACACTTTGGCTTTGTTGGCAGGAGTGCTCTCCTACAGACAAAGCTAATGCCACTCATTGAGGGTGGAAGTTTTTGTCTGCAGGAGAGCGTTCTCCTGCGGACAAACAGCGGCTACACTTCATGCCTTTTAGCAGCACGGCTGTGTTGCTAAAAGCTGTGTAGCATAGACATAGCCTTAGCTAGTTGCTTTCTGTCTCTTACTGGAACTACAACAGAGCATCTTGGGATATTATGCCAGTGTTCTCCATTTGGCTTGGTATGGTCTCTATATCAAGCCTAAGAAGAGCAACAGGAGAAATCTTCAAGGCGAAAGTTAAGTGTCCTGGTTGTGTCTCTTCCCTCAGCTGTGAGCATAGTAAATTGGATTTAGCCTTCCTTGAATCAGGTTCCAGGAGCAAGGTCAAGCCAGTTGATTGTGCCATGCTTGAAGTACCAACTATTCCTCCAGACAAGCTAGAGAAGAAAAATGACATGGATTTCCCTAGTGGAGTCGGGAGAGAATTACATGCATTCTTGCTTTCCTTCAGGAAAAGTACAAAGTGCTAGATACCAGAACAATCTGATGGAGCAGCAGGGTTTATGCAGCGTCTTTTCTCTTCTCCCACTTACTGCTCGCCTCCATTGAGAGACTTGCATCTCTCATCCTAAGTCAGTATCCAAGTCTTTTAGGTGCTCATATGCTTGCATGGATGCTTGAATTCTCAGCCTAGAGTATTTTTGGCAGTTTGCCTCCCTTTTTAAGCAGTCTGATCTTCTCTTGGATGCTAATATCTTTCTCTATGGCTGGTTGGACAGGAAGATCAAAGGGACAGACAGGAAGACCTTTGTAGGTGGAATGGAAATTGCCATAGTCATTTATGCATCTCTTATGTTCAGGCTGTTATTCGGTGGCTTTCAGACATTCAGATTCCAACTAAGGAGCCTATATCTGTCTTCCTTTTTGAGCATGCTCTCAAGTGTCTAGATATAGTCTCTCCCACTAGATCCCATCTTGTATTTGGCTTGCATGCTCCTTTGATGGCTTCCCTTACCTGTTACATTTTTTGCAGTTGCTGCCTTCTGGATCAAAAGTCTGTGAACAAACTCTCCAGAGTACCATATCCAAACCAGGTGCTCTGCCGTAAACTATCTGCTGCATGTGACCAAATTTGTGATGAGACATTCAATCAGTGTGCTGAGAATAGTCCTCCTTCAGCAGCTCTTAGGCTGTCTGGGAGAAGGGGGCAGTTCATGTCTTTTGGGGCATGGTCTGTCTTCTTTCTTCCTTGTCACTGTAGCCTAGGTCTTTTAGTCTGTTTTTATGCAAAAATCTTTAGTAACAAAGAAAAGGAAAACTGGGGGAGTGGTTTAAAAATAAAGAAAACCATGCTTCTTTCCTGGATATTTCTTGAAGTTTTTTGTGGTGTTTTGTGAGCAGTTGGATTTTAAGCAAAACTATCCATCAATTTTTATTTATCTTAATTCTCTGCAAGATGCCAGGCTGTTGTGCCAGATTACTAAAAGTTCTTGAAAGAGGGACAGCAAGCTTAAATCTGTCAGTGCTGTACTTCGTTGATATGTGGTATTTGCAATAATACACACATAGTGTATGTTCTCCTCTCTGCATTGGCACTGTTTGTTGCAATTCTAACACTAATACAGCAAATAGAATACCTCTGTTTGTTGTTGATGAGCATATTGGGGGTGAGAAACTACAAGGACCTATATATCTGCTCTGTTTAATCTTTTTACCAAAATGTAGTACATTTTCATTAAAGAAAACAATCTACAAATGCAGTCTTTAACTTGGTATTTTTGAGCATGGTTATGGAATAAACTTTGGCCAATATCCAGTTTTTAAACTATCCACAGAATACTGATCTGAAATGCAGTTGAACTTCTAATATTTAGACTTGTGAAAGAAACTGGGAAATTGCAGAGTCATAACTATAGGAAAACAAGTAAGAGTTTTCTGTTTTTAACTTGAGTAGTTTCAAGTGTTTAGATAGGGAATGAGTAATCACGTTAATAAATTGTAGAAAAATGCATGAAATTTTGTGCATAGAAAGTTGAGAGGTCTATTTGTTGATGGAACATACAATTCACCAGGGGCTAGGTATCTCAATGTGCCATGGTCCATCACCTGGCATGATGCCTTGTGGGAACTTTTCACAATGTGTTGTAGGGTAGAAATAAGTTGCACAAGGATCTTTGGAGCTAGGGATCAAGTTCCCAGCATGCAACTTTCTCCATCCCGTATGCCATCTGTATCTCATCATTTTTGTGTGTGTGTTTTTTTTAAAAATCTCACAAACGGGCACACCACTTTTTGGTGTCCTCCATCTCAGACAGAAGCCTGGAGCCTGCAAAGCTCTACGCTATTTTCATTAATGTTGCAAATACAGAGCACCTGATTCTCCTGAATTTGCAGACCCACAATAAGTACTGCAGCAATGGGAGACGTATTCATGCCTTGAGAGGTCTTCTAGTCAAGTCCTCTGCACTCAAGGCAGAACTAAGTTTCTCAGACCATTCCTGACAGGTGATTGTCTACCCTGCTCTTAAAAAACCTTCAGTGAAGGAGATTCCACAGCCTCCCCAGGCAATTTATTCCAGCACCCAACTACCTAGCAGTTACGAAGTTTTTCCTAATGTTCAGCCTAAACCTCCCTTGCTGCAATTTAAGCCCATTGCTTCTTGCTCTATCCCTCTGAAGAAAAGAGAACAATTTTTTTTCTCCCTCCTCCTTGTGACAGCCTTTTAAATGTACTTGAAACTGTTATCATGTCCCACGTCTTCTCTTGTCCAGACAAACCCATTTTTTAAAACTTTTCTTATAGGTCAGGTTTTCTAAATCATTTTTGTTGCTCTTTTCTGGACTTTCCAATCTGTCCACATCTATCCTGAAATGGGGCGCCCAGAACTGGACACACTACTCCAGTTGTGGTCGTATCAGGGTAGAGTAGAATGGAAGAATTGTCTCGTGTCTTGTTTATAATACTCCTGCTAATACATCCCAGAATGATTTTGGAACAGTGGAACACTGCTGAATGATATATTTAGCTTGTGATCTACTATGATCCCCAGATCGCTTTCCGCAGTACTCCTTCCTAGGCAGTCATTTCGCATTTTGTATGTTTGCAGTTGATTGTTTCTTTCTAAGTGGAATACTTTGCATTTGTCCTTATTGAATTTCATCCTATATACTTCAGAGCATTTGTCCAGATCATTTTGAATTTTAATCCTATCCTCCAAAGCATTTGCAACCCCTCCCAATTTGGTATCGCCCATAAACTTTATAAGTGTACTGTCTGTCATTATCTAAATCATTGATGAAGATGTTGAACAGAACTGGACCCAGGACTGGTCTCTGTGGGACACCACTCGTTATGCCTTCCAGCTTGGCTGTGAACCACTGATAACTATTCTCTGGAAACCGTTTTCTAACCAGTTATACACCCACCTTATAGTAGCGCCATCTAGGTTGTATTTCCCTAGTTTGTTTATGAGAAGGTCATGCAAGACTGTATTAATAGTCTTACTAAAGTCAAAATGTACTACATCTACTGCTTCTCCTCTGTCCGCAAGACTTCTTATCCTGTCAAAGAAAATAAATAGGTTGGTTTGACACAATTTGTTCTTGACAAATCCATGCTGATTATTTCTTATCACCTTATTATCTTCTACATGTTTTCAAATTGATTGCTTCATTATTTGCCCCATTATCTTTCTGGGTACTAATGTTAAGCTGACTGGTCTGTAATTCCCCAGGTTGTCCTTATTCCCCTTTTTATAGATTGGTACTATATTTGCCCTTTTTCAGTCCTCTGGAATCTCTCCCGTCTTCCATGATTTTTTTGAAGATAATCTGTAATGGCTCAAATATCTCCTCAGTCAGCTCTTGAGTATTCTAGGTTGTATTTCATCAGACCGTGGTGACTTGAAGACCTCTAACTTCTGATGAAGTGGCTTCTAGCCCATGAAAGCTTATGCCCAAATACATTTGTTAGTCTCTACGGTGCCATAAAGACAAGTTAAAACAATGAGGAGTCCAAGTAGTTTTTAACTTGTTCTTCCCCTATTTTAGCCTCAGATCCTACCTCATTTTCACTGATGTTTACAGTTAGATGTCCAATTGTTTCTTGCCTTTTTGGTGAAAACTGAAACAAAAAAGTCATTTAGCACTTCTGAAATTTCCGCATTTTCTGTTATTGGTCTGCCCCTTCCCCCACTAAGTAACGGGCCTAGCCTGTCCTCAGTCTTCATCTTGCTTCTAATGTATTTATAGAACATTTTCTCTCTAGTCCTCTTCTTTCTCCTCTTGAGGGTCTATTGTGGAGGGGGCATTCCTCAAGACTGTAACTGCAGCAGCTGCTGATAAACAGATGTACAACTGGATTTGGGATTTAGTTGGAAAGGAAAAGATAATCAAAACTCCCTTCCCTTATTCCCATAAAAACATTTGACATGCTTATTGATACGTTAGCTTTGCAGCGGTTCTGTGCAGCACCGCTCTTGTGCCATACTCACTATGGCTGTGGCTGATATGGGGGGCAAGAAAAGGAATTTCAGTTACCGAAATGTTATTGTTTCATGTCACTATTCCATGGTACAAGTATAGGGCTATGGCACTGAATATTGACACTTTTTTTCCCCAGGCAGTGGTAGTTTCAGTTCATATCTCACTCCTGAGGTAACAAAGGCACAGGGAGCACAGGTGCCAGAAACTGCCCAGGCCTGAATGCTGTTAGCCTGTTTTCTGCAATGGTGCTAGCCAGACCTACAATGGAGTGGTGTGGGGAAGTATCCTAGCATGGAGGAAGAAATAAGACTGCCATCCCTAGAAACCTTTGTGAGAGGATTGAAGAGTGTCTCCATGAATATTTCATTGTGATCTCAGGAGGATATAACGGATATAAGAATGGCTATACTGGGTGAGACCAATGGTCTTTCTAGCCCAGTATCCTTTCTCTGACAGTAGCCAGTGCCAGATGTTTCAAAAGGAATGAACAGAACCGGGCAGCTTATTGAGTGATCCAACCCCTGTGGTCCAGTCACAGTTTCTGATAGTTGGCGGTTTAGGAACACCCAGAGCATGGGGTTACATCCCTAACCATCTTGCCTAATAGTTATTGAAGGACTTATTCTCCATGAAATTATCTAATTCTTTTTTCAACCCAATTATATTTGTGGCCTTCACAACATCTCCTGGTAACAAGTTGGCTGTACATTAAGTAAAGAAGAACTTCCTTATGGATGTCTTTAAACTTGCTGTCTATTAATTTCATTGTGTGTCCTCTATGTTATGTGAAGGGGTAAATAACACTTTCTCTACACTATTCATGATTTTATAGACACCTATCATATCTTCCCTTAGTTGTCTCTTTTCGAAGATGAACAATCCCAGTTTTTTAATCTCTCCGCACATGGAAACTGTTCCACACCATAATCATTTTATTACCCTTTTTTGCACTTTTTCCAATTCTAATACCTCTTTTGATATGAGGCAACAAGAACTGCATGCAATATTCAGGGTGTTTGCATACCATGGATTTATATAGTGTCATTATCATAATTTGTTTTATCTATCCCTTTCCTAATGGTTCCTAACATTCTGTTAGCTTATTTTACTGTTACTGTACATTGAGCAGATGTTTTCAGGGAACTATGCATGATCTTTTATGCATCATAACTTCAAGATCTTTAAGTGGGTTATACAAAATTGGGGTCTAAATTAGCTGCGTATAGCTGGGATTGTTTTCCGTTTTACATTATTTACACTTAGCAGCATTGAATTTTACCTGCCATTTTGTTGCTCAAGTTGCCCAGTTTCATGAAATTCCTTTTGTAAATCTTTGCACTCAGCTTTGGTCTTAACTACTTTGAGTAACTTTGCATTGTCTGCAAATTTTGCCATCTCACTGTTCACCCCTTTCTTCAGATTATTTATGTATCAATGTGTTGAACAGCACAGGTCCTAATATAGGTCCTTGGGGAACCCACTATTTGCCTCTCCATTGTGAAAACTCTCCATTTATTCACACAAATACTCCTTTTCTTTTTGCGAATACAGACTAACACGGCTGCTACTCTGAAACCTGTCACACCCTTTGTTTCCTATCTTTTAACTAGTTACTGATCAAGGAGAGGACCTTACCTCTTATCCCATGACTTTTTACTTTGCTCAAGAGCCTTTGGTGAAGGCCCTTGTTGAAAGTTCAAGTACAGTATAGATTGGATCACCTGTATCCATATTCTTATTGACACCCCCCAAAGAATTTTAATAGATTAGTGAGACATGATTAGTAGGGCTGTCAAATGATTAAAACTGCAATAATTGTAATTTTTTTAATCTCGTGCTTAATTTTTAATTGCACTGTTAAACAATAATAGAATACCATTTATTCAAATATTTTTGGGTGTTCCCCACATTTTCAAATACATTGATTTCAGTTACAACACAGAATACAAAGTGTACAGTGCTCACTTCATTATTATTTTTGATCACAAATATTTGCACTGTAAAAAAGATAATATTTTTCAATTCATCTTATGCTAATACAGTAGTTGCAATCTCTTTATCATGAAAGTGCAACTTACAAATGTCGAATTTTTTGTATATAACTGCACTCAAAAACACAACCATGTAAAACTTTAGGGCCTGTAGGTTGACTCAGTCCTACTTCTAGTTCAGCTGGTCATGAAGACACACGTTTGTTTACATTTGCTGGAGATAATGCTACCTGCTTCTTATTTATAAAAGTACCCTGTGAATGCTTGTTCTCACTTTCAGGTGACATTGTAAATAATGATGTCTGTTATATTTTTGCATTTTGTTCATTAGTCAGGTCAGTTTCACTTCCTTGTTCTCTCACACTGAGGCCAGGCCTACACTACAAAACTTTGATGGCAAGACTGTGTTGGCTATGGGTGTGACAAGGGGTGATTTATGATTGATATAGCTGTCAGCAAAAGCCCCTGGTATAGATGCTGTTGCACTACTTTGTTGGTGTATTATACCAGCAAAGCTTTCTATGTGTAGGCCTGTTGTGACTGCTTGCATTTTCAACACACTGTGTGGTAAACATTCAGCTTAAAAAACTAAATGCATAGAACCCTGCACAGATACTAAATTTGTATCCACATCCAATCCACGATCTGCAAATGTAGTCCGTGGATACCAGCAGATTTGCAGGGCTCTATAAATATCTTCTCACAATTTCCATTAATAGATTTTACAAATCCCTCATCCTCTTGAATTTTTACAGATCTTTTGTAAAAGAACCTGAACTAATAAACAGGTTTCAGAGTAGCAGCCGTGTTAGTCTGTATTCGCAAAAAGAAAAGGAGTACTTGTGGCACCTTAGAGACTAACAAATTTATTAGAGCATAAGCTTTCGTGAGCTACAGCTCACTTCATCGGATGCATTTGGTGGAAAAAACAGAGGAGAGATTTATATACACACACACCACACAGAGAACATGAAACAATGGGTTTATCATACACACTGTAAGGAGAGTGATCACTTAAGATAAGCCATCACCCACAGCAGGGGGGGAAAGGAGGAAAACCTTCCATGGTGACAAGCAGGTAGGCTAATTCCAGCAGTTAACAAGAATATCAGAGGAACAGTGGGGGGTGGGGTGGGGGGGAGAAATACCATGGGGAAATAGTTTTACTTTGTGTAATGACTCATCCATTCCCAGTCTCTATTCAAGCCTAAGTTAATTGTATCCAGTTTGCAAATTAATTCCAATTCAGCAGTCTCTCGTTGGAGTCTGTTTTTGAAGCTTTTTTGTTGAAGTATAGCCACTCTTAGGTCTGTGATCGAGTGACCAGAGAGATTGAAGTGTTCTCCAACTGGTTTTTGAATGTTATAATTCTTGACGACTGATTTGTGTCCATTCATTCTTTTACGTAGAGACTGTCCAGTTTGGCCAATGTACATGGCAGAGGGGCATTGCTGGCACATGATGGCATATATCACATTGGTAGATGCGCAGGTGAACGAGCCTCTGATAGTGTGGCTGATGTGATTAGGCCCTATGATGGTATCCCCTGAATAGATATGTGGACAGAGTTGGCAACGGGCTTTGTTGCAAGGATAGGTTCCTGGGTTAGTGGTTCTGTTGTGTGGTGTGTGGTTGCTGGTGAGTATTTGCTTCAGATTGGGGGCTGTCTGTAAGCAAGGACTGGTCTGTCTCCCAAGATCTGAGAGAGCGATGGCTCGTCCTTCAGGATAGGTTGTAGATCCTTGATGATGCGTTGGAGAGGTTTTAGTTGGGGGCTGAAGGTGATGGCTAGTGGCGTTCTGTTGTTTTCTTTGTTGGGCCTGTCCTGTAGTAGGTGACTTCTGGGTACTCTTCTGGCTCTGTCAATCTGTTTCTTCACTTCAGCAGGTGGGTATTGTAGTTGTAGGAATGCATGATAGAGATCTTGTAGGTGTTTGTCTCTGTCTGAGGGGTTGGAGCAAATGCGGTTATATCGTAGCGCTTGGCTGTAGACAATGGATCGAGTGGTATGATCTGGATGAAAGCTAGAGGCATGTAGGTAGGAATAGCGGTCAGTAGGTTTCCGATATAGGGTGGTGTTTATGTGACCATCGCTTATTAGCACCGTAGTGTCCAGGAAGTGGATCTCTTGTGTGGACTGGTCTAGCTTTCATGCCTCTAGCTTTCATCCAGATCATACCACTCGATCCATTGTCTACAGCCAAGCGCTACGATATAACCGCATTTGTTCCAACCGACCTGGGGTATTCTATCTGCTACCCAAGATCCATAAACCTGGAAATCCTGGACGCCCCATCATCTCAGGCATTGGCACCCTGACAGCAGGATTGTCTGGCTATGTAGACTCCCTCCTCAGGCCCTTCGTTACCAGCACTCCCAGCTATCTTCGAGACACCACTGACTTCCTGAGGAAACTACAGTCCATTGGTGATCTTCCTAAAAACACCATCCTAGCCACTATGGATGTAGAAGCCCTCTACACCAACATTCCACACAAAGATGGACTACAAGCCGTCAGGAACAGTATCCCCGATACTGTCACGGCTAACCTGGTGGCAGAACTTTGTGACTTTGTCCTGACCCATAACTATTTCACATTTGGTGACAATGTATACCTTCAAATCAGCGGCACTGCGATGGGTACCCGCATGGCCCCACAGTATGCCAACATTTTTATGGCTGACTTAGAACAACGCTTCCTCAGCTCTCGTTCCCTAATGCCCCTACTCTACTTGCGCTACATTGATGACATCTTCATCATCTGGACCCATGGAAAAGAAGCTCTTGAGGAATTCCACCATGATTTCAACAATTTCCATCCCACCATCAACGTCAGCCTGGACCAGTCCACACAAGAGATCCACTTCCTGGACACTACGGTGCTAATAAGCGATGGTCACATAAACACCACCCTATATCGGAAACCTACTGACCGCTATTCCTACCTACATGCCTCTAGCTTTCATCCAGATCATACCACTCGATCCATTGTCTACAGCCAAGCGCTACGATATAACCGCATTTGCTCCAACCCCTCAGACAGAGACAAACACCTACAAGATCTCTATCATGCATTCCTACAACTACAATACCCACCTGCTGAAGTGAAGAAACAGATTGACAGAGCCAGAAGAGTACCCAGAAGTCACCTACTACAGGACAGGCCCAACAAAGAAAACAGAACGCCACTAGCCATCACCTTCAGCCCCCAACTAAAACCTCTCCAACGCATCATCAAGGATCTACAACCTATCCTGAAGGACGAGCCATCGCTCACTCAGATCTTGGGAGACAGACCAGTCCTTGCTTACAGACAGCCCCCCAATCTGAAGCAAATACTCACCAGCAACCACACACCACACAACAGAACCACTAACCCAGGAACCTATCCTTGCAACAAAGCCCGTTGCCAACTCTGTCCACATATCTATTCAGGGGATACCATCATAGGGCCTAATCACATCAGCCACACTATCAGAGGCTCGTTCACCTGCGCATCTACCAATGTGATATATGCCATCATGTGCCAGCAATGCCCCTCTGCCATGTACATTGGCCAAACTGGACAGTCTCTACGTAAAAGAATGAATGGACACAAATCAGACGTCAAGAATTATAACATTCAAAAACCAGTTGGAGAACACTTCAATCTCTCTGGTCACTCGATCACAGACCTGAGAGTGGCTATCCTTCAACAAAAAAGCTTCAAAAACAGACTCCAACGAGAGACTGCTGAATTGGAATTAATTTGCAAACTGGATACAATTAACTTAGGCTTGAATAGAGACTGGGAATGGATGAGTCATTACACAAAGTAAAACTATTTCCCCATGGTATTTCTCCCCCCCACCCCACCCCCCACTGTTCCTCTGATATTCTTGTTAACTGCTGGAATTAGCCTACCTGCTTGTCACCATGGAAGGTTTTCCTCCTTTCCCTCCCCCTGCTGTGGGTGATGGCTTATCTTAAGTGATCACTCTCCTTACAGTGTGTATGATAAACCCATTGTTTCATGTTCTCTGTGTGTGTGTATATAAATCTCTCCTCTGTTTTTTCCACCAAATGCATCCGATGAAGTGAGCTGTAGCTCACGAAAGCTTATGCTCTAATAAATTTGTTAGTCTCTAAGGTGCCACAAGTACTCCTTTTCTTTTTGCGAATACAGACTAACAGGGCTGCTACTCTGAAACCTGTCTTTATTTCGTTGGTATGTATAGCAAAATCTGCTCACCATGTGGTCTATAGCTAGCAATTATCATTAACCAGCTGTTGCATTCTCCTGTTGCTTTAATTCAAATGCTAATTACTCTCCATGTGCTCTCAATAAACTCCACCCAAAGCCCAGCAACATCACTGCTTGTGATAAATTCTAAAGTGAAACAGACTGCATTGTTGTCCCTTGGCAAAGTACTTGAATTGATTCAAGGAGCTTTTTATCTTGAAGTGTCAAGGAGAGATTTGGCAAAGATTCTGATAGAATTTGAGAAGTAAAGAAAAGAATGTAGATGAATGGGAACTGTGAGGGAGTTCAGACTCTGCACTGGAAAATGATCCCAAGGAAGATGCTCTGTTCTAATAGTGGAAAGCCTGGGATAAAGGTGGTGTATTGTTTGGTCTGTCTTCACTCTTTGGGAACCAAAACACTGTCCTGGAACCTGGATATCCATTTTGATTCTCCCTCTTGCCTGGCCGTCAAGATAGGAGAAGGCAATTGATATTAAATGTAATTTTACTTTGTGTTTTTTTGGGGGGGGGAAGCAGTATAGTGTACAAATGTCTTTCTGTTCATTTTTTCATCTTGTCATACTAAAGACCATTTCAGATGCATTTAAGACGCATTCTTCTGTGCACTTCATAATGAGATATCAAAATTTAAAATGTGAGGCTGCAAAAATGTAAAGTTTATTTCTCTCTGTGAGGAGTGCATGTGTACATTCAGGAATGGAAAATATGCAGGTAGTATGGGTGTGGAGAAGGAGGATTTTTAAAGACTATATCCTTTTTTGTTTTCTGATGGAATTGAAGACTGATTTTCCTGAGACTTATAAGTTTGGAAGATGCCTAACTTCAGTCTTTTAAATCAACAAATATCTTCAGGGTGGCATTACTTTTTCGGTTATTCTTTAGAAAAAAATTCTTGGACATGAAGGGCAAGGTTTAAGTGTTTTTGAATCCAGAAGCTATGTATAAAAATGCAAATAAACATCAGGACGGTCTCTATGGTTAATATGTTGGGGGTTGGGTGGAAATGGGAGATGCTTCATAGCAAATATATACTTGAGATTACTTCCATGAGTTAGCTCTTTCTTCACAACATTTGCAAGTATAATGTGAAGTATTTCAGAAATGCAGTATTGTTTAAAAACAAAACCTTTCCTAAATCGAAATCATTTGCTGGTGTGCTCTTTCACTGCTTCACATTGATATTGCATCTTTCAATGGAGGAGGTCTGCTACTGATACAGCAATAAGCTGTGACAAAATGTGCACTAGTAGGCTATTTTTGCATGCCTTTACAGTGAGAAAATGAGGTCAAAGGTCAAGTGTTTTCAGCCACCTGAGAAATGCACATGAATGGTTCATTAATTTCCCATTGTAAAAAAATCCTTTCCTTTGAAGGTTTTAATGCAATGAAGTACTCTTTGCTATAAAAAGTCGGTCCTTATAAAATGATGAAAAAATGGAAAACACCTTTCCTATTATTTAAAATAGACTTGTTTAGATTGTAAGTTCTTTGGGGTAGGTTTTTTGTGTGTCGCATCCAGCATAGTGGGATCCTGTTTAAGGGCTCCAGGCACTATTGTAATACAAATAATTTGCACTGTCAAAGCAGTGTGAAGCAGGCAATTTGGAGGTCAGAATCTGGCCCAGTGTGTGTAGTGGTTGTATTTTGAGTGGTGAGGGTCTAACTGTCCACCATTATGAGCTGCTGCAAAGGTGTTGCATCAAAGAACAGTTTATGGCCTCAGCCATATTCTGAACTTTTAATACGAACAGCTTCAGTCTATGGCTACTGTGTACCTTCTTTCTTGTAGTCTGTCTTCCTGGAAGCATTCATTCAGGATCATCTGTTCTTTCCTGCCTAATATGAACAGTGAGGGAACACTATGTAGCTTCAGCATGTTACATGACAATCGTTCTTCAGATATAAAAGGTTGTTTATCTCATCCTAGCATCATGCTACTTTTTTGTTGAATACCAGAAACATGTAGCAAAGTCAGTAAAAATTTAGAAAATTAATCTAGTCTCCTTTTTAATTGTAATGAAAATTACCTGTGACTACAGCAGAAGCCTTTCTCTATGTGGACTTTTGCAGAAGAGTATTTAAAATGTTGAAAATATTTTCACTACATATCACTGAATTACTATACTACGTAAAGCACTTATAAAAACATAGGTGTATATGCAAACACTAAAATATGTCAAAAGAAAAGGAGGACTTGTGGTACCTTAGAGACTAACAAATATATTTGAGCATAAGCTTTCATGAGCTACAGCTCACTTCATTGGATGCATTCAGTGGAAAATACAGTGGGGAGATTTATATACACAGAGAACATGAAACAATGGGTATTACCATACACACTGTAACCAGAGTTCAGAGTAGCAGCCGTGTTAGTCTGTATTTGCAAAAAGAAAAGGAGTACTTGTGGCACCTTAGAGACTAACAAATTTATTAGAGCATAAGCTTTCGTGAGCTACATCCGATGAAGTGAGCTGTAGCTCACGAAAGCTTACGCTCTAATAAATTCGTTAGTCTCTAAGGTGCCACAAGTACTCCTTTTCTTTTTGTAACCAGAGTGATCACTTAAGGTAAGCTATTACCGGCGGGGGGGGGGAAACCTTTTGTAGTGATGATCAAGGTGGGCCATTTTCAGCAGTTGACAAGAACCTCTGAGGAACAGTTTGGGGGGGAGGGGAATAAACATGGGTAAGTAGTTTTATTTTGTGTAATGACCCATCCGCTCCCAGTAATGACCCATCCACATTCAAGCCTAAGTTAATTGCAGCCAGTTTGCAAATTAATTCCAATTCAGCAGACTCTCCTTGGAGTCTGTTTTTGAAGTTGAAGTATTGCCACTTTTAGGTCTGTAATCGAGTGACCAGAGAGATTGAAGTGTTCTCCGACTGGTTTTTGAATGTTATAATTCTTGACGTCTACATACCACACAGACTATGCTGACAGATTGTGCCACGCTCTCAAAGAAACTGCGGAACAACCTGATCAGCATCCTCTACAGCAAACAGAGAAAGATTAAGAATGAGCTCTCAAAACTGGATACTCTCATAAAAAAAAAACCAACCTTCCACACAAACTTCCTCGTGGCTGGACTTTACAAAAACTAGACAAGCTGTTTACAATACACACTTTGCTTCTCTACAAAAGAAAAAGGACACTAAACTATCTAATGACAGGTTTCAGAGTAGCAGCCGTGTTAGTCTGTATTCGCAAAAAGAAAAGGAGTACTTGTGGCACCTTAGAGACTAACACATTTATTTGAGCATAAGCTGAGGAAGTGTTGTTCTAAGTTCATCTAAGTCCGATGAAGTGAGCTATAGCTCACGAAAGCTTATGCTCAGATTTGTTAGTTTAAAGAAAAGGAGTACTTGTGGCACCTTAGAGACTATCTAAACTACTACATGCCACAAGGGGCCACAACAGTGGTTCCCTTAACCCACCCAGCAATATTGTTAATCTATCCAACTATTCTCTTAGCCCAGCAGAAGAATCTGTCCTATCTCGGGGCCTCTCCTTCTGCCCCTCCACCCTCACGAACATGATACAGTTCTGTGGTGACCTAGAATCCTATTTTCGACGCTTCCGACTCAAGGAATATTTCTAACACACTTCTGAACAACATACTAATCCACAGAGAGCTTCCTACCAAGACTACAAAAAGGAGCATTCTGGGTGGACTCCTCCTGAAGGTCGAAACAGACTGGACTTCTACATAGTGTGCTTCCGCTGACGTGCATGGGCTGAAATTGTGGAAAAGCAGCATCACTTGCCCCATAACCTCAGCCGTACAGAACATAATGCCATCCACAGCCTCAGAAACAACTCTGACATCATAATCAAAAAGGCTGACAAAGGAGGTGCTGTCGTCATCATGAATAGGTCGGAATATGAACAAGAGGCTGCTAGGCAGCTCTCTAACACCACTTTCTATAAGCCATTACCCTCTGATCCCACTGAGAGTTACCAAAAGAAACTACAGCATTTGCTCAAGAAACTCCCTGAAAAAGCACAAGAACAAATCCTCACAGACACACCCCTGGAATCCTGACCTGGGGTATTCTATCTGCTACCCAAGATCCATAAACCTGGAAATCCTGGACGCCCCATCATCTCAGGCATTGGCACCCTGACAGCAGGATTGTCTGGCTATGTAGACTCCCTCTCAGGCCCTTCGTTACCAGCACTCCCAGCTATCTTCGAGACACCACTGACTTCCTGAGGAAACTACAGTCCATTGGTGATCTTCCTAAAAACACCATCCTAGCCACTATGGATGTAGAAGCCCTCTACACCAACATTCCATGCAAAGATGGACGACAAGCTGTCTGGAACAGTATCCCCGATAATGTCACGGCTAACCTGGTGGCAGAACTTTGTGACTTTGTCCTGACCCATAACTATTTCACATTTGGAGACAATGTATACCTTCAAATCAGCGGTACTGCTATGGGTACCTGCATGGCCCCACAGTATGCCAACATTTTTATGGCTGACTTAGAACAACGCTTCCTCGGCTCTCATCCCCTAATGCCCCTACTCTACTTGTGCTACATTGATGACATCTTCATCATCTGGACCCATGGAAAAGAAGCCCTTGAGGAATTCCACCATGATTTCAACAATTTCCATCCCACCATCAACCTCAGCCTGGACCAGTCCACACAAGAGATCCACTGCCTGGACGCTACGGTGCTAATAAGCAATGGTCACATAAATACCACCCTATACCGGAAACCTACTGACCGCTATTCCTACCTACATGTCTCCAGCTTTCATCCAGACCACACCACACGATCCATTGTCTACAGCCAAGCTCTACGATACAACCGCATTTGCTCTAACCCCTCAGAGATCTTGTAGGTGTTTGTCTCTGTCTATCAATCATTATTACAACTACAATACCCACCTGCTGAAGTGAAGAAACAGATTGACAGAGCCAGAAGAGTACCCAGAAGTCACCTACTACAGGACAGGCCCAACAAAGAAAATAACAGAACGCCACTGGTCATCACCTTCAGCCCCCAACTAAAACCTCTCCAGCGCATCATCGAGGATCTACAACCTATCCTGAAGGACAACCCATCACTCTCACAGATCTTGGGAGACAGGCCAGTCCTTGCTTACAGACAAGCAACCCCCAACCTGAAGCAGATACTCACCAGCAACCACACATCACACAACAGAACCACTAACCCAGGAACCTATCCTTGCAACAAAGCCCGTTGCCAACTCTGTCCACATATCTATTCAGGGGACACCATCATAGGGCCTAATCGCATCAGCCACACCATCAGAGGCTCGTTCACCTGCACATTTACCAATGTGATATATGCCATCATGTGCCAGCAATGCCCCTCTGCCATGTACATTGGTCAAACTGGACAGTCTCTACATAAAAGAATAAATGGACACAAATCAGATGTCAAGAATTACAACGTTCAAAAACCAGTTGGAGAACACTTCAATCTCTCTGGTCACTCGATTACAGACCTAAAAGTGGCAATACTTCAACAAAACAACTACAGAAACAGGTTCCAAGGAGAGACTGTTGAATTGGAAATAATTTGCAAACAGGATACAATTAACTTAGGCTTGAATAGAGACTGGGAATGGATGAGTCATTACACAAAGTAAAACTATTTCCCCATGTTTATCCCCCCCCCCCCCCCCCCCACTGTTCCTCAGAGGTTCTTGTCAGCTGCTGGAAGGAAATGGCCCACCTTGATTATCACTACAAAAGATCCCCCTCCCCGCTCTCCTGCTGGTAATAGCTCATCTTAAGTGATCACTCTGGTTACAGTGTGTATGGTAATACCCATTGTTTCATGTTCTCTGTGTATATACATCTCCCCACTGTATTTTCCACTGAATGCATCCGATGAAGTGAGCTGTAGCTCACGAAAGCTTATGCTCAAATTTGTTAGTCTCTAAGCTGCCACAAGTACTCCTTTTCTTTTTGCAAATGCAGACTAACATGGCTGCTACTCTGAAACATAAGATATGTCAGTCATAAAAAATTGCTGCTTCTGCTCTCCAGGTAAAAAGAAATCTTCATTCAACCCCATCTCACTAAGAAATATATATTTGAAACAATAGAACTTCCCTATTGGCAGTTCTCACAGCTTTCTTTCAAAGGGAATCAGTATATGTGTTGTGTATATATGTCTGTTTATATGTATTAAAGCATGACATGGACAATGTTAGAAATAGAAGGAACATATTTCAAGTTCTCTATACCAGTCCAGGGGAGGAAGGAGAGTTTTGGTCATAAACTGATAGAGAAGCAGAACAATTGACAAGTTAAGCTATCAGATATTGAGAGAGATGTTTTCCTGATAGTTTTATATTGCCCATACAGCTTTTCCAGATTTGTCTCACATTTTCAGTTGGCATCAAGATATTACACAAATAGCTATTTTTAAACTTTTAAATGGATAGCATCTTCTTCATTTTGGTCCTGTTAGTGATGACTTTTTGCTAACATCTAGTGTAATAAAAGGTTTCAGAGTAGCAGCCGTGTTAGTCTGTATTCGCAGATTATTTGATTATATGCTCAAATAAATTTGTTAATCTCTAAGGTGCCACAAGTATTCCTTTTCTTTTAGTGTAATAAAATTAGCTGAAATACTTCCCTGATTGTCCCTCAGTAATTGAGAATTAGGGTAGGTTGTCTATTTAGAAAATACAATCTCCACTCATTGATATATTTTGCTTTCCACAACAAAATCTCTGTACAGCTTCTCATGAGTGATGTACCCGAATACTTGGATACTAATACCTAAACTGTTTTCTTAAATATATTCACCTAAATTGGGGTTATTGCTGATTATGTAGTCTATGTATCATGCCTTTTTTTTTTTTTAAAAAAAAACAAACGTGCTTAATCTAAGCACTATACTCGGATGTACAGACACTCTTTTTCTCAAACTGTATTATATAATTTTAACATTAGCTTTAATAATTTTAAATCAGTTCTGTATCTTATATTGCCTCTGTTGGAACTTAATCCTTCCCTTAAGGGGATGGAATTAAGCAGATGTTTTTCTTCTAATTCAAACCACACTGAACTGAGACAGTATTTTGAACTCTCCCAATCACCTTTTTGCCTGTTAATAGCAAAAACAATTGGGAGAGAGGTTTTGTCCCAACATTCTCTACTGTTCGTTCCTTCTTATCTACGTTTATTGGTGCATGTGGACCTTAATTGTGACAGCTAATTTAATAGAGAGGGGGGTACAGTATGTGCAGAGTAGTGGAACAGAATTCAGCCAAAGCACAGTGAAGTTAATAGACTCACATTGACTTTGATGGGTTTTGGATGAAATTTCTGGTGACTGAGTATCACCTCAATAACATTCCAGACTCCAGAACTGTAGGGAATAAAAAGCTTCAAGGAAACTTAAAACTCTCTGGACTATATATTTAATTAGTATTTTGCTGACAACGTAGGCAGCAAATTTAGGGTCATTTTTTTTTCTTGCATGAATGCTGAATAGCGCCTTTTTTTCCTCCTCCCCCCCACCCCCCGACTGTGTTCATTTCATTCAGTGGAATGTCTTTTTAGTGGAAGCAAATATTTCTCCAATATGGTGTCTAATGTACCATGGAAGGTGTTCCTTTCAACAGCTAATTGTCGTTTAAACAGATTTTCCTTTTAATTTCCACTGTACTTTAAAAAAGTTATCCTGAACTAAACATTCCACTTGCCTGAATACATACAGAACATTGATTTCATTTCCTTTAAAACATGCTGCATTCTTTAAGGAAGTTGATGTGCTTAACAAGTGATGTTATTACTGCTAATGAGGGGGGAATATAAGAATTTAATGTGAAAATGCTTATTTTAACTTTATTTCCTTTTTTTGCAGGAGAGAAATAGAAACAAACAATAACTATATGGAGATGTCCTGCTAGAATTACAACACTAATGATGTAGACTCTGGAAATGCCTAATATGTCTAAGACGACGTTATTAAAGCTTTTTTTCTGCTTAAGGTGACATCTTTGAACACTTTAACACAAAATTGACTCTTCTTGTAATGGTTCTCATCAGTGCATCTGCCCTTATACTCTCTCACCAAACACACTTGAGAACTGTAACTTCGTCAAGCACTTTCTGTCCTGAAGCTTTTACCAGTATCTGCTGTCTTTTGTATTTATGCATCCTAGCTAAGGCACAGGAGACGGAAGGAATGCAAGGATTCATTAACTCTTTGAATTTGTTAAATACTAACAATTAACCATTAGAAATGATTCCATGATGTGAGATTCACATTGCTTCAACTTATTTTTTCTTTGTTGTAGTTTTTTTTTAATTGTCAGTTTTTAGCTATTCAACAGATTTAAAAGCAAAATCATGCCATATTTAGTCCTGGAGTAAAACTCAAGTCTAAATGTTCATGTGAAAATTATTGTAGTAAACTTTTAATATGGCAAAGCAACTTTAAGATGCAGTTTAGCCAAATGAAACTTAACATGAAATTATATTAGAATGACATTTCCCTTGTTTCAAACTGTTTGGTGTAAGAGAATATTAATATGCAGCTTGGTGGACAGCACCGGTTAATGCACACTTCTTTATTTTTTCTGTAATATGTATACCGAAAAAAGTGCATTTGTCTGAGGAACTGTTTGTTTGCTACCACTCAATGAATCTCAGTTTTGAGTAAATGTACCTCAGTCTAAATCAGACTTTTTATGACCTTTATAACTACATTTAAAACCTTTAATTCCTATTTCTGGGTGTTTGCAAGCCTGACAGATTGCTATCATGGAAGTGAAAATTTACTCCTCTAGGTGATTCACTAGCTAAATAAACATAATTCTTGTTTAGCAAGCATATACTGTTTCTCAGCTTTTTTCCTCTATTATCACAGTATTCAGGCATTCTCTCTATTCAAAATACTTTTGGAAAAAGACTGATCAGTGGATCAGGTCTATGTTAACATCCATGTGTACCTGTCACTGGCTAGAGCTCTCTAACAAAGTGTTTAAGATACTATATTAATCTGAATACTTCTATGCTAAATTTTTAATTTTACCTTTTGAAAATTATTTTTTACAATAACCTGTTTCTTAGTAACATGAATTTTACCTGATGGAAGATTTGTATGATCAAAAATGTCAAGCGGCTGTCTGAACTGCATAAAATAGTGAACAGTCTGTACAAATTCCAGAGATAGTTTCCTTTTTTTAGAACAGCAGTGTAGAAGACAGATATGTTAAAGCTTAAAATAGCAATGCTGCAGATTTGAATGCCTTTGGTGTGTCTTATTATTCAACACAAATGTTTACATTGTGTTCGGAATCTCTTGCATTTACAACAGCTTCTAGTCAGCTAAGTTCTGACACTTAGGGACAAGCACAGCTTTTTTTAAATATAGGCTATTTTACTATATATGCACTACTTTTTTCTCTTCCCCAACACACACAATGAATATACAGTATTCTTTGTCCATTGATTTAAAACATTTTACAGTCCCTCGGTGGAGCTCTAATTCAGTACCCGGGAGCATGGGATGTAAAGCGTTAGGAGTACAAATGTTAGCTTGTCCCAGTATTCTGAAAGTTCAAAAGGTAATAGCACCTGGCAGTGTAGAGAAGGAAGCAGTTTGATTCAAATGCTATGGGGTAAGGGGAGGGGCCAGGAACAAAGGGGATGGACAGAAAGGGGCAAGCTGTGTTCGTCGCATGGAATTACATGCTAGGGGACTGTGGTAGAAGAGTCTATAACCACTGAGCACAATTCCCTTCAGGACCTAGATTTGGAACCCTGAGTCCCAGACTCCCAGCATTCCTTTATTGTATAGCAAATAGCTATAAAATAGTGGCAGAATGTTTCGCGTCTGTCTCTCCTGGCTAATCTACAGAGGAAAATTAGCCTACCACTCCTACCAGCTAGTCTGTTAGTTTAAGTGGCAGATATTGATGCTGTGAGTGTAAAGGGTCTAATCCTGCTGGTGACCCATGTGAGCATCAACATGTTTCCACACCATGGAATTTGTGTTTTTCCTTTTGCTTTTTAAAACAATGTTCGATATTACAGGGAGACCACAGTGAAAGAATGTTAAGTTTGCAAGTCAAGCATTCGAAAATTAGGAAATACCAGAATCAAGTTTCAGAGTAGCAGCCGTGTTAGTCTGTATTCACAAAAAGAAAAGGAGTACTTGTGGCACCTAAGAGATTAACATATTTATTTGAGCATAAGCTTTCGTGAGCTACAGCTTACTTCATCGGATGCATTCTCAACCATCAGAGGCTGAAAGGCCCCTTCTGTCTGCTCCACAGATAAAGAAGAGCAGGACACACAGCTTGGGATCTCATTCCCCTGGTCCCAGCACACAAGGCTGTTCACAGACAACTGCCTGGAGACCGGGGTAGCTCCATCCATAGGCAAGTCAATACCCCTGACCGACACAGGCACATTTCCTTCACTGTCACAATTCTCCACCCAGGTAACAGGTAAGGTACAGGGACACTCATCTTCCACTCTCCTCGCCTTCCCACACTGCTGACTAGACAAAGCCATCAGCCCACAAGGCTGCCTAGGCTCATCCAGACTTTCCTTACCAAGCACCTTGCCACTCCCAACAGATAACCTGCCCTGCCTGTGTCTCCCCCCCTCAGCTGGGGTCTCAGCTCCCACTGTGCTCAGCGCTGCCCTTGCTGTCCCAGTGCAAGCAGGCAGAGAGCTTGCTGCCTTCCTCACTGCATCAGAGCCAGCATGAGCCCCCTCTCCGGTGTGCAAGGGGACGGGAGCATCTCTCTGTGCCACCCAGCCCAAGGGGTCTGGTTACAGGCATGCAGGTATCCTGAGCCTAGCAGCTCCTCCCTGCTGCCAGCCAGATCATCTGCATTTTCACTGACCATTTCCCTCTCCGCCAATTGGTTCCTTGGATTCAAATTCAAACCCTCGGCAGTTACAGGAGCAGGGCCTGGATCCTGTCCCAAAGAGACAGTCACCCCACAACAGGGTCTTGCAGCTGGTATCCTGGAGAACCCCAACGACCAGCCAGCCCCACCCCTCCTGGGTCTGCACAGGGATCTGGGCCATAGGGAAGCGAGGGACTTCATCCATGATACCCTCACACAGCCCCTCAGCATCTGAGGCTGCACCACCCAGGGCCTGACAACAGTTCTCTCTGTCCTGGGATCTCGCCACCACAGGAACGTCTCCCCATTGACCATCACCTTCCACTCCCACTGGAGGTCCGATGAAGTGAGCTGTAGCTCATGAAAGCTTATTCTCAAGTAAATCTGTTAGTTTCTAGAGAATCAAGTTTGTGTACTCTTAATTCAAATTCCATGTATATATACTTTGTTAGTCTTTAATTATATGATCACATACTGTTTTCTTCCATAAGAACCCGGCCTAATTCAGTGCACAGAACAAAGCAGGTTGTATGTAGTGAAGGAGGCTATGCCTTATTTGTTCCAGAAGTTAAAAGATGTGAAGAAAATGACGTGGGATTGCAGAATGAGACAGAATGATCTTCTGGCTAAGGTAGTTGCTATAGAGTTCCTGTATGATGCTAGGCAAGTCACTTAAGAGAGAAACTTTTCAGAGGTGGCCGCTAACTGTATTTTAACTTTTCTGGGTGCCCAAATTGAGACCTGAGCATTCATACCTAAAATTGAAATCAATATACTTTGAATATAGAAAATGCTGTAAAATACTAAATGCTCTATAAAATCAGATCCTGAGTGGTATTGGGCACACACAAAATTTGTGAGTACTTGACATTTTTGGCCTTTAACTTCTGTGCATCATTTCATCTATACAAAGGTAGGATTTGTCATCCCCTCTGGCACTGGAGTATTGTTAAAATAAGTTTTCAGATGCAATAGTGATGAGTGCCATAGAAAAGCCCATGAAGAAAATACTAATTCTGTAGTCAGTCGGTGCAGGGTTTGGATGGTGTGCTGTAGGTAAGGCGCAAGGTCACACACAAAATGAGAATGAAATATTGAAATAGTTACCCATTCAGTTAGTATTATCCATTCTGTGCACTGAGCATTTATCCATTTTGTGCACAGGAGCCTGGTAGAAAATATAGTAAGTGATCGTGTAACTAAAGACTGTCATGATATATACGTACAACAGGGACATATTAAGGTTGCCTGGATAGCCATATTTCTGCCATTCTCTAGCTTTTGAGTGCTGCTTGACTGTAAATTTTTTTTAATGAGAAATGCATCTTGTCACTTGAATTCCCAAGCTGCTGGCCTAACAAAACATGGGTACTATTTTTCTTTGAGGGACTTCTGTACTGGGACAGACTCTCACCTAGTATCACTTAGGCAAATTTCAGCTCATTAGGTTTCCTCATATCCTTTGGTAACTTATTACATTTTTGCATTTAAACAAGTTTGCTCCCTTTAGAGCTAATCTCTTCTTCCTGCTTGATCCTGTAGCACTGACGTCCTGCCGAATTCATGACTGCAGTTTTTCCAAAATTCACTGGAAAAAGAATTTATCTCAAAGCCCAGGTCTGTGGCACCAAACAAAACATTGAGTTGGTCTAACGCAGATAACTGAAATAATAAAGATGAGACATTTTCACCAAGTCTTACCTGTAAAGTCCCTTTGTGAGGTTATTTTTTTATAGTTGGAAATTCTCATTTTAAATGTTAAAAATGATTCAAAAATAAATGTACCATGTTTCTCTATGTATGGATGCTGGTTGATCTTTCCCAGCAGAAATTTAGTTAAATAAATACTGCCTTGTAAATTCCAATGCAGTGCTAGCTGCCTTATTTTAGTCCTGTCTAGGCTAGGCTTTCAAAGTAATTAATATCTCTGCAGCAAGAAAGATGTTTAAATGGTTCTCCAGATGTTGCTAACAGTTTGAAAACCTAATGCAGAACTGGCCTGTGTGGGGGGAGGGGGAAGGGAAGGGGGTTTTTTTTTTTTTTTTTTTTTGAAGCGTTCTTTTTTTAAATGGATACTTGATATTGAAGAGGCATTCAAATACCTAACATTGTTCATGGGGGTGGGAATGGTTGTTAGAAAAATTTTAGAAAAATAATCAATATAAGCAGTTCCATCATTTCAACTCATTTTGCTGCCATTTTCATTTTAAGGAAATGAGGCACCTGTTTTCAGTAACATTTTGTGTATTCTTTTGCCATGTAAAGATCCTTCATCTATTTTTCTGGTAAAAATTAAGGAAAAGATTAAGGGAGAATGGTTCATTTAACTTCATTCATAGCAGAACATGGGTGTTTGAATTTTGTTTGTTTTTCATGTGAATTAGACTGCAGTTAATTAGGTGAGAGCTTCTGTTTGGCATGAAAACTCACCATTTGGTCCTTTTTAATCCTTGTGAGGGTTTCAATAAAGAGAACCTGTTGACGTTACTGACTATTTCAATTTTATCAGATTTATAGAACTATATTGTGCTCCCTTTATATCAACATTTGCTTTTAGTCTGACATTATCATCAGATTCCAAAAAACAGGAAAATTGTCTGAGTTATAAGGAATTTTAGATAAATGTTTTTGGCTTCTTTCAAAATACAGGCTATACTTTTTTTTATACATAAATTACACCAAAAATGCATTTTAACAGCATGAATAAGGAGAGAACTTTGGCTACAATGTCAAATCTGTATCAGATTTCAGCCCTTGAGAATAGTTTGGTTTTTTTGTCCAGATTATATAAACGCTGAAACAGATTTATATTGGTGACATGCTACAATGCCTAGCGTAATGGGGCCCTACTCCACTCTAACATTGGGACAGTAATACATTTTAATAACTTCAAGTATTCATATTTCCAGAATTTGAATTACCGTCCTCCCAGCCATTAATCGCTACTATGAAGTCAAACAAAAAACTATTTGGATTTCTCCTTCACCCGATTCCCCCGTCTTGATCAGAAGCCACTCATGCCACAACCATACCAGAAGCATCCAGGCTGGGGCTTCAAGCATTTAATTCCAAGAGGATCCCCAAGGTTAAGTGGGTCCTCTTCCAGATAAGATGTGCAAGAGGGGGACAGTAAGAGGCTTCTCATTTCCCCCCTCGCCCCACTTTCAGATAATGGGGACTCCTGAGCAGAAGGGCTCCTCTTCATATCCTTGTTTGCTCCTTGTTTAGGATCTGATGAGAGAAGCACAACTCTGGCTACCATCTGCTATATTCATGATGTGTGGTAAGATTACGAGCTGTTCTTTGCATATTCCTTTTGTGGAGGGATCCTGGCATAATTTGCTTTTTTCCAGATCCGTAGCAGTACAGAAGCACCTCCTTTTTTTCCCCAGGACTTATTTTCTGATAGGTGGGTAGAGAAGCATTCCTGTCATAATTTGTGTGTATAAACTCAGACTCGTGTAAATTACCATACATCCGTTTCAGCAGGCGCTCCAGTGTTTTGATATGGAAGGTGGGAAGGGATATAATTTCATTGGTGTTTTTAAAAAAAAAAAAAAAAAAAAAAAAAAAAAAAAAAAGGAAGATGGTGGTTTTTACTATGAGGTTTGGGGACACAATTTTTTCCCAAACCCAAATTGGGTGTAATTCTGGTTGTCCCTTTTAATATGGATGTGTGTAAGTTAATGCTAGGATTAGAAATTTTAATGTTTACATACCCTCCTTTGTGTGCGTCTGCTACTGCAATCTTTGGCCTGGTGTACACTTAAAAATTAGCTAGACCTAGGTCGTTGCTCAGGACTGAAAAATTTCATGCCTTAAGTGCTATATTTAGGTCAGCCAATACCCCATTGCAGATGCAGCTGGGTTAATAGTTTAATTACATCAACAGAAAAAACCTTTCTGTTGCATTAGGAAACTTCTACACTAGGGTGCTATAGTGGCACAGCTGTAAGTGTAGACATAGCCATAATGTTGCATTAGTAGCATATTTTGTATCCTTTCAACAACATAAACAAAAAGGAGGAGGAAAAGACCTGAGTTGCAGCACTGTGGAACTGTACACTGACATATCTAGGAAATGTTAACACTTGCATAACTTTCTGTGCAATTCTGTAGCTCTGTAGGCAATTATGCAATGGTTACTTCAGTTACATTAAACACTTACTTCACATTGCCTGAACTAATTTAAATGTTTAATTTGGAACTTAAGTGTTTTTCAGATTCACAGCAACTCTTCTTCATTGAGGGACAAACTACCTGTGAAGTCTTGTATTTTAATATTGAATTGTCAGTATGCAAGTCTTTTTCCTTCTTTGTTTTGAAAATAATTGCAGGGAATTTCTTAGTGTTTTTTTTTTTTTTTTTAAAATTGCCTTTTATGAAGTTTCAACCCAAATAGTTCTGAACAAACAAAAATGGGGTTTGGAGGCTGAGTCAGTTTACAAACTTTAGCGATTAGCATTTCAGCAAAAGGGCAGGAGAAGGAGGATTTTAGTTTTCAGTTTCTCAACTGCTTTGCAGACTTTTGTATATGCCGTTGCTGTTCAATACCATCTGAGTATTATTGCAGCTGCTCTGAGAAGCAGCAGCATAGTTATGTTTAGTGTTTTTAGATATGGAAGAAAAAAGGTTGGAATCTCCTAACTGCTACAGAATTGTTAAATAAGTTGGTTATAATTCAGATTTGTGTTGCATGACTGGAATATGTGTTAAATCGATCCTACTCCTTTAGAAGGCTGTTGCTATTACATTCTTAATGTGATTTTTCCCATTTCAGGTTGCCTTGCCAATTTGCTTTCCACAGGCTGAACTGGTTCACAGCTTCTTTCTTTCTTTGACTCATTGGGTCTCGTGATAGTGCTGTTTTTTTTCTGGAAATGTGTAAAAATTGTGCATTTAATTTCTTCAAGTTAAAAATTGCTATTAACTTGAATTGTGTTCCATTCAAATTCAGATTTAATGGTAATGCAAGATCTTTGTTATATTAATTTTCCTCCAATGTTTACTATGAAGAAGTTAATGTGATCGTGCTGAATGGCTAGCAGAATGACGCAGACAAACTTTTAAGTTCTTTAAATCTATGCTTATTTTGAATATTAATATTAATAAATACGGTGTCTGACTTTGTAGATTACTGGTGAGTATTGATAGCTTCTTGGAAAACCTGAGTTACAAAATCAAAGGCTGGGACAGGAACAGGAAGAGGATGAGATACTGGAATAACAGAAAACCAAAACGTTGTAGTACAAAGGAGTTTTATGGTAGCAGAGAGCAATATACTGTGAGACACTCTTTAATAATTCACTTATGGATGCTGGGAATTCCTTCTGAGTAAAGAACTGGTATGGATGATGAGCAGGTATGCAGGTACTTAGTACCTGTACAATAAATTCCTAATTTGGTCACTTTTATACTTCAGTTTTATAGAGATTTCTTTCACTGTTAATAAGATACTGTCCCTTTTTCTTCTGGGCTTGAAACAGCATCATGCAATTCAGGTTACTTAAAGTGCCTATCTTTTTTTTATATTTTTCAAATTAACCTTATTTGTACAAAAGCCTTGAAGATTCTTTACATTAATCATTTGGCCCTTAATGAGTCTCTAATTTGTATTTGTAGATATCACAGTTTACTAAAGTCCTTCATTAAGTCTTAAGGTCAATTATTATTCTAATATCCCAGGATTACATTGGTCATATTACTAGGCATTTATCTGATAAATCAGTTCAGGTACTGAGTGTTGATATTCATCTTAATAGTTAACAAGACCAATATGCTTTCTTGTTTCATATAGTTCACCAGACACAATTCTGTCATCAGCTGTGCCTTGTTTAATACTAAGTCAATTAGAAATAAGATATTGGTGTACACTTGGGTAACTTCTGCTGTATTACTGGTATTTTAAAAAAAAAAAGGTAAGTTCTGATAAACTGTAGTTTGACCACACCTTGACTGCATGACAGTGATGTAAGAATTGCAGGGTTTAGTTAGCTTTCATTATGCTACATTTCTGGGTCTGTTCCTTCGTTTAAAAAACATGCTCATTGTTCTTTTCCCTTTAGTTAAACAGTTACCACACTCCTGCATTGTTTATATTAGAGACTCCCTGGTGGAACTTCTTTTGGACATTGGTAGCTTTCTGTAGAGTAAACTTTTAAAAATTGGCACTAATGTTGAATGATTTCAGATAACATATATATCCAATAAATTTATTTCCATATGCATCTGATCTCCCACATATGAAAGAGCACTCATGTTTTTTTTTAACCTTTTTGTTTCTCAGCTTTTAATTTTTCTCCTCCTCCTTGCAGTTGCATTGATCACACTTATGCCAAGTAAAAATCAACAATTAGCTGTCTGATTATCAGGTTGGAGCAGATTGTGGGTCCAAGAAGAAAGAAAAACTGATGGAATTTTGTGATTAGTGCACCTGCAAGGAACAGAAAAGTAACCATCCAAGCCCAGGATGATAAAAAAGAAAATTCTCTCCCTATGTACCATGCAATCTTTTACTATGCATTTTGTGGACACATTACTTCAGTCTGGAGCCAAGTTGTTTATAATTCAAGCAAGTAATAGGTGAATTGAAAGCTACAAAAATAAAGAAAAGCAAAAAACTAGAATGAATGCTCAGATTGGAAGAGGAGAGATCAGGGTTCTAAGCTTTTTTTTCCCCATTTTTTATCTTATAAACTTCCCTCCACACACACCCCTCCATACCCCACACCCCAGTCACCCAGAGACAGAAACTTAAGGCAGGCAGGAGAAAGAACAAAAATGATAACTTTAAATAAGCTTTTGATATGACACTGCCAGTGACTTACAAACTAATCCTAATGGACAGTAGTAACTGGTTACTGTGTAATGGACCTTTTGAGAAATGACCTAATGCTTGGATTATGCTAGGAACATAATGCTAGGAACATGAAATACTAGCTCTTGAGAGATGACTACCATTGTCCAGTTACAGTACAGCCTATGTGGAAACAACTGACAAAATAATCAGAGAATCCAACCAACGAGATGCATGCAAAAAAATTGGAATCAAAATTTTTTTTCTTCAGTCTTTGCTGAGATAGACCCTTAAATCTTGTGCACTGTGTATTAGGGGACACATGCAACTAGGCCCTTTTATCACAAATCACATGTATCAAGTTTGGATAGTGTAACTGTTACATATGTTTTTGGGATAAAAAGGCGTGTGTGTTTGTGTGTGTGTGCGCGCGTGCGCATCCATACCCGTACTAATATGTAGTTTGGTGAAATAGATCCTTAAAACTTTCAGAATTTCTTGATCAGATGTTAGCATATAATATTTTGAATCCTAACAATTTTTTTTTTTTAACATTTCCTTTTCTTTTTCTCTTGAAGCTTGCCTTTTGGACATGTATCCTTTCGCACTCAGCCATTTATGTACCTTGGTTTTCTGTGAGGTGACATCACAAACTCCATGGACGCTTAATCATGGCTATAATCTGAGTTTTATCCGTTTTTTCTTCTCCCCCAAACAACTGTGGTGGGAGACAACACCTTTAGCTAAGACCATGTAGCAATGAATGAGTAAAGGAGAGCGCAGTAGGAATGCTATTTGTATTTGCTTGGTCTACTGATAACAGTGATGTCAGTAGGGGGAGGAGCTTAATTATCCTTTGAGTTTTTCCCATGAAGAACCACTATTAATAGTTTAAAAAGATCAAGAAAAACAAGATGTTTGAGAATAACAAAAATGGGTGTTGTTATGATGATAAGAAAAGGAGGACTTCTGGCACCTTAGAGATTAACAAATTTATTTGAGCATAAGCTTTCGTGAGCTACAGCTCACTTCATGCTGTAGCTCACGAAAGCTTATGCTCTAATAAATTTGTTAGTCTCTAAGGTGCCACAAGTACTCTTTTTTTTCTTTTTGTGGATACTGACTAACATGGCTGCTACTTGAAACCTATCATGATGATAGTTTGTCATGTCCCGGGTTGCCTAAAATGAGGCAGCATCTGCTTGGGAAACGTGAATTTTTGACCTAAGTTGGGTCTCTTCAAAGGAGCAGGAGGACAGCTGAACGTGAGTCAATGATGGAACATACAGAAGGCAATTGCCTTCAGTTCCTAGGGCCAGGGTGGTAACTGAGCTAGCTCTTCAAGCCAATGCAATTTGTGGACTTGAAATGAGTAGCTTTTAATTTAGACAAGAGACAGAGTGGGAATAGAGTATTATTCCTGTTCTACAGACAAACCCAGAAACTGAACCCAGGTCTTCTGTGTTCCAGTTTGGGGTCTTATTCACATTACCCTTTCTCTCTGCAAGAGAGACATCTTAATTACTGAAGAGGGGGATTAATTTTGCTTCAAAAAACAAAACTCTGTACTGAGGGAAGGACTCCCAGGGAGCTGACCACAGCACAATATTATGCACATTCTCATCAGCTACCCATAATTCTCAGCTCAATGAAAAGCGCAAAGTACTAGAGACCCATTGTTATGAAGCAAAAGTGGGAGAGTAAGCACTTAATCTTTTTGATTAAAAGGAAATGGTAATTGAGAGATCTGATTCTGAATGAGTATATTTTCATCTGATCCAGCACATCACACAGTTTTTAGCTTGCATTTCTGGGGGACGTGTAAAGATACAATATTTTTGAAGTTGGAAGATCAAATTTGACCAATGTCCAAAAAGAGCACTGGAATAATGTTATGTCACTGAAATGGTCAGAACAGATAGAACAGGGATTACATTTGCGCTTATTATACTATATACTGTACTGTCAAGTTATTCAATGTGAACTATATCTTAAAGCAGCAATGAGCAAATAGTGGAAAATTGCCCCAATATTCATTATAAATTTTAAAGGCAATGTAGACTCAAAAGTTTTTAAAATGTATTTGTTCCTGCAAACATTTGAATGGCCAAACTTTACTCATCTGAATATCACAAAATGCATATCATTCACTTGAATGCACAAATGTTTGTGACTTCCAAGTTGTAGTGTAAATTTTCTAAATTAATTTCCATAATTAGCCAACAATGCAAACAGTTAATATTGCAATCTGTGCTCTCATTTCTGCAACTCTGTGCAGTCAGACCTCATAAAGCCAATTGCAGGATTGGTGTCTGTATATTTGTGATATTTGTAATCAATAGAATCTACAGAACAAGACATAAATAATCATAAATTAATAGATTTGAGAATTTTCTGAGGTTTTTATGTGCAGTTGAAAGGGAAAAAGGCAAAATTAATCAAATTATTGTGTTCATTTAATTGATAAGTAACACCACAAATGTTCATAAATATATAATAGACTGTTTAATCTCATCACAGTATGTATCCTGTATAATCAGTGATATAGTTGTTTAAAGCAATAGTGTGTGGTGAAATATGGACCAAAACTTATGCTATGCACAAATAAGTTTCTACAAAATCAAGAAAAATAGAAATGTTTGCATTCTTCTAAAATTTAAATTGTAGTTAAACTAATATTTTGCAACAGTTTTGATAGGATTGTGTAAATGCATGAGATCCTAAAAATTTAAATTGGGACTATAAATAAAAATGAAGCTGACTAGTCTCTATTGCCTAAGCTGAGAAACTGGGGAGTGGGGCTGGGGGAGAATGTGAAAAGATACTTCACAATGTTTACTTCTAAGGTGTAACACAGAAACATTTTTTTTAATTAACCTGACAGAACCCTTTCAAATATATTGACTCTCACAATGATTAAACTATAGAAAATTCTTACAAAATATACATGTAATGTTTAAAAATACTCAGTCCATTGCTGTTTATCAGCTTGAGAGCCGTACCATAAAAGTTTTACTCATTATTTAGTTGAATATTAATTTCTCTAAACTACATCAATGAACATTAAGCTAACCCCTTGTCCTCATCACTTATGAATATGTACTTTCTCTGTGCATTAATTTAACTGATTACATTAGTCAAGTGCTAAACATATCTTGGATTGTAAACTCTTCAGGGCAGTGACCATCTTTGTTATGTTTGTACAGTGCCTAGCCCAGCTGAGCCCTGATCCATGACTGATGCTGCTATGAGCTACTGCCATTCAAATGCTTTTTTTATTTTTTTTAAAAAGCACAGCCAAAATAGTGATGAACATTTCTTCTAACCATAAACCTGCATCTTGCAGCCCCTTACACATGTGCATAATCTTACTTGGGAAGGAGTTTGCAATAATTTCTCACTACCAATGGGTGTAAACATAGCTTCTGTCCCTTTTTCTAGTTTACTACAAAGCTTTTTTCCTCTTTCCAATACAATACCTCATGTTCCCCTGCTGGTCTTATTAACCCTTAGAATAATTGCATAAGGAAAATAGATCATGAAATAGTTTATACAAGGATGAGATAACTGGGTATAAAAGGCATTTATTGGTAGTGAGGCTCATCAACAGTGCGTGTGTGGCAACCTTGTTTATCTTTGTGCTGCTTACAACAGTATTTGTTAACTGCATTTTTAATCTAAATGAAGTAAAACTGAGGTAATAAAAAGAAAAGGAGTACTTTGCTTCCGATGAAGTGAGCTGTAGCTCACGAAAGCTTATGCTCAAATAAATTTGTTAGTCTCCAAGGTGCCATAAGTACTCCTTTTCTTTTTGCCCAGGCCCTGGGCTCTTATGTAAAGATACAGCTTTGATTTCTATGAACAGTGCGGTGGCAAGATCACTTAGTGACCATGTTAAAAAAAAAAAAAAAAAAAAAAAAGACATGGTTGTAATTTTACATATTTTCAAACAAATACCTTTATAGGGTGCTTAAGTCTGCAGTATAGCCATTTGTACCTGCAGCCTGGGTGAAGCAGACTGAAGCAAAACCCCTCACATATAGGCTTTTATAGTAAAGGAACCAAGACTCTAAACTGAAGGAATATGGGGGATTAGTATGTATCTTTATATATATATATATATATATATATATATATATATATATATATATATATTTTATATATAGGAACATGTTAATATTGATCAAACACCCTTAACTTCAGGGTCTCTTTAAGTCTCCCGTAAACCTCCTTTGTCAGAGATTGGGAACATCCAGTCCAAGAAAGAACTAGAATTCTGACCATGTACTTACCTGGATTTTTTCTGGTAGAATTCAGTCCATACACACAAACTAGTAAGACTACAAAGAAAAGCCATTTCCTATGAAAAAATTTCCTAGTAGAGGAAAATGCCCTTAGTTTGCAATGTTTTGTGAGATTTTTTTTAAAAGAAAACGTAGTTTCTGAAAATAAACTGGAGAGAAGATAAAATAAACTGGGTGTGACTGGTGCTATGTAAATTCATTTGCATATTGAGAAATGATTTCTCGCTGTACCAAAGATGAATGAAGGGAACAAAAGGAAGAACTCAGATCTTTAAAGGGATAAAGAAAACCCCAAAAACCCCTTATTTTGCTAAGCCAAGGATGTGCTAAGGGTGGAAACATGTTTGACTTCTTGAGGAAGATGTCTAGGAAACAGTCATTAGGCAAAATTCAAACCTAGTGTAAGGGGTGTCAAACTATGGGCTCTAATGGAACTAAACCCTCTTGTATCCTATTTGAGTTCATGCAAAATGATAAAGCTCATGCCTGTGGAATATGGGTGTGTGTGGAGCAGCCAATAGTTCACAATTTCCTCATCAGGTTATTGAGATGTTGGCCTGTTCAAATGTATATAGCTATGTATTACTTGCAAAGGATGCTACACCAGCTAAGAAAATGAACAGGAACACAGAAGGAAGATGCTTGTCTTTTGCATGTCACAGAAGTGGCTTTATTTAGAAGCACGAATGAAAAATATTACAGTATTCATGGAGTAAATATAGTCTCTAGTTGGGTGGTGTCAGGTGATGAGCAAAAAGCAGGCAGAGGTAACTGATGAGACAGACTCTGACTGGTATGGAAATATTCACTACGCTTACTCCATTAACCTCAGGAACCAAATATACTTTGAGGAAGCAGTAGTAGAATGTGTCGATAAGCAAAGGATTTTCCTTCAGCATTGTCAAGGTCAGGAGAGTGTTGCTCATGTAGGAAGTGCTACACTCATTAAATGAGGACCTTCTTAAATGTCACTGAACTTATGAAATATGTCTAGGATGGTTTCATGAAGCTGAGGCATCCTTATTAACCAAGTACTCCTGTGTTCTGCGGTAATGATCCTTGCAGTGCATCTTGCAAGAGTGATGCTGTCATGTTTGGGGTGAGCACTGTAAATGACTGTATTGCTTGTTCTTATGAACAGCTGTGTCTCGTTTCTCAGTAATTGATGGAAATGAGCCCGTTGTAAAGGATGGTGTGTTCTAAAAATCCTAAGCATAATGGTCATTGTGCTGTCAAAAATTCCCTCTCCAGATCCAGTTTGGGAGGCAGGGGGTAAATGTTGTTGTTTCTCACTACTGTTCTCCTAGGGCCTGGTCCTACTGAAGTCCAATGGAAACTTTGGATCAACCCCCAAGCGTAGTTGGCACTAAGCTCCTCAAGTGCTAATATTGAGAGTCAAAGGCAATATCTATGCTGGTGTGCATACTGGACCGTGTACCTGCTCCCTATATACATGCTGAGTGTCCCCATTATGCTGTGCTGGACACAACTATAAAGCTATGCATAGGCTTATACCTGCAAGTCCACACTGTGGCCGCTATGCGATGTTAGTGCTCCTATTTCAGGGGTAGTGTCCCGGGGAGACAGTATGTGCTGCACAGAGGCACTCTAGGATTTGCTTTGCTGTGTAGTGGTGTTACTGTCCCCCATCTTGACACATTTGTCCAATGGAGGTGGTTCATCATGTTGGTCCTCGTTCCCTGCAAAAGTGGGTGGGAAACATGAAGCGATAAGATTCTGCTCCTACTTCTTATTGCAGGACACATGGTTATGCAGTGGAGTAGATGATAAAATTTGGGCAGAATTTTCTGACACATCAGAGACAGCAGATCTTGAATGTCATCAGCTTACAGGGTACAGATATGGTGAATGCCTGTATTGGCAAATACTGTTTGTATAATCAGTGAAAATTACTTTTGGGGGACACCAGGGATATCTCCTGTGCAAGGTTTAGAGCAGAAGTGAGCAAACTACGGGTTGGTCACATCCAGCCTGCTGGACTGTCCTCCCCAGCCCTTGAGCTCCTATCTGGGGAGGCTAGCCCCCCTCCCCTGCTGTCCCCCTTTCCCTGCAACCTCAGCTTGCCATGCCGCCAGCACTCTGGCCCACCACTCCTGCTGGGCAGCATGGCGGTGTGGCTCGCTCCAGCGGGGCTTCGAGCTCCTGCTGCTCTGAAGGGCAGGGTAAGGGGGTTGGTGGGGTGCGGGGGGGGGTAAGGGGCAGGAGGTCCTGGGGGGCAGTCAGGAGACAGGGAGCAGGGGGTGGTTGGATGGGGTGGAGGTTGTGGAAGGGTGTGGTCGGGACGGGGAATGGGAGGGTTGGATAGGCATGGGAGTCTTGTAAGGCCTGTCAGGGGGTGTGGATAGAGGATAGGGGACAGGGTGCAGGGGAGGGGTTGGATAGCAGGTGGAGTCCCAGGGGGTAGTTAGAGGCGGGGGATCCCAGGAGGGGGCAGTCAGGGGACAGGGAGCAGGGGGTGGTTGGATGGGTTGGGGATTCAGGGAGTGGTGATCAGGGGATGGGGAATGGGGGGGGGGGGTTTGGATAGGGATGGGAGTCTCAGAGGGCCTGTCAGGGGATAGGGTGCAGGGGAGGGGTTGGATAGCAGGTGGGGTCCCAGGGGGTGGTTAGAGGTGAGGGGGTCGCTGGAGGGGGCAGTCAGGGGACAAGAAGCGGGAGGGTTAGATGGGTTGGGGTTTCTGAGGGGGATGGGAAGTGAAAGGGGGCAGGGGCCAGGCTGTTTGGGGAGGCACAGTCTTCCCTACCCGGCCCTCCATACAGTTTCGCAACCCCGATGTGGCCCTTGGGCCAAAAACTTTGCCCACCCCTGGTTTAGGGGGTGGGTACTTGATGGGGTTCCATGACTCCCATAGGCTCATTGTTCCCTTCCTGGTCACTCAGGGAGACCCCTTGGGTGAGGTTTTGGGTGCTGGTGGAGGGTGGGATCCCAAGAGTCCTGCAGGCTCCATGTTCTCCCAGTCACTCCGGTGAGTGTCCTTGAAGAAGTATCCTCCAGCTCAGCAGCACCCGGAATGGCAGCTGGAGGAGAAGGAGATGGTGGCTGTTGATTATTGACTGGTTCTGTGATCATGGTAGTAAGTAGATCCCCAAGTCATTTGGCTACCAGTTCAGTGAGCCTTCATTCCCATCTTCTGCTCCGTGAACCAGTTAATCAGTTCTTCCCACTCTTCCCATGCCCTGAGGAATTCACACTGCTCCTGGTTTCTCCTCTGCATCCCTATACTGGAATTTGAAAAGGTTCAGAAAAGGACAACAAAATTATTGGGGATATGGAACGGCTTCTGTATGAGGAGAGAATAAGACTGGGACTTTTCAGCTTGGAAAAGAGATGATTAAGGGGAGATATGATAAAGTTCGATAAGATCATGACTGATGTGGAGAAAGTAAATAAGGACGTGTTATTTACTCAACACCAGACCTAAGGGTCACCAAATGAAATTAATAGCTAGCAGGCATTGGCAGATTAGTCACTGGCCCAACAAGGCCTATGCTCAGGGACCCTGGCCAATGGGGGAGGGACAAAAATGGGTGCCCCCATGCTCCACCCGCCTGTCTGGCCTGAGAGATGTTTCTGCTAATTGTTATCCCTCTACATATTGCTGAATGGAGGGGTTGAGTCAGTTCTGAAGGTGAATCAGGCATTTTTGCACAGCCATTGAATCTCTTAAGGCCCTGCTGAAATTTCTGCTGTTCCAGAAATTGGCTGAAATACGCTTATAAGACTGGGAGACAATTTGCCTGGAAACTGACAATATCCTCAGCTAACATTAAATATTTTCCCTTCAAAGGGAGATGTGAACTACAAACACCTTCCCCTACCCTGGCATCACCAGAAAATCCTGCCCTTGTGCCTTAACTCAGAAATGGACTGAGAAAGAAAGACAAAACACAACTTTATTTGGTTCCCTGAAGTTTCAGATCAGCGACACAAGCCCCTCTCTTCTCCACTGCAAAGGGACACCACATTGTGTTTATCTGACCACCAAACCGGATTCTTCTCCTACCCCCATTTTTTTGCAGTTTGTGTAGCACAGCTCAGTGCGGAGAGGGGTCAGGGACAGAAAAAAATTCATAAACTTCCAAGGGCAAAAAGACTGCTGACTAACTTTTTCCTCAGACAGCCAGCATCTCCTATGACAGTTCTCTTCCCTGCTCCTTCACAGACTTAACCCCAGCCCCAATGCATCTTCCTCACCATCGCTGTTCTGCACAGCTTCCGGGGGGCGAGGGGGGTGAGGGTGGGAGAAGCACTGAAACTGTGTAATCCTCCCAGGGACAAAAGGCAGCTATTACCAACTTTGTAGAAAAAACTTAGAATTGGTTATCTAATTGTCCCATCCTTAACCAGGACTTTTTAAATCCACCCTCTCCTGTCTCCTAGGCCCCGCAGCCCTGGGATCATCACAGCCCGATTCCTCCCAAGAAATACACAGACACAGGGGCATGATCATTTTCCTTAATCTATTTTTAAGATCTCTAGTGTTAGCTAAATTCATAACCATGGTTCATCAGGAATCATTGCTTTATAAGTATCTTGCCTGGGGACCTTTTGGGGTGGAGTGGAGAGGGGGCTGGATAGAGGGGGCCGGGGGGAAGCTGTCAGAGTTCAGTAAGGGGATGGGGCATGATAATGTGGCTTCAGCACTGCAGTTCAGACTCAGAGATACAGCAGGAAGGTAGCACCAGAGCAAGAGGGGATAACGGTGGGCAGGGCGGGACTCCATTGTAATTTACCAGCCTGAGGTTCTGGTTCCTGCCCTGGCTTGAGGTCTGCCTCAGCTTTGTCACAGGGGCTTCCTCAACCTGTTTCTCTGGGCAAAGATGCAGAATTACATGCTCCATGTCCCCCAGGACAGCCTCCATATCCCTGTGGTCTCCTCACCCAGGCCGTTATCAATGTCCTGTTGGTGAAGGAGGCTGGCAGGGTGCAGGAGAGTGGCATGAGCCACTTCCAGCTCGGTATTGAGAGCCCTTGTTGAGCTCCTCACAAAATGGGCATGTACAACATGCCCTCTGGGAGCAACTGTTTGAGTCTTTGGCCTTCCTGTGCAGGAGTCTCAAGTGCTTGGTGTGTCCCTGGCATTCAATGCCCTCCTGCTCCCAGAGTGTGTAAAATTTCCTGGTAGAGGTAAATGTTCCTGCCACTCCAGGAGAACTCCTGGAGGGTGGTGTATTTGTCCCACATGTTGATCAGCATGTGCATGTGGTCGGTGGACCAGACAGCTACTCTTAGACAACTGTTCACATGTCCTGATCAGAAGAGTGCAACAGGAAGCTGTTCTGATGTGGTTAGCACAGCTTACCACTACTGGCGACAATGCAGCAGATGGACCTTTATACATTGGGTTAAGGGTCCGGAAGAAAAGCATTCAGTTCCTTGTGGCAACTGGGGTAGAGGACTAGTGAAACTCCAGACCTGGTATGTGCCCCTTACCCCTAGCCACACTGCAAACTGGCATGGGTTTGGGCTGTGCCACAACCTAAGGCATGTACTTGCACACACCCCTCAGGTGTACTAGCTTCCTCCCCCTGTACTCACCTTCAGACATACTTCTGGTGGACAATAGGGGGTTATGGCACAACCATACACATGCACATGTGTGCAGGTGTGATAAATGAAGGGGGTTTCTACATGCTGTTTAATTAGCTGGGGCAGCAACTAATTTCCTTTGTTTTCTTTCTCGGCTCTTCCCCAGAAGGGAGGGAGAGGGGTGTGTGTGTGTGTGTGTGTGTGTGTGTGTGTGTGTGAGAGAGAGAGAGAGGTACCCCACAGGCAGGAATACCCAAGTGCGCTTTCCTGGGTCCTAAGGGGTTCTTTGCACTTGGGTGGTGGCAGCATCTACCCATCCAAGGTCAGAGCGAAACTGTGACCTTGGGAGTTTAATACAAGCCTGGAGTGGCCAGTATTAATTTTTAGAATCTTTGCTACCTTCTGCACTCAGAGTGCCGGAGTGGGGAATCAGCCTTGACAGCAGGTGCTAGTGAAAATGTACTAAAAATGTCATTACAGGCTGCTCAGCTAGACACCTTGATGCTGTTACTCTTCAGCACTCACTTGTATGAGAGATACAGCTTGGAGCTCTTGCACCTCTGTTGCCCTGGCTTGACAAGGGGTTTGCAATGCTTCGGTCTCTAGCTCACTTAATTTTTTGTTTTCTGTTTTTTTTTTTTATGTATAAAAGGTGCCATAGACATGTTTTTAAAATGTATTCTTTAAGACTTGTTCGGATACTCTGTCCGTTGGTTTCAAAAGATTAAGTAGGTTACAGCTCATTCTCCCAGAACAGTTTTGCCTTTGCAAGTGGTGAAAACATGTTTTTATCAGCAAATAAATGTGACTTGCTCTACAAAGTGCTGAGATGCTGAATAAGAAAGTGCTAGTTTTGCACAGATATTAAATGTAGCCTTTGTTGTTTTATGGTAGCACTCATCTTGTGCTAAGCCCTGAATAAACATAAAAGAAGGCTTAACCCTGGCAAACCGCTATTTAACTGACCACAATTGCACTACAGGGTTATCTGTGGCTCATACGTATTTGACTATCCACTCTCCAAAGTTTGTGCGCTTTATGATGTATGATAATGTCAAATGCTGATGAAAAAGTTCAAATTATAATGAAACTGCTAAGAATGCAACAGCAGAGGGAGCCACTGAGACTTGATTTATATTTTCCCTCTCCGCAGTTGGTTTCTACATAGAAATAGTCTTGGAATCTTGCAGGGCTCACATTTTTCTTGATGTGAGCATGAGACAGAAAAATACTATAGTTCAATCTTATAACAAGCTAATTCCATTTGATAGCTAAATGCTTTAGGTATCAGAGTCTAGAAGCAATCTACAGCATTCTACCTTGACAGGTTTCAGAGTAGCAGCCGTGTTACTCCTTTTCTTTTCAAGCATTCTACATTGGAACTATTGCAACAAGTTTGAGGGGCCATCAAGGACAGATTACATTTTTAAATTTTTAAAAAACCTTGTATTATCAAGACAGCCAATCATCCCTTTGGTTAAATTCATAGTATGTTATGCTACTTTCCTTGACCCTTTGACTGTTCGTTTGTCTTTTTACAATGGAAACCAGCTGGAGCAGGCTCTATATAGTCCTTGGTTTGTACAGTGCCTAGTACTGGGTGAGCACTGCCAGAAACTAATAACTTAAAAAAAGCTGTGACATTCTCGGAGCAAGAATACTAATAACATCTTTCTGTCCTTATTTTCAGAAACCTGTCCCATACCACCCAGAATTTTGGGTGAAATGGAAAATAAACAGCAAATGATTTTTGAAGGGGAAATGGGACATTTCAGTTCTAGTTATTGATGTGTATCACAGTTGTAACTGGAAATCCCAAACAAGATTGGAGGCCTGTTTTGCTAGGTATTGTACAAACATAGTAAGAGAAATTTCCTGCCCTGGAGAGTTTACTCTAAATAGACAAGACAAAGTGTGGAAGGGGAAACGAGCAGAGAGATGGAGAGACCTATTGTAGGTCATACAGCAGGGCCTTGGGAATGATCCCCTGAGTCCTATATACTAGATCACACAGCCTCTCCTTGAAATGCCATAGAGTAAACATTGTCTCATGTAGGCTTTTAAAATATATTTTTGGTTGTATCACAACAGAAACATCACAACATAACTATTCTCTAAATACAAATAGTAGTAAGTAGTCTGTAGAAGACCATCCATGTATTTAATAATTCAGTCTAGGATATAATCTTTTTCAAAGGCATAGAATGAAACTGGCAATTTTTATGGGATTAGTTCCTTATTGTGTGCTTTGCTCCCAAATTTAATACGGCACATTTGTGAGAACCATCTAGAAATATAGTATGTTGTATTTTAGGCTTGTATTTCCTTGCATAGTTCCTCACTGCCATTTTTAAAATTTTCTCCCTGCTACCCCTGCCCCATCTTTGTGGTTTCTCTCCTTCTTCTAGATTCCTGGTAAGATGATGATGATTTGTCATGGAATCGTCAGTTCTGTTCAGTCAATGAACACACAGGTACAGTTCTCTAAGGCAGAATTTCCTGAAGCTTCAGAAGCTGAGCTTCCCCTCAGCCCCACCATGTATTGTTACAGACCTCCCAAGATGCAAGATCATTATCACTGATTTGGACAGAAAGTGCTTCATGAAGCAATCATTTTCTCTATCCCATCCTTGACCACTTATACCTCCTCCCCAATGCACACACTTCTCTTCTGGTGGGAGATGCTGCAGCATGTGTCCATTATAAAATAATTTGTGTTCATTGGACACGCCTCATTCCATTACAGGTAAGATAAAATGGACAAGAGGGTATGTTTCCTTTCACTGCAGAATCTGAACACCTCTCAACTGTAAATGAAATTATCACAACATGCTATGAAGTAGAGAAATATCCCCATTTTATTGCTGGAGAGCAGAGAACTTAAGTAACTTGCAGAAGATCCCACAGGAAGAGCAAGGCCATCCTTCCACGAGCTGTGCTGGGAAGGCTACATATAAAGAAAGCTTTTGAACACGTGTGGTGGAAGTGCACCAATGTAAAGTTCTTAGGAGAGAGGAAACCGAATGAACATTCAGAAAATAGTAAAAACCCTAGCCAGCTGTCAGTAACACAGGCCCTCCAGGGGGTATCTAATGAAATACCACTGAGGCAAACAAGGCACCAATAAATAAATTCCTCTGGTTCACAATTAGAGTTCACCAGAGTAGCCTCAGGATACTTCTGTAATGGAAAATAATTACTTGTCAGGAAAACAATAAAAGAATGGGCTAGTTCTTTACTTGGTCCCCTTCTATCATTTATACTTCAATTAACAAACAACTATTGGGAATTGGTTGTCTAACTATCTTTTGTACACAGAACTTCACATACTTTTGATGTTTCTAGCCAAATTTATTACCTTGGAAGAATGGAAGTGTGTGGTGTAGGTATTATCTTTATTCTCATTTCTATCAGTTAAACTATTAATATAGCATGTTGCTACACTTCTAGGTTATATATTTTGTATAGCTCGTCTGTTAGTCTTTGTGGGGGAAAAATGTGATTTTTTTGTAAGGAAATGTTCTAGTTTCTAGATCCTTTGGCTGTCCTCATCTCACTTCTTTCCAGCTTTGCTTGTCTGGCTTCTGGCCATAAGTCTGTTTACTACATTTCCCATCAGGCACTGAGGCAGGATTCAATGTAAACAAACATTATTTAAAAGCATGTGTGTTTATGTGGCCTGGATGCAAGCAGGCCTATTTTGCCACTAAGGAATTTCAGAGTTTCAGGATGCTGTTAGAAGCAGGGAGTGGCACAATCAAGTTTCCCCAAAGAAGTCATTCAAATTAATTTTGATGTAGGACGACAACTTACTTGTCTATAATATCTGAGACCAGCTGTAAGCCTAGTACAAGGTGTACATGTTTTTAAAAAATAACTAGTTCATTATTTATGAAGGAGTAACAAGGCAGAGAAAAATACATTCAGAGCCAGCATTTATGTTTGAGCTTGGAAAGGCAATGTTCATTTATTCAAATCTGAAAATTGGTCCGCACAATTTGAAACAAGTACAAATGTAAGACTTCATGCTCATATTTAAAGCTGTAAGCACAGCTAGATTGTGATATTACAATGCTTTCTACCCTAGACAACTTGCTTCTGCCACTATAAAGTTAAAATGGCTGAATGAATGTATTGCAAGGGCGGGACAGATCTGCTAATCAGATTACTTCTGTTCTGTAGTCAACAGCTTGTATGACAACTACATGACTTTAAGATACTGAGTGCTAGATACATAAAACCCTTCTGACAGCCTTTTTACCTCTATGATCACAGAGTGCATCCGTATAATAACCAAATCTGCACTCTGCAATCTTCAAATCTCTGAAAGCACAGGACACTGTGGGTGAGATTCTGTGCTTGCCTCTGCATGCTACAGTACAGAATTTACTGCCCAGGGGATGGCAGAGGCTGAGGTGGTTTTAAATCCTCTTTGTCGCCTCCTATTCCTGTGCTGCTCCGGGGTCCCTGGAGTAATTCAGACAATAATTCAGTAATTGGGGGCTGTCTTAAATTGTCAGTCTATCCCTTGCTGCTTATGGACCATAGTACTGCCCAGAATCTCAACTGTTCTGCAGCCCCCAACCCAACACAAACCGGGCATCCTTGGAAGGCAGTCTTATGGCTGTCTAATTCTGTTCCTGGGCTGGGGAAATCTCCCAGCTAGAATCGGTGCATTTATGCTGCCTCAGCATAAACAGGTTGGACCAAGGGGGAGGGTCTTGCCATATGTAGGCAATCGGATGTTTTATTTTTTGTACTATATCCCATCCTATGTAACTTTTTGATAATGCTTACCTCTGCATAAGGCAAGCTGTATTAATCATCAGCAACACCTTGAGCCAGTGCTGTCATCATTGCTTAAAGGTAGAGTGAGTTAAATATTTTCCTCTGAAAACGTTGCAGTGTTTGAATAATGTGAGGGGTGGGGAATTGTTGGGGAGGGATTAAAATACAGTAGGAATTGAGATCTCTGATGGTTCTCGGGTATCCAGGACTGAGAGTCACCTTGTCAACCCCCTGCCTCCAGCATGAGGTAGCTGGGTATTAGTTCTCTAACACTGCCAGTCTTTCAGACACTCAAGCACTCTCCTCCAAGCTGTGCCAGCCCTGTCTGTGCCTTGCAGGTTAATAGGTGCTCACCAGTCCCTTTGAATCACCTCCCCTGTGATATCCAGCACCTGACTCTGGTTACTCACAGAAACCCCAGATCCTGTGCCCCCAAACATGCAGTGTACACCAGTTTTACCTTAAATTGCCAGTCCTGTAAAGTCCCACAGCACTTGTCCACTCTTAGAATAAAACAAAAGTAGGTTTACTCAAGAAAGGATACAGATTCTACTAGAAACAGAGAATAACAATGGGAACAAATGCTTATACGATAAAACACAATCATAAAACACAAACTATGCTTACTGATAGTTACCTTTCCTATCTAATAAAATAGGTTTTTCTCCCAAAGTTCAGTGTGTTGCAGAACTGGCTGGTTTCACCAGAACTAAGATCCAATTTTTCCTGAGAACCACCTCACTCCTGAAAATGTCTTCACAATGAATAGATTCAGGTCAGATCTGTATCGATATAAAATGTGTCACTCGGGTGAAATATCCAACACCCCTGAGTGACGTAGCTATACCAGCCTAACCCCTCCCCCCATGTAGATAATGCTGTGTTGATGGGAGAGATTCTCCTGTCTATATAATTCACCTCCCCAAGAGTCAGTAGCTGACTATGCGGACAGGAGAATCTCTCCTATTGATGTAGTAGTGTGTTCACTAAAGTGCTATAGCTGCATTGGTACAGTAATACTGTATGTGAAGACAAGCCCTCAGTGTACCTCTCCCTCATGTGTGTGATAGTGAAAGTCTTTTATTTCTGTTCATAGATGGGGCCAACGCTTGTCTTGTTATGTTCTTTTTTTTTTTTAACCCTTCCAATAGGTTGTAATTGTTTATGGGTGTGTTTGATGGTTTCCCATTGAAAGTTTTGGGATTGAGCAAGGCTAAGCAATTAAGCCTTACGTCGCATCACTGGCTAAACAGAGTGGGGTGACAACTCCCTTCTGCCTGAATGGGTCATCACTGACACAAATTATTCCCGGGTGACTAATTTTACTCCAAGTCTATAAAGCATACCTTCAGCATAGGAATGACATTATTCCTTAAATATTACCCACACATACATCTCACAATGATTATAAATCTTGACAAGTTATGAGCTTTCTGTGGATACCTTATCCATAAAGAGTAGCATGTAAATACCCTGAAAGATGTATGCTTAGCACAGAGAGTTTGTCAGGTCTGAGGTAAGACTTGTTTGCAAAGAACCAGGATCCCTTTGCCTAAGAACCTCCATGACCAACATCTTGGAGCACACCAGTGGTCTCCTGGTATGGTGTCCTGTTTCTAACAGTGACCTATATCACAGGAAGAGGCAAGACTCCTGGAATGCACCTATTCCATTGTGTAATACTATACATTGAAGAAATGGGGCAGGATATTTGCTTCCGAGTCCAGTTAATGGACCAGTAATGATCATTATGAGGATTTCATGGTCTTACCCTCTCACCCATCAAGAAAGTTTCCATCCATAAAATCATGGCAACTAAGGTCATGTCTACACTAGCACTTATGTCGGCAAAACTTGTTGCAAAAAAGACACTCACCTCTGAGTGACATAAGTTTTGCCAGCATATGCGCTCATATGCGTGGTGCTGTTGGCGGGAGACACAATAATGCTGCTCACTGAGCTGGGTTTTTTTTTTTTGCTCTATCCCTTTGGCATAGCGCTCGTACAGCGGCACAGCTGTATCGGTGCCACTGTAGGCTTGTAAGTATAGACACGGCCTTAAAAAGATAATTTTTAACCTGGTGCCTGAACTTGGTTGGTCTGGTGGCCACCCAGGCTTGAGAAAACAAACTGAAGCCAGATAGGATGCAAAGGAATGAAGGCACTTGCTTATGCAAGAGCAAAAGGCTGGTAGAAAGCATGAATAGAGAGGAAGTTACTGAATTCTCTAAAGTCTAAAATGTCTCCGCTCAATGGCTCAAATGTGATCTTCCATTTTGTGCCATCGGAGTCCAGATTATTAAATGAATCTAACTTCTTGCAGAAACTTCCAAATGAAGAGATCAGAGGTGATTTTAAAGTGGTTATTAGTCATTTGGAATCAAAATTCTTATCCTGCAAACCAGCTGTGACAATGTATTGAGAAATCACTGGGGGAAAAAAATCACATACTTCCCTTTAGGTTCCTACTGCATGTAATAAGAGATGTCAGCTGTGAAATATCAGGCTACCTGTTTACACCTGCAAGTGGTGGTCAGGTACATGAGGCTCATGTACAAATAATGAATTGCTGCTTAAAACAAATGAGGTTTATTCTGTGTTTGTGATTACAGCATATTGTATCTTGTTCCAAATATCAAAAGAATGTGTTTTCCCCTTTCTCTGAAAGGGATACCAATATACCATGTAGTAGCATAGCAACACTAGTTAAATGGTAAGGATGCAAGGTATGTTTCTGCATAAACTAGGAAGAGTTCAGCATGTCATGCCAGCTAAATACTTTTAGTGCATTTTATTGACATCATATTTAATTTAATTTTTAATTTAAAGTGAATAAATTCAGTGCATCATCTGAAGCCTGAATTTTACGCTTTTCAGAAAGTATCTGCACATTTATGAGCCAAGCTGCAGATCTTCCTGCTTTCCTTGGTATATTTATTTTGAAATGTACTAATGTTAATGAAAATGCATTAGATTTATAGCTAGAGGGACTCATCTTTTCCCTCCAATGATTGTGTTGTATGCTGCATGTGAATAATTCCCCTGACTATGGATAGGTAACTTAGACTGCTAAGAGTGTGTTTGTTTACCTTGATTTAGCAGAGCATATTTCAGCTTGCCCACACTTTCAGCTTTGCCCCATCCACTAAGCTTTGCTCACACTTACCCCATCCATACTCAGTGATGCTGCCATATTCATCTGTAAAGGCCACGGCACTGATAACTACAGTAAATTGTCATAGAGGCTTTTTGTCTCTGTGGTTGATGGTGTCTCACTAGGTGTCCAATTTAAAGATCTCATAAACAGATGATATGAAAGCTTGCATTTAATTTTGAGGCTTGTCAGTCCTTTTTGAATGTTTGGTTTCTTTGCAATCAGAAATTGGAAGAAATGATGATTTAGACCCTGAGATTTTTCTACAGCAGACTTGGATGACATTGGAGGGTGTTGGGTTCCTAGTCCATTCTGATTTGTGACAGATTTAGATTATATTGACCAGAGAATAACCTTATTTTGTTTTCAGTCATTTTGTTGTTGTTACTCTTTTGCTTCTACAAAACTACTAATGTCATTCTTAATTCCTAGGCTGGGCCTCAAATGAAAGCTTGGACACTATGACAAGACTGTCCGTTGTAATTATTCTAAGATTTCTGGTGCAAGGTTGACCTCATTAGGTCCCAGCTGTCATCCAATAATATATATTACATTAACCTTAATCTTTGGATGTGGTGTCTTTCCACATTGCCTTTCACATGTCTAGATAGTTTTCAGTTACCATTACTAAAATTATGAAGTTGATCCTGAAACTGCGTGTCACTTCTTGCAGATGTAATGTATGACCTTCATAGCTGTATTGTGCTATTGGAACCCAGTGATAAACAACTTCTCTTGCTGGCATTTTTATTCCAATGGGCAGATGTACAGCCAATTATTTTTAAAAATGCCTTCCACTTGAGGAACTATTTTAGACACTGGCTAAGCAGTTAGAGAAAGTTGCTGCTATTGTTTCTATGTTTAGGAATAGAGCTGTGTAGGAAATTGATATTTTTAGTTCACTGGCAGTTACCAAAAAAAAAAAAAAGTCAACCTGAAATGAAAATTTTGAAAAACTTCTGATGTATTGAGAAGTTGAGAAATGCTTCATTTTCGGTCGAATTAAACATTTTGTTCAATCTGAAATGAAACATTTCCTTTCAATTTTGAATGTTTTAAAAATGTTTTCTAAATCATTTTTAAATAAAATTCAAGGACATTTCTTAATGGGAACTAATTTTGAATAAAAATGTCAAAACAAAACATTTTGATTATTTTTGTATTTTGTTTTTTTTAACTGAAACAATTTCATGAATTTGACATGAAGTAAACCCAAATCTGCGTATTTTTTTTTGTCCAAAACAAATTTTGTCCAAAAATGTCAACCAGCTCTATTTATGAACATATTAGCTGAGAATTACTTAAGAAGTTTCATTCTATGTAGCTTGAGGTTTGGCCACAGCACTGAGGCAGCCTATTCATGGTCAATGTCTATTCTGATTGGTCCAGGTAACTTCATGTCTTGAACATGGATTCATAAATCCTAAGAGCAGAAGGGACCACTGTGATCATCTAGTCTAATCTCCTGTATAACACAGTCCATAGAACTTCACCAAAATAACTCCTGTAGCAAATCTTTTAGAAAAAGCATCCAGTCTTAATTTAAAAATTGTCGATGGAGAATCTACCACAATACTTGTCAAATTGTTCTAATGGTTAATTACCCTTACTGTAAAAAGGGATGTATTGTTTCCAGTCCAGTTTCAGCTTCTAGATATTGGATCATGTTATACCTTTTTCTGCTCAATTGAAGAACCCATTATTGAATTATTGTACCCCATGTAGGTGTTTATAGACTGATCAAATCACCTCTTAGCCTTCTCTTTGTTAAGCTAAATAGAGTCTATTGCTATCAGGTTTCTAATCCTTCAGGTTCAGGTACAATTCTCCTGAGTCCTTTCCAATTTATCAACAACATTTTGAATTGTGGACACTAGAACTGGGCGCAGTATTCCAGCAGCAGGTGCACCAATGCTAAATACAGAGGTAAAATAACCTCTCCACTCCACTCCTACTTCAGATTCAGCCAAGGAAGGATCACATTAGTCTTTTTGACCACAGTGTCACACTAGGAGTTCATGTTCAGCTGACTATCCACCAGGACCACCAAATCTTTTTCAGATTCACAGCTTCCCAGGACAGAGGTCCCCATCATGTGAGTATGGCCTACATTCTTTGCTCCTAGATGTATATAGAATATACATTTTAATATAGCTAAATGTAGATGTTGTTAGCTTTCACCCAGCTTACCAAGCGATCCAGATCACTCTGAATCAGTGACCTGTCCTCTTCATTATTTACCACTCCCCTGATTACTGTGTCATCTACAAACTGTATCAGTGATGATTTTATATCTTCTTCCAGGTCATTGATAAAAATAGCATGGAGCCAACAACTGATCCTGGAGGAGCCCCGCTAAAACACCCCCTCTCAATAGTAATTCCCCATTTACAGTTACATTTTAAGACCTATCAGTTTGCCAGTTTTTAATCCAGTTGGTGCGTACCAGGTTAATTTTATATTCTAGTTTTTTAATATAAATATGTGGTGCCAAGTCAAACACCTTACAGAAGTATATTATATCCACGCTATTACCTTTATCAACCTTCATGCATTAAAAAAAAATCAAGTTTGTAGTTATATAAGTTAAGGCAATGCTAATCAAATCTCTGGGAGTAAAGTCCACAATTGCCATGGTCAGGAAGGAGATTTTACAATTGTTTAAAGTGCAGTATGTTATTTCTTTACTTTGCTGTAGTGCATGAAGTAGGATACTGGACTAGAAAGATGAGTTCCGTAATAAGGTTTGGAAACTATTTGCTCTTTTTGCTTACTATAAATAGATCTAGACCAATGTTTATTGCAAAGACTATAAATCAGAACTCTCAAAACGTCTCTTGTTGATCATACTAACAGTCATTCATAACTTTTCATTGGTTTGAAAAAAAATTGAAACAGGTTGGGGATCTATGCTTAGTCATACGGTTTTATTTTAAATATGGGATCCCTGATCTTTTAGTACAAAACAAACAACCCCCCCCAGTTTCTTCAAAAAGAGAGAAAAGGGCATTGTCATGTACCAAATGTTCATGCCAGTGCTCCACAGCTGTCGTGACAGGTGGTGTGGTCCAAAGAATAGGGCACTAATGTGCGAGTCAGGAGACCTGAGTTCTAACTTCAGTTTTGCCATCATCTTGCTATCACCTAACCGTTAAGGGCAAAGGGTGGCTGGTGTTGAAATACCCACATCCATTCAATTTATAGCTGAGACCCATTTGATCCTTTAGCCACGTTTCCTTGTCATAACCTCTTCATTTGGCCTGCAGCGCTGATTCAACTCTCCCAATCACTAAAAGTGCTGTTCACTTGACTTGGTCTTCAATGAGCACTGCTCTCTCTTTCTCTGATCTGTTGCTGAATTGCTCTCTCTCCAGCTATGAACCAATCTCTTTCAGCATCACCCCCATGCCCTGTCACTTCGCCTTTGTGTGACTTTCAGTCCAACAATGTTGATGACTTCTCTGCTCCTCTCCTCCCTGCCCTCTTTTCTGTTCCTTCCATTGATGTGGTTGTTGATTTTCTCCATGATTGACTCTTCTCTACCCTGGACTCTTTTGCCCCTCTCTCCCATCCTAAGGGCTGTCCATCCTGCCAAACCCCAGTCCTGACTGACCCCCAACATCTGTTTCCTTCACCCCGCACTTGCACTGTGTTGTGTCTGACAGAAACTCTGTGACGAGGCTGACTTCCTCCATTACAAATTAATTTTCTTCTCCTTCAGTTCTGCCATCTTCTAGCCAAACAACTCTAAGAATATAAGAACAGCCATACTGGGTCAGATCAATGGTCCATCTTCCCCAGTGTCCTGTCTTCCAACAGTGGCCAGTACTAGAGCTTCAGGATTAGTGTACAGGATAGAACAATTTTGGAGAGATCCATTCCTGTCTTTTTCTGTCAGTTAGATGTTTGGGGTCGCCCTGAGCATGGGGTTACACCCTAACTTTCTTGGCTAATAGTAATTCATGGACTTGTCCTTCATGAACTTATCTAGTTCTTTTTTTTGAACCCAGTTATACTTTTGGCCATCACAACATCTCATGACAATGAGTTCCATAGATTAATTGTGTGTTTGTGTGAAAAAGTTCTTCCTCTTGTTTGTATTGAAATTGCTGCCTATTAATTTAATTGGGTGACCACTGGTTTTGTATTGTGGGAAAGGGTAAATAAATAACACTTCTCTACTCACTTTTTCTACACCATTCATGATTGTATAGACCTCTATCAGATCCCTCCTTAATAGTCTCTTTTCTAAGATGAACAGCCCTAATCTTTTTTAGCTTCTTCTCAAATGGAAGCCGTTCCATACCTTTGTTCATGATTGTTGCCCTTCTCTGAACCTTTTCTAGTTCCACTATATCCTTTTTGAGATGTGGTGACCAAAACTGAATGCAGTATTCAAGGTGTGGGTGCACCATAGATGTATATAATGGCATTGTGATATTTTCTGTCTTGTTTTCTATCCCTTTCCTAATAGTTCCCAAAATTCTGTTAGTCTTTCTGACTGTTGCTGTGCATTGAGCTAAAGTTTTCAGAGAACTATTCATGACGACTTCAAGATCTCTTTCTTGAGTGATAACAGGTAATTTAGAGCCCATCATTACATGTGTGGTTGGGATTATTTTTCCCATTGTGCATTAGTTTGCACTTATCAGTGTTTAATTTCATCTGCCATTTTGTTGCCCAGTCACCGAATTTTGTGAGATCCCCCTTTAACTCTTCACAGTATGCTTTAGATGTAACTATCTTGAGTAATTTTGTGTCATCTGCAAATTTGCCAGAGGTACTTTTCCAATTTAATTGAATCCCAGTTGTCTTTTCACCACTTTTGACTGACTTCTCAAACCCTCCCCTCCTGCTTCCACTTCTCTCTGCACAGAATCTCGCCAAATTTTCCCAAGAGAAAATTGACAAATTATTATCTGACCTTCCCCTCCTATAAACCTTCTCCCTTGTCACAGATGCAGAAGTTTCTTGTCTGCTCTCTTCTTCTAACCTCTTGACGTGCCACAGTAACCCTCATCCCATCCCATCTCCTGGTCACCCTAGCGCCCACTCTCATCCCCTACTTTACTCTTCTCCTTAACTTCAGTCTCCTCTGGCACTCTCTCCTCACAATACAGGCATTCATTGGTTTCTTCCATTTTATAATCCTCATCCTTGAATCCATTCGGATCTTCCACTACTGTTTCATTTTCTTTTCATCTCTGAGCTCATTGAACATGCTGTTTACAGCCATTGTCTGGAGTTTCTCTTCTCCAAATCCATTTTAGGACCCTCCCCAATCCAGGTTCAGCAGCCCTTGTTTTCCACTGAACCCTCTCTCATCGAAAGTCTGGAATGACCTTTTCCTAGCCAAATCTCAGAATCAGTACTCTGTCCTCACTCTCCTTGACCTGTAAGCCATCTTCAACAGTCAGCTTTGCCTCCATTGGTTTCCATGACTCTGTCCTCTCCTGGTTCTCCTCCTATCTCTCTAATAGCTCCTTCAGTGTGTCCTTTGGAGGATCCTTCCCAGCTGCCCTTGAGCTTTTTGTGGGTGTTCTGCAGGGTTCTGCCCTCGGTTCCCTTCTCTTCTGCTCTACACCTTATCTCTAGGTAATTTCAACCACAAACACAAATTCAACTGCCATCTCTATGCTGATCACAGATCTATCTCTCTAGTCTAGTCCTGTCTTCTTCTGTCCAAACTAAATTCTCAACCTGTCTGACACCTTGTGGATGTCAACATGGCTAATAGAATTCCTTATCTTACCCCCCAAGCCCTGCCTGCTACCTTCTTTTTTTATCACTGTGGACACCACCACCATCCTGACCATCACTCAGGCCCATAACTCGAGTGTCATCCTCGAGTTGGACCTCTCTAGGTTCTTGCATCCAGGTTATGTCCAAAACTTTCCAATCTTTCTGTATAATATCTGTAAGATACAGCCTTTCCTATCCATCCACACAGCTCAAACACTCATCTAAGCTCTCATCTCAAGTGTCAATTATATTGCCATATACTTTTCTCTGGCCTTAACAAATGCAGTCTTACTCTGCTCATATCCATTCCAAATGCTGCTAGAAAGATCTTTCTCCTAGCCCATTGCTTTGGCGATATCACCCTGCTCTTTGCATCCCTCCACTGGCTCCCTCTTCCCTATTGCATCAAATATAAGCTGTTTGTATTCACTTTCAAAAGCCTTCATGACCTCTAACTGTTCTAACAACTCCTATTGTTGTGGACTGGGAAGCAGATGGTCTGGTCTAATAGTCAAGCAGGACTTGGATCTAGTGGGCAGAGCAGGCTTCCAGGTTGGGGAACAAAGCTGAGGGTCACCACCAGAGTCAATTGCTAATTACCACAGCCAGAGGTCAAGCCAGAGTCAGGAATCGAAGCTGAGGTCAGACAGGACTGGTACCTGGTGATGGAAGTGAGATAAAGGCAGGAACTGGAGGAGAGGAAAGCACAGTGGGAACAGGAGTGAAGGCAGAAGCTAGGAGCAGAGAAGGAATCAGGAACTGGGATGGGTGCAGGAGGCAAGCACAAGCATGGTCCAATGCAGCCACAACAGGAAATCACCTTGTTGGTTAGACAACTTCTTGTGCCTCCCTTCTGGCATAAATAGCATGGTTGGACCAATTGGTGGAGCTAAGGCAGTCCTCCAAACAGGGCTCCCACCAGTGGTGCCTTGGCTAAGGCTGTCATTCTACTAGCTTCTCAGACTTCCAGGTTTCAGCAAACATTGGGTAGAGGCCAGGATGCAGTGAGAAATTGCACCCATCATCTCTGGTTTATGTCAATCTGTCCATTTCTGCTGCTAATTGGCCCATGATGCTGGCTTCCATCACTCACTTGTTAAATTTTAAAACAAGCACCTTTGTGCTTTTTCATGTGCTGCCCATCAAGATTGCAAGGTACTTCTGATTAAATACCTGCCAAACGACCTCATTATTCATTTTCAAATTCCTCCTCAAAACTCTTCCATGACGACTACAAAAACTTGACACGGGTTAGACTGCTGGTGTGCTGATACCACCGCCTAGCATGCTGTCATAAATATAAAGGGAAGGGTTAGCTTTTTTAATTGTTCTTAAGATCCAAGAGTTTGGGTCTCTATTCACCTATGCAAATTGATGAGGATTTTTATCAAGCCTTCCCCAGGAAAGGGGGTGTAGGTCTTGGGGGGATATTTTTTGAGGGGGAGGGAGACATTTCCAAGTGGGCAGTTCCCCTGTTGTTATTGTTAGACACTTTGGTGGCAGCTTTTAACCTAAGCTGGTAAGAATAAGCTTAGGGGGTATTTCATGCAGGTCCCCACATCTGTACCCTAGAGTTCAGAGTGGGGAAGGAATCTTGCCCACATGCTGACCAATATTGTCTCATTGCTTCCTTTTCCTCCCTTAGCTGACTGTGGATCCATTTGTTGTCTCTGTCACAGTTCAGGGCAACTACACCTGTATTTCCCTTCAGTGGCCCAGCAGGGACACCCACCCTCAGGCTTCCAGCTCCACAGTAGTTGCCTTTCTTGGGAGGGAGGGGGAGACCCACAACTCACTCCCTGCTGACTGGTGTATTTCCAGGCTGCACGGTTCCCTGCCTTCACTGTTGTTCCCAGCAGAAACAGTCAAACACAGTTGCTAGCAGAGACAGTTAGCTGTGTGATTGCCTATCAGTTATGGATACCACACAGCTCTTTTTATGCAACCTATTTTATTCTTAAGGTAAAAGCACTATAGAAAAAAATATATTTAAAAGAACCTATACACATGCTAATAAACTCACCAGAGATTCCCCCCTCGCTCTGATAAGAGTTTGGGTTGGTAATTAATGCTTCTGACCCTTCCATAAGGATTGGGGCCCACCTTGGACCAGAAATGCTATCCGTATACTGGATCAGAAAAGAGGCCATGAGTCTGTTTAAAACGAGGCAATTTACCCAGAAATCCTTTTTGTCTCTTGGTCACTGGTGAGTCTAGTTTGTAGAAGTATATATGGACCTTTCAAGGGGGATGGCTTCAAAGGAGGAATTACATTTGCATCCCCTTCCTAGAAAGAGGTTATAATGCTGTGTACACAATTGTATTTTTAATAAAATGGGCCGAAAGGTATTAAAACTAATTTAGTAAGGATTAAGTTAATTCAGTAAAGTTTATCTTAATTCTATAAGGCTTTTCCAGGCTACTGAAAGTCAGTCTTTCATAGGCCAGGTCTACACTAGTGAGCTTACAGTGGTGCAGCTATATGATGCAGCTGCACCGCTGTAAGATCACTTGTGTAGCTGCTCTATGCCAATGGGAGAGAGCTCTCCTGTCGACATAATAAAACCACCTCCACGAGTGGCCATAGCTGTGTTGGTGGAAGAACATAGTGCTGTGCAAGCTACCACTTATGCCAGTGAAACTTACGTCGCTCAGGGGTGTGAGGAACAGTCACATTTAAATAGGACTCATTTACGTTTAACACATGAAGGCAAGCACTTGAATATTGACAAAATGTACAACTGCTTATCTAAAAATGCTGGAAATCTAAATACTAAGATGGGTGCACTAGAGTGCCTGGCACTAAATGAGGATTTTGATATAATAGGTATCACTGAAACTTGGTGGAATGAAAAAATCAATGGAACACAGTAATACCAGGGTACAAAATATATAGGAATGATGGAGTAGGTGGTGCTGGTTGGGGAGTGGCACTATATGTGAAAGAAAGAAAGTCAAATGAAGTAAAAATCTTAAATGAATCAAACTGTACCATGGAATCTCTGTAGATAGAAATTACATACTTGAACAATGAGAGTATAAGCAGTAGGAATATACTACCGCCTACCTGTCCAGGATGGCAACAGAGACTGTTAAATGCTCAGGGAGAATAAAGAGGCTACAAAGGCAGAAAACACAACAATAATGGGGGATTTCACCTATCCTCATATTGACTGTATGTATGTCATCTCAAAAAGGGATGCAGAGATAACATTTCTAGACATCTTAAGCAACTGCTTCTTGGAGCAGCTAATACTGGAACCCACCAGAGGAGAGGCAATTCTTGATTTAGTTGCAAGTGGAGCACAGAATCTGGTCCAAAAGGTGAATATAGATGAACTGCTCAGTAATAGCAATCATAATGTAACTAAATTTAACATCCTTGTAGGTGGAAAAATTCTGAAGAAATCCACTGCAGTAGCATTTAACAAAAAGGGGTACTACACAAAAATGAGAAAGTTAGTTTAATGGAGATTAAAAGGAATAATCAGGGTGAAATGCCTGCAAACAGTATTTTAAAACACCATAATGGAGGCTCAAACTAAAAGTATACCCAAAATTAATAAATAAATAAATAAAAAGAACCAAACAAAAAATGCCACCATGGCTAAACCACAGAGTAGAGGCAGTTAGAGACAAAAAATGCATTCTTTAAGAATTGGAAGTCAAATCCTACTGATGAAAATAGAAAGGAATTGGCAAGTCAAGTATAAAAACATATTAAGGCAGCCCAAGAAAGAATTAAGAGCAACTAGCTACGGACACAAAAACGACTAGCAATTTTCTTTTTAAGTACATCAGAAGCCTGCCGCATGATCTGTGGGGCTCTCAAGGAAGACAAGGCTGTTGCGGAGAAGCTAAATGCTTTGCATCTGTCTTCACTACAGAGGATGTGAGGGAGATTACCAAACCTGAGCCATTCTTTTTAATAAGTGACCAGGACCAGATGCTATTCACTCAAGAGTTCTGAAGGAACTCAAATATGAAATTGCAGAACTACTAACTGTGGTTTGTAACCTACTGCTTAAATCAGCCTCTGTACCAGATGATTGGAGTATCGCTAATGTAATACATATTTTTAAAAAAGGCTTCAGAGTCAATCCTGTCAATTACAGGCCAGTAAGCCTGACTCCAGTACCAGGAAAATTGGTTGAAACTATAGTAAAGAACAGAATTATTAGATGTGTAGAGGAACATGATATGCTGGGGAAGAGTCAACACAGCTTTTGTAAAGGAAATCTTGCTTCCCCAATCTATTAGAATTCTTTGAGGGTAACAAACCTGGGGATAAGGGTGATCCAGTGGATATAGTATACTTGGACTTTCAGAAAGCCTTTGACCAGCCTTGCCAAAGGTTCTTAAGGTAACTCTTAAGAGGCTTACCAAAGGCTCTTAACCCATGACTGCTTAGTTGGCTTAAGAGGGAAGGTCCTGTCATGGACAAGTAAGTGGTTAAAAGATAGGAAACAAAAAGTAGGAATAAATGGTCTGTTTTTATAACGAATAGATAAATAGTTGAGTCCTCCTAGGATCTGTAGTAGGACCTGTGCTGTTCAACAGCCTTATAAATGATCTGGAAAAAAGGGTAAATGTGAGGTAGCAAAATAAATACAAAATTACTCAAGATTTTTAAGTTCAAAGCTGACTGAGAAGAGTTACAGAGGAATCTCACTAAACTGGGTGACGGGTTGGATCACAGAACCCCCCTGGGAGTTGCCAGCTGATGTGCCAAGACTACTTCTGCTCCTGCTTTCCTGCCTGTCAGCTTAGGACTTCAGTGCCCTGCCTGGTTTGACCCAGACCCACTAGCCTGCTGCATACCCAGACCCAGGTCTGAACCACATTCTCTGACAGCTGTAGGCTTAATTGAAAGCAACTTAGGAAGCGTCCTGTCCTTGACACTCAGATGCCCAACTCCCAGTGGGGTCCAAACCCTAAATAAATCAGTTTTACCTTGTATAAAGCTTATAGAGGGTAAACTCATAAATTGTTTGCCCTCTATAATACTGATAGAGAGGTATGCACAGCTGTTCCCCCCCCAGGTATTAATATATACTCGGGGTTAATTAATAAGTAAAAAGTGATTTTATTAAATACAGAAAGTAAGATTTAAGTGGTTCCAAGTAGTAACAGACAGAACAAAGTGAATTACCAAGCAAAATAAAACATGAAAGTCTAAGTCTAGTACAATAATAAAACTGAATACAGATAAAATCTCACCAGTTCCAGCTTCCTTTTACAGACTAGTCACTTTCTAGTCTGGGTCCAGCAATCTTTTTGAGGATACCCCCTGTAGTTACTGTCCTTTGTTCCAATTTCTTTCAGGGGGTGGAGAGGTTCTCTCTTTAGCTAGCTGAAGACCAAATGGAGGAGTTTCCCAGAGGTTTAAATAGACTTTCTCTTGTGGGTGGAGACCCCCTCCTCTCTCCTATGCAAAGCCCAGCTGCAAAATGGAGTTGTGGAGTCACCTGGGCAAGTCACATGTCCATGCATGATTGAGTTCCTTACCAGCCAAGCCACATTCCTGGTAAAGCACAGATGTGGAGTGGTGTCTCCAAATTCATTGTTGGCTTAAGGGCTTTTTGATTGGGCACTTACTGAGAATAGTCTTTTCTCAGAAAGCTGACCAACTGCTTCACTAAAACCTGCTTAGAATCAGACACGTATACAGCCAATATTCATAACTTCGAATACAAAAATGATACATGCATACAAATAAGATTAATAGATTCAGTAGATCATAACCTCTACAGAGATATGTTATATGGCATATGTAGCATAAAACATATTCCAGTTATGTCGTATATATACATTCATAAGCATATTTCCATAAAGCCTTATGGGGGGCACCATCATAAAATATAGTGTTGAAAAGTGCATGAAGGAAAGTGCAGGGGAAAACAAATCCTAACTATACACACAAAATAATGAGGTCTAAATTAGCTGTTACCACTTGAAGAATATGGAGTCATCATGGATAGTTCCCTAAAACCAACTACTCAATCTGCAGTGGCAGTCAAATGGGCTAACAGAATGTTAGGAACATTAGGAAAGGGATAGATAATAAAACAGAAAATATCATAATGACACTCTATAAGTTCATGGTATGTCCACACCTTGAATACTGCATGCAGTTCTGGTCATCTCATCTCAAAAAGGATGTATGAGAATTGGAAAGGTTCAGAGAAGGGCAACAAAAATGATGAGGGGTATGGAACAGCTTCTGTATGAGAAGAGATTAAAAACACTGGGACTTTTCACCTTAGAAAAGAGGTGACCAATAGGGGGATGTATGACAGAAGTCTATAAAATCATGAATCATATAGAGATAGTGAATAGGGAAGTATTATTTAACCCTTGTCATCACACAGGAACTAGGGGTCACTTGATAAAATTAATAGGCAGCAGGTTTAAAACAAACATAAGGAAGCATTTCTTCACACAACGCACAGTCGACCTGTGGAACTCATTGCCATGCAGTGTTGTGACCCCCCCCCCATTAGCCCTCCCCCCCTGGGTTCAAAGAAGAATTAGATAAATTGATGGAGGATAGGACCAGCAATGCCTATTTTCCAAAATGTCAGGGACGTAACCCAATGCTCCAGGTGTCCCTAACCTCCAGCTGCTAGAAGCTGGGACTGGACAACTGGACATGGATCTCTCGAAACTGCCCAGTTCTGTTCATTACCTAGGAAGCCTCTGGCACAGGGCACTGTCTGAAGACAGCTCACTGCCAGAGCCTTTTCCTGATGCCGGTGTCTTTCACTGTGGTAGGGAAAGGCTCTGGCAGCAGGACACTACACTACTAAAAACAGCAGTACTGACATGGGAGCACTGCTTGGGTTTATAGGGTATATACCCTGGAGCATAGGCGCTGACTTCTAATGTCACTGGTGGGTGTTCGACCCCTCTCTGCCCCTGGCCCTGCCCCAATTCGACCCCTGCCCCGCCCCTCCAGCCCCCATTCCAACCCCTTTCCCAAAGTCTCCACCCCCTCCCTGCCCCATTCGACTCCTTCCGCAAATCCCGGCTCTGGCCCCGCCTCTTCCCTGCCTCCTCCCCTGAGCACGGCATGTTCCTGCTCCTCCCCCCTCCATCCCGGAGCTTGCTACAGCTGTTTAGCGGCGGCAAGCGCTGGGATGGATGGGGGAGGAGTGGGGATGCAGCACACTCAGGGGAGGAGGTGGTGGAGGTGAGGTAGCGGGGCAGGGCAGGGAGCTGCTGGTGGGTGTAGAGCACCCACTAATTTTTCCCCGTGGGTGCTCTAGCCCAGGAGCACCCACGGAGTCAGTGCCTATGCCCTGGGGTTCAGGTATGTAGGACACTCTATTCACCTTAGCCAGGCCTCACCATCTACATTGCTATTTATACCCATGCTAGATTGGCAGGCAGTGACTGTACTCTACACTCTGCCGCAAACGTAGACCTACCCTAAAAGTCCCAGTGAAGAAGAGAAACTATTATTCTTTATCAGTTCTCCCCACTCCCATAGTCTGATCTTTTGTCTCAGTGTCAGATCCAATTCCCGTAGTAGTCTATTGGAGTTTTTTACTGATTTTAGTGAAGCAGTGTTTTGGGCCTTAATAGACATTTCCGTGGTACTCTGCAGCAGAAAGACTTTGTATCTACAATCTGCCAGCAGATGGCAATAGCGTAGGAGTTTGAAAATATCTCCGTTAAGAAGAGCACCTTTGCCACCAATTGTTTGTGTTCTTGGTGTGCAGAATCCTGCTCTTAAATCTGACAAAGAATTGTGAACGCAATATTTTTCCTGTAAGAAAGTTTATCATCTCATTAGGAACTTTCTGATCTATTAGTAAATTTTGGAAGTGTTTTGTTAGCACTGACTTTTCCCAAGTATGTGAAAATGCTGTTAACTCTGCTATTATGTTAGTGAGAATAGTTACTAATAAAATTACAGATTGCTTACACAGCACAATGTTGTTGTTTACATAGCATTTTCCTAGGGCCTCAAAAGGCACTCATCTATCATCTATTATTGTTTACTGAAGTCCTTTACTAAATAGGCAGGAAGGTCTCTTCAAGATTCTTCCGGTTACAGATTATAATCTCTGGAAAAAAAAGCAATGACAATATGTCTGGTGATAGCAAGTGGGCTTCCACCATAGCTGAGCTCTCATTAAAACTCTCGTCTCCTGACTTCTGTTTTTTTTCTTTTCATTTCTAACAATACAGTGTTTAGCACTTATATGGACCTCCCCTGCTCTACATCTCAAAGTGTTTTTCAAGGATAGGTTAGCATCATCTCTATTTTCACGGATTGGGATACTGAGACAAAGATATTTAATGACCTGTCTGATTTCACAAAAAGAAAAGGAGTACTTGTGGACCCTTAGAGACTAACAAATTTATTTGAGCATAAGCTTTCGTGAGCTACAGCTCACTTCATCGGATGCATTTGGTGGAAAATACAGAGGGGAGATTGATATAGGAAGTCAGTGGCAGAATCAGGGTTAGAAGCCAGGTGTCCTGATTCTCAGTCTGGTGTACTGATCATTGGATCATGAAGCCTCCTATTTACACTTCATCCCTCCTGGCACCCTAAGAAAGAACTTCCTTCCTACTTCCTAATCTATGGAATAACCAGACTCATATTTCTAGGGGTGGGATTTTTAAAAATGCCCAGTTAGGTGCCTAGCTCCCATGTGTATGTAAGGCAGTTCTTTATATCTTACATTAATGATGGCATGTGGATTCACATATCCCCCCAGGTTTCTGCCTTCCATTTAGCATGGAGGTTTTCAAACTGTCGCCTCCTGCTAGGAGCCAGTTGAGTGGAAGCTGGTGGGAGCCACCTGGCCCACTTGGGCCCCTAGTTCTCCGTGCTATGGGAGCCGGGGCATCTCTGCACACCTGGGCGCTCCCCAGGCAGGGCAGGCAGCACAGCTGTGAGCTGCGCCCCGAGGTGCTCTTGACTCTCTCCTAAAGGAGCCCAGTATCAGCTGGCAACACTTCCTGGAGCTGGCCCCGACCATGGAGGTGGAGCCCAGCTGCCATGAGATGCTCCCGAAGGGCTCACTCACTGCTACCCTGGTGCTCCTGGCTCAGCTGCTGCTCCTCCAGAAGCATGTGTGGGGTGGTCATATGCCCCGTCTCTTCCCAAAACCCTTAAATTGGGCCCCCCTCTCCCACTATCCAGAGTTACGTGTCCTTTCTGAACCAAAGGATACAGCTTCCTTATTGCATTATATTAAAACAGCTTAGATGACACCTTGTCGACCAGCTTAGCAGTAGCACAATGTGCTACCATGTGGGGATCAGAGTTTGAGAGCCTAACCCTTTTGTTCCTAAGATCTGCCTGGGGGCTTGCAAATGTGTTGTAGAGACAGCTTGCTCCAGGTGGTTTAGGGTCACTGTGGGTTACCTGGTTGATTTAGGAATGGCATCCACCTGCTGCTGCACTATACAGTTTTATGGTGGGAGGAGGGAAGAAATAAGAAAGGAAAAGGGGTGATAAGAGGATCTTTGTGGTTCCAAGATGGACTCAAAACCACACCATGGCCTGGGAGGAATAGCAAAACAAACAGCAACCTCAGCTAAATACTCTGAGGCATTTCCCCTCAGAAGTTGCTTCAAAGACAATCATCCGGTTCATGGACTTTCAAGAGGAAAAAGCCCATTTTTCTTTCAAATATTATTGGTGTTTGTGTTCTGGCAGTACCCATAATGCTCTAGGGGCTTTCCCCTGACACATGAAGACAAAGTCCCTGCCTCTAAGAGCTCACAGTCTTCGAAAATAAGCAACATGCAAAGGGTGGGGCAGAGAAATCAAATATATAATCAAAATATAACCAACATGTAATAACCATCAGCTATCCTGAAATGGCCCCAGCCAATGTTCGTTAGCCAACTGCTTGGAGGTATCTTGGCAAGATGAGCTTGAAAAGGGATTTGAAGGAGGAAGAATAGTAGCCTCATTGAACAATTTTGGAGAGGGGGGTGTTGCAAGTAAGGGGCATCATAGAAGAAGGTGGGAAGACAGTTGAGAGAAGTGGACAAAGGTGGAGTCAGTACCGCCCAACCCCAAATATTCAAACATCATGAGAGAGGCTTGAAAATAATGAGATTATGTTCAAACAATAAATGTTTTTTTTATTTGCCTTCTGCTTTTTGAGCCTTTAGGTGCACTGGGGTCACATTTGGAAGCTTTCTCCACAGCCATGAGGGCTAGGAACTTATTTTTTCTTTAAGAATGAAGGCTGAAATCATCACATATCACTTGACTCCAGGAGCTGGGGCTTTAAGGAAATCAACTATTATCATGAGACTTATGACAAAATCGTTGGAGTTGGCAACACTATGGGAGCAGCGGGTGCATTGGCAACCCTCCCGCTTTCGCTGGGAGGCTCCTGGAATCATGCTCTATCTCCCAGAGGCTACTTCAGCCAACCCAGGAGATTTTGGGTGCTAACAGTTCGGCGCGGCAGCGGAGCTAAGACAGGCTCCCTTACCTTCCTTGGCTCTGTGCCACTCCCAGAAGCATCCAGCACCATTCCTGCAGCCCTGATGGGGAGGCGATCTCTGCGTGCTGCCCCTGCCCCGAGCGCTGACTCCGCAGTTCTCATTGGCCGGATACCCCCGGCCCTCCTGTCCTAGGAGCCACTGCCAGAGAGATGTGCCGGTCGCTTTTGGGAGCCACCCAAGGTAAGTGCTAACCCCTTGCCCCAGCCTGGTGAAAGTGAATGAGGATGGGGGAGAGCAGGTGACAGAGGGAGGGGGTGTGGAGGGTGGAGCCCTGGGGAAGAGGTGGGACAGGGGCATGGCCTCAGAAAGGGTGGGGCAGGGGGCAGGGCAAGAATCTTTGTGTTTGCGGGATTAGACAGTTGGCAACCCGATGGGCAGCACAATAACAGAAAAGAGTAGATTGCGTGGGAGAGGCAAAGCTGTGAGGGGGCTTGGAGGGGAAGAAAAGAAGGTTGAACTTGCTGCAGTGACAGTGGTGGAGTCAGTGGAGTGAAATGGTGAGGGGGCTGAAATTAGTGCAGGAGCTGCATTATGTCTGGGCTGGAGGGCGTGGAGGGTGATGTGATTTGTTTGTTATGGAAGCAAGGGAGGAGAAGGCTGCAGTAATCAAGACTTTTCTCTTTCGGTGTAACAGATGATGTGGGTGGTGAATCCTCCCCTCCCCACAACCAGAAATGTCCTGACTTCTGGCTTGCTAGCAAACAAGTGCCTATGTATTCATAGGCTTTCATGCCACACATATGGCATTTATTGAATCTAATTCATGCTTGTTGGCTGACATGAGTAAGTGAACTTGGGTGCAGGGGAGGGAGTACATAATCGATTCCATATCTAACATGAAGGGTATATTTTTACTCCTTTTTTCTGTGTCTTCTTTAGGTCTGTTGCCCATACCCATTGTACAGTTGCAGTGCTGAATGCTGATGAGACCAGGCTTACTGCAACTGGCAATTGTAACATATAAGGTAACAAATGATTGGATCAGGAGGCATTACCTAATCATCTCTGGTTATTTTTGTTGTAGTTTTTGCAACTTCTATTACATACAGAAAGATAATGCTAAGTACCAGCTGCTGCAAGAATGAGTTTCAGCCTTAAATCCAATATCATGTCTGTGGGACTGACTCTTGGGTAATGAGTTTTTTGTTTGCATTTTCCTTAGAAGCCACCAGAGCGTTCCATTGCCAAGTGTCAATTGTCTGCTAGTGCCAAACTCATCATCTTCTGGGTGGCATGAAACACAGGTGTTTGCTCCACTGACTGCCTTTCCAAAATATAAAAAAATAGATCTCCTCATTGATGCAATATCTTACATATAAGGGGCTGTGTAGAGGAGTTCCGACTGCAGTCTAGCAATATGTGAGTTTAGTGCTTTAAAATAACTGGAAGTGTTTAGTAAAATAGACTGTTTGCAAAGATGTAATGTGTGTGTGGAGGGGAAACCTGTACTCGAGTCCAGATCATCTTTATTTTCTGCTCATACAGCGCCTAGCATGATGTGGTCCTGATCAGTGACTAGGGCTTCTTGACCCTGCTGCAGTAAAAATAATAAAATATTCAGTCTTCAATGAGTGGTTTAACTTAAGTAATAATACCTTACTCTTTAACTAGCATATTTCATCCATAGATTTTAAACCACTTCACAAAGGAGGTCAATATCATTGGCCCAATTTTATAGTTAAGGAAATTGAGACACAGAGCAATGATGTAATTTGCCCAAAGTCATAGCGCTCATGGGGCAGGTGACTGTATCAGTTTACACTTCATGGGTACTGTGACGTTGCACTCTATATGATTTTTCAAAAATATGCTAATGAGTGTGAATACAATGTAACTGGAATATGCTTTATGCAAAAGGTCTCTTGTAAGGTATCATTACAAAGCTTATAATCTACTGATGTGGTCATCCTATTTGTATAAATGTATCACTCTTGCATCTGAAACTAGAAATATGAAATATAACTCAGAGGTACTATTGTAGTTATGCAAAGTGTGGGCCATTAATGGTGGTTTGGAATCTTAATGGCTCTCATTAACCAGGACAATTGACTGTAGATGGCTCTGTTTTACTTGCAAGTCTTCCTGTATATCTGTGTGCTGGCAAGTGGATAATGAAGTCTTACAGTGACATGTGATCATGTAACCTGAACTGGAATCCATCTTTAACCTGGTGCTTTTCCATTGAGAAGTAGGGTTCAGAACCCAGAGGGACAAAGGATTCCCACCTTGTGCAAAAGATATAGAAGTGGGTGGAACAGAACAAAGGGGAGCGGCCATCACAAGAAATCCCCTAGCTACCACCTGAGCTGGAACAAGGGGAAAGGATTGTGCCCAGACTAGGAAGGCATCCAGTGTGTGACAGAAACTTATTGAAACATCTCTGAGGGTGAGATTTTATCTGTTTTCAGTTTCTTAGTGTATTAGCCATAAACTTGTGTGTTCTATTTTATTTTACTTGGTAATTCACTTTGTTCTGTCTGCTATTACTTGGAACCACTTAAATCCTGCTTTCTGTATTTAATAAAATCACTTTTTACTTATTAATTAACCCAGAGTATGTATTAATACCTGGGCGGGCAAACAGCTGTGCATCTCTCTCTATCAGTGTTATAGAGGGTGAACAATTTATGAGTTGACCCTGTATAAGCTTTATACAGAGTAAAATGGATTTATCTGGGTTTTGGACCCCATTGGGAGGTGGGCATCTGATTTTTTAAAAATGTGATGTTTAGGGTTTGTGGGGTGCTCAGAAACTTCCCTTCCACAGGGAACCCTAATGAACTGAGCCTCGGTGCACCACTGTGAGGTAGGGAAGAATTATCCATATTTTACAGATGAGACACAGGAAGAGTAAATAACTTGCCTAAGGCCACACAGAAAGTCTGTAGCAGAGATGGGAATTGAACTCAGATCTCCTGACTCCCAGTCCAGTGCCTTCAACACAAAAATATCCTTCTTCTGAATTTTTGCCTTTGAGTCTTGCTGGCTAAAATTATATATAACATCCAGATTTGGCAGGCTCAGACCTAATGAAAATAGGGAATGTCTTCCCCAGGCTGGTCATCCACCCCTCTTGGATCCTTTCAGATCTCAGGAAGCATCACTGACACAGCAAAAAGGCTTGTGGGGTAGGAGGTAGCCAGTGTTAGATGAGTAGAGGCAGGAAGGTGGTGCAGTCATAGAAAGAAAAGGTCTTTGAGGTAAGTAGAAGGATTAACAGCCAGTCTGTCCAGTATTTTGAATAAGGAAATGAGTGATACTCCAAAGTGAAAGCAGCTGGGTTCACTATAATATGCAATCATCACAGCTGCTTTCAGTCTGGAGTGCAAAATGAAGAAACAGAAGCATTTCTGTCACTGAATTCTTCAGTGGTGATATAGAACACAGGGTGACAGATATGGCAATTTTGTGCAATATCTTTGGGAGATCTTACTGTGTTAAGTGTATGTATCATTGTGGACCAGGTAATTCTGGGGGGAGGGTGACCACAGCCTTCCAGGAACTAAGAACAGTGAAGGTTGACGAGGCAAATTCACTCAGATTGTAACACGGCCAGAAGACGTACCACCTCCTGAAGATGCTTGCCTATTTTCCAACTGCATTTTCCAGAGGCCAACAGTCAAAGAAAGGACTTCTGGATAAATAGCCTGAGTTTAAAGCAACTCAGAGCCTTCTTTCTGTTCCAGGGAGACCCCAGTCCTCCTTTGCATGGAGGTTCTTGTTCTGAGGAAAAGGAGTACTTGTGGCACCTTAGAGACTAACAAATTTATTAGAGCATAAGCTTTCGTGAGCTACAGCTCACTTCATCGGATGCATTTGGTGGAAAAAACAGAGGGGAGATTTATATACACACACAGAGAACATGAAACAATGGGTTTATCATACACACTGCAAGGAGAGTGATCACTTAAGATAAGCCATCACCGGCAGCAGGGGGGGAAAGGAGGAAAACCTTTCATGGTGACAAGCAAGGTAGGCTAATTCCAGCAGTTAACAAGAATATCAGAGGAACAGTGGGGGGTGGGGTGGGGGGGGAGAAATACCATGGGGAAATAGTTTTACTTTGTGTAATGACTCATCCATTCCCAGTCTCTATTCAAGCCTAAGTTAATTGTATCCAGTTTGCAAATTAATTCCAATTCAGCAGTCTCTCATTGGCACTCCTGTTGTAGTGTCCGGTTTTTAAATATTACCAGGTTGGCAACCCTACTATAGCTGAACGCAGATTAAATGTTAGTGTTACATAAATGAACGCTACATACATAAACGAACAAAGTGTCTGCATTTTGCCCCAGACAAAATGCAGATATCTACATTTTCAGTGATGGAAACAGCTTCCAATTAAAACATATATAATAAGAGTCTGTCCATCATTGAAAAGCAGTTTTATATAGGAACTAGCTTAGGGCCCAGTCAGCAAGCCCATGGAGAGTGGAATTCCCATTGACCTCCAGGGGCATTCCCTTTGATTTCAAAAGGAGTTATGCATGAAAAAGTCTTGTAGCATTGAGTCCAAATTTTGTAAAGTGTTCTGGGATCCTTTGGGACTAAAGGTTCTTCATACATGTGAGAAGAATTATTGTTGTTGTGCCTAATATTAGTGTGAGTCTAAATATTTTGTACCTACTTGGAATCTAAGTACAGTATAATTGAATTGAGAGTTCAAAGAATGTAATACATAATTTTGTTACAAAGCAAAGCCTAATGACACCATTGCAGTTGGCTTTAGGCCAAAACCAGATGCCTCTCATAATTAATTGGCTTGTTAGCTAATTAGGAGGAAAGCATATGACTTGTATTAAATGGTGTCAAGTCAGTCTTAACAGTGGTCAGTGCAGGTTTACCTCCAGGCAGAGCCGTCCCTTGGGTACAGCGAATCGGCGTGACTGCCTTGGGCCCCGCGCTTTGCAGGGTGGGGCGGGGGCAGAGCCAGGGTGAGCACCTGGGTATGTCGGTGTTACAACCACTTCACTGGTTGGATTTGCTTTGCATTGTATTAGTGGATATGCTCCTCTTCACCAAAGCAATAACTTATTTCATTGGGTATTTGGTGATCTGTGCTTTTCACTTATAAACATGAAGACTTAGCGATAGCTTCTGTGCTGTCTCCAGAGGCTTATGCCACCTTCATTCTTCCAGATTCTCCCTGTACTGGGAAGCTAGTGTGGCCACTGGTATAAATTAGAACAACTAGGGAGGCAACCAGACCCAGGCTACATATGGACTGCAGAGCCTTTATATGTCCCCTCATACACCGAGCCCCACTCCTGGCTCACCCGCTTCAAGTAGGGCAAGAGAGTGCTATCTTCACCAGCCCTAAGCATGCTGCTTCTGCCCCAGCAAAATTCTCCTTTTGGCCTATTGTGTCTCTTTCTCTCTCCATGTGAAGGCACCCTCATAGGTTGATGAGCTGAAGCAGATGTAGGGTAGAGGTTAGTGTTAGTGGTGGAAATCACACTTTGAGTCTAATTCATTGTGATGTGGAGATATTTTAAAATTTTCTGTGTTAAGAGCTCCGTGTAAAGAGCTATGCAGAGGAAATCATTTGCAGGGAGCACAAATTGTATTGATCCTATAAAACCTAGGAACTATGTTATAAATTCTGGAGCTTCATCTATTGGCACTCTGATATTAACTATTTACGTACATAGACAGCTATCGTTTAAAGAGCACTCCTGTAACACTGTGCTTCAGCTGTGATGGCAAATGGTATTTCTCATTTTTTCCCTCCACCATTAGGCCCATGAAGTCTCACCCAGAAAAATTGCTCTGGGAAGTAGACAATTTAATAAACTCTGGTTCCCTCCACTCAGAAAGAGTGTAATTTTTTTTTATTTGATGCTATGAGTAACTTTTTATTTTTTCTTGGGCCTGGACTGTGTCCCAAGAGTTCATGCCTTGTGATTTCTAGCCTGGATTATGCACCTCCACTGGGACTTCCCTTGGCGACTATTTGGTGCACAATGCAGCTTCTCACCTGTTTGGTGGTGTCAGTCTCATGGAAATTATTATGCCATTTCTCAAGACAACTACACTAGCTTCCTAACTGCTGCCATGTGCAAGTTAAGATGTTGACTTTGGTCTAAAAACCCTATATTGGGTCGAGTCCTGGCTGTTTTAGAGACTACCTCTATTGACTACCATATCAGATGAGAGAAGGCCACTGAGCTAACAGTTTGGAGACTGTGGCAGGTAATATTTTCTTGGGGAAGGGCCTTTCATTCTGGAATTCATTGCCCTGCTGAACTGACAGATCCAGAGTCTGCTGATCTTTAGGGGATAGTGCAAGGGAGGGTTTTGTTTGAAATGAGTGGCTTGGGGGGGAGTGGTGAGCTTTGTAGCAAGTTAGTGGGGAGAATGTTATCTTTTCTGCTTTTAGTTAAAAATAATTAAAATTGCATATAATTAAACATAGCATAGGCACTGTGGGACCTGGTAACTCTGTGCATGTTACACATTAAAGGATGGTTCTATAGTAATGGTGTAGTAATTATCAGGGCTTTTGTCATTTGTGTCTGAAATATTTCATGTTGTGAATATGGAACAGCAAAAACAAATCTGCTATCCTTCAGTCCAAGGCCCTTCATTACCCCCTCCCCCCCATCCCACTTAAACCTATCATTCAAAAAAAGGTGTCTTCTCTCACCAGGCTATCCTGGTAAATAAAGGAAAGAAAGAAAGCCCACCTAGTCACACTGGAAAAGACCTGTAATTCATTATAGCAATGTCACCAAAATCTAGTGTGGAGGGGGGGAGGTAAGTGTTACAAACTGCAGATTTATGCAAGTTTTTAATAGTGGCTTGCCAAGAGAGTCAGTATTCTTTTCAGAAGGAATCTTTCTTTGTGTCTTTTGATATTTAAAGAGCTGTAATTACAATGGCAAAGCTTTGAATTCTTTTTTTTCTGTCCTCTTATACACACTAATTTATGGACCAATCCAACATTACAGACAACCTAATGAAAGAATCACACACTCCCTTTATATATATGTATGTGTATATATATATATATAATTTTCCTTTTTACAGTTTCACTTGTGTGGATGAATGCAAAGTAGTTGATGCTATAAATAAGTTTAATGATGTATCTCGCCCCTCAATTGCTGGTTGTTGATGCTGCAGTCCTGCATAATAGGAGAAGAAAGGAACTGAATTTAAATCTTTATCTGTCTGCCTCTTTCTCTCTCACTCATGATCCAAAAGGCTCCTCCAACTAGTAAATTCAAATGTTCCTCTTTTGTTTTTTTCCTTCATATTTAAAGCTCTTAACATGATTCCCCCCCATACCCCTTGTTTTGTTTTTTGTTTAGCATTGTGAAAAAGATCAAAATTATATCAGTGAATGCTGGTCAGTTCCATCAAAATATGAATATCCTCTTTAAAATAATGCTGTCTTCTTTTTAACTGGCCAGAGTTGTTGGAGAGCAGCAGCAGCAGGAAAAGGGTGGAGAAGCTGCTGTGAGATTTGTGCTACTGTCTGTGAAATATCCCCAGGCTGAAATATCAGACAATTTCAGATAAAGTGCACTGTGACGGGGTGTACCAACCCTGCACGGGGCCAATGGGGCGTGACCAATCACTGTGGGCCCAGGAAACCACACCCCCTCATCCCTGCTGGGCATACTTAGTGTGGAAGGGACAGATAAAAGGAGGCAGTCCAGCTCAGTCTGGGTTGGCTGAGGAGGAGGAAGGACATGTGCTGCAGTCTCCTGCAGAGGTCCCTGTGACTCTCCAAGCGGTGGGAAACATGGACCTGGACTACACTGCAGACGACCAGCTGACCAAGGAGACTGACTGGGACGCTGAGCTGCTGCCAGCCGAAGAGATGCCTGAGATGAGTTGCGGTAGGAAGTGACCCAGGGAACACTTAGAAGCTGATGCTTGAACTCTTTACTGGGAATTTCCAGGCTTCATAGGACCCTGGGTCGGAACCCAGAGGAGTAAGGTGGGCTCAGGTACTCCTACCCCCACCCCCTACAGCATTTGCCACTAGGTGTGGCTATTGGGGGCTATAGCTATAGACTGATTGTTTGCCCTGCCCTGCCCACGGGCTACAAACTGACTGCTTGTCCTGTCCTGCCCAGAGGGTCATAACCCCCTAACTGCTATCGTTTGCCCTAGCCAGGAGATTTAGGAGATTAGAGACTGAGCATTGGCTCTGCCCCACCTATGGACTGCAGACTATTTGCTGTTTTTACCTGGCCCAGAATGTCAAAGCCCAGCTGCGATTGCTTGCCCCAGCCAGGAAGCTCAAGAGGCATAGATGGAGAGTTTATTGGGCCCTACCATAAACCCTGAGTTCCTCTAATTGAAATTGCCTGATCTAACAGGGAGTCCCGACGGCATGTGTCAACCCCCTCAATGAGCCAAAGGGGGTGGGCCCGCTCAACATGCAGGGCCCCCCCATGACACACCCATTGTCAGAAAGTATGGCTTGTCATTAGAGACCGTTGAACTTGCACCATCCTCAAGGTAAATGGGGAAATTGGCCCCCACAGAGAGATCCCAAATAACAATGTCTATGCTACAGTCAGATTGCAGAGCCGGCTAACAATCTGATTGACCCCTCCCTTGGTTTCCAAATTGTAATGGAGACGAGGCCTTAATGAAACCAACAGGTTCCAAAACACAGTTAAAGCTCAGTCAATGCTATAAATTGGAACCATGTTTACAGATCAGTGAGGGAGAGCAAGATTGCCTGAAAAGACTGTAGCTGTGAAGTGGGCATGGCTGTAACTTCTGTATGAAGGGTATAAACAGTGCGAGGGACATAGCTGTGCCCTCTACCCTAGAATATATTTTTGATTCCTGGATATTGGTTACAGAAATGAGCCATTTAAAAAAAAATCCACTTGCTTATTATTTGGATGGTTAAGGGATAAAGGTTAGCCAAAGCGATATTTCTCAGGCCACCCAGGGCTGTGAATCACTTTGTTGCCACCTTCATCCAGTGTGAGGGAGTCTTGCTTGTGCCAGCTGGGCATTAGCTTTAACGCACCCAGCCCATCAGACACTCCCGCACTCTCCTCTGGGCTACACCAGCCTTGCAGGTTGACAACAGCTGCACCTCAGCCCCCAAGTCCCTTCACAGTCTCTTCATAGTGTCCCTCTGTGGTATCCAGTCCCTGATCACTGGGTATCCACAGAAATCCCGAATCCTCTGTTCCCAGGTGTATGTCTAGACTGCAAGAAAAACCCATGGCCCAGAACCTGGGTCAGTTGACTAGGGCTTGGGCTGCGAGGCTAATAATAACTAATAATAGCAGTGTTGAATGTTCCAACTTAGTCTGGAGTGTGGGCTCTGAAACTCAGTGAAGGAGGTGGTCTCGGAGCCAAGGCTCTAGCCTGTGTGAGACCATCTACGCTGCTATTTTTGCCCCTGCAAGCCCAAGACAATTGATCCAGATCTGAGACTCAGTGCCATGGATTCTTCTTTGCAGTGTAGACATTCCTAATGGAACAGTGTACCTGAGTTCACCAGTTTTACCTTAGCTCACCATTCCTCTGTCACACACACACCACTTGAATTTGATTATAGTAAAACAAAAGGAAATTTATTTAAGAGAGACTAGAGATTCAAATAGAAACAAGACTGAGTCATGGAAACAAATGCTTATATTCAACACAAAATCAGAAAACTGGGGCATACACTTATTAATAATTATCTTTCCTATCTAATTAAATAGATTCTCACTCCAAGGAGCCAGTAGCTAGTCTTTCATGAAGCACTGCCATTCATTAAGGTACCTCTTCAGTGAATAGATGCAGAGCATCTTTCTCCACCCTGTGCTATACTGAATCAGTCTTTTGTCTTTATTCACATATACGGCAGTCCCCTCGCTGTCTTATCATTCCTCTTCACTTCCAGGTAATTTCAATGTTTATACTTTGATGGTTTTCCATTGGCTTTTCTGGTTTGGTGCAATGGTGCACAATTGAGCAATGCAGTACATAATTGGCTAACTAAGGAGGAGTGACACCCCCCTCCCACTTGAATGGCCCATCACTGAGCCATGATTCCCTGATGACTCATAGTTTCACTCCAAGACCAGAAGTACATAATTTTCAAAGTAGTTATATTAGTCCTTAAATATTACCCATACGCACATCTCAGAATGATTGAGTATCGATAAGTTACAAGATTTCAGTAGAGACCTTGCATGTTAACCTTTAGCGATAAATACCATGAAAACGGTGTACTAGGTATAGTGAGTTTGTCAGGTCTGAGACAGGAGTTGCTTGTAATTAACAGTGAACTGTTTTCTAGTTGGGACCAATGGGCTTCTGGGTCACATCTTGTGCACTTTGCCATCCTGGCCTGATGCAGCTGTGTGACAGCCTCTATACTGATGGAGCTGGTGAAGAATCTAAGTACTGAAATGCCAAGATGCTTTGGGACCAGAGATTGAACTCATGGCCAGTATGACTCATCTCTTAATCTTTCTCTATTACAATTAGCTTCATGCAACTTGGGCCTGATCCAAATGGTCTTTCCACTTACTGAAATCGTCTTCAGATCAGGTTCTTTGGGACAAGGTTTGGAGCTTCTCAACAGATTCTTTTTTGCTTTGGATGGACATTAAAAGGTCCTGTGACAATTTTGTTAGAACGGGGCTTTGCTTCAGTGTTCTCTTGGTAACCTTCCTTCTAACTTTTACTGTTACTGTGTAGCCATGATGTGTGCTGGCCACCACTTACCACCCCTGAGGTGACTGCGTTACAGTGATGCTGGATGTATACAATTCCCAGACTGTATCAGATACAGATCAACTGTATTTAAGGTGATCTAAACAGTCCTATATCTGAGGCAATTACTGGGGTATTAATATAGCTCAACTGTCACTTATTATAGGGACAATCCCTCATTTCAGACCCAAATTTACTTTCATTCGGTGCTATCTCATCTTAATTTAGGAAAAGAGGAATAATTGATCCCCAAATCATTATAAACAACCCTATTCTTTTTCTATAATTTTTGTCTCTGTTGTTGATTGTAGCCCATTGTTGGGTATGAAGTCTGGAACACTCTAATGATCCAGGTTGCCAAATTGAAGACTCAGGCCTTTTCTGTTATCTTTGGCTCCGGGCATCTGATCTTGGGCCAAGCTTTTGCTGAAGTTCCATGAGTATTGTTTCATAATGGATTACAGTCAGGTGAGCATGGAATGAGTGACTCTCAGTGATCTATGAACACAATACATTTGTGGCTTGAAATTGCTCACTTTTAATATTATTTCAACCCTTGAAAGAACAAAAATATTAGCTACACCTGTGATTTGCCACCCCTCATCCCCGTCCAAAAAAAAAAAAAAATGGGGAGAGAAGAAAAGAGAGAGAAAGCAAGTTGCCAGGGGGCTTGGTCCAGAGCCCATTGCATTCAGTGAGCTGCATTAAAACAGACACTTTTTAACATATATTAACAAGCACTTAAAACAGCTAGTTTGAGAACAATTTTTTTCAGTAAAGTTTGCATTGCATTGTACAATATTTTTTCAATGAACTCCAGAAATTACTCTCTCTTGTTTAGATTTCTTGGCAACACACATTGACTGTGAAAATACGGATAGTACATTGTTGTGCTCTTGACAATGGGGAAAAAGTGACTCAGCCTGAACAGCCCTGCAAATCCTTAAACATGAGTAGAGTTAAAATGAGAATTAAAAATAAATAAATAACCTCCCTGAAAAACATGTTGCTTGGGTCCTAATCCAAAGCCTACTGAAATCTATTCAAGTCCATAGGCATCAGTGCCATTAGATCAAGCCCCAAACTTTACATGGCTTAGATCATGAAAGCATTCAACTGTGTTCTTGAATTCCATTGAATTTGATGTGGGTTAAGCACATGCATAAGCACTTTCTTGAGTTGGGACCTCAATATAGAAAGACTCTTCCTTTTATTGCAAAAGTAATGTGTATTCAGATCAATCCTGTGAGAGCTTTAGTTTTCTTCATCGAATTTCTTCATATATTTTATTCTCCCAATTTCCAATTGATTAGTACATTTGTGACGCTCAGTTATCCTTAGAATACAAAAACTCTTTGCAGTTAATGAAAATATTTAAACAACCCTTTTTGGTGAAGAAGCAAATTATGGTTAATCTGTCTGAGGTTTTGCATACAAATTATGAACTAGGGAACAAGTTTTATTTGATCTCCATAGCTCTTATGTTAGACTGTATAAAATGTATGAAAAATGTTCCATGTAGTGTTCACTATACTTCTATTGCATTCAGGGAACAATAGGAGAGCCCTCTTGTAGGTAATTAAACACCTGCAAATTTTCATAGATCTTAATAGGAAAGTGTGTAGGTTAGCACATAATGTGTCCTTTAAATTGCTTAAGTAATACATTTGAAATACTGTTAAAGCTGCACTTATTGATATTTTTGAGCACTTTTCCCATCAATGCCATTACATATTAAGAAAAAAATAATTGTCTGAGGACAATTAACAAAGGTAAATTTTTGGTATACTGGTTGAAATTTTTCTGTCAAAATGTGGTTTTGATAGAAAATACCTTTTGGACAAAACAAATATTTTAATGAAAAAAATAGTTTTCATTGAAAAGAAAATTGAGATTCTCATTGCCCACATTTTTAGTTTTTAAATTTTGCAATAAAAACCTGAATATCTAAAAAAAAAATTGTGCAAATGAAGAAAAAATTGTTGAAACTTTTTGTGGGGATTTGTCCCATTGAGATTTGGAGCCTTATTAATTTGGGCTGAAATATTAAAAGGAACCTAAAAGAATCTGATTGTTAAAATTGTACCATAGTTCTTAGACTGAATTCACCATGGATATAAATGACTTCAAGAACCGACCCCTAGTGAAAAAGATCTTATTGGAAGAAATAGTAAGGCTGTATGTGGAAGAAGGCTGGGAATAGGAACATGGAAATTTGTCCAGTTAATCCAGAATCCTCTTGTCAACTGTGATCAGCATTAGATTCTTCAGAGCAAGATGTTATACCCTTATAATGGATAGTATACCAATAAGGTATGTTTCTTCTTAACTTCAGGGAGTTAGTGCTTGGCATATGTCCTGAATCACAAGGGTTAAGAGCCCTATTAAATCTTTGTCCTAATTAGGATAATTCCATCTCCTGTTTCCCCCTTATCAATAACCAGTTATAATGGTTCCTTGGTGTCCTTTGAAAGAGAAGGTGCTGCATTTTCAGATAAGGTTTGGGGATGTGATACGTTTTAGTGGGAGGGCCTAAGACTTGGTCTTCATTTACTTTTTGGTCAGTGCGAAGGTGACAAACCTAGATGTAGACCACTAGTTCAAATCTGGCCACTAATTTGTCTAGGTCAGGTAAGAAGGAAGGGTGTTAGCATCTGTTGGTTGTTTGATGTGGAATGAGCTGCCATTCTCAGTCAAGTTACTAGTGGATAGAGGGGATTCAGATAAAATAAGTACTGTGTGATGGGGTGTACAAACCCCATCCTAGGCAACAAGGGGTTAGGGAATTACTTTGGGTCCAGCCAACTCTGCCCTGCCACACCTGCAGCAAACGCTGCATCTAGTGGAAGACAGGAAACAGCTCATTTGATGGCAGACGTGGAAGAAAGTAGATCTGCAACCTGCAGATCCAGAAGCACAGAGCAGAGGGAAGGCCAAAATCTTTAGGATAACTGCCTCAAAGGGCCCTCCCTGAGGGCAGGGAGGGAGGGACCCACCCCAGAAACAGTCAGAGAGAGAAGCATTTCCCCTCCCCTGCATATGGACCCTGGACATTGGTAATCCCTTTTTACTTTCTTGGTGTGGACTACCCCAGCAAGGGAAAAGCCTTGGACTGAGCTGGCATGGGGGGTGGGGCAGGGGGATAAGAAGTGACCCAGGGAGGGCAGCCATAAGCACCCTTGGTTGCCAGATCACTGGGTTGGAGCCTGGTGGAGTGGCAGCGCCTGGGCTCCCCAACCAACACTGTCCTGCTGATCACGGGTTGGAGCCCTGACCACTAGGCCTCACTTCATGACTGACCTCTGAGTGAGGACGGTTACATACTTCCAAAACCCTCAGACTGAACCCAAACCAGAGACCAAAACTTTGAGGTTCATGAATGCTAAGAATAACGTTTTTTCCTATTATTTTTGTGCCCTCCTGCGTTTCCTTTGGGGAAGTTTGTCATCCGGATGTGGTTTTGGATCCAAACTTTGTGTCTTAGGCTCATCTCTGTTACTAACACCACTGGTCCCTAATTTGTATCATTGCTGGCAGTCTCTGCAGGAAGCCAAAGTCTTAGTAGGCATGGAGAATGAAGTGCTCTCTCACCTCTAGAAGTGAGCACTCCAGGTCAGGGTGGGCAGACACTCACACTGCTGCTGTCTGGGTTGTACTTGTACTGTGGGTCTGCAGAAAACTTCACAAATCCAGACATTTGATCTGCCCAAGCAGTAAAATTCCTTTAAAAAACACAAGAATCAAAGCTGAATGCACTGTTTGCAAACACATAAACCCAGAATTAATAAAGGGATTTGATCAAAACAAAACAAAAATCCAACTAAATAGGTGACTGAAGCGGGGAAGAGAGATGATATTTAATGATGCCACTCTAGTGCTGTTTTTCCTTTCCCTCTCTTGCTTTAAGCCGCTAGAGTCTGAACAGTGCTTGACAGGGCAGGATTGACTCACAGAACTGATGTCAGATGTTGGCTTCAACAGACACTGGAATCCAGCAGCCACTCCTGCATTTAAAACTGCTAGTTCTGCATTGTATGCATATGACTCTCTAACCCTTCTATTCTCCTGTAGAACTGCCTCTCTTCTCCCTGCAAACACGCAGTGCTGGAGAGATAAATGAGAATGCCCCTCTTTTGTTGTTGCTATACCTATTTTTGTACATTGGTTAGCTGTTTTTACGAATGTGTCACTATATAAGTACCCAGAAAGCATTAAATAAATTGGGCAATGCTTCTGTGACCATGGAATTATGACAAGCCCTGACTCTGGAATTCAGCGGCCGACAGGGGATTCTGTGGGTGTGAGGCTGCAGATGGCTATGCGTAATTACAGCCGCAGAACAGAAGAACATTTGCTGCAGAATTCTCTTGCCCTTGCTATAGAAATTAACCTTGGAATCCTGCAGAATCCCAGGTCCTACTTCAGAATACAAGTAGCAAAAGCATGATTATGCTGGAAATGTTTGTTTATGCCATACAGTAGCAGAGTAGATTATGGTCTGATTTACTTAAATGGACTGCTCTCGATTGATTTGAGCACACTCTGTATTTCTTAATTGTCTAAAGAATATATGATGTTCTGTGGTTTCTTTTTCAGTAATGACACATCACATGATCTCTTTTTCCTGTGCTTATCTCTTTTCTCAGTCTTCTCAACTTCTTCCTCATGACCCTTTTTTAAAAAACAAAAAAATAGAGGATGTGAAAGAGAGAGGGTATGATTATCTGCTGAAATCATCCCTCATACCCAGCATTTCCCTGCGAGTAGTCATTACTGTGAAAACAGTGGTTGTAGACAGTGAGCATGGTTTAAAACTGCATGTGTAAAAAAATATGTAAATTGAGAGTGAAAATGAGGAACTTTTAATGTTTGCAAACCAGGGAACTGTAGGCTTTTTTCTTGTCATATGTTGGTGGGCAATGGAGGAATCTCCTTAAATTTATAAATTCCTTTTTCATTAATTTTTTATTTTATCCTTTTGTCCCATTTGGTACATTATGCAAGCTCCTGGTCAGGGCTGAATTAAAGGTGGTTCTAACAGGTCTCTGCTGAGCTGGATTTTGCATTCTGATACCCCTTGATCCTTTTATAGCCTGAATTGCAGCAGAACATGCACCGTCCTTCCTTCTCTCCATACTCTTCCCTCAATTTCAGAATAGGTTTGGGATTCCACACATCCCTGTCTATCTGCATGATGATTATCCTTATTCCAGTTGCTAGCTCTTGTGATTTTTATTGTGATTCTCATGATCTTCAGTGTATTTCTTAAACCTCTAACTCCTGGAATCAGGTGAATATGAGAGAATCTCAGTTTTTTTTAAAAAACAACAACAACAATATTTCTAGCCATCTGTGGTTATAGAGAAACACTTGAAAATATGACCTGAGTACCACCTGTATGATTAAAAAAACAAAGTAAATAAAAATAATCTAACATCTATTTATTTTGGCGTAAAATCAGTAGATTTTTTTAAATCTCATTTTGAGGTGCCTGTCTCATGATTTGTGAGTGTTTGGGGTTGTTCTGTCCCTGTATCTATCTCATATCTGCTGCTATGATCATTTGACATGGAGGATTTCAAGAATTATAACTCTCACTGGCTGCCATATCTGATAGTATAGTTATAGACCTCATAAAGCTTTACCTATAAAAGCAGCTCACTCTCCTATCACTATTTCTAGTCAGAGTGTTTATACTGCAGACAAATCACCAAATTCATCTGATCCATCATAAGGAAACTCTCTTTTGGACTGAGGTCCCTTTTTCATTCCTGTGGCACACTAAAAGGTCACCTAAAGTTGAATAATGCAGATGGATGCTTGATTAATTAAATGAAAAATTGCCCCCCTCAATGATTTTGTAAGAAAGTAGGGTCAGTTTCCTCTTCTGATGGCATAGGAAGAATAGATGCCAGAATTTTTCATCTTTAAAAAAAAATAATTGTCAATTGTGAATGAAAGATGAATACACAAAACAAAGCAGCACAGGTAACCCGGCGAGGCATTTTAATAAAAGTTTTCAAGAATTATTGAATCAATACCTCTGTATTATTTATGATGAATTCCAGCATACACAAATGAGAACATTCTATAAATGTAAGAAAAGAGAAGTTTCAGACTATGTAGATGTTTCCATCTAATACAGGAATTTCATTTTGATTTTTTTTTTTAACATTTTAGATTGAAAGAACAAAAATAATGTCGGTCCCTTGGGCAGCATGGTGTGGGTGTGTCATCTGTAACAGACTATCTGAACTGAACACAAAATACTGCCTACTTCTAGCAAATCACAGATGCCTACTATGACACTGCATCCATTTCTTCACAGTGATATTATTATGATATGATTATGGCATAATTATGAAGCATTTTATGCAAGACAAATCGTGAAAGGTGTCCTTTGAAAGGTTATGATTTGCTGAACATGATTATCCTATTTGTATCCATGTATCAATTTGTATCTGAAGTTATAAATACTGATTATGTATTTCTACTTCAAATGTAGTTTCCCCTGGGCAACACCCATTAGACAAGATGCTTTCAGTCTAGATAGTGGGTGGGGAAGTGCCTATTCAGGATAATGAGCCATTAGAAAAAACAATAGGCCTTAGGAGAAGCTTATCCACCACCTGGTGAGCCTTCCCGAGAATGCTACAGACATCCTGTGAGTGATGTCCTTGTAGAGTCATAGCAGCCATGTGACCAGGCCACATGACTCTGGACTCCATCTTGGGATGTCAGTATTTTTCCACAAACCAGTCTGGGAACCAAGTTTTGAAATAAATGTTTCCCACCATATGCAAAAGCTATATAAGGCAGGGAGTGAAATCATTTAGGGTTCTTCACTCCCCACATAGACTCCTAGAAACACTTGAGGAACAAAGACTGAACTGGGGGAAGTGCTGGACCCAGGCTAAATGGATTTTTGGCCTGTATATGAATGACCTGGGGATTTCAAGCTGTAAAGCAAATGCAGCCTGCCCCTTAAGAATCTGCAGCCTGTTTGTATCATTTCTCAGGGTGAGCATCTGCTAATTCATATCCAATCTATTTAGTGTATTAAGCTTGTGTTTTTTGTTTATTTGCTATGTAATCTGCTTTGATCTGATTGATATCACTTATAATAATTTAAAATCTATCTTTTGTAGTTAATAAACTTGTTTTTGTTTTAATCTAAACCAGTGAGCTGGAGTGCTTGGGGAAAAATCTCTGCTTGGTTACCACAAGTGTACATTGTTCTCTTCACATTGAGGGAGAGGCAGACCGGGTATTAAACCCATATACTGGCCAGATTTGACGAGGGAAGGATGGTACTGCTCTGGGGTCCTAGATTGGGAAGCTTGTGGTTAGAAAGCCTGCATGTAACTGCAGCTGGGTATGTTCCTACCTGTGTGAATGCTGGTGAAAGTGCAGGCTGGAGGGCTTTGCAGCTTGTCACAGCAGTACAGTGTGAGAGGGAGCTCAGGCTGGTGGGTCAGAGGGCTCAGTGGTACCTCAGTTCTAGGTGGCAACCTGGGGAGAACTTGTCACATCTACAAATTTAAAAGTGAAGTACACAAAAACAAGCCCGAAGTCACCTAGCTACCTACCCCACACAACCATGCACTAAACCTTTACAATGAGCGTCACAAAGGCCATCCCGGACCTGGGGGAATCTGGGAGCAGCCTCCTGACTCTGCTACTTCCCACTCCCAGCACAGGCAGCGCAGCTGGCTTGTCATTGTGCTGTCATAGCACCATCCTCTCAATCATTTGCACCCACATGCCACTCCCCCACCACCACCTTTGAGAAGATTCAGAGAATGGGCAAGTTAAGTTGATGCTGTCGCATTACCATTAATTAGGGCTAGGGCTTATGCTGACCTTAGAAGGGAGCAAGCTGTGTAGATCAGCTACTTTCCATCTCTGCATCTTAAGTTGTTTACAACCCTGTTTTCACATTCTGTGCTGACACAATTTCCATGTGATTTTGTTTCTTTTGCAACAGCAGAACAGAACAAAAGGGGCCCACCATCCCTCTCTCTTTGAACTGCTATACAACTTGCACTTATCTGGAAAACGTATGCTCCTTGTCCGAAGGATGAAGGCTTTAGTGCTAAGAGATTCTCAGAAGCAGGCCCTCACTTCTAATCTGCAATTTACTATCACCAGAAATTTGCATAAACCCGTCCACATTCAGATGATACTGTGTGTGACATTATTGACATAAACGGTGACCGAATAGTTCATTGTTGCAACCATGGTCCTGTAGCGGCACCAAATATTGTACAAAGGTTGTCGTGTGAGGTGTCTATGAAAAGGTTATAATTTGCTGGTTATGATTATGCTATCTGTTTGTGTGTATCATTTTGTGTTTGAAGTTATGAATATTGGCTATGTACTTGTATGCGTTTGTGTTTGTTTCTAAGTAGCATTAGTGAAGCATTTCGTCAGCTTCTTGAGAAAGAAATTTGCAGATCAAGTGCCCAATCAAGAAACACTTAACTGACAATGGATCTTGGAAGACTCCAATCCACATATGAAAAGTCTTCCTGGGACATTCAAAGTAGCATGTAAACAATGGTATTGGCCTGTAAAGAATGGAGTCATGCATGGACATGTGACTTGCCTATGTGACTACAAACTCCATCTTGTTGCTGTGATTTTGCACAGAAGAACAAAAGGGTTTCTGCCCACAAGAGAGAATATAAAAGGCCCTGGAAACTGCTCCATTTTCTCTTCAATCCTGCTTCTTACTTCTGGAGGAAACTTGCTACAAACTGAAGCTCTGAACAAAGGACTAATTGACCCATCCAAGCTGTGGATGTACTCCAGAGACTTGATTTAAACCTGCAGTTTATTCCATCACTGCTACAAACCTGAACCTAGAACTTTGCCATTACTGTATGTAATTGATTCCATTTAACCAATTTTAGCTCTCATCTATATTTTTTTCTTTATGAATAAACCTTTAAATTTTAGACTCTAAATGATTGGCAACAGTGTGATTTGTGGGTAAGATCTGACTTGTATATTAAGCTGGGTCTGGAGCTTGGTCCTTCGGGATCGGGAGAACCTTTTTTCTTTTACTGGGGTGTTGGTTTTCATAACCATTCATCCTCGTAACGAGTGGCACTGGTGGTGATGCTGGAAAACTGGAGTGTCTAAGGGAATTGCTTGTATGACTTATGGTTAGCCAATGGGGTGAGACCAAAGTCCTGTCTGCTTGGTTGGTTCGGTGTGCCATAATGGTAAAGGAAACCCAGCCTTGGGCTGTAACTGCTCTGCTCTAAGCAATTTGTCCTAAATTGATACTCTCAGTTGTGTCCCACCAGAAGCCAGCATCATTACACTGTGTCATTCTTTTATTTTACTAGAATTTTCCATAAGGGCTGGCTCAGTTTCCCTTGTTTGCTGTTATCAATATCCTCCTCATCTCTGACCTCTTAAACTTGAGTGCTGATTCTGCCAGGTATGTAATCATGTACATCATACTAAGCATGTGGGTAGCTCCAGTGACGGCAAACTTTTTGCAGAATCAGGGCTTTGGTGCTCATGGGTGATATAGGTTGTTACTGCTTCTCTATAAGATGTGATTTGGAATTTCCATCTCCCACTCCCATTCAAAGTTACATGTGACCAGGTACTAAACTGATGGTGTCTGTACAAATACCTGTCATATATTTATTATATGCTGCTGTAAGTACTCCCCCCCCACAGGGTAGGAAGTAGGGATGAACCCCTCTCTCACCCCAAAGGTATTTTGGTGATGCTTCTGAGTATGTTGGGGCCATCTCTGACACACCAGGAATGCTTTGGATTTGTGATTTGTCATAGAAAATCATAGGGTTTACTTCTGTTATTGTGGTGCTACCTTTAAATAATTTGTGGGAGAACAAACATATTAACTGGGCTCTAGTTTACAACCTTTCACTACAGATGTAAGATTTTGTAAAGACATTGATGATTAGATGTTCCTTTGCCTTTTATTTATTAATAACGGATGATTTCTTTGAAAAGTCCATCACTTTTAATTTAATAGGAAATACTTGAGTAATTGAGTTAGCACTTTGAATGTTATATTGGTATTATTTAGAAAACCATAATAGACTATTCCAAGGAAATAAATTGGAACACATACATGTTTCTTCTGTGTGCCTGGAAGATTATTAATATTATTATTAATCCAGTAGATGATATGAAATGCCTCCTTTTGCTACAGTCTGATATGCCTCCTTTTCTATAGCTCTAACGTCTTGGGGGGATGTCACATAAAATAGCAACTGCACACCCTGAATTATAATATAGAAAAAATGGTTTTGTGGTCGGTTGTGATTGACAGCTGCACTGATTTTCAGACAGTAATATTTTTAAGAATATCTACATGCTTCATGAAACAGGTAGAAAACAAAGGCTGGAATTCTGTCCTTGTACATCGTCAGCTTTTGTGGTGGAAGAATTCAGACTAATGATCAGCACACAGGTTCCCCTTCTTGCCTGCCATACTCTCTAAATCCTACAGCAGTAGGTTGATTTTAAAATCTATTGAGAGCTGTCAAATAAGAAATGTTAAAGCAAAACCAGTGCAGCACAATAGGAAGAATGTGAACCAAACTTGTGTGTGAAGCCAACAATGTGCTTTCACTTTGAAACATAAAAATCACTTCTATCTGCATTTTTTAGGAACATGGGAATTTCCATACTGAAGTGGGCCAGAGACTGGAGTGAGCCAGTGGTCATTATCAGAAGTTGCAGTGGATGTAATAGACTACTACTTATTGTTACAAATGCCCCCCAAGATTACTGGAACTGAGAGGCTGAAGAAAACAATTCTCTCATAGTTTTTCAGTTGATTTGTGTTTGACCTTGTTTTGTATATAGCCAGTTTCATGACTTTTTCCCCATATGGTTGGTTAGGCTTTGAACCTGCAAATACTTACATGTGTGCAGAATTTTACTCACATGAGCAGTCCTGTTGAAACAATGGGAACTGCTGGCACTTTTGAAAATCAGAATATTAAATTAAGGGCCTAAATATGGATTTAGGAGCATAATTTTAGGCACTCACTTCTGAAAATCTTAGTATTGATTCAGTGGGAGAATGTCCTGTCTGTAATAAGCAGACTTAGTGGGATGAGGTTGCAATCTAGGTTGGATAGTTTTTTTCTTCAGTGCTTTGGAGGAAGCTAACTTTTTAACCTTGGCTAAGTGATCTAAATTACTAGAGAATGGAAACTGAAACATCAAGGACTCTGAAGCTCAGCAACTGTTTGCTGAATATGATATTTTCTCTTATTCTTTCTTGTGTGGAATGAAATAATAGCATGACATTCTTGAATTTTTTCTTTGCAAAATTGCATTCTAATCAGAGCACAGAAGAAATTTAATTTTGAATTTAATATCCTTGATTGTTACTTAAGTTGTGTATCTGAGAATTCCATAATACTCATCTGTTTTGCTGGAGCTGATTATAGAAGGTTATGTGATGTTTGGCCCTGGGGCAACTTACTCAAGACTAGCTGTGTGTGGTGGGGCTCTCCCTTGACACCACCTTAGGTTGTAGGTCTCTGGTGAGACTTTCATGCCTGAGAGGAGACATATGGTTCATCTGGCTATAGCTTGGCCTTGACTTTTGCACCTATTGGAGACCTGCTGGAGCTAAAAATTTACATGTCTATGTTGCTGAAATGGTAAGAATTTTTTAATTCCTCCTATGCAATATATACTTTTTATATCTGTTGATTTCTATGTAATTGTTTTTCATTTATACTTTCTACCCATCATCTTTTAATTTACTGACTAAAATGATATGTGAATATGTTGATCCTGTTTTAATATTGTTTGAATTCTAGTGGGGGAATGTGCAATAAACACTCATGCTCTTTCTGATGCTGGCATTGGTTGTATTCTATTAAGATATATGTACTCTTTGGACCAAATCCTTGTCTCACTGAATTCAGGGCAAAGCTCTCTTTGACTTTAATAAAAAGAAAAGGAGTACTTGTGGCACCTTAGAGACTAACAAATTTATTAGAGCATAAGCTTTCGTGAGCTACAGCTCACTTCATCGGATGCATTTGGTGGAAAAAACAGAGGAGAGATTTATATACACACACACAGAGAGAACATGAAACAATGGGTTTATCATACACACTGTAAGGAGAGTGATCACTTAAGATAAGCCATCACCAACAGCAGGGGGGGGAAGGAGGAAAACCTTTCATGGTGACAAGCAGGTAGGCTAATTCCAGCAGTTAACAAGAATATCAGAGGAACAGTGGGGGGTGGGGTGGGAGGGAGAAATACCATGGGGAAATAGTTTTACTTTGTGTAATGACTCATCCATTCCCAGTCTCTATTCAAGCCTAAGTTAATTGTATCCAGTTTGCAAATTAATTCCAATTCAGCAGTCTCTCGTTGGAGTCTGTTTTTGAAGCTTTTTTGTTGAAGTATAGCCACTCTCAGGTCTGTGATCGAGTGACCAGAGAGATTGAAGTGTTCTCCAACTGGTTTTTGAATGTTATAATTCTTGACGTCTGATTTGTGTCCATTCATTCTTTTACGTAGAGACTGTCCAGTTTGGCCAATGTACATGGCAGAGGGGCATTGCTGGCACATGATGGCATATATCACATTGGTAGATGCACAGGTGAACGAGCCTCTGATGGTGTGGCTGATGTGATTAGGCCCTATGATGGTATCCCCTGAATAGATATGTGGACAGAGTTGGCAACGGGCTTTGTTGCAAGGATAGGTTCCTGGGTTAGTGGTTCTGTTGTGTGGTGTGTGGTTGCTGGTGAGTATTTGCTTCAGATTGGGGGGCTGTCTGTAAGCAAGGACTGGTCTGTCTCCCAAGATCTGAGAGAGCGATGGCTCGTCCTTCAGGATAGGTTGTAGATCCTTGATGATGCGTTGGAGGGGTTTTAGTTGGGGGCTGAAGGTGATGGCTAGTGGCGTTCTGTTGTTTTCTTTGTTGGGCCTGTCCTGTAGTAGGTGACTTCTGGGTACTCTTCTGGCTCTGTCAATCTGTTTCTTCACTTCAGCAGGTGGGTACTGTAGTTGTAGGAATGCATGATAGAGATCTTGTAGGTGTTTGTCTCTGTCTGAGGGGTTGGAGCAAATGCGGTTATATCGTAGCGCTTGGCTGTAGACAATGGATCGAGTGGTATGATCTGGATGAAAGCTAGAGGCATGTAGGTAGGAATAGCGGTCAGTAGGTTTCCGATATAGGGTGGTGTTTATGTGACCATCGCTTATTAGCACCGTAGTGTCCAGGAAGTGGATCTCTTGTGTGGACTGGTCCAGGCTGAGGTTGATGGTGGGATGGAAATTGTTGAAATCATGGTGGAATTCCTCAAGAGCTTCTTTTCCATGGGTCCAGATGATGAAGATGTCATCAATGTAGCGCAAGTAGAGTAGGGGCATTAGGGAACGAGAGCTGAGGAAGCGTTGTTCTAAGTCAGCCATAAAAATGTTGGCATACTGTGGGGCCATGCGGGTACCCATCGCAGTGCCGCTGATTTGAAGGTATAGAATCATAGAATCATAGAATCATAGAATATCAGGGTTGGAAGGGACCCCAGAAGGTCATCTAGTCCAACCCCCTGCTCAAAGCAGGACCAAGTCCCAGTTAAATCATCCCAGCCAGGGCTTTGTCAAGCCTGACCTTAAAAACCTCTAAGGAAGGAGATTCTACCACCTCCCTAGGTAACGCATTCCAGTGTTTCACCACCCTCTTAGTGAAAAAGTTTTTCCTAATATCCAATCTAAACCTCCCCCATTGCAACTTGAGACCATTACTCCTCGTTCTGTCATCTGCTACCATTGAGAACAGTCTAGAGCCATCCTCTTTGAAACCCCCTTTCAGGTAGTTGAAAGCAGCTATCAAATCCCCCCTCATTCTTCTCTTCTGCAGACTAAACAATCCCAGCTCCCTCAGCCTCTCCTCATAAGTCATGTGCTCTAGACCCCTAATCATTTTTGTTGCCCTTCGTTGTACTCTTTCCAATTTATCCACATCCTTCCTGTAGTGTGGGGCCCAAAACTGGACACAGTACTCCAGATGAGGCCTCACCAGTGTCGAATAGAGGGGAACGATCACGTCCCTCGATCTGCTCGCTATGCCCCAACTTATACAACCCAAAATGCCATTGGCCTTCTTGGCAACAAGGGCACACTGCTGACTCATATCCAGCTTCTCGTCCACTGTCACCCCTAGGTCCTTTTCCGCAGAACTGCTGCCGAGCCATTCGGTCCCTAGTCTGTAGCGGTGCATTGGATTCTTCCATCCTAAGTGCAGGACCCTGCATTTATCCTTATTGAACCTCATTAGATTTCTTTTGGCCCAATCCTCCAATTTGTCTAGGTCCTTCTGTATCCTATCCCTCCCCTCCAGCGTATCTACCACTCCTCCCAGTTTAGTATCATCTGCAAATTTGCTGAGAGTGCAATCCACACCATCCTCCAGATCATTTATGAAGATATTGAACAAAACGGGCCCCAGGACCGACCCCTGGGGCACTCCACTTGACACCGGCTGCCAACTAGACATGGAGCCATTGATCACTACCCGTTGAGCCCGACAATCTAGCCAGCTTTCTACCCACCTTATAGTGCATTCATCCAGCCCATACTTCCTTAACTTGCTGACAAGAATGCTGTGGGAGACCGTGTCAAAAGCTTTGCTAAAGTCAAGAAACAATACATCCACTGCTTTCCCTTCATCCACAGAACCAGTAATCTCATCATAAAAGGCGATTAGATTAGTCAGGCATGACCTTCCCTTGGTGAATCCATGCTGACTGTTCCTGATCACTTTCCTCTCCTCTAAGTGCTTCAGGATTGATTCTTTGAGGACCTGCTCCATGATTTTTCCAGGGACTGAGGTGAGGCTGACCGGCCTGTAGTTCCCAGGATCCTCCTTCTTCCCTTTTTTAAAGATGGGCACTACATTAGCCTTTTTCCAGTCATCCGGGACTTCCCCCGTTCGCCACGAGTTTTCAAAGATAATGGCCAAGGGCTCTGCAATCACAGCCGCCAATTCCTTTAGCACTCTCGGATGCAATTCGTCCGGCCCCATGGACTTGTGCACGTCCAGCTTTTCTAAATAGTCCCTAACCACCTCTATCTCTACAGAGGGCTGGCCATCTCTTCCCCATTTTGTGTTGCCCAGCACAGCAGTCTGGGAGCTGACCTTGTTAGTGAAAACAGAGGCAAAATGGGCAAGATGATGGGGCGTCCAGGATTTCCAGGTTTATGGATCTTGGGTAGCAGATAGAATACCCCAGGTCCTGGCTCCAGGGGTGTGTCTGTGCGGATTTGTTGGACGCCCCATCATCTCAGGCATTGGCACCCTGACAGCAGGATTGTCTGGCTATGTAGACTCCCTCCTCAGGCCCTTCGTTACCAGCACTCCCAGCTATCTTCGAGACACCACCGATTTCCTGAGGAAACTACAGTCCATTGGTGATCTTCCTAAAAACACCATCCTAGCCACTATGGATGTAGAAGCCCTTTACACCAACATTCAACACAAAGATGGACTACAAGCCGTCAGGAACAGTATCCCCGATACTGTCACGGCTAACCTGGTGGCAGAACTTTGTGACTTTGTCCTGACCCATAACTATTTCACATTTGGTGACAATGTATACCTTCAAATCAGCGGCACTGCGATGGGTACCCGCATGGCCCCACAGTATGCCAACATTTTTATGGCTGACTTAGAACAACGCTTCCTCAGCTCTCGTTCCCTAATGCCCCTACTCTACTTGCGCTACATTGATGACATCTTCATCATCTGGACCCATGGAAAAGAAGCTCTTGAGGAATTCCACCATGATTTCAACAATTTCCATCCCACCATCAACCTCAGCCTGGACCAGTCCACACAAGAGATCCACTTCCTGGACACTACGGTGCTAATAAGCGATGGTCACATAAACACCACCCTATATCAGAAACCTACTGACCGCTATTCCTACCTACATGCCTCTAGCTTTCATCCAGATCATACCACTCGATCCATTGTCTACAGCCAAGCGCTACGATATAACCGCATTTGCTCCAACCCCTCAGACAGAGACAAACACCTACAAGATCTCTATCATGCATTCCTACAACTACAGTACCCACCTGCTGAAGTGAAGAAACAGATTGACAGAGCCAGAAGAGTACCCAGAAGTCACCTACTACAGGACAGGCCCAACAAAGAAAACAACAGAACGCCACTAGCCATCACCTTCAGCCCCCAACTAAAACCCCTCCAACGCATCATCAAGGATCTACAACCTATCCTGAAGGACGAGCCATCGCTCTCTCAGATCTTGGGAGACAGACCAGTCCTTGCTTACAGACAGCCCCCCAATCTGAAGCAAATACTCACCAGCAACCACACACCACACAACAGAACCACTAACCCAGGAACCTATCCTTGCAACAAAGCCCGTTGCCAACTCTGTCCACATATCTATTCAGGGGATACCATCATAGGGCCTAATCACATCAGCCACACCATCAGAGGCTCGTTCACCTGTGCATCTACCAATGTGATATATGCCATCATGTGCCAGCAATGCCCCTCTGCCATGTACATTGGCCAAACTGGACAGTCTCTACGTAAAAGAATGAATGGACACAAATCAGACGTCAAGAATTATAACATTCAAAAACCAGTTGGAGAACACTTCAATCTCTCTGGTCACTCGATCACAGACCTGAGAGTGGCTATACTTCAACAAAAAAGCTTCAAAAACAGACTCCAACGAGAGACTGCTGAATTGGAATTAATTTGCAAACTGGATACAATTAACTTAGGCTTGAATAGAGACTGGGAATGGATGAGTCATTACACAAAGTAAAACTATTTCCCCATGGTATTTCTCCCTCCCACCCCACCCCCCACTGTTCCTCTGATATTCTTGTTAACTGCTGGAATTAGCCTACCTGCTTGTCACCATGAAAGGTTTTCCTCCTTCCCCCCCCTGCTGTTGGTGATGGCTTATCTTAAGTGATCACTCTCCTTACAGTGTGTATGATAAACCCATTGTTTCATGTTCTCTGTGTGTGTGTGTATATAAATCTCTCCTCTGTTTTTTCCACCAAATGCATCCGATGAAGTGAGCTGTAGCTCACGAAAGCTTATGCTCTAATAAATTTGTTAGTCTCTAAGGTGCCACAAGTACTCCTTTTCTTTTTGCGAATACAGACTAACACGGCTGCTACTCTGAAACCTTTGACTTTAATGTGATCAGTCTTTGATCATTTATTACATATCTGTATTAAGATGCACCTAGAGGCTCCAGGCAAGACGCTCCAATGTACATATTCATAGCAAAAGACACTCCCTGCCTACAGAGATAAGACAAAATGTGGGAGAAAGAACAGAGAAATGAAGTGACTTACAAGGTCATACAGAAGATCAGTGACACAGCGAGGAATAGACCCAGGTCTCCGGACTCCCTGTTTAGTGCTCTATCAATGGAACTACTTCCTTTATGTGGTTTTGTTATTCTTATGCGCAGTAGTTTTCAAAACCAAAGACTGGTAGTTTGCAAGGGGTCAGCTGTTTGAATGGTTCTGGATGTTCCAAGATGGTAACAACTTACAAGACTTTACATGTAAAAGTAATTTCTAGAGATTTCAATAAGAGCTTTCATTATAGTTGACATTCTTAGTAATAAAACAGTTCTCCCTTAGAACTAGTCAGTGAATTACACACAATTATTCAGAGTCCTGGAACTGCCTTTGTTGAGCCCTTTAATTTTTCCCTTCACAAATTCATTCTTCCTGTATTGTTCTCTACTGAGCTCTGGATAAGAAGCTTAAAGAACTATTCACAATTGGAGCAGTGTGAGATTGTCAGCATTTGCCTGTGTAACCCTTCTGCCAGGTGGAATCAGCAGCAACCAGAGCCGGGTTCAGTATAGGGGTTCCTTTTCAACAATATAACACAGAACCGGCTCGAGCCCCCATCCATATCTTGGGAAAATTACACACCACCCCTGGTGGTGGCAATACTTCCCCTCTTGCAAGTACAGAGTGTAGAAAAGAAACTGTTAATGAAAGAAGGGAAGTCACCTGACACTAATTAGGGGAAATGCCACAAACAGGATTCATAAACATAAAACTGTGAGCAGGACGCCCACCCCAGAGTGTGTCGGGCAGAGTCTTCTGACTCACATTCTTGCGTTCTACAACCAAAAGTTCCTTTACTGTGCCCTCTCTGTTCCCTCACCATACCCATGGTGGTTGTCCTTGGTCAGTGAGGACCCAGATTTCAGAAGTGTGAGTTCACTTCTGTAACGCTCCCCTCTGGTGTTATCTGGACCAGTGATCTGGTAGGTCACTCTAATCTTTGACTCTGGGAGCTAGCCTTACCCTGCTCTGCTGTGAGCACCCCCACTCCTGGGCTGTTCACACACAGCCTCTGGCACGTAAGCTGCTCCCAGCTACTTGCAACCGAATGACACTAGCCAATATCTCCAGTCCCTGACACAACCCTAGGAAACTCTGTCTTGCGGTGTCCAGTTATGCCCACTGGATGCTGCAAGCTTATATGAGTTTATCAATTTAACAAAGAAATTGATAATGTACCAGGCTTGTTATCCCAAGGGGAGCCTCTGACATGCTTCAAACCAAATGCACTGCTTCAGGTAGAATAAACAAACAGATTTATTAACTATAAAGATAGATTTTAAGTGATTATAAGTCAAAGCACAAGAAATCAGATTTGGTCAAATGAAATAAAAGCAAAACGCATTCTAAGCTGATCTTAATGCTTTCAGTGCCCTAGATGCTTCTCATCACAGGCTCGCTGGTTACGCTTCAGCCAAGTTCTCCCCTTTGATCAGTGCTTCAGTCACTTGGTGTGGTATCTGTAAATGTAGGTGGAAAAGACAGAGCATGGCAAATGTCTCTCCTTTTATGCTGTCCATTCTTCCCTCTTGGCTTTGCCCCTCATCCTTCAGAGTAGGTGAGCATTACCTCATCACAGTTCCAAACTGACCAAAGGAAGGGGGCTGACTCCCTCCTGAGTCTAAGAGATTCTTTTGTTGCTGCCTAGGCCAGCACCCTTTGCTCCTGTGAGGCTGGACTGGGTTTGTCCTATCCACGTCCTGATGAGGTGTGAATTGCCCCTCTGCTTCTGGAGAGTTTTTGTCTGGGCTTGCTTTAAGCCATGAGGATACATTTTCAGCCTCATAACTATATACATGAAATTATAACCTATAACATCACTAGAACAACAATGCTCAATACATTATGAGCCTTCCGAAGACACCAGAAATGACAAACTTTGCATTGGATACCACTCAATCAATTTACCAGGAGGAACATGAGGATGCTGCCCGAGGTACAGAGTGTCACAACCTCCCACCTGGGGAAGAAGATACTTGGCTTGCTCCGCCATCTGAGAACTTGCTCTGGCTGACCACCTCAGCAGCCACTGTTCCTCATTGCTGCCAACTGCTCACCACTTTCACTGGCCACCTGTCAGCCATCTTGTGCTGTCACCTGCCTCTCTGCTGTGACCTCTGTAGGTCAGTCTCTTAGTGATTTTTAGCTCTCAGCAGGCTGGGCAAAAGTACTTCCCCACCACAAGTGATTTCAGCTCTCATTGAGTACTTAACATAAGAAAAGGTTCCTAATGAAACTTATTTAGGTCTATCTTTGAACAGTGAGGAGGAACAGGTTAAAACAGACCAGGGACTCTCCATAAGAGTCCACATCTCCTAGTCCCACCCCTCTTACTTTCATAGGTCCTGGCATTTGAGCCCCTGGCTTTACGAGGTCCTTTCAGCTGAGGGTGACCTCCCCTCATTTGGGACAGGTTAAGCACAGTTCTGCTCCCCTTTATTCATACAATAAAGACAAGAACATTGATAACATTTCCCTGCATTCAGTACTAAAGTGATTTGTAACCTAACACCAGCCAAAGTTGATCACTTTAAGCAACACTGCTCTATCTGCTGGATATCTAAGCAGAGTAGGTGTGTTCATGTAAATACAGTTTGCTCTTGAAGTCCCTCCCCCTCCCAGCTAGCTGTCAGGGGAATGTTCATTCATACCCTGGTTACACCTGCAAAATGTAAGAATCCCATATGTAGGGTGACCAGATATCTCGTTTTTATAGGGACAGTCCTTTTTTTGGGATTTTTTCTTATATAGGCACCTATAACCCCAACCCCCTGTCCTGTTTTTTCACAGTTGCTATCTGGTGACCCTACCCATATGGAGTGTGTGTGTTTGTTTGTTTTTTATTTTGTTTTTGATTTTGGCTAAGGGTGAGTTTTTGCCCTTTCTGACTCTTTATCTTTGCTACCATAAAAAACTGGGTTAAGTTAGATCTTGAAACATATAGCAAACTGGGCCACGTAAAAAAAAAAATCACAATTTAACTTCAGCATCAATTCTTGGTTTGTGAAAACTGCTTCCAATATACCTGGAAAACTGTGAAAAATTTGCAATGAAACAGAGTTGACAGAAACGTGATTTTTCTTTTTCTGGATGCCAGCGTGAATTTTTCCATAAAGTTTTGTCAGCTATTTTACATAGTACCATCATACCTCTTAACACTCTCACTTCACTTGTGAGACTAAATGTTTGACTGGAAGGCACAGTACTTTCTGTATTCTCGCAAGTAAGAACCAAACCATTTTCATTAATTTTCATGAGCATTTAATGAACCTCAAGAGTATTATTTTTACCTTCCAAGATTTGTAATGATTAGAACTTGAGAAGTATGGATTTTTTAAATTTTTTGTCCTGCAATGTGGTATTGCTCTGCTCCTTTGCATGTGGTAGAGAAGCACAACTCAAGGTGTGTCTTTCTTTATTTCAAGAATTAAATGCAATTTCTATTAAATACAGTTAATTTCTCCGTTTAGCCCCTATGTAAAAATTAAAGTGAAACAAACATACACAGAACATCAGGGGATCTGAAGGCTTTTAATGTATTGTTCTCTTTTGACTTAACTGAGCTTCTGATGTTCCTGGCAAGACAAGGAAACCTGAGTCATCAGAATAATATCATCATGCTGTCAAAGCATCCGATTCCATTGACATTGTGTTTCCATATGCAATATTTGCCCGTGTTTAGTTATTATTTATATTTCAGAAAAATGGGCATCTTTCTCTTTTATATCACGTCAGACTTTTATTGGTAATGTCAGTCTTCTCACAACAGTTGACTACTTAATCAGAAAGCTACTTCCTTAAATTATGCAGTTGGAGTCAGAACCTATATATTAGATTATATCAACTTGATTATATTTTCTTTTGTGTATCTCCATTGGCAATGCTTTCTGTGAGTAAAATAACGACCTTTTAAATTTGCCTATTGTTTGATCAGGATGCTGTCCCCCCCCCTCCACACACACCCATTTTTTTAATCAGGATATAGTTCTGCTAATTAAAAATCAGAGCCAAAATCTCAGCCAAAATCCAAATTTAATCAGCAGCACAGATATTTAAGGTAGTGACTAATATCTATACAGGGGGGAAAAAAACCCCGACCTTCCTTCATTACCATTTACAATTTAGGGTTGAAGCAGAGTAATTACCACTGCAAGGTAATTTAATGCTCTTTTATTAACACTGACTTACATCTCAGAGAGCAGTTCTGGGATCCATGAGGATTTCAATTTTCTGTGAAATACTGTCCCATTTAAGGAAATTAAACTGTAATGTACAGTTTTATTAAAAAAAACATAAAAGATTAAAGATGGATTGGAATTTGTTCATGCAATAAAATGTAAGAAACCATTAACCTGCATCTATGTTGGTTTTTGTACTGTGTTCTAATTAGGATATGTCATATTTTGGTGATCTCATGCCCTTACTTTTCTTGAATTCCTGCTCTGTCAATATAAGCTTTAAGCACCTCGGGTCAGCTGGATGGGCAGAAGCTAAAGTTTTCACAAAAGCTTTGTCCCCCGGTGTGGCTAATTAGTGAAAACCCTCTGGTAGGCATGTTTTACATGTTATAGTGCAACTTGTAACCCTGGTTTCCAACTGGGGTAAGGTTCACTTGTGCAAATCATGTTGCACTGATGTAAATTGTATCTGTGCTAGAAGTTTGCACTCATGCAGCTACATTGGTGGCTAAAATCCCTTTGTAGACCAGCCAAACGCATGGATATAAAATAGTTCCAGTCAATAAAAGTTGTTGTTTAAATGTGTGGAAAACACTTCTTGCAAATGCCATTGGCTTTTTAAATTACACTTTATTTTCCACTAATGACAATACAGGACTTAACTAAATGTGGTTTCAGGATCTGTGTATTTTCCAGTTACTATACATAACAACTCTTTATAGCATGTAGGATTCAAGAATTGTTCGTAATAAATTATGATGTACATTATACCAAAGTTCTGAGCTAACACTACACAATTGTATGCCATGATTTATTTTAGCACTAATGAGCCATTTGGAAATGTCTATCTATGATGTAATTATTGGTTGGAGAAATTGAAGGCTAGAGGTGAATTCAAGGGTTTTTTAAAATTTAAAACTAGGGATCTGTTTTGATGACATTAGCACTTTTTACATTTTTCTATGAACAGTCTGATGAGCAATTTATATTTGTTATCAAGAATGTTCCTGTCCAGTGCCAGTCTTCTGAAAACTTGAGCCCACAAGTGTCCCTGCTGGAAGTGTTTATACAGCCATCTTGGAACTTGATTCAACAAGTGACTTATTCAAATCATCTTCCTGTTTACACAGGTTTTAGTGGCACAGAAGCAAAACCACACATGATGGCAGGAAAAAAGAATTCCCAATATACTTAAAGGAATAATCACTGGAATAGATTATGAGCAATCATTTGACTGAATTACAGTTGTGTAAAACATCTGTGGAATAGTTTGTTATTTAAAACATATTTATGAAAATCAAGACCTGTTCAGAATGGGCTAAATCTGTTGAGGAAATTCTTTATGATGAATAGTTCATGTAGCTCTAATCTTGTCTAACTGGGTAAAGACCATGAAACACGTCATTAGTGTTGTATACAACATGTCAAAAAGTTGGTGTCATCCCCTCCAACCCACAGATGGCTTTTTTTGTGGTGGGTACAGTGGTTCCAGTAGCTGCACACATATGGGTCACCTGAGTAGTGTTGTGGAAGGAGACTTATTACCCATGTAGCAGTGCCAAAAGGCAATATTTCTTTAAAAGGCATAATGCCTCCATGAGTGCTGAGGAGACCATTGGGCTGCAGGGCTTGGAAAAGGTGTACTTACCCAGTGCAGATCTGCTGCCACACAGTAGAGCCCAGATGTGCCTTTACCACATCCCCTTAGGGCTGTTCCCCCTACCCTGCACTCAAGAGCTAGCTGAACCATTAATGCTTCATGTGTGGGTGTATGATGGGAGGGACAGGGAGTAGGGAAGGAAAGAAGGGCTCTCTGCACCTTCTCTCTTCAGCACAGATCCAGCCAAAAGTTGGATCATACTGTAAATTTGTAAGGTGATTTGGGATCTTTTGGGATGAAGAGTGCCCTATGGCTCTAAACTACGATTATGCAGTGGCAGATCTATTCATTCTTAGTTAGAAATTAAAAGGTTTCAGAAAAGCCCATGTGTGGAACATCCTCATAGACATTGTAAAAATGGAATAATTAACTTTCATTGCATCACAGATCAGCTATGGCAAAATATAGGGAGTTTTTCATGTCTGAGCATAGGACGATTTGACTAGTTAATAACTAGTCTATTGTTGTTTAACATTTTATTATGGTAGCACCTAGAGGCCCCAGGCTGGACATTGTAAGCACATACAATGAAGACAGTCTTTGTCCCTAAGAGCTCACAACCAAAGTAATTTATTTTTAATACTCAAAGTCTTTACATATGAGTTAACAATCATTTTTCAGTCAGTCAGATCACAGGATTCATAGGAGTGAGATGATTCAAGTAATGACCCGTCATCATGAGTTCTTCTTACCCATTAAACTGACGAGACAGAAAGATGAAAGGAAGAGGGTAAAGGTCATTTGCACTACTGGAAATTACGAGGTATGTAGCTATGAAACTTACGGTTTTTGTTTTCTCTGTACCATACCTTTAAGGAGACTGCCTGTCTGCAGAGACAGCTGTCATTCTGTGAGGCAGAGCCAATGTAGAATGTTACATACTATGATCTTTCATGGAGATTTAATTGTTTGCTCTTTTGTTTTGTTTTTTTTTTCTTAGTCAAAAGTTGGTTTTTTTTTTTTTTCAAGGCTCAGGATAAAATTCTGGCCCCATTGAAGTCAATTTACCTTTTATCAGTTTGTCAGTTTACCCTTTGACTTCATTGTAGCAAAAATTTTGCCCAGAAAGTAGAGTCACTTTTGGAAAATGGCAAAAATATTGTTTGACACTTCTTACGCTAACATGTAAATTTGGTGGTTATACAAGAGATAGACATTACGTTAGAATTGGCATTAGTGCAGAAAGGCACTGTGATAGTTTACCTTACAGAGCTCTGTCAATGGCTTTCAATCCTGACCTGTTACATCCACCTAATTCTGTTATATCAACTTGACTGATACTTTTTTTTCTGGGACTTTCCATGAGCAGAGTCTGATAATTATGCTGATTTGCTTGGTGATTTAATGATGTGGACCATCTCTGCTGGGGACTACTGTGAGACACCAATCTCATTTACACTTGTGATTTAAGTAGGTTCTGAAGCTAGAAGTGAAAGATTAGCATACTATTCCAATGCACCACACCAGCCTCTCTAAACTAGAGATGGCCTGAGCTGCAAAACTTGGACCAGGATCCCAACTTCTCTGCAGCTGGATTAGGGGGTTTGGATTCACCCCTTATCTTTCTCCATTGCTGGCTAGAAGATACTAGATAAAGGCAGAATAATACGGGCTTGAGGAAAGAAAGACGTTAGTTTCTAATAACGCAGTATGGCCATTGGCCATGGAAAGAAATGTTCACCAGATTCTGGAGATAGGGTGTCACCACTATGACCTTCTAAATAAATGCATAGAGGCTGAGAAGAGGGAGAGTCACGAGCATTCTCGGGAGTCATGTTAAAACAAATGGGAGAAGGTCATTTTAAAAACGATACGTTTCTTGAAGTTTTTCCCTGTTCTGAGGTCTCTGCCCTTATCATTGCTGCTTAGGGAGATCATTTTTCAGTACTCAGGTCTCTTTTATGAATCTGCTTTTTCAATCAAACAGCTCGGTTCTAAATAGCAGAGTATTAAAAGGTGTCTAATTATTAATAGCAGGCAGTCCCATAAAACAATAGGAAAATTAATTGTAAGAGGACATCAAATAATTTAGTTAAGTATAATATCCTTAGGGTGGGTGAGCACAAAAGTACTGTTGGACAAGCAGTGATACATCTGCCTACTTTAACAGCTACCCTTCAAATAGAATTTAAACACTGTATACAAATGTCTTTTCATGATGGTATTGAAACTGTAATACAGCTGCAAAGTTCCAGAGGAAAATACTGCATTGCAGCTCTCCTTTTGCTTTATAGCAAATCTCTGTTGGCATATAACATACAGAGGAGGAGCTACAACACAAGCAGGCTGTTTTCAGCTTCATTATGCAGATCTATCATCATCCACATGAGAAAAACATCTTTGACTTCCTTTTGGAGGGAGGGAGGGAAGGAGGTCAAATGGCTTACAGACTGATTTCCCCTGGCACTATTGTTCCAATAGCTCCCAAAGGATAATCTTTTGCCTTCATACGAGATGCAACAGATTTTGACATCCCCGTTGCTTAATTTGAACAATTGCTTATCACTGGAATTTAGTGTTAGACTCCTTGGCTGGGACTTTGTGGGAGTCAGAAAGGAATGCTCTGTGTGGTCTTAGCCAGCAGACAGCACTTTCCTGTGGGCTGAGTGGACATTGTGATTCATGGTCACTAGCTGATGTGAGAAAGGGAGGGAGACCTTTCAAATAACCTTGAGACTAGGCTGGCCAGCAGCCTCTTGCATGCTTAAATTAAAGAGAGGGATTAGTAGCATTGCATTTGGAGCATGGCGTAGCCTCCCTGGGAAAATTACATATCACCTCTGGGCACCTCTTCCCCCTGCAAGCACAGAGTCTGAGTGTAGAAAAGAAACTTTTAATGAAAGGAGGGAAGTCACCTGATATTAATTTATTAGGGGAAATGCCACAAACAGGATTCATAAACCTAAAACTGTGAGCAGGACCCCCACCCCAGAGTATGTTGGGCAGTGTCTTCTGCCTCATGTTCTTGAGTTCTTCAACCGAAAGTTCCTTTACTATGGCCCTCTCTGTTCCCACAGCATACCTGACTCATTGTGGTTGTTCTTGGTCAGTGAGGATCCAGGGTTCAGAGCACTTAACAAAATAAGAGACTCCTAATGGTGCCTTAGTTCTGTCTTTGAACAGTGAAGAGGAACAGCTAAATCAGACCAGGGACCCTTTGCTAGAGTCCACACCTCCTGGCAGGGACACCTGTCCCCACCCCCCTTATTTTCACAGTGGTCTGCATCCAAACCCCCAGCTTAGTGAATTCCTTTCAGTTGAGGGTGATCCCGCTCAATGAGGACTGGCTAAGCACAGTTCTGCTCCCCTTTACTCATACAATAAAGATAACACTGATAACATTCCACTACCCCTGTTTTCAGTATCCAACACCAGCCAAATACTTTGGGTAACATATAGTTTGTCTGGTGGATATCTAGGCAGAGTAGGTGTGTTCATGTAAATACATTCTGCTCCTGAAGTCTTTTCCCCTCTCAAGTTAGCTGTCAGGGGAGAGCTCATTCAGACCCTGCTTGCATATGCATTCTCTTGTCCTGGCTTATTCATCAATTAATGTTGCCAATACCCATGCAGAAGCCCTGAATGTATTGTATCCCTGCTGGGAGCCGTACCCTCAGAGTGATCACTTTGGCCAACAGCTTCTACCTGAAATATCAAAGTGTTTCATTTTAAATTTCATTCAGAAATAAATTCCTCATGTTTCCTCTGAGCGCAAGAGGCACCCATGGCAAATTGTTACCTACACTGCCAGATCCTTTCTAAATACAACCACGGGTGGGTGGCTCTCCACGGGTGGGTTTGGGGGAACCATGTTTCACATTTAAACAAAATAGGAATCCACATACATTCCTAACCAAAAAATTGGTTCTCTTGGAAATGTAGGTTTGCAGAGGAAAGCAGGTTATAAAAGAAGAATGCTCAGTGAGTTTTTTTTCTTTTCTATTGAGAAGCACAGGCCCGCGTGAGTTCAGCTTTTGCATTTGAAGCATAATGCAGAATCCGTTAAGAGGCTGGGGAGTCTGCAGTGAATTCCTGCCATTCCTAGGAGGATGCTCACAGCTCAGTTAACAAGGCTGAAGTTGCATGGCCCCAGGCTACATCTTTTATTTGGGGGGGGGGAGCAGTACAATGCTTTTTTTTGCTCTCTCTTAACTTTCATTAGGAATGAGTCATTTTTGCTACCCTGTTCAAATAATTGCAGAATGGTGGGATTCAACCAAAATATTTATAATCTTGCCTCGTAGATCCTATGTATAGAAATTCTTCAATTCATTAAATACCTGTCCTATTTTTCCATGTATCTGTTGTTGTTGCAGGGTAGCTGAAATTGAAGGAGTAGCTCAGAGAAAGAGCAGCGTTGTACAATATGGTGCATTTGCACAACATTGTGGTTAACTGACATAAGCAAGGTTTCTCACATTTGGCTATATGTGTTCATTGCATAGACCAGGGATTGGCAACCTTTGGCATGCAGACCGTCAGGGAAATCCGCAGGCAGGCCAGGCTGGTTTGTTTACCTGCAGCATCCGCAGATTCAGCCTATCGCAGCTCCCACTGGCTGCAGTTCACCGTTCCAGGCCACTGTGGGCTGTGGGAAGTGGTGTGGGCCAAGGGATGTGCTTGCTGCTGCTTCCTGCAGCCCCCATTGGCCTGGAACTGTGAACCGCGGCCAGTGGGAGCTGTGATTGGCCAAACCTGCAGACACTGCAGGTAAACAAACCGGCCTGGCCTGCCTGCAGATTTCCCTGATGGGCCGCGTGCCAAAGGTTGCCGATCCCTGGCATAGATACTGAATAAATACTCAGGTATTTCTAAACCAGTATGAAAGTTACAAAAAATGCTTTTTCATAGTGGAAAATTTTGAGTCTCCTGGGTTAACTGTGAGTGCCGGCAAAGGGATGTAGGTATCAGAGAGCTACATATTCAGCCTCCTTGCTAGTGTCTGGGCATTGTGAGAATGGCTAATGGTTTGGTAAGAAAGAAATGTATTGCTCCCCATTCAGTAGCATCTGCTCTCTGCCATGTCATCAGGCTGAAGAAGTGGTTTTGTATACCTCCACACTTCACTTTGAAATGTTCATAAGTCACTTATTGCTTGAGACTGCAGAGATTTCATATAAAAATAATCATATTCCTGAATTGTAAAAGGTAAAAACAAAGTCATTTATTGTCTCATTAATTTTAATGGGGATTTTAAACATCTGAAAGTGTAATAAATACATTTGCTCAAGATGTTTTTAACTGCTTAAAGCTGAGAAGGGTTAACTCTTGCCTAAAGAACATCTTCTGAATATATTTCAGAAGGACAGAGAAGTCCAGTTCCTGATGGTTAGTTTCATAACATTGAAAGTATATTGTCGTATGCGCCTTGCACACAGAGGGTAACAGGGCTGCTCCTGGCAGGCCAGAATCCTGGCTACAGAGCTTGCATGATAAAGAGAGATACAAGAGATGTGTTCTTTGAGGCTTTATCTACACAGAAACCTGAACGACAAAACTTTTGTCATTCAGAGATGTGAAAGACACACCCGCCCGAAAGACAAATGTTTTGCCAGCGAAAAGTGCTGATGTGAACAGCACTTAGCTACCACCACTCGTTGGGGGTGGAAGTTTTATGCTGGTGGGAAAGCTCTCTCCTGCTAACAAATAGTGGCTACACTGCATGCCTTTTAGTGGCATGGCTGTAGCGTCACACCTGTGTCACTAAAAGGTGTATAGTGTAGACATGGCCTGTGGGAGATGGAGACTATCAAATGTTCTAAGGAAGAATTTATCAATGGAAGATAGCAGAATTTGGCAGAGCATAAAGCTACCCCACGGGTCATGAGTAACGAAGTAAACAAGATTATATACAGGTTGGGAATTTGGCTACACTACAAAGCTAATAGCATGAGAAGCGACTTCTAGTTTCCAGCACAGCAGAATAATGAAACACTAAGATAAGGACATTGGATAATGAATTGTAAAAAGGATAAACAACTATCGTATATATATGACTGTATAATCAGAAATAAAATGCTTTTACCAGCAACTGTCTCAGTTGTGCTGCAAGCCAGCCTGCTAACAGCAACAAATGGTGACCCCGACGTGATAGGAATTCCGTGAGTTCGGCACCACGTCCGGAGTAAGAAACAGCAGGGACCGCCGCTGCCAGTGTCCTCAATTTAACAGAGGAACCGGGATGCCCAATTGAGGCGAGGGAGCTCCCCACTATTAAAGGTGAGCGGCGGGGGACATCTCTCATAATGGCAGTCGCAGCATCTGCAGATGAGCAGGCCGTATTCAAGGTCTTAAGCAATCTGCTCAGTAACCAGGAAGAAAAATTTTCCCCGGAAGCTCTTCAAAAACTGCTTCGGTGGGGAAGGCGACGGGGTTTTTTGGTTACTGCAAAGAATGTATTTGATTTTACGGTATGGAAGGCGTTGGGGGAGGACATGTGGGATTCAGTGGATGTTGGGAATAAAGAGGCTATTGCGTTAAGCCCTACCTGGCGAATAGTTCATCGAGCCGTTACAAATGCGGCGGCTCAGGCTGGAGCCCGTATCGCGCTACGTGAGGCGCTTGGGTCACCCCCAAAAGGGGTGTTCCCGGCCGGGGCGCGAGACTTTTTTGGAAAAACAACACCCATGATCCCCTTGGCACCCCCAGAGGCTGGTGAAGTGCCACTACTTGGAGATGCCGATTGCTCCGGTAATGAAGAACCAATGGCAGTGGATCAATCGGTTTCAGAGGGACAATCTCCCCAGGGCAAGGTTGTTTCTGTGCCTGAGAAATCCGGGCTATATCCTTCGGTGGAGCATCCTTCGGTTTTACCGTCGGCCCCTGTTGCACCGGTTCGGATTACTGATTTGCCTGAGGGGGGAGAATTTGATAATCTGACGCAGGAACAAATAATTCGCCGTTTGTACAAGGAGGGCAGTAAGGCTCAGCAGATAATGGATGAACTGGATCGAAAGGAGGGCAGACCAGCGGGATCATCACAGTCACAGTTATTGAGACAGCTACGGGATCAAGGCATACCAGATCCTTCGCAGTGGCCTCATGTTTGCAAATTATGCGGATATTATGACTGTACGGAACATCTCACATCGGAAGGAGCCTTGACGACAACAGCAGAGGAAGACTACCGTAAACTTTTGAATCCTATTATGCGACCAGTCCGACCAAAGGCAAAGCCTCCGCCGCCTGAGTACTCTCCGGTCAAACGAGAACAAGGGGACAGAGGGAGAGGGGTGATTTGGAGAACAGAGGGAGAAAGGAGAGAAGGATCCCCTGATCCGATTAAGAGGTGGCATGGTTTGATAATGGATGCTATTATTGAAGGGGAATTCTTGGATGCTATGCCAGCTACGTTCCCAGTTTCAGTATCACAGCCCGGGGCTAGAACATGGGTACCGTTAGATTGGAAACTAATGAGGGAAGCCTAAAAGGCTATTATGGCATATGGGCTAAAAAATCCTTATGTACAAGCATTATTGGAGCAAATGTTTTCGGGGCAGGCTATGTGTCCTTTTGATGCACAAATATTTGCTGACATGCTATTAACACCCACACAGAAATTGTTATGGAAAGATTCGTGGAAAAAGAAGGCTGAGCATGCGGTAGTGATTAATTTAGATAAACCCCAGGGCGACCCTCTCCAGGCAGCAACATTAGACATGCTGTTACGAGAGGGGCAATTTGAAGATCCTCAGGTACAGGTGCGATTGGTACCCCAAATATTACAACAGTCTCAACTTCTAGCATTGGAGGCATTTAAGGAGCTCCCTGATTTGGGCACCCCTTCACCCCCATATTTAAAAATCACGCAGGGTATGGGCGAATCCTTTGCCCTTTTCTTGGATCGTCTAAGAACGGCATTGGATAGGGCCCCTAATTTAACACCAGAAGCCCGATCGGTGCTAGGATTAGATTTAGCTCTCCAAAATGCTAATCCCACGTGTAAGAAGATTTTGGTGACTTTGCTAAAATCAGCCTCCCTAGTCGATATGATTGAAGCCTGCACTCGTGCCCCCTTGGTGGAGGAGGAGGATAAGGCAAAGATTCATGCACGTGCCTTGGCGGTAGCCTTGAACACCTCCAAGCCGAATTGGCGAAAGGGAAGGGAGGGGGCGTGTTATCAATGTGGTATGATGGGTCATTTAAAACGAAACTGCCCAAAGAAAAGGGCACAAACGCAAAGCAGCTCACCCCCTGCCCCTTTTCCTGGGACCTGTAATCGATGTGAAAAATTCAGCCACAGGGCCACGGAATGCCGCTCTCGGTTTAAGAAGGATGGAACCCCATTGCAGGGGGCAGGAAAAGCCTCGTGGAGCACGGCAGGGCGTGAGGACAAACAATACTCCAGCTGCTTGGATGGCCTCCGCGGGGCAACCGCCGGCAGTGCCGGAGTTGATTTGGCCACCGCCACCGACTTTACATTAGAGAATGATGAGGTAAAACTTGTCTCTTCCGTGGCCTCTGGACCGCTGGGGCATGGGCTAAGTGCGTTATTGATTGGCAAATCATCTTCTTCCCTTAGGGGGCTCTTTGTGCTTCCTGGGCTGATTGATGCTGATTACACAGGGAACATAGGGATTATGGTACGGGCACTTTGCCCGCCCATTACGATTATGGCCGGAACGAAAATTGCACAGCTAATACCTTTCTGTGCGACTGTTCCCTCTGCATTACCTCAGGTGAGAGGGACCAGTGGGTTTGGGTCCTCAGACTCTACGCCACTGACGACAGCATTTGTTCTATCAATTGGAAGGGACCGTCCTACGCGTGCAGTTCAATTCAGAGGCCAAGATGGCTTTTCCTTTGAGCACCGAGTTCTTATTGATGCAGGAGCGGATGTTACGGTGTTGCCCCTGCATGCATGACCATCGGCATGGCCACTGCAGCCAGTAACCACACCCCTTCAGGGTATCGGTGGGCAACGTAATCCCATGTTAAGTGAATTCTTTATTAACATTACTGATGTCACTGACCATACATTGATGGGGTCGGTTCGCCCTTATCTTGTTACAACTATTTAGTTATTGGGGAGAGATTGTTTAAGTCAGTGGGGAGTCACGATTAGCTCTCCGCCTTTCTAGTAGCGGCCACTGAGGAGCGGCCAACCCTTGCCTTATCCTGGCGTTCTGATGAGCCGATCTGGGTTGCTCAGTGGCCGCTGCCAACAATTAAGCTTGCCGCGTTAACGGAATTGGTGGCTGAACAAGTAAATCTCGGCCATCTGGAACCCTCTGTTAGTCCATGGAATACGCCTGTATTCACTATTCTTAAAAAATCAGGGAAATGGTGTTTATTGCAGGACTTACGTGCCATTAACGCCATCATAGTCGATATGGGCTCCTTACAACCTGGCCTACCTGCCCCGTCTATGCTCCCATCTGAATGGCCGTTACTTATTATTGACTTAAAGGATTGTTATTTTACCATTCCTTTGCACCCAAAGGACAGAGAACGCTTTGCCTTCTCTGTCCCAACAGTAAACCATGAGGCTCCTGCCCTTCGATACCAATGGAAGGTTTTGCCTCAAGGAATGAAAAATTCACCCACCATCTGTCAACTTTTTGTTGCGTGGGCTATTCACCCTATTCAAACAAGGTATCCCCACTGGAAAATATATCATTATATGGATGATCTTTTGTTTGCGGCTCCTACAGCCTTTGAACCCTCTGTTATTGCATTGATTACTTCCCAATTAGCACAAGCAGGTCTTGTAGTGGCCCCGGAAAAGGTTCAAACCCAACCTCCCTTTTTATATTTGGGTCTTCGGGTTACTGATCGTACAGTACGTCCTCAACATTTGACATTTTCACCTTATGTCCAGACGCTATATGATGCTCAGAAATTACTGGGTGAACTTCAGTGGTTTCGTCCACTTTGTGGTATCACAAATCATGATATAGCCCCTCTCCTTCCTCTATTACAAGGGGGGAGAAGTCCCGGGGATAAACGACAATTATCAGTACAACAGCGGGAGGCATTACAACGAATTGGTCAAAAGGTTGGAAATGGTTATTCGGGCAGATACAAAGAAAATCTGCCCTTTGTGGTAGCAGTTTTTAGTTTGGATTCAGTATTGGAAGCATTGTTATTTCAATGGGATGAAACGGATAGAGATTCGTTAATAGGGTTAGAATGGATATTGCCACCCTGTAAAAATATACGGACGGTGACTTCCAGAGTTGAAGCTATAGCTATGTTAATAATGCAAGCACGAAAAAGAGTAACTACCATGACAGGGACTGATCCGCACCAGATTTTGTTACCCTTTTCCAAAATGGTTATTACACAGTTGTTGATGCATGATACTATGTTCGCCATTGCCTTAGCTGATTATCAAGGCCAATTGAGCTGTCACTACCCGCCCCACCATCTCTTTTCCTCCCCTCTGCAACTAGAAAGACACTTTATGAAGCAGGAAAGACCGGTAAAAGGAATAACGGTGTTCACTGATGCGGCGGGACGAACGGGAACCGCGGGGATGGTATGGGGGGATGGATGTGTTTGGGCCCATAAAAAGATTATTAGTGAAGGATCAGTGCAGATACTAGAACTTTTGGCCATACTTATGGCCTTTGAAAATTGGAGCAAAGAACCACTCAATGTTATAAGTGATTCCAAGTATGCTGTGGGCTTGGTGAATAAGTTGGAGAGAGCGATGCTTGGAAGAATTCACAACCCTAGATTACAACAAATACTTTTGGTCTTTGGCATCGACTTGATGGGAGAAGGGACAGATATTTTGTGGGGCATTTAAGAAGCCACACGGGCCTACCGGGATACTTAAGTATAGGGAATGAGCAAGCAGACACTCTAGTAGGATCCGTGGTGGTACCGAATCAATTTGAGCAAGCCCATCTATCTCATGAGTTCTTCCATCAGTCGGCAAGAGCTCTTACTCGACAATTTTCCCTACCCATATCTCAGACCCGGAGTATTCTGGCCTCATGCTCAGAATGTAACAAACTAGCCCCTGCTTTTCCTATTGGGGTCAATCCCCGAGGCTTAGAAGCATTAATATTATGGCAATCAGATGTTACTCAATATAATCCATTTGGAAAATAGAAATATGTTCATGTATCTATAGATACGTTCTCTGGGGCTATTTGGGCCACACCTCATGCTTCCACCAGTAGTAAGGATGTAATCAAACATTGGCAGGCATGTTTTGCAGCACTAGGTGTGCCAAAAACAATAAAAACAGACAATGGAGCTGGGTATATTGCTAGGCGTACGCAAGCCTTTTTGCAATTGTGGTGAGTAAACCATAAAACGGGTGCCGGGGAACTCTACAGGCCAGGCCATTGTTGCGAGCACTCATGCTACTTTAAAAGGAATGTTAGATAAGCAATCACGATGTGGGGAGGATGCTATACTGCAGACTCCCGCTGGGCGACTAGCGAAGGCTATATATGTATTGAACTGGCTCCAACCTATTAACACTGTTGATAACAGTAATAATGTTCCAATACAAAAGCATTTAGGGGGAACAGGGATGGAAAAGGAGCAGGAAAAACCAAAGGTAAAGTGGTTTGATTATGCCTCTCAACAGTGGAAAGGGCCGGTACCGTTATTAACCTGGGGTCGGGGTTATGCTTGTGACTCCCTTGACGCAGGTCCTCGGTGGATACCGGCAAAGTGGGTCCGGCCCTGTATTACAGAATCAACGAAGGATGAAACTACTGCTTCTATGGATAATCCTATGGCCGCTATGGCTAGTCTTTTCTCTGCTTACATGCATTGATCCTCGTCAGAACGTATGGGTCACCTGGGCGAATCAGACAGGGCAATCTTCATTTTGTTTATCTATGGCAACACCCGCGGATCCTTTTACTACGTGCCTTATAGGTTATCCGAGTATAAATTTAAATGGATATCGAGGTTATGTTAGCAATGATAGTGTCCTTCACTCAAGTGATTTTAATGATACTAATATTAATAATACTTGTTATCGATTATATAATGGGACACCAGGGCAACAGTGCCCGGGGGTTGCTTGGAGTTTATTGCAAGGAACGCTAATAAATTTATTAAATCAATCACTGCTTAACCCACCCCAAGAACTTACATTATTAGGATCCTTACCCGCAACAATAAACGATACTCATAATCATTCAATGGGGCGCATTGAATTAGGTGGACAATTCCATGTATTGTATTCTCAATATGGGTGGAAAATGAATGCTTCTATGTTTTCTAATATGCAAAATATTATGCCAATTGCCTCCTTTGTGGCGGGAAATTATTGTCAGCAAGGAGGGGCCAACCTAGGCTTACAATTGCCAAAAAAGGATATATGGAATAATGGATCAGCAAAGGCATTACCACCAGGGACCTTTCTTATTTGCGGAAATCGTGCATGGCAGGGTATCCCTAGTTTTCCCATGGGAGGGCCATGTTATTTAGGCCGCTTGACACTGTATGCACCTAACCGTAATATGATTAAACGCCAAAGCAATCGCACTAGGCGAGCATTGGAGGACCTTACTCCTGATTGTAAGGATACAATAACCTTTTGGGATACTCCTTCAAAAATATTTGCGGCATTTCTTGCCCCTGGTGTCGCTAGTGTAAAGAGTTTAGTTGATTTAGAGAAATTGGCTTGTTGGAGTATTAAGCAATTTAATCTAACCTCAGAAATATTAACTGCTTTACTAATGGATGTAGATAGTATTCGTCATGTGGTATTACAAAATCATGCTGCAATTGATTTTTTGCTGTTAGCCCATGGGCATGGATGTGAGGATTTTGAAGGTATGTGCTGTTTTAATTTGTCTGACCATTCTCATTCCATCCATGAATTACTAGCACAGTTAGAACAAAATCTTCATAAATTAACAAAGGAAACCAATCCCTTATGGGATTGGTTGTCTAAATTTGGATGGCCCAGCTGGCTAACTTCGTTGTTGCATATTATAATAATAATGGGATTTTGTATTTGTATTTTTTGCTTATGTGGTCCTTGTATAATCCAATGTATGCGTTGGGCTATATCTCGCATGGTTTCTGCTGCCTTTGAAAAACAAAAAGGGGGAGGTGTGGGAGATGGAGACTATCAAATGTTCTAAGGAAGAATTTATCAATGGAAGATAGCAGAATTTGGCAGAGCATAAAGCTACCCCACGGGTCATGAGTAACGAAGTAAACAAGATTATGTACAGGTTGGGAATTTGGCTACACTACAAAGCTAATAGCATGAGAAGCGACTTCTAGTTTCCAGCACAGCAGAATAATGAAACACTAAGATAAGGACATTGGATAATGAATTGTAAAAAGGATAAACAACTATAGTATATATATGACTGTATAATCAGAAATAAAATGCTTTTACCAGCAACTGTCTCAGTTGTGCTGCAAGCCAGCCTGCTAACAGCGACAATGGCCTGAGTTACTTTAATGCACTGTTGGCTATAAGGGTTACCAGCTAAGGTAAGGCATGTTGCACATGTTTCCCCCTAGTGGATGACCATTATAATAGTTTCAGGGTTCCATTAGCCTTGAATGACAGATAAATAAGTAAAAGCTGAGATCCAGTGCTCTTGTGTCAGCCTCTCTGAAGCCATTGGGGTACTTGACTATGCCACCTATCTTTCAAATTGAGGCAATGTGCCATTTTGAATAACATAGGTCCAGTGGGCACTACCTGAATGTGTTACCACTGGAAATAACATCACAGCATTAAACAAAGCCGACTGACCAAGATGGGGCTTTGTCCCCGAGGTACTATTTTCTTGGGCAGTGGGTATTCTAGAGTGACCCACTTTAAAACACTGCTTTTATAACCCAGCACGTATTGGAAGATGAAGGTGGAAGGAAAACAGTCAGTCTGTGTTGAATACTGAGCCATCCTTGAGAAGACAATGGCTTTTTTTTATTTACTGGAGTTAGGAATCAAGCATTCAGTTTAAGAAACAGAATGTTTATATTGAATGTACATTGTGAGTTACCATGCAAAAATGTGTCACCTTCCTGACATTGTCTTTTCATTGACACAATTTGGTTTTGCTTAGTGCAGAGGTAATGTATAAATATTGCCATTATTCACATACACTTTTGGAAGCTCTTGAATTGAAAAATGTCCTAATGTATTAAGACTGTTCCGTGGGGAAAAACTCTTGACTGTCTACCTGTCTACTCTCATCATAGGAAGCTTAACAGAACCGGGTCTGCTCACTAATAGAGGGAGCAGTGTACCTCACAATGTTTTTTTCTCATTTAACTATGTACTTAAGCACTTTGTAGAACTACGTAGTTATTTGTGTTTATTATTTGTCATAGAGTTTAAGGCCAGAAGAGACCCACCAGATCATCTAGCCTGCACACTGAACCCAACAACCCAAATTAGACCAAGTTGTATTGCTCTTTTTTCTGCCTTCAATTTCTTCCACACAGCAACTCTTTGTGACCGATTATCAGCATCCAGTCACTGGAAATGTCTGCAAATGGGTCCAGTCTGCAGTCATTGCTAAGGCCCTGATCCTTCAACTGGCTTCCTAGTGGTCCAGGGGTCTTCAGTATAGATCCAGTTGCAAGATGGGGTTCATAGACCAAGAGTGGGATTTTCAAAAGTCTTCATCATTGGCCTGACTGTGCTCCAATGGGAGTTCAGTGGGAGCAAAGTTAGGCCAGCGCCTACCACTTTTGAAACCCTCACCCTAATTTCCATTAAGTCCAGTCCCAGAGTAAGCCCTAAAAATGAAGGTACAGAATGGAAATGGAAACAGTTCAGCTATAACTATAGTACAGGATTCCATTTTCCAGCACTCAATCCAAAAGCACAAATATTGAAGGGGTCAATCGATTTAGGCTTCAAACTTCAGTTCCTGTGTAAAAGACTCATTGATTTAGGACTATTAGCATGGAATTAACAAAATATATTTTTTAAAAATGTTCACACACCTTTATGAGATGGAAAACCAACGTTACCCTCATGCAGCAGACCCCCAGAATGAAACTAACCAATCTTCAAGCTAAACAAAGTACAAAAGGCAAACAAATGATGACAAATTAAAATAGATGTTAAAAATTCTCCCAGTTTAATAAAAAAGATCATTAAAATTTAAAAAGAGAGATTTCTGATGGCATTCCTTAAAAAGCACATATTGCGGTTATCCAATTTATCCATTTTGGAGCTCACTCCTTTAAATCATAATCAGAGCAATTTCTACATCAGTTATATTCTTTGTGAACACAACTTTTTCAGTATCCTTCTGTTAGACAAATAAATAAGCATGTCTCAAATGTTGGCCAAGAGTCTGAGTATACTGCAGTGGTATTTTCCTTAGTGTTGCTAGTTCTGGATGGTCACTGTGGAATATTGAAGATTGGAAATCAATAGCACAGTTGGACTTTTTTATAGCATGCTTTAAGAATAATTACTAATACCATAGTCCTCAGCAGTCAATATTTACATCAGCAAAAACTGGTCTTGACAAATTAGTAATATGAACAGTTGACTTACTTAAAACTGTTGGACTGGAAAGCTAAATGCCGGGCAAGTAATTTATTGCTTAATAAGTAAGGTTCTGTGGAAAGTTCGCATGGGTCATTATAAACTCCTGAAACATACAACACCACTCAGGGCAACAGGCACATTAACATTCAACCCCCATTTCCCTTTTTCTTTTTCCAAAACCAAATATAATATGCTGTGAAAGGAAAACTAAAAGTGTCCATAATCAGCCTTTAGATCTAATCTTATATAGCTCCTGTCACTATGGTATCTGAGCACCTCAGACATGAATGAATTCCTCCTCCTAGGGGAGTATTAATATTCCCAGGGAACTGAAGCATGTAAGGCTCTGATCCTGCAGCAGGGTCTGCTTGAGTGGACTCCTGCAGACCCTCACTGACTTCACTCTGACTCCTCACAGACCTAGGGTACATGCTAGCAGATCCTGATGCAGAATTAGGGGTCTAATCTTGGCCAAAAGCACGTAGAAAGTCTGTGTCTGAGATGGGAATTGAATTCAAAGCTCCTGAGTCCCTGTCTAGTGTCTTAATTGCAATTCATCATTTCCCTTTTAATAATATTGCACAGGATGATAAGCTGGGGCAGAATTTTGTTCTCAGTACCTACCGAAGAGTGTTCATATGGACCTTTATAGAACTCAGGTGTCTCAAAATTCTGAGACCTTTGGGACATCCAATTACAGCAGAGATTGTGGATGGGTAAAAAAAATGCTTTTCCTTCACATTCTTTGTTAACCAACTAAATGGTCCTTCCAATGACAGATATTTTGATGTGTGTTAGTACGTGTGGCTGTTTTTCAGGATCCTGCTTGTCTTTTTACTAAATTATAAAGTGCACTCGCTCTGTTTGGGGTGACGCTAAAGAACCATTCATGTGTCATTTGTGGTGTTGTAATGGGAAGCAAGGCCCTTTTATATAGTAATTTATTTTCTCTTTAATAGTTCAGTGTCTCCGAACATAATGTACAGTCAAATGGCTTTATGTAGGAAAAAAGACTATGGGTTCCGATGTCGTATTTCCACTGATTCCTGCCTTGTAGCTGAAAGAGAATCTGGTTTGCAAGCTAACACAGCCCCCAGATATGCTGGAGAAGAAATGGTGATATCAGTGGGTTTAAATTACAACTTGGAGGACCATACAAGGAGGGAAAAGTGATGCCACAGCATAGTAATACATTTACTGTGTGATTTAAAAGAGTTTCCTGAAGTAATGATAAAGAAGAAAGAGAGAAGCAGGTAATAACATGTTGGGGAGAGTACACAACTAGAGATGAGCTGGTGTAGAAATACCCAACACACACAGGTATCTCCAAACCTCCTTTGTCCAATGGCTTTGTCTTGTGTTTCTATGCAGCTCAAACACAATGTATTATTTTTAAGGGAAATTTAAATATTTTAACTCCTGTGATGGATTGCTGTAAAAGGGAACCTATTCAATATTTTACAAAGCACTGTGGAGTATGCTAAGGCAAAGCAAAATCTCCTGGAACTCATGTCTTCCTGGGCAAGCACTGCAATCTTTTAGACAAAAGATCAGAGCAAAATACAAAAGTTTAATTGTATTATCCCCCACAACCACAAGAGGGGGTTTGAAGAACACAATCTGTTTTGGAACTTCATCAGAAGCCTCTGCTTTAGTGCATTATACAACTCTACAGAGTCCTCATACATTTTCTCCAGCAACATGTATATTGCTTAGAAAGACACACACTATGGAAATATTTTTCACACCTTTGTGTTGTATGCCCTACCTATTGGGAGAAAGAGGAGGGAAGGGAAGGAGCTGCGTGTTGTAAACCCATTAAGACATATTATGTCACAGCAAGCTAAAATAGTTCTCTAATGATATGAAGAGACATTCTAAATTGGAATACAATATACAACCTCCTATGCAGGATATAATTAGCTGTAACTTTCCTTTCTGCAAGGTGCCACCTGACTTCACTACAGTGGCATGGCTTTTGAATAGAAGAAATCACCCAAGTTTGAGAGGTTTCCACAGTAATTCTGATTTCTGAGAAGATAGCTTGGATGCACATAGAACCCTTCAAAGAAGTGTACATGACAAAACTTTCTTCTTTGCCTTCTATTTCCCATGCCACCTTCTTCCTGTTTTCTTGAAGCATCTCCTCAGGTCAGGAGGGTCTCCTCTTATAACCTTGGTAGATTCCCCTTCCCATTAATATTCTGATTCCATTCAATTTTTCTTTCTCCTGTGCATTTTGCTCAATTCTTTTGGTATTGTACGAAATAACAGTTCTGAAACTAAGAATACAATATACTTGCCTCCCCATTTAATTTGCTTTTATTCCTCCTTTTAGAGGACTTAATTACTGCCTTTTAAATTCCAGTTTAGACCAGCAGGGCACAGAAGTGCTGTTCCTCAAAGCCAGCGTACTGATGCTGATGCATAAACTGCCTGGTGTGGGATACAACAGAATGCCACAGGTTTATTATTTCATTTGTTTTTGACATATGACTTTGGAGAATGGGAATGTTAAATCCATGATAATTTGAGACTTTATTCTGTCATTTAATATAAACAGGCACCTTCCTTCACTTTTTTCCTTTTCTTTTTTTCTTCAAACAGTAATTTTTCTGTCCCTTAGGGAAAAACACAGGCTGCAAGTTATTTTAAGTTACCCCCCTGAAAGATGTTACCAAGCAATGGTATGTTACTGAAATATGATGAGTCAATAGATTCAGAGTAAACTTTTCAAAAGTGCCTATGTGATTTAGATACCTAAGTCTCATTTTCAAAAGTCACTTCAGGCCAATACTTTTAAAAATGACTAGTGATTTTTGGGCAACCTAGTTTTTGGGTGTCCAACTTGGGGCACCTTAAAGGGCCCTGATTTTCAGAAAATGCTGAGCACATCCATGCTGAAAATCAGGCCACTTTAAGGTGCCTTATGTTGGACACCTGGAGGCACCTGGAATCAGTCACCGTTGAAAATATGGGCCTTAGGAACTTAGGCATGATAAGTTTCATTGAAAGTTAATGGGACCTAGGGTATATATACATAGCAAGGCAGGTCATAGCATTCCTTCCTTAGAAGATAGACAAAAAGAACACACTGGGGTATTTCTAAAACAGTCTACTGCACACACAAATGGAACTTTTTACAGTCAGAAAACCCTGAACATGTCACAAAACTGACTGCTGACAAACAGATATAGGAGCTCCAGAGCAAAATGTTGTGTTGCTTCTCCTGAGCCCATCCAAATGCAGCCACTAAAATGGAAAGAGGCAAATACATTGCTTTTCACTTCTCAAAGAAACATGGGCTCCCCTGATTTGGAAATAGTGAAGAAGTAAAAGTGATGGTTCTGTATCTTACAGACTTCACATCAGCACTCTCCCAGGAGTCATATATGAGACTTTTTTTCAGATTGAGCCAAATCTATTGTCATATAAAGACTCAAAACAGTTAATTTTGGTATAATTTGATCTATCTTGGGCCTTTCTCTTTCTACAGATCTTTGGTGTCTTCAATGTTGCTTCTGTGCTGTGTCCATCTTTGAAAAGCACTTTTAATTTCATCTTAACACACAGTCACAAAGGACCTGAAGAAGAGCATGTGCCAGAATGGGATTGAATTTGAAAGGATGGTGCCCAAGAATAAAGTAATTATTTTTGACTGCTTTAGAACTCACGCAACCTAGACATCTGATACACGACCTTGCAATATAGGACAAAATGGAGCAGAGCATAGGCAACAGTGCAGGTGAGACTGATCTAATCCCGAATCTTAATTTTTGAAAGGAGTCTAGGAGTTTAGTGAACATTCCATCCATTTATTTAACCAGGCACTTTGGACCCTGGACAAACCTATTTTGTTTAGTGAGTGCAGCTCATATTTAAAGCATATTAATACACTCTTCAGTTTTCAGAAACATGACATTTAACGCAAAATGTGTTTTTTTTTTAACTACATGCCTTAGCAGGCAGAGTCTGACTGCAAGTACCACTGATGTACATATTGGTGGACTACATTGAAAGCCTGATATGATGAGCTCCCTCATTACCTAGTGGGGAATTGAGAGAGCTCAGCATCTTACAGGATTGGGCCCTTCTCCATAATTTCCAGCGCCATTTTCAGTGGGTTTTTAACCCTGTCCTTAAAGCAATGGAAGTGAATGTGACATGCCTAGTTTGAATTAATTATTTGAATTACAGCAGCGACCAAAGGTCCTTGTCAAGATCAGGGCTCCATTGCTATAGTCACAGTAGGAACACATCCAAAGGCAGGATTCTGCCTTGAAGAGCTTACAATGAGAGCTGATCCGAAAATGTTGGGGATTTTTCTGTGGAAAATTCTGATGTTACATCAAAAAACTGCTTTTTGGCTAGCTAGACTTCAGCTTTTCAATAAAACGTTGAACTTTTCTGCAGAAAGAAGAAACGTTTTGCAAAAAATTGTTTAGTCAAAAAACCCAAGTTTTTGTCAAATAGTTTTGATAGAAGTGTTTTCATCAGATGAAGAACTCTTTATTCTGCGTTACTCAAGGTGGCAAGATCCCCTTTCAAGTTTTTTTCCTTCTTTGAGTGATTGTACCTATGTACAGTGCACATCAGGATTGTGCATGAGCTCCATGTGCCCAGGACTGGAAAATTTTCCCTAGCAGTATATGTGTGGTCTGTACATGTGCTGCCCCTCCCCCCATCTTCTTCACCGAATCAGCTGTTTGGCGGGAAGCCGGGGTGGGGGGCTGAGAAGCAGGCTGTGGCTTCCCACTCAGGCTGAGGGTGGCAGAGGTGAGCTTGGGTGGGGAGCGGTTCCCCTGTGCACCCCCCACCCCCGGGGTTACCTGCTGCAGTGCGGGCGGCCCTTTTCGCGCCTCCCCCCCACCTGAACTCACCTCCGCTCTGCCTCCCTGGGCCTGAGCGGGAAGCCGCAGCTTGCTTCTCAGCCCGCCCCAGCTTCCCACATGAACAGCTGATTCGCGGGAAGCTTGGGGGGGGAGAGAAGCAGAGCGGGGTGGCGTGTTCAGGGGAGGAGGCGGAGGCGGAGTGGAAGTGATCTGGGGCCGGGGGTGGGGTGGGGAGCTGCACCCACCAAATTTTCCCCTGGGGTGCTCCAGGGCTGGAGCACCCAGGGAGTTGGTGCCTAAGGCTCCACTTATGGTCGGTTAAATTTAGAAGCCCTTTTAGAACCGGTTGTCCCTCGCGGAACAACCAGTTCTGAAAGGGCTTCTAAATTTAACAACCAGTTCTAGCGAATCGGTGCGAACTGGCTCCAGCTCACCACTGCCTGTGAGGTATTTACTATCCTGATTTTACAGAGGTGATTCTTTTACTTTTTCTTCAATTAAAATTCTTTTTTTAAGAACCTGATTGCTTTTTCATTGTTCTTAAGATCCAAGGGTTTGGGTCTGTGTTCACCTACGCAAATTGGTGAGGATTTTTATCAAGCCTTCCCCAGGAAAGGGGGTGTAGGGTTTGGAAGGATTTTGGGGGGAAAGACGTTTCCAAGCAGACTCTTTCCCTGTTATATATTTGTTAGATGCTTGGTGGTGGCAGCAATAAAGTGCAGGGGCAAAAGGTAAAATAGTTTGTACCTTGGGGAAGTTTTAATCTAAGCTGGTAAAAATAAGCTTAGGGGGTTTTTCATGCAGGCCCCCACATCTGTACCCTAGAGTTCAGAGTGGGGAAGCAACCTTGACATAAGGAAAAAACAACCCTATAAGATAATAGCCTGTGCATACAAATACAGGTATAGATATGTTTCTTTATTTAGAGGGTTATATATAGTTAACTACATTTAGTAGTTAGTGTGTGTGTATGCATGCATAGATGTATTTGAACTGTTATACATTTTATTATTATAGATATCCTTTCATCTATTTAATGTTGTTGTAAGTAGCTGGAATCCAGTTCCATTTATTCTGGTTTAAATTAAATCAGTTATGTTTTTTGACAACCAGTTGCATTATTTTGGCTACCACTAAATAGCTTTTTATCATGGTGTAACACTCTCCCTCCCAAGCGCTGTCCTGCTGGCTAAATTATACCACCACTGTCCTGGACCATTATTAAATCTTGGTCAATGATTTTGGGATGGGGTGACCCTTGTGTTATAATTTGAAATGCATCCAATAATTCTCATCTGAGAGGTCTGTTTACACAAGGCTTCAAATGCAGCAGAAATTCCCTATATCCACAACAAGGGGGACTCCACATTTCCCTTTATGGCACAGAGCAGCTCTCGGCTGCAATCTGGAGGAGGTATTGTGTCGGGGGAGGGTTGGAGTTACCTTTTGGGTCTGTATTGTGTGGAACTCCTGGGGTGATGCCCTGAGTATGGATAGTGGTGTGGGTCATAAGCCCCACTCCTTCCCCCAAAATGGAGTATCAGCTGTGCAGACAGCTGGGGGAGGATTCCATCCCTCACACTATTATCTATTCATGCAGAGCCCAGCCCTCTTACACGGACTGTGCTCCATGGCGCAGGAAAAGGCTCGATATGCTAACTGCTATTTCTCAGAACGTTGAACAACGTGATGTGTTGTTTGTTTGTGACAAAGAAAAGAACAGTCCATAAAGGCTAAGGGGCTTTGTTCTGGATAACAAGAGAGGCTTGGGGAGATTAACTTGCAGCTACTGCTCCTACATGTGGGCTGAAATAATCACCACTTCTGGTTCATGACCATCATGTGTGGATTTTGGGCCCAGCTGTAGATCCCACATAACATCCCATGGACTAAATTTTCCCATGTACTCCTCAGCACAGAAGCATGTATGGCTCCAAGGCGCAGGGGTCACAGGGGCTGTGTGCGCTGCCCCCACCCCCAGTGCTGGCTCCGCAGCTTCCATTGGCTGAGAACCACAGCTAATGGGAGCTGCAGGGGTGGTGCCTGTGGGCACTGGCAGCACACAGAGCCCCCTGACCCCTCTGGCTAGGAACCGGATATGTTGCTTCCAGGAGCCACGTGAGGTAAGCGCTGCTCGGCCAAAGCCCGTATCCCAACCCCCTCCCACACCCCAATCCCCTGCCCCAGGTTGGAACCCTCTTCCGCACCCTAACTCCCTTCCAGAGTCTGCACCCTGTACCCCAATCCCTTGGCCCAGCCCTGAGCCCCCTCCTACACCCCAAACCTCTCATCCCTGACCCCACTTCAGATCCCGCACCCCCTCTGGCACCCTAACCTCTTGCCCCAGCCCAGAACCCCCTCCTGCACCATTTCTGGCCCCATCCCGCACCCCTATCCCAGCCTGGTGAAAGTGAGTGAGGGTGGGGGAGAGCAAGTGACAGAGTGGGGATGGAAAGAGTGGGGGTGTGGCCTGGGAGAAGGGACGGTGCAGGAGGTGGGGCAAGGGTGTTCAGTTTTGTGCAATTAGAAAGTTGGCAACCCTTGACCCTAGCTAGCTGGCCTTGTGCCAGACCTCCATTCCACGGGGGCCTCATTCTAATCAATGGTTCATGTTTCATTGACTTCAATGAAAGCAGGATTGGCTCTCACATCTCAAAGGCTGGGGACCTAGGGCACCACTTTGATACTGTGTTAGGTTAAACAGTTATTACTTTTTCCTTTAAAATAATATTTTATTTTATTTATTGTTTGAATTGTGATACGATTCCCTAGTTGCAGCCAGGACCCCATTGAGCTAGGCACTGTACAAACACAGTACAAAAAGATGGCCCCTCCTCCTCAAGAATGTAATAAGACAACAGATGACGTGCAGACAGACCGATCACAAGCAAACAGTGCTGATCAGCGTGACTACAAATGTCTTCACTCGTAGCAAGGAAAAGCCTACCTCCTTATTGCACGTTGACTTGAACCCGAGGCAGCAAGTCACTGTAAACTAAAATAAAGTTCTCAAGGGGAAAGACCCTCATCCTTGCTCTGGCCCCTTTATTCTGTATTGTTGTAAAAGCTCTGGTTCCAGCTGGAGGGAGAATCCTGCCAGCATGGGCACTCTGGAAGACAGCCAGCCATAAGGCTGCCTTTCGAAGAACCCCTTGCAATCCCTGCCCTAGGAGGATGTGTCCCAGGAACCAGACTGGGGGTAAGAGGTTGTATGAGGAAGTGTGCTGCAGAGATTATAGGCCCCACTGTGTGCTGTGGTTCATAGGGAAGCCCCAAAGAGGCTGCCATAACTTAAAGAGACCCTCAGGGCTGTCTCAAATATGTCAGGACCCAAGAGCAGCTGAGGATTGGGAAGGTAAAAAGGCAGCTTAAAGCTACCAAAGTCCCCTGTTCCCCCTTGGCTGCAAGTTCTGCACTGTGCCTCTGAGCTCTCACCCAAGGTATGCTAATTGCACCTAATTAGGAGCTTTATTTGCATCACTTGTGCTTTTTTTATGAGAAGATAAATTGTGACAAATTTGCAATTTGTAAAATCTCTATTAAAAATCTCTGTTGTTCCACTTTGCCAGCTAATGGCATGTATCGAATGGTCTGGTTTCAAACAGATCTAATAAATATATCGTTTGTTGGAATCCTGTCTCTTTTTTTTTTTTTGTTATTTAGGCAGTTTAAACTAGCCTAAATTAGTGTTTACTTCTTTTATCCTCTTCTCTCCTGACAGGCAGAGGGGAGTCGACAACAAGAGGTTGTGTTTCATACCAAAGCTCTCAAGTATCTGTCATATTTTTCTCTTCTTTCATGGCAAAGTGGGTAATGTGAAGAAATGCAGTTGATCCATTTCTTGTGGTTTTTAATAGAAAAGCCCATTCAGTGCTTTATGGTGGGAAATTTTATACATGTAGCTGTTCAGTCAAGTGTTTGTTTGTCATTGAGTTGAAGCTGCACAGGGTTTTCTCAAGAGCTGCAGTCAGTTTCTGATCTGGGCAGCCCTTGCGAAGCATCCTGTTGAACTGGCATTCAGCATGTATTTTACTTTTGTGCCCCGATCCTCCATGATGAGCCCTATTGAGATAGTTACTGTCAGGCTCTGGGTTCTAGGTGATCTGGTCTGATGGCTAGAGGCATAGTCAAGAACAGGTACTAAAGGCGAAAAAGCAGCTGTAGAATCAGGAGCTGACTCAGGGTAGTGCTGAAACCGGGCTTTGTGGACAGGCCGTGGGACATAACTGGGCTCAGAGTCCATAGACAAGCCAAATCAGGATTATAGTCAGAGTCTGGATATAGGCCAAAGGTCAAAGCGGGTTGGAGTCAGTCTGGGGGTCAGGCAGCAGATGCAGGGCTGGAGCGGGTTGGTAATAGGGTTGGAGAGTAGGGCATGGACCAGGCTGAAGTGAGCTGAAACAAGGCTCAGGCAAGGCTGGGGTGGGAACAGGAACCGGATCAAGAGCAGGCTGGAAACCAAGGGAGTCTGTAACACTGAGGCAGCTGGAGGGTTCCTGGCTGAGTAGCACGGTTGCACAGGCTAACTTGCGATTCTGGTGGGGTAAGTGAAATACCTGTGACTGCGGTTCATCTGACCTGGGCCCCGCCCAGGGACAGGCTGCTGCTGCAGCATGCCTGAGGGTTGAGTGTCTGGCTATAGATTTGCTTCATAGTTACCATAGCTGCCAAGCCCTGCTCCTGGGGATTCTTATTCACTTAAGGTCTTGATTTTCTGATGGGCTTCACAGCTCACAATAAATAAATGGATGAAGAAATTAATAACTGACCTACCACTGCTATGACAAATAGATTTTCCTTGATGCCACATTTGTTCTTACTAGGGTGGATGAACTTGTTTTGCCTAACTTCACACCCAAGTTTGATTCCAATCTGTTTGGGTTTGTGTTCCTTGTGGGAGCCAGCGGGAGAGGGGATCAAAGTGGAAAATGTAGTCCAGAGTGAAATACAAATAGAGAGATAATTCCACATTGGAACTTGGAAGGAGAAATCCTGGCCCAGTCCGCATCCTGCATAACTAGACCGTGTACTGGTTTCCCTGCATGGGATAGGGTGTGATAGGATTGCATCCCTCCCCCAGGATTTGGAGAAGAAATGGAACCACCTCATGGCCTCAGTTCCAGCCTCAAAGATGCAGTACACCCATGACTTCTGCACCCTGGCTCTGCTGGAAGGAGGATGACCAGTCAAATTTTTTTGATGGACCACAGCCCCACTGTGCTAGGTGCTGTACAAACATAGAACAAAAAGACAGCCTCAAAGAATCTATGTCACAAAACCCATTTTCACTCCTTCAGTGACCCACCCCACCACTCCCTGCATAATGGGTGCAGAGAGCCCCCAGGGAGCACAGCTCTTCAACTCACAATTAGGGCTGAGTTGCTGCATTAGGTGCTTAGTGCTTTTCGCAATAATGCTAAAGACATTGTGAGCTTGAAAAGAGACTATAGTTGGCTGGAAAATACATGGTTCCTTAGATGTATTGAAAAATCTCTTTCAAAATGCTGGTATTGCTAACATGATATCATTTGATTGGACAGAGAAACAAGAGATGTGTGTTTGTGGTGGGATTAATACTATATAACAAGTAAGGTGTATGACTAGTCACAGTACATGAAAGCCTCTACTGCAAGAATCGGCAGCCTTTGGCACACAGCCCATCAAGGAAATCTGCTGGCGGGCCGGGACGGTTTGTTTACCTGCAGCATCCCCAGGTTTGGCCAATCACAGCTCCCACTGGCCACGGTTTGCTGCTCCAGGCCAATGAGGGCTGTGGGAAGTGGGGGCCAGCACATCCCTCAGCTCACACTGCTTCCAGAAACCCCCATTGGCCTGGAACGGCAAACCATGGCCAGTGGGAGCTGCAGTCGGCCAAACCTGCAGACGCTACAAGTAAACAAACCATCCTGGACCACCAGCGGATTTCCCTGACAGGCCACATGCCAAAAGTTGTTGATCCCTGGTCTACTGAGTACCTACAGCAGGTCGATTGCCCCTCTGGTATTATGACACGTTCAGTAGAAGAGCTAAAGAAGAGAAAATTATGAATCAAGTTTTTCTCCTCTCTTGGATGAGGAAAATAACCTGATTTACTGATAGGGAAAAAATAGATGATGGCAGTTTACAAGTTGAGGAAGATTATTGAACATCTTGCTGCAGTGCTTTTATAGATGGAGAATATGCTAAATTAATTAGAGAAGATATTTTATGATTAAATCAGGGATCAGCACTTGTTATGTTCTCTCTCTCACCCCCCAACACCTTACCCATCCCTGAAGACATCAATTCATTTTTGATCCAAAATTTAAGAGCTTTTTTTGTGTAAGAAATTTAAAAACAAATATCAATATCTCTTTTTTTCAGGTGGTATAATAAATCTTTTGACTGAGCTTCTGCTGTGACATGAGATAAGAATTAATGTGCATTTTGTAGTTTGTGTTTATTTTTTGTGCTGGGAATAAAGGGAGATTGAATAGTTGTATGTCAAACATGTGCTGGTATATAGTAATAACTGTATTTCTTTCTTATGTAAAACTTTCAATCTTTAATTCTAATTAAATTCACAGATTTTAAATAGAAGGGAACAAGGACTTAGCATTATATATCCAAGGTGACCTCCATTACCATAATATCTGAGCATCTCCCAGTCTTTGTGTTTATCTTTACAATATCCCTGTAAGGTAGAGTTATCCCCATTTTACAGATGAGGGAAAAAGAGCCAAAGCATGTGGGCATGAGCATCTCGCCAGTGACAGAGTCTGTGACTATCTCAATTAGAGAGAAGTACAGCAAGTGCTCAGTATGTTCCTGACTGGTCCAGAGAGGTGGTTGGTTCCTCTAACTTGTCAATCAACCAGGAAAACTGAATGGATCTGGTTGATTGAAGAGGATAAATCGAATTGCCAGTTTCAGAATGGAACTCTTAGACTGAGAGATGAAGGTGCTCAAGAGGGATGAAGATCCCATCGCATGGAGCCTGAGGAGGAAGAAGAATAAAAATCACCCTCTCTATCCCTCTGCCCATAAAGGTACAACTTTTAATACATGTGTTGGGAATCTGTTCTGGTGCCCCTCTCCCCCACATTGCTGCTCTGTGAGTGGTAATGCAGCCCCTGAGCTGCAACATGTTCTGCAGATCCAATTTGTGTTTGGGGAATGGACCACTAAGCTTGGGGTGGGGCAGGGAGTACGGAGGCCGGGGGAATGTCCCTCTGACATGGGATGGATGTGTAGCTCCTCCACCTCCTTTTCTGCACTTGGCCCAACTGTCCTTAGAATCAGCCAGGCTGATGGAGTCACATTGCGTGGGTCTAACACTTATTTCCTCACTTCTGCATTGTGCTCTTTCTATGGCTTATTTTCAAATGTAAATAACTTAGCAATATTGTTGCTTTTATTATTAGTGTTAATTGTTACTTTATTTTGAAATAGGCTACATCGACTCTTTATTAAAACAGAACGCGAAACAAATCTTATCTGATATTTCTTATAAAAAGCAACTTGTGAGTTTTAAAAAAGTTAATGTGTCTTGCATCATTACATTACTTTCCCCTTTTGCATATCTATCTCTCTAGCTCTTGATGCCTTATTACTGTAGTATTTGAGGGCCTACATTATGTAACTTACATGGTGCAATGATAGAAAACTTTAAGCTTAAGGTGGAGCAGATGTTTGAAAAGCATGTAGCTTTTTTGTTACAGAATCTCAATATCAAAGGAAAACAAATGGATGTAGCTATTTCAAATACGTCAACCTCTAGTTTTGAGAAAATCCAGGATGTTTTCCATCCAGAACTGTAACCATTGTAGACACACTTCCAGGAGCTATTTTCTCTCTCAGTGCTTAGAACTGTATAGATTTACCTTCATATAAGAATCTTTCCTAGCATGCTTTTCTGGTAGCTGTCCCTTTACATTTGGGGAAGATAAACAAACTGCAACTTCACTGTGGAGATTTTTCCCCACACACCACCTTTGCTAGTAGTTGGTAGGTTTCAGAGTGGTAGCCGTGTTAGTCTGCATCAGCAAAAACAATGAGGAGTCCTAGTGGAACCTTAGAGACTAACACATTTATTTGGGCATAAGCTTTCGTGGGCTAGAACCCACACATTCTTGGCTCCTAATATGTTTTTCCTTTCTCTTATGCCTCGGGAGATGGTGTATCCTCACACCCTAAAATTGATCGAAGATGATTTTTGAAGGTGTGTACAGAACAGTGCAGTTTATCTGAATGGAATGGTGGACATTTATAAGATAAGAGAGAGGAGGTAAAGCAGAGAGAAGAGAAATTAAAAGAGACAAAAGTGATCTACTGGGAGGCTCAGATCTTGACTGTCAAGTTTCAGACCAGATCACCCCTTTCTATAATTTTGTGAAGAATGCCACTGTAATTAGAAAAGGAAAACATAAATAGTGAGCTAAAAAGGGTGGGGGAAAACCTTGTAAATAAAGCAGGAAAAATAAAACCAATATTGTAATAGGGCTTAGCATGTAGAACACTGGAGCCTCCAGAGAAAATTGGTGGCCTTTCATAAAATTGAGGAGATTTATCATAATTTGATTAGACCAATGAATATTATGAACAGGCTGGTCTGTATCATTGAATGGGGTGGAAAAATCCGACACGGAACCTATTTTGATTTGAGGCATTTTTGGTGGGCTATTTTAATTTAATTAATGAAAAATCACAGGTTAATTGCCTCTTGCTTTAATGTGAGGGTATTATGCATGCAGGCATATTTTATTTATATCTTGACTGTTTGATGTACACAATCAATTCAAAAAGGGATAATGAAGAAGTGTTCCACCCTGCATGGAATAGTAATTAGGGACTCTAGTTCAGCCTTTTTTTTTTTTATTATTAATTGTGCAGTTCTGTAAACATGTTTGACATAATGCTGAGAAAAGCAATTGTCAAATTTTGCCATTCTCCGCTTTTTTCTTCCACTTATTCAAATCCCATTGTTTCATATTAACCCTCTATGCCTCAGAAGCACCCTAACTTTATATGACAGATATACAGTAGTCAAAAAGACACCAAGCAAAAGCTCCTTCAGAAAGTGCCATGACACAAGAAGTACATATGCCCAGAATATAAATGTTATGGTTTGCTGGCTTGGGTTAAATCCATGAAAACTTGCTGAGCCGTAATGAGGTTGCAGATCTTGGATCAGCAACAGACTTATATATTGACAGAGTCAATGTGGCAATGTGGCAGGTCAATGTGGCAATGAAAGTAATAGTTCTTATACACAAGTCCAGGCCACATTCTGCCACAAGGGCAGGAGAGATCATGCTATGAAATCTTCTTGCTCTGCTCAGCTTTCTATTCCATCAGTCATTTTACAGTGTGGTCTGCAACAACACAGACTATTTTTAGCACAGGAAAATATCACATTGCAAACTAGAGTATTTCCCCATGCCTGACTACCCCCAAAATCTAAATTACACCCAAACCTTTCAAAAAGAAAAAGGCATCTAACTTTCAGGGAATTGATTTGACTGTGTCTTGCAGAGCTGCTTTCTACCCTCTTGCCAGTTCCTCGCCCTTATCCCTCTTTGAGTCTGGTATGTCATTTTGAATGTCCAATGGTAGTCTCATTTTAGAGATCACTCAAGAATAGCATGTCCCTACTGATATAAAGTGAATCCATAAGAATGATCAAATTACTGTGGTATCCACTCAGTAACAGCTGAGTATCTCACAAAAATGTGTTCATTTCTACACTCTCCCTCTGAATTTAACCCCATTGCACAGATGGGGATCTGAGGCAGAGAAAAATTAAGCAACTAGGCCAGGGTCTATGACAGGGCTGGGAGTTACCTCAAGTCTCCTAAATCCCGGGCCCCGGCGTTAATCACAAGGCCATCCCTCCTTGCTCTCAGATTGCACTGGTGGCAGCTGATTTGCTTACATGACTATCATGACTAGTGAGCAGCAAACCTCAACGTCTGGGGCTTTGGGGACTCATAAAAGCTTTTTCGTTGACTTCAATGAGTGCAAGGTTGGGTCTTTTGTTTGGATAATGTGCGAGAAACCTAGAAGGCTTCTTCATGTGATTGAATTCCTCTTCCTCCTCCAACCATCCTTTTCCATCTCCCCAGCTTTTCTAAAGCCTTATTCCTGCTCTAACACCCCCAACCAAACCTTCTTTCCTCTAATGTCAACCATTTTAACATGATTCTCCTCTGGATCTGTATGAATAACTGATTCTTCAGTTTGCTGGTGCTTCTGAAAAATCAAAACAAAAATTGCTTCAGGTAGAATCAAAACCAACTTTTTTGGGATTGTCAGTGATCAAAAGAGTTGGGAAAACTTGTTTCAGGTTGAATGAAATGTTTCATTCGACCTAACACTAAATATTTCATTTCAGGAACTTTTAAAATAAAAACAAAGGAAACAAAGGACTAGATTCCCATCCTATTGGTGCCGCTGCCACCCCCTTCCCTCAATTACCCCAGTAGTTAGGGCACTCATCTGACATCTTAAATTCCTGCAGGAGGACTTGGCCCAGATCTTCCCCTCTCCCAGTTGAGTGCCTAACCACTGGACTATAATCACCCGACTGCAGCGTATTCTGGAATCTCAGTCTCTTCTGTTGAAGCTGTTCCATTTTGTATGAAATACTTGACTCACCATTAGGACAGAGAGAGAATGACTCTGTAGCCTGGTGGTTTGGGCACTCAGCTGTGAGGGGGGAGACCTGGCACAGGTCTCTGCTGCAGGGAAGGGTACAAACCTGGGTCTCCCACATCCCAGCTGAGTGCTCTAACCATTGGGCTATTGGGTGGAAGAAGAATGGCAGTGGTGGCATCTCCTGCTCTTTGGTTTTGTGAATGGTGCCAAAATCCCCTTATGAAGCTAGCCTGAAAAATGGAACCCTTTTGTTTTGATAGTGGTTTGACATTTCAGAATTTTTTTGTCTTTTTTAATTTTTGATTGAAACAACTTGCCAAAATTGACAATGTTTCCATCGACCCAAATCTGCAGTTTTGGGGCGAAAAAAAGTTTTGGCTAAAAAAATTTGCCCTGTTCAGCTCCCAACTCTGTAACCCTCCTTTCTTTTTTCATGGTAGCCTTTCCCAGCCTTTCCTCCCAATCCTTCCCATTCCTCTCTAATTCTTTTTCTTTTTCCTGTTATCCAACAGCTTCTGCTTTCTTCCTGTCATAGGGTCTCAGCTGGTCAGCAGTTCAATCAGTCTTAAAATCTCATGCGATGCAATGTTGGGAGACAAAACAAGGGAAAGAAAAAAAAATCTGTTCATAGGGATCGTTCCCCCTCAATCCGTGCAGGGAAGAAGGCAGCTGACCACCTCAATGGAACTGTTTGCCCTTTTTATCTCCTCTTTGAGAACTGACAGAGCATCCTCTGAGTTCATCGCTTCCAGCACATGTGGGGGACAGATTGAATGGACACACACCTGCACCTGCACACAAACAATTTTCTGTCACCAGAAACTCTGACAGAAAAGAAATGGTCTCAGGTTGTACTGAGTTTGTTACAGCCTCATCTTCCTCTGGACAACAGATCCCTTCTTTTGGGACATATGGTGGAGCAAGAAGCCCAGGCAACATGGCTCTAGTGTACGGCGTATCCATGTAGCTAGGGAGTGGAATAGAGCCAATGCGGATTGCCTTCATGGGGATGGCCCTGGAACTTCTCTGGATCCTGTTGTTCTCAAGGTTTGGTGGCTGAATCCACTGCTACTTCTGCTGGGGGAGGGGGCCAGGTAACCATGGGAGGATTCTAGCTGACTCTACAGAAACAATGCATTGCTATTAAATGATATGCATGGGAGATGTGGCCCCCAGATCTAGAACAAATTGCCTAAGCCTCTTATTTTCCCAGGAGAAAAATGTACCTTATTTGACTCCTGCAGTTTGTTTAATCAAAGTGTAATAAATATATACATTCCACATAAATGTTGAGCACCATTTAAATGCCCAAATCCTAGTAGAGGTTTTTGGGATTCATTTGGCTTTTCTTGGAAGAATACCAGTCCTCATAATAAGACAATACAATTTTTTTAATTCAGACTTAGTAGGCCACAGTATCTGAAAGATTTTGGATGTCAGAAATAAAGGCTTATGTTGGATTTCTGGCTTATTTTTATAAGGAAATCTCTAATGCTTTTTACAAACAGAGCTGAAGCTTCAGAGTCAGTCAAAATAGTGTTATTCGAAGGTAAGTCCACTGCTTTGTCCTGTGGATAAACAAAATACTGTGTGTTAAATAAACATTAATAGTGAGGAAACCTAGGAATATGCTAAAGTCAAATTACCGGCAACAGTTACTTTGAGTTTTTTAGGTGCAACATAGTCGTCTGCCGTTTTTCAAGTGCAGTTTAATGGCTTCTCCTGGGCAGGGAGAGCTGCCAGAGCCTTTTCCTGATGCTGGAGCCTTTCACTATGGGGTGTAGCTACATGTGTCGTGCCTTTACTCTACTCGCTGCTGTTAGTGTAGACAAAATCTCATTGTAAGTCAAGTTTTCTGGATCCTGAATCATTCTTGTAGTTCTTTTTTTTTTTAACCCTTTCCATCTTGCCAACATTCATTTTAAAGTGTGGAAAAAAGAACTGGACACCATATTCCACTAAGAGTAGTAATAAGACTGACTTCTATTCAATTTTCTCCAGCTTATACTGTTGAGGATCACATTTGCTCTTTTAATCTCCCAGTGCAATGTGGTGGCTATGTTCAGCTAGTTATAGGCCATGACTTCTAAGTCCTTTTCTGAGTTTCTGCTTCCCAAAATAGGTTCCCCTATAAGTGTGATCTACATTCTGAGTTCTTAATCACATTTAAAATGCATTTTGTTTAAATGAACCCAACTTACCAGATTTGCTCTGTGAATTGACCTGTCTTTATCATTAATTACTACTCCATCAATTTTTGTGTCATCTGAAAACTTTGCCAGCAATGATTTTGTTTTCTTCCAGGTTGTTGATAAAGATATTGAATACCATTGGACCAAGAACAGGTCCCTGCCTAGAAATGTCCTCACTGAAATTATTTTGTGAGATCTAACAGTTAGCCAGTTTTTAATCCATTTAATATGTATTTGCAAAAAAATCCAGGAGTACTTGTGGCATGTTAGAGACTAACAAATTTATTAGAGCATAAGCTTTCGTGAGCTACAGCTCACTTCATCGGATGCATAGAATGGAACATATAGTAAGATCTATATATACATACAGATAAGTTGGAAGTTACCACACAAACTGTTTCAGAGTAGCAGCCGTGTTAGTCTGTATTCGCAAAAACAAAAGGAGTATTTGTGGCACCTTAGAGACTAACAAATTTATTTGAGCATAAGCTTTCGTGAGCTACAGCTCACTTCATCAGATGCATTTGGTGGAAAATTACAGTGGGGAGATTTATATACACACTATATATATATGTTTCAGAGTAGCAGCCGTGTTAGTCTGTATTCGCAAAAAGAAAAGGAGTACTTGTGGCACCTTAGAGACTAACAAATTTATTTGAGCATAAGCTTTCGTGAGCTACAGCTCACTTCATCGGATGCATTTGGTGGAAAAAACAGAGGAGAGATTTATATACACACACACAGAGAACATGAAACAATGGGTTTATCATACACACTGTAAGGAGAGTGATCACTTAAGATAAGCCATCACCAACAGCAGGGGGGGGAAGGAGGAAAACCTTTCATGGTGACAAGCAGGTAGGCTAATTCCAGCAGTTAACAAGAATATCAGAGGAACAGTGGGGGGTGGGGTGGGAGGGAGAAATACCATGGGGAAATAGTTTTACTTTGTGTAATGACTCATCCATTCCCAGTCTCTATTCAAGCCTAAGTTAATTGTATCCAGTTTGCAAATTAATTCCAATTCAGCAGTCTCTCGTTGGAGTCTGTTTTTGAAGCTTTTTTGTTGAAGTATAGCCACTCTTAGGTCTGTGATCGAGTGACCAGAGAGATTGAAGTGTTCTCCAACTGGTTTTTGAATGTTATAATTCTTGACGTCTGATTTGTGTCCATTCATTCTTTTACGTAGAGACTGTCCAGTTTGGCCAATGTACATGGCAGAGGGGCATTGCTGGCACATGATGGCATATATCACATTGGTAGATGCGCAGGTGAACGAGCCTCTGATAGTGTGGCTGATGTGATTAGGCCCTATGATGGTATCCCCTGAATAGATATGTGGACAGAGTTGGCAACGGGCTTTGTTGCAAGGATAGGTTCCTGGGTTAGTGGTTCTGTTGTGCTCCAACCCCTCAGACAGAGACAAACACCTACAAGATCTCTATCATGCATTCCTACAACTACAGTACCCACCTGCTGAAGTGAAGAAACAGATTGACAGAGCCAGAAGAGTACCCAGAAGTCACCTACTACAGGACAGGCCCAACAAAGAAAACAACAGAACGCCACTAGCCATCACCTTCAGCCCCCAACTAAAACCCCTCCAACGCATCATCAAGGATCTACAACCTATCCTGAAGGACGAGCCATCGCTCTCTCAGATCTTGGGAGACAGACCAGTCCTTGCTTACAGACAGCCCCCCAATCTGAAGCAAATACTCACCAGCAACCACACACCACACAACAGAACCACTAACCCAGGAACCTATCCTTGCAACAAAGCCCGTTGCCAACTCTGTCCACATATCTATTCAGGGGATACCATCATAGGGCCTAATCACATCAGCCACACTATCAGAGGCTCGTTCACCTGCGCATCTACCAATGTGATATATGCCATCATGTGCCAGCAATGCCCCTCTGCCATGTACATTGGCCAAACTGGACAGTCTCTACGTAAAAGAATGAATGGACACAAATCAGACGTCAAGAATTATAACATTCAAAAACCAGTTGGAGAACACTTCAATCTCTCTGGTCACTCGATCACAGACCTAAGAGTGGCTATACTTCAACAAAAAAGCTTCAAAAACAGACTCCAACGAGAGACTGCTGAATTGGAATTAATTTGCAAACTGGATACAATTAACTTAGGCTTGAATAGAGACTGGGAATGGATGAGTCATTACACAAAGTAAAACTATTTCCCCATGGTATTTCTCCCTCCCACCCCACCCCCCACTGTTCCTCTGATATTCTTGTTAACTGCTGGAATTAGCCTACCTGCTTGTCACCATGAAAGGTTTTCCTCCTTCCCCCCCCTGCTGTTGGTGATGGCTTATCTTAAGTGATCACTCTCCTTACAGTGTGTATGATAAACCCATTGTTTCATGTTCTCTGTGTGTGTGTATATAAATCTCTCCTCTGTTTTTTCCACCAAATGCATCCGATGAAGTGAGCTGTAGCTCACGAAAGCTTATGCTCAAATAAATTTGTTAGTCTCTAAGGTGCCACAAGTACTCCTTTTCTTTTTGCGAATACAGACTAACACGGCTGCTACTCTGAAACCTGTGATTATGCAAGGCACTGAATTTAGCCGTATAGAGTGGAAATCTGTCAACTTCATGAAAAAACTCGCACAGATACAGACAGACATCATCTTCCTCTCCAAATGCAAACAGATGGACATCATACCGAAAGGACTGAAGGTAAAAAATCCATTACAATCTACATACCACACAGACTATGCTGACAGCTTGTGCCACACACTCTCAAGGAAACTGCGGAACCACCTGATCAACATCCTCTACAGCAAACAGGGAAAGATTAAGAATGAGCTCTCAAAACTGGATACTCTCATAAAGAACCAACCTTCCACACAAACTTCCTCATGGCTGGACTTTACAAAAACTAGACAAGCCATTTACAAAACACACTTTGATTCTCTACAAAAGAAAAAGGACACTAAGCTATCTAAACTACTATATGCCACAAGGGGCCACAACAATGGTTCCCGTAACCCACCCAGCAATATTGTTAATCTATCCAACTATACTCTTAGCCCAGCGGAAGAATCTGTCCTATCTCGGGGCCTCTCCTTTTGCCCCTCCACCCCCACGAACATGATACAGTTCTGTGGTGACCTAGAATCCTATTTTCGACGTCTCAGACTCAAGGAATATTTCCAACACACCTCTGACCAACATATTAACCCACAGAGACCTTCCTGCCAACACTACAAAAAGAAGGATTCTAGGTGGACTCCTCCTGAAGGTCGAAACAGCAGCCTGGATTTCTACATAGACTGCTTCCGCCGACGTGCACGAGCTGAAATTGTGGAAAAGCAGCATCGCTTACCCCATAACCTCAGCCATGCAGAACACAGTGCCATCCACAGCCTCAGAAACAACTCTGACATCATAATCAAAAAGGCTGACAAAGGAGGTGCTGTCGTCATCATGAATAGGTCAGAGTATGAACAAGAGGCTACTAGGCAGCTCTCCAACACCACTTTCTACAAGCCATTACCCTCTGATCCCACTGAGAGTTACCAAAAGAAACTACAGCATTTGCTCAAGAAACTCCCTGAAAAAGCACAAGAACAAATCCGCACAGACACACCCCTGGAGCCAGGACCTGGGGTATTCTATCTGCTACCCAAGATCCATAAACCTGGAAATCCTGGACGCATCTCAGGCATTGGCACCCTGACAGCAGGATTGTCTGGCTATGTAGACTCCCTCCTCAGGCCCTTCGTTACCAGCACTCCCAGCTATCTTCGAGACACCACCGATTTCCTGAGGAAACTACAGTCCATTGGTGATCTTCCTAAAAACACCATCCTAGCCACTATGGATGTAGAAGCCCTCTACACCAACATTCCACACAAAGATGGACTACAAGCCGTCAGGAACAGTATCCCCGATACTGTCACGGCTAACCTGGTGGCAGAACTTTGTGACTTTGTCCTGACCCATAACTATTTCACATTTGGTGACAATGTATACCTTCAAATCAGCGGCACTGCGATGGGTACCCGCATGGCCCCACAGTATGCCAACATTTTTATGGCTGACTTAGAACAACGCTTCCTCAGCTCTCGTTCCCTAACACTCCTACTCTACTTGCGCTACATTGATGACATCTTCATCATCTGGACCCATGGAAAAGAAGCTCTTGAGGAATTCCACCATGATTTCAACAATTTCCATCCCACCATCAACCTCAGCCTGGACCAGTCCACACAAGAGATCCACTTCCTGGACACTACGGTGCTAATAAGCGATGGTCACATAAACACCACCCTATATCAGAAACCTACTGACCGCTATTCCTACCTACATGCCTCTAGCTTTCATCCAGATCATACCACTCGATCCATTGTCTACAGCCAAGCGCTACGATATAACCGCATTTGCTCCAACCCCTCAGACAGAGACAAACACCTACAAGATCTCTATCATGCATTCCTACAACTACAGTACCCACCTGCTGAAGTGAAGAAACAGATTGACAGAGCCAGAAGAGTACCCAGAAGTCACCTACTACAGGACAGGCCCAACAAAGAAAACAACAGAACGCCACTAGCCATCACCTTCAGCCCCCAACTAAAACCCCTCCAACGCATCATCAAGGATCTACAACCTATCCTGAAGGACGAGCCATCGCTCTCTCAGATCTTGGGAGACAGACCAGTCCTTGCTTACAGACAGCCCCCCAATCTGAAGCAAATACTCACCAGCAACCACACACCACACAACAGAACCACTAACCCAGGAACCTATCCTTGCAACAAAGCCCGTTGCCAACTCTGTCCACATATCTATTCAGGGGATACCATCATAGGGCCTAATCACATCAGCCACACTATCAGAGGCTCGTTCACCTGCGCATCTACCAATGTGATATATTACATCATGTGCCAGCAATGCCCCTCTGCCATGTACATTGGCCAAACTGGACAGTCTCTACGTAAAAGAATGAATGGACACAAATCAGACGTCAAGAATTATAACATTCAAAAACCAGTTGGAGAACACTTCAATCTCTCTGGTCACTCGATCACAGACCTAAGAGTGGCTATACTTCAACAAAAAAGCTTCAAAAACAGACTCCAACGAGAGACTGCTGAATTGGAATTAATTTGCAAACTGGATACAATTAACTTAGGCTTGAATAGAGACTGGGAATGGATGAGTCATTACACAAAGTAAAACTATTTCCCCATGGTATTTCTCCCTCCCACCCCACCCCCCACTGTTCCTCTGATATTCTTGTTAACTGCTGGAATTAGCCTACCTGCTTGTCACCATGAAAGGTTTTCCTCCTTCCCCCCCCTGCTGTTGGTGATGGCTTATCTTAAGTGATCACTCTCCTTACAGTGTGTATGATAAACCCATTGTTTCATGTTCTCTGTGTGTGTGTATATAAATCTCTCCTCTGTTTTTTCCACCAAATGCATCCGATGAAGTGAGCTGTAGCTCACGAAAGCTTATGCTCAAATAAATTTGTTAGTCTCTAAGGTGCCACAAGTACTCCTTTTCTTTTTACTATATATATATAAATCTCCCCACTGTATTTTCCACCAAATGCATCCGATGAAGTGAGCTGTAGCTCACGAAAGCTAATGCTCAAATAAATTTGTTAGTCTCTAAGGTGCCACAAGTACTCCTTTTGTTCATACAAACTGTGAGAGGCTAATTAGTGAAGATGAGCTATTATCAGCAGGAGAAAAAAACTTTTATAGTGATAATCAGGATGGTCCATTTAGACAGTTGACAAGAAGGTGTGAGGATACTTAACTTAAGGAAATAGTTTCAATATGTATAATGACCCAGCCACTCCCAGTCTCTATTCAAACCCAGGTTAATGGTATCTAGTTTGCATATTAATTCAAGCTCAGCAGTTTCTCCGTGGAGTCTGTTTTAGAAGCTTTTCTGTTGCAAAATTACCACCCTTAGATCTTTTACTGAGTGGCCACAGAGGTTGAAGTGTTCTCCTATTGGTTTTTGAATGTCATGATTCCTGATGTCAGATTTGTGTCCATTTATTCTTTTGCGTAGAGACTGTCCGGTTTGACCAAAGTACACGGCAGAGGGGCATTGCTGGCACATGATAGCATATATCACATTGGTAGATGTGCAGGTGAATGAGCCCCTGATGGCATGGCTAATGTGATTAGGTCCTATGATGGTGTCACTTGAACAAATATGTGGACAGAGTTGGCATCGGGCTTTGTTGCAAGGATAGGTTCCTGGGTTAGTGTTTTTGTTGTGTGGTGTGTGGTTGCTGGAGAGTATTTGCTTCAGGTTGGGGGGCTGTCTGTAAGCAAGGGCTGGTCTGTCTCCCAAGATCTGTGAGAGTGAGAGAGCATTTTTCAGGATAGGTTGTAAATCAAGGTTTTAGTTGGGGGCTGAAGATAACAGCTAGTGGCGTTCTGTTATTTTCTTTGTTGGGCCTGTCCTGTAATAGGTGACTTCTGGGTACTCTTCTGGCTCTGTCAATCTGTTTTTTCACTTCAGCAGGTGGGTATTGTAGTTTTCAGAATGCTTGATAGAGATCTTGTAGGTGTTTGTCTCTGTCTGAGGGATTGGATCAAATGCGCTTGTATCTTAGAGCTTGGCTGTAGACAATGGATCGTGTGGTGTGTCCTGGATGGAAGCTGGAGGCATGTAGGTAAGTATAGCGGTCAGTAGGTTTCCGGTATAGAGTGGTGTTTATGTGACCATTGCTTATTAGCACAGTAGTGTCCAGGAAATGGACCGCTTGTGTGGATTGGTCTAGGTTGATGGTGGGATGGAAATTGTTGAAATCATAGTGGAATTCCTCAAGGGCTTCTTTTCCATGAGTCCAGATGATGAAGATGTCATCAATGTAGCGCAAGTAGAGTAGGAGTGTTAGGGGACGAGAGCTAAGGAAGCGTTGTTCTAAGTCAGCCATAAAAGTGTTAGCATACTGTGGGGCCATGTGGGTACCCATAGCAGTGCTACTGACTTGAAGGTATGTATTGTCACTCTCAAAGAAACTGTGAAACTACCTGATCAACATCCTATTCAGCAAACAGGGAAAGATTAAGAATGAGCTCTCAAAACTGGATACTCTCATAAAAAAACAACCTTCCACACAAACTTCCTCAGACAGAGACAAACACCTACAAAATCTCTATCTTGATATCTGATTATCACTACAAAAGTTTTTTTCTCCTGCTGATAATAGCTCATCTTAACTAATTAGCCTCTCACAGTTTGTATGGTAACTTCCAACTTATCTGTATGTTTATATAGATCTTACTATATGTTCCATTCTATGCATCTGATGAAGTGAGCTGTAGCTCATGAAAGCTTATGCTCTAATAAATTTGTTAGTCTCTAAGATGCCACAAGTACTCCTGTTCTTATTGCAGATATAGACTAACATGGCTGCTATTCTGAAACCTGTTAATATGTATTGATTTTGATTCATGAAGAGCTTGCAATCTGAATTTCTGAGAATCAGCTGGCTGAGAATCAAAATCAGTACCAATATTTTTATCAGAATGTCATGCAGAACTAAGTCAAATTCTTTTGATATCTAACTATATTTATCAGCATAGTTACCCTTGTCAACTAAATTTGCAGTCTCATCAATAACGCTATCACTATTTTCCATGAAACCATGATGAGTTACATTAATTGTGCTACAATCCTTTGTTTCTTTACTGATTGCATCCCATATCAGCCTTTTCATATTTTCCCAGGATTAGTGTTAAACTAACAGGCCTATGGCTACCTGGGCCATCCCATTTATCCTTTTTCAAAAATGGTAGTACATTAACTTTTTGTTTGTTTACAGTTCTCTGGAACTTCCTTAGTATTCTAAGATTTGTTAAATGTCAACATTATTGGTCAGAGAACTCCTCGGTCAATTCTTTTAAAATTCTTAGGTGCAAGTTATCCTGTCCTGCCAATATAAAAATGTTTATCTGTAGCAGTTGCTATTTAACATCCTGCCTCATTATTGTTGGAATAGAAAGTATTTCATTATCACTGTAAGCTTTGAGTACATATTCCTGCTTTTTTCCATATACAGAACAATGTATTGATGACTTCTGCTTTTTCTGTATCACCATTGTTGACAATTGTACTATAGCTTTCCAGTTATGAACCTATACCATATAGACTCTGATGCCAGTTACATGCACAGTCACTCAGGATCATTGTGCTTCATCTTTTGTGGAAAGTACGAGAAAGAGGGACAAAGATAAAAGGCCACCTGGGACCAGATTGTGAATTGCTACTAATTAAATATGAAGAACTATGCTTAATGAATGAAATGGGAGTAGAGAGAATGGGGAATGGAGAGTAAAAAATATGAAAGCTTCCCCCAAAAAAGTTTGTTGCTGATGCAGAGGAAAAGAATGACATCCAGAAAAAAATTTTCTACAGCTTTCTGGTCTGCAGTCCAGCAAGAGGAGAACAGGGAAAGTTTGGAGCTCACAGGCTTTTCTTTGGAGAGCTGGGGAGTGATGAGGGAGGGAACTCAGTCATCTTGTAGATATGTGCTGCAAGCTTTCCCAACTCCAGTAATTAGATAGGCTCGTCAGTCTTTATGAGTGGCTCACGTTTACTGATGAATGTTCCACTTGTGCGCAGAGGTGATTTAGCTTTCTGCTGAATAAACATAACACAGGGATGGAAAGGTGATAACTATCATGCTCAGCAGAAAGAAGGAGCCTATAAATATGCCAGTGGGTCAATAGAAGTGATTTCATTCTTCCTTCACGGGACTGCTGATGAAGTCTGACAGGGCAGCTCGACTTCATTAATGCATCACAATGGTGAAGAAAGCCTGAAGGGCAAAAAGAATCGCCTGCAGCAGATTGGAGCCTGGGCTGCAGCTGTCAGAGAACAGCCATGGAGAAATGAAAAGAGCTGCAACAATGAAATAAGGAAGGCTGCTGTAGTGCTGTTTTCTCCCCTCCCTGAAATGGCAGATAGGGGAGCTGCAAAGAGCAGAGGAGAGATTGTGGAAGGGAAGCTCTAATCTGAATTAGAAACAATTCTGGGAGGAAGGGCTGAGCTTTTGGTTACAATAGTAAACTGAAAAACACTAATTCTAGGGATGGACAGAGAGAGAAACTTAACATTTCATAAAACAAACCAGGAAGTGTCTTTTCCAGGAAAATTACTCCGAATGCAATTGGAAACTACCGTACTGTACATAGGGGCAGTCCGACTCTGAGCTCAGCCATACCTGCATAAATCTAGAGTATCTTTGAACTCACTGGATTTATGTTGGTCTAAATGAGATCAGATTCCTACCCATATTAATTATATAACTAAGCATATGTCTACATTGCATACTCCTTATGGTGGCTTATAGAGTACATGCATGCATACCCTCTCAGCACAGGTATAAATAACATTGTAGTGGTGGGGCAATGCTCAGATGAGTAAAGACGTGCCTGAACCCGAGGGTAGATACTCCACATGGCTCTTAACATGCACAAACAGTACCTCCCATGTCTAAACTGTCAAGGAGTGGGGAAAGGCTCTTGCAGAGGGGATCTTCCAGAGCCTTCCCTGACTGCCGCCCTGCTGCCAGAGCCTTTCACTGACATATGTCACGACATACCTCAGTGCTCGCTTTTCACTGCAGTGTATAACTACACACATGCCAGTGGTGTGCAGTGTAGACATAACCTGAATAGGATAGTGTATGTTTGAGGGATGAAAAGCAAGTTTTATACTCACCACTGCCCACTGAAATCTCAGTGGTTTCCATTCTTTCCCCCCGACCCCTTTCTTTCCAGGGTTTCATTGCTGCTGCTTTCTACTTTGACCCCATTTACTCATCTCCTATTCTTGGCTGCAATGCAATTTCTCTTTCACTGACTCCTGGATCTGTCCCTCTGCAAGACTCAAGGGACTCATCTCTGCTTTGGACTGCTGTTTCTGCGTCAGGCCCTATTAATTTTCTGCTTTGGCCATCTTTATTTTTACTAATTCCCTATTATGCTTCCATTCTATTTTTGCATTGCTTGAAGAGGGGATGTAAGGCAGGCTGCCTGCTGATCCCTTCAAACAGTGATTTTGCAATCCTGTGATTTCTAGTTCTTCCTTTACTCTTCTGGGCTCTCCCCCCTTTAACATCTTTTTTTTTAAACATAAATATTACATAAGTCCCTAAATGATTTACTTTAACTCACAATAAACACCACCCGCTCCCCCACAGAAGTTTCAGAGGTTAAGAACACAGGTTTCAAAATTGTTTGGATATAAAGGAACCAAGATAGAGGTTAAAGGTTGAGCTATCACCTGCTGTAGTTGGAGTCCCCCAAACAAGCTCCTCTTCAGTTAAATTAAACTAGATTTTTAACTAAGTTAAATGGGGCACTGAGGTTCTGCCACAAAACTGATTTATTGAGATAAAAGGAGAGATTCAAAGTATCAGAATTTTATGCTGTAGATGGAAGGCATTGATTTAATCTACTTTTATCAGTTTTAGGGGACTGAAATTTGGGGCACTTGGAGAAAGGCTCACAAGATAGAGATGGCTGAGGTGGAAATAATAAATTACAGGTGCCATAAGGATTCAACTGGCAGAGGTCAATGAGTCTTACAGCCCTAAGATCTTCCCACTACTGGTCTTCTCTCCACTAGTCAGCAAGTTATTGACTTGTGCATTTTATTACATTTGGATGAGTTGCAAACACCAGTGAGGACAGCAAAAGCATACAAAGGGACCTAAAGAGGTTAGAACCATGAGGCCGGATCAAGCCTCCTTGCCTGGATCTCCCTCCTCCTGTGTGGAAGGGAAGGGTCAACTGCCTTTGCAGCAGCATTCCCCCTGACATCCTGTGGAGGTCTCTCTGTGAAGTTGGTATCTGTAAGGAGGGGAAAGGGGTTGGGGACTACGAGGTGGGGAGTGGGCAGCTTTACACTGGATGCACACAGAAATTCCCCAGAAAAAGTGCAAGTGGTATTTTCCCATGGAGGCCCTTTTTCAGTGGGGGAAACTCCCTTTTAAGGTTTCAGAGTAGTAGCTATGTTAGTCTGCATTCGCAAAAAGAAAAGGAGTACTTGTGGCACCTTAGAGACTAACAAATTTATTAGAGCATAAGCTTTCGTGAGCTACAGCTCACTTCATCGGATGCATCCGATGAAGTGAGCTGTAGCTCACGAAAGCTTATGCTCTAATAAATTTGTTAGTCCCTTTTAAGGGAAGTCCCAGGACAATAGTGGCCAGATCAGTACCTGGCATCACAGGTCTAGTTCACCACAGGCCCCTGACAGCTTAGTCAAAACTCATACTGATATTAAGGTGCAGAGGAAGGGCATCAACATTTGATCCCGTACACTTGTCATTTTCATTCACCACCAAAGTACATCTTTCCTATATTTTGTAACCATTAGCTGGAAAAAGTAACAAACAAAATTCATTCAGAGAGGCCATCACAGGTTAAGTAATGTTAGAAGCCTGACATGTGACTTAAACCTATACCAGCCAAGAAACTGACTGATTAGGCTAAAAATCTGGCCTGGTCATCTGTCCTCAAGGTGAATCTTGAGCAGTAGACCAAATATTGGGTCTCAGCAGCAGTCACAGTGGCCAAGCTGTGATGGGGCTAATGCTAACTGCAGAAAGAGGTGGAGGAAGGAACACTTCCCTCCCATCACATGGCAACCACAGTAGTGCTGCTGCTACCATGACTCTGAGGCTGAGGTGGCCTCCATGGCACTGGCTTGCATGCTCCATAGATGGATGGTGTGTGTCAATGGCCCATGGATCTGCCTCACAATTGTTTGATGTACTGCATGCTAGATAATAACTTAATTTTAGAAACATTCCATGCTTCTAAAACTAAACTGGCCCTTTATTGGGAGAACTATTTATAGACCTGCTGCAACTGCAGCCAGCATTCCGGCCAGGTGTACACAGACTGGTTTCCTGGTACCTCCCCCAAATTCTTCCCTCCTGTAAGCCTTCCCCTGTGTTCCTCCTCCAAGTTCCATGCCAGTTGCTCTGACACCTTGTCCCTGGTTCAGACTCCCTGTGGGGATCTCCCTAGAGTTGAGCTCCCAGTGTGCTGGTGGTGCACACCCCATGTGTGGGTTCCAGAAATCTACTGGAGGTGATTATGGAATCTCTGCTGTAATGAAATTTCTGACTTGCCATTTGTGAATCTGTCATGTGCCTTCTTGCTCAAGTCTGAGGAGCGCTGCTGGCTGGTCTGGTAAAGCTAGAAATGTAAGAAGTGTGCGTTACATCCCAGGAACTGATTTCCTTAGACGCAATCTGCTACCATTGAAGTCAATGGAAATTTTGACAATTAGAGCGCTCATGAGCTGAGAAACCCCAAGGCCTGGTTCTGAGAGCTCAGCACAGTGTATCTACATTCCCAGCTGGGACCCAAGATCATGAATCCCCAAAGCAGAAGTTCAATAAACTAAAGTGGATGCATTAGAGTTAAGTGCCATGCCGGCTGCTGTCGCAAAGCCTCATATAAATATTACACCTCGCTCTATAAGATACTCACTGTTTGGTTTCTGAACCTATTAATATATAATGAAGATATGGTGTAATTAATATAGTTTGTTTTGATTTTCCTGTAAATCTACTTTAGTAATAAGAATGCAAAGTAATTATTCCAAAAAGCCCTTTCAACAAATGGCAATTTTCACTGATTAAAAATCAAGTCAGTGCTTTATTTAAGTGATTACCAGTTTGCTTTAAGCTGAACTCAATAATTATCAGGTTATTGAACTACAGAATACCTGCAAAGAAATGCCTTTCTTTTTCATTTGACATGAACACACATATCAGAGGCTGCATCAGGGAGTTTTAGACATGTGGCAAGTCCCTTGATTTTATCAATATCTTTTAAACTCAGTTTTGTTGAGATCATCTTTGTGGTGGAAAATGAATGCACCGAGTTTTTTTTTTAAAAAAATATAATAATTTTGCTGCTTTTCAACACTTCCCACCCTTTTAGTTCACAATGTTCATTGCCTCTCTAATTTGGATTCTCTGGTAAAATAAAATTTTATTGGAAGAGTTTTAGCAGTCAGCCAGTAAAGGATCAATGTGAGTGTGATTGAAGATCATACTATAGGCCATGGCCAAAATCTGCTCTGTTATATCCATGCAAGGCACAGAGAGCAGATTTTGGCCCTTTAAAAAAATCCTAATCTTAGTCTTCACAAACATTTCTCTATTTATAAATTGTTGTATAACAAAACTGCACCTGCTTCTGACACATCCTGTGTGCGTGTGTTAAAAATTGGAGGGCTGTTGTATTGATAGAAAATCACAGATTGGTATCTGTAGCTGCTTTTCTTGAAACTGTTTAATTAAGAATGTTTCAGGTCCTTTGCCTGAAGTGGGAAATGGGACGAGCACTTTAACATGCAATCACTTTTCTTTGTTTAAAGCGTCCCTCTGTCATAAGTATTGTGAATTCTGGATCAGTGGGAAATCTGGCCAAGTGGAATAATTTTGTACAAGATTGTGGTGGGTATTGAAAAAAGGGAAATATTAGAATATTTTCTACTTCTTTTTTTTGACACATACTTCCTACGGCCACATCACAGTTTGTGATGGCCACGTGTCTGGGTGTGTTAGCTCTTCATGTTAATGCTCCACCTGCAGGCTCTATGTTCAGGGCCTTTGATGTAAGACATGAGATCAAGGACAATCTCAGTGCATATATGAGATGATCTCTTGGTCCATGGAGTGAGCTGGGAAGGTAGCAAATCTGTTGGGAAAATTCTTTGTTCTGTTTCAGTTGCATTGGTTTGTTGTTCTCAGTTTAGGGAAGTCTAACAAAGTCTCATAAACTACAGTAGTGAGTCATGCAGCACATCAATCAGTATGTTTTAGAGGGAAGGCAGCACTTTTGGCATAGCACTTTTAAAGTGGAGAAAAGGCTATACATGTCAAATCGAAGTGCTGGTCTAGCTAAATCCAGGTACTTACGCTGAAATAAAGGTATTCCTTCTTTAGTTCAAAAGGTAGGACTTGTGCTTCTGGTAATGAAGGTACCAGGTTCAATGCCCACTGAAGACTGTGGTGTATCAACATTTGTGACCATGGTTTTTCTTACAAATTCTTCAATTCTTTGATTCTAGGGCTATTTCCTCTCTCTAAATTAAACTACTGTTTTAGAGGTCTGAGGTGAAATTAGGTAGAGCTTACTCATTTATCTTTTATCTCAGAGAATGGTTGATAATACATGACCATGGCTACAGTTATAGAGTGGTTACTCATTTACAGTATGTCAGTTTCCTGTTAAGCCTCTAAGCAACCCGATATCGAACACTAAATGATCTAAAAGTTTACAATTGGGTAGGATGAAAATCCTGAGAATGTGAAGACCCTCAGTAATTCCATGGCATCAGCAAATTAAATTTCTGCAGTAACGAATTACGATATAACGAGGTCACATTAGAGGAATAAGAGGTGCATATGTCTCAATGATTTAATCTCTCTCTTCTTGTAGGCCTGCACCTAATTTTAATGAGTATTTTGATAGATAACTTATTTGATTCAAAATAGGTCTTTGAAGACAGTTGTGAGAGTATTACATTTTAAAGATGCTGTGATAGAAATTCATTTCATTAACTAGCTGATAAGAAAAAATGACTCTACAAACGTATTGGTATCAGACATACTATTATGATCCATCTGCTCTTATTGAGTAAAGTGACAGTAATATATCTTTATTGGTCTGTTTCGTGAATGCTGTAGAGGCTCATTTTCCTTGTCTAATGAAAAGCCAAGTGATACTAATGAAACAGGTACAGAATATGCCTTAACTTCAGGAAAGAAACAGAACACCAAGTAAAAATGGTCCTAACAGAGAACTACTGTGGGAAGGGTCATATGTGGAACCCACACAAATAGGAAAAAAAAACCACTGCTTTATACAGTCACATGTATTGAATACTCTCTCTGAACAGTAATAAGGATAATATGAATAACTAACACAAATACATATCACCTATCCCCACTTATGCTTGTGACTGAGGTGTTTTGCTCTGGCTTCCAAATGAGATCAATCTCATTACAAGCTTTTTACATTTAAGTAAAATTTAATTCCTCGGTTTGGTCTCTAGCTGCTATCTTACTTCACAGAGACTAAGCACTGCATTACTGCAGCTAAATGGTCAAATGTATAAACTAATCTGGGATGACTAGTTTGGGAAGCCTGAAGTCTGATTTTTCAGAGTATATAGCATTCTACAGCACTTTACATGTTCAGAGCAGAACTCACATTGACTTTTATTGCGGCTGTAAGTGCTCAGCATTCTGCAAATCAGACCCCAGGGTCTCAAATCAGGCACCCCAAAAATGAGAGACATACAATGGCCACATGTGAACATTTTCGTATAAATGACCTGTCTGTTATCAGACAGGAACTCAATGGTAGAGAAAGGAATTGATCCAGTTCTTCAGGACAAGTCAATTGCCTTAACCATAAAACCATCCTTTCTTTTCCTGTGATGCCCTGCCTCATTGTCCACACACCTTCAACTACTGCTGCAAATGTGGCCGGGGGCCTATAGACAACAGTCTCCTTCACAACACAATCCTGATTCCTCCCCAGAGCAGATCCAGTCTGTGGAGGTCCTGTTGAAAACGTATTATGTGATCCTGTAATTAAGATTGTCTTAATGCATATGCATAAGGGATGCTGAATTAAAGCTGCACAGATAAACTTAGTTCTGGCATTTTCTAACCTGTAAGTGCATGACTTTGCAACCTTAATGTTCTTATTGATTTTTTTTTTAAATGTAATTTCTTAAGTGTTTAAAAAGTTTAAAAATTGAAAAATAAAAAGTCCATCATTGGATCACCAGCAGGATTTGGATTTTTAGATCCATCACACAGTTCTCTACAACTTAAATTAACAAACTAATTGAAAACAGTAGAAGGTTGTTATTTTCCAGGTGGACCTGTTACCAGTGGAGGATGAGATCAGTGGATTGCACAGCTGTTTGCTCTAGTAAATGGATGTTGAGCCTCAGAATAGTGGGTTAAATTCCAAGTTCTGGAGGGGGGTGCGCTCTAATTGTTACATCCTTCTGCCCCATCACTGCATCCCCAGCTTCTGCCACTGTCCACTTGGCTCCTGCCCATCCCCCATCTGTTGCTATCCCCTCTGGCCCATTCCTTTGTTCCTTGCCCTGGAGAAAATGCACATTCCTGATGCAAGGAGAACCCATCTATCAAATTTCAAGTCCCTGCTCCAAAGCCCAGGGGCGCTAGAATTTCTCACTAAATGATGGATTTTTTTAATGTGGTCAAAGCAATATTTATTTCTCTGACCTGTTTCTGAGGAATGGCTGAACTGGCTTAGCTGAAACTTTCATTTTTTTTAAAGAAAAGTGTATGGTGGTAGGGAGGGGAGCACAGAGAAAATTCAGCCTGGGGCAAAAACAAGGAGTCCTGTGGCACCTTAAAGACTAACAGCTTTATTTGGGCATAAGCTTTTGTGGGTAAAAAACCACTTCTTCAGATACATGGAGTGAAAATTACAGACGCAGGTGCTATATACTGACATATGAAGAGAAAGGAGTTACCTCATAAGTAGAGAAACAGTGTTGACAGGGCCAATTCAGTCAGGATGGATGTATCCATTCCCAATAATTGAGGAGGAGGTGTCAATTCCAGGAGAGGCAAAGCTGCTTTTGTCTTACTTGGGCTTGAATAGAGCCTGGGAGTGGCTGGTTCATTACACTCCATGCATCTGAAGAAGTAGTTCTTTATGCCCAAATAAATCTGTTAGTCTTTAAGGTGCCACCAGACTCCTTGTTTTTGTGGATACAAACTAACACGGCTACCCCCTGATACTTGATAGCCTGAGGCAAACACCCGGCATGGCAAATTTCAGCCCAAAATGTTGAATTTGGTAAAGTAATAAGCAACTGAAAACAGGATAAACCTTAACTAGAGATGTCTCTACCTGAACTGCCTATAACAAGAACAAAGAGGAAAATAGGGAGGATGGAAATTATTTTCTCTCTTTAGTCTGATTTTGTCGGTTACATTGCTCTGTTTAGGAAAAGTGTAAGCCCGTGATTTGAATGAGCTCTCTCCTGCCGTCTATTGATGAACTGGGGGAAAAGACCTCAGAAGCAGACTTTGCATAGACACAGCTACTTTGCTTAGGTGATCAGCAGACATACCTGTTTTGCCAAAATGGCTGTTCTGGGTTAAAACTCACTTCTTGGATATAGGGACAATTAAATGCTGTTATCCTAACTGTGACTAAAGGACAGTACTTAATATGGCCTAATTGAGGGGGGTCACCCTAAATGTAACTTCACTCACTAAACATGGGGTAGTGTCAAACCCAAGTGAAAGACCAAGAGGGGGATTGTGATTGGGATTGTGATTGGGATTGGATGTTTGTTTGCTTGTTTTTAAAATCATCAGGAGTGTAATGACAATGGCTTCCTTGTTTAAAGGGTTCCAGAGGCTATTTGACTGTCCTCTAGGGTTTAAAGATAGAGCCGACTAGACTTAAGAGTCCTTGTTTTTTTCTTAAAAAAGAAAAGGAGTACTTGTGGCACTTTAGAGACTAACAAATTTATTTGAGCATAAGCTTTCGTGAACTACAGCTCACTTCATCAGATGCATTCGGTGGAAAATACAGTGGGGGGATTTATATACACACACAGAGAACATGAAACAATGAGTTTTATCATACACACTGTAAGGAGAGTGATCACTTAAGATGAGCTATTACCAGCAGGAAGGAAGCAGGGGGAGGAGGAAAACCTTTTGTGGTGATAATCAAGGTGGGCCATTTCCAGCTGTTAACAAGAACATCTGAGGAACGGTGGGGGGTGTGGTGGGGTGGGGTGGGGGGGAGAAATAACATGGGGAAATAGTTTTACTTTATGTAATGACCCATCCACTCCCAGTCTCTATTCAAGCCTAAGTTAATTGTATCCAGTTTGCAAATTAATTCCAATTCAGCAGTCTGTCGTTGGAATCTGTTTTTGAAGTTTATTTGTTGAAGGATAGCGACTCTCAGGTCTGTAATTGTGTGACAGAACGCCACTAGCCATCACTTTCAGCCCCCAACTAACACCTCTCCAACGCATCATCAAGGATCTACAACCTATCCTGAAGGATGACCCATCACTCTCTCATATCTTGGGAGACAGGCCAGTCCTTGCTTAAAGAGAGCCCCCCAAACTGAGGCAAATACTCACCAGCAACCACACAACAGAACCACTAACCCAGGAACCTATCCTTGCAAAAAGGCCTGTTACCAACTCTGTCCACATATCTATTCAGGGGACACCATCATAGGGCCTAATTACATCAGCCACGATCAGAGGCTTGTTCATCTGCGCATCTACCAATGTGATATATGCCATCATGTGCCAGCAATGCCCCTCTGCCATGTACATTGGCCAAACTGGACAGTCTCTACGTAAAAGAATGAATGGACACAAATCAGACGTCAAGAATTATAACATTCAAAAACCAGTAGGAGAACACTTCAATCTCTCCAGTCACACGATTAGAGACCTGAGAGTGGCTATCCTTCAACAAAAAAACTTCAAAAACAGACTCCAACGAGAGACTGCTGAATTGGAATTTATTTGCAAACTGGATACAATTAACTTAGGCTTGAATAGAGACTGGGAATGGATGGGTCATTACATAAAGTAAAACTATTTCCCCATGTTATTTCTCCCCCCCACCCCACCGCACCCCCCACTGTTCCTCAGACGTTCTTGTTAACTGCTGGAAATGGCCCACCTTGATTATCACCACAAAAGGTTTTCCTCCTCCCCCCGCCTCCTTCCTGCTGGTAATAGCTCATCTTAAGTGATCACTCTCCTTACAGTGTGTATGTTAAAACCCATTGTTTCATGTTCTCTGTGTGTGTGTATATAAATCTCCCCACTGTATTTTCCACCGAATGCATCCGATGAAGTGAGCTGTAGCTCACGAAAGCTTATGCTCAAATAAATTTGTTAGTCTCTAAGGTGCCACAAGTACTCCTTTTCTTTTTTGTGAATACAGACTAACACGGCTGCTACTCTGAAACCTGTTTTTTTCTTAGTGATCACTAGTGCTGAAATCACTGGTCTAGGGATCTGAGCCTTAGACCTGGAGTGGGGACAGTGTTGCAGTGAAAAAGAGTGCCGGAAAGCAAGAGCAGTGAAGTTCCCCACTACCTGGTGAAATGACTAAGAGCTGAAATCACTAAGAGTTAGTCTGGGTGGTGGAGCCCCAGAACACAGCATCAGAGCTAAAAGCAAAAGTGGTAGCAATGCTGGTGAGCAGTAGCAGAGGCTGCAGCAGCAAGTGGCAGCAGCAAAAGTGGCAGCAACAGAGACACAGTCATCACTTAACCACTCTCCCACCTTCCCAGGAGTGGGAGCTTGATGAACCCAACTGAACACCCCTGGACCCTGGGACTTTGCTGACCTTGTACAACAAATTGTGAGTGGGGTTCAGCGGAGAGAAAAGGGGTGTGGTGTGTTAAAGGGACATTGGCCCATTCACTGCATGGTGGGAAACTGAGGCAAAGCACAATTGACCAAGATACTGTAAGGCAGGTGTTTACTTATTGTTTGAATGCTTTTGAGTCATGGTGTTCCCCCTAATTAGTGCTGCTTTCCCTCTCTTCTTAATAAAAGTTTTGTTTGTTATACTCAGGCTCAGTGCTTGTGCATGGGGAAGTATTGCCTCTTAGAAGCGCTCAGGGATGGTGTTTAGTTTTTCCAGTTTCCTAGGTGGGGGCTAAGCTGGTGGTGTTGGGGCAGCTGGTAGAGGCAGGCATATTTACAGCTGAGTGGCATTGCCACTCATCATGGGAACTTTCAGTACACTATGCTGAAAAAAATGGATGCAGCTTTCTCTAGAGATGCTCTTCCATTTTCTCTCCAGTATGATGTTGATTCTAGTGTATATGTATATGATAGTTCAAACTCTGTCCTAATAGATATCATTATTGATAGCAATCCTTCCTTAATATTTCATTGTACTGCATATCACAAACCTGATTTACTTGGAGCATAGCTGCTGTAAGGCTTGTGAGACTTGTCATTCATACGTTAATGCCGTAAAATCAAGTTGACAGAAGAATTACGCACATGCTTGAATATTTGTCTGTGAATGATGTTTGTTTGCCCAAATGGCACGTTCTTATTGAGTTAGAGAATTTGCCTTATCTTGCTAGCTGTTCAGTGTATGTTCCTTGCCCTCAAGATGCTATGAAAGAAAATGCTACGTATGTTGATGTACAGACCGTGTTATATGCTCTATTTTTGAGCTCCCTTACATTTTGGAGGCCCCAATGCTCTCTTAGTTTACCACACCTCTGTGCTCCTTCTCGTACAGAAAATGTTGTAGGGGTTCTACTCCAAAATTCTGTCAGCATTCTGGTGTATACACTTTCATTCCCACAAATGCATTACTTTCTGTTGATGTATCATATATCCCTTTAAATAAATACTGAAACCAGACTTCCTCTCTCTTATCTGGAAGAGTCACCCTATAGTCTGACCTCTAAGCATTAGCCTGCTTGTTGCGTTGTTCAAATAACTTTCTCAGAATAAGAAGAGGCAGCAGCAATACAAACAGCAATATCTCCAACATCGAGCCGGTAATGTGAAGGTTCTCATCTGTGATCTCAAGCTGCACTGTAGGAATGGATTCTTACATTTGTGAATGTATTCCAGAGCACATTTTGCATAGAAACTGCACAAATATATTTTGTGTGGAAACAGCATTCCCAATGCACATATTTGCAACTCATTATATCTAGGAATGCAGCCACATGTCCGGATAAAGCTGCAACTGGTACAAAAGGCAACAGCTTGTCTGCTTAGCAACACTGATTCCTGTATGTGAGTCAGTCTGGTGCTCTGCTCTCTGCACTGGGTTCCTCAATGAACAGTGAGTCTAATTCAAGGTCTCTGTCCAGATACCCAAAGCGCTCTATGGGATCGATCCTCGATACCTGAAGAATAACTTCTCTCTCTACACAACCAGGACTTCTTATGAGAGTTATGTGTCACGGGAAAATACGATTGCTCACCAATAAAAGAAGGCTCATGAGTGTGGAAGACAGACCTTACATAGTATAGGTCAAGCTCCTGTGAAGATCACTCCCACAGGATGTAAGAATGACCACAGACCCCAGCACCTCTCCACATCAAAATTAACTTCTCCAACTTAGCTTTACCTTAGTAACTTTTTCACACACCCACAAACTCTCACAACCCCCAGCTACTCCCTTCACATACCAGAAAGAAAACCTAATCAAGCTATTTCTCCTACAGGCTGACTGAGGGAAAATGAGAATGTTATTGTTTGTTTTTAAGTATTTGAGAGGCTTTCAGATGATATGGTGATGGGAAACATGTTAATACCTAGGTAAGTAGTTAGATTTGCTTTATACCTATGCAATCCATGTACTATTTTAGGGTCACCTCTTTTTAAGTAGTGATGTGAATAACAGAATGGATCAGTCATTCTTTATGAAAAATATGTGATTTTTATTCATGTAAATGTAGGGCACTTTATTCGAATGCTGAATGGAAGCCTGTTTTGATTAACCTAATTTAAAATACAGTATTTAAAAATGCAGCTTTCAAAATATTTGCTCCTATCATGAAGCCATATAAAAACTGTCAGAACATGAGTTAGAGTTAAATATCTTTAGCCATTGTACTGATTTTTCAGGGGGCACAAACGCAAGTATTTATTTTGAAGGGGATATAATACAGAAGGCTCAGGGACATAATTGTCTTCTTCTTTACAAATTTCCTTCCACATTCTTAAGTCTCACACAAAGCAGATGTCACTTTGAAAATGCAAAATTGCAAAACAGTAAAAATCAGCGTTCTTCAAGAATACTGCTGTACTTTAGACCCATTTGCTGATAGAAAATATGTGTCTTGAATACCAATTATTCCTCTAATATGGTACTTTTTTAAGAAAACAGAAGGACTTCATGATAGAGATACAGTGGAAAACCAAAATGGTATCGTGGAATAACCACCTTGGAGCCAGGTAATGGTCCGATTTTGTCATATTTTTTTATTGCTGCTGCTTCTGCTGCTGTTTAACCCTCAAAGGGTTAAGAGGTTTGGTTTATATGCCTAATATCCCTTTAGGATTAAGATTCAACATGGCAAAGAAATTTCTGAAAGTTAGTATTGCCAGACTGTTGAGAATTTGGACTTCTGAATCTCAACATGGCCAGAGCAAGGAAATCCAAGCTAGGTGGTGAGATCCCCTCCTGCAAGGTTTGATCCAGAGCCCACTGAAATTAATGTTAGTCTTTCCGCTGACTCCAGTGGACTTTAGATCAGACCCTGTAATGGGAAACTAGGAAGTGAACTTCACTCTTTTTCCTCCCTTTCTCCATCCTTGAGTCAGCCTACACCTACATCCAACCTGAGTCACATTGTTTTAAACATCTCTGCTCTGAAAAGGTTTAGCTGACATGGGGGGAAAATTCTTCCCAAAGCCCTTCACCAATACCATGAAAGCTCAGACTTGACGTTCTTAATATTTCTTTTATCCATCTTCATACACCACTAAAGCAGCAAGAAAGGGAATAAAACAAATGAATACAATGTTCTAAAATCTTTCGCATGCCCCTTTTCAGTTGGAGCTATAGATGTAGCTATAACTAAGGGTAATAGAATGAAATTAAGAGAGGGAAAATGTAGGCTTATAGCAGGAAAAACATCCTGCCAGTGATATAATTATGAACTTGAGAATACTCTCCCAAGGGAGTGGTGGGAGCTCATCACTTGGAGTCTTAAAACTAGAATAGACAGAACACTGGGAAATGTAGGGTACAATCCTTCATTGACAGCAATGCTTAAAGTGTGTGTGGGGGATGAGCAATAAGGGATCACAGACCAATTCCAAAAAACAATTGAGCTAGGTCACCAAAGGGGGCACTTTAGGTATTGTCTCACCAAACCCACCGCTCCTGGATTATGATTGATGTACCCACACTTTTTCAGATCCCTTTAAGCACTGATGTCAGAGCGATAGGCTGGATAATCAAATAAGTATACCCCTATGAGTTGTGTGGAAATTGTTGCTGGCTTATTCTAATTACTGGAATTTAGAATGTAGGTACTATAGTGTTGGCTAAAGTGATGCTGGTCTAAGTACCATAAAGAGAACCTGGGTTGTATTCCTACTTTTGTTCTCTTACTCTTTGGGTCAGTCAATAGCAATAACTCTGCGCAACTGATGGACAATAGTAATCGGTTGTGAAGAGAGTCCCTTTCTAGCTAGAGGGGTCACAACTGTGGTGTGGGACAGTTCTGGTGTGTACTCCTGTCCCAAACCTCATTAAAGGTGTTGGGTGGATTTGTTTGTTTGTTTGTTTGTTTGTTTGTTTTTTTAAAACGTGCAGTTTCTGAACAACAAAAGCAACACGTTGCAACAGTTTTTTCTTATATGGCTCCAGTGCAAAATGTCAGTAGGAAGAACTGTGCACATTTATATGGGGATACTTTTAAGGACACTGTAGCAACTCCCATGGCTTAAAGTTGTCTTTTTATTTTTTTGGTATTATAAATCATGTCAAAGGCATCGTAAAACACATTTAATTACTGGTGACAGAAAAGCTTCATGTGCTAATGCTTTTCTGGTTGATGCACCATAGATTCCTGCTAAAAAATGTATAAGCCTTGGAGTCAATTCCCCAGAGGGTCCCTGGAGCATTTCCTGGATTATAATGATGCAGTAGTTTCCTACCCTATTGATAGGTGTCCCAGAGCACCTCAGAACAAATGCTCCTATTCCCTGAAAGCTGCTCAAGTACCAGGATGCTGCTATAAATGGCTGAAATGTGATGCAGTTTCCCCTTCAACTTCCTCTAACTCAGCCTAATGGGGATTAAGAGCCATTAAGGGCTCTTTGCTGCATGTGCAGTTGCTATTGATCAGACCGACTCAGTTGTTTTAGCCAATGATCTGATTACAAGTGTTGTCTCTTTCCAGGGCTTTACTGGCAGAGGGAAACCTACACATGTACAAGAATAGGCAAGGAATACATGCACTGGACTTTTCTAGGTGTGTTCAAATTTTGCTTAACAAGAAGGCTAAAAAAAAGACTTCCGTTCTCGCTGCCCATTAATAATTGTTTCTACCAGTCCAAAGGTGGTGTTTGAAATAACACCAGAAATATAGTGCAAGTCTTGGTTTCTTAGGTGCTCTTTTTTCAAAAACACACTTTAGGATTTTCTGATGTCCAGCAGCATTCTTGCAGTGCTTTCACCCTTTTTGTCTCATTTTACTTTTACTCAAAATGGCTTCCACTTTATATTATTTTCAGTGAAATTGAATCCACAAGCTGCCCTCAGTTAACACGGCTGTCAATTAACTACAGACTCATAGGTAGCAGTGAGGCTGCCACTAGTAAAGATAGCCACCTACTCCCATTATTTCGTAGTTTGTAAACTGGTCAGTAAAATGGTAAGGACATAAGAGGAAAACAGGCTGGGTAGAAGGGCAATACAGGGAAATGTGGAGGGGGAAAATAGAGATTGAGGAGGATGCATGGGAATGGGGAAGGAAGGGAATAAGATTTCCAGCTCTCTATTTAAATTGATGATAACTAATCAGATGATCAGTATTGGCTAGTGGGAAACTGAAACTGTCCACTTGCTGTATACAAATTGCTAAGGTGGTTCTATTTTTTTGTTTGTTTGATTTTTGCATCAGACATCTATACTTTTCAACTAATATCATGGGAGTTTAGTTTTAATTCTGACCATTGAAAGACAAATGCTTTACAAGATAATGAAAAGATGTGTTGTTTTTCAGATGTACACATTTTTGCATCTTGGTTGTTTTTTATTTATAGTTTAACTTCATGCAAAACATTCCTAGTTTGAAACATCTCAAAAGTATTGAAATTGAAGTTGTTAATTCTTCTAACTTTTAAAAAGTTGGCGGAAGATACAAACACTGAAGTTTGCCCTAGGTGAAGCATCTGGGGCAGTTATGTCTCATCTAACACATAATGATCCAGCAGCTTGGTAGGCCCATTCATAATTCATCCAGCATCTCATAAAATATAGGTTTAGCTGACTTGTGTGATAGCGTTTGAAGCTAAATTAAAGGAAAACACTTTACTTTTCCAAGTTGATAATCACATAAAATGAATCCTTTTCTATTGATCAAATGCATTACTTACTATTCCTTTTTAATATATCAGTGTATAGATAACATTTTCTGTTTACATTGATAAATTGTTTCCTATATTTTGTTTCTCTTTTTCATGTATTTTATTCTGAGACTGGCAAGACAGGTTTCTATTGTAAATTTGTGTCTGTTTAACTTGTAGTCGTAACACTAAAACTTTAATAATTTCAAGATAAATTAAATTAGGTTCACTTGAACATTGATAAATAATAATTCTGTGCTCTTGTATGATTTGCAAAATAGAAAAGGACTAAATTTTATTAATATTTCTCTTTCGGCTTTTAAGCAGGAGAACTTAGTGATATATCCTATTCTGCTTGTTTTATACCAACCTGATTGTAGCTTTTAGAAAATTCATTAACTTGCTGGACTACTATACGGTGTTATATTTTGGGCAGAATTTATATGATGATGATGATGATGTTATTAAATTGATATGCATAAATAATAAGCATATGGACATTCATACTTAGTGTACATCTTTGCAAAGTCATTGAAAACTGGGTTGCTGATGGGAAATTGGAGAAAAGCAAATATAACATGCATACTCAAAAAAGAGGAGTCATCCTGGCCATTACCATCACCATAATACAAAGTGAAAATGAAATAAACCCATAAAACCTCCAGAGGATAATGTAGCCTTAAATAATTAAAAGCATGAGCTTATAAAGAAGTCTTGCCAGGTATACGTGAGGTTGTATTGATAAAAAGTTAAAAATTAGGAGTGGAGGAAACACAACAGATGTTAGTAAGGAGGCACTGGACATGGCTCCATGGTTAATGCCAAGTTTTGTACTTAAAGCAGGAATTCAAACCTCTTTATTTTATCTGAATATTAACAAAGATTCTTCCCAAAATTACATTACTTCCTCTTTGAGTACAGAATGACATATCGGAGAATTCACAAGTAGATCCATTAACTAGAGCTAAGGTCAATTTTAAAATGGATCCTTTAAGAAAAACAGTGTCTTGTTTCAACCCCTTTTTTTGTTCAGAATTATTTAATATTAGAATAACACAGACACTTCACACTTTCTTTTTCTTTTTCCTTCAGCCATTTTTCTTCACAACTGAAAGTTTCTCCTTCTGCATGCCTGGCATGTAAAATATTCTGCAGAGAAACTCACAAAGGGCTTGTCTTCACTATCGGGGTAAGTCGACCTAAATTATGCTACTCCAGCTACCTGAATAATGTAGCTGGAGTCGACGTAGCTTAGGTCGACTTACCGCAGTGTGTACACTGCGCTGCATCAGTGGGAGACACTCTCCAGTGGACTTACCTTACTCTTCTTAGGGAGCTGGAGTACAAGAGTCGACCCAAGAGGACTCTGCCATCAATTTAGCGGGTCTTCATTAGACCTGCTAAATTGACACCTGCTGTATCGATTGCAGTGGCGTCGATCGCCCGATAGTGAAGACACGCCCAAAGAATTGCTCTTTCAAAATGTTGTCCATCTCCTGTTGTTCTCAATGGGTGTGAAGCAAGAGTCTGCCCTTAACAAAGATGACCGCCTCCTCCATTCACATGCGCCTCCCTGCCTTCTGAGAATATAGGGAGCCACCATCTTCCCTGAGGGAAGCTTGGCTTCACTTCCATTGAGGATAATGGAAAACTGTAGCCATCTTTGCTAAGGGCAGTCTCCACTGAATCTCAAAACCTGATATTTTGCAACTATTGCAGGAGATCATCCTAGTCCATTAACACAGACAGTCTCTCATATGAGAAATTTAGACTTTTCCATCTCCTCCGTTATATCTGGCTTGATCTAAAGTCGGGTATCTTTCAGACTTTTGATTGGGAAACCCAAAAAGGGTGTGGAGGACAGTGAGTATAATCCATATATTGATGGTACTGTGCACAAAATTCTTCCTTAATAGCTTCACATGCACATTTGCCAGGAGGGCTTAATGAATGGAGTCCTGTGATAAGGGAGTCCTGTGATAAGAAAGTCCCCCATGAAAGATCTTTTGGGGAGAATTAGCAGTTGGCCAGCACAATCTTTTGATTCAGAGATAAGGCAGCTGGATTATATACTTGTACTACCCATGGAACACTGGTAATTGAAGCAGAAAGAACATGAGGGACAAGAGCTGGGCAAATGGTAGGAAATTATTCACGGATGTTCTGGAGATTTCTAAACAGAATTTTGTTTCAAATGTGTTTGCATCCTGTTTTATTAGCTTGTTCTGAATATTCTTACATACTTATTTTTTTCATATGACCGTTTGTGGAAAGTGAACTTGAGACCCTTAGTTGAAAATTGTTTGATTTATCTAACAAAATATATTTAATGAGCACCAGAATTCCATTTGGGTGGAAGTTCCCTGATGAAGAACAGAAGCTATACCATGAACATCAGTGGCCAGTCTCACAGCTCTGTCAACTACTCCAAGGAACAAGCATAGTGAACATCTGCACGCATCGCATAGTCTGACACTTGTTTGCACAAAATATTAATTAATTTCTAATAGAGGTCAATTTGTAAAAATCACAGCCTGTTTACTGCCAATTTGCCATTGGGGACAAAGGGCAATTAATATAATCCTGCTTTGATTCATTCTTGCCCTTTTCTTCTCATACTGTATGTATCTTAATTCTGATTTCTGCCTTCCACTCCCTGTATTTTATTAATCTTTCAGTAAGCTTGACTCTCACTTCCAACCCACCAGGCAATGCTTCTGTGATGGTAATTTGTGCTGCTGCACTCAGTTCTTTGTGTAGAAAGAAATTGTTTAGTTTTTTTGTATGCTATTTATACAGAGCTTTTCCACAGCGGTGTCGTCCCCTCCCCCAAATGGCTCCAAGCGTCCTCATGCTGCAGCTAACCATCACCTGATGTCCTATTTTCTGATTGGCCCTAGCTGTTCCTGAACCTTGTGACACTTGTGAGCTCACACCCAGATGTACTGTCTATGAATCTCCTGTGGTGAGACATAATCTTCACTTTCACTTCTATCAAAGGTCCCTAATACACTGAAACCACCAAGCAAGTACTTGTAATCATATACACAATCCCCTGTCCTCAATTCAGCCTGGAGGTGACTTTGGAAATAAGCATATTGTTTTTGTGTTCAGATTTAGTAAGCAGTTCTGGTACAAAGCAATATTCCTAGCAAAACTGCAATCCATTACCGTTAAACAGAGATACAGGAATATTATACTCAAATGGTTCTTTTCCTGAAATTGCACATACAGTTTTATCCTACAGCTATTGTTTAACTAAAAGTCAGGCAAGCGATTAACTTTCTCAATGGGATTTCCCTGTGATTATCGAGACAGGGAACTATGGCAAGGTCACTAGCAAAAACAGTCGTGTGACTTTTAGCCTGATAGGGATCTGGCAGGAAGTGCAGATGACAGAAATGTCACACTTAGGCAATGATAACCTTAAGTATCAGAGACTGAGTTCTGATATGTTATTTCAGACCATCAGAGGGGTTCGTGAAATATGTCTGTTCGTTCCTCTTTCTGTTCCTACATCTCAGTGTGTTATGATAAATAATGCATTGCCTTCCCAAAAGCAATGATAAAATGGCTTCCTTACCCATATGAGCGATACATTTCAAAAAGAGAACAAGCAGAGCACTGAAATGGAAATTAACCCCAGGACCGCCAGCCTCCATTAGCAATAATGGTGTCTGACAATTTCAGGGTTAAATGAGAAGTAGGTGCCTTTTCACTGAGTTCTGCTCTTTGTTCTTGCTTTAGTGTGTGTCATTGTAGCAACTGTCATGTAAGGTTAATGACAGCCTCTCATTAGCCTTGTCAAATATGTAATAATATGGCCCAACAACAGGGTTGAATGACTCCTGCTTGTCAGACCCCAATGTTTTGCCCAGCAGATGGTCACTGTGTTTGGAGAGGCCCTCAGATACATCAGTGCTATCCTGAAAACGTGTGTGAGGGAAGCATTTTTCCCTGTTGGGACAACTCATGGATGGAATACTAATTGGGCACAGCAAGACAACCAAGGATTTTTTTTTTTAAATCCCTGTTAGTATTATGCTGTGCTCCAGGGAAGGGAGGTAGAGAGGCAAGGTTCCCCTTTTTTTGGCTGGCTTAAACTGGCAAAATGTCCTTACATTCTTTCAGGCATTGTAAATCAGGATTCTTCAGCAACAATGTTCACTGGAACTGGCACTGGCAATGGAATTCATGGTTTGGACAACTTGTGACTATAAGTTTTTAAAATCTGGATTCTCCTCTGCAGTGTCTAAAAAAAGGAAACTAAAGATATTGCTCATATCAGACAGGCTTCGGAAAACAGCATCTTGACATGCCCCATGGCAGTAAGCCATGATTAATTAATATTATTAAACATTCACAGTGTGGTAGCTCATTGAAGCCCCATTCTGCTAGGTATTGTAAAATATACAGAAAAAGTCCAAATCCTTTCCCTAAAGAGCAGAAATGCTTTCAACATTAGGATGATGATATAGAAGGCAAGGCTCTGTATTGTTGGATACATACCTGCCTTAAAGTCTCTTGATCTCCTGAGTAGGCAGCATTCTTGGGGTCTGTCTACACTGGAGCTGGAGGAATAATTTTAAACTCGGATAGATATGCCCATGCTAGCTCTGATCATGTTAGCCCTCTGAAAAAAGCAGTAGCCACAACTGTACAGGCAGCAGGATAGACTAGCTGCCCGGAATACAATCCCATCTGAAACCCTAGTTACATACTCAGGGAGACTAGCCTCTCCTACTGTCCTGGCAGCCACGGCTGCACTGTTATTTTTAGTGCACTAGCTCAACTAGAACTAGCACAGGCATGTCTTCCTATGTTGGAAATTACACCTCCAGCTCCACAGTGAATCATAGAACCATAGACTATTAAGGTTGGAAGGGACCTCAGGAGGTCATCTAGTCCAACCCCCTGCTCAAAGAAGGACAAACCCCAACTAAATCATGTCAAGCCAGGCCTTAAAATCCTCTAAGGATGGAGATTCCACCACCTCCCTAGGTAACGCATTCCAGTGCTTCACCACCCTCCTAGTGAAATAGTTTTTCCTAATATCCAACGTAGACCTCCCCCACTGCAACTTGAGACCATTGCTCCTTGTTCTGTCATCAGCCATCACTGAGAACAGCCGAGCTCCATCCTCTTTGGAACCCCCCTTCAGGTAGTTGAAAGTTGCTATCAAATCCCCCTTCACTCTTCTCTTCTGCAGAGATGTGCTATTTGTCTGTATAAATAACCCCAGTTCCCTCAGCCTCTCCTTGTAAGTCATGTGTCCCAGCCCCCTAATCATTTTCGTTGCCCTTCACTGGACTTTCTCCAATTTGTCCACATCCTTTCTGTAGCGGGGGCCCCAAAACTGGACCCAGTACTCCAGATAAGGCCTCACCAGTGCCAAATAGAGGGGAATAATCACTTCCCTCAATCTGCTGCAATGCTCCTACTAAGGCAGCCCAATATGCCATTAGCCATCTCGGCAACAAGTGCAAACTGTTGACTCATATCCAGCGTCTCGTCCATTGTAATCCCCAGGTCCTTTTCTGCAGAACTGCCGCTTAGCCAGTCGGTCCCCAGCCTGTAGCAGTGGATGGGATTCTTCTGTCCTAAGTGCAAGACTCTGCACTTGTCCTTGTTGAACCTCATCAGGTTTCTTTTGACCCAATCCTCCAATTTGTCTGGGTCGCTCTGGTCCCTATCCCTACCCTCCAATGCATCTACCTCTCCCCCAGGCTTAGTGTTATCCATGAACTTGCTGAGGGTGAAATCCCAAATCATCCAGATCATTAATAAAGATGTTGAACAAAACTGGTCCCAGGACCAACCCTTGGGGCACCTCTTGATACTGGCTGCCAACTAGACATCCAGCTGTTGATCACTACCCATTGAGCCTGACGATCTAGCCAGCTTTCTATCCACCTTATAGTTCTTTCAGCCAATCCATACTTCTTTAACTTGTTGGCAAGACTACTGTGGGAGACCATATCAAAAGTTTTGCTAAAGTCAAGGTATATAATGTCCACTGCTTTCCCCATATCCACAGAGCCAGTTATCTCATCATAGAAGGCAATCAGGTTGGTCAGGCATAACTTGCTCTTGATGAATCCATGTTGACTGTTCCTGATCACCTTCCTCTCCCCCAAGTGCTTCAAAATGGATTCCTTGAGGACCTGCTCCATGATTTTTCCAGGGACTGAAGTGAGGGGACAGACCTTCAGTCTCTGTCAGAGCACACTTGTGGCCTTTAAGGAGAGAACCCTTTACCTAGGGACCTGTGTATCCAGTGGCCATGGAATATGCTGCAGAATCCACCTTTTATTACAACATTGTGTTCCAGAATCTGAGCTTCCTTTCTTTGTTTTTTTCTTTTAAACTTGTGTTTAGCTCCTTCTGGTTCCAATGAAAATCTTGAAAATATGAGTGTAAACTGATACCGTGTTGTCTTTCTACATTAAAAAATGTTGTATCATGTCATTACATCAGTTTTTGGTGCAACCCCCTCATATGAACAGACTGCACTAGCGCAAAATGGTGCTTAGAATGGGTACAGCCTGTCTACCTTAGGGGTTTGTATCAATATACAATTGCTGTAGTTATACTGGTGCAAATAGTCTTAATGTAGAGAAAGTGTGAGTCTGCAGATAGCATAAAACAATAGCTCTGAAAGGTATAAACTGATCCATTCATTTCAGTGGAGTGTTAACTCTGGAACCTACAGACAATTTAAAAGTCAAAACTGTTAATTATTTCATTGCTGATGTATATTTCTACTAAAATGATCAAATGTGCATATCCCAGTCACAAGTAGACTTCTGTAGTTTTGTAGGAATTGGGCTGGGGAAATTTAATATAAAAATAAATAACACAGGGGCTATAGTACTGATTAAAATGAAAATGAATAATACAATTTCATTAAGAACCTCCATTTTTAATTTGAATGAAGCTGCAGCAAAATGTCCAGTCTCCCACATCAGAATGATACAGAATCTAGGGAACTTGCTGCAGAAGTTAGTCCAGCTTGTAACAGACTTTCTGGGACCATGCCTATGACAGACTAAGGGGCAGCATTGACTGGCTCTGAGAAAAGTGTCATCTAGTCTTCCCTAGCCAAAAAGAGATGAAAAGAAATGGGGAGGAAAATCCTCGTCATTCCAACAGGATAAAAAGAAATACCAGTGTATAAGAGATGATTGCAAGAATAGTTTTTCTCAAGAAATCGTTTAGCAGGTTTAATAATCCCACAGCCCCCAATAATCTTTTAGATTTTTTTTTGTTCAGTTGATTGTTTATTTTGTCACTCTTGATCTGATTCTGGTGAGGCACAGAAAATTCCATTCAAGGGCCAAAAGTGGCAGCCTAAATTGTGCAAACACACATCTGATGTGTGAGGAAAATATTTTATTTGTGGTTAACCTAACACTGATCTTTTGAAAATTTAGTCCTAAACCCTTTGTCTGCAAGGAAGATCCCTGGCCAAATTTATTTTTAAAGTTTGATGTGCATTTTTGTTCAGTCGGCATCATTTTTTTCTTCAGTCTTATTGAAACCAAAAGGAAACTAGAACAGTTGTGGAAAAAGCTAATTCAGTCTATCTGTTCCCTCCCACTTCACCCCCAATACTGTTGTGTCCCCTGCCCAAAGGAATCGTAAAAATAGAAGGCAGGAAACCATGGGCAGTTACTGGAGCTTTCTGAGGGAAAACAATTGAGAAATAAAAAAGAATGCATAAGTAGAGTCATCTCTCCTACTGTGCCCACCTATATTTGGACGTAACACATCCTAGGAGAATGAGGCATTGGAAAATTAATTGTTCCCAGTTAGTGCATCCACTTTATTCAGAAGAAGACAAGTGAAATACAATAGAGGAGACATTGCTACTGCTATTAATAAATGTTAGGATGCTAAAGAAACAGAGCAGTGTAAGTAAAGGAAGGAATTAAAACTAGGCCCCCACCTTAGCAAATATGTTGGGCCAAATCTTGGTGTCACTATGCTGAAGTCAACAGCCACCTCTGTTGGGTGCCTCAGGTAGCACTTTCTGAAATTTCCCAAAGCAATCTCAGTGCCCTGGCTAATGTCTGCTCTGATAAACAGGTCATAATGTACCCGTCTGTGGCTGATTTATTCTCAAACTCGCAACGGGTGCTCCATTTGCCTGTATAATCACTTCACTACCACTATGTAGCTCATGATTTTGTAATTGTTTTGAGATACACGGAGCTCTCAAGTGGCTCATCTTTGAAAACTGAAGCCCCCTGACTTACAAGAAGTTCTCCAAACCTGGAAACTCGGGATATTTTTGGCTGGCATAATAGTAAGTTAGCAGTTAGGCAGCAAAAATAGTCTGAAGTTCTGCCTTCAATAAGAAGCTATTCATGCAGATTGAAGTGCAAAGAAATTCAGTTCTAGAAGGTTGTACATGTTGCGAGGATAGTGGTGAGAGGGCAGAGGTACCCGGCTGATATACAGGGCTGTTACTAGGCCTCAGAAAGAGTAGGGGAAAGAACAGCTGAGCCTTTAGGCTTGGATTCTCACAGATATTAGAAATCAATAGGAGTAGATGCCTAAATATCTTTGAGGATCTGGGCATTAACTCCTAAGTCGAAAGGCCATTTGAAGATCAGGACAGAGACAATGTAGAGGGTATTCATTCCCTCAAAAAGAAACAAAAGGTCCAAACCCCAAAATCTCTTACTGTTCCCAGAAATGGAGGTGCAAGGAAGCCTGTTCAGAGCTAATGGCATCAAGACAATTAAAATGAATGGGCTGGTTACTTGTTTGTTTTAAGGTTGCATGTGGGAATTTGGGTATTAATTTCAGAGTTAAGGATTGTTTTGGCTCTGAATGTGGAAGGTGCGGAAGGGGATATCATTTGACCAATGGAATACGTTGGCATACCTTACTATTTCAAGAGTATTGATGGGCTGGAGCAGAGATGTAAAATCCAGAGCTACTTTGTTTTACTTCCCCAACTGCATGTGTACTGGTCACGGAGAGAGACAGGCACCAAATTGTTTGTGTTCCAATGAACAAGACTCCACATTTACGGGAAACCAAAATGAGATCGGGGGATGTTAGCTCTTTAACCCCTACAACGCCCTAGTCTGACAGTCTGACCCCTTTCTGATTTTGTGTACAAGTGTCACAGGATGGGTTGTGGGTACAATGTGTTAATGCACCAATTCTTTACCTCTGGAAACCTAGGCTCCAAGCTACATATTCAAAATAAGTTTGAGAGTGATCCCAACCTAATACACAATGGACTTGTATCTATATATAAAAAAATAGGGCATCATTTATCACAGTGAGCTCTCCTTACTTAGAACAGGCCTAGGAGTAGAATATCAGTTCAGGACTGAGGTGCATTGGTTGTATGGGAAAGTTACCCTTTGCTATCATTCTGGTCTATCTTCATAGCATCTAACCTAACGTAATACTTTCAGAACCTGCACCTCAGAAATTGTCAGCACAGGAGTGAGAACATGTGAGTATAATAGTAATAACAATTTGGGTTTGTAGCACTTTTCATCCATACATTTCAAAGCAGTACAATTTTGGCAAGCGTTAAAATGGGTTAATAAATAAATAAAACCATCACCAAAATTTCAAAGTTCAGGGCTTGAAATAGGCACATCTGTAATAAAATGGTAAAAACCAGGTTTTTAGAAAACAAAAAATATCAATAATAATGTTGATTAAAATGTCACAAATTTTTGCAAAAAGCCAAAACATTTTGAAAAAGTCGAGTTTTTGGGGGAAATTTTTCACTTTTGAAAAATGGCCATTTAAAAAAAAACAAACCTTTGTGTTTCAAAAAGTTTGACCAGCTCTAGAAATATTATAGTCCTTATTTCACAGTTGGGAAAATTGGGGCACAGAACGGTTAGGCCTAGGTAACATACGGCAGAGTTGGGGAAATATACCCTGGTCTTTTGACTCCCAGCCCCATTTTCAGTCCACTGAATGACAGCTACTCTCTCTCTCTCTGTGTTGCATGTGTTTTGAGCAATAATATAAACAGAGATTTTCAACAGTTCTGAACATTGGTCTAATTCTACTCCCACTGAAGCTAATGTGGGTTATACCATTGACCTCAACAGATGCAAAGTTAGACCACTGTTGAGCACTGTTGAAAAATCCCATCCACATATAATAACTATAGTTAAATGTGGATGGCACTTTAATTTTCTATTCTTATTTGCAATCACTAATAGCTTTCTGGGAAAAAACCCTACCCTTTGAGCTGAAATTTCTCGGGGTAGTTCTCGTTCCAGAAATAATTTAAATGTGGAAACTTAAACTGAATTTTCTGACTTTTGGCGTGTAATATTTATATATCTGGTATACACGTTCTGTGGCTCTGTAAACATTTCAGCTATGCTAAATACACTTGAAACAATCAACATTATGTGCCATCTCATTTGTGCTACTGTCATATTCTGTAAGGGTTTTTTGCATCACTGTTTTCTTCTAACAAAACTTTTGAGAAAAGACAGGCAAATATGCAGAGAAAAATAACTATTTCAAATACAACTATCCGACTGGAAACTTGCGAGACCATCACACAGATTTTATTCCAGTACATTATTTTTGTGATTTCTGCTATTTATCTTTCGTTTTTTAAATGGCATCCCAGTCACAGATGAACTCAAAATGAACCTTTGCATATATGTATATATTATTTATGTAATCCTGGGGCATTATTGGTTCCCAACAGCAATGCAGTCCACTTATTCCTCCCTTCTCAGTGGTTCTATGCCTGAGCTTGGGAAATCTGGGTTCTTTGAGAAGCTTCTCTCCTTTTCTCCAAGAGCAACTGAGGGACTGTATCTCCCTCCAGCCAGTCCCTTTCCTTGAGCTGTCTGGGCTAAGTTCAGATATCTGGCTGGTTCCAGATATCTAGAGCCTGAAGCTGGCTGTCCTGGCATGTCAGTCAGGTTCCTTGTCTGCCCCCCACATACTGGTCATGTCTCAGAAACCTGACCAGGCAAACCTTTGGGGTTTTTCTTCTCCCTGGAACCTTGCAAGATAGCAAGGGGCTTTATCTATGTTAGTTTAGTCCACTAGATGTGCTAGAATAGGCTGTTTAAGCATATAAATGCGATGTTGCCAACTCTTATGAGTAATGGGATTTTGGAAGCAGTCTCACAATGATGGGAGAAGCTCCAGCCTTCATGTGCCTTTTCAGCCTAGCTCAGGGAAACCCACCTCTAACCAGTTGAGGCTGCCTTTCCCTCTTTCCGGCCTTCTGGGGAAGAGCAGCCAGTCAGAGTTGCTGCAGGAGGTTGGGAGAACTCTCCCTTTCCCATCAGGAGCTAGAGGAGTTTCTGAATAGAGGTGAGTGAGCAGCTGACACTCATCTTATTGCAGCAAAGGGGGAGGAAGAGGGAGCAGAAATAGCCCAGCAGCTCAGGGTCCATCTGCTCCCTCCTGTGAACAATGGGTGAGTCTGCTGTTTGCTCCTCTCCCCTACAGCCCTTTGGGCAATCTCATGATTTTGAACTTGTGTAATTGACAGTACTAAAAATGAAGATACAGTCGTTGCCTTGAAGATCTCACAATCTAACCAAGTGTGTTTGTGCAAAAGTAGCATTTTGAGTGTGAGCCATTAGTCTGAAATTCTTACAATCAGGTTTGGGGTGAGTTATGAGTGGTTCAGATGAGCTTATTGGTTTTTAAGTGGCAGGTTTTGAATAATCTTTCAATATATGCATCATGGACCTGATCCAAATCTCATTGTCTTCAAGGAGTATGACCACTCCATGGTAAACCTGGTCTGTGGAACCTGCACCTGCAGACCTGTTCTTACCAAGCTCAGGCTAGCAGCATAAGCCTCATACCTGTGTCAATGAGTCCATACTGCGCTACTCAGACTCAGGTCAGATGCTGTGGCTTCAGGGGTTGAATCTCCTTTGCTAGATGTAGTTGCTCTGGGGCTTGGTTCATGGTGTATTGTGGGAGAACTAGTCTGGCCATCTTGCAACACTTGAGCAGAAGCGTTGTTAGGTCACCAACGTATGCAGTGGAATCATTTTTGGGTCTGCATGTTCCCTGCAACTGGAGACTGTAACCTGGATCCAGCATCAGTGGAAGAACTGCTTGGCTTGTGCTTTCTTTGCTATTTCAGCTTTGGATCCATAACAGTAGATGGATCATTCCCTTAAATATCAATTTTCTTCCCCTTGATCAAGCAACAATGGGCCACAAATTTGAATAGCCTGATTTAAGAATCTGTGGCCATGGGAAGGGAAGACAGTTCCCTACCCCTCTTTTACATGCCCAGGATGGTCCCTGACCCCTTGTGAAAATGTTGAGCAACATAAGAGCTAGAGCCAGAGATACTTATTACTGAAGCTGTTTTCCAGAATCTAGGTAAACACTCCTAGGTTTGGAATGTTCACATGGACAGGCATATACGTCTAGTTTTAATTATTTTGATTTAGTCCTTTGTTCTCTAAATCCTTGACAAAGATCTTTCCTAGTAAATAGTTTTAAAACTAGAAGTTTCCTTCATTTCCTAATTTTCCTTTAATTTTAACCTTGCAAAGCAAAATGATAGAAAAAGGTACTATACTTATATATAGGAGGAAGAGAGAAATCTAGGCCTCTCCGAGGTAACAGAGGGGAAAAAGCAAAGCGGACCTTTTCTTCTATATTTGAAACAGGTAAAGTAATTGATAATTATCTATAAGGTTCTCATTTAATTGGCTTCTACTTAATTACTTAATTAATAAGAAAATTCATTAAGTTCTTTAGATTGTAAGCTCTTTGAAGCAGGAATTTGTTTCTTTAAAAAAAATGCTTATGTAACCCTCTTCCCTGCCTTGGACTGAAATAGTTTGAATTTGTTGATCTTAAGAGCATGCTGCAAAACCTGTGTTCTCAGTCTTTTGGGTAAAGCTGAACAGAGAGGGGTTTGAGAAGCACCAGTGTATCTGAGTTTCAAAACAGACTCTTTCTAATATTTTAGAATGGTGGATGGTTTCCCTAGTTTCTTCTACAGAAGCTTACGCCCAAATTCTGTGCATGCAAGTCACACTGGGAAGAATTTGACACCCAAAGATCAAGGAAAAACTATAAAACTTCTGATGAGACAAGCACAAATCCAAATGCATGTTTGTTTTGTTGTGTAACCTCAGTCTGCTTCATGTTGGACTAGTGCAAACCGGCACAATCCCCCCCAAAAATAACAGCATGCCCAAGTTCACTAAATAAAAGAACCACATCTGTTTACTGTTGGCAGAAGGCATTCACACAGCTCACCTCCTGCTGTTAGTGTTAATGATGTGTACAGAAAGACAGGAGAAACAGAAACAATCCTGTCTTCCTCTTAGAATTACTTCCTCAGTCAGGGCTCCTTCTTCTGCTATGGGAGGAGCTACAACCTGGGTGTATGCCCATAAGTACTCATTCACTCAGCTAGCATATTGACTGTGTTGCACTATAAGTTTGTAAAGAGAGTATTGGATTTTTTTTTAAGATATACCCTTCAGATTTTTCCAAATCCAGAGTCTAAGAACAGAAGTGGGACCTACTGTAAGATTTTTCATGGAAAAGAGGGGTAAGTAGGATATAAATCTGCTCAGAGGCTTTTTTCTCTAATTCCCCAGCTAGTTATAAATTTGGTTAGGAAAAAAAGAAGAGTGCAGAATAAATATTTTAAAAATCTTTCAGTTGATTAAATCACACTTGCTCCATATCCGCTTGGCTTGTGAAGCTGATTTAGGCATCATTTAAAATCATACAGTTTAGATTATGATCCTCTAAAATGACAGGAAAAAACAGGATCTAAGCGACTGCTCACATTTTTACAACATCATAATAGTTCAGCCTCCTTCTCCTTCTCTAATTCAGCGTGTAAATCTATCCCAGAAATGTGTTTGTATTTTGAATTGTCACTGGTTTACATTAAAAAAGAAAAGAAATGTCCACAACCGCAGTCCAAATTGTGAACTGCATTGTGAACATGAATTGTCTGCACTCAATTTCCTTAACAGACTCAAACATTGTCTTTAATGTGGTGTTATGAAGAGAAAAGTAGGTCAGGGAATAGCTTTTGTGTTTTGCTCCAAAGGTGCCAAGGTCTGTAGCCATCCTGATCTCTTCTGGGTCTGAATGGCTGTTGCTTGGGCTGGTTGTAAAGAAAGCTTCTTTTCTCTACAAAGAAGTTTCATTTCTGAGGGTGGCACATTATCGTTAGAGTGGAATGTAGCTGGTAAGGGAGGTCATGAGGGTGCAGAGTGAGATAGAACCACTCAGGCCAGTCCCATTGAGAACTCTGAAGATGAGCACTCAATCCTTGAATTTGACTTGATATTCTTTGGGAAACCAGTGATGGGGACAGAGCCCTGGGGTGATGTGCTGTCAATAGTTGGTGTTGCTGAGCAGTCAGGCTTCTAAACCAATTGTAGGGCTTTTAAGGTCTGTGTTTTTATATGTAGGAACAGAAAATGTCAATAGTTGAGCCTGGAGATAACAATGTGTGGATTACCATGGCTAAGTCTGAATCTGACAGAGTCTTCTTCGACAAAGGACAGGGAGCTTTTCATAGCTATGGTTCATCAAAAGAAGAGAGGATTCCCAGTAACTATTGTGCAGCTGCAGACGGCCCTAGCAATCTTAGCACAGAGGCCCACAGCAAGAACTTGTGGTCTTGGTGTTTGTCTCCACTGGTTATCAACTTAAGTCTTGAGCCTAGACTGTGATTGTGTCTGATTGGTCACAGGTGTGTAGTGGCAGTTTGAACTCAAATGGTATTAATGGAGCTGGGCAAATAATAAGCTATGAATAATATCTGTGGAACATTTTGGCATTTTTTCCAGCAAATATATATTTCCATTTTTTTGACCAGCCCTCACGATTGGTCCCAATTAGAAGAAACTGGGGGAACAAAGGTGGGGATGAAAAATGGAGCGGATGGAGGATTGGATGAAAAACACAGGGAGAAAGAAAGACTGTGTAACGGGACCAGAAAGTAGAGGGGAAAAATTCTAAGGAAAACATAAATACCATATGTTGACTAGCTATAGAACACGCAATTTGTCTATCACAGTCATTTTTCTAGCACTTATATATAGCATTGGTTTCCCTTTGAGCTAGTAAAAACAGTGCCCTACTAGCTCATCCAATAAAGAAGCCTCACCTTGTAGAGCTTCAGGAACACTGATCCCAGGATTGAGTGTGACTGCAGTGCTCAGACAGTGAGTCCTATGTCTTACATTGGTTAAATCTGCCCTAGTTTTTGGCCACCACTTGGCAGACGCTATAATTGACAGGGATGGAGTCAGCTCTTTCTAGGGAAGGGAAGGGAGAAATAAAGGAACATGTGCAAAAACAGAATGCTAGGTGAAACCAGCCTCTAATAGCTCCTATGAGCTTGTCCAAAGAGAGCCTCCATTTTGGCTCACCTGTTAGAGCTGCTGTCTGTGATGCGTGGGTTTGAGTCTCAGCTGATGCAGGGTGCACTAGTACAGCTGATTGGTTATGGTCATTGTAGTGGCTGCCAAAAATATTTGGAAGACCCATGTGTGACTAGGGACTGATATATTCCATCCAGTAGAGGGCAATGGTACACATACACTCCAGCCAATACGTTAAAACCTGGCATGCTGCAGTTTGCTGGCTTCTTTTTTGATATCTGGCAAGGGTACAATTGAAATTGACAAGATTCATGTTTTCTGAAATGCTTGTACAGCAGGATTCTGTCCATGCCATTCCTCTGCCAATGAAACTGGAAGGGAGAGTGGAGTGCAGATGGAATGGCACAATTTACCTGAGTGCTTGTGTCTCTTGCATCTGCAGTCCCACTGAATGTGGTACTCTGGGGTATTTTTGTGGGAGTCTCCTCAGCTTAGAATCTGGGATTTTAAGTGTTGCAGCCCTCACGTTTTTTCTTATTAGTGGTAATTTTTACATCATAAAATGTAGCTGAGGGTGGGGTGGGGGGAAATGTGGTTTATCACTTTTGACAGTATCAGTTTAAAGAAGTGGTTCTCAACCTTTCCAGACTACTGTACCCCTTTCTGGAGTCTGATTTGACTTGCATACCTCCAAGTTTCACCTCACTTAAAAACTACTTGCCTACGAAATCAGACATAAAAATACAAAAGTGTCACAGAACAGTATTATTGAAAAATTGCTTACTTTCTCATTTTTACCATATAATTGTAAAATAAATCAGCTGGAATATAAATATTGTACTTACATTTCAGTGTATAGTATATAGAGCACTATAAACAAGTCAATGTCTGTATGAAATTTTAGTTTGTCCTGACTTCGCTAGAGCTTTTTATGTAGCCTGTTGTAAAATTAAGCAATTATCTAGATGAGTGGATGTACCCCCTGGAAGACCTCTAACTACCCACAGGGGTACACGTACACCTGGTTGAGAACCACTGGTTTAAAGTATGTAAGCAATGGGGATGTACATATTTAAAGTAAGATTTGTCATTATTCTGTCTCAGTCTCTTCTGTCCAGAAACTAAACTACAACTCTCACAAGATGCGACTATTTTATAAGAATTCTGGTATTTCCTCTGGACCCACTCTCTCATGGTATTTTGGTGCTTCCATTTCTGGACCTGTCTGAAACCATAAAGTTTAAAACACTCTTGTGGAAGAAACAGAGGCAGAGTTGGGGTTAGAGAAGAGGAAGAAATTAGCAGTGGATGATTCAGGGAGTTGGTAATGGAATATTATAGGGCCTTTTGGAATCTAATCTGTGTATAGCTAATGTGGGAGTGACTGGTGTAGGTGCTTCATTCACAGTGAGCATGGCTGTAGAGTGGTGGCTCAGAAGAGGGAAAGATAGGGATAGGAGGAAAAGGGTGAGTTTTCTGGGGAAGTAAAGATGACAGGAAAAGAAGAAGGGGCAGGGAAGGAGTGAGATGCTGAAAACAAAACCCAGAAGAAGAAAGAGGAAGCTTGTCACAGGGACAGACAGAGGGGTGCAGAGAGAAGGAAAGATGAAGCAGTCAGAGGAAAAATTGCACCAAAATATTTTTTATGAAAAACTGAGGAAAGGTAAAAAAGAATTTAAAAATAAAGATGACATAGGAAGGTATTTTTTAAAGAGAAAGATGAATGAAACTCCAGAATTCCAGAAACTGTGGAAAAACCTGAGTGTCTCTGGATTAAGTTTAGAAGTGTGTGCAACAAGAGTGATGTCATGGTGGGAGTCTGCTATAGACCACCGGACCAGGGGGATGAGGTGGATGAGGCTTTCTTCCGGCAACTCACGGAAGCTACTAGATCGCATGCCCTGATTCTCATGGGTGACTTTAATTTTCCTGATATCTGCTGGGAGAGCAATACAGCGGTGCATAGACAATCCAGGAAGTTTTTGGAAAGCGTAGGGGACAATTTCCTGGTGCAAGTGCTAGGGGAGCCAACTAGGGGGAGCGCTTTTCTTGACCTGCTGCTCACAAACCGGGTAGAATTAGTGGGGGAAGCAAAAGTGGATGGGAATCTGGGAGGCAGTGACCATGAGTTGGTTGAGTTCAGGATCCTGACGCAGGGAAGAAAGGTAAGCAGCAGGATACGGACCCTGGACTTCAGGAAAGCAGACTTTGACTCCCTCAGGGAACAGATGGCCAGGATCCCCTGGGGGACTAACATGAAAGGGAAGGGAGTCCAGGAGAGCTGGCTGTATTTCAAGGAATCCCTGTTGAGGTTACAGGGACAAACCATCCCGATGAGTCGAAAGAATAGTAAATATGGCAGGCGACCAGCTTGGCTTAATGGTGAAATCCTAGCGGATCTTAAACATAAAAAAGAAGCTTACAAGAAGTGGAAGCTTGGACATATGACCAGGGAAGAGTATAAAAATATTGCTCGGGCATGTAGGAAAGATATCAGGAGGGCCAAATCGCACCTGGAGCTGCAGCTAGCAAGAGATGTCAAGAGTAACAAGAAGGGTTTCTTCAGGTATGTTGGCAACAAGAAGAAAGCCAAGGAAAGTGTGGGCCCCTTACTGAATGAGGGAGGCAAGCTAGTGACAGAGGATGTGGAAAAAGCTAATGTACTCAATGCTTTTTTTGCCTCTGTTTTCACTAACAAGGTCAGCTCCCAGACTGCTGTGCTGGGCAACACAAAATGGGGAAGAGATGGCCAGCCCTCTGTAGAGATAGAGGTGGTTAGGGACTATTTAGAAAAGCTGGACGTGCACAAGTCCATGGGGCCGGACGAATTGCATCCGAGAGTGCTGAAGGAATTGGCGGCTGTGATTGCAGAGCCCTTGGCCATTATCTTTGAAAACTCGTGGCGAACGGGGGAAGTCCCGGATGACTGGAAAAAGGCTAATGTAGTGCCCATCTTTAAAAAAGGGAAGAAGGAGGATCCTGGGAACTACAGGCCGGTCAGCCTCACCTCAGTCCCTGGAAAAATCATGGAGCAGGTCCTCAAAGAATCAATCCTGAAGCACTTGGAGGAGAGGAAAGTGATCAGGAACAGTCAGCATGGATTCACCAAGGGAAGGTCATGCCTGACTAATCTAATCGCCTTTTATGATGAGATTACTGGTTCTGTGGATGAAGGGAAAGCAGTGGATGTATTGTTTCTTGACTTTAGCAAAGCTTTTGACACGGTCTCCCACAGCATTCTTGTCAGCAAGTTAAGGAAGTATGGGCTGGATGAATGCACTATAAGGTGGGTAGAAAGCTGGCTAGATTGTCGGGCTCAACGGGTAGTGATCAATGGCTCCATGTCTAGTTGGCAGCCGGTGTCAAGTGGAGTGCCCCAGGGGTCGGTCCTGGGGCCCGTTTTGTTCAATATCTTCATAAATGATCTGGAGGATGGTGTGGATTGCACTCTCAGCAAATTTGCGGATGATACTAAACTGGGAGGAGTGGTAGATACGCTGGAGGGGAGGGATAGGATACAGAAGGACCTAGACAAATTGGAGGATTGGGCCAAAAGAAATCTAATGAGGTTCAATAAGGATAAATGCAGGGTCCTGCACTTAGGATGGAAGAATCCAATGCACCGCTACAGACTAGGGACCGAATGGCTCGGCAGCAGTTCTGCGGAAAAGGACCTAGGGGTGACAGTGGACGAGAAGCTGGATATGAGTCAGCAGTGTGCCCTTGTTGCCAAGAAGGCCAATGGCATTTTGGGTTGTATAAGTAGGGGCATAGCGAGCAGATCGAGGGACGTGATCGTTCCCCTCTATTCGACACTGGTGAGGCCTCATCTGGAGTACTGTGTCCAGTTTTGGGCCCCACACTACAGGAAGGATGTGGATAAATTGGAAAGAGTACAACGAAGGGCAACGAAAATGATTAGGGGTCTAGAGCACATGACTTATGAGGAGAGGCTGAGGGAGCTGGGATTGTTTAGTCTGCAGAAGAGAAGAATGAGGGGGGATTTGATAGCTGCTTTCAACTACCTGAAAGGGGGTTTCAAAGAGGATGGCTCTAGACTGTTCTCAATGGTAGCAGATGACAGAACGAGGAGTAATGGTCTCAAGTTGCAATGGGGGAGGTTTAGATTGGATATTAGGAAAAACTTTTTCACTAAGAGGGTGGTGAAACACTGGAATGCGTTACCTAGGGAGGTGGTAGAATCTCCTTCCTTAGAGGTTTTTAAGGTCAGGCTTGACAAAGCCCTAGCTGGGATGATTTAACTGGGACTTGGTCCTGCTTTGAGCAGGGGGTTGGACTAGATGACCTTCTGGGGTCCCTTCCAACCCTGATATTCTATGATTCTATGATTCTATGAGGGAGCAATTTCTCTGCCCTCCGTGGAACTTATTTTCTTTCCCCAGATACTGCTGAGCTACAGTATTTCTCCAAATAATATTGTATCCCTTCCTGCTCCTAACAATTGCAATCATCCCCTCGGTTTTGTTACCTCATCTCCTGTAACCCCATTTGGGTCATCCACCTTTTATGTTTTGTCTTGTATGGACACTCTACAGGGCAGAGACAATCATTTTCAATATGCTTGTACAGCACCAAGCACAACACATCCCCAACCTAGCTGAGGCCTCTCGGCACTGCTACAATATACATATAAAATAATAACCACAGGCTCATTCTTTTGTCTTGGAACACAAGTAACACAGCTGGTAGAGATGTGCATCAAAATTTGCTGGACATAATGCCTTTGGGCTCTTTGAGAGATATTGCCTCTGGTTGTTTGCATCTGCCAATCTGGCTCTGCCTATGTAACATGGATTTGGTGATCTCTGCCCAATCACCAGTGAACAAGTGTCCACACATAAACACTGGCATTAATTGAGACCCTTGCTGACAGTCTCAGCAGAGAGAGCAGAGGCTGAACTACTCTCCCCCATAAGCACATTAGTGGGACCATCTGGGGAAGTTTGAACCTTCTGTAGGTAAATAGAAGATTTCAGTCTCTAGCACTATCCATCTGGCAACTTTCATAAGCCATAAATTCACACACATAGTAAACAGTTTTCTTTTAAAAGAGGATACAGTTACTGAACTCTTTCAAAACTTAAAGACAAGTTTGATTTGTATTTGATTCAAGCTTTGGTGAAGATTTGGGTCTGTATTTATCAATCTGTTTCATTTGTCTGTAATCTAAATATCTTGTTTTGTTGATAGTATGAATTTTAGACTTACTAACATTCCTACCATAGACCTGCCTGATACTGAACTATTCAGAACCTGTAATCATCAATATTGTGATATATTTTAAAGTTTTAGAGTCTCAGTTAAAGCAGAAAATGAAGACGACATTGTTTTGGGCTGTATATTGATCCTGAGTATGTAATAACTTCTCTGGCACTGAGGGCATTGCTGCTTACACTTCAAACCACAGTTTGCTTTTAGTCTTATCCACTGAGGCTATTAAGTTGGCAGATGAATGGTTCCCTGCCCTTCTCTTTTCTCTTCATCTCCCCTATGCAGTATATATTAACCATGCAAAATGTGTTAAAGTATGTTGTTTACAGAGTAAACCAGGAAAAGCAAGGGAGTGGGGGGAAACTGGCTACCTCATTATAATCTTACGTCGGCTGCCTGGAAGGGCCTCTGATCAATGGGGAAATTGTAAATGAATATTGTGTAGTCTGAGACTAAAAATAAAGCATCCTCACAGTAAGTGATGCTCCAAGAAGCTAGAATCACACCCACCTGCCTTTCTGAGCCAGAGTCTGGGCAAAATAAAAAGCATGCAGTTGAGCATGAGTGTGCATTGAAATTTTAAGGAGAATGTGCATTGACCTTTAAGGAACATGCACACTGTTTAAGAACTTACCCATCTACAGGCAGTTATAAAAATGCCTGAGGTCTGCTGGGAGTTCAGCTGTGGTTTCCTGCCTGCTACCCCTTCTCTCCTGAAAGCAGCCATATTCTGAAGCATGTCCCTGACAAAGACAGCCTCTGGAGGAGAGGTTCTCAGAGCCGGGACTGACTCCATACTGTTGTGATTGCAGCTGTGCAATTATCACAAATGTGGAGTCTGCTGCGCTATTGCTGCCTGAGACTGGTACTTTCTGACTTCTCTCAGTGAAGCAAATTTTCTCCAGTACTACCCAGTTCTTTCTAATGCTGTCCAAGTGCTCTTGGCAACTACTTGTGTTCATTGATGCTTTGACTCTTGCTGGCTCTTTTTGCCACTCTCCTGACTAGTCTCTATGAGCCTAGCTGTGCAGGTGAGCAGGGGAGTAACCAGGTGCAAGCAGCAGGCTACTCACATCTTCAGAGGCTGCACGTGGAGGATAGCAGCTACCAAAGGGTGCTACTCATGCAAGTGGATGGGAAGGGGTTGGGGATGAGTGGACAATGGTCTGGGAAAACAAGATGATCCAGGCCAGAGGGGTTAATCAAGGACTGAATAGTAACTCTCTATTTTGACCCTCTCCTGCTCTTGGTGCTGCATAGCTGTTTACTGTCCTCATGCTCAGGATGGTTTGCAAAGTGCCAATCCAGCCATATATATGAGTTCACCAGACTCAAAGCTGCCCCAGAAAAACCCGGGATATGCCATTCTGGGAAAGTCATAGCTAGACCATAATATGTTTTAGCACAGACAGTATTCAGATTTGTGGTGTAATAAACTCTTATGCTTGAATGTTTGCCAAAAGTGAATTTCAAAGAGTATGGTCTTCTATTAAAGTTCAAATTGCACTGTGCTGGTTAGCTACATAAGTCGTCTAGTCAGGAAATAGAAACAGTGCCCTGTGACTTATGTAACCAACCAACACAGCAGAAATGTTAAAGTGCAAACATCACATAAGCACGTTGTAATCCAGCCTTCTTTCTGTCTGTCTTTCTTTGTATTGTGATAAGAGTCCCAGCCATGGATCATCGTGCCAGATGCTGTACAAACGCAGAACATAAAAACAGCCCCTGCCCCAAACAGCATGGAGTCTAAGTAAACTAATTCCATATAATACAATTTAGTGCACTACAGTCTACATAATCTAAGTCTGTATGGGAGCACTATGCAGGGGAAAAATTATCATGAAAAATTTACAAAAAAATTCCAAATATTGAATAAGGTATAAAATCCTGGTCAAAGTCCCACTGACTTCAGTGGGATCAGAATTTAACCAAAGATTTTTTTTTAAACATTTCACAAAGTGGTGAAATTGGGTGACTATGTTATTCATCAAGACTTGCTTGCTCAGATTGAGAAATAAATTATAAAAGGACCTCTTAGATTTTTTTTTAGTGACTCCTTTCATTATGGTTTGTAAATATGACCATTTACAAACATTTAATAGTTCTATTGATACCTCCCACACCCACCCACCCATGGAGGAAACCACAGGCAGGACTGTGGTGGAAGAAGTCTCCACGTGGTTCCTCTCGATGTCTGTCTGAAATTGTTTCACTGAGAGTGGGGTTTGTCTGTACATGAAGAAGGCTGTGAGGTCCATTTCCAAATCTGTGGATCCCAAGACTCACGTGAAGCCAGTGGGAAGCCAGACCATCCATGTGGAAGCTCATACATCTACACCAGCTCTCCGTCTCTAGTGGCTTTCTGACTGCTCCTGAATAGAGCTATGCTGTTCAGGGCTTCCAAAGTCAGTGACTTGCCATGAGCCCCCCTAGAAGGGGGTTGCCAATCATGGAGAGGTGGGCTGCTAAAAAGTAGTACAGCCTTGGTTTTATTACCTTTCTGCACTTTGCTTGTAGTACAGATGTTGGGTAGTAAGGAGGCATGTTCTCCAATCCCTCTGCTCCGGCCTGCCTATTCGTCCGCTGTCCCTGTCCTTCCCCCACACCAATCCCTGGCTCCACAGCCTGGGTCTGCCAGGTCTGAGGCAAGGGGGATGCTACTGGGGAGGTGGCTGAGTCTCCCTTCCCCATGGAAGGGTGAGACCTGGACACACATTTTAGCTGAATGATCAGGCCCGCTGCTTCCCCTCTATTACAAATACACTGTTTAAATCTGGCACTTTCTCTGTCAATGCAATTTCTAGGCCCTTTCTTGTGATTTCACCTGGAGTGGAGATGGCCTTTCAGTATTCACCTCTGTGTGTTCTCTCAGTCTCCTTTTTCCTTCTCCCCACCAATTACAAGGTAATGTTATTAGTCAAAGATGTATGTGAATCATACGTATCTCAGTATGTCAAGCTTTCTGATTGTTTCCCTCAAGTCTTTTAAAAATAATTTTCATGTGAGACAAGTCTCAGATTTACATGCAGTGTTCAAGTTAATTTATTTTTATCTGTTTTTTTCATAAGATTGTGGGTGTGACATTGCATTCCTATTTCCCTTTTATATTATTTTTATGGCATTTCTTTAGCAGTCACACCCACATTGTGCACAACCAAATTTCTTACATTTGTCATTCTGTGCAAACAAAGAGGGGAATAGATTTAACAAGTGCAGTTGTATTTTCCTAATGGGCTAGAAATCAGCCAGTTGGAAACTGTCTCTCAGCAGAACTTGATGAGGATGCCAGAATACTAGCTCCTCAGGTAAAGACAGCAATTGCATCCCTCTCTAGCACTGTAGAACCATGCTGCAGTTGAAGATGGAGGCTGCCAGCCTCTCCTATTTATAGCATCAAGGACTTTAGGGTACAAGGCAAGTTGTTGGTACCACTGTGGCATTTTCTTACATTTAGTCATGGAGTAGAATAGCTTTTAAAAAAGTCATTTCAGTTTAAGAGAGTAAAATTTCCTGCTTGTGTAGTCAATCTTCTAAGAGATGTGGCATTTGTGGAATGAAGAAATTCACTTGCCAAGCCTTTAAATGGTAGAAATCCTCCTCAAGCCAACTTTGATGTTGCTGGCAAATGTAGGAAGCAAAATCAATAAACAGCTTGTAAAAGAGAGAGAGGTTTTCACTGCAGAGGAAAAAAAATGCAGTGAAGCACAAACGCCTTTTATCTCCTTACCTTTCATACCTGCAGCCATTGTACTGCTCAATATGAGGATCATATATAATGGGAAATGCACAGAAGTCTGTTTAAACTGAAATGCTGCTTCTAAGACCTAATAAGAAAATCAGCTGACTGATTGCTGTAACGGTTTTAGATGAGCTTATAGTTCACCATGTCCCCTTTCATGTCTGTTTTTGCCTCTTATTTCTTCCGTATATAACACTTCCAGATATTTCCGGGTACAAAGTGATAGAAAGACATATTTTTAAAATCCGTGTGTCTCGTCCTTCCATAACAGGATTTGAATAATACCTATTGGGGCCCAGGGTTTTTATAGAAATGCCCAGTACCAGGGTGGTAGAAGTTATTAGAGAATGAGGACAGCAAGCCACCCGTGAAGGATTTTTTGTGTGTGCTCATATATTAGCACATTTTCTAGTGAACCCCATGGGGTTCTCTTCACCTTCCACAGCCAGTTATCTGTGTGTCAAGTGAAGTGAATGAAAGTTACTCAGAATGTGACAACCCTAATTTAACATGAAAGGAGATGTCGTATGGTGCACACATTAATATATTAAGCCCCCACAGTTAAAATAAAATTATTCTGTTCAATAGGCCTCAGAAATTTCTACAACAACAACAACAACAAAAGATGGCCCACATCTTTTGTAACAATGGAACACTTGGGCAATACTTGTACATTTAGCAACATATATTCTTTTTAAACTTTTCTTTTCTCCCCCAGAAATAGCAAAGTAAAATCAATAGAACAGAGGAAACATAGGGGAGATATTATGAAAGCACCCTAAAAGCAGAGCAAATATCTACATGGATACCATAAACATAATGAAAGGTGAAGGAAAATACAGGCAACATGTACTTTTAAAGATGAACTGAGAAAGCTCTTGGTTTTGTTTGTGCTTCAGCTGACTTGTACTAGGTCAGTGTGGGTGCTTCTCTGCAAAGGCATGACTCAAGCATAGGGTAGCCTACATATGCCCATGAAGGATGTGATAAGATCCAAGGAAGCTGATGGAACTGATAAAAAGATTTAGAAAGTCTCAGGAATCACTGAGAAGAAGGCTCGTAGAGGGGCTGGTGGGCCTACTGGTAGAGTTAGTGACCAGCTAGGTGGACATGGACAGCTAAATGTAGGAAGGGTGGCCTAGTGGCAGAGCCACTAGACTGGGACTGAAGACACCTGGGTTCAGTTTGTGGATCAGCTACAGATATCATTTGTGACCTTGAGCAGGTCACTTAATCTACCCTTCAAATAGAGATAATATTTTTCTTTCTCAGAGGGATGTTGTGAGGTCAAAATTCCTTAACAATTGTGATATACTCAGATACCGGATTGATGAGACTGTGTAAGTACCTAGGTGGCTAAGAGAGTCTTTGGGTCTCACTACTTCAAAAGAATGAAAACACAACAGGTAAATGCATTTTCTTTGATTTTGTTTTTAGAGAAACAATATAATTCAATTAAAAGAAATGTGATCCTATTACACTATAAAAGGGGAAAAAAGCAAATGTGGTCACTTGTTTCACTTTATTTAAACATTTATTTTTTACAAGCTAAGGCCCTGATGCTGCAAAGAAACCCCACCCCCCACTGGCCTCTATACCTCTCTGGAGCCCCACTAAAAGCAATGAGGCTTTAATGCATGGATGAGAGCCCTGCGACCCAACCAAACCCCCACGGGACCCGACTACAAGCGTTGGGTTCAAGTTGGGTGGGAAAACTTGTCCCAAGGGGCGGTGGGGACGGACGGCAGTGGGCTGCGTGCCCTGCTCCTGAGGGTTGCCACCACCTCACTGCATTGTACGTGCTATGGAATGAGCATGCTGAGGTGTCTTAGTGCCTCTTGCTCCTACAGTGCCCACACACACGGCAGAGGGCAGCAGACAGCAGGAGCAGGGCAGGCATCCACCACCACACTAACCCCATGGATAGGAGGAAGAGAGCTGCTCCCAGGGGAGGAAGTGGTGGCAGTGCTGACTCATGTTTGGGGGGAGGGTTGGTGTTGGATTGGGCTCTGGTTCTCATGCTCAGGTCGGGTCAAATGAGCCTTGGTCCGGTTTGAGCATAAAAAGTAGGCCAGAGCAGACCTCTAGGGTGGATCCTTGTGTCCACGCACAGGTTATTTTTCCAGGATTGGAACCTTAAAATATTGGGCCAAATCCTGAAGTCCTTACTAAGTGTTTTTTTCCTTTCTGTCCTTACTCAAGAAAACCGCCCACTGAAGTCATTCAGAGTTCTGCCTCAGTAAGGACTATTGTGTTTATAATAAAGCATTCTATGACTTATATCACTGCCACTGAACAAGTAATGCATGTTTTAGGTAGCTGAAGTGCCTTGGCTTTAAGCCTTTTAATTACAGTGTACCCAAGGTGTGAATTAATTTGTTGCACTGAACAGGGGATGCCTTCCCAGATAGCTTCTGAAAGCACAATCTAAACACTTTAGTTTCTAACAGAGAAGCTGAAACGGTGCCATATATTTGCATCATTCCCAGAAGTGCCATTACATATATAGGTGTTTCTGGAGAGAACAATATACTGTTGAATGTATTGAGGGGGTTTATTTCATTTTTGTTACATTTCTTGTTAAGCTAGCTGTGCTGGGATGTCACCTCACAAAGGGAAATTTCACCCCTTGAGGTGTAATAAGGGTCAGGTGTCTAAATGGCTTTTGCTACTCCGGATAATTCCAAAGGAATTTTGCCAATGACTTCAGAGGGAGCAAGATCATGCCCTAAAACTGTAAATATTTGCAACAGTAGCATTATGTCCTTACTACAAATAAAAAGAAGGCAGTGTAACAATCTCAATTTTGACCAACAGAGGGCTCTATTGCTTTGATTTAAGTCACAAAAAAGGGGTATTAGACTTTTTGGGATGAGGTTGCTATAATAAATCTGAGAGCATCCATAAAAATGGAGTCACCTGAACTGAATGGAAAGACATGTTTAAATGTAGAATTTAGAGTTACTTAAAAAATTATTGCTGTTAGGTGATCTGACATGTTTATCATTGAATAGATGCTATTTAGAGTACACTGTGATTTCTTTCAGTGGCATGAAGATGTTAGTGGTTTGCTGTGCTTAAATGCCCTATGACATTTAGAACTTGACTAAAGAGCAAATTATTCCTTTTAGAAATAGTGTGAACATTTCTATTCTTTACTACATTCATTTTTGGATGTACACTTACATCTGTTATAATTATACACACATATATTTTTATACCAGAGTCAGTATATTTAGCTAGATGTACATCTACATGCAAAATGAATATATGTATATGTATAAATATTAAAATTATGATTCAACAGAAATATTTATTTTCCAAAGCTATCTGTGGCCTTCATTGATCATAAATTGAAATTGAAGGGAGGGGCACAATTAAAAGGAAATGTAACATTGCTTCAGTTAGAATAGGCCATAATCTGAATTGAAGAAACAATATATTATATTGTTTTGTTGGGTATGACTGCTAATCTGTGTGTGTATGTGTGATGGTGGTGGTGGTGGTGGGTGTTTGCTGTCCTGACGCTTCTCTCTGCTGCCACTCTGGCCTCCCTGTTCTTCTTTTTAATGTCTTATGCCTTTCTCAGCTACTGAATGGGTGCTACTACGCTGATGTACTCAACCTGCAATAATGGTTTTGAAAGTTAGCTATATAATGTATGTCATGTACAGTATACAGCAATGGAAATAAACAATTATGTGGATTGTATTGTATTTAAAAATACCGAATCAATATTAACAAATGTGTTTAGAAACATATATAATAGAATTAATATAATGTGTGTGTGTGTGTGTGTGTGTGTGTGTGTGTGTGTGTGTCTGTGTGTCTGTGTGTGTGTATTATTGCTGACAAATATTTGCATGTAAAATTGTACGTATGTCTTTAGTGGACTGTAATTTCTATCTGTGTTTCTTACCTTTTTGAAACAGGAACCACACAGCAACATAGGCAAAAAACTCTCAACACAGACGTATGTATATGTGTATAACAAAATATATAAACAATGTATAGCATGTGCATATATATGAAATATATATATTCAATAGTTGTATCTAAGCACAGTGTATGTATGCATAAAGCAACATTGCAGTTCCTTTTATTTGGTAAATATAATGCAAATTCCATTTCTACGCAATAGTACCGTGATAGGTTTTCTATAAAATAAATATGGGCCACAAATGAAAATACTTTCTCTCCCTGCTCTTACATTGTTTTCCAATAATGAATACTGACTTCAACTTGGGGAAATATAAAATGCCCCCTCTTTTAATATAAATGTCCCTAAAAAAATCAATTTCAATTTCATCTTTGTTTAGTAAAAAGAACAAAAAGATCAGGATTATAAATAATGGCTACCTGTGGTTTCCATAATAAATATCTCAGGAGCAGCGAAAGACTGTAGAAATGCATGGATGGTTTATTTTCACTTCCCTCATGAATTTGATGTACAGCAGGAATTTATATAAATAGCTGTCCAGATATGGCATGGATTCAAATTCAGCCATTTTTCCAAATTAAAACACACACTTTGTTGTTGTTTTTTGGAATGTATAAGCATGTTAGTAATAGGGAGACTTCAGCAATGTATCACAAATATATAACATTTTCTAAAACACCATAAATATGCATATTCCAATACAAAAACCTGTATACATTTATACCCTGTGCTATAAATCATCCATCCTTTGTTTTCAGATAAACACTACAGGATCCTTTAGTGGAACCTTTTCATCTTTCTTAGGCAGGATTAAGAAATATGCATATGGATGTCTAGCTGGATATTTGTATGTAGTGAGGGCCAGTCCATTGTTGCCCTATACAAAAAATTATTTTTCTTCCTAGTATTTTCAGAAAGGGAAAGCCCTGTTCTGTTAATCTAGTTTTATAGTACAGAGAAATCACTGGGTTTACCCACACCCATCAGATTGTAACCTTAACCAGCACAAAGCAGAGTGTGTGTGTGTGTCTGTGTGTGTGTCTGTGTGTGAGAGAGAGAGAGATAAAAATAGCCATGATGATAAGTATAATGTGAAAAGATTTTGGAGACTCTCTTGATTAAACGCTATGGTCAGAAGATATGCATGCAGATCTGTTTTTCTATAGCTGTGCTAACATTCTTCTTACAGGGTCAATGCTATATTTATGTAGGTAAAGATAAACACTTGAGCCATACCATTGTGTGCACCATTAAATTTACTAGAAGCTATATTATTACCTTAATTGTATCTCAAGCATGTATCATTATTAAAAAGAAAAAACCCACCTAGAAACCATTACCTTAGCTGATGGTGCTTATATGGAGTGCCAGGTCTAGTTTCTAATAAAACCACATCGGAAATTCTAGTCTACTACAATGTTTTATGTTTCTCCTTTCTTCAGGGTAGATTGGTTCAGCCTGCATTTTATTCCTGAACCTATATTCATACAAAATGGATTGCTAGATTTAAATGCCCTACCCAGTGCTGCTGACTAATATAGTGCTAGTCTCTCCCTCCCTCATCCTTCTGTAATCAATAAAGCATATATAACAGTGGAGTGCTTAGCTGTAATTTTTGTGGTGTTTTGCTGTGCTTGATTGGAAAGTATTTCTGAGGAGAATAAATAAGGTTGCCCCCAAACTGTCCCCTCTATTTCCTATGCTGATGTTGCAGAGAGTGGCTCACAGCAAGATGAGAAATGTCAGAAATGCAGTAGATTGGAATGCTTTCAGGGAATGAATTTGCAGCTCACTGGCTTTCTCTTCATTCTGTAATATTAGCACCATATAGATTTAATAATTCGGTGATTGAAGACATTTTGATGATGGAGCGGTTTCTATGATCTGCAAAAGAAAGCATCTGTGTTCCTCGTGTACCAATTAATTATTTATGCAACAGAAAATACAGAATACTGTGTTCTCTGTCTTAAGGAAGGGAAGGGTTGGGTGTTTGTGTCATATCAAGCTAGGCCTGACCTGAAAATTATATCATTCTGATCTTGAAAGGTACTGGAAGAAATTTTTTTTCATCAGTGAAAATAGTAGCAAGGAAACAATACTTTATTCTATTGTGTTCTCCTCCCACATGCCCCCAAACTGGGCCTGGCACCTAAACATCACCTTTAGTTTTATTTTTTTATTTCCAGCGGTATTTTATTAGCACATTTTCTATTTTACAGTTCTACCCACTGATTCAGCACCAGCTTTCTTCCCAGCAAATGATACCATTTTGAATAAGTGATGTTCGATTTTGTGAGAAATGTGCAAAATCACCCAAGCAGTTTCCGTGATTGTTGAGCTTGGATTCGTTTTGGAAAGGTCTACTTCCAAAGGCTAGGACTTTCTAAAGTTTGCAAATGACAGGAGAGCAGATCCTTGGATATCACAAATTGTGTTGCTTTGTATTGTGACAATGGTGTTCGCATGACATCCTCATAATAATATCAAACTCTCTTTTTTTTAGCATTATGTACTTTATACATTTGTATAAATGTCACAGCTTGTAATCACTTTCTTTGTCATCGACGATTCATCTAAAAAAATCGAATAATTCACTGCCCCTTGCCATTTACATATCGTCTGCTACCATCTGTTCTTCTCAGCAGCAGTAAATGATGGGTAATTAACTCAGTGCCTTTGTCTTTCCCTTGCTGAATGTCTGACACATATAGATTTTCGTGTGTGTGTGTGTGTGTGTGTGTGTGTGAATGGAAAGGAAGCACAGAGGGAGAGAGAGGAATGATGCTGCAAACCTGACCCAAGAAAAAGTCAGTACAAATATGTTTGCAAAGGAGAAAGCAGAACAAAAACGCTGGGCCTGAGAAGGGGACATATCACATGCCCTTTCGCTTTCCTTAAGAGCAGAAGAAAGGGGGAATTGACTGTGGACAATGGCTGCCTTGCGCATGCAAGTAGCCTTTTCTGAAGCTCCAAGGTCAAGGTCAAGATGCAGCGCAGCAGTGAGAAAAAGCTTCATGAGCTCCTCTTGTCAGCCTAAGTGCAAAGAGGGGACGTGAACATGAGGCCAAACGCAGGGAACCCAGAATGTCGTTTGGTTTCTGGGACTGGAAACTCTGCATGTTCTTTTTATGTGGGGCGGGAAGGTTTGCAAAATGACATTTAAAATAGATTGAGTCTACGGATTGTTTTCTTACAAGTGAACATGAGGATATAGTCAATGTAAAAAAATCAGAAAATGCATAACTTTTTGTAGGGTGGCTGTTATTCCACCAGTGTCAACTCCCAGTATCACAATATAATCCAGCCCCCAACATATCACTATAATATGTGTCTTGTAAACAGCACCCACAGAGCCCACTATAGTTGAGCAAATGTTGGTATGATGGTATGCAGGTTGCACTAAGAACAAGGAAGGTGAAGGGAACGAACTGCACACAAGGGTGCACACAGTGCTGTCCTTCCTGGAGTTTCTGCCAGTGAAGGTGGCTTTTGAACTCCACCTGGAGCTCTGTAGGAGCCTTGCCACTGGAGACTCCTGGGTATGTTTACATTGCAATGTAAGCCAGGGCTAATGGAACTTGATCCTGACCCTGCATTAGAGAACCCAAGACTTGAGTGTCTGCTCTGATTGCTAGCCCTACGTTGAGAATTTTCTTACCTGGGCTCAAACCTAGGGCTCTGGCATCCACACTGACTTGAGGAAAACCAACCGTATCCCAGACTCCCTAGCAGTCTCATGTAATGTGGCCACTCTAGTCCTTTGATCATGGTGCACTGTGGGAAAACTTGATTGTCCACCCTGCACATTACAGGAATTTGAACAGTTGGCCAAGCAGACATTTTAGTTTGTGTGCTCCCAGCTCCCGAAACCAGCAATGTGGAGGAGGTGCCTTTTGAAGAACTTCTCTTGATTGTGCTTTCACTCCTGTGTCAAGGAGTGGGCAGAGCTTCTGTGAGATACGATGTTTCTGTGGCACTTTCTGACACACCAAAGGCACCAGACAGAGCTTATGATGAAGCAGGAGGAGGAGAACCCAGCCATGGCAGATTCGAACTGGCTGATGCTGATCATGATGCTTGGTATAGCTGCTGATGCCTCTTGCATAGACTGATGCCTCTGGAGTAAGGCCTCAAGCACAGATGGGTGGGATCACATCGTCATGCAAACCTGGGGATGACTAGCAGTGGATCCAGAACTGAAGAAAGCTACATTTCTGGAGCTTTGTGAGCAGCTTGCCCTCACCCTCCAGCATAAAGACAGACTCACGAGGCCACCCTTGCTGGTCCAGAAGCAGGTTGCTATTGCCATGTGGAAGCTGGCTATCCCAGACTGCTACAGGTCCATTGTAAACCAATTTGGTATTGGAAAGTCGACTGTGGGTAAAGTGGTGGTGGAAGTTTCTGAGACAATCAGCCATGTGGTTTACCTCAAGTGGCAGGAATAAAAGATATTCCTGGAGTAATTGCTTGGTTTGAGACAAAGGGGTCTCCAAACTGTGCTGGGGCCATTGATGGACTCGTGCCCATAGTTCGCCCTCCTCAAGGAGCACATAAGTTGCAAAGGGTACTTACTCCATTGTTATGCAGGCCCTCGTGAACATCAATGTGGATTGCATTTGGAAAGTTCATGATGCCAGGGTTTTTTCACCAATAAGGAGTCTACGTTTATGGACAGGCTGGGACACTGTTTCTACCAAATGACTTTATCATAAGTGGAGCTATTGTCTCCATAGTTATTCTGGGGGACCCTGCATGCCCTCTTGTGCCTTAGTTTATGAAACCATACCCTGATTTCAGAGACCCTGGCTAAAAAAGGTTTAATTGTATTCTCAGCATGTGCAGAATGGTTGTTGAATGTGCTTTTGGTGGGCTGAAATCCCGTTGGAGGTATTTATAGACTCATTTGGATTCCAATGTCATCGGTGCTGTCTGGCTCACTGTGGCTTGCTGTGCTCTTCACAATCTCTCTGAAGCCAGAATTGAGCCATTTCCCCCTGAATGGACCTCGGACAGTAAGGGGCCACTGAACCGGTACCCTCGGTGAGAAAGTGCACCTACCACAGCAACAGAAGCAAGGGATGCTTTGTGCTTCCACGTTATGGACTTGCATGGCTCAGTGGAAGAGTAGGGGTAGTACCTTTATGAATGGGCTTGTTGGGAAGGTTGTATGGGGGGAGATCATTGACTGTGGACAGGGTGGAGTACTTGTGGAGGGGTGTGGAATTTTAGTGCCATGCAAAGTACCTATGAATGAGATGATCACTTATGAAATGGGGTACAGGGCTTATTGACAGTATGGATTGATGCAAGGAAGTGATGGAAGTATGAATTGGTATGGATAGCTGGATTGAAAGATAGTATTTGCATACTAACTTCCAATTGTCCCTGATCACCTTCATTGTTTTGAATACAAATTGTATGATGTGAAGTGATGATAGAAATAAATAAGATATAAATATAGATAGAAACAAACTTCCTTGATGAAATAAAACATGTTATTTATAAACGTGTTAGAAAAGAACAATATTCACCCATTGCCAGGCAGGCCCACTGCTACTGTCACACCAACACACCAGGAACAACAGAAAAAAACAACAACCCCCAACCAAGAACAAAGTGCATGAACAAGTGCAAACAGTGAAACCATGAACAAGGCAGAAACCCCCTATCATGGCATGTCCCTGGCCACCCGTTCTTCTTTCCCTGTCTGGCACGCACTAGGGGAGGCATGTGGAGGTATCTGTAGAGGAGGGGATCAATATGGAGCATGGAGCTAGGTTGCCCAGCCCAGGCACTCATGGGGCCTGATTGCATGGGCCACCCAGCTATGAAATCTTCCAAGCTGCTGGACTGCAGCACAGGGTACCACGCAGGGTACCACGCAGGTGACTCAAGCTGTGGTGTGGGTGATGCAGCAGGAGCTGCTGCTCTGGCGGCCATTAGTGACACGAGCCACTCAAACCATTCTTTCTGCTGAGCTCTGTCCTCCTGTCTTAGTCACCGTTCCTGTTCCAGGAACTGCGACCCAAGTTCAGGCTCCTGCGCTGAAACCCTGTCCTCAAGCTGTGCAGCCAGCCTGAGCCTTTCTTCTTGCATCTCACCATGCCTTTCCTCTAGTCACAAGTTCTTCTGGCCTGCTTGTGGTGTTAGGGTGGCTGGCAGGGCAGATTAAATCATAATTATAAAATACATCAATACATAATACATTCTAAATCAAAACATTTATTAAAATAGGATTTTCCTACTACAGTGGGCCCTCTTCAGAACTTTGACCATAAATTCATAATGGAAACGCATCTTCTCAGCTTGGCCCATGAAAGTTCATTGGCCCAGCCTTTTGCTGCAGTATGCACACGCTGTGGAGGTACAGCAGACAGTAGAGGTTGATAGGCCTGGAAGAGGGCAAGACACACAAAGTTATCAAATAGCTCAGCGCAAGAACAGAGGAAAAAATTCTTGGGGAATTTCAAGGACATAAAATGATGCTTTTATAACTGAACTTCAATATATTGTGAGAGGGATGGTTCAGACCACTGCAGCTCCCTGGAAACACTCCCTGGACACCACTCCCTGGTTAATTGCAGTGAAAGAATTGCAGGCATAATGGTAAATTAAAAATGCAAAGCTGCTTTTTTGCTTGTAGAAAATTGTAGAACTACTTGGGGAGCAAAGCTTTTTCAATCATTTCAGGCCTGCTACGTTTTGGAGGCCATAACAGTTCTTGTGGTGCCCTATTGGCAAAGAGAGGTATTATTCCAAGCTGCCAGGAGGAAAGCTGCAGTGTATGAAACAAAGTATTCAAACATATAGTGAACGAATAGCACAACTGTGAGTGGAGTGGGCTGGTCAGCTACCGAGATTACCCTAGAAAATATGCCTTTCCCTACAATGTGACTACCTACCTGGATTTTCTAATTCAGGAAAAATTTGCAGCTATCAGCATCTGGAATTGGATCAGAATCTATGAGGGAATCAACAGGATGCTGCGTTAGCTTCCACATGGCTTACCCTGTTAACAGGGTAACAGGGTTCTGCAGACACGCAGAACTCCACAGCCTTCACCGTCCCCACCCCCCAGCATATTTCTGGACAAAATTTCAAACTCCAGTCATATTTGGGACAAATGATTTTGTCACCTCTGGAGTAACACTAACTGAAATGGACTAGATTTGTGAATGGAACGCATTTCCACCTCCCCCATCCCTGCACAGTTCACTGTTTCCAGGCCATTTGATAGACCATTAAATGGTTACAGAGCAGCACACTTACAGGCACGGCAATGTAAGGTTATTAGTTTGAAGAAACAGGAATGGCCTCGCAAAAATCTGTGACTTTCCAGTAAAAATTCACTTTAAAGCTATTCTTTACTGTTTGAATTTCCAAGTCACCATTTGGAACTCCACATGGTGGGAGCGAGGGGGATGCCAAGGGGCTGGCATACAATCCGCCATAAGCAGATACATGCTGCTAGCTGGGGCGCCTCATAACTTTTGCATTGGTCCTTAGAGCAGAAATCACTCCCATGACTGTATTAATAAATATTACAATGAAGCCAGAAACTTACTGGGCTCAGGGGTGGCTTCTGTCCCATCTGTGTCTGTGCAGGCTTGGCCCCGGGCTGTTCCTCAGGGAGCGCATCATACAGCTCCTCCAAGTAAGGGCCAAGAATGTGCTGTTGCTCCTGTTCCAAAGTCTGCTCTAGGACCAGTTTCAGCAACAGAGTGGCATCATGCTCCTCACTTGAGTCTGAGCCCTGGATTAGCAACATTTGTGTGTAGATGGAAGAAGGGCTAGGCTTGAGCCTGAATTGAGGTTTACATTGCAGTGTAGACGTAAGCTAATGTGCCAAAGTTACCCACTCACATTTGGGGCTGTGCTGGTCTGCTTCTGTCTGTCTGCTGGAGTAACAAGCTGTGGGAGCCTTGCACTACTGTTCGACTTCCTTCCTGATGGGAGGTGGGATGGTGTCCTGTTTTGGGTCCTGCCAGTGCCACAAATCTACTGATACCTTAATTATAATCTCTATTTACAGGGCTTTCTCCAAAGGCTTGTCTTCACTACTACTAAAATCTATGTAACATATGTCACTCAAGGGTGTCTACACTCCCTTGAGTGACGTAAGTTACATAGACTTTCAAGTGGTGTCTACACAATGCTGTGTCATTGGAGCTGCTCTCCCACCAATATAGCTTCCACCTCTAGTTGAGATGGAGTAATTATGCCGACAAGAGAATGCTCTCCCATCAGCATAGAGTGTCTTCACCAATGTAGTACTTCAAGTGTAGACCTGCCCTCAGAGAGTCCCAGTCTGGTCCCTTGTAGCAGGATAGTGAAAACAAGCCCTAAATCAGCCATAAAATGCTTGTGTTGACTGGTGAGCATATGTTAATATGGAAGCAAATGTTATTTGTCAAATTAATTTAAAATGGTGGACAGAAATTTAGAGATGGGCAATGGGAATGATCCAAAGATTGGAAGGGTTGACCAATGAGCTAAGAATTGTGTGTGAAATCCTGACCCCATTAAAATCATCAGTTGACTGTTGATTTCAGTAGGGCGAAGACTGTATTCATAGTTTGGTTAAGCAGCAACTGGAGCTAACATATAACAATATACACATATTTGAAGGGTTGTAAAGTATTAATTATTATTTATTATTTCTATTACAGTAATGCCGAGGAGCTCCAGTCATGGACCAGGACCCCACTGCGCTAAACACTGTACAAACACAGAACAAAAAGATGGTCCTGCCCCTAAAAATTAGAGTCTAGGTATAAGGCAAGACATACCCAGTGAATACAGGCAACAGGTGAGGGGAACACAAAGAAACAATGAGACACTATCGGTCAGCACAGCATCAGCATGGTATAGGAAGTGATATCAGCACACCAGTGGCCTAACTGTTTTCAAGTTTCTTGTATCCCAGCAAAGGAGAGTTTGTGGGGGCAGGGATGAGATAGATTTGGGGATGTTTATGGGGAGCAAAGCACTAAAGGTGCTTGTTTGAAAATTTAACAAGTGGACATTGCAGGCTGGTATCATTGGTCATAGGAGGTGGGAGTCAACATCTTGATAGCATATGAGAAATGACAGATAGCATAGGAATAGGCTGTCAAAGGCCTTGAAAGTGAAGACAGTTTGCTTATGTTTGATGCGATGAAGAACGAAGAGCCAGTGGAAGGATGCAAAAAGAGGAGTGGGATTGTCAAAGTTATGAACTAGGGAAATGATCTTTGCAACAGCATTTTAAGTCAATATGAGCAGGGCAGGATTGTATAAATATTAAAGATGAAAAGAACTTACTTAGGATAGTACAAGGGGATAAAACTAGGAGTTATGGGATGAAATTAGGAAAGGGAAAATGGAGACTTACCATAAGGAAAACTTCAGAGTGACAACTGCTTGATGGTGGAGGAAACTACTTAAGGAAGTAGTGGAAATCCATTGTGTCAGATATTTAAATAGTGAAAATATAATGTAGGGAACAATCCTGTAACGTCAGGCAGATTGACTAATGGTCGAATGGATCTTGTCCACGTCTAATATCCTTGATGCTGATGCAGTCTGCATAGGCTGTATTGTATGGCAGTATATTTGTATTGTGAAATGCCTGTGGAAATGCACACTGGTTTTGCAAAAGATCTGGGAACACAGAGGGCCACTGTTAAGTGGTTTGCATATACAGGGATTTTCCAAGCTCGGGAAAATATACACAATGAATTCCAGAGCTCAATATTTGAAAATACTTCAAATATTTTTGAGCCTTTTTTGAAAAATCAGTATGGCACATTGAGGTAATTTAAAAGCAACCAATTTTTAAATGATATGCTGTTAAAATGTAATGCAAACATACAGCATGGGCCAGTGCTGCAGTCTGAACTACTCAAAACTCCCACAGATTTCAAGAGAATTGTATAATATAGAGATTGAAAGCTCAAGTCCAAAGTTTGCATCAAGAAAAGAAAGCTTATGTTGTTGTTTTTTTTAAAAAAGAATGACAAATACAGTAAATGAGGACAAAATTTATTCTTCGATTCACACTCCAGATCCCTTATCTGCAGTGCAGATTATTTCATAGCCAGTGCTTGTTCCACATGTGATAGAATTCTGCTGTTTAGCTTGGAAAAGAGCATTTTGTCTACAATCTCACGTTTTAAATTATACTTTGAGAATGCTCTTCTCCCCTGGTGTGCAAATCATGTAAGTGCTTTATGGGTGCATACAGAAAAGTGACTGGACAGCTGAGTGATGAGACTTGGACATGCGTATATAATCCGTATCCTTTCTGAGCCTTTCTAGGCAATGTGTGACTTCACTGAATATATTTCACAGAATTCATTATGGGATTTTGTTGTGTACTAAAATCGAACCCTGTTTTTAGTTAGGTCACTGAAACATTCTGCATCACAAAACTGGAAAGTCCTTCTATAGCGACCTTCTAAAATCTGTATATTTTTGATGATGTAACATTTGGTAAGTAACTGTAAGGATATTTGTACAAATGATGCTTTTAGTGGGGAAAAAACAAGTGCATTGCACTGATGCAGCTCCCACTTTTGGGGATGAGTTGCAGAAATAACAATTCCCTTGGAGAAAGCAATATATTGTATAATGCATTGAGTCAGTAGGAGGAATGTTTGATGACCTAGGAGTTTTTCACTGAAAGAAAGTGTGGATGACTAAGAAGATTAATGGACTTTAGAAACACAGTATAGCCAGATTTCAGAGTAGCAGCCATGTTAGTCTGTATTCGCAAAAAGAAAAGGAGTACTTGTGGCACCTTAGAGACTAACAAATTTATTAGAGCATAAGCTTTTGTGAGATGAAGTGAGCTGTAGCTCACGAAAGCTTATGCTCTAATAAATTTGTTAGTCTCTAAGGTGCCACAAGTACTCCTTTTCTTTTTGAGTATAGCCAGAGATACACTATAGCCCAGGTTTCTCCTAATTCTCTATAAAATGGTACATTATGCAAAAACTGGAATGCCTGTAATATTAGCTAATAAAGGAAACAAGCTGATGTGGATGGTGGTGGAAGAGGTCATTGTTATGTCTAATATAGTGTGTGGGGTTGGTCTTTACTGATTTTTGAAGGAAATAATAAGAAATTTGAAAATCAATAGACTTGGGGAGTGTGCAGGGTAGAAATTGTGGCGAGAAAAAGAGCTAAACAGTTAGTGGGAAAGAGGACAGCAATATTTTTGATGTATTCTCCTCCCAGACCTCAGACCCTACAGAAGCCCCTGTCTGATGCTGATGGTCTGCAGCTGGAGCAGACGGAGTATGTATGCAGCGTGCCTCTTTGGGGTCTGGATGGATTTCTGATGCTAGTCAGATCAGCAATAATTCCCTTTCCATGCTGCAAATTATTCCTTCTCTTTCTCCCTCCACATAATACAGCCCACGTAGGGAACAACAGCACTGGCTGAAGCTCTACTCCGTGGAGACAGGAGCTGGGTGGCAAAGGTTCATTCCCCTTGGGGGTGTCCTTATATTTGCATTAATCTTGGATCAGCTGCATGTCAAGAGTACCAGACCCCTGTACGTTTTACACGGCAGGGGAAAAACTCCCCCTTTGCCCCTCCCAATGGGATGAAACTCAGTGTGTGAAAGCTTGTAGAATTACCTAGCCTCTCTGCAGCAAAACTGCCATAGGACTACATTGTGGCACATAGCTTGCACATAAGTTATAGCAAGAAAGATATATGGCTGTGGTTCAGATATGTATTTCATAAATAGTCTTGATTTTTCATATTCGCAGTGATGTACTAGTGAGTGGGCCATTGCAATTTATTGTGTCAGCGTTCTGTGTCATCATGCCACAGGTTTTCTATTAGTTTTTTTCTTAAGCTCTCCTTTGAAAACAAGAATCTACATATATAAAAAAAATAAAGCAATACTAATGGTCTGACACAAACTGTCAGAGGCAAAGCATTTTAATCAGTGCTTCCACTTATGTCATGAATTCACCCCATTTTGCCTCAATATTTCAATTAGCAATGTGTGAATCTCAAAAGCTTGAGGAACCTGGGTCAAACTGTCTTTTCTTGTATGCCAGTCCAAACCCATTTATTTCAATAATGCTGCTCAGATATCATCAAGATGAAATTTTAGCTCTCTGTTTGAAAATATACCCAAAGGCTTGGATCCGTATCCAAACTACATAAACTAATTAGATTGGCAAAATTGGCCTGTAACCCTTTCAAAAACAGCCTTTCTTGTGCATACAAAGCACAGAGATTAACAAAAATAAAATCTGATAGTGGCTGGATTAAATTAATCCAGGCCCTAATCACATGAACAATTTAGGAACCACATTGATATAAATGACTGAAGCATCCCATGTTCCTGGTGGGACCGTTGCCTTGACCTCTCATGGATTAGTAACTGGTTAAAAGATAGGAATAGAATCATAGAATCATAGAATCATAGAATATCAGGGTTGGAAGGGACCCCAGAAGGTCATCTAGTCCAACCCCCTGCTCAAAGCAGGACCAAGTCCCAGTTAAATCATCCCAGCCAGGGCTTTGTCAAGCCTGACCTTAAAAACCTCTAAGGCAGGAGATTCTACCACCTCCCTAGGTAACGCATTCCAGTGTTTCACCACCCTCTTAGTGAAAAAGTTTTTCCTAATATCCAATCTAAACCTCCCCCATTGCAACTTGAGACCATTACTCCTCGTTCTGTCATCTGCTACCATTGAGAACAGTCTAGAGCCATCCTCTTTGAAACCCCCTTTCAGGTAGTTGAAAGCAGCTATCAAATCCCCCCTCATTCTTCTCTTCTGCAGACTAAACAATCCCAGCTCCCTCAGCCTCTCCTCATAAGTCATGTGCTCTAGACCCCTAATCATTTTCGTTGCCCTTCGTTGTACTCTTTCCAATTTATCCACATCCTTCCTGTAGTGTGGGGCCCAAAACTGGACACAGTACTCCAGATGAGGCCTCACCAGTGTCGAATAGAGGGGAACGATCACGTCTCTCGATCTGCTCGCTATGCCCCTACTTATACATCCCAAAATGCCATTGGCCTTCTTGGCAACAAGGGCACACTGCTGACTCATATCCAGCTTCTCGTCCACTGTCACCCCTAGGTCCTTTTCCGCAGAACTGCTGCCGAGCCATTCGGTCCCTAGTCTGTAGCGGTGCATTGGATTCTTCCATCCTAAGTGCAGGACCCTGCACTTATCCTTATTGAACCTCATTAGATTTCTTTTGGCCCAATCCTCCAATTTGTCTAGGTCCTTCTGTATCCTATCCCTCCCCTCCAGCATATCTACCACTCCTCCCAGTTTAGTATCATCCGCAAATTTGCTGAGAGTGCAATCCACACCATCCTCCAGATCATTTATGAAGATATTGAACAAAACGGGCCCCAGGACCGACCCCTGGGGCACTCCACTTGACACCGGCTGCCAACTAGACATGGAGCCATTGATCACTACCCGTTGAGCCCGACAATCTAGCCAGCTTTCTACCCACCTTATAGTGCATTCATCCAGCCCATACTTCCTTAACTTGCTGACAAGAATGCTGTGGGAGACCGTGTCAAAAGCTTTGCTAAAGTCAAGAAACAATACATCCACTGCTTTCCCTTCATCCACAGAACCAGTAATCTCATCATAAAAGGCGATTAGATTAGTCAGGCATGACCTTCCCTTGGTGAATCCATGCTGACTGTTCCTGATCACTTTCCTCTCCTCTAAGTGCTTCAGGATTGATTCTTTGAGGACCTGCTCCATGATTTTTCCAGGGACTGAGGTGAGGCTGACCGGCCTGTAGTTCCCAGGATCCTCCTTCTTCCCTTTTTTAAAGATGGGCACTACATTAGCCTTTTTCCAGTCATCCGGGACTTCCCCCGTTCGCCACGAGTTTTCAAAGATAATGGCCAAGGGCTCTGCAATCACAGCCGCCAATTCCTTCAGCACTCTCGGATGCAATTCGTCCGGCCCCATGGACTTGTGCACGTCCAGCTTTTCTAAATAGTCCCTAACCACCTCTATCTCTACAGAGGGCTGGCCATCTCTTCCCCATTTTGTGTTGCCCAGCACAGCAGTCTGGGAGCTGACCTTGTTAGTGAAAACAGAGGCAAAAAAAGCATTGAGTACATTAGCTTTTTCCACATCCTCTGTCACTAGCTTGCCTCCCTCATTCAGTAAGGGGCCCACACTTTCCTTGGCTTTCTTCTTGTTGCCAACATACCTGAAGAAACCCTTCTTGTTACTCTTGACATCTCTTGCTAGCTGCAGCTCCAGGTGCGATTTGGCCCTCCTGATATCTTTCCTACATGCCCGAGCAATATTTTTATACTCTTCCCTGGTCATATGTCCAACCTTCCACTTCTTGTAAGCTTCTTTTTTATGTTTAAGATCCGCTAGGATTTCACCATTAAGCCAAGCTGGTCGCCTGCCATATTTACTATTCTTTCGACTCATCGGGATGGTTTGTCCCTGTAACCTCAACAGGGATTCCTTGAAATACAGCCAGCTCTCCTGGACTCCCTTCCCTTTCATGTTAGTCCCCCAGGGGATCCTGGCCATCTGTTCCCTGAGGGAGTCAAAGTCTGCTTTCCTGAAGTCCAGGGTCCGTATCCTGCTGCTTACCTTTCTTCCCTGCGTCAGGATCCTGGAAATGCAGGGTAGGAATAAACAGTCCATTTTCACAGTGGAGAGAGGTAAATAGCGGGATCCCCCAAGGATCTGTACTGGGACCTGTGCTGTTCTACATTTTCAGAAATGATCTGGAAAAAGGGGTAAACAGTGAAGTGGCAAAGTTTGCAGATCAGACAAAATTACTCAAGATAGTTAAGTCCAAAGCTGAGTGCGAAGAATTACAAAGGGATCCCACAAAACTGGGTGACTGGGCAACAAAATGGCCGATAAAATTCAATGTTGATAAATGCAAACATTGGAAACGCACATTGGAAAACACAATCCGAACTTTACAGACAAAATGAAGGGGTCTAAATTAGCTGTTACCACTTAAGAAAGAGATCTTGGAGTCATTGAGGATAGTTCTCTGAAAAACTGTTTGGAAAGGGATAAATAATAGAACATATTATAATTCCACTATATAAATCCATGGTAGGCCCACACCTTGAACACTGCATTCAGTTTTCTTTGCCCCCATGTTAAAAAAGATACGTTAGAATTGGAAAAAGTACAGAGAAGGGCAACAAAAATGATTAGCGGTTTGGAAAGCTGCCATATGAGGAGAGTTTAAAAAGACTGGGATTGTTCTGCTTGGAAAAGAGACAACTGATGGGAGGATGTGATAGAGATCTATAAAATCATGAATGGTGTGGAGAAAGAGAACAAGGAAGCGTTATTTGCCCCTTCATATAACACACCAGGGGTCATATACAGAAATTAATATGCAGCAGGTTTAAAACAAACATAAGTAAGTACACCTCCACATAATGCACAATCAACCTGTGGAAGTTGTTGCCAGAGGATGTTGTGAAGGGCAAACGTATAACTAGGTTCCAAAAAGTATTGGATAAAATAGAAAAGGCGTGAGAAATGTAGTTTACAGATGGGAAACTGAGGCACGGGGGAATTAAGTGATTTACCCAAGATTATAATTCCTTAAATTTGGATTCTTGTTCCAGTGCAATTTCTAGGAATGCCTCTGAGTTCTCTACAAGGCTTGGTGAGTATGCAATCAGAGGTAAGGAAAGAAATGAAGTATTTGTACTCCTAGCAAATGACAAAACTTTTGCAGAGAATCAGAATTAAAGAAAAATCAGTAACTGTTGTGTCCCGATCAGTGCCAGATGGCCAAATTAATGAATTAAGTCCTTAATCTGTAGTATTTGAGATGTTAAACTAATATGCCAGTGAGAATGTTCCTATGTTGCCTGATGCTAAAAGCTCATTATTAAAGACAGTCTGTCTGTTCAAGAATTTATTCCTCTCTCTCTGTCTCTTTTTTTTTCATGCTCAACCAAAGGGATGTCTCTATCATATCTGACCTGGCCTACCAGCACAAATAACCTAGTATCTATGTGAATTTAGGGAGTTTGAGCACTAGCTGGCTGTGCCTTAATCAGGACAAGACTGAGATAATGCTGGGTTGGGGAAAGCAGCTGGCAGTTGGCAAAACTTACATTGGTGCTCCTGGCTGAAGGAGCGTTTCTGACATTTGTAACAGAGGTGTGCAACTTAGCTGTGTTGTTAGATCCTGGGCTGTTCATGGCCATAAATGTTTTTCTCAATATGCACCTGGTGACAAGAATGAAATCTATTCTTCCTGGTCTGGACTTCATCCCAATTGGATTACATTTCTGTTTTTGCACTATACGTAGGACTACACCTTGAGATCGCTCAGAAACTGAAGCTAGGGCACAATGAGATACTTAAGTGGAGTTACACATCAAGGACACATTACACTAATACTCCAGGATCTATACTGGCTGCTAACAAGCTTCCAGATTCAATTCAAGGCATTCAAAGGTTTTCCCTTTTATCTCCCTCCTTCTGCCCCTACTTACTTCAACCCCTCTCAGACTTCTGGGGAAGGGATGAGATGAAGGCTGGAGGGATTTGGCTATATTTTATTATTGTCATGGTGGAACTGATCCTACCCATATTTATGTAACCTTTTTTTCACATGGGTAAACCCACTGAAGTGAATGCACATTCAAAATGGTCTGAAGGAATGGATCAATATTTGCTGGTGGTATCAAGATAGGATGCGTGGTCCATGTATATAATATCATTCTTTGCACTATGTATTTTAATGTGTATAATTGGCACCCAGACCATAGAACTGTCACCTAAAGATGTTTGTATAAGTATAGATAAATATATTTTTGATTAGTACTGTATTATCTTTACTGTTGCTATTTATAAGTCACCCATCACTGTAATATCTGGACATACTTTACATACAGGTAGGTCAGATGCAGAAAACATTTTCATACAAACATCTGAAACTCTTGACTGGCATCCACAACTGTCACTGATATCAATGTGAATTCTTGTATGAAAGTCAAAGATAGAATATGCCTTAATTTTTAGCTAAAACTGAGAAGCTGGATACCCTATCTGTTTGTAATCAATGATACCTTTTCTCTGAAGTAGATCAAGTTTCAATTTCTGGTTTTAAAAGACACAGGCATTTGTGTGTCTATGAGTCTAACTATGAATGACCTATGTCAAAATGTCAAATAACAGGGAGATTTGGTAAATGGAGTTTGACTTACAGAAGTGTTCTTATCTGAGGAGGACATGGAGGAGTTGTTAGGTATAAGACTGAATAAAACTCTGACCATCCCTGTGACAGAGATTTATGAGATTAGTTTGTGAGGGGCCTGGCCTTATGCGTTTGGGGTTGACTTCCTTTGGTAGGGTGGGGAACATAATATGGGAGAGTACCATTGGTAGGGAGTGGCAGCATTTCTCATTATGTTGCAGAACTCTGCAGGATACATTGTGGGCCTACTCTGATTCTGACATCAACATGACAGGTTTCAGAGTAGCAGCCATGTTAGTCTATATTCGCAAAAAGAAAAGGAGTACTTGTGGCACCTTAGAGACATGAACATCCATCTCTTATCTTTCCACCAAAACATTCAGTTTAAAAATGAAAAAAAAATCTTTGTGTGACAGAATTTTATGTAAAATATAGGATGCTTTATGCTGCCGCCAAGTCCTCAGTGTTGATCATATGTCCCACCAGGAGATACTTGCCTCCTGGGACAGTTGATTTGTTTGTAAGCATCACCTTTGGCAGCCCAGGAAGGGACATCGAAGTAACTGACAGCAGCATAGCATTTAAGGGCATAAGTCTGGTGCAGAAATGAATATAGAAGAGAGAGAGAGAATCACTGGCGATTAAGCAGCAGTGAAGGAAATGATTTGTGCTGCCTGCTGGTATATAAAAGAATATTATGCACAATAAGAGTTGTTTATTCCCCTGGCTCCCAGGTTTACAATACTACACAGTGTTAAAGGTACATAATACACTGGGAAAGTCTTTCTTTTCTTAGGTCTTAGAGGCAAGTATTTTGCATTGATTATCTTAAAGTTTTGTCTTACATGTCAGCTTGCAAACTTTGCAGCAGAATTCATTCAAGTTGGTACAGAGGTGAGTATGGTTGAATGAAATCAGCTTTTGACTCATGCTGTCCTTTCCCTTTACATGACTGATATATTAGGAAAGAGATTGCAATCCTCAGTTGGGGTTCTAATCTTTTGAACACCTTTGTCTAATTGGGGTTCTCTGACAAACCATGCACTTTTTACATTCATATCTACTCTGTGCCTACTATAGTTATAAAATGTACTGAATTGACTCCATATGCTGGGATTACCTTCTCACTTGCATTTTTAAGCAGTGACTGTGCACTGACCCAAAAATCAGTTGATCAGTTTTGCTGCAGTAACATAACCACACTAGCTATAATGAGTTAAAACAAAGGGCCTGATTATCCGCTACTTTGAGCCTTGTGCAGACATTTGTAAGGCATGGGTTTAAAACACCACCATGCTGACTGGGTAGCAGTTTATACCCACTCTGCACACATGTAAATGAGTACATGAAGTGCAAGGCTGTGGTGAATCTGATCCCAAGTGTACAGTTAGAGAGGTGTATTTGGTAAGAAGCTAAATGACTACTTGTTCTTTTGTGTATGGTAGTTATAATTACAACTGTTCACTCTTGATCTTCTGTCTAATTTGAACATACACAGAAACACCATTCATGAAATTATGAAAAAGAGAAACAACTTTGTTGATTTTGCTCAAGGAATGAAGGAATCCTAGCTCTCCCTCTGATTTTCCAATTACGCATTTGTCAGCATGCTTATCTCACAAGTGTAGGGGAAGTGTTATTCAAGTCAATCGAGGCTTTAACAAAAGTCTTTTTAAGAAATTAAAAATCCTCTGTAGGGCATTTCTCTTCTCTTAGGGATGTATTGTCCTCTTGGACTCAATTTTCAAACAGTTTGACTAAAGTTAGCTACTTAAAATCGTGTTTTAGACACAGCAGGGCCGTATTTAATGTAGTGCCTAACGTGGGTGGAGATTGAGAGATCTGAATTTTAGGCACCCCGATTTGAAAATTGTTCCCTGTTTCTTCACATACAGTAGCTCCATTACACTAATGGGACTATGCCCAGGCCTGTCAAGAGAATAGAACTGCCCTTTCTTTATTATGCTCAAGTCTTAGCTTCTCAGGTAGATTCACAGACAGTTGTAAATTTCAACTTGTTGTTTTAATTAATCTAATGAGCAACCTGATATGAACTGAACTCATGAAGGGCATTTCAGGCAGAGCTGAAATCTCTTGCAGTGTCTTTTGCAAGACCTTTTTTTTGAGTCAATTGAAAATCTCGCTAGACCACACAAAGGGTCACATTCACAGTTCCTTCTCTGTGTGTACTATACCAGACAGAGGCCTTGAGAACAGAACAGGGAAGAGAGGACCACATACTGGATTCATGCAGATAGTCCCATTGACCTTAATGCTACTACTTGGGTGAATAAGAAATACCCACATGAGTACATTTTGCAGGATTGACCCAATTTTTCCTTCCTGAGCAAAATCAGTGATAAAATAGCACCAAGATACAGCAATATGTGACATCTTCGACATTTTGCATTCAATCTTTGGACAGGTTCATGGCACAGAGACAGCCCTAGTAGTGCTATGATGACCTCCCCTATGTTAATGAATAAAGGCTATATCTCAAAACTTTTATTACTTGACCTGTCCCTGCAGTTTTTGATGCAGTTGGTCACAGGGTGCTACTGAACAGTTTACATGACATAGCTGAAGTAGAGGGTGCAGGACTACAGTGGCCTAGTTCATAACTCACAAACAGGACCAGAAAATGATAATGGGAAACTGCTCCTTTTCCATAAGAGCCTTGCCTTGTAGAGTCTACTGAGAGAATTGGTGAGATACCATAGACTCTGGGAGAGTTTTGGAAGGAACTAATGGGAGGTAGATTCCCAATTCTCTTGACTTTCAATAGGAATTGGGCATCTGATTGCCCTTTGTGCCTTGGAAAATCTGCCTCTTGGCTTCTAACAATATATCAGTAACACCCAATGGTATAGTTCTTTTTCAGCAAACACAAACAGTGCCATCACACATCACAGTGCTAGCAAGTGCTCTGCTTTCAGATGAAGAACATTTGGATCAAACTGAACCTAGGCAAAATCACAATAGCTCTTCCCAGTGAGGTTATCTGCCCTCTATTTGTCAAAGTTGTGTGACACCTGAAGGTCCTGTTGCACTCATCACGAACCCTCATGAATGACCAGGTAACATTGGTCGCAAGAAATGCTATCTTTCATCCTCATCTTATGAGATTTTGCTTCTTGTTTTTCGACAAAGAGCTGTCCAAAGTAACCTGCAAGTCTTTATTTCCCTTCATCTACTGAAAAGATGCAGCTAAAAATAAAATATATATACAAAAATGTAGAACTAAAAAGATGCTTGCTTACTATTGCTTTCCATTGCTGCCCTACCCACACTGCCATTTTTTGTTTGTTGTCAACAGAAAGTGTAAGATCTTCACAACCTTTTATATCTGTCTGGTGCCATGCCAATTATTACTTTCTCATCTCAGTTTATGTACAATCAGGAGTAAGATGAGCATGTTCTCTGTCTTTCATTATGATAGTTAGCTTCCCATGGGGGCATTATTTGGGAAATCCAAGACTAGAAGGAAACCAGTATCCCTGTCACAGTGACAGGTGGTGAGCCTGCTGTTTGCTCCTGGTCAGGTTTTGTATGATAACTTAGAATCAGTCTCAAAGTAAAGGCAGTCTGAAGTATTTGTGAAGTACATAAAGTGATTTAACACACACAGAGCATCAACTGGGGCTGCAGTTTAGCACAGAAACAAAATCATTTTCAAATTTTCCTTTCTGAATTATTAAAGAGGCCGTGTCAGAAAAACTCTGATTATCTTCCAGTCCATGTGCCTCAATGCCCATCTTTTATGTAATACTGAGCGACTGCAGTGATCAGTTGCACCAATCATGGCTGCTCACTAGATCAATGTTTCAAGCACTCTGTTGCTCCACTGCAGTAGAATCATTTTAGTTTTTCTGGATATATACAAAGTCCTGCTGTACAGCTTAGAGGGCATGTCAAGTACTGGCTTCCCTGGGAGATCGTTTAAAAAAAAAAAGCTCTGGGAAAAATACTTAGCCAGTTATCAGCTGTCTAAAAAAATCTTCTTGCACACATCTATATGCACACACACACATACATAGGGAGGTGGGTGTATGCATGCACATATGTATATATTTTGTGCCAGTTGCTGAACCCTTCTGTACTGTCTGATCAGAAATGCAATTTAGCATCTTCCTGTGTTCTTAAAAGCTTATCATAACTGCTGGGCTTTCGGTAAAAGGATGTAGAAAGAAAGGTATGGGGAAGAGAGGCTGTATTTTTGTCTAATCTATTGAATTTAATATGTGACAATCTCTTATCTCAGATAGAATCATAGAATATCAGGGTTGGAAGGGACCTCAGGAGGTCATCTAGTCCAACCCCCTTCTCAAAGCAGGATCAATCCCCAACTAAATCATCTCAGCCAGGGCTTTGTCAAGCCTGACCTTAAAAACTTCTAAGGAAGGAGATTCCTCCACCCCCCTAGGTAACCCATTCCAGTGCTTCACCACCCTCCTAGTGAAAAAGTTTTTCCTAATATCCAACCTAAACCTCCTATAACACGAGATAAATAAATTTTGTAGTATGAATACTTTAGATGCATTTAGGATGTGGATGTTTAATTAAACGAGATAAAATGTTAACTGAATATCAGCACAGTATTTTGATAAGGGGGTTCTTCTGACTTGTGCTATAGCACAAGCATGATACATCCATTGGAGAGGAAGTTTAGACACATATAACCTTACACTGTATATCAAAAAGGATGGGAGCCTTACTAGTAGGACACTACCCATGCATAGCAACTTCCTCTTTATCTTTAAGGGTCTATGGAATCAAGATGTAGGAGGCATGATTGGAAAAAAAAATCCACAGACACCTCTTCCTTGCTGCTCTTGTTGTGCAGCCCTGACTCAGATAGCATGCTTCATCTCCCCTGCATGTGATTTTGACGTTAGACACAAGGAGGCAGGGTTAAGCAAAGCCAGAGAACAGGCAACGGAAACAACCAATGAAAGGTGTCTATCAGGGAGTGCTGCTTACAGGATACAGAGAAGAAAAGGTATCCTATTTAACCTCTGTGTGAACAGAGGCACAACCTGATAGACAGATTCAGTAACAAATCATTTTTATACTAGATGTGGCTGACACTTAGACCACCTCAAAATTATTAGCTGGGGTGTAGGAGTTTACGTTCCATAAAAAATGGAGAGCCTGACATACTGCTGGTTGTAAGCTGGGCTGTTTGTATTGTGACTTTATTTTTATTGAAATCCTAATAAAATATTTTTGGGGGATTACCGAGAAAAAAGTAATAGAGCAATTTGATATATTTATTTCTTTACATTTAAACAACCATTAAAAAACACCACCCATGCTAAGAGCTCTAGGTGCCCTAACAATTATATGTACAATTCTTTTTTTATATGCTGCGTGACACAAGCTACTATATGTCACTCGTGATATGTATATAAAAACAGAGCGAAATCCTGGCCCTTTGAAGTCATGATTTCAGTGGGCCAGGATTTTTCTCAGAATATTTATAAGTATATATTTACATTGAAATAGGTTGCAGAAAGATTAACTGATTTCCCAAGAGTCAACCAGGAAGTCATGTACTGTGCTAGGATGAGAACCCAGAGTTCTTGAAATCTCAGTCCTGCTATCTTTGAAGCCTGGCATGAAGTGAAAATGATGTAAAGAGCAAAATTCTAATTACAAAACAAATAAGGCTACCAAGGTGGTGGTCAGATCACTGATCATGCAACAGTTACGTTCACATATTTAACTTTTTGATGGTAAACATTACAAGAATATACATCTGCATAATTCTTTTGTTTCAATAACATATCTAAATCTAAGCAAATGTTGCACAATATCTCTAATAATATCAAATAGATGCAAAACCATATGATAGGAGTAAATCTGTGTTATTTATTTTGAAGTAATTATAGATGTTTCCCATTTCCTTTCAAACTAGTTTGAGTTCTTGCTGAGATTCACTCCATTGGAAGATTTACTCTGATCAGGTTTGGCCATGCTATGGTCCTTTTGTGGTTCTGCAGGATTTGTCCATGCTATCAAGTATGGTTTGTTTGGCCAATGCTAACAATAGAAACTTGAAGTTTATATCCATTTGATGGAGTTTTACAATTTCACTAAATGCCTAGACACATCATTTTGTAGTGTTTTCAGAACAACAGTTTCCAGCATGTTCTTTGTTATGTGTTACTTCTGCCCCCAAAGTTTGTATTGGTTGATTGACATGACCATATTACATGATAGAGGAGTCTGCTTGTAGATGTTCTTCATATTGTAAAACAAAAAAAGGCAGGAGTGGTGTAATAAATGGAGGATTTTGGAACAGGTTACAGATATGTTCAAAAATCCAAGAGGAACATAAGGAAGCTCATATATATTTTCAACAAATCATATAGCATGATGCCTCCTTTTGAAGCAGTCAACCAAATGATGGCCTACAAGAAGGAAAATGAAAGTGAAACATTGCATGGCGGGACACAACATACCTACCTTTAGTTTATTTTGTGGTACAGGGATATTACTCATATTTAGTTCTCCTTTTGAGGAATTTTTGGTTTTGAATCAATGTTCTTCTTTTTTACTATCTTCCTCTTCTGTTATGGTCTGAACTGAACTAGTAATTTGAAATGAATAGGTTCACATATTTGATAGCACAATATCTATGAAAAAAAGGCTATTTGCTTGAACTAATCCATTTTACAAAATTATTTGTTTAATGTCATTTTGAACTTTTCAGTTCTGTGGAGTGAATATTTAATATTAGAACTGAGTGGTTTTTCCATCCCAGGAAAATTTTGAGATTTTAAAAGATTTTCCTGTCTCAAATAAGGATGAACAGTCAAAATCTCAAACTTTCATGAACTGACAAGTGAAAAAAATTTAATTCAGGTCAAATGAAATTTCATTTGGATAATTTGTAAAACATTTTGTTTTGATTTTGGCCTTTTAAACTTTTTCTCACTATAATAAATTTGAAAATAAGCAGTCATTTTGAACCAAACAAACAGAATTTTTTTTTTTGGAAACTTCTAAAATTATTTTTCAAAAAAATTTTGAAATGAGAAATTCATCTAAACTGATCCTTTCCCAAGAGAAGTCTTGTTTTTGACAAATTTGCATTTTCCAGTCAAAAAATGTTTAGTTACAAAATTCCTGAAACAACTCAGTTGTTAAGTGTAATTGATTATTAACTGTGGTTGGTCAGGTATAGCATATGATACTGTTTCTCTTACTTATTGATTGTGCTCAATTCATTCCTGCACAAGTACTTGAATATATACATGTAAAATTCACTTTCTACAAATACTTCCACATTCAACTTTGAAATTAACTTTCTGCAAACATTTGTGTTAAGAACGAATGTAAAAGGTTCACAAACACGACCAAAACAAACTCAAACTCATATTAATGTTTATATAAAATGTTTGCACTTTTCCCTCTAGTTTGGCATATGCATTCAGTGGGAAAGCCATGAAATGGCAGTAGCCGCAGATGGGAGTCCTGCATGAAAAGGAAAAAAAAATTTGGGCAGGGGGGATCTCTGATATTCTTTAGTACATTTTATTTTGTAGGAAAATTCCTTAAGATCCCAAATTTATTAGTTTTTGACTGTAAAGAATGACCTTTTATGGTGTAGAATTTCTTAAAGCCAATAGGCACTGAGCACTTTAAGGGATGAAATCCTGGCCACAATGAAGTCAATGGGAGTTTAGCCATTAACTTCCATGGGCCATGATTTCTCCACAGACCCTTTCTTAAGTGTTATGTCTAGACTGAGTCTTAAATATTCTCTGTGACAATCATTTAGTGAGAGAAGGTGGTGCTACATCCTACTTGCAGTATTTTTAAGCACCAATAAAAACAGCAAACCAAATAATTTCACAAACTAATCGGTATCGTTAAGCACATTAACTATAGTTTTGAAAGCCAATTTAAACTATATGTAAATAAAAGAGCTGAAGAATCACTGTTATCTCCCTGGAAAAATACATGGTTTAGCAAAAGAGTGAATGTGCACTTAAATCCATTTTTACATAATCCTTAATTATGAGAGATTTGTGCTTGTCCCATAAAAACGGTGACATGCATTACTTTCAGCACACATCCCTGTCTGCTCATGTTTTTACTTATTTATCTTTGCTAATGAAAACCCTTTAACTTAAAGACATCTAAGCTTGACATCCAGGCAGCCTGGATGACACAGATGTCAATGTCATATAAATTCAACAGCTTCCCATACCTATTTAAAATCATATATGAAAGGTCAATAGTGTGGTTGGTGTTGTCTGCTTCTGAATGAATCTGGTATGGAAGATTAATTGCCTGATTTCTTTTAAATTGTTTTCTTTTATTCCTGCCTGTTTGTTTTTTCTGTTTGTTCAGAGCAAAGTTCTGTTATTTATATTTGTCCTGAAGGGCTGCTAATGATAATTCATAAAAAATGATTTAAGAAAAATAGGTGCTTGTGTAGAACTTCCAAATAAAAGAACTGCAGTATGTCTTTAATACATACATTCAAGGAGGAGTTTGGAAAACCATAGTGTAACTTTCTGAGAAAAATACAATACTTACTATTATTTTCATTACCTGGTAAAACATTCTACTGTACAGAGTATAGAGTGGATTTTTTTTATAATAGTTTCAGCATCATAAAGAGCAGCTATACCGCAACAGAAATATCGATCTAAAACCAGCCATTTCATTTTCATCATGTCTAACAACTAGAAATAAACATGAAGACAAACACACACCTTCTTCAAATGTCTATTTCTGTATAGCAAGCTGCTGCTGCTGCCTTGAATTTTTAACTGCCTTACAAACTAGATTTTTGGGGGTCTGAATTATTCAAATTTGCTCCTGCGTTACCTCCTTTTACAGAATTCATGATGCTTTTTCTTAGCTCTCTCAGCCATACTACACACATTTATATTGTCATTCCATGTTGCAGTTGGGGGATAGTAGCATTAATTCTTTTCCTTGAAATACTGAGTGCTCCAGGTTTAGTAGAATGTACAAATATTTCCATCATATTTTATGGGATCCTTTCTTAAGGTGGATTGTAGGAATCCAACACTACACCATCCATAGCACATAACCATGGCATTAGAACGCACTGCAGAGACACTATGCTTTTTACAGGTTTGTCACTGTGGTAGCTGAACTGAAAAGGAGCTTTAGTTATAGTCTGATTCCTGTTGCCTGTTCGCCTACTCTTAGGCTTCTCTTCTTCACACATGAAGAAGCAAACATTGTCCTTGTCAAATGATAAATGAGGCAGAATTGGTGACTTGCATGTTTGTCAACATAAGCAAGATCAAATGATTGCTCAGCGGGAAGAAGCCACAGGAAATCCAATGATTTTTGACTAATTAGCAAAATAATAATAATGTCTGCCTAATGATTATCTTGTACTGGGTTGTGGCCTTTTATCAGGCAGCTGCAGATTAGTGCTTTTGAAAGGAAACCAGTGTCATAGACTTGGAGGATTTCAGACAAATCTTCTGAGAATCTTATTGGTTCTTTGTATAGTTGCCATAATTGGGGAGGAAAATGAGGTTGTTTCTAAAAGTTAAAAGTGGAAGCTCCAGTCTTCTTTCCAGATTTCATTCAAAAAGATTTATTTAAAATAGGTTGTCTGTTTGTGTGTGGGGGTGAGTATCAATATTAATCCCAAAAGGGGGGTGTGTGAATTTTAAAACCAGTTAAAATCTGTAACACTAATTTGTTTTAGATTGTTTTTACACATTCAATAATAGTAGCACTAGGAAGTCTAGAGGTTTAATTTCACTTCTGAAGGGTAGGTTCACAAAATATTGTAAGAAACATGAGTGAAGGGGCAGGAAGCCTGGGCTAGCAGTTAGACTTGGAATCAAGGGGTCTGGATTCTGTCTCACCCAGAAGGTCTATGGGAGATCTTGGGCAAGTTGCACATTTACCTACAAACCAAATTGCACTTGGGGCTCTAGCCACCTGATTTGTGCCTGTACTTAGGTAGTTAAAATGGAGATACTCACTCTTGTTTCACTGATTTAGCTGGAACTGCATACACATAAAGGAGGTCATCCTGAAAATGTGGTCCTTGAATGAACTGAGGCAAAGAGAGATTATCGGTAAAATGAAGACAATACTTACCCTACTCCCACGCAACCTATTAGACTAAGTTAATCAGTAAAGTGCATTGAGATCCTTGGATGGAAGGCACTATAGAAATGTTACTACGAGTTAGGTGTCGATTCAGTTCCCTGTGGAAATGTGTCTTCATTGCACAACCAGGAGGCAATTTCCACAAATCTGATGTCGTACCTGTCAAGTCTGAAGTCATTCACAGAGCCCCGTGGGCAAGCCTGCATGATGTCTGAATAACCTAATGATGCCAGTCTCTTCCTTCCATAAGCACCAAATCCACCAACAAAATTTAAAACGTCAGGCTAACATTTTCAAAGTTGGATGCCTAAAGTTCAGCTATTAATTCCATACTTGGGCTCCTCAATATGGCCTGATTTTTAGAAGTGCCAAGTATCTGCAGCTCCCATTGAAGTCATTTGGCCTAAATAAATAAAGTTCACAGATCTGTAACCTTGATGCTAAATGAACAGTATGCTGTACACAGAACCACGGACAGCTACGCTCACCGAGACCAACAATAGCTATGGGTATCTGTCTCTTATTGTCAGGAGCACTAAAACTCTCCCATTTGTTAAATACAGCCCTAAGAGTAAATAGCAGAAAAGGTATTGTCACAGATGCCAAAGTGAAAACAGAAGGGTCAGTATATTTCTGGAAACAGCAGAAATAACACCAAGTATTAGAACAGTTTCAGCAATGAATGTCATTGTTGGCTGCAGTCCTAATGCAAAATTGTCATCATACTCTTTCATATTAGTCATCACTAGCTGGCAAAATCCTGATGCTCCTTCCATGCAGGTGCAGAGTCTGAGCAGAGCTCTGTGGCCTGCCTGAGCTCTGCGCCCATATGCTAATGCTGAGGAGGTGACAACCTCTTCAGCAGAGGCAGTGGGGCCGCTCCAGGGGTATCTAGCCCTGACTCTTTTCCTAAAGGAGATTCTGACACATGGCAGTGGGGGCTACTGGGGAGCGATGTTGGGGGAAGAATGCCTCCCTTGACATCATCGCCTAGGGGGGATGTGCTCTTCTTAGCTGAGTGACAGGGGTAGCCAATGAAGGGGGCAAGCTGCTCAACTACTTCATGGCATGAAAACTGGCAATTGACTCCAAATCTGAGTTGCTGGTAGGGAACCTGGGGCCCATCCTGGCCAAAAATACCCCTGTCAAAGCTTCTTGCAGCCTGTCCACTCTTGCAACAAAAGCGCTGGATTATGGAGCCCTCTGAGTATTTCCCTATGCAGCAAAATCCCTGGGGGTGAGGAGGATTGCCACTGTAGCATACTCCCCTATCTATAGGAGCCAGGGGAAACCTCTCCATGCCTATATGTTGCAGCGGGGGTACTGCAGGTCTGCTCAGAGGGTGCAAGTGCAGGAAAGGGAGAACACCAAAGGAGCAGCCACTCTGTACAACATGCTTCTCTCAGGTACTGGCTGATACCCAGCTGCCATCTTCACAGCTCTTAACACTGCTCAAACCATCATTACGATCCCTCTGTGCCTGCTACTGGAAGAGTAAGACGCAGGCACGAAGAGTTATCCTGGCTTCCTCAAAAACTGTAGTTCCCCATATCTATGCAGATGGAGCCTGATTTCCCAGTGTAACCTGGAGCGCTTGCAGGGTTTCCAAGTCTTACCCGCCTCTCCATGATTTCCCAGATACCTCTCTGTTGAGGAGAGCATGGACAGGACACACAGTCCACATAGTAAACCTCATGGCATTTTCCCTATCCTGTCTGGAGCTTTACATGTGGGCCACATTTTCTATTTTATTATTGTTAAATTAAGAGGTGTATTCAAAGGCTTATTTAGGGGGAGGAGTATTTTATTTGTGCATATAGGTGCACCGTCATTTCTAAACTGAGAAAAGGTGTAAATTGTTCCTTTGTACTGAGTTAAGGAAACAGAATTAAAAATTGCAGCCTGCGATGAGCCCTTTAATTTTAACAGATTCCAAAAGTTAAAAATGTATGATTGATGGCCTACAAACTAGGTATGACTGGGCATTATTTATTTATTTTATTTAAAATGTGCATTAAGTTAAATAACCCTACTGAGGCCACAGTCTTGTTTTCAAAGGAGCCCTGGGATACAACGAGATTGAAAAGTTGCACACAAATTTCCATAAATTCAAATACACACAAACATCAGCATTAAAATTTAATGATTGTGTATCCACAGGCTTTTCAAATGCTGCTAGGGCTTCCTTTAAAATAATTAGGGCATGTTGCGTGAATTACATTTCTGTAGCATTGTTATCTTCTTGATTTTTTTCTTTTATCGAAAGTAATTTTAATCCTGCATACTATACGATTTCTTTTGGAAACTACATTTCATGTGTGTTTTTTCTGAACTGATATTTGCAAGCAGGTACTGAGGTGCCATTTGTAAAATCAGGGACTGTGCAGACATACACAACTGCTGATTTTATAAGAGGCTTGGTGAAATGTATTTAATGAGAAACATAATTTTATCAGATACATGAGGTGCACATATTATAGCAGTGTAATCTTATTACTGAGAGCCTTGCCTGTCCTTACCTCATGCTTATAACTATTACTTGCTGCTTCACATCTAAAATTGGATCCTGATCCTGTTAAAGACCTAGCACGTGCTTAAGTTTAAGCATTGTGCTCACATGGAGCACATGCGTAAGATTTCGCAAGATCAATTCCTTTTGCTTTCAGGGCAGGGAAACATATTTTGTTTGTACTGTAAAGTGCCTATGTGATTTTTTTTTCTGAATAATTAATGATGATTCAAAATTATACACTAAAATATTAACTTTAACACGTTTTTTAGATAAAAATGAAGGTCAAAATGTTCATACTCGAATGACTGTTTGGTTTCTTAATCCATATTTAGCCTGGCTCAATTTTTATCCATTGTCCTCACATGACAATACAAAAAAGCTTAGTTAATATTGTTTGCAGTGCAAAATTTCACCCTTTTAATACCTTTTAATGTTGAACTCTATTATTCATTCTGTAAACTTGACAGTCATTTGGAGGAAATTCACAGTACTGATTCTTAGTAAGTGAAAATCATCTTTAGGCCATTGAAAACTGCCTTTTATTTTTATTACAGGGACTCACAGCAGGTAGCAGGGGGTTAAGGCAAGCTTGAAATGTGCACAGGACTTGAGTAATAGAAGCATCCCTTTTAGGTAGATGTATAAGGCAAAATTTCTGCTTTTAGTTTCATCAGCCAAATGTGGAATAACTCCATTGATTTTGACAGCAGACACACTGGTGTGTCTGAGAGCAGATCTTGGTTCATTGCCTGCATATTCCCAGACAAAACTGCACAGGTCCTTATACTCAATGAAATATTGATAGCTTGTATTTTGCTCCTTCACACAGCATTAACAAAATGGTGGCACAAGAGCTCTCCAGTCTTACACATTCTGTGCTTACAATGCATTATGTACAATCCTGGAAGCCATATGGCCACAGGGTCTTTTAACTCAAGAGGGATACTCAGAAGTGTTAACAAAAAGGCAAGATTACTATATATAGTTTACAGTCGTGTGGAAAAAATAGATCAATAGTGTATGAATTAATTAGGACTTTAGTTGCTATCATTAGGGGAAATAAGCTATCTAAAAACCATTTAATTTTTGGAATATCAGAGAAGATAGAAACCTACAATACATTAAGAAAATCGACTTTTTGGCTTACTGTTTTCATCTGTTGCCTGGAAAGCTAATCTCTTAATGGAAGCATTGGTTTCACTTTCCTGATGCCAAACTTGTTAAAAAAATGAAAAGTTTATTATAGTTTATTGTGAATTGTTCTCAATGTCTGGATTTATTAGACTAAGTGCTTTGTAATATTCCTTTTGATTTATTATTGCTCATTTGTTTATGTGGTGGTGTTAGTATAACACCTTATATGTGCTATGGGTCTCTCCTTTGATAAGGAAATTGGGCCAGATTCTGCCCTTTCACCCCATGCAACATCATCGACTGATTTCAATGAAGCTGTATGGAGTGGAAGTTAAGGCAGAATTTGCGTTCCTGTCTTTAAAAGAAAAAGAACATCCTATTTAATTTCTGGCTAAAACTGAAGTTAGAAATCTCCTGGACACCGCTATCTTTCATACTGTCTCATCATAGCACATTTTTGTCTGGCGTCACTGGCAAATCCAATGCAAATTATTCTCCTAGTGGTATTTAACTAAAATATATGATAGCAGAGTTTCCCAGGACAGATCTGGACTGGAAACTATTTGGTTCAGTGGTTCTGTCTATATTCTTGCAGCCAATTATACACTGTGATTTGTAACCAACCTAGAAACCACTTATTGTTTTAGTTTTACTCCTGTATTTAAAAATAAAGGCCATATGCTCCCCTTCATTATTTAAAGTGGATGCAACTAAAATACAAAAGAAGAGATCACAAATTTGTGGAAAGACCTACAGTATCTCTGCAAATCTATGAGCTCCTGTAACATCTGTATAGTATCTTGTTTCTTTTCATTGGTGACATGGATGCCAGGGGTCTGCAGCAGGGTCCAGCTACCACTGATGATCATACACAGGGCTTTAAAAGACCATCAGTTTTGTAGTGCTGTCTATTTGACTTGCCTTTCTGATGAGACATGAAACTGAGGCAATGGCTGCTTGTGATTATTAAAGATCAAGTTGCAGTGAGCTCTGATGTACTGTCCAAATTCTAATTCAGGTTATTACTTTTGTCCCATCTAAATTCCCCCTGCTGTTTCATTTGATAAGGTATTCTTCCATTTCCTTCCTAAAAAATTCTTACATAGAGTTGCTGACACAATATAGCTACCATATGACATCCATGTCAATGGTGAGTGACATGATCCCTTACATAATCTAAAACATTTTTAAAAGATAGGGTTCAATGTGGGTAATAAAATGTTTAAAAAAGGTAAGTTTCAATAGTTTTAAAAAGATCTGTTCAACCCAGATAGGGTTTTCTTCCTGAGTATTTAGGCTGTAAGTTCTGTAGGGCAGGGACTGATTCTTACTGTATGTGTACAAGGTGCCTAGCACAATAGGGCCTTGACCTTGGTTGGGGCCTCTAGGCATTACGTTAATACAAATAACAGTAATCATAAATGTGAATACTGTACAGTTTGAGTCCAGCTCACTGTAGGCCTGCTCAAATACAGCAATCAATAAACCACAATTAAATTGAGTTGATTGGCTTTGGAGATACAAACTTACATGTCTGTTTCTCTCAAATGTTTCCATGCCTTCTTCCAGGCTGCCCTTGACTCACTGAAAGCTCTCTCTGAGCAAGTCCATAAGCCCACCACTCTCTCTTCCTTGAAATCTCATAAAACCCACTTCTGGCACAATTAGCCAGCTGCTGATGTCTTGAGGGGCAGATGGGTTTACTGACACTTTATTTATAATTGTGCATGTGTATAATATATACTGTATATATTTAATTATATCCGTCTCCACCCAATCATTGTACATTATTTGTCTTCTTAAATTCTAAAATTGTCAAGGCAGGAACTGCCCTCAGATGTATTTGTACAGCACCTAGCACATTAAGTCCTGACTGGGACCTCTATGCACTAGTGTAATATAAATATAAAATTGTAATGTAATCTATCCTCAAGGAAACAATCACTTTGTATTTTATTAACTGCAAGAAACTCAAAAGGAATAAGTGACCATTAACAAATCTTAAAGATTATACTGTCTAGATTAGAGATTTTTAATTTGCTCCTGATTCAGAAATGAAGACAAGTTTGAATTACTGTAATACATTTAAATACACTCATTGAAATACCCCCAATGGAGACATACCACAAGAATGCCTATATTGGGTTATATGGTGTGTATGTAATTTATTGTTCAGTACTAATATTTGTAAAAGAATTATCGTAGAATATCAGGGCTGGAATAGACCTCAGGAGGTCATCTAGTCCAAACCCCTGCTTAAAGCAGGGCCAATCTCCAATTTTTGCCCCAGATCCCTAAATGGCCCTCTCAACGATTGAACTCATAACCATGGGCTTAGCAGGCTAATGCTCAAACCACTGAGCTATCCCTCCCACCCATTTACTGTCTAAATTTACTCTTATTTATTGGTAGCAATGAGTTACTTAGCGGCAAATGTTTTCATAATTGAAGTTCAGTTGTAATAGCTTCATCACCTAATACTGTGATTGGAAAAAATGTATGAGATGAAATGATGAAAAAGGGGAATGGAATTTTAATAAACATTCATTCTCAGGAGGACTTGGGTGTACTGTAAATATACCACAATAGTATCAAAGCAACATTTCTTTTGAACTGAATAATGCAAATTAGGTATACCTTACTTCCATATCACTTTCTGTTTTTAATCCAAGTAACTTCTTATTTTCAAAGGAAAACTAAATGTGGTCTGGCCTTGTTTTCTTCCTGAAAACTGGGTCTTGCTAATAATGCCAAACTTTCTAGTTGTCAACATTTTTACAAAGTATGAAATGCATTTTCAAGCTCATTAATGAGTTAGGTGGAAAAACAAGATACTGCGAATAGTCTAAACTTTTGATCATTTGTGACTGATGGTGCTTTTTAGCAGCCATAGTGCCACACTCTGCCCTCAATAAGACACATGCACAGCTCTCATTGAAGTCAATGGGAGAAACGTCCTCATATCTGAGAGTAGAATTTGGCTAATATTTCAAAATATTTAAATCTTTGCACTGAACAGCTTAAGCAGCATTAGATATCATGGTGAGAGGCACTATATAAAAAACTCACACAGGGCCCTAATCTGCTCCCATTGACATCAATCAAAATTTTTCTATTAATGTCAATTGGAAATGAATCAGACCCATAGTCAGTTGTCATAAATGGGAATCAAATTCCTTCCCTATTGTCTTACCATATTCTGCTTATTGTCACTCTCTTACTCTGTTTTTTCCATATGCTTTTATCCACTACTTAGTCATATCAATGCTCTTGTATAGGCCACCTGCTCCCCAATGTCACCATTTTACAATATCACAGGTTAGTATTACATGCAAGTCTTTTTTCATTATTTCTGCTGGTAGCTCTAGCTTTTCGGCTTATGTCCAAGATGTTGTTAAATAAATAACCAAACATACTGCAATATAATCTAATTAAAACTAAGTCATAGATTCTTTAACTTTTTATGTCACCAAAGAATTCAGGGTCATACCTGCCCATCCCACCTAAAAGCACATGGAAGCAGAGATCAACCTGAAAAGATCTTCTGAGGAGAGTATTATCAGTGGCTTCTGGGGAAGTGCAGTTGTGCCATGTCTGCCTTCTCCTTGATGCAAAACAGCCAGCAGGGGGAAGAGATGTGGAGTGGTTAGCAAAAGCTGTGTACACTGAGGAGTCATGGGTAATGATCCAGGAGATACACATATTTCCATTAGGCCTCCACATAAGCCCCAGACTCTATGCTGCCAGTGGTTCTCCTCCTGCTGTTGCACTCATGTAACATCTTCTCTGGGTACAGGGTTGCTGGAACAATTTTTATAGTGGGGGTACTGAGAACCATTGAACCAAACTGTAAACCCCAAATGTAATGGAAACCACTTCAATCTGGGGGGTGCAGCTGTACCCCCAACACCCCTAGTTCCAGCATCTATGTCTGGGTATGATTTCTGCTGTTTCCCAAGAAACATGCCATGCACAGGTACTGCTCCCTGCATCCTCTCCTTTCTATCTATGCACATCCCATCAGTGGGTAATACTGCTCAGACATATTTGGTGTGTGCAGAATGGTGGTGACTGTGCAGCAGGATGGGACACACCCACATTGCAGTATTTTCCCTTCAGACAGCCTTCTCAGGTTCTCTTGCACATTTTTTACACATATTATAAGGGAATGCAGCATATAGATTTTACATTTGCAGTGAACCTTAGATTTGTATTGCACAAGGAAGAGGTATGGTCTTATGGTCAGAGATCATGACTGGGAATCAGGAGTTACGAGTTTTTTTCTAGCATAATAACCATGCACCCCTCAGCAAGTCCATGCCTCAGTTTTCCCATCTGTAAAATATGATTACACCTTTCTGAGAGGTATTAAAGGTTGAATTATTATTTGTGAAGTGCTCTGAGATCCCTGGATGAAAGGTTCTATATAAATGCACAGTGTGAGTTTTAATTAAGGCAATGGAAGGAACTACTGAAGAGTTGAGTTTGTATCATCGTCTGTTGATTGGTTGGTTTGGGTGTAATTATGAGTATATAAAGAATCCAGATTCCTATTATGTAGTTTCATATTGAGTTTAACCTAGAAGACAGAGCAGCTTTTAAACTAAGCCAGCTTTCTTTCAGCTATTTATTCATCTCTGACAATTACAGTGTAGACAGCAACTATTGGGAGTCCACAGTTTCAGGTTTTTTACCGGTTTACAGAAAGTGGTAAACTGCTAAAACGTTAGTGGCATTGCTTTTAAAAATGTTACCTCCCAGACAATCTTATCTACCACAGCCAACTGAGAAAACAAGTTAAAAGCTTAAGTTAAATGGTTTGTATATAATACACTGCCCCTTTGAATAATTGAACTTGAATCCATTTGAATCAACAATATTACCTGTCACATGGAACTACAGTTTTCAATATCAATGCACACCTTAAGTAAAACTCTTTACTTTTTATAAAAAGACATTTCAATTGTCCTGTTTGCAGCAGAACTTCTATTATTAACTTTACATTTAGTTAGCTCGCCCCCTTTCATGTATACCTTTTTTGCACTAGTCCATTACAGTAAAGACTGTTCTGAAACATCATCTATCGACTAATTCGATAAGCCTGAAGGATATAGATCACCATGTTCTATAGATATGTTTTCAGCTTTGCCCCAAGTTCTGCCTTCCTTTAGGTGTGAGGGACATGGCAAGCTGATTTTTAGCTTAGATTTGACTCATTTTATATGGATTAGTTCAATGGGAAAAAAGGGTGCCTGCCAATTTCAGCAAACACAAAAGCTATGGTTAAACCAGAAAGTAACTGCTACTACTGTGTGACTGAGTATTTGCCTTTGTCTCCCTATGTGTTTTGGTTTGCAGCCATTAATAGCTTGGACTCCATGAAGCAGTAGCAAAGGGGAGTGTGTCAGAGCAGCAGGCCAAAATTAAATTACAGCAACCTTGCACTTTGCATTAAAATTTCCACTAAGTGATGGAGGCTTGTAATCGTCCAGATTTTCCTTAAAGACAATGGCCCTCCATGCAACTGGCTACACTCAGTTAATTCATGCTGTCAGCTTCCTTTATTGGCTGTGGGGAATGCAGTATTGATTCTTGAACTCAACAGCAGCACAACGAGCCACTAGTGCATGGTCAAAATGCAGCAATAAAGGGCTGGCAGCTTGAGAAAAGCAGGCATTCCGTTGCACAAACAAGGTCAATTAGAGGACAGTGCAGCATAATATAAATAGCATTAGCATCCCTCTTCAACCCAGAAGATATCATGCTGGCAAGATGACAGTAAATAAAATAAGGTTTAATGCAGAATAAATAAAAAGGCATTTAGTGTAATATAATTGAAAAACCTTGTATCACTTTAAAAGTGCTATTAATAGTAAAATACTTATTTTTTTAAAAAAAATAATGGGTAGAGATCTATTCTTTTATCTATCCTATTCAGGTAAAGCTCTGTGTAGATTAGCCAGTTATCAATGTTCACATATACAATGAAACTCTGGTGAATATTTTGTTTAAGAAATGGCTAATTCTTACGTTATAGTAATGAGATATTATGTCTGTCAATGTAATCAATTATTTTTATTCATTTGAACCTTTCAATGGCATTTGAGTATAAACACAGCACAAAAAAGTCTCTGTATTTTTAGTTCATCAAGTTAAAAAAAAGTTGCCATTATTGCTGTGCTGTTCTTTAAGGTCTTGCAATCATTACCTTTTATCTGTGAGACCTTTTCTTACTGCTGTGTCAGCTCAGAATTAATTACAAATGTAATATCATCACACTGAAAGAAAAGGAGTACTTGTGGCACCTTAGAGACTAACAAATTTATTAGAGCATAAGCTTTCGTGAGCTACAGCTCACTTCATCGGAAGCTGTAGTTCACGAAAGCTTATGCTCTAATAAATTTGTTAGTCTCTAAGGTGCCACAAGTACTCCTTTTCTTTTTGCGAATACAGACTAACACGGCTGCTACTCTGAAACCTGTGATCATCACACTGTTAACCCGTACAGTCCATCAAAGAAGTGCAGCTCTCAGACTAGATATGGACAGCTTGGATAGACAGTTGGTAAACCTAGACTACGGAAAAAAGCTGAAAAGTTTTAAAGAATTGTTTAGACTGGAAAAGATCCCTTTGTTTCAATGGATTCTTAAATAATGAATGTACTAAAGGTTGACAAAAGCAGGAATAGAAAGGAAAAGTTTGGAAGCCTGATTCATCACTGCAGTCTTCCAGTTTTATGCCAGTGTAAGTCCATTGCCACTTTAAAAATTAAAAAAACCTGTTTCTCTGAGCTTTTTGAAAGGCTCATAAGCAGCTATGAACCAGTTTTCATTAAAGTTAATGGGAGTTGGATCAGGCCCTGTGTGATGAAGATGTTTAGATTGAATATAAAGCCATCATTTTTCATATAAAATCAAATATCACATCAGGCTATATTTTATATCAGGCCTGATGTCATGACATAATAATCGTGTTGTTCTGCCTCGATGTATGAAAATGTCTATGAGGAGGTGTAGAAATATCAGTGTTTTCCTGTTAAATTGCATGTGTCTTCCAAATTTCCAGTAGGAAATTCAATCATTGTATGGAAAATTCCAGTCAATACTGTCAGCGATGACTTCAATGGGAGATGCTGGTTTCAGGCAGAAAACAATAGGTCTGTTGCCAGGGTTGAGAATTCAAGTCAATGTTCTTTGTCGTCTGTCATTCCTGTCATTGCTGCTTTCCTTCAAGGGTGAAGCCAAGTAAAAGAGGATAAAAGCAGTATAGAAGTCAATAAAGAGAAGAAAATAAATCTGAGAGGAAAGACCCAGATAAGGAGAATACCCCAGTTCCTGGGCTCTCGGCTATGATGGCACCTCTCGCCTCTAGGATTTCCCCCAATTTTTCCTCTCAAGCAGTCAGAGTCCTTGCCCCTTTGTAGAGTAGCAGCCTTGGTTAAATACTAAATGCTTTTGGTGGCTACCAATCTGGAAAGCAGTTTAGCTTCTCCCTATTCTTCTCTTCAAGTGAGGAAGTATTATTGGAGATTTTAGGATCAATTTCTTTTCTGCAAGACTAAGATGGCTAAGAATATAATTGAGTTCCTGCTTCTGGAAGGGAATACCAATGAAGCTGAGCCCTTAGGGTGACGTCTTTTAAAATACAACCTCAAACCTACTGTGCGTGTTTTGGGCCCAAACCAAAAGGGTGAGATAATGTACGTGAAGCTGAATGAAATGTATGCCAATCTAGAGCAATGGGCAGTTAAAACAAGTTCAGCTTAGAGTTGGTAACATAAGTGAGATTTGTGATTTTTATAGCGAATTGAACCATGCTTTTCATTAACTGTTAGTGGAAAAATAAGGAGACCATTATCTTACCCAGCATGTTTCAGTAATTTTATTAAGGTGCTTCTTCCATGCCTTGTTCACAGTGCAGTTGCCGGGAGTTGGTGAAAGTCATAAACCCTAGGGGAGGAATTTTGCCCCAGAAAGCATAGACCCTGAGCTCCTGAGTGTGCAGGGAAAATGTGCAGGTTGGTGTAGCTTGCTTCCCTTTGCATGCCTGGCCAGTCTGCGGGTTATTAGTGGTGGAGGAATCATCTCCTCTCTGCACGTTCTCTTTATGGCCATGTCCCATCCTGGGGATGTAAAAAATGATCAGGAACTGTACTTGTCCCTGGCCCTTGTGTCTGAGTGAGGTTTCTTGAAGTCTACATCTCACCCCATGCAAGTGCCAGAGACAATCTGGCCCCTATAAAGTAGTTGTTTTCAGAGGATGTTGATCCTGAAATCTGCTCACTCTTGAGCACTGCATTCTGAATGAAACCACTGAGTTTCATCACTCACCTTTCCTCCCACCCTCCCAAAACTGCACTACCTTTACCACAGGCTATTTTCTTGCTCCTATAGGCCATGCAAGGAGCTCACCCTCTTCTCACAGCCCACTCCTGACTATTGGCTGTGTTCTTCCCTTTTGGGGTGCTCAATGACTTGCTAGGTGACTATCCAATCCCCATCTCCTTTTAGAGTCATTGAAAGAGCAGGCTGCTTTTCCTTCACTCTTTTCAGCAGCAATATAAGGAAATGCTCCTCTGGCTCCTCCACTGCTACTGCTGTGAAGTTCATGCCATTTGGGCCGTGATGTGTCCGTGAATATACCACATAATTAAAGAGGAACCTACTAGCCCCTAAAGAGCTCAGGAGGGTGGAAGAGACTGGCTACCCCCAAAAAAGCCAGGAGGAGAGGGATGGATTTTTCAGACCAACAGTCTCGCATCTCTCAGAAGATTCATAGATTCATAGATATTAAGGTCAGAAGGGACCATTATGATAATCTAGTCTAACCTCCTGCACATCACAGGCCACAGAATCTCACCCACCCACTCCTGCAAAAAACCTCTCATCTCTGCCTGAGCTATTGAAGTCCTCAAATCGTGGTTTAAAGACTTCAAGGAGCAGAGAATCCTCCAGCCCCATGCTACAGAGGAAGGTGAAAAACCTCCAGGGCCGCTTCCAATATGCCCTGGAGGAAAATTCCTTCCCGACCCCAGATATGGCAATCAGCTAAACCCTGAGCATATGGGCAAGTTTCACCAGCCAGATACCCAGGAAAGAATTCTCTGTAGTAACTCGGATCCCACCCCATCTAACGTCCCATCACAGGCTATTGGGCCTATTTACCATGAATATTTAAAGACCAATTAATTGCCAAAATCATATTATCCCATCATACCATCTCCTCCATAAACTTATCGAGTTTAATCTTAAAGCCAGATAGGTCTTTTGCCCCCACTGCTTCCCTTGGATGGCTATTCCAAAACTTCACTCCTCTGATGGTTAGAAACTTTGTCTAATTTCAAGTCTAAACTTCCCAGTGACCAAAGATGCATGGGGACCTGTTGAGGGAGAGGTAGTGCAGAAGGAGGCAGGGTCTTGAGTAGCCTGGATGAAGGTGGGGGCATTGTACAGGGGGAAATGATAATCTTCTCCCAAGTTGAAAACAAAATTTGGAGAATTTCAAGTTAACACTGTAACTCAAACCCAGATAGTGCCCCTCTCCAACACAGCAGATCATGACTGCTGATCTGACCAGCAGTCATGAACCCCAACCCCCAGAAAACAGGGGGAAGTGTGAGAGGGGATAGCAAGTAAAATGGAGATGACAGAGCTATGCCCCTTCCTCATGCCTGAATGTACCTGAGGTAGGGAGAAGGGGCTTTTCTCCTTCCATTGGTCACATGCGGGGGAGGGGGAGATAGGTGAACCAATTGGACCCCCTGCTCTCCCTCCTTAATTTAAGCCTTCTCCTGAAGCAAATCAGGTGACGGGTATGGATGGAAGAAGGAAGGGGACAAACCCAGCAAGCCCAAGGTGACTAGGACAACAGAGAACTGGTTTGCAGCCTTATGTATATATACATGTGTGATACAGAAAAGGAACCCAGATCATAGTGTCTCCCTTTTCAAATATTAAGAATATGTGCTATCATCAGCACATGCCACATTAAGGGGTAGGGCATGGCTGAGATATGATGAGGTGTTTAGACTCAAGACAGCAAATGAGCCAAACTTGCCCCAAATTCAGAAGGATCAACATCTATGGCTAGAATTCATGACTCCAATCCAGCATGTTACACAGACAGCGGGCTGCCTCTACTGAAAATGCAGGATTCAAAAGGGGATATCAGGTCTAATGTCTGTTATGCATTTAACAAAAGGGAATGTTTTTGTTCCCCTTGAAAATACAAGCATTATATAAGAAATGTGAAGGCCAATGTGATCCCCATACTTTCTGTGCGGGTAGAGGAAAGGCCCCGTCTGATGAAAAGCAATGTGGTTATTCCATGCTCAGCACTCCACCAGGAGCAGTGTATAGAAGCAACAGTGCGGGGGAAAAAACTCCATCTTCATTTAAATTAGAACTGTTCAGACCTTTTTATGGGATTATCTGAACAAGACAGATGCAGTTTATTTGTGGAAGGGATTCGGTAGGTTTTCAGAACCCAAGAAGGACAACATTTTCAGGTATAGGCAGAAAACTTGAAATTCCTTAAGGATTAGAAGGAAAAATTTGTAAAAAGATTGAGGTGGAGGTAGCAACTGAAAGAATAGCTGGACTGTTTTACCAGTGTTGGATCTATAGCTCATCCCGCTGGGTATGCTACTTAAAAAAGATGAAGAAGAATACAGGATTATCTAGCATTTATCTTACCCTTTGTGAATGACAATATTTACCCTCAATTGTGTTCAATTTGGTTTTCTTTATTTGATGCAGCAGTAGCTATGGTTTAAAAATGCAACCTAAGGGCACAATTAGCAAAATGCTACTTTTAATCTGCATTTTGATTACTTCCTGTTTATCACGGGTTACTTCCTGTTCAAGACTTTAACTTACTAGGTTTTCAGTTTGAAGGATATTGCTATTTTGCAAGCCCATGCCCATGGCTTGTTCTTTATCATGTTTAGCCTTTGAAAGGTTTGACACAATGCTGGACTGGGCAGTTGTGAGGGAAACAGACTTGCACCAACCAGTTCACTGTCTCAGTGACTTCCTGTTTGCAGGGCAGGTGAATATACTCACCTACTGACAGCATTTCAGGAGAAGACAGAGTGCTTGTATTTCTGATTAGCCTCGCAAAAAGTGTAAGACCCAACAAAGAAGTTAATGTATTTGGGGACTGAATTGGATACAATGCAGAGTGTATCACGGCTACCCAATGAAAAGTTAAATAATGTCAGGATGTTGATAAGCACAATCAAAGATTGTAGGAAAGTTATGCTAAGACAGGTGCCCATTATCATGGGTCACTTAAACTTTGAATGTCTGGTGCCAACACTGGGTAGAGCCTTTTATGTTCTCCTGGCAGCTACCACCTGTGCAGTCAAGAAAACATTTTGCCAGGGTGACCAAGAAAAAGAAGAAAGATTTGGAGGTATGGGCAAAATTTTCTAGAATAGTGTATTGGGTTATCAATCTGGCTGTCTGGATGCTGGGAACAGAGCTTCAGATGCAATCTGATGTCTACGGAAGAATCAGTTTGGGAGTGTATTTCCTAGGGAATTGGTGTGCACAGAGATGGCCTGAGGAGAGGGCATGCCAAGAGATATTACTTTTTTCAAGTGTTTTCTGATGTTGGTTCCAGTCACTGTCTGGGATGAGGAATTTAAAAATAAGTGGGCTCATTTCTGGGGCAACGACCAAGCAGTGGTTCACATTTTAATTGGCAGTTAACATAGTTGCTACAGGTAATATAGCAGGTGAGGGCATTTGTGTTTCACTGATTTTTTGTTTTAGCATACTTTCCGGGCAATACCTATTCCTGGTGTTGATAATGGCATTGCTGATGCTTTGCTTTGGTTTCAGGACAACAGATTCTGGGAGCTCGTGCCTTTTGCCAGCTGAGACCCGCAGGTGCTGTCTCACCATTTGTGGAATTATGGCTCCAGATTACTTTAGGATTGGAGGAAAGTTCCATTGCCCCAAGGAGCATCAGGGTTTACAAGGCTAGTTTTGTTGACTTCATTTAATTTAGAGCTAACCCTAACCCCAACCCCTAGCATCAGATGGCGAGATATGTAGTGTCAGTGGTGCATCATGGACTGGCTTCATCCACAATATTGGGTCATTTTGTTGGAGGCTGGCAGGATTTGCTGTCTCAGTTGGAGCATTCTTACTAAGGAAGCACTTGGCAGGATGGTCCAGAGATGATGGATTCAGAGTAGACAACAAGCATCCTATAATCATACAGATTTTGTCAGGATTCTTGAAATTTTTCCATAGAGAATGCAACCTTGGGATGTAGGCAGTTCTACTAAAGCTGCATTCTTTGGTGCTTTCAAGGTTAGTGAGCTGGTGTCAGTTCTTCACAATATAATGTGATGATCAGTTCAAGTTCTCCTATACATTTCAAAAGCTGGAGCTTCCAGCTTCACAAATTGCATGGTTGTACTTAGAAGAAAATCTTATCTCACAACTGGATGAAATCAGGCGTGTGGCAAGTCAATAATTTTCCATAGTTTAAACTTCCTGAGAAGGACCACACTTCTGAAGCCTGACACAACATTGATCAAAGATATCACACAATCTCTGAACTCAGTAGGTTATCCCCAAACTTGTTGTGCAGCCAATCAGATATAGTATGCAATTTTCTGCTTCCTCGTTGATTTATCTGAAATCAGTTCAGCATTAAAGCATTAAAAGAGATGTGTGTATAAGATGTGTGTATTATATGTTTCTTTGTATGGTTGTTTTATTTTATTTAAACTATCATTCTGAATTGGTTGAAGAGGGGAGGAATCAAGAGTCATTTCAAATAAAGATCACAAACTTCCCAATTTTCAAATGTGGTTCCTTAAAGTAGACATCCAAATCTTTCCATTGGCTTCACTGGGCTTTGGATCGGGCCTTAAATGAAGAATTTTATATTATCAATATTATATTTTTTACAGATGGAAAACATCATGTATATGGATGAGTGTAATCTATTCCTTGTTTTATGGATTCACAGTCCATGCAAAACAAATCAATGTGATGATCCTGAATGAGATGGATTATGCAAACCATGTTTATAGCTTCTATTGGTAGTTAAGGTTGTAACTTTGTTTTATGTGGCAAACTTCTAACTTTGCCACATAAAACAAACAAACCTTCTTTTGACCTAAACATTCTCAAGTTTAGTCTCGGATCAAATGTATTGGCAAGTCTTGGGAATTGACAAGGGAAAATGAAGAAAAATAAAGTTAACCAAACTTTTGTGAACTACATAAATATTTGGTTCAGTTTTGGGAAGTACTTTTGGCAGATTCTGTTCTGTTACACCAGTGCAAATCTAGATTAGCTGATGTCAGTGGAGTTACTCCAGATTGACACCAGTCTGAGGCCCTGACTACAGTGGGATTTTAAGCACTGGTGTAGCTGTGCCAGTGCAAACCCCTAGTGTAGACATGATTTACATTGGTGCATTGTAGTTTGCACTGGTATTGTTTACCCCATAAGGATGCAACCCCCTACTGATCTAAATGATGTACAATGATAAAATTCAAGTTGTGCTAGTGCTACTTAGTCCACATCCATGCAATTTAGTGTAGACACAGTTTACACTGAGGTAGTTCACCCTACACAGATGCAATCCCTGGTGTAGACACAACTTAAACTGGTGCAGTGCAGTTTGTACCAGTGCATAGTGTCATAGATTCCAAAGCCAGAAGGTACCATTGTGATTATCTAGACTGACCTCCCAGTTTTTGTGTTAGTGATGATTTTATGTTTTTTTCCAGGTCACTAATAAAAATTTAAGTAGCGTAGGGCCAAAAACATATCCCTGTGGAACCCCACTAGAAACACACCTGTTATTATTCCCTGTTTACAGTTACATTCTGAGACCTATCACTCGGCCAACTTTTTATCCATTTAATGTGCCATGTTAATTTTTTATCTTTCTAGTTTTTTAATCAAAATGTCATGTGATACCAAGTGAAATGCCTTACAAAAGTCTATTACATCTACACTATTACCTTTATCAACAAACTTGTAATAGCATCCAAAAAAGATATCGAGTTAGTTTGACAGAATCTATTTTCCATATATTAATTAGCATTAATTATAGTGCCTCCCTTTAATTCTTTATTAATTGAGTCCTATATCAGCTGCTTCATTATCTTGCCAGGGATCAATATCAGGCTGACAGGCCTATAATTATTTGGGTCATCCCATATATCCTTTTTAAATATTGGCAAAATATTAGCTTTCTTCCACTTCTCTGGTGTTCCAAGGCTTATTGAAAAGCAACATTAATAGTCTAGTGAGCTCCTCTGCCAGCTCTTTTAAAACTCTTGGATGGAAGTTATTTGGACCTGCTGATTTAAGAATGTCTAAATTTAGTAACTGCTGCTTAATATCACTTTGGAATAGTAGTGGAAAGGAAAGAGTGTTATATGATATGTCTACATCATCATTCGCCCCCGCTCCCTCAATACAGAACAGAAATATTTATTGTACACGTCTTCTTTTTTTGCATTATTATTGATAATTCTACCATTTCCATCTAGTAATGGACCAAAACTATTATTAGGATTCTTTTTGCCCCCCCCCCCATTCTTATTGTCCTTAACTCTACTGTCCATGATGTCTCCTTGTCTCCTTTTGCTTCCTTTATCAGTTTTCTAGAATTCCTAGCTTCTGATTTATATTAACTATTATGAATGTCCCCTTTCTTCTATTTGTTATATATTATTGTTTACTTTTTTATATATAGCTGCCTTCACTTTCCCTGTAAACCAGATAATTTTTTTAATCAATGTGGCCTTCTTTCTCACTTGTGGCTTTGGGGGCATCTAGTAAAGTTTTCTTAAATTCCCAATTATAATTCACATTTTTCTGATTAAATTCTTCCTCCCAGCTGATTTGGCTTATAATTGTTTTCAGCTTTGTGAAATTGGCCCTTTTAAAGCACTAAGTGTATATATTACTGGCCAGCTCTTTATTCTCTTTGTGCATTATAAATGTGATCAAATCATGATCACTTGTACATAAGTGATCGTTAATTTTTAGTTACATGATTGGTCCCTATTTACTGTCAAGATGAGGTCTAATATAGAATTCTCCCATGTTGCACTTTTTGAGTTAGGAAATTGTCATCTATAATATTTAGAAATTCCAAGGATGTTTCAGGACGCAGCATGAGACTTCCAGCATACGTCACTCAAATTGAAGTCCCCCATGATCACACAGGCTTTTCTTTCCTGCAGCTCATTTTGGTGAAAATCTTGTTGCACTGATTTAAACAATGTGTATGCTGGGCCGGGGAGGGGAGAGAGGGAAGCTCAGCTGCTTTGGTGGCTAAAACCCTAGTGTAGACAAGACCCTAGAGACAAGGAAGGGTGCCACAGCAGACATCCTGAAAAGAATAGGGTAGTGAAGTGAAAGTGACTTAGAAGTAAAGGAAACAGGACTAGACTGAAGTGAATGAAACTATTATCTGAAATAGATTTGGGTGAAAATATTGCTTAAAGTAATTGTGGTTATACTTTGCTGCTGGTGTACCTCTGGTACTATGCAGCAGCTGATGCCTCCAGGAGGCATTCAGCCTTACTAAGTCAGAGTTCCTCATTGGGGTCTCCCAGGCAATTTGGAGTGTATCTGTATGTAAGTGTACCACACTCTTCATCATGATATGAGTCTTTCCCTCTCTCCAGCCAGCGAGCTATTTTAGCCAGTGTAGCGAATGGCAGAGGATGGTTCCACCCATGTTCTGGCAGCTAGCATCCCCTGGGGTGCTAGGAAGGGGCAATCAATCATTGATTGTGCTAGGCACATGCATAGGGATGCAAGGGGCATGGGGAAGAGGCACTTTGTTCCCCCTCCTCCATCTGCATATCAGCTCCTGGAGGGATGGGGCCAAGGTTTGGCCCTAATTGATCAGGATTAATGTTATAACTGATGCCACAAGAAAATAATGGATGCTAATATCGGTAAGAGAGACACCCTAAAGGTTTTTGCATTTAAATAAGATGTATTGAATTACAAAGTTGTATCTGGAAATGATTTAAAAACCAGGAGGGTTACTGAGACTATATTCAAAAATACAAGATGAGACTAGAAAAAGAATTACTGAGCAGATTTAGAGATATATCATTTCTTTCAACAAACTCTTCCATTTAATATTCAATGAGTCAGTCTTTGCTGTCTGGAACTCATAGAATTTAAACAAGAATTTGGCCTTAATACAAAAATTAGTACCATAACCAACCACAAAATGAATGTTAACTGAACACTCCATCACAGAATGCATCTTCCAAAAGGGCTTATCTGCACATGTTTATCTCTAAAATAGATAGTCTTCTCAAAATTGGGCCAATCAAAAATCAGCACATCAAAACTTCAGTGGCATGCAACCTCTGTGAAGTTTAGTCCTGGTGCTGCAACTGCAATGCCAGTAAAGAGACTGAAAAGCTTTCAGCAAAGTATTTTTGTTTTTTGGGGTTTTTTTTGGATGAAATACAAAAACTGCATTACATTTCTTGAGTGGATAGGACTGTATTAAAATTCTGAGAAAAATAGTGTTTTTCCATCATGAAATGGGAATCTCTTTAATTCATTTTTTACCTGCTGATTCTTTTGGGTTCATGTGGGATCACACACTTCTAAAAATACACCTAGTGACCCATATGTATTCCCATTGAAAGGGTTCAGAGTGGCTGATGTTCCACACACTCACTCATATACAAAAAGAAAAGGAGTACTTGTGGCACCTTAGAGACTAACAAATTTATTAGAGCATAAGCTTTCGTGAGCTACAGCTCACTTCATCGGATGCATTTGGTGGAAAAAACAGAGGAGAGATTTATATACACGCACACAGAGAACATGAAACAATGGGTTTATCATACACACTGTAAGGAGAGTGATCACTTAAGATAAGCCATCACCAACAGCAGGGGGGGGAAAGGAGGAAAACCTTTCATGGTGACAAGCAGGTAGGCTAATTCCAGCAGTTAACAAGAATATCAGAGGAACAGTGGGGGGTGGGGTGGGAGGGAGAAATACCATGGGGAAATAGTTTTACTTTGTGTAATGACTCATCCATTCCCAGTCTCTATTCAAGCCTAAGTTAATTGTATCCAGTTTGCAAATTAATTCCAATTCAGCAGTCTCTCGTTGGAGTCTGTTTTTGAAGCTTTTTTGTTGAAGTATAGCCACTCTTAGGTCTGTGATCGAGTGACCAGAGAGATTGAAGTGTTCTCCAACTGGTTTTTGAATGTTATAATTCTTGACATCTGATTTGTGTCCATTCATTCTTTTACGTAGAGACTATCCAGTTTGGCCAATGTACATGGCATAGGGGCATTGCTGGCACATGATGGCATATATCACATTGGTAGATGTGCAGGTGAACAAGCCTCTGATAGTGTGGCTGATGTGATTAGGCCCTATGATGGTATCCCCTGAATAGATATGTGGACAGAGTTGGCAACGGGCTTTGTTGCAAGGATAGGTTCCTGGGTTAGTGGTTCTGTTGTGTGGTGTGTGGTTGCTGGTGAGTATTTGCTTCAGATTGGGGGGCTGTCTGTAAGCAAAGACTGGTCTGTCTCCCAAGATCTGAGAGAGTTATGGCTCGTCCTTCAGGATAGGTTGTAGATCCTTGATGATGCCTTGGAGAGGTTTTAGTTGGGGGCTGAAGGTGATGGCTAGTGGCGTTCTGTTGTTTTCTTTGTTGGGCCTGTCCTGTAGTAGGTGACTTCTGGGTACTCTTCTGGCTCTGTCAATCTGTTTCTTCACTTCAGCAGGTGGGTATTGTAGTTGCAGGAATGCATGATAGAGATCTTGTAGGTGTTTGTCTCTGTCTGAGGGGTTGGAGCAAATGCGGTTATATCGTAGCGCTTGGCTGTAGACAATGGATCGAGTGGTATGATCTGGATGAAAGCTAGAGGCATGTAGGTAGGAATAGCGGTCAGTAGGTTTCCGATATAGGGTGGTGTTTATGTGACCATCGCTTATTAGCACCGTAGTGTCCAGGAAGTGGATCTCTTGTGTGGACTGGTCTAGGCTGAGGTTGATGGTGGGATGGAAATTGTTGAAATCATGGTGGAATTCCTCAAGAGCTTCTTTTCCATGGGTCCAGATGATGAAGATGTCATCAATGTAGCTCATATACTCATATACTCATATACACACACAGATACACACTCCTTGGATATTCATGGGCTCCATAAAAATGGCATATTGAAATGGTGGGAGAAAATATAACACATTCCATTTTTATCTTGAATTTCAGATTCTGTTTTTTTAAATTTCTTAGTGAATGTTGCACCCATTTAAGGTATTGGTTTGGTAACCCTGGAAACGGAAGTCCTCTATCCACAGAACAGCCATGGCATGGACAGTGAAAGTGTAAGCTTCCACACACCATCTTGCTAGAGTGCCTCAGCCCTAATGTGGAGGGAGCATCCGTGGGGTAAGTGGCTAGTTCAGTTTCCATACTACTTCAATTCCTGGTCCTGCAGGTTGACACTGCCAGTGAAGATGCTGATTGGGCTAAAGTGGGATGTTGACATGTCCCCCGAAGAACTGGAGTGAAACGACCAACTTATTTCACATAGACCACATAACAGCCATGAGATTGTAACATGTTACCATTCCCTTTTGCCATCTAGACCTCCAAATAATTTTTCACTGTATATGGAATTTAAATCCATAGTTAAATGCCCCTGTTATTTCATATGGGTCTCTTTAAGGTCTCCGGTTATGTCAGAAAACCTCTCTCTGTTTCCAGGGCTGAAGACATCAGCAGTTGGGATGGACATATCTGCCTATAATAAGAAAACTATGCAACCTTCCTATGGAGGTGAAATGCAAAGGATTTGTACACTATAAAAATAAAATGAAGTATTATACAGTCCCAAGTTTTTGATCCTACAATCTCCCCTATCCCCTACAATCAAGGGGAGTGCCATATGCCAAGGGATTGCAAGAACAGTCCCACAGATTGGTTTTTTCAAATCTGATCATCATGTATGATTTGTGGACCTGCAGGATATGTAACTAGTGTATAAAATAAAGAATGATGTAGACAAGGTAGATTTTGAATTTCTGTTCTGCCATCACAACAGAAAAACCAGGGGACTATCAATACAATTAAAAGATGGGAAATTCAGAACTGATAAAAGTAAATACTTTTTCACACAACAAGCAATTAAACTGTGGAACTCATTGCCACAGGAAGTCCTGGTGGCCAATAATTTAGCAAGACTGAAAAAGAGATCGGATATTTATATGAATAGCAAGAATATCCAAAGTTGTCATAATTAATTATAAAAATTTAGTTTAAGGGATATTAAACCTCATCTGTCAGGGCTTAAGCCACTCTCTGATTCATAGATAAGAATGAGTCCTAACATAATTACCCCACATCTGCCTACTACAGGATTCTCATACCTTTCTAAAGCTTGTGGCTTTTATGACCGTTACTGGGGACAGGATACTGGACTAGATGAAGCTCAATATGATCCAGTTGTATAATTCCTATATTCCTAAAACATTTGCATGTTTTATTTTTTATACAACCACACTTTAACCTATGGGTCTAGTGGCAATTAGTGAATTTTCAAATGAACAGAAAACTGGCTCAATTATAGAAAATAGCACAATATGATATTTATGAAGTGCCAATTTTATGTAATTAGAGAAAAATCAGTAATTATCTGCAGATCTATTCATTAATATTTGAATGTAGATAAATAGAAATGTCATTTATTCATTAAAATTCAAGAAAACAAAAGAATAGCTAATGATTATTATGCATTTGATTCTAGCTCTATGTATCTTGTAACAAGGTGGTTAAGATAATGGTACTAGTAGCACTCAGCTGAATATAGGTTGCTTTCTTTGATGTGTCGGATAATATTCTGCTGCTGTATAATTATAATGCCAACAACCACAGTAAGAAAAAAAACCCGACAGCATGAGAATTAATCGCTTAATAGCTGTAACTATTAGTATAAGGCAAAAGTGATCCCACTAAGTTATATACAGGTCACAGGCCTCTTGGTTTATTTACTACCATGAAAAGAGCCATTTATCACCACTTAATTAACACCACCATACAACATAATTTTTGCTATGTGATATGTATGTGAGTAAAAGTATTCCAAACAGACCATCAAGCTCTGAGCTGATCACAGTGCCACTGAGAAAATGTGTAAATGCCTTATAAATCTCATTACCAATAACTGCTATGAATTGTGATCCTGAGACAGAGTGTTTCTAAGTATTTGAACCCAACTATTAGATTTTTATTGTCTTTAGTAATTTCAAAGGTGAAGCTGACTCATGGTCCTGAATGCAGATCTATAATTACACAATGAAGGCTATCAACTTCACAAATATAATTCAGGCACCTCCAGTTCACAACTAGCACAAGATCCTGCTGGTGACAGGGCTCGAAACACTTGACTACAGATCCAATAGACAGTAGTCTCAAGACTGCACAAACCTGTTGCAACTGATCTGAGAGCGTTTTATTGTTTTGATCTTATGAAGTCATGAATACAACTATTCACGATTGTGCCTTTGCTTAGATAGACCCTTCTATGTCCGCTACAAGGCGTATTGAGCACTGTGGCCACCATCCAGCAAATCACATAAACACACACTTAACTTTAAGCAGGCGAGTGCTGGTAACGCTTTTGACTTCAACAGAATTTCATCCAGGCTTAAGATGAATAGGGACCAGATTGCTCAGTAATTTACCTGATTAGACAGTAAATCCTGGAAGGCGGCAGAGTTTATTGAACCTTTTCCCACTAGATTCTTATGATTTCTTGGAAGATTTCAATTTATGTCATTTTCCTTTCGGGAGTTTGGTTACATCCTAAACTTTTATCAGATTAGATGCTTGTTTTTAGCCATTATAGAAAATTATTTAATTTTCTAGTAACTATTTTGTTGCATACTCACTGCAGATAGAGTTTTTGCAGATAACTAGAATAAATTTTGCAGTCTGTTTAAGGATCTTTATGATGGAAGTGTTGTTCACAACTGCATAGTTAAAGTTGGATTCCATTTTTGCTCTTGAAACAAGGATCCAACTTCTTTATATGTATGAAGTCTATAGATAGTGTATCCTCCCCAAAATAATAGCAATTACTATTTGAGCATCGAATGAATTTTCTGAGAATTTACAAGTAAATCCAATAATAAGTGTACGAGTTAAAATTAATTACACCCTGGGTCTTTTAAGAAACTGGGCATCTCTGTCAGTCTTTTCTTTTTCCTGAATGATCTTAATGAAATAATAATAATAATGCAAATGCTTTATACTTTCCATATAGTTCAAATTAATTGAAATCTTCTGCACAGGCTTTATGTGAGGAAACTAGGATGTAATTAAGATAGTTATTGATGATTTTGTATCAAATTGTACTGATTATGTAAGCTACTGACAGGTTTAGGTAACTCTGAAGTGAGTGCATTGTGATATCAGAAGTAACTCAATGAACATCACTCATCTTCTACAGCTGATTTCAGTGTAACAGTTTTATTGGTTCAATGTCTCAATGGTCTGAGAGAGAGTGGACACCTGTTAAGAGTTTTCACTGGTAGACTAACTGGTGCAACTTTGTCACTGCTCTTTAAAGATTGTGTGGCTGTATACAAAGTGGGCATCAGTGCTTGAAATGTTCCTTATGGCACTGCTACCTCAGCAGTATTGCCAGAGGAACTGAGGCAGGAGCCCAGATACATTGGGACACAGGGATTAAGATCTCCCTAGCCCCTCTCCACATAGTGCTAGTCTCATTAACACAAACCTCTAAAACAAATAAGTCAATTGCAAATTAAGGGTCAGATTCACTGGTACACTTCAGCTGCTTTGTGCTGCTGTGGTAATTCAAAGCAGCTGTAAACTGTTTAACTTGCTGTTTGCGTTACTTGGGTGTATTTGTGAATCTGCCCTTAAAAGTTAAACTTAAAATTTTTTTATATTGTTAGAACATATCTTCAGATCACTAGAAATACCATATCACCATGGTTATTTTTTGGGTTTCGTGTTTGTGCATAAAATATTTAATTATTTTTAAAAATTAAGGAAATTCTTAGACAAATAATTACATTAATGTAGAGTCAAGGTTGAGGCTTGGGTTAATTTAAGGGCAAAAAACGTGAGCAGAATACTGTAATTAGCCTCATACCAATTATTATGACTTTAGGAAATTGAAAGTTAAAAGAAATCTAAATATATTAAGGTAACAAATGCCCTGTTAAGGTACAAAACAACTTTTCCCCATGAGGATGAAAAATAGGAAAAAATCTAATGTGTCATTTCAAATCAGTTAATCTAATCAGGGACCACAAACATTAAAACACCTTAACCATAATCACGTCGTTATTGCATGGTGCCACTAGTAAGTGTAGGTGTTCAGATACGTAATGAGGGACAATATGTAACAGGATTGATAGAACATGCTGTGAAAGATACTGCTGGTATTTTGACATTTTATCCTATCAGTCTTGTTGTATTTGGATTTTATTACAGGCTAACAACAATCATACAAGGCGATGTGCAACTTAATACAAAGCAACCTTAGGGGATTCATTAAGCATTTATATATCACACCACCCTCCAAGTTTAGGATTAAAATGTATTATCAAATATAGATATATCTGGAGAAATAAACATATCTGTGATAGTTACATTATGTTTGAAGAGAGAGACAGAAAATATCCATAGAGGTATTATATCCTTCTTGCTGCTGGCTGCCGCTGCTGTGAGTTTGGCAGAGTAATATTCCTACACTAACCCCATTTAAAAAAAACCAACCCTTTGTGCATAAATATATATTGTAGTAATAAAATAATATTTAGGATCCATTCTTTAAAAAATTGTCTTATTGTTTCCTGTAGGAACAAAAAATAAAAGCAGCCGATGTTTATAATGCAACTATGAAGGGAAAAACACTCCACTCTTACTTCGCTGTAATTGGCATGGAGCATCACAGTGCACGTGCACTTGGGTCTTACCTGTATACTTCAAGGGTTCCATGCTATTTCTACTTGAACCCATTTTTTGATATGGCTCAGCTCAGCAGTGCTAGCTACCTCTTGTTATGCAGTTGAAAAACTGTGGCCATTAAAAATAGGATACGGTGTGATATTGTTTTGCAGCACTGTGTGGAAAATCAGTTGCTGTTCATAACAACTCTGTGGTTGGTTGATTTATAGCAGGAGGGTGACTTCGAATTGACAAGCAGGCAGTTCATGAAAAAGAATATTGTATCTTTAAGGCTTTCTGACTGATTGTGTTTAACTGCGCTACACAGCAGGCAGTAATTAGGCTGTAGCTTTGCTGAGAGACTTAAAGCAAGGACTGTGTTGCTCTGTGCACTTGATTTTGTATTTAAAAAGTACAACAATTTCTGGATTTGAACAAATGGGATTTTTACTGTTTTTCAGCCAGTATGGGAGCAAACAGAAAGCAGATCCCTAGAGGCTCCTAAAGTTATCTCCCCATGCAGATAGTCTCTAGTGAGTTATGGCTGCTTGCAAAAGGAAGCAATGAGAACCATTATAGAAACACATGACACTATTGCTGAAGGTCAGAGTGGTACTGGAATAAAAGAGAGGCTGCTGATACAAAGTGACATGGCTGCCGTGTCTTCTGGCCCAGTTCACAATTTTGATTAGAATGTAGCTCAAATACATTGTTAATGCCGTTAATAAATAAAAGTGCATAATAATCATGATGGAGTGAACTGGTGCTTCCCCAGACTGCTTTGGTTGGGGGTGGAAGGGTGGAAGGAGAGGGAAAATGGGAATCTTAGATAAAAGAAAGCAAACAGGATATGCAGTTAGAATTTCAGCCTGAAGAAACGTTTGATCTGGAAATACTGCCGCAGTTTTATGAAGTGGACACTGCAGTGAACAATAGCTAACAATGTCACATTGCATGTGAGAACAACTTGTCAACCTTTTCCTTCAGAGCATAGTGACAGTGTAACATAATGTGGAGAGGAAATACCACAAACTTTATAATCCAGTCTCCGTATAAACAGCACAGAACCCTCATTACCAAATTAGTGTGAACAACATTGTTTTCCCCTCACACCTCCAGTTTTTGTTGTTGTTTTGATATTTTTGTGCTCTGAGATATCATTAAATAATAACAATTAGGTTTTTGTAACACGAGATTTTATTACATGGTTGCTCTCTGAAGTATAAATTAAAGATATATTCTCTTCTACTCTACCAGTTTTGTTTTAATAAATACACTTTTTTGATTTTTTTGGTGCTATTACAGATAAAGAAGAAATGATGCTGTTGATGGTATTAGCCTATGTCGTGTTTAGCAACAGTTAATAGTTTATACCAACGGGTCATATCTTAAGTCAGAAGAATAGAGGAATATTATATATATTTACTCCAGAGTGCAAGACTGTTGTGCGAGGTCCAACACAACTGTTGTGATGAATATGGCTCTGATTCTGAAAAAAACATTGCTTCTGATAGTCCAGATAATAGTGCTTGTAATTTTGAGGTAAATTTTTCTTTTAGAAATTAGTCTCTTTTACCCAACTCTCCTGATAGCCCAATCTTTTATTTTATCTCCTCAGTTCACCTTAACAAGAAAATAAACCAGCGTGTAAATTGGCAGGAGCAGTGAGTGCATCAAGCAATTGTCCTGAGGTGTGCAGTTTTTAAAAAGGCTTAATCCAAGTCAATTATGAAAGTTTATAAAAATTCTCTCACTGAAAAATAAGAGCAAAAATTACTTTCCAAATAGAGCTGGGCTTGCAACAGCTAGATGGATTCAGTGCCACTGCCTAAGATTCACCTATCTATATTTCCTGTTGTTTTCAAGGTTGATTCATTTTGTGTAGTTGATAAATGCTCTTTGGAATCAGGATATACAGAAGATCACAGATTAAATTGCAAAAGTATTTTTTCCAAGTGACAATGAACCTAATTCACTGTCAGCTAATGCCAGATCCTCCCTAGTTCTTCAAAACAGTGGCTGTATAGGACTATTCATAGAGGCTTAGTGCAGGAAGGAAAATGATTACATGAAGTTGAATAATATGAATAATTCATGACATCACATTTTGTAATCCTGGTGTTAAGCATTAAACCAGTGGTTTATTTTTCAACCAAATGTTTTTGTATCATTTCAGAGAGTGCAAAACAATAACTGCATACATAATGTGAAAAGTGTACTGGCAAATAGGACACCTTATTAGGCGCTTTCAGTGTCATCTGGGGTATTACAATAAGCATGCTTTGAGGCAATGTCTGTGGGTGCCCATCATATTTTGGAATCTTCTGGGGTCAATGGAATGGCTGCCTTTTCATTTATTTTTAAAATATTGCCCCAGATCTTTACCTCTAATTTGAAAATAAATATTTATATATTGATAAAAATACATACTTTCCCCATCCCATCATCCCTGTTAATTTGCAAGGTTATTCTACTGAGAATAAAAACAGTGATTAAACCCTTTCTATTTTTCCATTACAATCTATCTATCTATCTATCTATCTATCTATCTATCTATCTATCTATCTATCGAGAGAGTATGTAATGAGAACTGTTGTTCTCTGTTTTATTTATATATATAATTAATTGCGATTAAAAAATTAATTGTGATTAATCGTGCAATTATTCACACTGTTAGACAATAATAGAATACCATTTATTTAAATATTTTTGGATGTTTTATACATTTTCAAATATATTAAATTCAATTACAACACAGAATACAAAGTATACAGTGCTCACTTTACATTTATTTTTTATTACAAATATTTGCATGGTAAAAAATAAAAGAAATAGTTTTTTTCAATTCACCTCATACAAATACTGTAGTGCAATCTCTTTATCATGAAAGTTGCTAAAGTAGAATTATGTAGCAAAAATGCTGCATTAAAAATAAAACAATGTAAAACTTTAGAGCCTACAAATCCAATCAGTCCTACTTCTTGTTTAGCCAATCGCTCAGACCAACTAGTTTGTTTATATTTGCAGGAGATAATGCTGCCAGCTTCTTGTTTACAATGTCACCTGAAAGTGAGAAAAGACATTTGCATGGCACTGTTGTAGCTGGCATCACAACATATTTACATGCCAGATGCACTAAAGATTCATTTGTCCCTTCATGCTTCATGAAGTCCATGCTGATGACAGATTCTGTTCAATAACGATCCAAAGCAGTGTGAACCACCTCGTGTTCATTTTCATCATCTGAGTCAGATGCTACCAGCAGAAGGTTGATTTTATTTTTTGGTGGTTTGGGTTCTGTAGTTTCCGCATTGAAGTGTGGCTCTTTTAAGACTTCTGAAAGCAGGCTCCATACCTCATCCCTCTCAGATTTTGGAAGGAACTTCAGATTCTTAAATCTTGGGTTGAGTGCCATAGCTATCTTTAGAAATTTCACATTGGTACCTTCTTTGGCATTTTGTCAAATTTGCAGTGAAAGTGTTCTTAAAATGAACAACATGTGCTGGGTCATTATCTGAGACTGCTATAACATGGAATATATGGCAGAATGTGGGTAAAACAGAGCAAGAGACATACAATTCTCCCCCAAGGAGTTCAAATTTTGTTAACACATTGTTTTTTTTAACAAGTGTCAGCAGCATGGAAGCATGTCCTCTGGAACAATGGCCAAAGCAGGAAGAGGTATATGAATCTTTAGTAAAACTGGCACATAAATATCTTGCAATGCCAGCTACAGCATTGCCATGCAAATACATGTTCTCACTTTCAGGTGACATTGTAATTAAGAAGTGGGCAGCATTATATCCCGTAAATGTAAACAAACTTGTTTCTCTTAGCAATTGGCTAAACAAGAAGTCAGACTGAGTGGATTTGTAGGCTCTAAAGTTTTATATTGTTTTGTTTTTGAGTGCAGTTATGTAACAAAAACCCTACATTTGTAAGTTGCACTTTCATGATAAAGAGATTGTGCTACAGTACTTGTATGATGTGAATTGAAAAATACTATTTCTTTTGTTTATCATTTTTACAGTGCAAATATTTGTAATAAAACATAATATAAAATGAGTACTATACACTTTGTATTCTGCGTTGTAATTGAAATTGATATATTGGAAAATGTAGAAAAACATTCAAATATATTTAATAAATTTCAATTGGTATTCTATTAACAGTGTGATTAACTTTTTTGAGTTAATTGCGTGAGTTAACTGTAATTAATCGACAGCCTTAATATATATATAAAAACTAAGAACAACGGTAACAGTGCATTGAGTGAATGCTGGCATAAAGTGTTATTTGTTCCTACACAAAATGTATTGACATTTTAACAAACTTTACATTTTTTTTCTTTTCTGCCCTGAAATATTTATCATGTAGAATATTGGGACAGAAGAAATTTTCAATGAAATGCAATCCAGTGCTATTTGAAGCTTGACACTATCATCTGATGGAACATCTTTCTTTCTGAAAATGACCCTACATGAGAGGGAGGTTGTTTTGCATCCTCTGTGTTACAGTTTTCAGGTCAGAGCTACTGGAACAATGCTCTTACATGGGGCTGATTATTATGCCATCATCCATGCTGAAATAATTGTGTACCTGGGCCATCTGCGTCTTCCTTTTCCAGCACCTTCCTAGGGACAGCTCCAGGGCACTCGCTTGAGGTCAGAATGGACTCCTACTGGGTTGTCCACATATTTGTCTTGTAGGAAAGAACAATCTGTCAATGAATTTCAAAGCTGTTTAACAAAACATCCACTGCGTCTAAATATCACAACATCAAATATCATCCATGTGTACACACCAAACAAATATATCTATGAAATGCAGTAAACATGTCAGTTATAACTATTATAACTGCTAGAATGGCATTTTAATCAGTTTTATTATTTAAAATAAAAAATTAATGATTAATTATGGTGGTCAGTCATCTTCAAACTGGATTAAGATTCTAGAAGCTCCTGAGAGTAATATATGAGTGTTTGTTTCGGATTTACGCATGTTATAACCATTTTTGCCTAGTTTATATTTCTGAAAATCTAGCAGAATGAATGTCATTTTGTAGAATTCAGGGTTTTAAAAAATGGTTTTAGTGTAGTACTATATAAAACAGGTCTTTTTAATTTAATCTTTTTTTAAAGAAATGTTTTCACCCAAGATACTAAAATAAGAACATTATAAACGTATTCAGGGCAAATGTAATAGATTTAGAGTTTAATTGTAATGTTCTGTTAAGAATTTTTAATGAAAACCTGATGACCCAATTATAGAATGAAAGTAGAAAATCAGAACTCAGTATCTGGATTTGAATATAAAAATGCTGAAATGCATAATACATAGGAGTTTGAGATCTATTCTACTTCTTGTCAAGAAGGTACAAAATTATCAAGAATTAACAGAGAGAGCAGACATCAGACCCTGTTAGAGAACTGATCATTCTGTGGAAGAATATAAATTATATTTAAAATCAGAATAATAGTATCACAGAATTTACTCCTAAACAGCCTCGCAGTGCAATGCCAAAGAAGTGATTTTCTTTTGCTCCTGTGTTGTCATCCCATAGTTCTCTATAACATCATTGCCTATAGTGTCACAGGTGTTAGCTTCTGGCCAAGATGCTACTGACTTTCAATCATGGAATCTGCTGGTTTGGGGGAGAGATTTTCGAAAGCAAAAAAAGCAATTAGTCACTTGACTTCTTTGGAAAACCAATGGGAGTTGTGCGCTTAGCTGCTCTTTGTATCTTTGAAAATCTCCTTCTTACAACATAGATTCCTCTAATGCCTACACTTCCCCCCCCCCTTTTCTCTTCCTAAGAGAACAGCTGCAAAGTAAAGACTCTTCGCATAATGTACCAGTTCTGGTACAGCATAGTGATCCACTACTATTTGGTACAGAGATAAAATATTAGTCTTCCTTCAGTAAATGATACTTTGGGTTCTTCTTAGTGGTGGCAAGGAGGGGGTGAGCGTGGCTCTGGTGATGTCCTGATTTGGAGGAGAGGTTATCAAGCTAAGTTCTTAATAAATTTCCCTTCACTTGATGAAAACATGCAGATGTGCTGGTGCTAAAGACTGCAAACTCATTAACAGCATGATATGCATTGATATGCATGATATGCACTGGTTTTTTTGTGGATGGTCCTAAACTCCAAGGCTCAGAAAGGCATTAGTCTTGTGCCCTTCAATAAAAAGGGCTTAGTCTACCTGAGCTGGTCCCAACTTCTGTGCATGGGAGGTTACGGATCAACCCTGTGTTGGCTTTGTGGCATGAGCCATTCTTTGGCAATCCTCCCTTGTTAGTAGTTCTGCTGTTGATCAAACACAGCACCTATAGAGGATTATTTGTGGGATGAAGGATGTTTCCAAGCACAAACAGGCGATGACAGACCTTTTGGAACATGATGTGCAGATGTTTTTAGCTTCCTTTCAAGACTTAAATCCACATGGGCTTGGCTACCCCTTCACCTCTCCAATTGGCACTCACTTATATCCAGCCTCACAGCTTGGTTTGTTCTTATAGTTTTTCCACAGAGAAATGACAGGGGATGGGACTGGAAAGCACCACTCTCAAACTGGATTGTGAACCATAGCATCGTGCACTGGGAATGCAAATGCAAATTAGCTCATGAGCCCATTTAGGAGAAAGCCAAAGGATGAAGTATGATGACATTACTTACAATTGCCCTGAATTCCTTTGTCCAGATCTCTCAGACAAGGTAGCCAATGTTTTCAACCTGGAAACATGAAGAGAACTGATTAAAAACTGATTACAGGCTTTGCTGATGGAGTATGCTAGCTAAACTCAAGGTTATTGGTTGATCTTGTGTAACAGGCCTGAGTTCAGTTACTGTGCTGAAGAGGGTTGGATTTGCAGGGTTTCCTACGACTTATGTTGCTAAACCTAACTCTATTGATCCTCCAAGGATCTGAGTTCCTTCTGAGATATGTTGAGTACCCTCACCTATCGAGACAATTGGGAATTGAGGGCTCTCAGCACTATTTGGTAGGTACTCAGCTTCTTGTAAAATCAGGTTCTTGGGGAAGACTGCTGGTAGAACAAAGATGGAGCCTTACCTCCATCTTCTATTGCCAGTCCCACTAAAATGTGGATCAGAACAGGTAAGACTCCTGACTCCCAAAGAAGATATCGTCACAACTGAACTGCTGCCCCAGAGCCCTTTCCCAGAGGTAGGTAAAAGTCTGAAGAAATTCTTGATGCGTCTTTAAGGGAATGAAAAGACTGATGTTTACTTGCAGATGGGCTAAGTGAACTAAGTGTTTTAAAAATACCCACAGAATTGGGAAGTTCAGTTATCTGATCTTAATCCGAAGTAAAGGTGTAACTGGAGTTTTCCAAAAAAGCAAAATAAATCCCAAATAAAATATTCAAAACTAACAGGTTCAGCCAGACCCTAAGGCACATTTGAATAAAGCCTCATTGTAGCCTGGAAGGAACTCTATTTCCAAAGCTGCAATTGACATAGGCAGCCCAGTGTGACCCTCAATCACAGCGGGATTTACAATTACTGTCTAAAACAAGATTTCAGGGTTACTGATCCAGGCATGTATTGAGTTTCCTACTAAGAAGCTTTGCTAGTATGTTCAGGAGAAGATACTTTGAAACCTAAAATAATTATAGAACATTAATGATAGAGAACTCCATACAGTATTTAGTTCTTGCTCTTTCTTTCCACCAGTTTTACTTACACACACACACACACACACACACACCACACACACACACACACACACTACCCTGCAAGCAATTAAAGCTGGTGAGCTAGTCATAACCCCCACCAATTCAAAAACATTAAGTAAGTTGAGCAATGCAGAAATATCAGTGGCAAAATAAGGATAGTTAAGTGGAAAACATAGTCAATAATTAATCAGCTGAGTAAGATCATACATTTTTAATACATGTTTAGAAGAATCTGTGCATAATGCTGCATTTGTTGCATACCAAAGAATTTGCAAAGATATGAAATGCAGAGCATATTGTGTGCTAACTTCAAATAGTTCAATATGTGAAATCAACGAAAGATCATGTTGATCTTTTATTGCCAGTCCTGCAAGGTATTGTGTACCTTCCTCGAAAGGTGTGGCACCACTCAGCTACCATTGACTTGGATATGATGGCACTCAGGAGAAGAGCGTGGCATCTTTCTGCATTGGAAGCTTACTCACTACTTCCAGATAAACAATGGGTGTGTGAAAAGTTTCTGTTTGCTTTGCACATAATGCAGAAAGGGGGCTCTTTATTTACTGCTACCTTTAACTGACTATAGAAATTATGAGTGCAGGGCTGACCAACAGCTATGCAAAAATAAAACAAGCTTGAAAACGTTCTAGTTTGGCAACAACATGAAATTTCTGCAAAAGACAGATATGCTCAAAAAATTAATTTAGTCAAAACCCCAATTTCCAGTCAAAAACAATTTTGACAGAAAATTTTGAAGTGCTTGAAGTACCTTGTGGAATTAGGGCCACAATTCGTAAAAGAAGAATAATGTAGTGATAGGAAAATCATCAAAGAGTAATGCTATGGTGACAAATGTAAACTGATTTTAAAGGGAATTGTTGGGCTCTGTGCATGGTTCTGCCATAGACTTACATACCCATGAGCAAGTAACTTAATCTCCCTGTGCCTTAGTTTCTCCATCTGTATAAAATGGGGATAATAATATCAACTCTGTAGGGGAATTGTGAGACTTAGTTAATTGCTTATAAAGCAATTAGATCCTCCAATGGAAAGTGGTATTGAAGTGCACAATGTTACTATTGTTTTCAAAGCTAAAGATTGTCCACAACATTTGCTCAGAGTTCATATGACACAAAGTAGTACTCCTACTTACTGACTAATACTCCAGTACCAGTAAGGTTTGGGAACACAGCCCAAGGAACTGTTAGAAGCATAACATTCTGGATACTAGAGAGTGATTTGTTCCCCCTCTTCCTGGGATAGTACACATTGAATTTTGTCAAGCTGATGTGCTTGGTGCTTGCATAGAGAAGGAGAGTATGAATATAGGTGTGAACTACCCCTGCTCTTTGAAACTATCTGTTGGTCATTCCATGGAGCAGCCTTGATGATGACTCAAAGAAAGACCATATGTCCAGACTTCAGGCAGGATGAACAGTAGCTGTGGTAACATTTGCAGTAAAAGGGAGAAGTGTCAAGTGAGGGGAGGGCTACATGGACAGATACAAAAGAGATGATCCAAAATAAAGGGGATGTATGTGTAATAATCCATTGTGGAATGGAATGCCTAGAGGATTTGCCAAAACAAGATTCAACTTTCCAGTAAAAATTACCTTGGATGTTTTTTACTTAAACCATTACGTTAATTACATTGCCACTCTCTATGCTGCTATAATTAATAGTTTTACAATATTTCCATTATAAACTGAGAAAATGAGCACCAAGAAAATAGCAAATAGAAAGTGACTGAAACAAGTGAAGTTTCTGGGACTGGTAATAGAATGCAGAGGTTTTTCTTTTATAACCATAAGAAACCCCAAACCATCCAAAATAGTGAATATTGTAAGCAAAACCTTACAGGATCATTTACTTAGAGCAAACAGTATATTTTTAAAACACTGAGTGGCACAGAATTCTGAGGATGCACCATGATACCACGGCGATGGGCATCTTTATAATAACCTAAACAGCTAGCAAAGAAATCAGGAGGGTAATGAGCAGCGTGGCTGATTAGTCAGAGATTGAACACTGTGGAAGAATGCCTGGAAGAAAGATATGAGAGAGAGAGAGAGAGAGAAAGAACAACTTGGAGTGAGATAAATAGACTGAGTAGAAACAAAGGCAGAAAAAGATCTGTGCTTGTAGGAGAGAGAACGAGGTCCACAGCGGAAAATACAGGGCTTAGAGAGGAGCAGTTAGCCTTGGGCCATGAAACAGCATCAGGAGCTGAGTGAAGAGATGCCTAAATAAGAGGGTGTACAGGAGATAAAAAGAGAAAAGCTGGATAATAGCTATACATGGCGGTCAGTGTCTAGCTGAAATGGTCCAAAGAAAGGAGAGACCCTGATGTTTGGAGAGGAAGACGGGCATGGTGACTCAAGAGATGACAACTGTTTCTGCTGATGAGATACAGTTTGTTTGGTGTTTGTTTGTTAGCAGAATTGTAACAAGGTTTCCCCTCTGTCCCTTAAAAAAGAGAATTTCAATGGGATTAAAGACACATTCCTATTTGCCTTTGCCTCCGATGTCTGTACCTTATCCCTCCTTCAGCATGATTTGCTGCTCTTTTCAGTTCTATTCTCTCCCCCTCAGTGCTGTCCCTTGTCTTGCAGGCAGGTGCTTTCCTGCATAACCTCTGCATTTGTACAATGAGCAGGCTCAAGTACTCTTGTCAAGACACCTTCAAAATGCTTATTCACATTTCCCTTTTTTTGTTTTCTCTTAGGGTTCCAGGCTCAGGTGAAATTCACTCCTATGCATCAGGCTGGCACAAGGCCTATGCATCACTTAAGTCTCAACCACATCCGTACGGGCTTAGTGCTGGCCTGAAGCAGAAGGGGGGATTTCATCCTCAGTACCATTCAGTAGCTCTAAAACCTTTCTTTCTCTCTAGTGTGCATAGTGAAGTAAATTAATTTCAGACACATAACATCATAATGCCCCTTGTCTTCACGTCTTGAACTTGGTTGTAGACCAGTGGTTTCCTGTCAATACACTAAGCTATAAGAGTCATGAATTAAATCTTCCAATCTTTTCTTCTTTGTTTAGTTACAGCAATATCAGTGGGACCTTCAACACTTATTTTAGCCCTTCTATCTGCTGAGTATAAATACCAAAGCAAATTCATTGATAAAGGTGCACTTTCTTACCCTACCTCACACACTGAATCAGTGTTGGTACAAGCACTATACTTCACCTAGTACTACTGGATCACATTGTGATAGGTAAGGAGCTGTGTATTTTTATTGTGGATGAGCACACAACTGTGTAAACACTTGTGTTTCTGTAACTAATACATCAAGAAATTCCCAGTGTTAGTTGGCTGTCAAACTCCTATTTCTACCTGTGTGTGTTTTTAGCTGAATCTCGTATTGCCTTTGGTTGATGTAATATACATTTCAAAAAGAACTCAAAGTTGTTCAAAAATTGGCAGAACTAAAGAAAAAAAGTTGTTCAAAAATTGGCAGAACTAAAGAAACAGTTTGCAAAGGGACTGACACTGCAGTTCTGTATCCAACCATGCTCTAGAGGATCAATAATGGGAGAACGTTTGTATGCTGGGATTCAAGGTCAAGCCAACAATCTCCTGGAGAAAGTAAAAATGAATAATCATTTGATTAATGCATGTAGTGAAGGACCAGAAGATTAAGGGAAGATGTAATTTGGGCACTTTAATTTAGTATCCAAATATCTTTTAACAAGGACAGCACTTTGCCATTTAACTGGATTCCTCCTCACCCCCTTTTCACTATGAAACCATTGTAAATAGCTAATGCTATAAACTAAGAGCTAAAATGAGTATAGTACCACACAGTTATATAAAAATCATGCTTGAAGAACTTCTATAGCTGCTTTTTATAATACAAAACAAGACAATACCCCATATCCTTATCTTCATCAGAACTCTATTTGGCATAGCTGAGGGGGGAAGGTAAAGTTAAGATTTTTCTAGACATGTAAGAAGATAAGGTTGCCACGCAGAAGAGCTTATAATGTACAGGCCCAATTCAGCAAGGAAGCTCAAGCCTTACTTCCTATGGAAATCAATGGGACAACTCAAATGCTCAATATTATGCTCATGTTTAGGTATCTTGCTGAATAAAGGTCTTAATAAACTATATATTCCCAAGCAAAACTCATTGCTAAAACACTGAAGGATGCAAGTGTGTCTGAGCGGGGTCCAGCTAACACTTCAAAAACAATTTCTCACTTACAAAATTTCAAGTCCTTGCAAAAAAATAATAATAATAACAGGTAATTTAGTCTGGCAATGAAAGAGTTCTAGAAATTCCCCTCTGCCTTCATCACTCATTGTCATCCCACCCATTTTATATCTATCCTGAATTATTCCCCCTTGCAGTCTCTTGATTTTGTATATTGGTTATGAAATGTATAGTAACGGTATTGAAATAAATAAAGTCTCAGAATACTTAAGGTGTTGCCTAATTTTTGTACATTTGCACATAGTGTGATGTGCTTGAAGAATATTGTTATGAACAGCAATGGAATGAGTAATCTATTTGATATAGGAAAGAGTGTGTTTGATTATATGATGTTGTAGATTGATGTAAGTGTATGTAGACTCTGAAAGTTTATATTTTTAACTACTATGTGATAATTATACTGCATTGTAATAAGCTAGTTTTATAGCAAGTCAAGTTGTGGTATTTGTTATTGTTATTTTAGAAAAGTATAGAATAGGAAATGTGACTTTATAATCTCCTAGGGGTAGATTCTGTAACCCTTCCTCACATAACTAGTCCCATTAATGTCAAGGGATTCATTTCCAATATATTATAATGCTCACAATAAAGGCAAACACCAGGAAGGAGATACATTTGGTCTGAATATACAGAGTGAAATTCTGTCCAATTGAAGTCAGTGGGACTTTTGCCATTGACTTCAATGGGATCAAGATTTCACCCCCTGTCTGCAGCCTCTGTTCAGAGCAATATCATATTAGAAATGTTATTGCACCATGTAGTATGTGAAACACATATAAAGTATTTATAGAGTGACCAGGGAGATAGCATAACCACTAACAACTGAAGTGATAGTATGCAAGATCTTCAGCTTATGTAAGTTGTCACAGCTCCATTGAACTCTTCTCAGAATCTGGCCCTGTACCTGTAAGTGCTCTTGTCATATTATTTGGAGATACTAAAATTATATGAATATTCATCCTCTCTGCTAGATTTTTTAATTTTTAATCTGGTTAAAAGTATTTTAATATATGTTGCATATTAATTTACCAGTTGGGGATATTTTAAACATAATTTGATTAAATTAACTCTCTTGCTGCTTTACATTTCCTTATTTAACAGCAAATTTAGGTATTTGATGCAAATAGTAAAATAAGAGTTGAACAAAATTGTTCTTGAAAATATAGTACAAAGCTGATACCTTTATATAGAACAACACTCTGTTGTCTTTTTTTGATGATGATTCTAACATATAAATGCAAGTGTTCATCTCTGCTGTTCTATGTAATGTGGCTTAGTTCTAATTGACTGGAAGTTGTGAAAGTCTGGTTTAGAACTGAACATGAAGAGAACAGCTAAATACACAATATGGGAATGCGTTTTAAATTCTCAGCTCTTTTGTTCCCCTCTTAAGAAAATGCATTTAATTCTGAGCTGAACAATGCTGCATTTCTATCATTGCACAAAGGCAATAAGGTAATTGTTTCTTTACTATTTTTTTATTATAGTGTTACAAACTGTACAAAATAGGAAAGACTGTAATATTAGGTGAAACCTAATTTCAGCATGGTTATCGTACACTTTTCATTTCCCTGAGCAAAAAATAAATAAAGTTGTAGACTAAGATTTCAGATGCAGAAGTAGAAGTATGAATGCTTCCCCCTTTCCTTTTATTATTCACTTTATGAATTAGCCCTCGTTTACTTGTTTCGATTGGTGTCGACATATTTTTGAATACTATTAGCATTGCAATCAGACCTGTTCTCAGGTTATTGAATAGTGTGTTGACTTCCGAAATAAATAGATATGCAGTGTGAAGGACGAGCTGTCACTTTGGGAGAGCTTTGCTGATCTAAATTAAAAGGCACTTCTAATTCAAAACTGTAATAGCAGGTGGGTTAGGAAGACAATGGAACCACTCAGCCCTTTTCAGTTTTTGTGAGGTTGTGTTAGGAAATATAGAGAGAGGAGTAACATGACAATATTATGCTACAGTAGAAGTAACAGTATTAAATTATGCTTAAGTAACCATATCACTTTGATGCACTTCAGATATTTCCTTTAGTCCCTAATGGAACTTTACTTTTACATAGAATATAGCTTTACGATACTGATCCTAAGGAGTGAAGGATTCCTTCAATTCCTGTTCAAGGCAATGGAAGTTCTTGGTGTTCAGCATGCCTTAAATCCAACCTCTGCTCCATCATCTTCATTACAATTAATTATGGGCCCAGTCCAAAGCCTACTGAAGACCATGGAAAGTTTCCCATTGACTTTAATAGATTTTGGATCAGGTCCTAAGGGCCTGATTCTGATCTCAGGAACACCAGTTTTACCGTTATGTAAACACCAGTTTTATTATTATTAATGGCTTCAATAGTCGCTCCTAATTTACACCAGTGTATGTGTGTGATCTGAATCAATCTCACTGATAATGAGAAAAGCATCTTTATCTATGAGGCAACATAAATAAATAAAGACATAAATAAAGTTAAGAGTTTGTATTCTTGTGTATTAACTGCAATGTTATCTGTCAAGTGTTTGTTGTAATTGCTGTGAATGGGTATTTGTGTGGCACTGATATATGAAATATCATACTAAGGACAGTTTTGCAAATAGCTACACTTCTTCATCAGTGTTTCTAGTTACATATTTTTTCCAAAAAATAAGTTCACTGAAAATAATTACAGAAAGTTAAACTAAGAGCAAAAATAACCTATGGTTTCTCTAATTTGAATAGCTACCAGCTATCTGAGCCTGTTTTTTTTTCCTTTTTTATTCTGGTCCTCTAAGGGTTAACAACTGAGGCCTGTCTATAGCTCATTTCTATAGTAACAGCAAGACTGAGACTTTTTTATGGGCACCTAATAATTAGAAAGTGCTAGAAGGTATAACAATATAATGAATCAAAACTGATAGACTTGTGGGTTTCCATAGAAACATGTATAATTATGATAATCGGTCCCTGGCGTACCCTCAGAATCGTATACATTCAGTTAAATGCAATAAACATTAGGCACTATTTAGTGAGCTGTGATGCAGATTAACAGTGTGAGATACAGGGAAGCTATGAATAAAATTGCTGTACAGTTTATCTCAAACTAATTTCCCAGATTGCTTTAATAGGCATGCTATGTGGATGTGAAGAATTGAAAGTGTATTTTGTTAGTGGTAAAGCTAACAAAGATAATATTTCATAAAGTGGCTGACTGATTGTTAATTTCAATGCAGATCAAAATTTACTGCAGCACGTTATTACATGCGGAATCACAGAACCCACAAAGCAAATGACATGGTGGGGTTCAACTGATTTATTTTGAAAATTATAAAGCATTCTTGTTTCCAATTTTACACCCTTCTTACCGGTTATTATTATTTTTTGTTTTGTTTATCTTGCTCTTATTTTAGCAACACACTCCACAACATTGATGATAACAGGGCCTAACACTAATGCCAGATTATCTAGGGCAAAGCAAAGGTCTGGCAATTTGGCATATGACTATTCAGAAGTACAGGATCTCCCTTTCAGTTTTTGAGGTGACCTATGTTTGTATTTTTAATAGCTTATGGATAAAAAGGATCTAAAATTCTGTGATTGCTGGTAATTTTAGGTATATGAGCTGGAATGCAGGTCCCCAACACAGCTCTCAAACAATAAGCTGTCCATAAAGGATAGAGATCTGTGGGAAAAAACATATTGGGGTGGGGGATGGAGCCTGGAGGTCACAAGTTCTGGATGAGGTGATCCATTTAATCATACTTTAATCAATCACAGTGAAATTCACTCGCATGCAGAGTATAGCACTTTAAATTCTACTTAATCCATTATTTTGAAAATGTAAGTGGACTTAACTGAGGCATTGGTCTTGCGCTGGCCTTCTGCACCAAGGTGAGTGTCACACCTAGTGTGCATTTTATCTTTGGGTGGTGGGGAAAGGGGTGTCTTTTTGCTCATCTACTCCTCCAAATCAGTTTCTCCCTTTTTCATTCTCTAGCTACTGGGATAGAGGAGACCTGCCATTCTCTCTCTATCTTGGCTCCTAGAAGCAAGAACCTTCTTCTGATCAAAGTTAGAATAAATTCAAGAGGCTTCTGTGCAGTTCTGAGCAGTTCTTCCTTTCTTTCTCCTGTCCCTGAGGGGAAAGCGTTTGTCCATTTTTCTTCTCTTCTCACCTTCATGCTGGGGTGAACTAGGAAATTCCTGCACAGCCAGGTCTGGCTGATCATCATTCCCCAAGCAGCCTGGGAAGCTTGCTTCTTACTGCTGTTCTTCTGAAGTCCAGGCAGAGTGAATGGAGCACAGATTAGCACACTTTCACAGCAGACCAGGTAAGTGTGAGGGATTCTTACCCTGCTGGTAGGACAAAGTATCTGCATGGCACACGTTCATTTGTCACTCAGGCATTCATAAATGGACATTTCCAATGTGTAAACATTTCAGCCTTCAGCACTTCCTATGTGTTGCCCTTTTAGAAAAGAGTGACTTCCAGCTGAGACAAAGCCCCCTTGCTGGTTTGGTCAGGTCTTGAATCTGTTTTGACTCACTGGAGGAATTCTACTAGCAGGTTATGCTTCCAGGTGACCAGACTTCAATCCCATGTGCAGCTCCCAAAAGGGGAGGGAAATCAAAGTATCCAAAAAGCAACATCCAGACAGGTTTAGCTTAGCAAGACAGATGGTGCCTTTTGGTTCACCTGATATATCTGCTGCCTTCATGATAAGTGTCAGGGTTGTTGTTTCAGGTGCAGTAATTTACCAGAAAATATACCTGAAAGCATCCATTTAAAAAAAAAAAGACCTCAGCCTAATTTTGTGCCTGCAGTTTGCATCTGCATTATAATAAACTGTGGGCATAAACTGATAGAATTTAGATGAGCAGCTACCTGATTTGACAACTTCTTCTCTTATGCTGTAAGCTCTTTGGGGCAGCCACTGTGTCTTTGTATCTTTGTGCAGTGCCATGCACATCTGGATCATTATCCAGATTAGGACTTCTGGGTGTTACTGCAATAGAAATAATATTAGGCACCTCCAGTGTCATATCTGCTTTCCTCAATTGACTATATCTTCAGAATAGAACCCTCAATTGATTTCACTCTCAAAATCAGAGGGACGCTGTTTTTGAAAATGTGGTCCATCAGACCCAGCCACTGGGTGAGGGATTCCATTTAATGATTAAGACATCACCATAATACCCTTCAGTTGTGTTTCTGCTAGTTCTATGATAAAGTGGGTCTCCTGGGGGAAATTTCTATCACTTCCTGAATTAAGATTTATTTTCAAACCCCCATACACAGCAATTCTTGACTTTTACCTCTCACCTGTTGCTAGATTTCTTTGTACGGGCAAACATCTTGTTCCCCTGTGATTTCTTTTGTCATGGCAGAGTGAACTCTTTCTCATTTTCCACCAAATGCATCTGATGAAGTGAGCTGTAGCTCACAAAAGCTTATGCTCAAATAAATTTGTTAGTCTCTAAGGTACCACAAGTACTCCTTTTCTCTTTCTCATAGGCTCACTCAAAAAGTTCATAGCTATATTTTTATCTTGCTTCTTTGTGAGTCAGAGCTCCCTACAGCTCCACATCGTATTCTTCTTTCCCATGTTGCTACAGTTGATTACCTCGGTATGTGAGCATTTCTAAGCAGCAGCTGCTGATCATATATGCAGAGTTATTGACTTAAATTTCCATTGCTTGAGAAATTCTGACTACAACCGCTTTTATAATATGATTGTTCAAATGCTAGATATAAGAACATTTCAAATATTAAAAACTAATAGAACTTTGTTGTGCAATAGAAAAATCAGGATATGAACATACTGTATCTTAATGTTTGTGAAGTGTGGTAATTATCACTATTGATCATTTTATTCATTAATTATCTGTGGTTACAATTTATTTCAGGCATCCACAGACCTTACAGCGGCAAAAGAGATTCCAAGCTAGTAAATGGTGAATATTTTTGTGTTTAAAAATTAAAAACAAAAACCATTTCTCCTCCAGGGATTAATTTCTCCCATATTTATATCCAGGAAATGAGATCCAGATATCTCAATGGGATATTAGAAACACAACCTTATTTTTCACAATATTTTATTAAACTGAAAATAGTGTCACCCAGCCTGAGTGCCATGAGTTCAGTTGTCTTAGTTTCCAGTAGCTTTGATAAAATAATAATAACTGCTGTGACAGGGTCGGGCCAGATGGCTATAGGAGAGTAATAGAAAGCAGATATATTAGCCCCAGGCTAAGTAGGTCCCTTTTCCCTGGGTAAGGTAACAGGGAAGGTTCCAGAACAATCAGGAACCTTCTGGAGACAATTAAGACAGGCTGATTAGAAACCTGAAGCCAATCAAGAAGCTGCTAGAATCAATTAAGGCAGGCTAATCAGGGCACCTGGGTTTTAAAAAGGAGCTCACTTCAGTTTGTGGTGTGCGTGTGAGGAGCTGGGAGCAAGAGGAGCAGAGAGTGAGAATGTGAACCGTTAGAGGACTGAGGTATACAAGCATTATCAGACACCAGGAGGAAGGTCCTAGGGTGAGGATAAAGAAGGTGTTGGGAGAAGGCCATGGGGAAGTAGCCCAGGGTGTTGTAGCTGTCGCACAGCTGTTCCAGGAGGCACTCTAGACAGCTGCATTCCACAGGGCCCTGGGCTGGAACCCGGAGTAGAGGGCGGGCCCGGGTTCCCCCCAAATCCTCCCAACTCCTCGTCAGACACAGGAGGAGTCGACCTGGACTGTGAATTCAGAAAAAGGCCAAGCTGAGGGCTACCATGAAGTTCCAAGGCGAGCAAATCCGCCAATAAGCGCAAGACCCACCAAGGTAGAGCAGGAACTTTGTCACACTGGCACTAGCTGGCCAACTTGTTGTCAATGTGGCACAAAAGCCAATGAGTGAATGAATTTGGTGACTGAACTAACCTCAAGCTTTCACTGCAGTACGAAGGTTGCTTTTTAAATTCAAGAGAAGGTGACATGCTATCAGGCTGGTTACCTGCAGTGACAGTGTGTTGTATGTATACAGAAGAGATAGAAGACTTTAAAAATGTTTGAATCCTTGCTGCTTTTATATACTGCCTGCAGGGGCAGAGTGACCTTTTGCTGCTTTTATTACTGCTTATGGCTGAGCTTTTGATTGCCTTTAAGAGGTCTCTCATTGGCTTTAGGAGGCAGTTGGTCCCATTTATTTAGTTTGCCTACATCCAACTGTTTATTGGAACCTTTCCTTTGCTTTGGGGGTTTTTAGCGTGAGGATGGGGCTGCTTTCCTAAGTCCATATTTAGCCCATGGTTGTTAAAGACTTCTTTGATTTGTAAGTTTGAGTATGAAATTCAAGTGAGCATGAGAAACTGACTCTCTTTTCCTAGCTCAGCCTGTATAGGAGGTGGGTTGAGGTGGCTAATATTGTGAATCATGCTGAGAGAGACAGCAATGAATTAATTGTTTTCTAAATCACCAGCTGGAATAGCTATTCCTGAAAGTCTTAAAAGCTACTCAGAAAACTGACAGCTGATTTTCATCTGACTGGAAAGCAGGGCATTATGGATGGCTGCAACATGTTCTGGATAAAAACTTGCAATGGGTGGTTTGCAGGAAGTGTTACAGGAAAGAGTGGGATATGTGAAAGTAGTGTCATTGTGATTGTTGGCGAGACCTCTAGAAGAAACAGCATACATATGGGGTGCCTTGCAGAGAGATTAAAGAGTCTGGGTGCGTGTGGTTGGAATGGTGAGCACAAAGGCAGACAGACAAATAGGGTCCTGAAAACAAGTTAAATTGCTATGTTAAATTCCTGGAGAAACTGTAGGAATTGCAGTATTAGTGCACAAGTATCCAATGTATACTTCCATATGCATGTGTTCACTCATGCACACACAAAATAGAGTACATTAATAATTTATTCCTGTTGCTATCTTTGAAATTATACTAAAGTAGCACCATTTTACTATTCAAATAGTATCTATACTGCTATCATCACAGATTATAATACAGTCGTACCATTTTATCAGTTAACCATTTTAATTGATACTTTAAGGATTTTTAGAATAATTTATTTGTAAAATCCATTGTATTTTTTAAGATGTCATTTCCCCCCCTGCATTCTCATGCTGACCAATTAGTTTGTTTTGGCATGTTGTAAAAGCAGGCATTTTTAATCCAGAGAGGGCCTCAGATTTATTCATTTAAAAATATTTTGCCTAATTATAAATCATTATAATGATAGTTTAAAAAATATATGTGAATCTTTCATAGTTCAAATCAAAAGTTATACTAATTGTATTATGAGAATTATGCAAAAGAAGAAACTCAGTATAAAATTACCATGGTAAATTTAGACTTTGTATTTAAAAAAAAACACACTCTGTGGTTGAACTGTAATTATTGTAATATTGTAGTAAATATACAGATAATAACTTGCAGCTATTATTCAACATAATTACTATAGTCTTACTATTATTAGGATCAATTTACTATAGTTTTAATAAACTGCAGAATAATTAGTGGTTTACAATAATAACTGTAGTTCAGTTATAATTTTATGACAAGATCTAGAGCTTTATTATACAGTAATATATATTCTGGGATGCAATTTATAAAGGGAAGTATCATTAAAAATAAAACTTAGAAAAGTGATTTAATGTAAGGTTTTATCATTTTTGGTATGGTATAGTTGTATACAACAAGAATAAATACAAATTTAAGTAAACAGCTTTACAATAAAAAATAAATAAAATCTATTGATTTAATTCCTTCTGACAAAAGATGAACTGAAAACACAAGAACTAAGACTTTCTTCCCAAGCTAATGGCTCATTATGGTCACCTCACCACTCCCTCACACATACAAAATTCTCAAGGTGCATATTTAGTACAGTACATATTATTTCCATACTGAACACAGAGTTCAGTAGTTCAAATGTTAGCTCCTTGGGGTAGTAACTTGCCTTCCAATGTGTTTGTAATATGCTTGATATACTTATGGCATGCTAAGTAATACATAAACAGTAATAAAAGTAGAGGGGAAGATGTTTATCCAGATTTTTCACTTTTTTTCCAGTCATCTGTGGAATGTTATATAAAAGTTGTGTCTACACCCATGAAAAACCTGGGCACAAAATCTCCCCTACAAAGGAAAATAATCATATTGCGGATGGATTTCAATTCAGGTTGAAGTTGGGGTAAGGATTTGTATAGGTTTTGGGACATCTGCACAGAGCACCAGTGCTTTTACAGTACATCCAGATTTCTTTCCAAAATGTCAGCTTGGCTTCTGAAGGAATCATTCTGTTAATCATAAACTCATAGGACTGGATGAATCATGCTGTTAATCATAGGATCGTAGGACCTCGAGAGGTCACCTAGTCCAGTCTCCTGCACTCATGGCAGAACTAAGTATTATATAGACCATCCCTGACAGGTGTTTGTCTAACCTGCTCTTAAAAATCTCCAATGCTGAAGATTCCACAACCTCCCTAGACAATTTATTCCAGTGCATCCTCATTGACCAATGCCTCAGACTCTCTTTTCATAATGGTTCACCAAGTGATGGAGGAATACATGTAAGATCACTTCAATCAGACTGAAACCATCTAACTCATGGGGTCATTCCAAATCGCACAGTGAGGCAAGCTGTATACATCCCTACATGGACAGGGACATTTGCCCTTATGTCAACCCATCAATCTTGAACCTGGTGGTGTATCTGTAGGATAAGTAATTGTATTTCTCCAATAATAATTAGGAGAATGGGGAGAGATGCCATGGAAATTGACCGTCCCCATGCTGCATGCCTAGACCCACTTGATGTGCTTCCTCTGTGTTATGGCAGAGGACATTACCACTGGGCCTTAATCTTTTAATAACATCTGTAACTTTATGAAACCTATTGGGCTCTAAGATTTCTAAGATATCTCCACAAGTTACTCTTAGAGTGTGGAGCATGGCTTCACACTGAAAAGAACTTTAAAAAATAATTCTAGGTCAATTTTCTGCATGTGAACATTGTGAAGTAATAGCACTGGTTAGAGACAGGTGTAGTCTGGGCAGATGCTTTTCAAGTGTCTTTGAGGCCATGGTTGAGCCACTAATGAACTTCTATCCACCCTGGGGATTCTCTTGAACAGAAAATGACACTTGTACTAAGGTATGAGGTGGTTCCATATTGTGGGCAAATGGAGACTAAGCTGATGTAAATCAGTGTCGCTCCATTGATGATGGTGGGGTTACTCGGATTTACAAAAACTATAGTGTCACCATCAAGTTCATTTTTAATAATACAGTTCCTTTCTCCAAAGGATTTGAACCTGGGTTCCAGAATTGCACAAAACTGCTGTGGCACTTGGCCTCCATAGAATCCTTCCTCGAACGTTACAAAAGACCCTTCAAAGGGGAAACAAAACAATATTAAGGATTTCTCTGAATACACTGTCTAGCTATGTTTGTATTTCCCTGCAGTACTTAATTCAATGCAAGATATTAATTAGTTAGGATTAGCTGAACCTCAACCAAGTTGGTTCATCATCCTCTGTGCGTAACTTATGGGTCAGTTTTTGTCGTAGTTGTAAATATAGATCTAGAAATAGATAAAATCATGGGATTTACAAAGAAAATTCTTCAAAGCTGCCTTCCGCTAGTACTTCATTTAAAGCACAGCTGCAAGTTCCAGACATCTATGTATGGAAAAATAGAAGGGGCAGAAATGAAAAGAAAGATGAATTGGAATGAAAGGGAGGAGAGAACTGAACTGAGCAGAGGCAAAGAGATGGATGAGTCAGATTTTTTTTCCCAAATTTGCTCTCATGTCCCTTTTCCCCCTTCCACTCAACTAGCCCAAACTGAAAGAGAAGATTGAAGCAAGCCCTGTGAAATCCTAGCATTAAATACATTTGAAAGTTTGAAACTAACCTCTTTGTGAGGTTTAATATCTCTATTTTAATATGGTGCCAAGTCAGGGCATTCAGTATCTATCCAGCCTTTTAGGCATATGTCATCATGTGCTCCACAGATTCTCATGCCAATGCCTTTACAAAGCACTAAATTCCTGAATACAGAGAGGCTTGGCATAAGAGCTCAAACAACTCTCTGCAGAACCTTGAAAATGCAGCTAGTTTATTTATTTTTAATTTACTACATAGTTCTACTCTTAGCAATAGTTATTGGAGAAATGCCATCTTACTCAACAGATATATGCTCCTTGTGAGCATAGAGAATCATTTCTGCTTTCTACAGTGACAGAAATAGCATTTACTATTTACTTTCTTCTGGTACTTTCTTCTTCTTCTTTTCTCTGGAGAGCCAACACAGCTATGAGTGTTGAGTATGAACTAGATTTGCTCTGTTTTGTGTACAGTCAACAACAATCCAAGTTCTAGTCTAAATTCTGTCCTCACTCCATAATTGCAGAGAGGGGGATTAGTTAAAACCATTCTTCTCCACCGAACACAATGAGATTGCACAGATGTAATTTAGGGCTTGTTCTGAAGACAATGGAGCTGCAGAAAGAGCTGAATTTGGCATACAGATTCATTATTGGTGATCATGCATGAAAAGGAAAGATTTCAGCTTGAATTCAGTGACTGCAAGTTTGCAGCACTAGCAAATTCTTCTTTCTTTTCCTATAAACTGAGTAAATTTTGATTTAAAATGGTTGTGATTCAATAAATCTGGACCTACACAGTACCATTTTTAGAGTAATTTCTAGGCTAAGTGTGCATTTGAGAGTGATAAACTCAGGTAAAAGGAGAAATACTTTCATCCTTTACAAATGAATCATTTTGACTCGCTCATAAAAACAAGACCTGCCTGTTTCCTATGTATGTCAACTGCATTTGCACTGTGTTCTCTATGTTAATAGTGTGCAGGGTACAGTGCTGGGTATACAGGGTACAGGTATAACATTTTCCATAGTCTTTAAGCTAAATTCCACTGTGTTTTTTTTCTTTTACAGTTATAGAAAGAATTAAATCTTTGCATTAACTTTATAGAAAAATAATTTCTCCAAAAATTCAGCTGCACCAGCAGTTTACAATGTGCTCTCAAGGGATCTCAAGCCAATAGCTGACTTCTGGGAAAATAACTTCAGTTTAATTTTCAATATTCTATAACAGAGCCCAATTAACCTTTTATTTTGGTCATTTTGAGTTACGATTGATATTTGAATTTGTCACAAGTCAGTGTTTAATTCAGTGTTATGCTGGGAGTTAGGTGAAACCCCATTGAAGCTACTTGGTCCGACAGCCACCCTTCATTCAAATGTCAGAAACAGGTAAGCTCCTTTTGGAGTAACATAGCTGAAACAAGAGGAGCCTCAACCCAAAACACCAGACACATGTTAGGCCAGATAGGAGTTGAGCTGGGGTGAGCTATGTGAGTGGTTTCACTGTGGGTTGGATGCAGACTCAGGCGCTGGATATTGTTTTGATGGAGCTGTGTGTGAGCAGACACAACCAGAAACAGCACAGAAGCAGACAAAGAAGACAACAAGGAAGGCCCAGAGACAGCTAGATGTAGTATGACCTTGAAAGAAAGCCAACAGAGGGAGCTTTGTAGGGAAAGTTCTGGTTGGAAAACAGGGCTTGGAATACGGAGCAAAGAAACTGCCTCCTATTGTTTAATACCTACTATGTTCAGAGAAACTGGACTTTATGTATATTCTTTGTAAATAAGCAGGATTGCATCTAAGAAATACCTAACTACATCATCAGTTCCCCCCTTCTAATGCAAACAACAATATATCAGCGTACCCAAGTCCCCAAATATTGGCTAACTGCTCAGAACAATGAAGTGGTACGCTGATATATTTTTAAGCCATTTCATCATATGAAAACTAATTATGTGGAAGTTTTAAGGATTACTTAGCAAAGAGATCAACATTGTATTAAAGGAATTTGCCATGCTAATTTTCACCCATGGCTTTTCAATCTAAATACTGGACAATGTCTCAAATTGGAAAAGTATCTCCGAAAACAGTTTTGAGACATGCATGTGACATTTGTTTTAACTGAAAACTTGGACAAAGAGACTACAAAGGAGAGAACTTTCCACAAGAAAGGGTTGATCCTGCTTTACTATACATACATAAACCAGGAGTGAAAGTAAGCCAGTATGGGCCAGTACGGCATATTGATAAAAAGTGGCTTCCAGTACCAGCCCGTACCCAGCTGACTTTAAAGCACTGCCATGGCAGCGCTTTAATGTCATTGCTCCTTTTGCCCCCCCTCCAGCTGCCAACAGGGGCGAGGGCAAAAGAAGCAGCTGCCCTGGGGCCAGTGATTTAAAAGGGCCCAGAAGCCCAGGCCCTTTAAATTGCCGCTGGAGCCCCGGACGGCATGGGCCAGGCAGCGCAGATGGGCTGGCTGGGGGATGCTGACCCCCAGCCCTGTCCCTTCTGCCCGAAGCCCCACCCCTTCCAAGGGCCGAAGCAGGCCCCTGTACCAGTAAGTCTTCCACTTTACTTTCGCCCTGACATAAATACATACATCAGCATCAAGAACGATAGTTATTACAAGATGGTCTTGTGGGTAAGGCGTTGATTTGAAACTCAGGAGCTCTTTTCTCACCTTTGCTAGATATTTGCTCTGTGACCTTGGGCTTGTTATTAAGGGCTCCATCCTGCACCCATTGAAGTTAATGACAAAACTCCCATTAATACTATGGTACAGGATCAAACCTCAGCTTCCTCTTATACTTTTACACATCAACACTCATAATTGCCCAATTTTTATGCAAACTCAAAGGAATACTAGAATAATACTATAACATAAGATAGCAAAATGTCCCACATATCTATTAAGGAGGTGTTTGATCTTCTGGTTACAGAGTCCAGTGTTTTGAAGGGTTTTTGTTTCCACAATATGGGCTTAATCCTACTGTGCTGAGCACTCTGGCCCTGATCTAACTAAGCACTGTCATGTGCTCAAAATTAAGCACATGCTTAAGTTCTTTACTCAATCAAGGCTAGCATGCTCAGAACCTTGGAAGCTTGAGTCCTATGCTAGCAAGTGCCAAAGATGCTGGAACTTTGGACTACTCCCCTGTAAGGATTCTTTGAAAGAACCCTCCAGCTAGCAAAACAGATTTTGGCTTTGTGACGCAAACAGAATATAATTCAAGTTAAATCAGTAGTTCATGAGCATTACATTGTGTTATGCGTCCAACCTGTAATTAGCTCAGACAATAGAGAATTCAAAACACAAGAACCCCAGTCAACAAAAGCTATTTACAGCAACAACACAAGGAAATTCTGCTGAAGTCAGATCTCATGTACTGACAGTGATATTGACACTTCACAATAGCAGTATTTTTCCACATTTCAGCTCATGAATTCTCATTGTGAGACATTAAGGAGACACCAGGGAAATTTTATTAATCTGTTGGTAGAAGGTGCATATTTAAAGAAATGAAAAAGAAGCTCTGATACCAGGAGAAGAATTTAAAAAAAATATACCATTGTCTTGGAATCTGGTAAAGAGAAACCTGAAAATGATAAGGATGATGGATCTTAGAGAGAACCTTACCTGATAAGGCATAGAGATTGAGGGTAGGGCAGATGGACCACTTTTTTTTTTACACTGTTGCGTATACTATAGGTGAAATCCTGAGCCCCATTGATGTCAACAGCAAAAAAACAAACAAAAACAAAAAAAACCCTGTTGATGTCAATGTGTCCAGGATTTCATCCTATTTCTTCATAGATATAAAGATGTTTGTTGCAATTCATACTCCTTTTATAGAGGAAATGGTATCAAAATCATTTCAGGAAGGTGTACTGGAGAGACTGGATCACTCAGGGAATTAATAATGAACTAGAGAATGTTTTACTTCTCTGTGACAAGTTTTATATTTGGCCCAGATCAGTGGTGACTAAAAGTTGTTACCAGCAATGGCTGCTTACTAACCTATATCAAATGTGCTGATAGAGTCAATATATATACAGTATAGAAAAAGTTTTGTACTCATAACTGTCATTAATGGGGAACCTTCCTGACAGTATCAGCTGAGAGGCCAAGGACTGAATGGACCTGGAGACTGGATTGCTCTTTCACAGCCTATTCAGTTGTTATCCTCACATCCCGTTCCTTTAGGTCATTGTTGAAACTAATTGACTGATCAGTGTGGGGACACTTCAGCTGACCGTATACAGCAGAGATAGCAGCAGTGCAATACATACACCTGCACTTTAGCTGTTTGATGGATAAGAGGGAAGTGCTGTTAATGGGCATGTTATGCTAACACCAAATTAATAATAAATAAATAAAAGAAGGGCTTGCTGAAAATCAGGGATGCTTAACAGTAGTAAAATGGGTAATTTTGCCATTTGAAAGGGTATAATGCTAGATCTGTTTTACTAGCATTGACAAGGAGATAACTATGCTATAGATAAAAAACTTAGTTCTTTTCATAGAACCAATTCTAATTCAAATATCTGTACTTATATAAAGAAGTCATTGTTGCTTTTCTTAATGAAACCTACTAAAACACAGCTATATTGAAACTAGGATAGAAAGTGTTTAGCAGTTGTATTATTTCCCACCAGTCATACTTTAAAGGAATGTGTTTTTCTTGTCAGCAATGTTGAAATTAAAATTTTGGGAAGTGCAATGTGATGAGATCCATTACAGAATTGCTATTCCTTTGCTTAAATAGATGTAACAAAAGGGTGTATGCCAAGAAGAAAATCAATCTTGTTCCAGAAACTTTATTATATTAATCTACTGTAGCACTGTAAGGTCTCATTGTGTGGGTAGGAGAAAGAGGAGATTTCCCAACCAAGGGAGACCTGGGTCCCTGTGGGAGGAAGGTGAGGGGAATGATCAAGGTCTAGAATTGGGACTCTGTCAGGGTTTGAGGGGTAATGGAATTTGCCCTTCCCTCAGCAAATAACTGATTCGGTGCCACCACATAGATACCAAGGCCAAATCATCTTGTGATCATCTGGTCTGACTTCCTGTATAACACAGGCCATAGGAGATAATTTCTAAAGCATTTTTTTTAGAAAAAATATCTAAACTTAAAAATTGCCAGTGATGAAGAATCTACCATGAGCCTTGGTAAATTGTTCCAATGTTAATTCCTCTCACTATTAAAACTGTAAGCCTTATTTCTAGTCTGAATTTGTTTAGCTTCAACTTCCAGCCATTGAATCGTGTTATACCTTTCTCTGCTCAATTGAAGAACACATTATCAAATATTTTTCCTCCAAGTGGGCACTTATGGACTATGATCAAGTCACCCATCAACCTTCTCTTTGTTAAGCTAAATAGATTGAGCTCCTTGAGTCTATCACTAAAAGGCATGTTTTCCAATCCTTTAATCATTCTCATGGCTCTTCTATGAACGGTCTCCGGTTTTTCAACATCTTTCTTGAATTGTGGACACCAGAAACACAACATTTCAGCAGTGGTCACATCAGTGCCAAACACAGAAGTAAAATAACCTCTCTACTCCTACTTGACATTCCTCTGTTTATTCATCCAAAAACTGCATTAGCCCTTTTGGCCAAAAAGGGAGCTCATGTTCAGGTAATTATCTATCACAACCGCCAAATATTTCAGAGTCACTGCTCCCCCAGATAGATTCCCCTATCCTGTAAGTATGGCCTACATTCTTTTTTCCTAGGTGTATATGTTTACATTTAGCCGTATTAAAATGCGTATTGTTTGCTTGCATAGAGCTTACCGACCAATCCAGATAATTCTATCAGTGACCTGCCTCTTCATTACTTATTACTTCCACAATTTTTGTGTCATCTGCAAACTTTATTAATGATCATTTTATATTTTCTTACAAGTAGGTCATTCGTAAATGTTAAATAGTGCAGTCCAAGAACTGATCCTTGCGGGATCCCACTAAAAACATACCGTCTCGATGATTCCTCTTTTACAGTTTACATTTTGAGACCTATCAGTTAAATAGCTTTTAATCCATTTAGTGTATGCCATGTTAATTTTGAGTTAATTTTATGTCTTGTCATATTGATTGAAGAAAAGAAAAAGGTTGATCCTAAAACAAGGATATTTGAAAAGATTGAGGACGTATATGTTAAAAAAAATAGTACTCTAGATCACTTATTTTTGAAGCTGTTGTAAAACACAAAGTTGGAAAAAAGTATTTTAAAACATAACAGAGTCTGATGATGTTGCTTCTCAGCCACAGAGTTGCTAATTATTGCAAAGAGCTTAACTAATGATCCAAAAGGGTCCTGATGCAAAGAACTTTGAACTCAGTGGAAAAATTCCCATTTATGTCAATGGATTTTGGACTAGGTCCATGTGGAGAAGGTCCCTGAGCTACAAAGTTCGTATCTGGACCCGAATTTCTCCATTGTCTGGTTTGTGTTCAGATCTTCAGAGTTTTGGTTTGGTCTTTACAGAGGGAGAGGCTAGGCAAAAGGTTTGTATCTGGACTTCCTTAAATTCCAGGTATGTGGTGTTTTAAAAATGTTATTTATTTAGGCCTCCTTCTATAATAATTTGAGACCAAATTTAAATGCAAAGTCTATGTGGGTAGTTTGACTAAAGATATACAGTACTAATTCTGTATGAAGAACTCTTTGGGTTTTGTTTAAGATGATGGGAACAAATGTTTATGGCAAATTTCTAGCTTCTTAAAAACAGATAGACAAAAGGCCCAGGAGTTTCAAAAATAGCCTAAAGTTAGGCTTCTAAATTCTAAATACTAAGGCCCCACCCAGTCCTGGAAACATGTACACATGTGTGTAACTCTAAGCACATGAGCAGTCCTACTGAAGTCAATGGGACCGCTCACATGCTTAAAGTTAGGTAGGTGCATGCATGTTTGCAGTACCGGAGTCTTAACACCTAAATGTGGGGCCATATTTTCCAAAAAATCTGAACCTCCTGTTGACTTCAATAAGAGCTGTTATGTGCTCAGTATTTTTGAAAATCAAAAGTCACATTTTTAGCAGTCTAAATATGGATTTAAAACTTTAGGTTCATATTTCTGAAAATCTGACTCTTGCTTTGTGTATGTGCAGCACCTAGGTCAACGGGTCTCCAATCTCAGTTAATGCCTTTAAGCAGTACTGTATTATTTTTAATCACCTTTCAACTCTGGTTCCTCTTGTTTCCCATGCCTGACTTTATTTATTATTGTAGCTATATGCTTTCTTTGTTTAGAATGGCATTTAGTCAAATCTTGAATTCAGTTATGCTTCTTGTCCAGTGGGCTTTTATAAACAACTTTCCTTACCCTTTTTTATTCCTAATTTTCTAATAGCAACATTGGATGGTCTCATTTTTGCATTCTTTGCAAGTGCAATTAGCTTGTTTTCCCCACAGATCATTTATTTTTCACTTTTCTGCAATCTGATTTTGCATTCTACTGTTGTTTTGCGTATTGTGGGATGAATATGTTTCAGATGCATTTGTTCCTTTTCTGAAAAATCCTGGACAGTATGGTGCAATGCCCTCAGCAGATGTATTAAAGCCTTATCTGACCATAATTCTCGCTTCTATTTGCAATATATTTCTCTAAGAATGCAACTCAGTATCTTGTTTGTCTTCGCTGCAGCTTCACATTGGGTTCAGGGCTGCAAGGATATTATTTTGCAATAACTCCCAAATCTCTTTTCCGATCATTATGCCTCAGCACCTTTCCAGTAAGCAGATATTTCCTCTTTTTTATTCTTTGCTTTAAAGCTCATTATTTTGCATTTATCCGTATTGAACCATATTTGCCATCTGTTAGCCAAGCCACTTTAATGTTCTAAGTCCTCCTATATTGGACTGCAGTGTTTCTCATTATTTACTCTTCTTCTCAATTCAATATAATCTGCAAATATTGAAGGGTGAAGATATGGTAAGTGCTAGCTGGTCTTGTTTGTATTTTTGAATAGATATAGGATGAGTTGGGATACCAGTGCAGAAAAATAATGAAAGAGAATAATCATGATATTGAGAATGGTCCACTCCTGTCCATATATATCCATACAGTTCATAATGCATCCTTCCATGCAGAACTGGGTCCAGTCTCAATATCAGGCTCTATACCCTTAATCAATAGATTATTTGGAAGAAGATTTTGCCAATATGTAAAGGTCATATGACAATAAAGGTCTGTGTAACGTTGAAAGTGATTTATTGAGAGTCTCATGTAATGAACATACAACATTCCCACAGGACGTATAGAGAGAGATCCTATCTGTTTTATAGCCCCAAGGAAGTCAAATTCACAAATTTGTTTGAAGTGGAAAAATTGCTATTTTTAACTATGAAGTGGGAAGTTTGTTTTGTTTGTTACTTACCGAATTCTGTCCAGGTACAAATTGTGGGTATTGGCAAATTGGCTCCAGAAGAAAAAATCTAGTATTGCCAATTAGAATACAGAGAACTAAGTAATCAGGGAAAGAAAACTGCACAATTATGATTCAGTAAATGTACAAAATCCCTAGACTGATTGTTCCATTTCTGTATAGCATATAAATAACTAGATTAACCTGGTACAAAATAATATATACTAGTGTTAGTAGAAATTATGTAATAGAGGTTCAAAGCAATGTTGTGAATGAATTAAAAATCCTGGATAGAATTATTTATACAAGGAATACAGCTGTAATTACCCAGTCATTGACCAGTACTATGGTATATTCATGCAACATTTTGATGCAGTTTAAAGTAGCATAGTCTCAAAAGATTTTTCTTCTACTGAAAAGTGCTGTAACATGCTACAATAATTCTTTATCTCAAGAAAAATAAATGTCTTGATATTTTTTAGAACTACTGCAAATAAAGAACAGAATGTACAGAACCTTCCTTGAAATTGACAGAAGAAACTGATGGTCTTGGTACTGCAGCCAAAGCTAAAATACTTAATCAAGTTAAAATTCACAACTATTTCATGGCCAAGAAATTAGAAATATATTAAGTTTTCATATTTTATGATAATACAATTTCCTTTCAAATATGTGTGTTTGCAAGAAGTCACTTATTATTTTCTTGTCTTGACTGTGATTGTTTGATTCATGCAGGTACAGCTGTATACCCGTGAGCAGTCAACTGCAGGATTGAAGCACCACTGGGCATAATTCTTAGTTGCTGTGAGTGAGTCTCCTTGACTTCATTGCGACTACTTGCTTAACTAAAGGTGAGCAGTTTCAGACTTTAAGGGCCTAATCCAGATCACATTGATTTTAGTATATTTTGGATCAGACGTAAGTCAGATGTCACACTGATGAGTATAATACAAATGAATGAATGAATAGTAGAGCTGGCCAGAGGATGATGATTTCAACTCAAAGGATTTTGAGATTTGGAAATCTGGCTTTGTTTCAAATTAGATTAAATCCAAATATTTCAAAATTCTCTGCAAAGGCAAAATTTTAAAAAATATTGTTTCAGTGCAGTCAAAATGTTTTTCTTTCTCCTTGACATTTTGTTTCAATTTGAGCTTTTAATTTTTTATCTTATATTGTAATAGAAATAAATACATTTTTAAAAAATGTGAAATGAAAATTTGTTTCAAAATGAAAAATTGAAATCTTTCATTCCAGACATGTTGAAATGGGTTCTTTTGTTAAATAATTGGAATTTTTTTTCCTAAATGAATTTTTGCTGAAATTGGCATGATTTCATAATTTAATCAGAACTGCAGTGTCAGTCAGAAAATGCTTCCATCTGCATTTTTCTGAACAGCTGTAGTGGATTGCTAAATATGAAGTGTTTGCAGGATAGGGCAATAGAAAAAAACTATGCACAAAGCCACTCATAGCTGCACTGCACTGTCGCATGTATTAAGCAGATAGCTACAACACAAGAAAATAAAGTGCATTGTTCCTCCCATTGTCATATTACATATTTACCTTATAAACATCTAAATCCATATATTATAGAAAATAAAATATATAACATTAAAGGCAAAAGTCTGAGTTTTCCAGCTTGCACACAGAGTGAGGGAGATTTAGGTGAGTTTCAGATATGGTCAGTTTCTGGAGCAATGAGTAGCACAGTTGGGAATCATCTCCCCCACCCATTTTTTCTTGCCTCAAGGTCAAAAGCCATCTGGTCTGACTCACACTGTCTCTCCTTTGAGAGAGAAAGCTTCTTTTCCAATCATGCCCCAGAACAAAGCCAATGGCTGAATTATGGAAAATTTAGATTATGCTATTATAGCCATTTTCAGTATCCCAATTGTTCTGCAAATATGCTCCTGCCACATTTAATGTCACAAAGTCAGCAGAAAGTTCAAGAAAGGAGTCCGGGAGGGGCTGTGTGAGGGGAAATATGCTTTATACTAGCTTCACTCTGCACAGTAACATAGTTCTGCAAAATGCCTAGTTTAGGTAACGAATCAAATTAGAGCTCTGAAACCTTAAAAAAAATTCTGACAATAAATGTTCTCTTACAGTACATCTGTGCTGCAAAAAAAAGTCCTGCAGGAGCCTGGGTCAACTGACTCGGGCTTGCAGAGTTCATGATATAGGGCTAAAAACAGCAGTGTTGATATTCCCGCTCAGACTGGTGCCCTGGCTCTGAAACTCAGCGAGAGGGGGTGATCTCAGAGCCTGGGCTCTAGCCTCAGTGGGAACATCTACACTGCTATTTTGAATCCCATGGCATGAGCCCTGCAAGCCTGAGCCAGTTGACCCAGTCTCCGAGACTTGCTGTCACAGGGTTGTTTTTTTGTGTGCAGTGTAGATGTACTCTGTGCTCTCCAAGCTGAAACATGTCGCCTTTTTCCCCTTCAGAGATGGGAAAATGAAGAAAATTCAAAATATCTGTACAATGAATGTCCTTACAAAACAAAAGTGTATTAATGCTAATCCTTTCATTCGCCTGGCAGCCCAAGTACAGAGGTAGCACTCCTCATTTAATTTGCATGCATTTTGTAACAAAAATAGCATAAACTCTATCCAGTGTGAATGCTATCCAAGCGACAAATTGCAGAATGTACTCTGTACCATACAATATGTATAAATATATATCATCTTGAAAATATTTTGAATATATTGAGCCATTCATGCTCTCTCTAGTAAGCAAATATGTAAGTGCTGACAATTTTGTTCATCCCATATCCTAATTCAGATAGTGACTCCCTCTCCTATCTTGGGCAAGTCACTTAATGTCTTGTCTTCAATTAGCCCCCCATGAAAAAGAGATTTTAAAATACTTACTGATGAATGAAAGGGAAGAGACTGCCTGTGGGAAAGGGGGACTCCTTACCCAGTTTCTGAGACCTGGATTGAACCTCATTATGACAGTTTTTTGTTTGTTTTATGTACATGGATATATTAAAAACCCTTGCTGTTGGCTGCTTTATTTTATTTCTGCATACCTGCCCTGAATTCCAATGGCTCAGGTGGGAGAGCCAAAGGATGAGCCAATGGTTAAGTTACGACCCTAAGATTTGGGTACAAGTCTCTGCTCTGCCAGACTTCCTGTATGACTTTGGGCATGTAGCTTAGTCTCCCTGCATCTCAGTTCCCCCTCTGTAAAATGGGGGATAGTTGAACTTCCCAACCTCATATCATTGTTGTGAGGATAAATATGTTAAACATTGTGAAGTACTCAGAAGGTATGGTAATGGGTGCTGTGTAAGTACCTAAAATAGTTGTGAACAGACTGGATTAGTTTCCCTCTGGCATAGAGATAGGCATAAGCCATGACGTTTAGATCTTCAAGTTTCCCACAAAGTTCAAGGCTGTTTGGACCTGATTCATAAAAATCAGACAGAACTTGTATTTTGCTTCTTTAGCAAACAATAGACTGTATCAGGAATAGCGGGTGAATTCCTGGCCCCACTGCAGTCAAATGGAGTATTACTATTGACTTCAAAGGGTTAAGATTTCATCCGTCATTCTTATTAGATACAGATTTTAGTTCTAAACCTAAAACTAAACTCCTGCAAAATTAACAATTTGTGCTTCCTAGTTATTCTGGGTGTAAAATCTGAGAATTTTGTGACTATTCTCAAGAACTTGGATATTATAAATAAGGCAAAGTTTGGCTATTTCTGGCAGTAAGAATAGCTTTTGTTGAGATCATGGCAATATTTTCCTGAGTTATAAACAGGTGGATCTCTCACTGATCCTGTAGAGAGTCTTTCTTATTTTCATGGCAAACTGTTTCCATGATGGAAAATGAAAAATCTTAGAATCTAGAAAATATTTTTTGTTTTTTATGTGAGATCTCCAAAATGCTTGATTTGTTTTCTTTTGCCAATAGGCAGACTTTCTCTTGCAGTCTTAATCTCAATCTCCTAAACATAACCCAGATAGTTTATCTAAAAGACTAAACAGTCTTTGATTAACAACCATGGGAACTGCAGGTATTAAAATCATCCCCAAGTGATTCCATAGTGTTCCAGGAATCTATTAGGAACTTATTCTGAATTACAAAGAATAATTAATTAAAAAGTATAAGGACTACAGTGCTCCGTAAAGTATGCTCCCTTGAGTTCATGCCAAGATCTATATGCATGTAAAATGTCATAAATAAGATTTAATGTACAGTATAGTTTGCTTCTTCAATAACAAGAGGAATACAAAGAACAGTGATTTATTTATTTATTTATTTATTTGTATTGCTATTGAGCCTTTCATAACTATACCTATTACAATAACTTTAGTATTGATAGAAGATCAAGACGGTCTGAAGCACAAAATATTATTCCAGTACTTGGAATTGCAGCAATGGCAATACTCTAGAGAAGATAGTCCCTCCAATTTAGCTTCGTAAAACAGCAAACCATAATGCTCTTGCCCTCAACTGGCCAGAGTTATTAGACTAAGTGAGTTATGAAGCCATAAGTGAGTTATGAAGATCTTTAAAACATAAAAACTTAACAGAACAACACCCTGCACATTCTGTTTATTCCACATATATGTCTCATGTTGCTAGCTTTAGGGGCTTCTATTAGACCCTCTATGTTTCTCCCCTTCTCATGCCCATAGTAACTAATGGGCAAATATTCAATGGTATTTAGGCTTTTAAAGATACAGATAGGTGCCTAGCGGGATTTTCAAAAATGCCTAAATAGGTTAGACCACTAAATCCCATTGATTTCAATGGAAATTAGGTGCCTACCTACCTAGGCATTTTGAAAATTCCATGACGTGCCTATCTCATCTGCATCTTCATCTTTGGAAATCTGGCCCTAAAGCAATATTCATCAAATCACATCAATCAAATCAAATGCACCTGAGTAGTTATATTGGACTCAGTTAAGGAAAATAGTTAGGCCTGGATTTTAAAGGTACTTAGGCATTGCTGCTCTCAGTGTTGCAACGGCTAATTGATTTAAGAGCCCAAGATGCACGTCTAAAAGTGATTTAGACCATGGGATTTTGGCTCCTAAGTACCTAAATCACTTCTGAAAATGAAATGGAGACTTGTAGATCAGTTAGGCATTGAAATGCTGAGAGCAGTTTGAAATCTGGGCCTTAACCACTTGCTTAAATCCCTCCACATCCAGGACAGCACTTAAACATTTTTTTTTAAACTGCTGTCCTAAACAAGGATGTTTTGCTGACTCTGGGCTATCAAAGCCCATGAGACTAATCCTGTGCCTAAAGCTCCTCATGTATTTAAATACCTTGCTGAATCGGGGCCACAGCTCTGATGGAAACATTTAAGTTCTGAAGCATGGGGTGGACTTTCCCCCAACTGCAGAATCCTGTCAGGTTCTATCATAGCTTGTGAAACATGTAAGTTGATGTTGGTTATGTTTTGTATATATAGACATCATATACAGGGTATCTATCTGTATACAGAGACCAAACGATGTGAAGGTATGTAGTTGACCTACTAACATTATAGTCCTTTTAAAATACTTCACTACTGCATTTGGTACACAGAATAAAGGTTGTGTATGAAAGAGACAGTCAGATCTATTTGTTTTCTATCCAAATGGTTGAAGGCATTAACTGCCATTGCTATAAGAAACAAGTTTGTCTTTACTGTCTAGTTTAAGTAGCATTGGCTGAATCCAACAACTCTTTGCTTGCAAAGCTTAAAGATTAAGATCATATATAGAGCAACAGCCTGTATTGTTTTTTGTCACTGCTGTCATTTGTGTTCTCAGCATAATGGAATTTGGACAAGCATGCTAATTCAGAAAATATAGGCTTAAAAACGGTGTCAAAATATACGCTTTTCATATAAGCAAGAATTGTGATTTAGTTTTCACTCTTTTACTAGCCCCATCTCAACCCAAATCAAGTTGACTTTCGTTCCTCCTGCTGTTAATTGTAATTTCTGTCTAATTCCACGAGAACCACAACTAAAAACACAAGGCATTTCGTTGAGTACTATTTTGCTCATGAGTAGCCCATTGAATTCAGTGGAGACAACTTGTGGAGTAAGGTACTACTCACTACAAGCAAGAGCGGCAAAATCTGGCCCACAGTTAATTATTTGGGGCTGGATTGTGCCACCATATAGTCAGTCCATATTAAGTAGCAGCATGCTGCGGCACCATCCCAGGGAAGGAAATGTGGCTCAGGGAGACACAGTTCTCTCCCTGCTCCCCACCCACTACTTCCTTCAGGGGGTGGTTGTACACTGCAGATATATACCAAAAGCAAATATTCCAGCAAATTGAGGAGTGGAAGGGGGACAGATCCAAGGCAGGGAGTCAGATTCCACCCTTATTTACTCATTTCCTACCCACATGTTTAGGAAGGGGAAGTAGCAGTTGCACAGCTTCTACTTACTTCTGCATGCCCAGACCCAAGATATGGGTTTCCCACCCAGAGATCTAAGAGGGATTTTAACCCATAGAGATTCTTTGCACCCCTTCAGGGATATGGGGGTATAACTCAAGTAGAATATTGGGAAAAGTTTATTTATTTCTGTTTATCACAGATCTCACGGACATGTAATATTGCCATCTACCCAAACTCAGAAGAAAATGAAAACCTGGGTCATTTAGCTAAAACCTGGGGAGGTGAAATCTTGGCCCCTTTAAAATCAAGGTCAAAACTCCCATTGCCTTCAGTGGTGCAGAATTTCAGCCTGGCTATTTTTGCTTGGGGGATAATACTTTCTGGATACAAAGCGGCAGTAAAGCCCTTTTGACTGGTCTCTCTCTGTGTGATCGAGCATGAGAAATATGAAGGAGAAAAGGTTCTGACACTGCAATAAAAATGTTTAGAGGTAATTAGAACTATATTTCCTGTACATTTTCTCAGTCTTTGCCTTTGTTTTTTCCTGGCAAGGAGTAGAGATGATGCTCCTTGGCCCAGAAAAGTTTTAATGCCGCTGAAGACACAGACCAGTGAGTTTGTTGGGTGTCTGATGATCTGTTTTTCCCCTGAAACAATTCACGAGACCATTTTGAATGACATCAGTGCAGGAGGCCATCGCTAGGTGTGACATGACAGCATTCAAGAGTGTTGATTGGCTGCTGAGAAGTTTAGGAATATTTCCTGAGATGATCTCATTCATGATGATACCTGGCAAACTCATAACCTACCCACAGGCAGATTGGCTATTTTTTAATTAGAGTTAGATTAAGCCTTTAGATTCATCCTTGAGTAAGGGTGGCATGTAACTGTGCCACACTAAGGGTAGGTCTACACTATCAGAGTTACAGTGCCAGCAGTTACAGAGCCGATTAGAGAGAAGGAAAACCGCTGTTGTGTGTTCACACTGTCAGCTGCCTGCGCAATAGCATGTTCACGCTTGTGGCACTTGCAGTGGTGTTTGAGGCAGTGCACTCTGGGCAGCTATCCCACAGAGCATCTCTTCCTCTTCTGCCGCTAAGAGTTGTGGGAAGGCGGAGGGAGTCGCAGGGCACCCAATGCTCCGTAATGCTTTGCTTCACATCCCAGCAATCCCCATGCTTCCCTTCTCATTTGGCACCATCTTTCAATGGTTTGTGTACACCTCTTATCAGGATGGATCCTGAGCTGCTGACCAATATGCTTCTCGCTCTCACTAACACATCATGAGTGGTAGTGGAGTTACTCCTTAAACTACAAAGGCAAGAAGAGTGCAACATTGATCTCACCAGGCGTAACAGCAGTGACATGAGATTGCTTGTGGCATTCACGGAGGTGCTAACCACAGTGGAACACTGCTTTTGGGCTCGGGAAACAAGTACTGAGTGGTGGGATCACCTCGTCATGCGTGTCTGGGATGACAAGCAGTGGCTGCAGAACTTTTGGATGAGGAAAGCCACATTTACAGGATGAGCTCTCCCCAGCCCTGCAGCACAAGGACACAAGAATAAGAGCAGTCCTGTCATTGGAGAAGTGCATGATGATTGCACTGTGGAAGCTGGCTATTCCAGGCTGCTACCGATCAGTTGCTAACCAGTTTGGAGTGGAAAAGTCGACCATTGGACTCGTGTTGATGGAAGTGTGCAGGGCGATTAATCGTATCCTGCTCCGAAAGACTCATGACTCTGTGCAATGTGTGTGACATTGTGAATGGCTTTGCACAAATGGGCTTCCGTAACTGTGGAGAGGTGATAGATGGCACGCATATTTCAACTCTGCCACCAGACCACCTAGCCACTGAGTACATTAATTGGAAGGAGCATTTCTCAATGGTTCTCCAGGCGCTTTTGGATCACCATGGGCGTTTCACGGACATTAATGCAGGCTGGTCCAGAAAAGTGCATGATGCACATATCTTTTGGAACACTGGCTTGTTCAGGAAGCTGATTGCAATTGATGCAGAAGATGCACGATGAAGATTTAAGAAAATTGCCTGTTGCTTTGCAGGGCTCTGTTTGCTTTCAATAAATGGAGTAAAGATTGTTTTATACACTTCTTTTATTAAAAACAACAACTGGAGGAGAGAGACAAACAAAAAAACATGTCAGCACTGAAAGGGATGGAGGAAGGGGGGGTCCCAGGACAGTTAAAGATTTGTGTATGTCCAGGTATCATATGCAACCTTCTCTTTTGGAGTACAGTGCAGCGGGTACTGTACTTCAGCAGGGCTAAACCTCAGAGGGATGGGTGTTGAGTGCAGTGGATACTGGTAGTCCACAGGGCTGGACTGTGATGGGGCAGGAGTGGAATGCAGCGGGTACAGACTGGAGCTGGGAGGTTGATAAGAGTGTGTCAATCGCTAATCGCAGGGCTGTAATCACCATGGTGTCTACACTGGCACTGCGGCACTGTAGCCCCGGTGCAGAAAGCTGTATGCCTTTCGTCGGGATGTTTTTTTTACAGCACTGCAACTGTGCAGTTTCTGTGCACTAAGTGGCTTGGCAGTGTGTACACCTCAGGAGTTACAACGCAGAAAGCTGCTTTACTGTGCACAAACTTGCCCGTGTAGACAAGGCCTAAGAGCAGGCCCATCAGAGAAATGCAAATCAGAATCATACTCCTTTCCCTTTCCCCTCTTGCTCAAGGGACATGTAAGTTACTGCAGCCTTTAGAAAGAGACCGCTCATTTCACCATTGATGACTGACTAGCTATTCTTGATGCGTGCCAAGGAGGGGAGGGAGAGTGGTCAAGGCTCCATGTACTGTCTGCTCCTCTCTACCTGCTCTGTCCTTCTCCACACTGTCAATACCCAATCCTGTCACTGCCCACTTGCTCATGTGGAGAGTGGGCATCTAGAAAGTAGAAGCTGCACTTTGCTCCAGATCCAATATCTGGGCAGGCGTAACAACAAAGTGGGGACAGGAGACTGCTCTCCCTTACTCCATAATGCAGAACACAATCTAACACTTAGTCAGGCTGGTCAGGGGTATCAACACGGATCCATCTCTAGGGGAAAGATGCTTTGAGGAGGAGTATGTTTTAGGCTACAATCTTTCTCTTCAAACTACAGTCTCCAGAAAGCTGGAACAGGGAGAAAAGACACAAAGATGAAGACAAATTTCCATTTTTGGGGGGTAAGAATCAAATCAATAAAAAGAAATGATTTTTGAAGACATTAAAGGGTGTAGCTGCCTGGAGCGTTTCGTTTGGACTTTCTGGATGCTAAAAATAATTGTGTGTGTGTGTGTGTGTGTTTGAATATAGCATCAGGTTAACTACAAAGGACAAAAATGCAGTTGTTTATGCTGTTCTGCACATGCTCCCTCCCTGTGTTCACTGCCAATGCCTTCCTCTTCAATTTCATTTTTCAGCTAGTTGCAGACCTTGTTCTTTAATAGGAGTTGCTGCTCCCCCACCCCATTGTATTTCTTATAAAACTTACAGTTTGTTGCTGTGCTTTCTGTAAAGCTAGAAAACATTACATGCCAACAGAACAAGCCAAGATTAGAGCCTGCACTCTGAGCCATCTGGAAGAGTGAATTCCAATAGAGAGTAAAGCCTCAGGCTTTTCGACAAAGCATGAAAAGCTTTACCCAGCCTGACGTACACTCCCAAATTCCATAGACAGTCCCTTGCTTGCCAGTCAATTATTATATAACAATCGTTGCAGTATTTCTCTGGTATATCAAATTCCCCTTTTAGAGATGCTTGTTCAGATGATTCTGGACAATAGTAATTTACTGGATGTGCCTTGGCAGCTTCCCTCTAAATCAGTACAAAGAAGCAGTCTCTCTCTTTTCTCAGTTTGGGAATCGCACTGCTTAGGTACCACATAGTAATCGTCCCTACTTATTTGATATTGCTTTGGAACTATTCAGTACACCTTTATTTTCTTTCTGCAACATCAGCATCTTAATGCACTGCACTTACAACTGTATGTCTAGTGCCTTTCATTCCAAGGACCTGGTTTGTGAAACCCTTATCTGTAAGGGTGAGGGCATTCATCTGAGGAGTCCCACTGAAGTAATGCAAGTCTGGGATGCATAATCTATGGTGTACCAAAGTGGATACAGATTACTGCCCCAATTTTATCTATGGGGAAACTGTGGCACAAAAACGTTATGCTTCCTGCCCAGATTTTATTTACTGTGACTCAGTGGCAGTCCAGAATAGGACCCATTTTGAATATCCCTATCTTATTATGGATCTGGACAAATCTGCAGTAGCCTTAATATTGGGCGTCCAGCTATTTCTTTGTTTAGGATTCCAGAGATGTTTTGTTTAAAGGGAACTGGGCCCTTATGACTCAGTCCTGCAAAGGGTTGAGCACCTTTTGCGAGGTGTTGAATGCCTTCAACTCCTGTTGGCCATTAATAAGATGTAAGCTTTTAACAAAGAGTGTAATTAGCCATTGGATCATCTTTCTGATGGATGTGGTGGTGTTTCTGTCATGTGAGGTCTTTAAATCAAGATTCGATGTCTTTCAAAAACAGATGATCTAGCCAGAAGTCATTGGCTCGATGCAAGAATCCCTCACTGAAATTCTGCAGCCTTTGCTACTCAGGAGGTTAGTCTAGATAATCACAGTTTTGCCTTCTGGCCTTACATTCTAAGGAATGTAAGGGGGCTGAGATTGCTGAGCATGTCCTGGGGGAAGGGTGCTCAGCACTTTGTAAGATCCACCCTTTGTGGCCTGGTTTTCAAAAGTGCAGAATAGCCAGTAATTTCTGTTGGCTCCAGTGGGGTAAGGAGGCTAACTTTTTGCCTTAGTGGGTAAAAAAACTTCTCATCTCTCATTATGATCAAGCTTAAAAATCTATATTTAAAAGATAAGCCAGAATGATTTTTTTTAAATACTGGATGACTGATAACTTTTTTCCTGCCTCTCCCCTGGAAATGTGAAGGCCTTTTTATTTATGTTCTATCATGTCCTTGTGTTTATGCCCCACTGGTTTTGATATCACATTGGGAAGAAAAAAATGACTTTACATTTGTCTGCCACATCCTGCTGCTTCTCTCCAATTTATCCTTATGCAGGCAGGTTTAAAAATGATCAAGAGTAAAGCAAAATTCCTGTGTGTTGACAAACAAATATTACCAATGGCTTGGTCAAGATTCCCAGACAATTGTGCAGGCTCTCTCTCAAACAATTACCAAACATTCTGATGATTCTTATTTATACATTAAGTTACCAGAGGTTTAGAAAGCAGAGGAAGATTCAGTTACGTTAAAAATTATGTAAATTGCTGTTATGCAATTTTCCGCTCCAGCATGAAAATCTTGGCTAGAATGTTCATAAAATGTGCAGTAGTGTAGTTCGGGGGTGGAGGTGGGGGGAGTGGAGGCAGTGGAGAGGACATGTGTGCAGAGTGAGACATGATCACCCTGCATACATTTAGCAAAACTCTTACGCAAATGATTAACTTTAATCACATAGGTAACCCCACACCTATTTATCAAAGCACTTGAGCAGGTGCTTAACCTTAAGCATGTGAAAAGTCACATTGAAGTTCAAAGGGACTACTCACAGGCTTTAAGTTAAGCATTTGCTTAAGTGCTTTTTGGAATAAGGATTTGATTACTCATGTTTTTAACTGCTTTACTTTACTGGGATCTTATTCTGGACCTGGGCAATTCTTATGCTATGGTTATGCTTGCTTGAGCTCATGCTACTCTTGCAGGAGTTGAAGATCATACCATGTTATTGGAAAGGTAGTTTTCCCTAGTTGTGTAATACAATAAAATCTATTCAAGATTTAATCTATGATCTTGAGTTGCTGGATTTGAACTTACCCTAAACTATTAAGAGTTGCACATATGTCATACAGTTTATTATTGTAAAAGTAATTTTAAAAACTGAAAAGGGTTTATGATGTACTATTTTTATTCAGCGTGCCGAATCTCGGGGTGCCCAGGACTGAGAGTCAACTTGTTACCCACATGGCTGCAGTTAGAGGAAGACTTGTTTGTGCTTAACTGGATGTCAGTTTCCTGACATCTCTAATCTATTAGCCACCCAAACATTCTCCTCAGGGCTAAGCTAGCCCTTGCTTTGCCTTGCAGATTAACAATAAATGCTCCTCCGTCCCTGAGCCCCTTTGAAATGTTCCCCTGTAGTGTTCAGTCTCTTATCCACTGAACACTCACAGAAATACCAGGTTTGCTATCTTTAAGTGGACACTATACACACCAGCTTGAATGACTCAGCTCAGGATCAGCTCTTTGTATAATACCACAGCACTGAGTTATATTTATGGTACAAACAATCACAAGTTCATTATCAAAGATTACGATTTAAGAGAGCGTGTAAAGATAATGGAAACAGAAAGGTTACCTTTAAAACAAAATCATAGCATACTTTCTAGAGATTAAACTTAACAGGCTACCCTTCTGTCCAAGGAAGTCTATCTCACCCAGATGTCCTTTACAATGCTTCCAACCAGGGCAGGATGGGATCCCATTTTTCATGAGCATAATCAGACTGCCCACAATTGCTTCCTTGGGTGCAGGGTAAAAGGTGTCTTTTTCCCTTTACCTTAAATTCTCCAAAGTTCATTGTCTGCACCCAAACACAGGGCAACTCCCCATGGTTCATTCTCTCATGAGCTTCTTTCCTGTTGACTCAGTATGTCAATGGCTATTGTGTTGGTTTTCAATGCTTAATTTACATTTTGACAGAGATACACATCTTACCTCTTGTCTGGAAGAAACCAGTTTTTTCTCTTTAGTTGTTGACAGACTTTAAAATATAATTTCAGTACATATACACAGCTCCTTAAATGACATCCATACATGCATATCAGAATGATTACAAGGCTCTGTGTGACATAAACTTTTAGTAGAGAACTTACATGACATCATTGATGGATAAATACCACGAAAGCAGCATGCTAGATGTAACGAGTTTGTCAGGCCTGTTAGGTGTTGCGGTTACACAACAGTGAACTCTTTGACTGTTGGCATTGAAGGGTTCTTACAGTCATGCCCAGGTAAGGAGCTCAGAAATAGGGGATGATTTTAAAAAAGGCAATTAGAAGTGGAAGACTAGGGCAGAACAATTCCGTACTATGCTAGCATTGTAATAAATCACTGACAGATGCTATTGAAGTAAGCTCTGTAAAAATATTGAGACACCTAGTTATTTTAGAACCAAAGATAATGTTCAAAATGCAATAAAGTGCAATAACCCTAATGTTAAGGAGGGCAGAGCTCTCTGGCCACATGCTTTTGTATATTTTTGAGTAAGAAGATCTGCCTTGCAATATTTTTTTTATTTACACATGGGTGGATTGATAGTTTGGGTCCCTTGTCACTGCATTTTCTTTTGCCACTCATGAGCAACATATGTAAATTAACAAATACAGGATTGAAAGAAAGTCTTGATATATTCCCTCTGTACAGTATGTGTACTTATGCACAGACACCCACTAACATACACAGATGCTTCAACTGGTCAAACAGACAGGTCCACTTTCTGGGCAGACTATATCATACCAGTTTCCCTCACTCTGCACTGACTCTTAATCCATTTCCTGATCTTCCTGAAGATTTTAAAAAGAATCCTTAAAGTGGGCTGGGACATAGTTTCCTTAGATACAGTCTCTCTTCCCAATATTCTCCCACAAAAACTTACGTTAACTAGGATGTTACAGCTGCTGGAGGCCAAGAGCATATTTGGAGAATGGGCATTCTCAGGCATGGGCCTCAACCCTGCCACCAGAGATGAGTGAGCCTAAATCTCACTGCCTTCAGAGCACAAGATACCACTTTTTTTTTTGCACCAGCCTTCCTGCCCTAACAATGAAGACTACAGAATGGCCAACAGTGCCCTTCCTGGAAACAAAGATTTACAGATTTTTCAGGCCAAGCAGAGGCAATTTTGATAATCTAGTCCAGGGTTTCTCACGAGGGTACTCCAGGTGGTCTATGAGTCATGTCCGGGGCCGCCAGTCCCGCTGATCAACTCTTCCCCCTCCCTCTGAGTGCCTCCTGCATGCCACAGAACAGCTGTTCAGCGGCGCGCAGGAGGCGCTGGGAGGGCGGGGGAGAAGCGGGGACAGGGCGTGCTCGGGGGAGGGGACGGAAAGAGACAGGGAAAAAGAGTGGCAGGGGTGGAGCAGGGGAGGAAAGAAGTGGGGTGGGGCCTGGGCCTGAGCGGGGAGCTTGGGGATCCATGAAAAATTTTAAATTGAAATGGGGGTCCTTGGATTGCTAAAGTTTGAGAACCGTTGATCTAGTCTGCTAACACAGGGCATAGGACTTCCTTGAATTAATTCCTGTTTGAACTAGAACATGTGTTTTAAAAAAATATCCAGTGCTGATTTAAAAATTGCTAGTGATGGAGAATCCAACACAACCCTTGTTCCAATAACTAATTACCCTCACTATTAAAATTATTTCCAGTCTGCATTTGTCTAGCTTCAACTTCCAGCCATTGCATCTTGTTATACCTTTGTCTGCTGGACTGAAGAGCTCCCTATCAATTTTTTGTTTCCTTTCTAGAAAATGCCAAAGGCGGCAGCAAAAATTATGATTTGGAGATCAGTTTAGAATTTATGCTCTTTAATGTGTGTACATGATGCCTTCATCACTAAAGTGCTGGCCACAATAAAAATGCCCAGGATCTTTCCATTGACTTCCATTGTCTTTCAATTAACTTCAGCGGGCTTTGGATCAGGGCCATACTTCTCCTATCCTATGTCACTATTTTGCTTCTGTGAATGATGCGGAGTTTTATTAGTCAGGTGGCATATTGGAATATATGTTTTCAAAGCAGACTGAGGAGTGCACGCATGCAAATCAAATCTAACCATTTGTTAATGGAACGTGTTCATATCTATGCACCCAGGCACCCGCTGCCCACTGTGAACTTTTCCCATTACTGCATGTCCTCTGTTGCTGCTGAGTGCTTGAAGCCCATGGCTTTGAGAGAATGCTGTTACTAGAGGTACAAATCCAAAGCCATGCTCAATTCTTTTTCACTTCCAAGTTATCTACATATTGGTGTATGTCTAAAAATGGGATAAAAGAAAAGGAGTACTTGTGGCACCTTAGAGACTAACAAATTTATTTGAGCATAAGCTTTCATGAGCTACAGCTCACTTCATCGGGTGCATTTGGTGGAAAATACAGAGGGGAGATTGATATACACACACAGAGAACATGAAACAATGGGTTTATCATACACACTGTAAGGAGAGTGATCACTTAAGATAAGCCATCACCAGCAGTGGGGGGGGGGGTAGGAGGAAAACCTTTCATGGTGATAATCAAGGTAGGCTATTTCCAGCAGTTAACAAGAACATCTGAGGAACAGTGGGGGTGGGGTGGGGGGAGAAATAACATGGGGAAATAGTTTTACTTTGTGTAATGACTCATCCATTCCCAGTCTCTATTCAAGCCTAAGTTAATTGTATCCAGTTTGCAAATTAATTCCAATTCAGCAGTCTCTCGTTGGAGTCTGTTTTTGAAGTTTTTTTGTTGAAGGATAGCCACCCTCAGGTCTGTAATCGAGTGACCGGAGAGATTGAAGTATTCTCCTACTGGTTTTTGAATGTTATAATTCTTGATGTCTGATTTGTGTCCATTTATTCTTTTACGTAGAGACTGTCCAGTTTGGCCAATGTACATGGCAGAGGGGCATTGCTGGCACATGATGGCATATATCACATTGGTAGATGTGCAGGTGAACAAGCCTCTGATAGTGTGGTTGATGTGATTAGGCCCTATGATGGTGTCCCTTGAATAGATATGTGGACAGAGTTGGCAACGGGCTTTGTTGCAAGGATAGGTTCCTGGGTTAGTGGTTCTGTTGTGTGGTGTGTGGTTGCTGGTGAGTATTTGCTTCAGATTGGGGGGCTGTCTGTAAGCAAGGACTGGCCTGTCTCCCAAGATCTGTGAGAGTGATGGGTCATCCTTCAGGATAGGTTGTAGATCCTTGATGATGCGTTGGAGAGGTTTTAGTTGGGGGCTGAAGGTGATGGCTAGTGGCGTTCTGTTATTTTCTTTGTTGGGCCTGTCCTGTAGTAGGTGACTTCTGGGTACTCTTCTGGCTCTGTCAATCTGTTTCTTCACTTCACTAGGTGGGTATGATAAAACCCATTGTTTCCTGTTCTCTGTGTGTGTATATCAATCTCCCCTCTGTATTTTCCACCAAATGCATCCGATGAAGTGAGCTGTAGCTCACGAAAGCTTATGCTCAAATAAATTTGTTAGTCTCTAAGGTGCCACAAGTACTCCTTTTCTTTTTGCGAATACAGACTAACACGACTGCTACTCTGAAACCTAAAAATGGGATCATGAGAGTGAATTCTACAAATTATTCTGTGATATTTTTTGAAGGCTGTTAAAGGGTTTCACAAAAGTATTTGGGGATTTATGACTCATGAACTATGTAATCTCAAATTAAATAGATATTGTATTAAGGCATCAAAGCAACAGCTTTCATCTGTTTTCCCCAGTTTTAATAGTTTAAGAGGTGAACCTTATCAGAAACAGTTGCTACTAATCACAGCCTAACATTTGTTATACATCTTCCATTATTTTTTCCCCTGTATTTTTCTCTTTTAACCTATTTAACCTATTTGTAAAAGGTGGTGGTTTAGCTGTTGCCTGAGGGGTCTTATTACTCATTTGGTTTGTATGCCTGGCTTAAATATTTAAAAGCCTACACTGTGAAAGTTGTATCTGGCTGGATTTTTAAAAAAGTAGTTAGAGTTTAACTGCAGTATAGATCAGATGAATTTTTGTGATTATATGATTATAGTAACATCATTCTGATAATTTAATATTTCCTTTCACTGTTTATTAATATGTCAGCCGGATGGCAATGCTTTTGGATGGAGCCTTTGAAATTCATAGGATGGAATGCAGCTATCTGCAAAAGTTTAAGGTCTCAACCCTGCAATTTGTTCCATGCAGGTTCAGTAGGGTGCATATAGGAATCTGCAGGACAAGTCACAGGAGCCAGGACAAAATGATTAAGGTTTGAGATGATTTCAAGTGGGAGAATATATTAATTATGTCTTGACAAAGTTAAATCAAAATATATTCTAAATAGGGGTGTGAGAGAGAGACTACACACACACGCACACGCACACAATGGATTTAGACTGAGCACTGCATATTTTGAATTCCAATATTATATTTAAAAATATATATGCAGTGCCATGATTATTGTCATCTGCAATATTACTAGTATTTGGTTCAATGTTACGGAGTGTGAACTTTGGTTCCTTTTATTTTGATCATGTTTTTCTGATGTTGTACAGTGCCCAGTACCTCAGTGGTCATGACTAGGATGGAGCTTTATACATAAGTTATTAATTATTATGTATTTATTTTTAAAAGAGCGCAGCTTCAGATGCAAAAATAATCTTTCCTCACAGAATTGCTTTCATGGAAAAGTTGGCTTTGTAAAAATATTTAATGTATTTCTAACTTCTCTTAATACAATTTAATAGCTGGAAATAAGGAGGAGAGCCACCTCAGTGTGACTTGATAGCCTCTGCAGACTACTCGCAAGTCCTCTGCAGACTACAGATGGTCCAGGAGCCACAGTTTGATAACCACATCACTAATCAATCAATACAAGTAAGACAGCACCATCAATCATTTTGGAAAGTTCATTCTTTCAATCATCAAACTCCATTGCCTTCTTTTTAAATAAACAGGAAATACATAAAAAGGCAGCCATCAATTCTGAGCGGGGCAAGTCAAAAAAATTCAAATTGAAAAATTTCTCTGTGAAAAATAGTGACATTTTTACTAAAGTATTCTTGAAAAATTGTCCTGTTTTCCTACCAACTGTAACCACAAGCAATAGAAATAGTACATGAAAAAAATGGACTCAGTGCAACAGTGAGCAAGGTTTAACAACTTGTTGCAGCAAAATTCTGTGAGCCATTCTGTCTGCAAGGCAGAAAGTCTATTGTGCTAGGTGTGTGCCTGACCATATACCACTGCAGCTCTTGGTCTAAGTAAGGGCTTAATTATCTCCACTTAGGCCTTTTCTAGGTTAAGACAAATTATGTTATTGGGATAATTTTAAAATGGTTCCTGCCAACATGGTGTGCAATGGACATTAAATATGTCAAAAATGTGTTTTAAGTCACACTATAGTCAAGAGACTAGAACTTGGTTTTCAAACACTGTTTTCAGACAATTATGCCCAGCCCACATTGGCCATCTCAACCATAGGCATATGGCAACGGGATGCATAGTGCTCCCAGATCCTTACACATCTACCAACTTCCATATGGAAGGGGGGGTTCCTCCCCTCCTGCTCTTAGACACTGCTGTGAACTTTGTGGGTTCAGGTCCTCATGGGAGGAGTTTGGGAGGTAGATTGGGACCAGGAAGAGATAGGCCATGTACAGTGATGAAGAGGAGGGACACAGGTTCCTGTCTTTCTAATTCTTCTGCCCCTCCTCATCTCTTGTAGGAGTGAGGTCCATCTTGGAATGTGAGGTCCACAGTAGAACAGTTTCACGATGGGCCAGTAAAAAGGAGCAAGCATGGAAATGACTCTGTAGCCTGGTGGTTGCCCACAGCAGTGCTCTAAGCATGAGCGTGGTCAATTTCATTTTCAAGGTCCAATACACTAATGCAATGCTGCAACAAATGGACTGTGGACAATGTAGAGCACATCTATTTGTTAAGCCAAGCAGTTTTATTGGGATTTATGGACCAGTCCTGCAATTGTCTATTTTTGTGGGGGACACACCTGGGCCATCATAGTCAATTGTAGGATCAAGGCCTAAAATAATATTGATGGAGAGCAAACTTTTCCATTGGTCTTTGGTTTTATAAAGATTTATTTTTCTAAAATTAAATTAAATGTTGGTCCAAACTTGATCTGGTAGTGTCCTACTAAAGAAAAAATTCCCTCAGTCCTAGATTTAGTTTCACTGAATATTCATTTTGCCAGTGGAGTTTAATCTAAATTAATTAATTTTTTCCATTTATTTCATGTTTATACACTTAATTACCCATAGGACATATCCAGAGTATAGAAGAAAACCTTTGGTAACTTTCCTGGGAGAGCCTAGAGAAGAGTTAGCTGCATTTTTCCCTGCTGCCATTGCCTATCTCTGAATGATCCCAGATCAGTTGGTAGTAGCTGCCTAAAAGTATGTGAAGTTGGCTTGCCACAAGGACAGTAGTATATCTCATCACTAATGAGAGCGACCTATTAACCTCTACAGCTTTACATGATTGAAATCAGGAGAAATTAGTTTAGTAAACTCAGATCTTATGTAACTGTCAGTGCTAGAATTGAAATCGTTGGTCATAGTGCAAAGGATGAATGAATGAATACTTGGATCTATTTAAAAATAGTACAGGAATCAGAATGAAGATAAAAGAACTGTGAGTGAACCAACTAGTTTCTTTATAGTTTTTGACTGATAGGTGAAGAATAATGATGTCTTCAACGTGTCCAGCCTTCCATCTGGCGCATTACACATTTAACTGGAAAATCAGTGCTGCTGAACCAAAAGCCCCGCTGCTTATACAGCTGACAAAGGCTGTGTTAGAGCACACTTAAAAATATAGACAAGAACATAGGTTTTGTGGAGAGAGTTCCATTGGTGTGTGAGCTGAAAGGTAATGTTTGAGATCTCTGCTGATCATGATTCAACCTCATCATTTCCCATTTATTGTTATAATTTAACATAATAGGGGCTTTAGATCTTAATTTTATATATACTATTATATAATATATATATATATATATACACACACACACTCACCATATAAAATACTAAATACTTTTAATATATTAGAATATGTTAAGATTGTTCTAAACATAAATATGGGGGAAATTATATCATTAAAATATATCATTTTATTCAATACAAAACTATAGCCGTTGGGGGAAAAAACCCAAGACCCGTGTAGTATGATACACTGTTAAATTCCAGTTAAAGGTGATTGGAAAATAATTGCTAAACTGAAATTCACTCTCCATGTATTTTCTCATGGGGAATTATCTCAGCTTCCACTTGAAATATAAACTAGACGCTTTTATTTTATACAGATGTAATACAAGGATGAAACCCAAAAGCAGCCCCGTCCTTTGTAATTTTATGGTCCCTTCTAAAACCTTATTGTGTAAGGATGCCCTTTTATAGGAACTTTTCCACAGCATGGCTTTCTGGAGCTGACTCTTTACATTTGGCAGAGGCAAAAAGCTGTAGCTCTCAGGTGCCCATTTTGTAAATGGAGGCTGCTTTTGCTGCAGTTCCAGCTGAATAAGTATTTTTAGTTTTCCTTTTCTTATTCCTGTGAAGCGGGCACATTCTGACATCCTCAAGGGAGTTTTATGTTTTCCAAATTTTGACTCCTTCTGCTAATAATAATAAGTATTGATTATTTTCTGTTTTTTTCAGCTCCCAGTACTACCACTCAGTATAGTTAATCTGGGCAATGCTTAGATACTATTATGATGGTTGCTTAAGAGAAAACTGGAGAAAGATTATGGACATTTAACAGCATTGTCTTTATTTGGCACTGTATGGCTGTAACTACCTCTGTATCCTACAGTCCTGTGTCCTTGAGGTTTTCTAGACTGTCCGTGTGGTAAAGAACTGCATCTTGCGTTATTCCTTGCTGAGATCTTCACAGAGGAGTCAGACCTCAAAAGCATTTTTTCCTTTCAGATTAGAGACTTTTATGAGTTTAACTGAACAATGTGTCCAATGCACCAGCTGACATTGAGGATAATCCTGGGATGGACATTTGAAAAAGATAATTTTTTAAAAAAAAGTTATCTAAGTGCAAAAAAGGCAGCTAAAATCTGTTATCTGGTAAAAATACCATCTTCTCATGCTCATATCTTAAAAAGCAGCCCGACGGAGTTATATGAAACTTTCCAAAAGAAATTGACCTTTGGGTGAAGAAGGAATAGGAACATTCCTAACAGAATGTAATTTTCTCAGAAAGTTAGGCATTTGAAAATGGGGACTTACATTCAGTGGACTTCTTCAACTACAATTGGTAGAGTTAAAGTGGGTATCAGCTATCTTTCCGTTGACTTGACTGGACACTGGATTGAGCCCTTGTTGCCTTTTAAGGATGGCTGGAGTTCCAAAAGAATCAGGTAGGAAACATGCTACAAAATGTCACCTTCTAGAGGCTGCCAGTTCCCTTGCAGAATCCTTCCTTGAACTCCTGAGGGAGCAGTGCACCTTCAGCACAGCCATCTCATTGGCCAGTGGCAAGATGACACAATTTGGCCCCATATTTTCAGATAAACATCCAACCTGAACTATCAAATATTTTGGGTCTTGTTCATCACTACAAAGATGAAAGCTAATTAAAATTTTTCATTCAAAACTCCTAACAAAAAATGACCTTGTTCACAAATTGTCACAGAAAAATCCATTTCCCCCTAAAATTTTCTGATTTTTTAATGGAAATGTTTTTTTAAAGTAAACATTTTTAAGAAAAAAGTTGGGGGGTCAGTTATTTTTCCCCTGTTCTGTCTGCTTTTTTCCATATTTTCATTGGCAGAATGGAAAAAGAGAGAATAAAAGAAGGGAACAGGGGAGGAGGGAGCAAAAGTGGTCAGGGGGAAAGGGAGAGAAGGGGAAACAAAATGGCCAAAACCCAGAATGATTTTGGTTTTGTGGTTTTTCCGTTTTTGGTCAAAACATTTTAAAATGCAGAAATATTTTGTGAATATTTTTGAGAAAACAAATTGTTCAAAAGGTTTCATATGAAACATGCTTGCCGTTTCCATAATTCTGATATAGATTTCTTTAAGGATTTCACTCATAAAATATCTTGATCATTAACTTTCTTACTTTCCATCTGTTATGTCTCTTTTCCTGGGAATTATTTTGGGTATTGACCCCAAAATCAAGTCGACTGAAGTAAACAAACTGTTGAGGCTACCGTGAAAGAAGCAGACCCTAAACAAGCATACAGTATCTACCTTTTAATTACACTGATGCAGTGCAGCACTTACCACTACATTTGAAAGGCAAGTGATAGTTATTTTTAGGAATTTTTTTTCTGATGTGGAAAGGTAAGACTCTTTGTACAACTATACCAAATGGCTGACTGACAACCCAGCTTTATACAACAGCGTTTTTGTTTTTAACATATTGTCTAAGATATTACACAGGTTAGACTGAAAAGCTACCAAGAGTTCTTAGCACTCCCAGCCTTTTCTAGTTTCTCATTCTGCTATTTTAATATATCAGGAGGAAAATCCTGAAAACATTACAAAGGGTACAGTAATGACATTGGTATAAATATCATCATGTACAACAGAGTTAATGAGCTAGGTATGGATGTTAAGGTTGAAAGAAATATTCACCTAGATAAAGGTTAAATGTAGTACACGGGTAGGGTGTTTACTAGGGATTTATACTATGACTTTCTGTTGCTTTTCACATTTTTTCACTTTAGGGAGTCACAAAGTCTTTGTCAGAGTTTGTCGGAAGTAGGATTTTTTTTTAACCTGGTCATTTTTACCGTATATTGACTTTGCATTATGAACTTTATATGTTGCATATGCACATTTTGTTACTGTCTGAGACTAATAATGGAAAGTGAAAATACTTGTCTGGTCTGTTTATCCACCTGTTGTTGTTATTTATGTATTTGTGCTATAGTAATCCCTGGAGGCCCTAAACATGATCAATGGCCCCATGGTGGTGGGCACTGTACAATTCATAGACATGACAGACAACGGATGAGAGAGGAAACAGAGGAAGAGAGAAGTGAAGTGAGTTGGCAACAATAGTGAGGCCCAGCCCGGTGAGGCACAGCCTAGGTTGTGAGCTCTCCATGTCTCTGTATTACTCGTTTGTAAGGTGCCTAGCACAATACCAGTGTGGGATGCTTAAGCAATATCACAATAGAAATAATTTTTTTTAAAATGTGGCAACATAGTTGGAGTTAATGGCTTTGAGAAATGAAATAAAACCCTTAAGTATTATTTGTTTGTATGAGGGTATCCATGACATTTTGATTTACATTAAGAAGAATTATTTCCCTACCCCAGTATAATGTTTCACCTTATGCCCTCATCCCCACCTTTCTGCCACCTCAGTATGTAGCACAGGCCAGCGTGTGACGATGCTTATTACCAAAGTCATATTTGGCCATCAGTTACCACACAATGGTATCTGAGATTGCCACAGTTTGCCCTGAAACATAGAATGGAAAATATATGTTGACAAATAATAAATATTTAATGACATCTATGGTACAGCATTATTTGTTACTTCTGAATTTGGTCCACTGATATGAAGAAGAAAAAAGTATAAGTAAGCCACTGAAAATAATGTTGTTATTAATTCTACTGTAGACTTCCTCTAATGGATCCACTTCAACTCATCCACAGTAATTCACTCAAGTGGCAAGTACTACAGATGGATCAGGAGTAGTACTGATTATCAATCAAACATATTATATCATAGTAATTAATGGTATATGAGAAGCTGCAATGTACACACAAAACACACAAATTGATTTTGTATTAGCCCAGTAACAATTTTTTGGGAGATACCGTCTATAGCAGTTTATAAATCATTAAAACTGAGGAAATGATTAACAACAAAATGCCAGCAGTATATTTGCTATTTGAATTGGGTTGGTTAGTTGACTGATCATATAATTCACATGGAATTGTTCCTGCCTTTATTAATATATTTTCATTATGAGCCAGATTTTCAAACGTATTTAGGTGCCTAAAGATGCAGAAGGGCACCTAGTTGGATTTTCAAAAGAGCCTAATGGGAATTAGGTGCCTCACCTCTTTAGGCACTTTTGAAAAACCCACGAGGTGCCTATTTGTATCTTTAATGTGAAAATCTGGCCCTAACTGGTATAAATACTTACAAAACCCAGTTTTGTGAAGATATGGATTTGGTTTTGAAATTCACTTTCTGCAAACATTTGTGAGAGCAAAGCTCAATTTCCCCAACATTAATGGAAAGTAAATGCAAAGGGACACTAGCATGACCAAAGCATACATGTGACAAAATAACTGGATTTTTTGTTTTTGTGCAAGTTCACCCACCTTTGTTAATCATCATCCATGGATTCAGGGCCAATTTTTCAAAATTAGACACATGCAATTGCACATATAATTTGTATGCAAATAACTGATGTATCCAAATACCTGTTGTTCATATAAAAATTGTGTCTTTGCTCATGCATGTTGCATGTGCATTGATGCCTAATCTAACTGTACACTCATGAATGAAATGCCTGATTTGTGTGCATACAGTCATTAAGCAAAAATCACTTCATTGACTTAGACATCAATTTATCTGTCCTTCACTGTTAATCTTCAGCTGAAATAAAATGAACATAGGTGCCATGAATAGAGAGACAGACTTTTTAAAGTATGTTACTAATTATGTGTAAGGGGACTGTTGCCCCCTTATTAACATTCAGTGGGGGTGATTTGGTTGGCTAGCTCCCAGTACTAAAAAGGGAAGGGTCTATGGGAAATCAGGACCCTGAGACTGATAGTCCCCAGGAACAATGGGGAGAGGCCAATGCTCCAGGTCAGCCTGAATGACAGGGCAGGCAGGCTAATCAGGGAGTCAGGAGGCCAGGGAGGTGAGCTGGATTTTCCTGGGTCAGATAGAGTGGGGCCAAGCTAAGCTGGGGAGCAGAGCTATGCCAGATCCAGAGGGACCAGAAAAACAGCCCAGAGAGAGCAGACCCTGTCCTGGGAGCAGAGCTGCAGCCCCAAAGCCAGACGCACAGCCCAGAGAGAGCAGACTTGCCCTGGGAGCAGAGCTGCAGCAACCAGAGCCAGAGAGGCCAGAAAAGCAGCCCAGGAAGCAGGTCTGTGCTGGGAGCAGAGTCACAGAAGCAGCCTGCAGAGCAGACCTGTCCTGGGAGCAGAGCTGCAGCAACCAGAGCCAGAGGGGCCAAAGAAGCAGCCCAGGAAGCTGGAGGCAGAGCAGCAGAGACAGAGTGGTGGAGCTGGGGCTGGAGCAGTCCAAAGCTGGGTGCGGTGAGCAGCTGGGGAGATGAGGGGGACCCTGGGCAGCAGGCCCAGCACAGGTAAATGCCTCAGCCAAGAGGCTCTGCAGGCCAGGCTTGGATCATAACCCCGGCATGGCGGGGGTGACACTGGGAACAAGGGTCCTACCACTTGGAGCCTGAGAGTGTATGGCCACCACCAGAGCAAGTGTCCAACCCACAGCATCCCTGCAGCACAGCCAGGGCCTGAGAAGAAGGCCTGGGACTTACAAGGAACAGACTGTGAACTGCCCTGACATTCCAGAGACACTGTTTGTGATGTTCCCTGCCACAGAGCGGGTTGATATGTTTCCTTTAACCTGTCCCATTTTTCCTTATTCTTTTTAAAATTAATTGTTGATTTTAAATAACTTGCATTTGCTTTAACTTGTATGTCATGGTCAGAGGGTCAGAGAAGTGCCCAGTGCAGAGAGAGTACCCCGGAGTACCTAGCCCCTGTCCTAGGTGACCACAGCAGGATTGGGGGTCGAGCCCCCCCAGGAATCGTGGGCCCAGCCTTGCTGGGGTTACAAGGACTCTGGCAGAGAGGAGAGTGGAAGGGGAGCCCTCAAGGGCAGGGAGGCCACTGGGTAAAGGAAGTGGGAGCGAGGACTCAGATCCTTTCGCTAGCCCACTTCACCGGGGTAGTGCAGAAGCCAGGAAAGTTCCCCACAATAGCAGGACTATTCCCCTGCTTACATATGTATATACTTCATCAACAGCTAAGTGCTTTCCCAGTGCAGGTTGTAAGCCTTGTCCAGCCATCACCCTAACAATTTTTTAACTTTTCTTTTCTTTTTGGTAGTGATCTTTTTGTTAAAACTAATTGGGTACTTAAATATTTCTAAAGCTAGCAATTAAAAAATACTCCATTGCATAACCAATACATCTTGGGAGGAATACATAAACAGAAAAAAACAACTGTCATGCAGCCCCACAACTTAGAAGCCAAATCTGAATGCCTTGAATTTTTCATACCTTTTATAAATAGCACAAGAAAATACTCTGAAAACAGTTGATGAGGAAGTAGATATGCAGGCCTTCTTTATTAACACTGTACTCTGAAAATCTCAAACACAGGCAAATCTATGTTTAACTCAAGCATACCTAGGTTTGACACCAAAGACTGAAGCTAAGACTTTCGGGGTGGGGGGGGAGGGGGATCAGTTTTCTCTTGAGAACTGAGAGTGGGAAGGGAAAAATGTCATTGTATGTGAACTATATTGATTAGCTGCATTCAAGTCTATCAGTTATACTGCAATTATATATATATATATAATGTTTAATGTGAGAGCTTCTGAGCTCAAATGACTGGATTATTTCAAATGCCTAAGAAAGAGAATGTAACTGTCAGTGGTCAAAATTGTAATTAGAATCAAAGAATAATTTGTGATTGGAAAGGATTTTCGAGAAGGTGCGCTCTCTCTCTCACCTTGTTTTTATTATAGCTCTGTGGAGGTGGTGAATGTCAATTACAGCAGACCTAATTACCTGAATAAGGATCTGTGGTGGCTAATCATTAATAAGTATTCAAACTATATAATTCTCACTTAAAATACTGAAAGTGTCCAATAGAATCTCATCAAAAAAGCTAACAGCTAAAGGCCTGGTTTTCATTTATACTGAGGCCCTCTACACAGAGCACTATAGAGGGGGCTTAGTGTAAATGAGAATAAGACCCATAGTCTTATATCTGAGCAGTCAAATTCATTCATCTAGAGATGGATTCTGACTGAAATTAATTACATTGATTTAATTTGTTTGAAATTTAAAAATCTAACCATTCAATCCATACACTGATAACATATGGAACTACTATAAAATACATCTTTCAGATTTCTGCGGCAGGGACCCACTTCTTTTCGTGCATTTGCGCAGTGCCTAGCACTGGTCCATGACTAAGGCTCATAGATTCTGCAATATTACAAATAATTATGGCTGTCAAGCAATTAAAATATTAATCGCGATTAAAATAATTAATTGTGTGACTAATTGCACTGTTAAACAGTAATAGAGTACCATTTATTTAAATATTTTGGATGTTTTCTACATTTTCAAATATATTGATTTCAATTACAACACAGAATACAAAGTGTACAGTGCTTACTTTATATTTATTTTTGATTACAAGTATTGGCACTATAAAAAAAACAAAATAAACAGTATTTTTCAGTTCACTTAATACAAGTACTATAGTGCAATCTCTTTATCATGAAAGTTAAAATTACAAATGTAGAATTATGTACCAAAAAACTCTTCATTTAAAATTAAACTGTAAAATTTTAGAGCCTGCAAGTCCACTCTGTCCTATTTTTTGTTCAGCCAATTGCTCAGACAGATGAGTTTGTTTGCATTTGCAGAAGATAATGCTGCCCACTTCTTGTTTACAATGTCAACTGAAAGTGAGACCAGGCATTCTTATGGCACTGTTGTAGCAGGCGTTGCAAGATATTTACGTGCCAGATGCACTAAAGATTCATACAACCCTTCATGCTTCAACCACCATTACAGGGGACATGCATCTAAGCTGATGACGGGTTCTGTTCGATAACAATCCAAAGCAGTGCAGACTGACACATGTTCATTTTTATTATCTGAGTCAGATGCCACCAGCAGAAGGTTGATTTTCTTTTTTGGTGATTTGGGCTCTCTAGTTTCCTCCTCGGAGTGTTTCTCTTTTAAGACTTCTGAAAGCATGTTCCACATCTCATCCCTCTCAGATTTTGGAGGCACTTCAGATACTTAAATCTTGGGTTGAGCTATAACTATCTTTAGAAATTTCACATTGGTACCTTCTTTGCACTTTGTCAAATCTGCAGTGAAAGCATTCTTAAAATGAACAACATGTTCTGGGTCATCATCCGAGACTGTTATAACATGAAATATATGGCAGAATTCAGGTAAAACAGAGCAGAGGACATACAATTCTCCCCCAAGGAATTCAGTCACAAATTTAGTTAACGCATTATTTTTTTAATGAGCGTCATCAGCATGGAAGTATGTCCTCTGGAATGGTGGCCAAAGCATGAAGGGGGCATATGAATGTTTAGCATATCTGGCATGTAAATTCCTTGCAATGCCGACTACAAAAGTGACATGCAAATGTCTGTTCTCACTATCTGGTGTCACTGTAAATAAGAAGAGGGCAACATTATCCCCTGTAAATGTAAATAAACTTGTTTGTCTTAGCTATTGGCTGAACAGGAAGTAGGACTGAGTGGAATAGCAGGCGCTGAAGTTTTACATTGTTTTGTTTTGGAGTGCAGTTATGTAACAAAAAAACCCTACATTTGTAAGTTGAACTTTTACAACAAAGAGATTGCACTACAGTACTTGTATGAGGTGAATTTCTTTTGTTTAACATATTTATAATGCAAATATTTAGAATAAAAAATAATATACACTTTGATTTCAATTACCACACGAATATAATATGTATGAAAAACATCCAAAATATTCAATAAATTTCAACTGGTGTTTTATTGTTTAACAGTGCGATTAAAACTGCGATTAATTTGCAATTAATTTTTTTGAGTTAATCGCATGAGTTAACTGTGATTAATCAGCAGCCCTAAAAATAATAAATATTAATCAAAGGATTAATGACAAAGAGCCTGGTCCAATGTCTGTTGACTTCACTGGGAGTCTATTGACTTCAGAGAGCCTTGGATCAGGTCAAAAGAGTCTGAGCTCTCCTAAATACATAAACTCTTCATTTACAAGGGTATGTGATGGAATGTCCACTCCATGCAAGGCCTGAAAAGGTAAATTAGGCCAATTACCCAATAGATTGCACCTGGAGGAAATCCAGGGAGTGTGAAGGCCTAATTGCTGATGAAGTCCAGCTGGGGGAGGAGCTGGGCTGGGTTTATAAAGACAGAAAGTTAGCAGCAGAAAGGGGCTCTGTGGGAAGGAGTTTGCAGTCATTACCTGGGGGAAAGGAAATGTGTTTGGGGCTATAGTGCTAACTAGCCTGCACTTATTCTCCTGGGAGTTTGGGCTGGTAAACCTAGGGGGAGAGCCCAAAAAGTAAAGCTAAGAGGCAGGAAGGAGTCCAGGGAAAGACCAAAATGGTCTTGGAGAAAGCAGGCCACTGTTGCTAGGGTTAGGGTCTCTGGACTGGAATCCAGAGTAAAGGATGGGCCTAGGTTACCCTACCAGCCACTGGAGGAGTGGCACAGTCAGGGCAGTGACGGAAGACTGCCGTTTTTGGAGGGACTTTGATACCATGGAAGATGAGGACTATAATGACCTGGCTGAAGGGCTGAGTCATGAAGAAGGAGCACCCTGAGTCCTAGAGAAAGAGACAGACCATAGGATGAGGAACCAATAGAAGGTGGCATCAGACCTGGAACCAGCTAAAACCCAGAGCAACCAGGCGGAGACAGTCTAGTGGTGACTGAGTTACCTTCTGACAGGGTCCATTTAACCCAGCTGGTACTTTTAGAAAAAAATAGGAGTATGGGCCTTGCTAAATGATTAAGAGGTTCTGAATGTATCTAACAACTTTTGCAGAACTTCCACTTGTTCTTTACCAATCAATCAGTGATCTGTTAGCTTTTCCTTTTTTTATGATCTCTGTGGGACAGGGAAGATGATCCATAGCCAGCCAGCTGCTTTGCCAAGAATAGGTTGGCCTGAGGTGGTAGTATTTAATTTTCAGGGCTGGAGCTCTGGGAGCAAAGACTTTTGTAGGAGTGGAGAGCTCATTAGCATGAACACATCATTAATGAGTTCTATTCCACCAGCAGTAAATCTAGCTTGATTCATGAAAATTTTTATATCTGACTCAGTTTACAGTGAGATGCATTTTGGGGAGGGAATGCAGTAACTCCATCACGGTACTTTGGGTATGGATTCTGGAATAAACTTGGCATGTATACAAAACCCTAGGGAATGAAAGCATCATTAGGACTCCTGACATGAAACAAATGTCTACTTTGCATTGGAAGGTTTGGTGTTATCATTCTTTGTGTTTAGTGATCATACTTTAAAATGTAGCTTCTACCATGTATTGGTATTTCATGTACTTAAATCTCAATATGGTGAACTCTTCATCCCATACCATGGTGAAATGCTAAGATTTTAAATGCAAGCAACTTTTTGGTGATCTTGGGCTAATTATATCTTTAATGGGTGACCAGCAGGCTCACATATTTGTTGTCTGAACTCATCTGGGAAAAAATGCTTGCTGCTGAAAGACATGAGGAGAGCACTTCTGGGCTTGCTCTATGGCAGTGGTTCTCAAACTTTTTTTCTATGGGCCACTTGAAAATTGCTGAGTGTCTCGGCTGATCACTTAATGATCTTTCCAAATGTTGTTTGTTCTGTTAGCTAACCATTGTATAGCGCTTTTATCCAAAGTATTTTATAAAGAAAAATTAATAATTAACTATTTTTGTTCTACTAATAAAAGCACACAACTCATTTTAATATCAGTAGTCTTACCATTCTTGTATGATGGATGTGCCCTCTCTCCCCCACCACGTCAGCCACAGAGCTGAAGCTGGGAAAGAGGGCCGTCTCTCCCTGGCAGCTGCAGCCCTGGAGCGGGGAAAAGTTGTCTCTTTCTCTGGCCACTTCAGCCCTGCACGTCCCAAACTCTCCCCACCTCCCTCTCACCTACCTCCTATTCCCCTCCAAGGTCACCACCTCACCTTAGATATGCGTCTTCTCCTGCTCACTTCCTGGATCCCAAAAGGGCACACAATAGCTTAGTCTACTGAGAGCACAAGAACAAATCCGCACAGACACACCCCTGGAGCCCCGACCTGGGGTATTCTATCTGCTACCCAAGATCCATAAACCTGGAAATCCTGGATGCCCCATCATCTCAGGCATTGGCACCCTGACAGCAGGATTGTCTGGCTATGTAGACTCCCTCCTCAGGCCCTTCGTTACCAGCACTCCCAGCTATCTTCGAGACACCACTGACTTCCTGAGGAAACTACAGTCCATTGGTGATCTTCCTAAAAACACCATCCTAGCCACTATGGATGTAGAAGCCCTCTACACCAACATTCCACACAAAGATGGGCTACAAGCCATCAGGAACAGTATCCCCGATACTGTCACGGCTAACCTGGTGGCTGAACTTTGTGACTTTGTCCTGACCCATAACTATTTCACATTTGGTGACAATGTATACCTTCAAATCAGCGGCACTGCGATGGGTACCCGCATGGCCCCACAGTATGCCAACATTTTTATGGCTGACTTAGAACAACGCTTCCTCAGCTCTCGTCCCCTAATGCCCCTACTCTACTTGCGCTACATTGATGACATCATCATCATCTGGACCCATGGAAAAGAAGCTCTTGAGGAATTCCACCATGATTTCAACAATTTCCATCCCACCATCAACCTCAGCCTGGACCAGTCCACACAAGAGATCCACTTCCTGGACACTACGGTGCTAATAAGCGATGGTCACATAAACACCACCCTATATCGGAAACCTACTGACCGCTATTCCTACCTACATGCCTCTAGCTTTCATCCAGATCATACCACTCGATCCATTGTCTACAGCCAAGCGCTACGATATAACCGCATTTGCTCCAACCCCTCAGACAGAGACAAACACCTACAAGATCTCTATCATGCATTCCTACAACTACAATACCCACCTGCTGAAGTGAAGAAACAGATTGACAGAGCCAGAAGAGTACCCAGAAGTCACCTACTACAGGACAGGCCCAACAAAGAAAACAACAGAACGCCACTAGCCATCACCTTCAGCCCCCAACTAAAACCTCTCCAACGCATCATCAAGGATCTACAACCTATCCTGAAGGACGACCCATCACTCTCACAGATCTTGGGAGACAGACCAGTCCTTGCTTACAGACAGCCCCCCAATCTGAAGCAAATACTCACCAGCAACCACACACCACACAACAGAACCACTAACCCAGGAACCTATCCTTGCAACAAAGCCCGTTGCCAACTCTGTCCACATATCTATTCAGGGGACACCATCATAGGGCCTAATCACATCAGCCACACTATCAGAGGCTCGTTCACCTGCACATCTACCAATGTGATATATGCCATCATGTGCCAGCAATGCCCCTCTGCCATGTACATTGGCCAAACTGGACAGTCTCTACGTAAAAGAATGAATGGACACAAATCAGACATCAAGAATTATAACATTCAAAAACCAGTTGGAGAACACTTCAATCTCTCTGGTCACTCGATCACAGACCTAAGAGTGGCTATACTTCAACAAAAAAGCTTCAAAAACAGACTCCAACGAGAGACTGCTGAATTGGAATTAATTTGCAAACTGGATACAATTAACTTAGACTTGAATAGAGACTGGGAATGGATGAGTCATTACACAAAGTAAAACTATTTCCCCATGGTATTTCTCCCTCCCACCCCACCCCCCACTGTTCCTCTGATATTCTTGTTAACTGCTGGAATTAGCCTACCTTGCTTGTCACCATGAAAGGTTTTCCTCCTTTCCCCCCCCCCTGCTGCTGGTGATGGCTTATCTTAAGTGATCACTCTCCTTTACAGTGTGTATGATAAACCCATTGTTTCATGTTCTCTGTGTGTGTGTATATAAATCTCTCCTCTGCTTTTTCCACCAAATGCATCCGATGAAGTGAGCTGTAGCTCACGAAAGCTTATGCTCTAATAAATTTGTTAGTCTCTAAGGTGCCAGGGGTACTCCTTTTCTTTTTGCGAATACAGACTAACACGGCTGCTACTCTGAAATACTGAGAGCTGTAACTTTGGTCTAATTCTGGTGGTTAGATTTGGTGTGTGGGTGATGTTGGTGTCCTTTGATATACAGAGGTCAGACCATGTGATCTGGTGGTTCCTTCTGACCTCAAACTCTGACTCTAGACGCATTTATGTTTTTTCCATCAGTCTTGTAGTTTTTTAGTCCTTCTAGTTTTAAATTGTGATGTTTTCATTGTCCTTATAAATGCCCTTTTTATTTTAATCTCGCTAATTCATTGGCCTTCACTATATCTTATTGCAATGAGTTCCACAGACTAATGGCATATTGTGTGAAAAATATTTCCTTTTGTTTTAATATGCTGTAAGAACAGGGAGTGGAAGACAGGGACAGCAATGAGATCATGTGGCTGCCTAAGTGCACAATGGGCATTTCTTAAAGGATATGTGGGTTTTATTTCTTTATTATGTTGTTGGGCTGAGAAATGTAAAATCTATTTCCATTAAGGTAGCCTGACAAGAAACACATTTTGGTTTCATGGCACTGTGCATGCAAGTGGTCATCTTGTAGCAATAATGCTTCCAAGTAACACATACCACTTTACATGTTCAAGTCACTGGGCAGGTATTAAGTAATCCTCACAACCCTCAGCTGTGAGAATAAATATTCACCCACAAACTGAGGCAGGGTGCTAGAATGACCTGCCCAGTGCCAAACAGCAAGTTAGTGGCAGAGCCTCTCCAGAGCTCTTGATTTCCAAATCATCATTCATTTCTCTAGATCACATTTCCTTACGAAAAGGGTGGGATTGACAGAGGGAATTACGAAGTAAAAGAATTGAGAGGAAAGGAGTGGAGCAAGATGATGGCTGCATGGATGAGTCGTCATTCATCGCACTGCTGTGAAAGCGGTTCTCTCTATCTTCAGCAATTTCTGTATAGGAATCTAGTAGTTGCCAGAGGCTTAATCTCCAGCACAAGTTTTGAGATGGTTTTGAAGACATAAAGGAAGAATCAGGTGGCAAGTTCCTTAAAGCAGTTCTTGGACCAATAAACTTCAGTGACTGTAACTGGAGTGAAAGCAATTTTGCCACCCTGTTCCTGTTGCACTGAGCCACTTTGGAAGTAAGTACAGCTGCAAATGTTGGTGTTGATTCCTTGGAGAAGACTTCTGTATTGTTGGGGCAATTGAAATATTGTTGGATACTTTCTTGAAAGTTTTTGAATCAAGAATAAGTTCATTTAGCGTGATTAGATTGTTCTCAACTCCAGATCAATCAAACAAGGTGCATGGCTTCTAGTTGGAAATGGGTAGCCCTAACCTTTTCTGATGTTTTGATTAAATAAGATAAATTTATTTAACAGTCAAAAATGGAGACTCTTCAAACTATCATTAAAAAGTGTTGGGGGACATACTAGCCCCATTGAAGTCAATGACAGAAATACCATTGACTTTAGCAAGACCAGGATTTCACCCTTTAAGCTTAGAGCCTGATTCTGCTTTCATTTACATTAGTATGGAGTAACTCGACTGGGTGTCATATTGGGAGTTACACCTGTGGAAAAAGTAGTGTAGCTGAGGAGAGAATCAGGCCTTACAGTAATAGTCTCAATGAAGGATAGATATCCATCATCATGCAAATTCTACTATCCAAGTGAAGAGAAAATGTTACCTATTGCTTAAAGGATGGAATGCCTTTCGTATCCCAATCAAATTTATACAGAATCAAAAGACTTTGGAGGGGCCTAAAACAATTACCATTTTGTGTTCCCGCTCTTGATTAAAACATAAGGACTGGAGAATTTCTGTGGTGTGGGTGTGTATCTTTTTGACCTGTACCTATTGCCTGATCTATAGACGCCTGAGGATCCTGTAGGTGAAAAACTGCCAAAAACTTTTGCTGTAGTTGCTTGGTTGGTAAAATAGTTCTATGTAAATAGATATGTTAAAATTTTTTGACAAAGATACTTGGAAATAATTGGTGATTGATGTACCTGTTATTGCAGAAACTTTTCAGAGTTGGCACAAGGCATAAGCAAACTAAGCATTTGCTTAGCACCCCGAGCAGCTCAAGGGGCCCCCCTATTCACTTTTATTATATGTTTGGGTGGAGTGTCCTTTACAGTGAGCTGTAGCTCACGAAAGCTTATGCTCAGATTTGTTAGTCTCTAAGGTGCCACACATACTCCCTTTTTCTTTTTGCAGATACAGACTAACACGGCTGCTACTCTGAAATCTAAAGAGGACCAGTAACCCTAAACTCAAAATCCTATATTAAGACTTATTCTATCTTGGTTACTGCTCTGGTTCTAGAATCTAGAGCCTTCTGGAAGTTTGAAGTTCCTGTTTCATTTTATGATTTCTTGATTAAAAACATCAGTCAATAATATTTAATTACATATTTGACAGAATTAAGTGTTTTTTCCTACAGGGCTTGACCCTTCCCTCTGATAAATGTGTATCACTGGAGGGCAAAAACCCCCACAGCTAGTCTACTTGTACATATGAACCACAGCTGATCATACAAGGTACACAGAAATATGTATGATATATCAGAAGGCAGGATCAGTAAAAATGAAATGGCTTAAATAATGGCAACAAATAGTTCTATGGTAACTTACCATATAGAGTCATGGGAAAATAACTGTAGCCCAGAGGAAGAAAAGAAAAGATACGTATGTAAAAATATGTTTAAGAATGGGATATATAGGTAAGCAATTATAGGAAAGTAAAAATAGAGAATAAATTAGAAAGGACATCTGAAAGAAGATGTCAAACTAAACATAATTTAGAATGTGAATTTTTTTAAAAAATGTTCAGTGTTGGCCTAACTCCTTTCCTACTGGAGTCCATGGGAATATTATCATTGACTTTGAAAGGTAGTGGAGTTCAGCCAGCACCTAGTGCTTTTGACTATCTCACCCTTAATCAAAACAAATTTTGTTTCAGTTGGAGGGTGGGAGAGAGAGAGAGAACTTCTGAAACAACATGAATAGTAATCAGAAGAATTAGTAACCAACAAAATAATTATGGTACTGTAAACAACAACCAATGCAAGACTAGTTAATTCATTTTTAAAAATAAGAACAAAAAGTCAGCATGTTGTATTAAGCATTGTAACTGAGGCTATGCATTTCAATGAATGGAATAAAAACTGGGAAAACAAAGTGTGGGGGGAATTAAAGGCAAATGAAGGAAGATAGGGGGATAACAAATGCACTGTGAAGATGAGAGGTTTCTTATTTCAGCTTTAAACACAATACAGTCCTTTCTTCAATATATAGTTGAATTACTCATTTTTTTCTAATGAAAAACACAGTGAGACTATTGTTCTTAAAGTTCTAAAATGTTTTATGGAGCGCTGGGGCTGCTAAACTATGAATAAAAAGCAGACTCAATTATCCTTGGTAGATTAATTTATTATGCAGATAAAGGATTAACTTAATAAGGAACAGTAATAATGGAAAAAAGACTGCAACTTCATTAACCACAATAGATACAGAACAGGCCAATAGTTTTTGCTGCAACTACTGCCCGAGTCCTATTAACTTTCAAAATTCCCATTGCTGGTTGAGACAACTTGGGTAGATCCTCTCAAATTTATTTTATCCAAGAGATTACAGCCATAATTTTACTGCTACTCAGGGCATTCCTACTGTTTCTCTTCTAATATGGATGGAAGAAAACTATTCTATTTCATTTCCCTAATAACTATTCCATTTTATTTCCCAAGTGATCTCAGGCTGTCAGCCCACTAAGTTGTTGGGGCAAAGAACAATCAATATGGAATTGTCTCCTCCGGCTATTTTGATAGTGCACAGAGAAAACAACAGTTAAGTCTGCTTGGTGATCTCTGCACAGATTTCAGAGTTAAACCACCTTATTGGTCCTGATCTGGTCAAATTTGTGGCTCTCAATTCCTCCTATGAAGGGCCTAATCTTGCAAGTTTCTAACTGTCCTCACCTCCCATGTATACTGCTAGAGTCAGGACTCTCCAGTCTCTCCTGTATGTACCTCTCCATACATTGGCCACGTACTGGAATTACAAGTCCTATGAAAAGTGATAGTTTAGGACTTCTGTCTGCAAAACTAATTTTCATTAAAACAAATTACTCTTAACTTTAAATGAAACAACAGCTCGAATATGGCTTTAACTAAACTTCTTTCTTTTTTCTGTGGTTCACCTGGTGACAACAACAAAATAAACATTTTAAGAAAGTGCATTTTAAAACTCCTCCGGAATGTCAAGATTAAAACAGAGGAGTGGATCCATAAATCTGAACGAAGAGGGAAAGTGAAAGAAGCATGTCAAAACAATATACTTCTGTTAAATCCTTTTCTAAAGGTGTAAATTGCCATTGTGACACAACTGCCAGTCTGAGCTACTTTATCTAATAATGAGTTTGATCAAAAAAATAGCTCCCTGTGGCCAGAAGACAGATGGGCTATCAATTCCTGAATTTGGTAGCCCATGAAATGATCTGTTACCCTCAGGACTAGATTTTTTGACCCATTAGTAAATGCAACCATGGTGATGAAAGTGTACTTCTAAATGCTAGAAAGATGCTTGCTAAAGTCAATTTTATGGGTTTTTATTAAGCCTGATTTGAGTTCTCCCAAACATTGTAATATCATTTAAACTACTGATAAGGAAATCAAAAATTCTGCTGGGGATAGAGGATTTCAAAGGTATTATAAACAAATTATTATTAGAGAAGGTAAAATGTTCATAGCCAAATCCAGTGAAACTCACTTGGTTTGCGTTTCATGACCCCAACACACCTAAATTCATGGACTTTTCAGCCTGCTAGCCTGAAACATCTTACCTTGCTCCAGTGTTTCTGGCAGTGACCAGTTCCCTTCATCTTTCCCTTCTGTGTGCTAGGACAGCAAATAGATCTCTATTGCTAAACCAGGATAAATAACCTGGTTGAAAGAAAAGGAGTACTTGTGGCGCCTTACAGGCTAACAAATTTATTTGAGCATAAGCTTTTGTGAGCTACAGCTACAGGTGCATCCGATGAAGTGAGCTGTAGCTCACGAAAGCTTATGCTCAAATAAATTTGTTAGCCTCTAAGGCGCCACAAGTACTCCTTTTCTTTTTTGCGGATACAGACTAACATGGCTGTTACTCTGAAACCTGGGTGAAAGAGTTAATGTTTCCACGCCCTAATTCAGCACCAGAGGATCCCTAGAGCCCCAATATTTTCAAAATGCTGCAGAGACCTGGATTGCCTGATTAAGCATCATATAGTAACCACCAGGGGTGCTGGAACAATTTTATAGTTGGGGAGCTCAGTCACTGAACCAAACTGTAAACCCTGTATACAGTGGAAATCATTTCAAGCCAGGGCATGAGGCAGCACCCCCAGCATCCCTAGTTCCAGCACCTATGGTAACCACTTCAGGTTCACATGGAATTTAGGATTTTATACAAACCTGAACCTCCAAGAAACCTGAAGGAATATGAGTTCCAGAGTAGCAAACCTGCTGGTTTGCTATGTGAAACTGGGAAACGTGCCAGTTTCAGAGTCCTATATATTATGTGGGAAAGGTGTCAGCAGGCTGCCCTGAAAGGCCACTCCTGCTCCTGCAAAGTGTGATATAGATGCATGAGGGAATTTGGGCCATGACTGTGGGAAGGTGACTGGATCTAAGTTCACAGAAGATTCTATAAAACAAATCTGGTGTGGCAACTTGAACGCAGTTTTCAAAGATGGAAGAAACATATTTTTTTTGAAGCTCCGGAGCTTGTCTTAGTGCAACAGATTTTTTCCAGAATCTGACATCACAGAATTATGCATTCTTGAGAGCCTATAATGAATCTATATTGAAAGTGCTCAGGTGTATGGTGATGAGAACCATATAAGTACCTAGCTATATTGAATCTGGAACTGGACAAAGTACTTTATTGGAATCCATGAGGGAGGATTTTTTCCCCTCTGAGCTTTGTTTAAAAGTATTTACTTTGTGCTCCCTTAATCCGGGTTAGTGAGGACATTCAGTACATAATTCACTTTGCAGGTCACATTTAAAGGAAAATAATGAAACACGCACAGGTCATGCTATGGCTATTATAAAAATATCCATCTTCTCTTTTTGATGTAGCTCATTTCAAACAATACCTAGAAGCTCCTGAAAGGAAATCTAGTCATATATTAGCTTTTCTTTATTATATGGTTACAATAGAACATCAAAAGATCACACTGTGTGTGTTATGGCATTACTAATGCACATTGATTGTGCATTTAGCAATATTTATACTTTACCTGGACATAATAAAATACATTTTAAAGCTGACTTGTATTTCTACTTTATTAATGTTCAAAATTGTGAGTTTGGATGGGATAGCTTAATTCCTAGGATTAATCAGTTGATTGATTTACTTATGTTTTATATCCTCAGGCCATTCCTAACTTAAAGGTATGGTGATCATATGTCCCATTTTCACTGGGACAGTCCCCTTTTTCAGCCCCTATCCTGTGAATCCTGACTTTTTTGCCAAAACTGGGCATTTGTCTCTGCTGATGACTTGTGCAGGCAGTGCTGCTGCCAGCAGTAGTGCAGAAGTAAGACTGGCAATACCATACCACACAACCCTTACTTCTACGCAGATTCTAGTGGCGACACTGCCTTCAGAGCTGGGCACCTGGCCAGCAGCTGCAGCTCTCCCACTGCCCAGTTCTGAAGGCAGTGCTGCTACCAGCATCAATCACATGTTGCACGTGTGATGCTTTTGTCCTTTTGGGGGGGGAGAGGCTTGTGCATATTTGTGTCGTTAGAAGAATCAGTAGTTTGTGTAAAAAGAAAAGGAGTACTTGTGGCACCTTAGAGACTAACAAATTTATTAAAGCATAAGCTTTTGTGAGCTACAGCTCACTTCATCGGATGCATTTAGTGTGTCATTTATTGCTATAAAATGTTGAGGAAATGTCTATGTAATTTTAATGGAGACCTCCAAAAACAGATCAAGTTTTTAAAAAGACGCTTCGACGTTGGCCAACAGCAAAGTTGAATATGAGACATGTGCAGCACATTTATCAATTGCCCACAGCAGCCAAAATGACGTTACCCAGCACCTTCAAAGCAAGAAACAGAGTTGCTGATAAAAGTAAGGGTTCAACACCAAGTGTTTCAGGATTTTTTTCTGAGACAAGACACAGAAGCTGAAAAAGTTTTTGCCAGTGACTGACTGGTAAGCAAACACTCGACATGGCACAGACACAGTTTCCAGTCTAGTGACTGTTCATCACAATTAATTAAGAAACGATACCAACCTAAGTTTATTTGCTTGCACAAAATCTGAGGCAATCATTTGCAACATCTTAGCCCCATTTTCCACTGAAGTGCAGTTTGAGTTGAAAAAATGTTCCTTTATTGCGCATAGTGTGGATGCATCAAACAAAAAGGAGCAAACACTACTAATTCCTTTTCTTGCACAGTATTTTCTCCCACTGAGCGGAGTTGCACAAAAAATTGAGTTTTCATCTCTATCTGAAGAAACATCTGATTTGTAGTGTGCATTCATCCAGGAAGTGATTGAGAAGTACTCTTAGTGACAAAATTGTTGGAATTTGTGCAGACAAGAGCAACACTAACTTTTGCAAAAGATGCAGTCCAACTTAGGAAAAGATACCTTAAGTATTGATGAATATGGTGAATAACTGCCTCCAAACTGCAGTCGACTGTCTTCCTTTAGACATGGAGATCTTTGATGTAAAGGTTTACACATACTTTCATATCTATACAGTGCATTTTGAAGAGCTGAAAGACTTCTGTTGATTTGTCAAACTCAAATATATCAAATTACTTCAGGTGCACACGATTCCTCTCACTGGGACCAGCAATACACAGGATTTTTGATGGATTTAAAGCATATTTTTTCTCAAGATAAGTGCCAAACTGCTAAAGAAGCTCTTTGATGATCCTGCTACTCAACTGTGGCTTCTCTTTGTCAGCAAACTGCCACATTCCAAATGATAATGGAGACGATCGAGAAGAAGAACTTGTTGGTGACAGAAGTTGCACTGCAAATACGTTCCCTGCAAATTAACTTATCGGAGAGGCTTGGAGAAAGATTTGTCACAACAGAAGTGAAAAACCTACTGCACGCTCTTGTTGAATGTGGGCAAGTAAAAGAAAAGGAGTTTTACAATGTAGTCAACAATTTTTACACAACATGCTGGTCCTGCTTAGAGACTTGCCTTTGAGTGCACCCTGCTGAGGAATATACCACAGTGGAAAGGAATGCATAACAGCCTGTTACATGCTGTTCCAGAATTCCCACCTTAAATATGTTGGATGAGAATCATCTCTTTGAGTGGTCCAGTGCAAAATCAATTGTCTCCGGTTGTCTTTTAGACTGGAACCATCAGACAATGTCCATTACTGAAAAGTGGCAGAAAATTTTTCGAGAGCTAGACCATAACCAAGGCTGTGGAATTTGTGCTGTGTCTGCCTGGTACTATAGTGGCCATTGAACGTGTCTTTTCAAATATGAATGATGTGTGGTCTTCTGAAAAATCACCTTTTGAAGGTCTCCACCCTGAAGGCTGTCTTGTGCATGCAAGTTAACTTTTATCTGGACTGTACTGCATTCTACAACAAGTTACTGGAAGACAAGCAAACCCTCGGAAAAATAGCACCATCAGAGAAATATAACTGGTATCAATCAGCTTCACACCCTGAAGAACAGCAACAAGACAAGGACCAATGCCCGTAACTACTGAATTGTAAGTAATATATATGAAATTCTAAAATGTATGAACTGCCTTATCTTTTGTGGGCACTATAATTAAACTCCCCTGAGCACTGACCATCTTTTACCCAATGTCTCATTTTCAGTTTAGGAAATTATGGTCGCCCTACTTAAAGGGAACAAAACAGTCAATACTGTATTAAGCATCTAATAACTTGTATTAATACGTTTTTGGGTCCTCAGCTTGAATTGTGTACATATTTCCCACTAGTAATCCCACAACTAGACATCTTTCAGCCATTTCTGTCAGTGGAGGAAAGTTCACAAACCATGAGTACTACAGCAACCTTCAGGTTACAATTGCAACTGTGGAAGAGCTCCACTGCTGGTCTCCTGACCTGTGTAGGGAAGGATTCCTTCCCCAACTCAAATGGATTTTCCTAGAGCAACTGTAACCCATGCCTGTTTGGTGTGGCACTCTGTCCTCCTCTAGTGGTAGCTAGAGCAACTAGAGATCGATGAGCCAGCTACAGCCTTGGCTAAAAGAGATATATCTTTTAGCTCCTGCAGTAGAGGTTCATGTGCTAAGATCGAGAGGTCTCAGGTTTGTTCCTGGCCAACAACGACGAGGGTCTGTCAGTGTTACACAAGCACAGTTAGTCATGTTTAAGGCTCCATGTGTGTCACAGCATGACAGTGTGAGAGGAAGCCCAGATTGGTAAGACAGAGGGCTCAGTGGTACCCCAGGTCCAGGTTTCACCCCAGGGAACCCATCACACTGACATACTTCTAAAAAACATAATCTTGAGTGGCGTGTGCGCGCGCACACACACACACACACACACAGGGAATAAGGGGCAGAGAGAAGCCAAGAAGCAAGATTAAAGCATCAATGTGTAATGAGCAGGATTGTTGTATTCATGTAATTGAGTGTGTGCCAAACAGTGTTGGTCAGACATGTATTCAGTCCTTAATGGGACTGGAATTTGCTTCTGTTTTGAAAGGGTGATTTGTGGAGTAAGGCCGCAAACCTTATTTTTTTTATACATAGCACCTATGAGCCCTAGTTGTAGATCAGAACCTCAGTGTGCTAGATGCAGTACAAACACAGAATCAAAGAATGGTCTAAAATAATGGTGTGGATCGGGCTGTCATAAAATACTCTTAATTACTCGTTGATCCTTACACTGTTCCCCTTAAATTGTTACTGTGTATGTACAAAAAACCCAGGAAATGAGTATTTGCCTTGGCCTCATTGATCATCTCTTGGGTTTCTGGGTCTCAGTCTTAATGTTACCAATTCTTGCCATGTTTGGCGGGGTTTTTTTGCTTACTTTTAAAGCCACACCAGCTGGAGTCAGGTTTTTATGTTAGGATCTGAGCTTTAGATTTTTTTTAAGTAAGTTTCTAGTCTTCATGGTTGCAGAAGAAGATATGGAACCAAAAGGCTCAAAACCAACCAGAAGACTAAGAACTCAACACGTATTTTTTAAAAATCATGTGCTTTTTTTTTAATTAATTCAATATTCTGGGGCGCTAGATTCATAACGTTTGAATGCCCAGGATTGGCAATGCTGCAATCATTACTGCACTCTATTTTCCATGATGCCTTCATCTTCCCCAGCCAAATCTGAGAGACATGCCATTTGTTTGTTTTATTCTGTTATCCAGCAAAATTGTGTCTGAGTCAGCAAGGGGCAGCTGTGATTGTTATTGAAATTTTATAAAGGATCAACGATTTGCTTAAAATTCAATCTAGGTAATACCACTTTACAGGATTAACTCAAGGAACAGATGCAGGTCAGCTTTTAAGATAAATAGTTGCTTCATGAAGAGCATATACATGTGAATGCTCTCTCTTTCCTATAAAACTTGCATCATTCCTATAAATGGGAGATCTTCAACTTTTTGTGTGTGCACTTTCTGTGTGGTGATTACTGCACTACCCCTCAAGAAACCTGAAAATAAAAACTATTTTTTCATAAACTGTAATTACTTTAATTGCAGTATAATTATATAAATAATGCATTTGAGTGTAGATTTCAGTTTTTCTTTGTTTTCTAAATATTATCATTTTTCTGTGTTTTCAGTTGTATAAACAGGAAACATTTAAATTAAGATGCAGAGCAGGTGAACTGCATGTGGTACCAGGAGAGACAATCAAAAGATGATTAGGCTATTGAAAACTGTCTAACTAGGTGATAATTTTTAAGTGAGCAGGTGTACTTAGTCATTATAACTTTAAAATGGAAAATACATTTGAATTAACAACTGAAATCCTATATTAACAGGTCTTGATTACATTGACAAAAAAAGCAAGGAAGTTCTGAACTAAGGTTGAAATTCACTTATTAAGCCCCAGGGATTAGTCAGTTTTTTTAAGAACCACACCAACAACAGGAAGAATATACAAACTCGCAGTTTCCAGTCAGTGATGGGCTCAAGTTTTTTGCTTTATAGAAGACATCTTTGTTTCCTTATTTTTATAAATGGACTGCCAAAGCTGCTAGAACTAAGGAAATATAATCATCACGTCATTATCCCAGTTGCCACATCTCTGGCAGGACCCTTCTCTCCAGGTTCCACTGGGTCCCTCCCGTTTTTATCCACAATTCCTAAGACTTCCCAGAGGGCTCATTCCTGGGAGTATGGCTTGAGTAAGGACTCGGGGAATCAAGCTGTTTAATGGTGAAATCCTTATTCCATTGCAATCAACAGCAAAACTCCTATTAACATCAATGGGGCCAGGTTGTCACCTTAAAATTCTACTAGTATCAGTTGATCCTACCATATGGTGACAATTCCACATGTTTACATTCTCACCCCTTTTCCTAGTACAGATTCATCAGAGAGTAGTACAATATCTAGGCATGACAGAACAGCCTAACAGCAGTGGGATTAATATTGTTTTGGTTAAAGTTTTTAACTAGTCAATAAACAATCTTTGATTAATTCAAGTGTGTGTATGTGTGTAGGCTAATCTTGTGATTAAAGTGAGGACCAGAAGTCCAGATGGGTCTGCAATAGTCTTCTTATGCCACCTTCAGAAGATCACTGAATGTTTCTGTATCCTTTAGTTTTCACATTGTGTGAGGTGATTTCAGATTGAACTCCTTAGTATTTACTAAAGTGCTTTGAGATCAATAGAAAATGCTACGGGAAAAGAAATACATACATTGTTTGTATGATGTCAAGAAATAGCATATCACTAAAAGTTACTCAGTCTTTTTGTTGGTTTGTTTCATTTACTTTTATTAGCACTTCTTTGAACACATGATGGCCAAGTTCCTCTCTCGATTACACTGTTGTAAATTCAGAAAACTCCACTGAAGTCAGCATTTAGATACCCCAGCACCAAGTGCTTTAATGCCTACACGTAGAACCGAGAGCAGAATTCGACCTGTAGTCCTTCTCAGTACACCCATCCATAACAAAAGTGTGTTTAAATTGTGTACACTTATACAGGCATCCGGCTACTGTACTCTCTTATATCAGAGAGGCTCATCCAGTACACTTGTGTGGATTTCTTTCTAGTCCACACCATGCTTGGCTGTAATGAGACAGAGTTAGATATTTTCCATTCTGGAAAGGGGGAAAATGTGGCTTGTGTGTGTGTCTGAAGGAGACATGTGAAAGGGATTGTGCAGTGAGCTTCCTTGGTCTTTTGGAGCATGCCTGTGTGGCAAGGCACTGGTTTGTACTGTGTGACATTGAACAAAAAGATTAAATGTCAGTCACAAAAGGCTGATAAAGCAGTTACAAGAAGAGACATTCACACTTTGTTCCCTCTTTAGTTCTGTATCCACACGTTGTAAATTGTATAGTCAGTTGCTTGACCATATGTTTGTTATGAAATATATTCAAGAGATCAAATAACCACTATTAGCTTTATTGCTAAAAGTCGTCAATAATATAGTACAGGAAAAAGGTTCAATATGATAGCAGTTTCTGGGAAGCCGTCTCATGCAGTGTTATCTTCACCTTACGCAGAAAGTGTGCTCCCAAAGTTACACCCCTAAAGTGATCCTTTTTATAACAATACTGTTTACGAATAGAAAGGTGCTAGGCACCTCATCTGAAACTAGCTTTAACCAATCAGCTATTTACCTCTTTTTTTTTTCCTCTCTGGCACCATGGTGTACCCTTTATCTCTTTGTTCTTTACACATATATTCTGGCTACCAAGGGGCATGAAGGCACTTCCTAGGTTTGTACCAGGGTAGAACAATCCTATATCTTGTCCTTTTCATTTGGAACATTTCAGTACTGCCCTGTGATAGTAACTTCTACCTGTTGCTATGGTAAAACATCCATCTGTCCTGAGCCTGACAGTTTTCTGATCTACTTAAGCCAAAGCTTATTTCAGCTAATGCAAGGTATTATGGGATACTTGACATGGGTGAACAGAATTATGGGGAGAGTATAATATATTGTTAGCATAACTTCCCAATACTTATATTAATACTATGCCTAACATATATGTATTGGCTAACATGATGACACATACTGGAGTGCATGCACACATAAATACTGCCACCGAAACATGACAAGAAAGGGAAAAAAGCAGCAACAGCAAAAGGCAAACTCTCTTCTAATTGCCTGTTCCTGATCTCCCTACTGTGATTTCTCTAAGCTGGTGACTTGAGAGCAATTCTGATGCCATTATTATAGAGGAGTAATTTCATAATGACAGAATTAAAGGCAGGAGAAGATTCTTGTTAAGATTGTTTAGATTTCATTTATCAGATCCTGATCTCAGTTACACAGGGTAAATCTGGAGTAACTCCACTTATTTCCATCTGGCTCTATAGTACATTAAAGAAGGTCCTATTAATATATCTGCTCTTTTATTTAGAGTTGATTTTACTCAGGTTTCATTTTTGGTGATAGGTGAATTATGAGGGATATGTAAAAACAGCATAGAATTCTTCAAGAAACAATATTCCCAATATTACCCTCCGAATATATTTTGTGGGCCAAAACTTCTTTTATGTGGAATTTTCACAAAAATGTTGACTTTTCATATTGAAAACTGCAAAATTGTATGTTTCTCTAAGGAAACTACTCTGTGTGTAAATATACTTGTGAAATTTACAAATCCTCTCCTCCCCTGAAATTAGGATCTTTTTTAATGAAAATACTACAATTTTGAACAAACATCCACAGAACATCAGTTGTGAAATTGAAATAGAATGTGGAAACGACAAGTTTTGAGGGCTTTGAAGTTTGCTGAAAACGTATTGCACAGTTCTAATTGTTATCAGCTATAACTGTTCATTGCATTTTAATAACAAAAAGGATATTTTGTTTTGTTTCTGTAAACACAGAAATCTTCACAAGATATTTTATGCACTTGCTCTGTTTCCATTTTCTTTACAGCAGAGTATTCTGTGGCCATACTGAATTGATAAGGACTGATCCTGAAGCCCATTGAAGTCAATGGGAAGACTCCCATGATATCAGTGAGCTTTGGATCACGTGTGCACACAATATATATATTAAAATACATAAAACCTACACAGAGTACACCAAAAATTGTGGCAACATCCCCCTGAACCACCATTCCCAGATCCATTCTTGCTCCAGGTGACAATGGATCATCATTTCAGGCACTGTTAATCCATTCTTATAATTACAGCATTTCAAACCTACATTTAGTGTATGGCAAGCCTGGATGTTCACTAGCCTGCTGTGCTCTAAGTTTCCATGTGAACCCTGCTACCATGCACTAAAAAGTCCATAGTATGCTTTGATGTCCTGCTGTTTAAAATGGTACAGAACTTACAGTGCACTGTAGCAGGGCCCATGAGTATGAAGCAAATTAGTGTGCTGTACATTTGCACCCTGACTTGCCACATTCTAAATTGCCATGTGAACAAGCCTGTAGTTACTTCATGATACCAGAGGGCCTGATGGAAGTCTGCACGCTGCCCTTTGAACCCCAATATTTAAAATGAAACAAATGCATCAAAATGTATGCCTTATCACAGAAGTAGGATGTGTCCTCATATTTGGAGATACAATACTTGTGTTTTCTGCAGTACTGCGATCATGCCATCTCCACTTATAAACTGAACACCTTCCATTCTTACTGTTCTTCCTCACAGCTCTTAGCCATTTAAATGGTGCATTAAACATTTATGCTATTTCATGTTTCCCAAGTCATTTCTTTCCATTGTCATATGAAACCATGCCCCCCAAGCCCCACAAAACACAGAGAAACAAAATACTAATAGTGGACATCAAGAAGCAAGAAGTTTGTGGGTAATCAGCTAAGTCCACAACTATGTGAATGATAGAAGTAATGCTACCAAATACTCTGCAGTTTGTATGTGAAGGGTTTAACTTTCTGCATATTTTCTAGTAAAGGAGCATTAATGATATTTTTGAAAAACAGGTGGTTATGGGGCACTTGTTCACTTAAATATATTGAAAGGTCACTTTGAGCTCCCTGATGCATGATGTCATCTGCTGGATGAAAATGGGAAAGTCGGGAAGCTAAGCTGTTTCCTTTAATTGGAAGAGATGGCAGTTTCTCCAACAAGCAACCCTATATCATAACACTACAGTTCAGAGAAAGAATTGATTGTAATTACATTGTAAACTCAAGAGCTTCCCAATCCATATGAGAAAGAGCTGTCCATTAGAACAGTTGCTCTGACTGGCTTGGACAATTAAGTGTTGTATACTTATATGCCAAGTATTAATTACAGTATTTCAAATGTAGTTATCATGTGCATTAGGACTCTTGATTTACATTTCTTCACTTAGTGATATTGTCCCTGTTTATGCTTTAATGGATACTTATTACACTGCAGTTGAAATTTAACAAACACTGTGTATGGTGAATGGCTATAAATAACTATGCTGCTTTGCTTTTGCTTTGCTGAGTTCTAAGAAGTTGCATAAAACTTCAGTAATTATTTTGGGATCATAGTATATAAAGCATAAATACAATGCTGTATATTCACATGTAACATGAGAGGCTTTTCAAAGTGAAACTGGAAATGTCTATGTGATGATTGGAATAAGTGTCTTCATTCCTTTTACCATTGTATCTGTCAGGCATATAATATCTGACCCTTGTAGGTCTCTATCCTTGCTCTAGAGGTACTGATGATCTTTCAAGGGAGCAAACACTGAATAAAGTGATAAATCCATTCCATTTATTGATATCAGTTATGGTCTCTTCTATAGGTCAGAAGTTTTATGGCTCACATTAGAACTGGATCTGTTCCCTTTTGCTTTTCCAAGTGAATTATTGAACTAGGAGCTCAATGGGGCCAGTTCGGAGGTAAGAATGACATTGTGTATCATAGTCAAGCTCAGGAAAATATTTAAATATGAAGGACCAAATTCATCTCTGAACCCTTTTGAAATAAATGGAATCATATAAAAATTCACATAATTTATAGATCACAGTAAACTCCCTGAGCACCATACTGTGTGCTTCTTCTCATTTCTAAATTCTAATTATATTCCCACTCCATCTCTTGAGAGATGGTAACTAATTTTGGTCATAATCGATCTGGGCCTAATTTGAAGCCCTAGTTCTCTCCTATCACATCACATTAGGGGGCTATTCAATCCATCAGCTCTTTTGGAATGTTGATATTGTAATATACTGAGCTGTACAACTTTGAAATGCAGCTCCTGGACAAAGATGCTATTTTATAACATCTATATTTACATGATAAACCTCTGCATCTGTTGCAGTCTAAGCTAAAACCAAGCAAACAAAAGAAAAATATAAGGCCTCAGTCAAGTGCGAGATCAATAATACATTTTAGTTTAATAGAAATTACCACAGTTTAATAAGAAATAATTTTGAAATACTTAACTGAAAAACAAAATTATATCTATGTATTAATTGGAAAAATAGAAAACAGGTCAGACAAAATTATCACAGGGAAATATTCAAAAAAGAAGCTGTTACCTCTAAAACCATCCCTTAGCTTTAAATTGCAGTATGGAAGAACTATTCCTCTGTCTTCTTTCCTCATTCATCTCTTGGATTTCCTTTCTCATTCTCTTTTTTTTTTTTTTTGGAGGAGGGGGATAGTCCTCCTCCTCTGTCTCCTCCCGTCTCACTGTTAATGGTGAGAAGTTCATGCAAAACAACTCTAGGAAGTGAAGAGAGTATCCTTATTTTTTGTATGCTCTACACTAGTGGTTCTCAACCTAAGGTATGTGTAACCCTGGGCATATGCAGAGGTCTTGCAAGGGGTATATCAACTCATCTAGATATCTGCTCAGTTTTACAGCAGGCTACATAAAAAGCACTAGCAAGTCCAAACTAAAATTTCATACAGACAATGACTTATTTATACTGCTCTACATAGTATACACTGAAATATAAGTACAATATTTATATTCTACTTGCTTTATTTTATAATTATATGGTAAAAATGAGAACATAAGCAATTTTTCGGTAATAGTGTGCTGTGACACTTTAGTATTTTTATGTCTGATTTTGTAACCAAATTGTTCTTAAATGAGGTGAAACTAGGGGTTATACAAGAAGAATCAGACTCCTAAAGGGGTACAGTAGTCTGGAAAAGTTGAGAGCCACTACTTTACACAAACATCTCATATTAAAGGTTCTCCTCATCCCGGGGAAATTGTTAAAGGGAAAGTGTGGAAAATTCCTCAGTGTTGTGTTGTGGATGATTCACTTTACCGATGAAGTAAGGGGCACTTACATAAGCTCCAATATAACTGAGTAATCGACACTCCATATCTGTTCCAAAGTGGCTACCTCTGAACGCACAATGATTCTCGTTGCCCTGCTCCAAGCAGAATTACCAATAACAAGAATGAAGAAGCTGATATGGTTACCAGGCCCTCACTTTCAATATCAATATTCCTTGTTTATTCCTTATGCTAAATATATATGTTAAATTCATGGAACCTACTGCTCCCCTTCATAGTCCTGATCCCCACCTGCCTGACTCAGATATTTCTTTATCACAAAGATACTTAGCCAAATGGGAAAGTGGCTAAGAGGAGGAAAGGATCATCCCACTTAGTCATAGTGGACCCATATGGAGGGACAATAACTTCTCCAGAGATTTACTACCAGTAGTATATGGATGTGGATGAAAGCCATATGGAACATGGTCACTATCATTCAACCACAGATAGCCTTAGGTGAACACTTACACACAACTTATTTGGGTTAATTTCTGAAATCCTTTCATAGAATCATAGAATATTAGGGTTGGAAGATACCTCAGGAGGTCATCTAGTCCAATCCCCTGCTCAAAGCAGGACCAGCACCAACTAAATCATCCCAGCCAAGGCTTTGTCAAGCCAGGGCTTAAAAACCTCTAAGGATCGAGATTCCACCACCTGCCTAGGTAACCCATTCCAGTGCTTCACCAACGGTAACACCCATTGTTTCATGTTCTCTGTGTATATAAATCTCCTCACTGTATTTTCCACTGAATGCATCCGATGAAGTGAGCTGTAGCTCACGAAAGCTTATGGTCAAAAAAATGTGTTAGTCTCTAAGGTGCCACAAGTACCTCTTTTCTTTTTGCGAATACAGACTAACACGGCTGCTACTCTGACACCCTCCTAGTGAAATAGTGTTTCCTAAGATCCAACCTAGACCTCCCCCATTGCAACTTGAGACTATTGCTTCTTGTTCTGTCATCTGCCACCACTGAGAACAGCATAGCTCCATCCTCTTTGGAACCACCTTTCAGGTAATTGAAGGCTATTATCAAATCCCCCCCCCACTCTTCTCTTCTTCTGCAGACTAAATAACCCCAGTTCCCTCAGCCTCTCCTCATAAGTCATGTGCTTCAGCCCCCTGATCATTCTTGTTGCCCTCCGCTAGACTCTCCAATTTGTCCTCATCTCTTCTGTAGTGGGGGGACCAAAACTGGATGCAATACTCTAAGTGTGGCCTCACCAGTGCTGAATAGAGGGGAATAATCATTTCCCTCAATCTGCTGGCAATACTCCAACTAATACAGCCTGATATGCCATTAGCCTTCTTGGCAACAAGGGCACACTGCTGCCTTATATCCAACTTCTCATCCACTGTAATCCCCAGGTCCTTTTCTGCAGAACAGGCTGCTTAGCCTGTAGTGGTGCATGGGATTCTTCTTTCCTAAGTGCAGAACTCTGCACTTGTCCTTGTTGAACCTCATCAGATTTCTTTTGTCCCAGTCCCCCAATTTGTCTTGGTCACTCTGGACCCTATCCCTACCCTCCAGCATATCTACCTCTTCCCCAGCTTAGTGTCATCTGCGAACTGGCTGAGGGTACAATTCATCCCATCATCCAGATCATTAATAAAGATGTTGAACAAAATCTGCCCCAGGACCGACCCCTGAGGCACTCTGCTTGATACCAGCTGCCAGCTAGACATTGAGCCATTGATCACTACCCATTAAGCCTGACAATCTAGCCAGCTTTCTGTCCACCTTATAGTCCATTGATCCAATCCATACTTTTTTTAACTTGCTGGCCAGAATACGGTGGGAGACCGTATCAAAGCTTTGCTAAAGTCAAGATATATCACATCCACTGCTTTCCCCATATCCACAGAGCTAGTTATTTCATCACAGAAGACAATCAGGTTGGTTAGGCATGACTTGTGGTTGGTCAATTCTTTCCATTATAGCTACTCTTCTACATTCTACAAAGAGTAACATAAACACATTGGAAGATTTAACTCTCCTTTGCCTTGGTTTTCATTTTCTCTCCTCCATTTTGAATCTATTCAAACACTGTGAGTTTGAAAGTGTGACTTGAACTAGGACATGGGGGAGGCAGGTTCACATTTACACTAATGCCCTTCTATATCGCACACACTGTAAAAATGACTTAAAATGGATGCACGTATAATTTACTCTGACTTTAAGGCCCTTTCACACTGCCAGCAGTCTGAAGGGGCCTTAGTGTACAGAAGATCCAGGCCCAGGCTGTTGAATTTAGAAAAGTCTGGGATGAGGAGGGGCAGGTGCAAAGCAGAAAATCCAAAGCACAAAATGAATCAGAGTGTTTTCAAAATAGAAAAACACAGGATCTGATTCTCTTCCCACTGAAGTCAGTGGCAGTTCTGCATCCAAGTGGCAGGCAACTTTGAAATCTGACTGTGTTCCATTGGAAGATTTGTTGAAAGTTAAAACCGACACACATCTGCAAAACATGGTCTTCAATGAATTGGCATTTTCCAATAAATATTCCATCTAAAAATTTCTGACCAGCTGAACTCATGAGCAGAATTTGGCCCTTATTTGTTTTAGAAGCTGAACCAGAATTTAGAAGCCACCAAAATGGCTATATTTTGTCTGCTGCGCTTTGTATGTTCAGGTAGTTTCCATTCCTAGGAGGATAATTCAGTTTCTCTCTTCACACAGAATGTTAATACAAACACTAGATAACTTGCACAGACTTCAAAAGAGAACTATGAAAAATGCTTTATAGCCTTAGAAAAGGAGACCCCTTCTCTTTCTCTCTCTCTCTCCCCCAGCATTATAGTGAACAGCCATGCTTTAAAAAAAATCAGTTAAAAATGGCCAACTGAATTTTCACAAAGCATTTCTAGTCAATGTAAAACTGGGAGGGCAGGGGGAAAGAGTGTAGTTGTTTTCCTAATCTCTGGATCAAAGTGGGTGTCCTAGTGCTTCTGAAACTTAACCCCAGAATTCAATGAATACAGATATGAGCGGGAGAAGTGCTTTTATTTGGAAAAAATATTTAATGTTACTTAATTTGAAAACAAGAATTTAAAAATGTCTTTGGTATGACAATGCTATTGTTGAAACTAACAAAAATGAAACTCAGCCATCTTTCATTCCTTTTGTACTTGAGTTTCAAATAGCTACCTAAGTTGTGTACCTGTGTCTTGAATTTTACAGTCTGCCCAATATTCAACATCTTAGATTCACCGTCCTATAACATCAGGGCACCTTTTACAATGGTGAAAGAGTAACATCACCCTCCAGTTACTACGATAAAGCAGACAACTTTCTGGAATAAATCAATACAAAGAACCTCCTGTATAGTTCATACATACATGACTTCTTCTGTGGTCTGGGTAAGCCTTATTCCATTTTAAATGTGTTATGACTGGCAATTCCTGACAGAGGAATTCACAAAGCAAAATGGGATGTTTAGTATGTCCATTTTCATGGATGTACCTAGATGCCTTTCAGTTCACAGCTGTTCCATAGCATTACTAGTGTTGGTGCTCCAGGAAAAACCTAAGGGTCAGAGTAGATCTACACTGTAAAAAACCAAACACTACCAAAAAACGACAGCGAGTCTCACAGCCCAGATCAATTGACGTGGGCTCAGGAGGCTCAAACTATGGGGCTAAAAATAGCAGAGCAGACTTTCCTACTTGGGCTGGAGCCTGGGCTCTGCAACCTGGTGAGAGGTGTGCAGTGTAGACAAAGGCTTGTGTCTGTGGATGTTCCAGGGTCTATTTCCTGCTCCTCCATACACGATGGGCTCCCTGTGTTCCCTCAGGTCCAAAGAACCTGAGGGCTGGTGAAAGATAGAACCTGATTACTTATCTCATTTGTTTATGTCCCCACCCTGAAGTTTTTAGCAGTTCTGTCCTGTGCAGCTGCTGTTCCCTCCTTGCTTGCTCCTCCGTTCTCAGCGCTGTACTCAGATCTACCAGTGGGAGTGGAGAGGAGCAGCTGAGGAATACAGAAGGAGAAGCAATCAGCCACCATTTCACTGCACACTCTGCCAAGCTGGATGCTGGCATTTCTTTTAATACCTCAGGCAGCAGCCAGTCGGGGACCATGGCTGGAATTGTGAATGACTCACATCTGTTTCACAAACCTGGGTTGTGTCTGGACTTTTGGCAGCTCTGTATGCAAAAATGTGCCACTTAAAAAGAGCAGCAGGGATGACCATTAATATATGACGACTCTTTGCCTGGGCCCTCTGCATGGAAGGGATTCTCCGAATTTCGGGGGTTGTGGTGGGGGAGGGAATGACAGCTGTCTGCAGCACTGTGCCCTGCTCCACACCTGGATTTAATTTCTGTATAGAAATCCAGGCAGAAGGAAATGCAACTTGAAGCCATGCTTAGTTGTTGCTGAGCAGTAACAGGGGACACAGCCTGTGTAAGAGTGGCTCCAGCTGGATTCATGCCTCCAGGAAGAAGAAGGAGAAGAAGACCAATTGAACAGCATGGCTTCTCTGTGAATCTTGGAGATCTGTGGTACTGAGGAAGTGCATTTTAGAAAACCCACTGCTTCTCTAATCACTCCTGCTGATACTTTCCCATTATTTTCCCCCACTGAAGCAGATGATTTAGCCCCATATTATTAATTTAATTAATCAATAGAAAATTCCTCATGTCTGGAAGTTTAGTACATTATATGGTACATTCCCGCAATGACTGGCATGGGGATCTATGTGCATAACTTGCACTAACATCAATGGCAGTTATCAGCTTAAATCTCTCATTCATTAATAGGAAAATCAATTCCTAAGCATTCAGCCAAGCTACCTTCTTCTTCTATCATTTTACTTTTCATTGAGTTGAAGCTGCTCAGAACTTTGAACAAGCATGAAGTTGCTTTTAGAGATAGGTTTTTCTGCCATTCCTGATCCACTGGTGCGTGTATATTTATATGTAATCGCAGCTTTATGTTTGTTTGCATTAGCATTCGATAAACACGTGTGGAGATGGATACACACACCATAATGCCATAATGACGACAACCACTAAGCTGATTCTACTGGGGACAAAGCTTTCCTCAAGGCTTTCATGTTTTGTCTAGGTCTGACTCAACAAAACATACAATAATAAATTAATAAACAAGTAACTAGATAAATAAATAATTGGATCATTGCTTATAGTTTATATAAATACAGTTTTCTTGAAAGTTGCTTGGATTCTTATTTACCTTTTCATAAAACTCAATCACTTTTGCCATGGTAAATCATTTTACTGCAGAATGAGGTTTTGAAATTGGCATCCTGGCATGTGGCATATGCAGGCTCACTGTTATTCCTTCTATGGGCTTGTTTTCATCTGGGAGAGAAACACATCATCCCCATGAGAAGCAGCTTAGTGATCCAATTATGGGTGCAATATACCCAGACCCTCTGAAACCACAAATTTTCATGTGTATAATTAATTCCGTCTACTTTATTGTGTGGGCTCTTTCAGGTGAGTTTTTATAATCTGAGGTTCTGTGAACAATGAAGCTTTTATGGCATTCTTCATCAGAGTTGAAGCTTGCCACGGCTGTCTCATCCAAAAATGTCCCCCTGACGAGCTGCTGCTATTCTCTCACCCCAGAGGTTGTTCTATAATTATACCATTTGTAAAAAAAAAGGTCTCGTTTATATGTTCATTATAGGCAGGGCTAGTAGCACTACTTTTAGCTAAGGTTGTCCAGCACTTCCCATTTAAGACTCTGTTTTCAGTTACTTATAACTTTGCTAAATTTTAACAGTTCAGATGACATTTTCCTTGCTGGGTGTTTGCTTCAGGATTAATTTTGTTTGGAAAGTTTTAGCAAAAATGGATCCGCTATTTCCAAAAATGTGATTGGGGAAAAATGTTTTGCCCATGTCAAAAACAGTCTTACAGCTGTTTTGTTGAGAAGTTCTAGAACCTCCATGCTTTCATAAGTGCCAGACACTGAGCAAGGTGGGGGTCAGGGATTTGCCTTTTTCTTTTTCCATGGGGGAAAAAAAACCCACATTGAGCGAAGTAATACACCTTTGAAAAATCTCCGTTTGTACAGGCTCAGATGAGGCTTAGAGTTTAGCAGCAACATTCTCCAAAGACTCCACCTTTCTGAGAGCATGCTCTAGCTTCACACTGCTCCTATGTGTCTGTGCAATCTTAATTTGCCTCCCTTGTGTGTATGCATTATGATACAGCCTTTAATTACGTGAACACATTTATTCCACAGGATATACTATGCTCTGGGGATGAATCAGGGTTGTGTAGTGAACATAGCTGTTATCTGAAGTCCCTCGGTCTCATTTGTTGCAGAAGTTGGAAGGTATGTGGTGAATGATGCAGGGGACTGCAGGAAAAGAAAGCATAGTCTCATTCCTGTATGATGCTATTCAAGTCACTTAAACCAAACTTTTCACAGGTGGCCACTAATTGTGCTTTCCTAATTTTCTGAGGTCCTTGCTGAGGTCTGATTTGCAGAAGTGCTGCGCACTCACAGTTGCAACTGAAGTCAACGGGAGCAGTGGTTTGAACATATAAAGTACCATATCATGCCAGCTTAGTACTCTGAAAAACCAGGTGCTAGGAATCTCAAATTGGGCACCCAAAATTAGTGGACCCTTTTGACTTTAATTTGTTTGTGCCTCAGCTCCCCATCTGTAAAATGGGGATAATAATACCACCTCATCTGACGGGGGTGTTGTGAAAATATGTTAATTGCTGTTCTAAGAAGCACTGAAAAATCAGGAAAAAATGGACTTGTGTCTAATAGAAACATTTTTTGTTTGTTTTTCTTGCTGAAACAAAAAATAACCCAAAAAATCATTTTGGGCAAACAATTTTTTTAACCCAAAATGATTCCCCCCCACCTCAGTTTTTCGTTTCATTAGGTTTTGGGGAGGTTTTTTTTCTCTTTTATTATTTTTTTAAACAAATCTAGTTAAATTTCTAAATGAAACATTGCTTCAAAAAGAAAATGTGAAACGTTTATTTTTGCAAATATCTAAATGAAGCATTTTAACTTTTTTATTTTTTTCATTGGGCCAAATCTATTTGCCAAATTCAACTCAAATTCTCTAACAATTTTGGTTGCCCCAAATCTGTATCCTTCAGCAAATTTACTATTCAACCAAAAAAGTTCACCCAGCTCTAATTCTGAGTATCTACAGCCAGACTTGCTTTTTGCTGGGATTTCTAGTCTGGTTTTTGCAAGTGGAAAAAGCCCTTATTTTAAAAAAAAACAAACCAAAAAAACCCAAAACCAGTATGGTTGTGTCATTTATATTACCTCAATCAGGTTGAATAAATCAATTCTTTTCAGTTTTACACAGATATTGCTCACTTCAGCACTTGTGAAAGATTTGTTCCTTTCTGCATCAAAATCTGTACCAAATTTCACCATGCAATAAAAATACAGTATTTAGGGGACAATGAATTTCTGTAAAATTATATTGCACAAAACAAGCTTTCAAAAAGTAAAAGTCCTACAGAAATTAAATCTTAAGTGTTTTATACATAGCTTTTCAACTGTCATCAAAGACCAAAAAAAAGGCACTACGGACTGGTCTATGAATTCTCGCTACTCTGTGGTAGTGCTTTGCACAATAATGCTGATCTAAAGGGAAACTGCAGCTCTCTGCAATCCTTAAACTTCATGAAAAAATTCTTTTAGAAATGTTGGCATCTCCAAGATGATGTAATCTGTTCACTGGCAGGGATCCCACATAGGAATAAAAAAAATGTACCAGAGGAATTTTTATACTATCTAAAAATAATAAACAAGGTACATGACTAGTCACAATGCATATGAGTATCTGGTGAATAGGTCAGTGTCACCTCGGTGGTTTTGTGATAGCTACAAGAATTCAGGGGAAAATGTAAGAGATAAATATCAGTCTATCATATTTTTCACTACTTGGGTGAGAAAAATCTCAGTTGACTCATTCCTTTCAATGCCTCCATTATCAGCATTCTTTTTCTCACCTCCAAGGTCAGGATTAACTAATTGTCTTTCACTACTTTTACCTATGAAGAATGAACTAAATAAATTGAATTGACAGATAAAGTAGTTTATGAATAAATTAGGAAGTCTTTCCCTCTTGTCATTGTCACCCCTTAAAGTGACTGATTAGCTGTTAATCTAAAATCTATCAAGTGGATACTTTGGGGGGTGAAAACCTAACTAAATAAAAACAGCTATAAAAAGCTTTTGTTTTCAGCAAGATAGAAAATATGCGAAATCTTGGGGACGCATCTTTCACTCAACTCTAGAACTGGGGTTTATATGGATTTTTAGTGTCTGGAACACCAGTTCCTTTTTGAGGGAGAAGGGGTTTCCAAGCCTGAGAAATTCCATGCACTTCAGTATTACCATGCCCTTCTATCCTATTCAAATGGGATGTGATTTGTCTTTGTTTCTAAATTAAATGCATCTGACAAAGTCCTCTGGCTCATATTTCAAGTTGGTTTACTAACAGAAAATTCAGATTTCAGAATAGCAGCTGTGTTAGTCTGTATTTGTAAAAAGAAAAGGAGTACTTGTGGCACCGTAGAGACTAACCAATTTATTTGAGCATAAGCTTTCGTGAGCTACAGCTCACTTCATCGGATGCATCCGATAAAGTGAGCTGTAGCTCACGAAAGCTTATGCTCAAATAAATTTGTTAGAAAATTCAGAGTTGAGGCTGCAGCTTCATCCTCATTCTACCTAGCTATGCCTGCATATTGCAGCACATATGGAATGTAACATCCTGCACTGATCTCAGACCTTAAACTATACAGACATAAAAGAACAAATTAAGGGCAAAATCCTCCTCTCATATCTGCTATGAATGGACCAGGGATAAGCACCTCAAATTAGGGTTTTTCTCACCTGCAATGCACAAACATTATTTCATGAGATCCCCTCTAGGCTTCAAATAAAGATTGTACTAGCTGTGCACAGCATCATCTCTGGGCCAAACAAAGTGCCAAGACTGTGTGGTCTGGCCCCCTCTCCCCCCCAAAAAGAATACTTTTACCCTGAAGTCTCTTCTCCCATTAGATATGTTCTCACTTACACAGTCCACTGGACAGGAGATTGAATCAATACATGAAGGCAAGGTAAGGAATGAAACATGACCAGTTAGTACAATAAATAAATAAATTAAATATTGTATTATCCTCAGCCTGATGGGAAATTCAAGTTGTCTTAGAGCATTTTATAGTTTCAATACATGGAAGTAAATTTTCTCTCTATTTTGTTTGTTTAACCTGATTTACTTATACTCCAATTAAAACAAATGTTACTTAAATTTGCCATGTTTATCCTTTGTCAACCTATCCAGTAGGAACCTGCTTTATTACTGCATGAGAGAGATTTAGTCTGCCTTTAAAGTTAATGGCAGTTATGCATGTAAATAGAGCCCTGTGTGGATAATAAATTTATATCTGCAAATGCAGATATCTGTGAATATAAAATGGACATCCGAGGAGCTGCAGGGCTCAACCAGGATTGGCAGCAGCAAAAGCAGCTACACATTGGTCACTCGCAGGAGCCAGCACCCCATGTGGGCAGCTCCTCCAGCATGGCTGTACTGCCCCCAGCCCCACCCACTGAGGCGGGCACCAGACTCAGAGACTTACATGCTCCCAGGCTAGTGTGACCAGGAACAGCTGCTGCTGAGCCTGGTGCCCAACCCAGTGGATCGGGCTGGGGGCGGTACAGTCAGGCCGGAGGAGCTGCGAGTTGTGGCCCAATATGTGGCTGCTTTTGCCAGTGCCATTCCCAGTAGAGCCCTGCAGCTCTCGAATATCCAGTTTATATGCATATCTGCGGATAGAAATTTGGTATCGACGCCAGGCCCTACAAAATTCCCCAGCAATTCAATGGGCAAATGTCCCATACACTGAATTAAATATGAAAGAAGTCTGCTTTATTTACCTTTAGTTAACAAGTCACATCATATTTTATATGTCAGAGAAAGAGAGAATCTCCTCAAAGTATGGCGAACTGGGAACCCAAAGCCAAATTCTTATCCACCGAACTTCACATGTCTTATTTTAACCTCATATGTACCCGTGCTTCACAGTGAATGTGTTTGTCCCAACTCCCAAGTAGAATATCTTTCCCCATTCCCAAGAAGGCGCAATCTTGTGTTTTGTCATTACAACAAGCATATTGGAACAAAGAAATATATTGTCCTCTGTCCCTAGATATCAAGGTAGCTACTCGTTCACCACTACTAGGTTTTTTGAGATGTATTTCAGAAACCACTCTTGCAGCGGGAGATTTAGGAATGTGCTAATGAACAGAGATCTATAGACATTTGAGAGAACAACTAGGCTTCAGGATTCAACCTAAAGGATGGATTTTGAAACTGTAACTTTGAGTTGGGTTTGCTTGATTTTACAGATGGGTAAATTGAAGGACAGGGATGTTATCAGCTTGATTTTTCAAAGGTACTAAGAATCTCCCATTAGTATTAAGAATCTTTGAAAATCAAGCTAAAAGTGACTTGGCCTAAGGTGACATAGGAAGCTTATTGCAGACCTGGGATAAGTGCCAGCTTTGTGCTTTAGCCACAAGATTTAAGCGTTTGTTATTGAAATTGTTATAAGTATAGGCCAGTTTTTCATCGCTCATATAAATGGAGTTGGAATTAATTTGGTCCCTAGATTTAGTACCTTGTTTGAATACAAAATATCAGTATTTATTAAAATATCATTGCATTGTCATTAGGAGATTTTCAAATATCATGGTAGTTGTGTTTTTCTCTTTCAGTTTTCAAAAAGCTTTCTCAGTGCTGGGACAAGTGCAAGATCAGATAATAATGTGATACTTTTTCCATTATAGAACAGTTTTTAGCAGAAGGCTGAAATATGCCCTTATCAGGTGAAGTTGTTTACAAAAGAAACAAAGCTATTCAGAAAGATAGTGTCTCCTTGTTTTTTTAAATTATTTAGAAGGAACTGTTGATCCACTGATACGTAGATAGCTATCCCATGTTGTGTTCACCATCACCTTGCCCAGGTATCTTTCTACTCTCTTGTAATTACTGAGCCTTAAAAAAAATGTATTTTTTCTGTGGGTAAAGTGTAGCACTTTAGATAACACTGTAGAGGCCTATTCTCCAACATACTGTAGATAAGCAGTTTTTCCTTGCATAAATGGACATTCCTCTTGGATGATTTCATTATCCAAAAATTTCCGAACAACCTGCTTAGGAGTTCAGAACTTGTCTTACCAAATGGAAGAAGACAGGCTTTTAGGAGTTGTGGCCTGTGTCACACACGAGCATTTAGGAAGTGTGCTTTCTGTCCTACATGCAGAGACAACAGTGTAGATATGCTCTTCCCTCTACTGGCGCCTAGACAGCCACTATCGTCACTGCCCTAGAAATTTTTGATTTATAAATAGAGGAGACTTGTGCTTGCAGAGTGTTTCAAAGAACACTTTTTGCAAGTTCAGGTCAGCTTTCACTTTTTGAATATTTGGATTTTTATCCTATGTTTTCTATAAATGGAACTCATCAAAATTTCCTGAAAGATGTTTTTGTGATGTTTTTCAATGACATCTTGAGTGTTAATAGTAAAAAGGGACATTCAACAAAAAAGGCTGTCAAACAACTATCAAGATGGTCGAGACATTTCAAAAATCCTTAATTTTGAATTTCAAGGGGGAAAAGGGACAACATTTAAGCATTTCTGTGTGAAAATTTAGTTCCAAGTTTGACCAATTGTGAGAGTTTAGAGAGCACCTCTGTAATACAACAGATGCAATTACCCCGTCTTTGAAAACAAAATAGAGACTTACAATCAGAGGAACACATCTGATCACTGTACTTATTCAAGTAGTCCTATGGGGTAAGGCAAGCTGAATTTGGATAGAGTCAACAATGTGAAAGATAAAATGTCTAAAATGGGCCAGCACCTGGAAAAACAAAACACTTGTTTTTCCAAGGAGGGAGAACCTAGACAAAAAGGCTGCCAGAAAAAAAATTAACATCTATCAGCATCCCAGATAATCCCATTGACTTCAACAGGAGTAGAACTGGGACCAAAAAAACCAGTTTATAATGCCAATTGCTGGAGACATTTCTGTAAGGAGCAAGGTAGGCATTGTTCCTTGGAGCTGTACTCCTGTTGCTACAGACCCCAATGCAGCAAGCTTCCCTGCATAGGTTGGCCCTTGCATCCACCTAGAGTTCCATTGATCTTGGCGTCCACATGAGCACAAGAGGTCGGCCCAGGGAGATGAGTTTAAATTAGCACCTAAACCTGTTCATCCGACTCGCATGCAAAGTCTCACTGAAGATAATAAGAGTACTCATAGGAGGTGATCGAGCTTTGGCTCAGTGTCCAAAAAGAGTGCAAAAAGTGAGCAAACATCAATGCTAAGAAAATAGAGCCCTTAATGAATAAATATTAATGCACTTATGCAAAATCTGAGCAATGTGCTGTAACGACTGAAATATTATTCAAAGACAAGTATTGTAAGTAGGGGTGGTTTTTTCCCCCACTAGGCAGTGAAAAAGAAATCCTGGGTTTATTTTCTGTCTTTAGCTAAGGAGCTGTTTTTTGTTTTTTAATTCTGATATGAGTTCTTTCAGACTGAAAGAAATAGCTAGTTAATACTTCAAAAGTATGGCACTCCTGTTGCGAAGCATTTAATTTTTTCTGCCCTGTGCTGTTACTTCTAAGTGTGCTACTGGGCTGCAGCAGCTGCTAGTGTGTGTAACCCCTAGAAGTCAGAAGGTGTAAGAGTCCCTAGAGCTAAGACAAAATGTATGGGCATGTCATATCTGGAAATTCCTGTTCTTGGAAGGGCAAGCTTGGAGGGGAGCCAGAAAGCCTGAAGGAGAGAGGCAGGGACAAGATTTAGAGAAGAAAGGAAAGTGGGAAGAGAGAAAAGAGAAGAAAGTAGGGAGCAGAAAGTGGGTGGATAAGAAAGTGAGGCCTGAAATAACTGAAACAAGAGAGGGGCTTTGGAAGGAGAGAAAGCTACTATTCCATAGTGATACAAACCTTTTTGGGATTATCACAGTCAGATCCAGAAGGGTACATTTTTCCTTATCCCACATAGAGGTTAATTAAGTGTCCCTCCCCACCATTATTCTCAAAGGCCCACGATACCTACTGCTCCCGTGGATTAGGAAGCCATAGCTCAACTACTCAAACATGACAGGCAGCAGCTCAGTGGAGTGGCTATTGTGGAGGTGCCAGCTGACATACAATGACAAAAGCAATCAACAATGTTGGTAGTATTATTTCTGTCCATTGCCTCCTACACAACATTTGTGAAAGCAAGAGTGAAGCAAGTGTTTAACAGTCAAAATGAATTGAGGAGGTTAGCGGCCTTCCTGCTAATTATTTATCAACACACAGAGAAGCAGTGTAACCCAGTGTGGTGAAAGCTGCAAGCATCAAGCATGCAAATCTACTGTGAGATAGTTTGTGCACATATTTTGCTAGTGCAGGGAGAGAAATGAGTGTGAGGGGATAGATAGCATAGAGGACTGAAGCTGGCAGATTTTAATGTTATCATTTGTTGTTATTGTTTTGGTGGTGGAGTGTTTGACCGTAGGTGATGGCTGAGCTTGCCCCCTTTATCACAGTGTAATTAATATTGTTAATGTATATGGTCTAGGGCAGTGGTTCTCAACTTGCAGCCCATGGACTGCTTGCGGCCCAATCAGCACACAGCTGAGGCCCATATGACCTCCTCAGGGCCATACAGGTAGTATTGGATATAGCCCACATGACACATCATGGGCCACATATACGGCCCACAAATGTAACTAAGTTGAGAACCACTGGTCTAGGGTGAGGGAATATTATGGGATAGAGAAGGAGGTAGGTGGCCAGTAGGCTTTAATATGGTAATGTTTTGAAGGTTAATCATATTCTGCTTCACAAAATCCTAACAAAGATCAATGTTGAAAAAACAGCTTCATTTAACACAAAACATTCACATCATTTGAAATGAGTAACCAGTGTAAAAACCACACCCAGAGAACAAACCATTGTCCATATATAAATATTCTAGAGACAGCCGAGGTGGCTTGCATGGGTTCCTGCTCTCTTTCCCCTGGTCACAGGTGACAGTTAAGTGCCATGGTAATGATCAGGAGGGAACAGGTGAGAATAAGGCACTGCTACTGTCCTATATCATGGCACTATTTTAAGGAGATAGTCCATGATGCACATGGCCTATGGAGGGCCATAGTGTGCAATTTACCTTTGTCTCTGCATGTATACGCTGAAGAGCTCCCTGTGGCACTCTTCCTCCTGCAGCCACATTTACTGTCATGATGGATGTGACATGGCTTCTGTCTGCTCTTCCTTAATATTTATCTTGGAAGTCAAATTGTGGGTTAGTTTACCATGCTGTTTTTCTGTTTCTTTAGCTCCGCATCACAAATTCTGTCATTGTTCCTTCATAATCCTCTGAAGGTCAAGAACCCATTTGTCTTTGTTCTCTGCCTCTCACCACAGAGACTGGTCAAACACTCTGCCTCTTGTAGTGCTGATGGTCACTATCCTGATCTCCGGGGCTGACAGAGGGCACAGCTGAACCTTTTTTTGTCAAGTAGACTGACTTCTGTTATTGCATTGTAATCTCTCTGGGCGGTGGGGGGGCGGGTCTTTAATGGGGCACACAAGTCTCTACACAAGGCAGGAAGGTGTTAATAGGCTATTGAAGGGCTAATTAGCCCTAACTGAGGACCTGGAGCAGGAAGTGGGCTTCAGGGAGGGGCTTAAAAAGAAAAGCCCTGCTCAGTTTGAGGAAGTAGGCAGCTAGAGCAGATGTGGAGCTGCCACTGTGGGAGAGAAGGATGGTCAGGGTCAGACGGGTGCCTAGCAGCTCTCCTGGAGGAATGGGAAGAGTTTGTGCTGCTTCATACCTGTTATGGATTTTAAGAACCCTGAAAGGGTAAAAGACCTAGCAAGGGGGCTAAGTCTTTGCAACCCAGAAAGTGTTGGAAGCTGAGTGGAGCAGAGGAAGAGAAATTGGAAACAGGGTCCAAGTGGCTGCTGCACCACACAACACTGAAAGGAGGTGCTCTGGTAAAGACATGCAGTTACATGTGGTGGAACATGCGGGTAGGTGAACAGACCTGGAACTTGAGAGGAAATTGAAGCTTGTGAGTAACTGACTGACACCTCACCCAATTTGGGTAGCTGGGAAAGATGGAGGAGCTAATATACCCGCTGTGATGATATGGCAGCAGAAACAGCAGCAACAGACCCAGACCCTGCTCCTGCAACTGAGGGAGAGCCTGCAGAAACAGCAAATGGCACAATTTGCAGGTCAGCAGTGGTGGCAAGAGGCCCCCTTCCAGCAACAAGAGTGGTTGCAGAAGCAGTTAGTCCAAGGGGTTCTGGGGACTTCAGCTGGTACTGGAGAGGGTCCCAAGTAGCCCCAAACAAGGGAAATGACAGAGGATCTACCAGAGTGCTTCTGTGGTTGTCCAGGAAAGTCATTTTGGGTGCTTCAGTTGTGTCAAGCTTGGGTATATCATGCGAGAAAGTCCAATAATGGAGAATGATTACCTGGTCTATTTTCACAGATAGGTTTGTGGCCTGGGGTCCTCTCTGAATGGCACTAAGACTGAGCCAGACATGCTTCTAGTCAGGTGGTGTGTCAGTGGAAAGTATATCAGTGGAAGGCCTCATGGACTCCGTTTGCAGACATACCCTTCTCCAGTAAACAGGGGTTTGGCAAAGATGGACTAGCCCTTCCCTGTACATGTCTTATGCGTACTTGACAAGATATGGTTTACCCCATGGAAGAGATTGATCTGAGAGGTCCTGGGCTGGCTATGTGTCTGGGCACTAAAGGATCTTCTGTGGCCTGTCACCTTGGGAAGAGACTGGTACTGGCCCTGATGAGGAGGAATGCAGGCCAAAAGCTGGAAGGGAAAAGGTGTTGTGAACCCACAGCAACAGCCTAGGATGGGTAAAAGCAACGGTCAAACAGAAAAGGAATGGAAGGAGCTGGAAGGGCCAAAAGGAAGCCCTCAATCATCTTCAATGATTATGGGAACATCTGAAAGATTATCAACAAGAGGTGGAGAACATAAGCACCTCCCAACAGAAGATTATCACATAGATAATTAAACCAAGAGTTTGCACGAGTAGGGTGAAAGCTGGACATGGAAAACAACAGCGCTTGATGCCGGAGCAGTAGTTGGCCATACTCCAGGCAGAGAAGGGTGTCAGGGAATGGAAGTTTATGATAGAGACTGAGCAGTGTACAGTAGGAACCTAAGCCATATCTCATGCAGGAGCAGGAGCTATGTGGGTGACCTACAGCCCCTCATCAGCATGCCAGGTCGGTGGCGGGGGCAAAAGCAGTGTTCCCTTGCAGAAGACGAGTCAGGGGACACCCATCTGGAAGAAATGGTAGCCATAGAACATGCTCCACAAGTGACCGGGACAGGAAAGGTGCAGCATACTGCGGATCATCCGGTGATTCAGGAAGAGAGAAGTCGCTTGCTCAAGATGGTTAATGAACTCAAAAGAAAGTTGGGCACTGGTGTTCAGAGACCCCAAAATCCCAGGGAAAGAAAGTGACATACCTTGTTGGGTACACTCTTAAGAGGGAACAAGTGTAAGGGGGCACGTTAACCTCCACGTAAAGCAGGAAGGGGCTAGTGGGCTACTGAAGACCCTGTTAGTTCAAACTGAAACACTTGGAGCAGGAAGTGGGCTCCTGAGAGGAGTTTAAAAAGAAGAGCCCTGCTCAGTTGGAGGGAACAGGTAGAGGGAACATGCATGGAACTTCACTGTGGGAGAAGAAGGCTGGCTAGGCCCAGGGACTGGGGAAGATTGGTGCCTAGCAGCTTCTGGGAAGAGTTTCTGTTGCTTTATACTTGTGGATTTTGAGGACCCTGGCAGGGGTAGAAATGTAAGTGACCTGGCCGGAGGACTCGGTCTTTGTAACCCAGAAGGTGATGGAGGCTGGGTGGGGCAGAGGAAGGCTGATGATAAACTGAGACCATTCAGACACAACCCCAAACAGTAAGAAAACATAAACATTTTGGGTAGAGGCCTTTGTCTTCCTGAAGTCCCCCTTAGCTCCAGAGATAGCAGTTGAGCATGTCTGGGACATCTCTGCAGCTCCTGCTTCCATTAAGAGATCTTGGGAGACCAGCACTCTTAGGTAGCCACTTTTCTAGTTCTAGGATTGGACACCTCCCTCAGTGTCATTCTCTGTCCTCTTGGTGTCTTAATAGCATGCTGTTCGGTATCTTGGTACTGTCCAAAATGACCTCTGGCTCTGTAGATGCGCAGGTACTGAGAATACAGTCAAGTTCATGATAAAAGGGGTAGGTGGCGTGTTAGGAGGACTTGTTGCACCATCACAATCGCTAACTTGTGCCTGCTGTCTGCATTGGCAGAGACTGACAGTGGAGGTCAGTATGGCACTCTGAGCCTTACTCAGTATAAGTGGCATCGAAATGGTGATGTAAACACCTGCGCACCTTTGATAGCAATTGTATGTATGTAGGGTGTGGTGTGTTGGAAGGGAAGGGGGCACATGTTGGTTAGCACATGAGTATCCACTAGGACAGACTAGTGAGAACAGAGCAACTAGGGGGCTTAGTAGGATCTGACAGCTGAGGCACAAAGGACAGGAGTCTTACAGAAGTCAGACACCAATTACTTGAAAAAAACAAAGCATCCAGCTGTCTGCTTAGCGACCCAATCCTAGAAGGCCCCTCTAGCCATTGGGGCTGTCTTTCTGATTTTTTTTTTATTTTTTTTTTTATTTTTGTAGTAGTAGTTTTTATTTTTTCCTAGTAGGAAGTTCTGGCAAGTCTCTTCTAGGCCAATTTTGCAGACTCCAGAATGTTGGATAGCTTGGATAAGCTTATTTGCGACTGAATTTTGAATCGTATGCGGTGCGCTCCAAAATCACTTGACTATCTGATAGAAAGAGTGGCCTGAAGGTGGTGGGGAAATAGATTTAGACAGATCAAATTTAAGGTACTGGCTGAAAAGCTCC